>NC_091483.1:41861695-43110176 GCF_947461875.1 Haliaeetus albicilla
AAGATCAGAGCCCCAGGCCAGGAACTCCTTGAACAAAAGAAGTAATCGAGCTATTCAAGAAGAGAACAGAGAGACTTTAGGATACTCAACAGCTAAACCTAAGCAGATTATCATTATAAATGTGGTATTATACTGATATATTCATTTCCTTCACAGGCAAGTAATTTAAGTACTTTATTTTTTCATCCAGATCTCTCCTGTAAGTAGCCCATATTGAAGAGTCCCTATTCCAAAGTCTACATGTCACGTTCCAGACCTTCTGCTCTGGCATGTGAACCATAACTAGACTGGCCAAAGTATGTATCTATGCAAAAGGAATGTTTAGGAGGAACAGGACTGGCTCCAAGAAAAAGGATAACTGAGGGCACCTTTGTGGCAATGCAGAAGCTTGTACTAAACTATGTCACATACACCAAAAATAATAATAATAAAAAGAAAAAAGGTCAAGAAACAAGCACAGAAAGATAAGCTTGAAAACACACAGGCTGAACATGAAGGGGCAGTAGTGTTTTAAATGCCCACCTGTTGGCAAAATGATCTCCCTTCAGGAATGGATGAATGTGAAAAATGCCTCAAGCAGCCTCTTATGTTCTGACATCTTTTATTTCAGTTTCCAGTGCAAAGAGACGTATAAACACTGTTCTTTCCTGACATCACCAGAGGATGAACACTGCCATGTGGGAAAGGAGAAATCAGAAACCCATGATCCCTCTTCTCTACAGTGTCTGAAAACTAAAATGACACTGAATATATGCATCTCATCTAGAGGAACTGTCCTGGTTTCAGCTGGGATAGAGTTAACTGTCTTCCTAGTAGCTGGTGCAGTGCTATGGTTTGAGTTCAGTATGAGAAGAATGTTGATAACACTGATGTTTTCAATTGTTGCTCAGTAGTGTTTAGACTATAGTCAAGGATTTTTCAGCTTCTTATGCCCAGCCAGTGAGAAAGCTGGAGGGGCACAAGAAGTTGGCACAGGACACAGCCAGGGCAGCTGACCCAAAGTGGCCAAAGGGGTATTCCATACCATGGGACGTCACATCTAGTATAGGAACTGGGGAGTGGGGGTGGGGAATCGCTGCTGGGGGACTAACTGGGTGTTGATCAGTGGGTGGTGAACAATTGCACTGCGCATCATTTGTACATTCCAATCCTTTTATTATTACTGTTGTCATTTTACTAGTGTTATCATTATCTTTATTAGTTTCTTCTTTTCTGTTCTATTAAACCGTTCTTATCTCAACCCACGAGTTTTACTTCTTTTCCTGATTTTCTCCCCCATCCCACTGGATGGGGGTGGAGTGAGTGAGCGGCTGCGTGGTGCTTAGTTGCTGGCTGGGGTTAAACCACGACAGGAACAAACACAATCTCCACTGCCACAAGACACTTTTGGGAACTATTGCATTTCAGAGCTTTTTTTTAATTAAAAAAAAAAAAACACTTGTGTGCGAGTGGTGAAACTCAACATATAAATTGCAACAGTTTGGGCTTGAGTATACCACACAGATTAACACAGGTCCATAATTTTAATGGCAGTGCACTATGGCACCATACAATGAGTCTCAAAACAATTAGCACTTTGCCATTATGAAGGCAGCTTTATTCTCTAAATTGTTTCCTTTCATTATATTTAGCTATGAGAAAAGGTTTCATGTTCTTCACACATTCTGTCCTGTGGTTTGCATTATTATTTTCTAAATGTATCATGCTTTATTTACTCTATTTTATAGCCCAGAAGCCTTTTTGCAGTTTCTTCTTTCAGTGTACTTTGCAGACAAGCTACTAAGAAACATCTATTGGGGTTTTCCTGCCAATTAACACTGATTGTACTACCTTTGAAGATAAACAACTTTTTTTCATGTTTAAATCATGTTCTTTACCACAGACATGAACAGCTTTTAAACCAGATAATCAAACATTCCTCCACTAGGGTTACAATTTTGCTTTGCTCGGGAGGGCATGCTCTGACTGCTTTTTTTATATTTGGATTGCACATGTAACTTAATTTGGATAACTGAATGAGTTATAACAGTAATTATATCTTTCTAACAACTACTAGGCTCTGAAATCATGTTACAGAAGCACAGATATATAAAATGTAGCATATTTCCTGAAGCGACATTCTAGAATTTATAGTATCCAAATTAAACGCATGGGACATTTTAGGGTTTTAGTGCATGAATTTTTGTTTGCCCCCTTTCCAAAGGAAAACATCTAGTATTCTTCTCTCAAGAAGATGATCGATTAATCAACAAGCTAAATGACAAATGGATGTTACAGCAGTATCAGAACAAGTCCTGCTAAAATTACTGTGTGACAGTAGTCATAAATTATCTCTCAAAGTGGCAGGTAAGTCTCAGTGTAGGACCTACTGCCAATTCACTAGACTCAGAAGTGTTTCTTAGGGAGTACTGTTGAGAAGAACTGCACTGCACTTCCAGATTCAGAAAGCTTCTGTTGTAAGCTTAAAACACCAAATATCTGCAAGGGAAAAAAAAAAAAAAAAAAAGACCATATGGCAAGTGAAGGTGTAACTTGGAAACTCTTGAGTATCTTCAGTCCAGCATGTCTTGACTGCTGGGTACTTTCATATGAACTTCATAACAAATAGTTCTTGTCTTACTGCGGTCCCTTATTTCACAATGTCGAGTATCTGAAACTCTGTCATAAAAAGCAATATAGATCTTTCTGTCCTCTGTGCTAGAATACATAGACTTTAAAAGCAAAAGAAACCTGACAATTGGCTATATTACAATACAGAAAAATAAGTAAATGTGAGTCATACTTTTCCTTAAAGAGCTAGAGGAATGTGAGAGGGATTCATGGTTTACTGCACTGCTACTATGCACATTTGCTGAGGGCCTTGCAAAAGTGCTGGAGATTGCAGCTGAAGAAGAGCAGGGCTTTGGTTTTTGTAGCATTAGTTCTTCCATCCAGGATTTAGGCAGATAGGACCAAATTTGCATGCCTGTCAAAACTTTGATTATGTCAAAATAAGTACCTAGTACAGGAATTTTTTAAATTCCTGAATTTTTGTTAATTGTAAAATAAACTAAGAATGCAAGAAAGCAGTAGGATGCAATGTGGAAAGCTAGTGACATATTTTTGGAGAAGAAGGGTAGTATCTAGTGAATGAGGCAAGCATCCAAAGAAGTTGAGGCTGGATAATGTGCAGGGAATGGGAAAAAAAGATTCATCGAGAACAGATTACATATAAAGAACTGAGCAGATGTCTTAACAAATGCATGTTATCTAACCTTCAGTCTAAGCAACACAAGAGCCTTTTTACAAACAAAAGCAAGTACCTAAGCTTTTACAGGTAAACATCAGTGTCAATTCAATTTAGATCACTGACGACACATCTAACCTATAGCATTGATTCACTGTGACACACAGGGAGGAAAACCAGCTTGCAGAGTGTTGTGGTTTAACCCCAGCCAGCAACTAAGCACCACGCAGCCGCTCACTCACTTCCCCCCACCACCAAGTGAGATGGGGGAGAAAAATCAGGAAAAGAAGTAAAACTCGCGGGTTGAGATAAGAACGGTTTAATAAAACAGAAAAGAAGAAACTAACAATGATAATGATAACACTAATAAAATAACAGCAGTAATAATAAAAGGATTGGAATATATGAGTGATGCACAATGCAATTGCTGACCACCTGCCAATCAACGGCCAGTTAGTTCCCGAGTGGCGATCCTCCCACCCCCACTCTCCCCAGTTTATATACTGGGCATGACATCATGTGGTATGGAATACCCCTTTGGCCAGTTTGGGTCAGCTGCCCTGGCTGTGTCCTGTGCCAACTTCTTGTGCCCCTCCAGCCTTCTTGTTGGCTGGGCATGAGAAGCTGAAAAATCCTTGACTAGGCTAAACACTACTTGGCAACAACTGAAAACATCAGTGTTGTCAACATTCTTCTCATACTGAACTCAAAGCCATAGCACTGTACCAGCTACTAGGAAGACAGTTAACTCTATCCCAGCTGAAACCAGGACACAGAGGCAATGTTCACTTTGGGAATTCTTTTCATAATGCTAATATGCTTTAAAAATTAATTTGGCCTTAAATTGTTAGTGTCCCGTGTCCCATTTGTAGACAAATCTTATGAGACCTTATTTGGCACTATATTCATTTCGTTACCATGCTACATTCATTTCCATTCAGGTTTCTGAAGAACTTTTATCTTCTAGATGGGCAGCATCCCCATTGTCCTAAGGTCCAAATACTGTAATAGCTGTTACAGCCACCAAAAAAGCACCAACTTTTACCTACCAGTCAAAAATCTGGCATCAGGATCAGTAGTGATTAATTTGCAAGGTCTACATTTGATTTCCAATAGCACCTAGAAGCCTTTACTATCTGTCCAGAAAACATATTAAAGCCTTGAAAAAATGTTATCAAAAACTGCAACTTGACAAGTTTCAAATCTGAACATACTACTTCTTTCTATAGCTGGATGACAAGATAAACTGAACTTTTCACCATAATTAGTATATACAAATGCAAGCACTGAAAAGGAGCACTTAAACCAGAAAAATAACAAATGTCTATGTAATCTGCCACCCTAAAAAGCTATGGCACTGAATTTACTCTGTCTACATTCCACAAAAAGAGTAAGTGCCTGAATAGGTACTGCTGAATTCCTTGCTTTAAATGAACATAGCAAATCATCTAAACACTCTAGGGTTTGCTTTTTCATTATTAAAAAGTCAGATACATAGGCAATTTAATTATGTCAGTAAAAGCAGTATGCATTTTCATGCATAAAGAGAATAATTTAGATCATATATTTTTGTCAAATCACTTTCTCATTGTTTCAGAAGTGTTTCTGAATGCCAAATTTAAGCCCATATTATTCTACTCAAGTTGCTTTAAGCTGATTAGATGGTCAAATACTACCTACTTAAATGAGATAATGACTATGAGATTAATCTAAGGTGAGGCAATATAACATAGATCAGAAAGCAAAGGGCTGCGAGATGATTGCATGTTACCGGGGCAATAAAATCAAGAGGAAAAAAGTATGTGCCACTAGAGGTTTGCCAATGGGAGTGAAAGTTAAATTAGAGATAATTTAATGAAATATTTATTACTGACTGCAAGATACGGCTTTTGCATTTTCCCAAATGAGGCTCCTTTGAAAGGTGTATTGATTAAACCATGTGCATTATCGTACTCATGTTCATAGCAAACTTAAATGGCTTATCAAAGTTTTTATATAATTATAAAGCCCCTCCATATTTTTATAGTTATGATACACTCTTGAATGTCTTTTATTTATAAATGTGAAGCTTTAGTGCCTTACATGCAAAAAACATCACCAAGGAAAGGAAAATATACCAATGCATATTGACAACACTTACAATAGAGCCTAGTTTAGTACCAATAAAGCATTTGGTAAGTAGTATTTTATGTGTATTTTGTGTATAATAAGAGCTATATTAACTCAGTCACTAACGTAACTGCATTTTATTTTAGCAGAGCTCATGTTCACTTTCCTAGGATCCCCACAGACTGTTTTCCACTGTAGACAGAGCCAGCTTCTGACACTCTTTTTATTTACGTACTTATGTGAACAGGGGCGGATTTGTTAAGGACGTGAGAAGGCCACAGTTGTATTAAGACCCTCATCACTGCAGTACCTGAGTATCATGCCAGGCAAATGTATCTATGCTCACAGGACCTTCACGCTGCTCTTCAGCATTTAAATGTGACCTGAGACACAGTAAGTCAAATAAATGCTTCTTTCAGATTGGCATTGCTGCTATGCATTTATGCTTTTAGGAATAATACCAATAAGGGATTTAGTGGAATCCATGAATTTTTTTGGTACCTGATGAAAAAAAAAAAAGCCTGTGTTTAAGACGGAGAACCTCAAAAAGTGGTATGAGCTGAGCAGTGTTCAGAATAGGTTCTCAGTAAACTAAAAAATAGAAAGTTTTGTCAACAAGAATTTGTCTAAAACTTTGCTTCACTTCAAGTCTTGGATGCCTGACTTTGGTATGCAGGTCAGGGCATTCATCCATTTAAGATTACAGTTTACTATTCTGTACAAACAGGTAAGAATAATATTTTTTTCCCATCCAGAGCATGATGATGCCAATCTGCTAGGCAGCACACTGGTGAGTAAGAGACCTTGCTTTATGACCACTGCATGACTCTGCAAACTAGCTGTTACATGGCTGAGGGAGAGGGAAGCTCTGGGATTGCTCATTTATTTATAGCAAACATAAATCAGAATCCAAACCCTCCTTCTTTAGGCAGACAGGCTATAAACGTACATTTTCATTTGCTTGCTCTTTCTTTTCTGGTAAGTTTTTCTGCACTCTAATTAGGCAGCCCAATGTGCAGGAGTTTCTGGAATTCAGTTTTGGATCCAGGTATCTGAAGTCTAAACAAGTCCTACTTAAGCCTTTTCAGTTCTTCTTTGCTAATCTGGGTGCCTAAATATCTCACTTTTTTGTCCTCAGTGACTTAGCAAAGAACACAGTGAAAATTTGGAGTGAACTCGGAAATAAAGGTAGCGCTTTCTGCCTCTTTAACATGTGGTCATTTTCCTGTTTTTACATTGAACCCTAAAAATCTCACTGCCTTGAGTAGGGATTTTTTGTGTGTGTGATGAATTATTGTACAGCACAGTTAAGGTTAGCATAACCAAGTATGTGCTGGAAAAATGAAGAACAGTTTGTAGCCTGGTTTTATAAACAGCCACAAAGGGAGGTCTCAGGTTAGAACACTGTTGTTGATCTAAAATAAGAGTATTCCATTAACAAAGCATTAAATAAAATGAACCCATGTTTAAACAACTTATATTCCTGAATAAATGAGCAATAACTGAAAATAATGTTGGCCTGGGAATCTTTCAGAGTAAATCCCTCAAGAAATATCACCTAGAATAGTTATTTCTACTCATGAATAGCAATAAAAAATTAGGACATCTCATGGGACAGTGAAGACACAGTGTTTTAATCACTTTCACCCATGACACACCACTATGAATTCCCTACTGTTGTTTGCATTTAAAGTGATGTGTAACCTGTTGATGGCTATGAATCCATACTCTTTATGTGTAATCTGTTGATGGGTATGAATCCATACTCTTTCACCATATTAGCACTATTTGTATGGTCATGTTAATTATCCTAAAATCTGATCATACTGGGCACTGAACAAACATGGAATCTTGTGTGTAAGACAGTACATAGAAAAAGAACTGGAAAGAACGGGCTTGTACTGGGCTCAGACTAACACATAGTGGAGAGATTGAGAAAGGTGGGGGGAACACACAGATGTTTATGCAAAATCTTCAGGGAGCTCCTCCAAAGTGGGAAAGCAGTGCAGAAAAACTGTGACAATGCTTGTTTGAAAACTTGGCAAGTGGATGATGGATGAGTGATAAAAAGAAAACTTGTCCAACACAGAACAAGAGAAAACAAGTAGAACTAGGACACTAAGAGTTGCAGAACTTAAAATAACCCATTTGTGTTCGAGGTGACAAAGAACCAGACAAGGGCGTTGGGAGAGAGGTCAGAGGTTTGGAGGAGAGCAAACTCAATCTAGCTGAGGTTTGGAGTCCAAGCCTGTAGCAGAATTCTTCATGAATATTGCTGTCGCAAAAACACATTTGCCAAGACTGAAGAAAAGACATGAGTGATGAGGACCAGGAGACTTTAAACTTTGTGGATATCTTGGAGGGGAGATAATCTATGGTACAACTCTATGATATTTTGCAAGCAGACAAGGATGATCCATGCTGGTCATTAATGAGGCACAGGTTAGAGAATACTTTAGCAAACTGGACATAGAAATCCATGGGCCCTGATGGGATGCTCCCACGAGTGCTGAGGGAGTTCATGTCATTGCAAAGCCACTTTCAATTATCTTTGAATGATCAAGGCAATTGGGAGAGATGCTTGAGGACTGGAGGACTTTATCTTCAAAAAGAGCAAGAAAAAAGACCCAGAGAGCTACAGGCTGGTCAGCTTCACCTCGATCCCTGGGAAGGTGATGGAGCAACTAACCCTGGAAATCATTTCTACTCACATGAAGAACAAGGAAGTCATCAGGAGCAGTCAGCATGGATTCACCAAGGGGAAGTCATGCTTGACCAACCTGACAAACTTCTATGATGAAATGACTGGCTTGGTAGATGAGGAAAGAGTAGTGGATATTGTCTTCCTAGGTTTCAGTAAGGCTTTTTTGACAGTGTGTCCCATAACATCCTCATACAATAGCTCTGCTTGAGCATGGGGGATAGACCAGATGACCTCCAGAGGTCCCTTTAAACCTCGACCGTTCTGTGAGTCTGTGTGATGGGTTGACCCTGGCTGAACGCCAGGTGCCCCCCAAAGCCATTCTATCACTCCCCCTCCTCAGCTGGACAGGGAGAGAAACATATAACAAAGAGCTTGGGGGTTGAGATAAGGACAGGAGAGATCACTCACCAATTACCGTCACGGGCAAAACAGACTCAGTTTGGGGAAAATTAACTCAATTTATTACAAATCAACCAGAGTAGCGTAATGAGAAATAAAACGAAATCTCAGAACACCTTCCCTCCAACCCTCCCTTCTTCCCGGGCACAACTTCACTCCTGGATTTCTCTACCAAGCCCCCCCAGCGGCACAGGGGGACGGGGATGGGGTTTACGGTCATCACATGTTATTTTCTGCTGCTTCATCCCCCTCAGGGGGAGGGCTCATCACACTCTTCCCCTGCTCCAGCATGGGGTCCCTCCCACAGGAGACAGTCCTCCACGAACTTCTCCAACATGGGCCCTTCTTACCGGCTGCAGTTCTTCACGAACTGCTCCAGCATGGGTCTTTTCCACAGGGTGCAGTCCTTCAGGAGCACACTGCTCCAGCGTGGGTCCCCCACAGGGTCACAAGTCCTGCCAGAAAACCTGCTCCGTGGGCTCCTCTCTCCACAGATCCGCAGGTCCTGCCACGAGCCTGCTCCAGCGCAGGGTTCCCACGGGGTCATAGCCTCCTTCGGGAACCCACCTGCTCTGGCATGGGGTCCTCCAAGGGCTGCAGGTGGATATCTGCTCCACCATGGACCTCCCTGGGCTGCAGGGGGACAGCCTGCCTCACCATGGTCTTCACCACAGGCTGCAGGGGAATCTCTGCTCCGGCACCTGGAGCATGTCCTCCCCCTCCTTCTGCACTGACCTGGGTGTCCTCAGGGTTGTTTCTCTTACATGTTCTCACTCCTCACTCTGGCAGCTGTTTCCATCTGTCCCAACTTTTTTCCTTCTTAAAAATGTTATCCCAGAGGCGTTACACTATCACTGATTGGCTCGGCCTTGGCCAGCAGCGGGTCCGTCTTAGAGCCGGCTGGTATTGGCTCTGTCAGACACAGGGGAAGCTTCCAGCAGCTTCTTACAGAAGCCGCCCCTGTAACTCCCCTCCCGCTACCAAAACCTTGCCACACAAAACCAATACAATCTGTGAAGTCAAAAGACTTTGATGAAGGACAGAGTATATCATCTGAGGCATAGCACTACACATCTTCTGAGACACGGCCCCTTTTGATTCAGATAAACTGAAAATATAGCTGTCTGCAAAATACTGCATAGGTTACAAAAAAAAAAATTGTGAGATTAAATATAACCTCAGTCTTAAAAATCTACTATACATATCTCTACACTTTAAAAATGGCATTTGACAGCATAATAAAGTATAATAAATATAATTTTTTGTAAACCAAAGGCACCTTTTTCTGAATTTGTTTTTCTTCTTTTTCTAGCCTATTTAGAAGTGTGTTCCTTGAAAAGATTACCAAAATCAAACTGAATTCATTGCATTCTGAGAAGTGTATAAGACAATAGAGTGTTTAAATGCAACCTCAGTACTAATTACCTCCTGAATGCATTCTGCTACACACCATTTTTCATCAGGTTTGAAAGGCTTTAGTCTAGAACACTGAATGCCATTTGTAAAGGTGAAATTTTAATTTTATCCATTTCTAAGTTCATTTACCCAGCCTACACTCACAATTGTGCTAATTAATACATCAAGGCAAAAAAATGGGTTTTGTGTCCCGCACAAATGTCCGAGCTAATGAAAAAGTGTCTCAGCACCAAGAACAAAAAGATCTATTCATTTTTTCCTACAGTATTCAAAATCCTTTTTTAAAAAATATTCAGCTCTAACAAAAAGTATAATTTTAATTACTCTTGCTGAAGTTGAACACTATCTCTAAATAGCCCAAAAGTTCCAAAAAATTATTATAATTACAGATATACTTGCATCTTAACCCCTTTGCCCAGATTTCTGCTACTTTCTTGGCATTTCAGGGCATTAATCAACAAATTTTCTCATTGAAAACATCTGTCATGCTTTGTTGTTTGTTCCTCTCACATGGTTGTCCTATTCTTTGCATAATCTTGAATGAACTTCCGATGAGCTCCAATATAGGATCAAAATCTGCATTCCTTTACAGAACATAATTTTATTATATTTCTACCGCACAGTGAATGACTAGAGAGCAATGAGACTAGGTTAGAGATGAAACTCTACCTGGGTTTGTAAAACAGTCATTGGCTTTTGGTTCTTTGTTCAGAGAAGAATATAAATCCAAGTTTCTTTACAAAGATGAGAATAGGAGAAGTCTATTTAAATTTGTGAAGTATCATTGTATGATGAAACTAAAACATAGATTTATAATCTAATTGTGTTAACAGCTGGGGTTTAGTATCTGGATCTCTGTGCTGCTGATCTTCAAACTCCCAACCTCTGCTATTTTGTAAGTGCAAACACTGTCTTCCAAAAGCTATGTCACATAGATATCATACTAGCTATACTATTTCATGTGCCATGGGGTTACACTTTGCTGTAAAACTTCCACTTAGCTGTGAAGGGTTAAGAGATGTTTAATAGATGTTATAAGGCACAGAGCCCAGCAGGTGAACAGCAGTGACTCTGAGTGCTGATATCCTCTAGTGCCGGATTCATAACAATTTATAATATGACCTATTCAAGTCCATAACCTGTACGTAGTAATTCTTTTACTAAGATTCATTATCTATTGACCAACATCCTTTTTTTCCCAGAGTCAGGATGTGGTAATTTAGGTATAACCATCTGTTTTCTCTCTTCTGAAGTATGCTCCCATCTGGATACTTCTTGCTTCTTGTGCTGGAGGAGTTTCATTCAAGTTCTTAGGTATTCTTTCCCTTTCCTCTGCTGTTTCTCACTGCATAAGGCTGGCACAGCTGGCAGAAGAGTTTTGAGCAGCATTTGGCTTGGAATATTTGTCAAATTCATATAGGCTGATTCCTGGGTTTATGTTAGTGCAGCAGTATCTGTCAGTACAGACTGAACAGGTCAGACAACAATAACAGTTCAGCTTCCTGACATGTACAGGAAAATTAGTAGGCAATGTGGCAAAACAGAAGTATCTACCTATTCACACTCAGCTAGTGGGAATAAGCAAGAGGCTGAGAAAGAGCCAGACCACTGGTTCTACCATCATATTCTTACCAGTGGACTGTGCAGAGTCATATATAAGGAGATTACAAGATTCAGAGGAAAAGTTACAGTTCAGAGATATTACCTCTGAGACATGATGTCTCCTGGGGTGAGTCATAGATTTTCCCTGTTAAATGTGACCTCTTACTCATGTCCATGTTTAAAAATTGAAGCTACTCCTAAATACCCTGTCTTTGTTCTTGTATGCCTGGTATTTTAACCTTTGACTTAACTCCAGATGTGGTTTGATGTGGATGAACAAATGGGATCTCTGATCACAGCCCAATCTACCTCCTCGTGTTTGTAAATTTCTTTGCCTCCGATCAGGAGTTAGCTGCTAACTCATCATCCAGGAGACTACTGCGAACTGGTTCTTCTTTTATCCAACGGTACCCTCAGGCTGGAAGGATGACGTGTCATCACATCTCTCTTTTAAGTGGTTACTGTAATCCCATAGCAAGACAATACTCCATCCCTCAGATTTTCAGAACAGTATCAGTGGAACTGCTGCCTTCCCACAGCCAATGGTTCCAAGGGAACCCCTCTAAAACAGCTAGACTGGTCATCTCAGGACTGATTTAGTTCTTGGGTTTAGCCTCTTCCGAGCAAGGTGTATAATATCAAGACTAGCAGCTAAGACGGAGACATCACCATCCATTCCCAAACTGAATAGTTGAGAGTTTCTGATGATCTGACCATCAGCATTTGGGAAAAGCACCAAGGAGGTGGCCCCATGTAATGTCAGTGTGTAGCTAAGTAGCCTACATAAGGCAAAGTCCTCAGACACTTCAGGGCCACTGCTCTATGCCATTTCAGCCAGCCCAGGCCTTTAGCTTTACCATCCTCACCCTCAGTCGGTGCCTGTGTCAACAGTACTCACTGCTGCTGGGTGACCAGCACCAAGACATTGTTGTTGGCCCACAGTCATATATTAGTATTCCTGTTGTAATTCTCAGACAATGACATGGCTGTGCTTGAGAAAGCTGAGCAGACTTTCCATAACCTTCAGCACAGAAGCGATGAGTTACCACACTTTGGGCTAATGTAGCAATGTAAAGGGATAACCTTTTCTCATCAGGGCCATCCTGTCCCAGACCAGAAATTTCCTCACAGGCACTGCTATTGCCTGTTGTTGACACATACTGGTCTTAGTTTATGAGGCCTTCTTTGCAATTAACAGCTTTGAGAGAGGTTGTCTTTTCTTCCCTTGTGAATCTGCATGTGACCTCCTTAGGAACCCAATCTACTCGCAGACTGGATTTTTCCAGACAGCTTTCTTCCCTTCCTAGTCTTCTGCCAGTACTCTATTCTGCAGATGGGTCCCTTTACAGCTTTACATTCTTAATTGCTGCTGGAGTTAATTTCTTCCCTGCTATACAGGGCTTATAGACCCATCACTCCACAAAATAGTAATTTTACTGTAGACCATATTAATGTACTTTGCTTATGAAGATGTCAAGTTCTATAACATCTATTATTTTTCTCTCTTTTACTAGACCAATTTTTACGTCAAAGAAGAAAATCAGATGGATTTTTCAAGAACAAATCAATGCTGGCTTTTACTTATTTTCCAGATATTTGTAGGTTGCTTAATGATTTGTTCAAGTTTCTTTTAATATAACAAAACAAAGAATATTCCCTCCATCTGACCCCCCAAATCAGACAGAAGTTCTACACTACAGCTGCTTTAGTTTTCTAGGAACTCATGTATTCTCCACTAGCTCCCAAAAATAATCACTAGAGGTTTGGGCAAGTTCCTTAAGTACTCCAGAGTGAATTTCGTCAGGCTTTGCTAACTTGAAGTCATATTATCAAAATGTTCTTTACCTGTTGGAGCCTATTTTTTCTCCTTATTGAAATGATTGTGCTAATCTACAGGTCACAATTAGCTCTTTTTAATGTATGCAGACAGATGCAAAAAAAAATCATTAAATACTACAGCTTTTCTTCTGCATTTCACTTTTCATTCTCTTTCCTTATTAACTAATAGGGCATTCTCCTTATACTTGTATAGACTTCTTTCTTGCCTTTCACATTTCTTAATAGCTGTAATCTATACATTCTCTGCTTCCATAGGCTATCCCTTTATATTCACTCCTTAGTTATACATTGTTGTTTATTTAATGGCTTTATTTTTTTTATATATATTACTGATCCAGCTGCATATATCATAGGGCATATTTAGGTAGTGTTTTCAGCTTAAGAGAAAGATGAATTCCTTAAGATTAGCAAAAGCTTCAAATCTGTCATTAGACCACACTGCCTTCTACTACAACCCCAGATCCTTGTGCATTAATACTCTCCAGGGAAAGGGCCCATACTGAGAATTACTAAACACTTCCTTCGTTATCTACACTGAAATAGTTTATCTTTGTAAATGGTTGGATATTGTTGATTTTTTTATATTGGTTCTTTTGATAATTACCCTGCATTCCTGAGCTGCTTTCTCATCTTCCTTAGTATGTATTCCCCAAGGATCCTGCACAACAATTCCCTACATAATTAATCCATTCTATTGTCCTTATTCCTTGTTCTTCCTTCCTTGTGAATACTGAGGTGTTTCTAAGAGATGTTTTTGGATAAAGAGAATATTAAGAAACTTTTATCCCAGCTTATAAGGATACATCGCACACCCAGTACTAAAGCACAATAGTGTATCCTTCAGACACTTACAGCATTTGGCTTTTTAGAGAGAAAAAAAGCACAGTAGTGTAGTAAATGTTTGTTGTAGAGACCTATGTGGCAGTCCTTCTTCACTGACCTTGGTGTCTACATAGGTGTTTCTCTCACATTCCACTCCTCCCTCTGCTGCAGGTTCTTTTCCCCTTTCTTAAATATGTTATCCCAGAAGTACTACCACCGTTGAGGATGGGCTTGGCCTGGGCCAGAGGCGGGTCCGACTTGGAGCCGGAGAAGCTTATAGCAGCTGCTCACAGGAGCCACCCCTGCAGCCCCTCCCATGCTATCAAAACCCTGCCACACAAAGCCAAAACACTTGCCTCAAAGCCTTTTATTACTCGAATCTCTGAAAATGTTAACAAAATAACATTTTACTCTTAGAAATAGGCTGGAACAGTTGTTTGTGGTGTTTATGCATTTGTTTTAGTGAAATCTACAACTTCCACAGGCATCACAGATTTGGGGGTTTTGTTTACTCACAAGTTTTAGTAGATGGTATTTTTTTGAAGAAAAGGTTGAAATCCGTTTGCTGGTATAGGATCAAGTGACCCTCCTTAATAGAAACAGACATTTGTGATCAACAAATGTATCTGGGATGGTCTTAAGACAGTAAAAGACATCTTGTGAGAACTGTGTGCTTTCAGGTACATCTATTTAAAATAATTCCTGCACTGTAGCAGTTGAAAACTTCCATAACTAGAAGCCCAGCTTGTTTTGGCACAGCATCAATGAATGCCTTTTGTTGGCTATGGAACAATTTTATCATCCTTGGCAGTGGAAGTTGTTGCATTGCCTTGATTAGTACTACTGAAGGTACCTTTGAGGAAAACAGAAGTAATTTGGTGCTGACTGGATTTTGAATGGAGCTATAAATGGAACCTTTTCTCAGCATAAATACTGTTCCTTTTTAATTTTCTTTCCTTTGTTGTCACATAAAACTAAGCCACAGTTGGGGTGAGCAAAGGACTTAAGACTGGTTCGTTAAGACTTCAGAGTGTCTTCTGTTGGAACTATTTCAATGATGAAAATTTCAGAGAAGACAGTAGTGTGGTCATCTGTTTAGGACTGCCTAGAAAAATAATTCTCTGTTTCTTTATCAGTATTTTTTTATGGCAAGACCTTGTACTCTGGTCAAAAGGTTCAGTATCAAATCATCAGAATCATAGTTTGTAGGTGCTTTAGGTACTAAAATTGTTATGTTAACTGGCATCTTCACTAGTAATACTTTTAAGAACATCTGAAGTAAGCTTTAATAACATTACTTCCAGCACAGACACAGATTACTGAAGACATGAACATACCACCTTAGTTTAAAAAACGTTCCAAATTCTTGATGGTGTGCAGCCTACAGGCACCTTTTTATTTATGTGGCAAAATACAGTACAGTAAGCCCCAGAAAAGAGACTTTTCTTTGGGATGGTTTCAAAAAATCCTCAGGACAGATCTGGTTTTAGCTTTCACTTACTTGAACAGAAAAAGTAAACCAGAAGGTATATCAATCCTCTCCAGCTAGACCATGCTAGTCTACAAAGAAAGGGAAGAATGAGAAAGTAGAGAAAAAGACGCAAACAGAAACCTACTGACATGGTAAAGCCATAAATATGTAAAAAGCTATCTCTTTACTATATTTTTTTATTTATTGTTTCTGTACAAAAACTCTCTACTATTTTGGACGTTCTCAAGCAAGAAGAACCCCAGCACACCTCAGCATTTAAATGGACTATGCAGTTTTGTTGTGTGTACTAAGCTGTATCTTCTCTCATGGACCCATCAAACTGGGAGAGGAGTATGTGAGGATAGTAGTTTAGCTACTATTCCAGATGAATTAACATATTACATGAGTTATAAAACGCCTCTGAAGCAAGAATAAAAAGAATCATAAATGTGTTGTCAATATCGTAGCATGTATCTGAATTTATTCATGTGCAGAAATGTTTTCTGCTCCAAGAATTTGGTCCTATAATGTGTATGATATCCACTATTCATAATCCACCAATAGGTTGGTGCTGGAAACTCCACAGTTCACCTCTATTAAAGTGCAGGACTATGCTTGTTACAGAGCCTAAGTAGGTCAAGACCTTTGTTTTAAGGAAGAAAACATGGAGAAATAAAGATAACGTGACCATGTAAACTGTCACTTTAAAGTCTCGTTCCTGACTCTCCTGATTCAGACTGTACTGAATCTATCAGGCAGCTAGCTTTTGCTGAACTGACCACTATAACTGGAACAAACCAGGGTCCTGGCTGTGTGTCTATGTGGTAGTGGGGAGCCGGCTAGGAGGTGCTGGGTGTGCATGCAGTCTGCGCTAGCGGCACGCGGGGCTGTGGGGCTGGGCTCCCAGGCAGAGCCCACCCAGCACTTTTCACCGAGCCTCTCATTTGCACCGACATTCCTCTGAGAAGCTGTTCCGTTGTGTTTTGGACAGTTGCTGCTTTTATAAGATGTAGGCAGACTGCAGGCTTGGTCCTGAATATAGCCCTAACTGAAATATTTCCGTACTTATGATTAAATATATATATGAATGCCTTTTTTGACAGGGTTATAAAGCCCTATACATTGTACGACTGAGCCCCAATCCCAGGATATTGGTTTTCAAACACATTTTGCACATCCTGAAGAATCCAATAATAATATGCTATGCTAGTGACACCAGATATATATCATTCATTATTTCTCTTTCAACCTTATTTCATAAAAACACTTTTATGAAACTCATCCTTCTAACCCCACAAGTCACATTTAATGTCTTCACTGTTGTGGAATAGAAAAAAATTGGATTATGATTTGAAGAAATATCAGTTTTATAAAAGTTATACAGGGATATTTCTTAACAAATTTGCTTCTAAAGGTCCACTGAAATGAATCAAGTACCCACATTCTTGCCAATGATTTCAATGAGTATATTTATAACTGTTCAGTGTAAAGAAGATAGAGTAGCTCCTTGACTTCAGCCTACAAAAGTTATACCTTTATCTAGCACTTATTACTGTAATAAAGCACTAATTTAATTTAATTGGCAGTACTGGTAGGATGACTTCATAGTGTGATTATTCAAGGGACAAACAAAGCATTTTTAAAAGTTTTGGGGTTTTTTTCCTTGTTAAAAATTTATAGCCCTTTAGACCAATGCATACAAAGTTTTGAGATCAAAAGTAGCAGTAAACTTTGTCTTTGTGTTTTAATTCCAGTCTAACCAGTCTCCCAAAACTACATGACAGTCAGTTTCCTATATGATAACTATAAAACAGGTAACAGAATTTTTTTTTTTTTTTTTTGCAAGGAAATGCACCAGTGAAGAGCCTACAGCTATATACATTATATGCACCGTGAATAAATAACTTCCATGCTCTCTAAGCCCATAAAGAAACATGGGCTAATTCATTAACTATGTAAATCAATAAATATAATGCCTCCACTGGTTGTAAGATGAGGAACACACACCATTCACAGACCAACTTTTGTATATATATAAAATTAAGAGCAGCTTGAACACTGCATGAAAGAGAATTTTTTTACAGGAAAATGAAATTAGATCATTGTTCCATGTATAATAACTAATGATCATAGATAGAAATGACCATATTTTACACAAAGCAAAGTCTTAATTTCAGTCCTATGGTAAATAATGTCCTAGAAAAACAAATCTATGAATCAAAAATGTGTAACACTTTATCAGAAGGGTCATTCATATTTTTTAAAGAGGAAACATTTCCATTGTATCTGTCTGGGAAACGTAATAAATTGTTTGGCATGTTTGTAAAACCATTTTTGTGGTTTTCTTTCTGATTTATTTTAACAAAGACCGCCATAGTTTGTTTTGTAAATAGTGTAATATGAAATGCATAAAAACCTAAAAGTATAAAACATCAGAATAGCTTTTTGTGTTGTTGTTTTTCTTAAAGAGCATGTTTTCTAGTTAAATGGTACATTTATAAGCAAGTGAACATTTAGCCATCTTAATCCATTTGCATTCTGTTGAGATAAGTTATCAGCAGTTCAGTAATTGAATTTCTTTCTAATTCATACAGAGTCTGCCTGCAGGGGACACATTAACTGCTAGGCCCAAAATTACATAAACTTTACAACGTACTGCTAGAAATCAAATAACAGAAAGCCAAAACAAACACACACACACCAGAGCTTTGAGACAACTGAATTTTAAAGTGTTTTCAGAGTGGGGGAGGGGTGCGAGTGGCAAGTTTATTCTTGAGATTCAACTTACCCAGTTTACCAAACTGTGCTAAAAGCTGTTTAAAATCCGTATCAGCATCAGCATAGTCATGATGCTGACAGTATTCTAAATCAGAGGTAATTACTCTGTAGACCAGCAAACACAACTACTTTAATGGAGCAATGCGTCTGGAATACCACCCTTTCCACTGTGGTTAGCTTGCCTAATGGCCAATAAAAGTGAGCCATCAAACATCTTGATGGGGAATGGATATATAAAAGGATAGGTACCTGCACAGACACAGTTCCACAGAAAATGCAGATTTCTACAGTACTACAGCCTAAAGCAACTATTTCTTAAGTGTGGCTATGTAAACCAGCTTAGAATAGTAACATAAATTATAGACAAACCATGTCAGACCCTCTGCTGTATTGAACAGTGTCTACATGTCTCCCACCAGTATGATTGGATCAGTTATTGCTATTTGTGGATCTCCTCCCTTCCACACCCACACCCAGGACTCCGCCAGCACCACGCTGCACCAAGCAGAAGCCATAATTTTAATGTATACATCCAAAAGCTGCTACTTCCAGCTTAATTGTGTGATCATCACTTATCCTCGCACTGCAAGGGATTCAACTGACTTTATTCCTCCAGTGATGGCAATTCAATTTGTTCGACACTGGGCAGAAGATGTTACTGCTGATGATTTCAAACCCATGATAATGTATATGAAAGGTTGTTGTCTGTGAAGGTGATCCTACTGGGGCGGCATCCAACAGTTTCCAAAGCTGACTTGGGCCCACGCTGTAATTGGGTGGGTAACTCCTGATGGCTCATTGCTGGTATTTCTGTTTGTTTTTAAGATTTAGTGACAAAATACCACCTTTAGGTTCACCAACCTAGAACTGGGAGTGACTACTGGGAAAATTTAGAAGCTATATTAGTGGAAGTGTTCTCTAACCTGAAGAGTCAGAAGAGAAAGGAGAGGGGTTATTTCCTGGCTTTGATAGCTCCTTGAAACCCACTGAGCACCAGGAAGAAGGACTGGGCAGACTGTGCCCTTAACACATCTCCCAGGCGAAATTTGACTGGACCCGATCTGTACTTTCACAGCAATAAGCTTTATTGCTTCCAGTAGAACAAAGCAGCTATGCTTAAATATATGGTATTGTCAGCATTTAAATGTTACTGGTCAGAGATGTGATACGTCACCCTAGGATCACATCATGACCATTTGTCAACTTCAGTTTTTCTCATTAGCCATTGTCTGTTGAGAAATACTGGACTCCCAGTCCTACTATTCTCTGAAAATCCCTGGCTGAGGTATCTGGAAGTCATTCTCAGCCTGTGCTGCTGATGAATAGCACTGTGATGCAGATAGTGCACACATCCGTGCATCAGCTGCAAAAGGGCTTAGGGATTTAGAGCCATGGATGTTTTAATAAAAGCTTCTTTCTCCCTACTTCCTCTGCCATCCCAAGCACTTTTGTCATATATAACAAAAGCAAGTTGCTTTATCTCTTGTAACAAAAGTATCAGAAAGTTATGGCTTTGCAAGAGCCCTAATGTACGACACATGCTTTTCTTTTTTTTATCCCAGGAAATATTTGCAAGTGGGAATGTGAGTGATGTGATTCTTTACTTTCTTCTAATAAAAACAGGTGGTAAGCACAGATTCTTTAGGTGTCAAATGCTGGCTTTCCTAAAGGGTTGCTAGTGCTCATCCTTGCAATATCTCCAACTAATATTATTCAATGGGCACATCACAGATTCAGTAAGAATAAACTGCAAAGGAAAGCACAGTTGAAATGAAAAGTTCCAACAGTAATGAACATAATGCATTAAAGAAAAATGTTTTTGAAACATTAAGTGTGTGGTTCCTGTGAACATCTTTCCTAGAATGTAAATCTCTGTTGTTTTCCCACTTCTGTTGAAAAACAGAGCTGGTGTACACTGAACCTCAAGTTTCTAAGACAACAGTGTTATCTGTCCCTGAACCTAGACTGAAAAAAAATGTTTCTCTAGAATGAGATTTCCATAGTCTCTACAGAGTAAATAGGCTGATCCATTGACCCTTCTTGCAATATTTTAACTATGTATTTGATGTTTATGGTTTAATTTCTCCAGCTCACTGTAACCCAAACTAAACAGTACATTAAGAAATGAAAGATGATAGGTACCCTTTAGAGTAGCAAAGGTTGTAGAAGAGCCTCAGTACTAATCATTACAGCAGCAGCAATGTGAGATAAATGTGAGTTAGTGGAAGGGATAGAGAAGCCTACAGAGATATAACAAATCAGTAAACCAAATTAAAGCTGTTAACTAGATATTGATGAGCTGGTTTGTCAGTCATCGTTGAAGAATTGTGGGTGACGAATCACCAAATAAGTTGTTATATCTGAGAATGGGAAAATGAAACTTGTGGGGTTTTATTGCCAGTGATACAAATTTAGCTGTTTACAATTGATAAATTACACTGATTTGTTCTTTATATTTTCCTTAGTGGCAAAGTCCATAACAGACTGATTCATTTTAATGAATGGATTCTACATGACTACAAAGGACCCTTATTTTTTTTAGACTGATGGCCTAAGCATTACTCATTATACTTGTTTGTTCAGTGTGGCTTTGTTTTTCACAACACTTGAATTACCATTCACTTAGATTGCTGCTAGAGTTAATCTACCGCATCTAGCAGGTTGCAGATCCATTTGAAATAATTACTCATCTATTTCTAGCCTTGCTGTTTTCCTCTGAATTCTTTTAAAAGAGATTGGGCAGGGGGAGAGAAAGAGAGATCATAATTTCAGGTCAGTTGCTTAGTCTGAATAAAGTTGGAAACTAAGTGATCTGGATCAAGATGACAGTGACTGGAATATCAGTACTGATTTTCTTCTTGTTTACATTGACAAAACCAATAAAGACTGTGCAAAACTGGCAAGAGAAAAGCCTGAAAATCTTAATTTTATAGAGAATTTGAGAATATTTCTAGGGAAGTTAAAGGACAGGGATTGACCTAAAGAGCAGTGGGAACCAGGCATAACATCACCCATAAGAAAGTGTAACTGGCAAAGATTCTCAAATCATGCTGGGTGGGAAACTACTAATATGACATATGCCTATACACTGTATGTACAGCCTTTGTGGCTTGAAGTTTACCTAGGCTAGGGATTCTCAGTAGTCTGGTGGGTCACCCAAAACAGAACTACATGCACACCACAGCTTCTCAAAAATTCTCAAAATTCACAAATTCTCAAAAACATGCCATAGAAGTTGCCTGTATGGACTTTAGTGATGACAGAGGAAACAAAAATGTATGGAAATGAACAATAGCCAGTGAATGCTTTCATAGTGTAACTAGCAACAGTAAAATTAGATTAATTAATTTCGTCATCTATGAAGAGTCTGCGAAGAGCACCATGTATTTTCATAACAATATAAACAGGCATAACTGGATACTCACATCCAAGTTCACCAGTCAGCTTAGCCATACTCTCATTAGTTCAAGACACTTGAGTAATATCCAAAATTATCACACTGTCAGAATATAAGGATTAATTATGGGTTGGAATATCCTTTAAGAGCAACAGCATGTGTATGTGTTTCTGTAAGTCCTGTTATATTATAGAACAGAGTGAAATAGGTGAATCAAAGATAGAATATAGAATCTCCAAGGAATTAAAAATCTAATCAGAAATAACAGTAACTAGAAATAAATTTGAAAGCACAGAAGATTGTCCTTCAATACTTAGGGAGAAAGTTAATACCAAGTGGAGATGATCAGAGACTTGGCAAAGGTCAGATAATCTCAGTAACTCAGAGTATAAACAACTGGACATTTCTTGATTGTAGGAAAACCATCATGAGTCAACTGGCAAAAGGACAGTGCGCCTTCCACGCCAAACCTTTTGATGAAGAACAAAATTGTGAAGAAATCCAAAACCCCATTTCAACACTCAGAATCTGAAAAGCAGATATTGACAATTTTTTCAGGGAATTATTAAATGAGGGAGAAATAAACAGAGTTAAAATCTTTTTACAAATTACTTTCACTAATTTAGAGCTTCAGAAAAATTCCTGAAGTCATCGTAGGATGAAGTCCTACCAGCTGTTTTTGAGAAAAGGGGAGAAAAGTGAAATGTAACAATAGTGAAGTGTTCCATCTCATTATATTCTACAGAGTTTCAAACTTTCATTTTTTAAAGACTTACTCCTTGCTCAGCTAGTTTGGGAGAATATCAGTTAGATCCCATGCAGAAAGCATACCTGGAATCAAGTGTTTCCAGTTCCACGATTACCAGGTAGAAGATGGGAAGATATGTAATGCATATTTTCTCAAGACTTTTAAAAAAAGCTTATGATAACAGGTTTTAAGATAGTCTCCAGGTTGAAGTGACATAATTTTAAATCATAGTAAAATTACTAGGAACATCTGTATGCCAATATAGAACAAAATCTCTTCCACTGCCTCTTTAAAAATTTTGGATTAAACACCGTGTCTGTGCTTTTCTTAGTATACCCTTACACAGATATGGAAAACTATTGATATCATTTTGTTAAGCAGTTTAAATACTAAAAAGTCTTGATTTCTGGTAACTGTTTGATAAAAGAAGAAAGTAACTAATGGATATAAATCCATTTTTACTTACTTTGTAAGTAAAAATTACTTTCTCTGAAGATTATTTTTTATCTGCAACACCTGAGAAAATCTAACCTCGGTTACAAAATATCATTATGTTTTATGCTGGCATGTGAATGGGGAAGTAATTAAAAGGGAATAAAAGCACCTGAAATTGTTATGAAAATGAAATATTAAGAAGAACTTTGTAGAAAAAAAAGAATAGATATGGACAAGAAAGGTATATTATAAATACAAGTGAGAGAATTTCAGTAGGATAGGTACGTACTTAAGATAATAGACAGATAAGGGAAAGACACATTTTATACAAAACATGACCTAATAGCTCTGAATATGAACTGGTGTAAACAACAATGAAAATCATATTAAAATAAATTAAGGCAAGTTAGCCACAGTATTTTCTGTTAAGATTATCAACCTGCATTTGTTACAAAATGACAGACAGTCCTCTAGATAGCCAGGTTACACCTTCATTAAGATATCTCCCTTGTCATTAAAACAAAATAATTTCACTGAAAAATACTAAAAGTAAACTAAAAATAATATATCCCAGTGCCAAAAACCACATTATAACCAAGGGAAGAACCTTTATAAGGTTCTTTCTTTGTAAGCAACTTTACCATTATCAGACAGACTGTAACAGCATGTAGTCAAGGTAGTAATGTATGCATACACATCTAAGAAATCATTTCTGTGTCAAGTGAACTACCAGTGACCCTAAAATAAGATAGTGTGTAGAGTGAATGATTGCAGAATGATAGCAGAAGCCTTGGAAGCACAAAGCACAAGCACAGGTTGAAACCAGAGGGGCTAGAACTATGAACACAGATGGCCACTTACTGATCCATCTGAATGCAACCAGGGAAGGCACTGGTTTTAGAGCGCAACAGAAGCAATGCCCACAGCTTAATTGTGCTGATGAAGTCATCAGCAGGCTCTCAGAAAGATGTGTATCCTGAACAGTGGAGAGAGGAAACAGGAACCTCCAGCTGAAGGGGACTTCATTGTTTGAAGAATGGTGAGGGAAATCAGGAACTTTCTCTTAAATTCTTTGTCAGCAACTGTCCAGGGATCACATAACATAATCACATCTAGCACTGTGTATCAGTCTATGAAAACTGCCCATGACTGATCATCTGCACAAGTCTGCAACAAAACCCACTGCTTGTGCTGGCTCCATACCTCAGAATCAGGTATCCAGAGCAGATCACTCTGTTATCTGCACATTACTACTACATATGCCAATGTCTTATTATCATCAAAGGGAATTGCGTTTTCACATTTGGTCTAAGGTCTTCCTGATTGTGTTTGACTTGTCTGGTCACTCACCTTTGAGGACTGGCTGTTAAATGTGGATGCAACAGTCAGGCTGTAATTTTTCTTTCTACTTTTCAGATGCTAGCTTTCAGCGCTCCAACAAACTGAAGGTATTGCAAGATTGAAAAGTCCAACCTGCTATTTCACTGGAAATAAGAAATTACTGTATAACACTGTTTGGTAAAAATTGTATTAAGATGATATAGGAGTAGTTTCCAACACTAATGTTGAAGTGTGTATGGTACTATAAGCTCAACTGTACCTTCTCCTTAAAACTCTCATTAAAAAGGTTATTTCTACTTCAGATATTGCCTCCTTGAACTGTGACAGCAAAATTTATTTTACCCGCATTTAAAGTGATTTGGAAAAGCTATTTTTGATACAGAGGCCTCAAGAAAAGGTGCTGTTCATCTTGTTCAAAATTTCCTCTAAAACTTTTCTAACCTGGTCTATCTCAAAAGCAGCTTATCGTAGTAACTGGAAATGAAGGTTATTTGAAAAATGTGTTGACGTTTAGCATACAGAGCCATTCTTCAGAGGAAGGAAAGTTTGTATAAGAAGTTATTTACTAGTAAACCAGAAATGTCAGAATAAAGTATCAGGCACCAATATAGCATATCAGTATTTGAACTTCCAACTTCAAAGCAAAAATGCAGTGTGTGCAGAGCAATGCCTCAGCTCTCACTGTAAGCTATGTCTAATCCCTCTGGCGTTTTAGAAAGCTGATTTATTTGATTACCTAGATTACATACATGTTTTGCACCAGGAGATGCTGGTTCATTATAATCCCATTAAGAAAGGCACTCAGACCCTGTAGTAAAGTATCCCCTAAAATGCCATTTGTTGGAGCTAAAACTATAAAGAAAAAGAGGATAGTACAGACAATCCTACATCCATTCACATGCTGGAAACCCTGAGCTGCTCAGCACCAAACAGATGTCCAACCAGGGCACGACATGCCATGCAGATCCCATCCACGGTAAGGCAACCTCATTTTGGTCTTTTGAGCTTTTATAGGATTTTCTTAAGAGAAAAACATTCTAGTTGTCATTTCTACTGTCAAGCAAAAAGCATTTCACATGATAACTTGTTGCTGCACTTTTAGGTAAAGGCAAAGACACACAGGTGGTGTAATCACCGGTGCCGGGTGGGTGGGAGCTGCCTGCAGACCAAGCCTATCCTGCGGCCAAGGGATATGCACAGCACAACACTGGGCTGGGGCCCAGGCTGTGCGTGCAGCACAGCACAGCGCAGGGCTGCACCTACACCGGCTCACTCTTACGGGGATCACTAACTCCTCAATGCGCAATGGTCTCCTGGTCAGGATCACAGCAATGTGAATTATTCATTTTGAATGCAAATAGAAAGGAGGAACAACCTTTTTGAATATGTCTTTGCTGACTTGACCGAAGTCAGACAACTAGTCTGTGAAAACTCCAAGTCTCAAAAACCAGTTCCTTGATTTCCATTTTACAAGAATATAGCAAAACTAAAATGTTTTGCACTTGTTTGAGCAAGAGTTTTGACATTTAACTCGAGTAAAATGATATGTTCACAGGTGTGTAAAAAACTACAAAAAGCTTTGTCCTAGAAAGCAAGCTCTAGAGTACTTAGATTACCCTTTTTTATCACGTTAACTTACTCGAGTTGATTCACGCTTGGTTAACTGGACTTAAATAGGAACACACACTATAGTCTAGACAGGTACCAGCAGAATATTCCTCTTTCTATTTATTTCACTACTATCTGACAATTTAAAAAAAAAAAACTCATAAAAGCAGTTTTACTACAACTTTGTACTTCACACGAAATTTAACTTTCAGGCTTTTTTTGCTATACGTTATCTACTTGGGAAGGTGGGGGGTTTGTGGTTCTGGTTTGGTTTTCTCAGTTTGTTAAGTCACAAAATACCGAATAATTCTCTATATCCTGGCATGGCTCAAATCATTGACTTCAGAGAGGCACTCTTTAGCTGTGTGACATTGACATGAAAAGTGTCTTCTTGATTTTCTTGCTGAAACATATTTGTGGTAGAGAGACTTTATACAGCTCTACAGTTTATGAATTACTGCACTGTTTCCATGGATACTTCTCTTCTCAATACAGGCACAAGTAGTATCATTAAAATTAAAGTTGAAATTCCCCAACAATATCCCAACTAGGCATTTTCATACTCTGACACCCCCATGATTAAATTTGAATAAGCTACTTGAAATGGAAAGGAAGTTTCCAGAATGTTAAATTAAAGCAGATAAAAAAAGCTACCCTTCTCCCCACCTCTGAAAAAATAATTTGCTTTAGCTTATGGTCTGTAGCAATCTTTAAATCATGGCCCTAACTAGGAAAGGTGATTCACTAAGGTAGCACTGTGTTATTGCACCTCCGTGATTTTTTTATCTACCTGCTAAATGTACTTTGTATTATTTGGCATTAGCTACATAATTGCATACACACTGAGCAGTGGAGCTGAACATTTCCCTAGTTCGGAATAATTCTTTGCTGCTATAAAATTTTCTTCATCACTCCTCTCTAAAGCCATCAGTGCCGGGAAGGAGCACAGCCAGCAGACCTTTTAAGAAGAACATGACGCAATCTGCTGATCTCTGACATGGCAGAGCGGTTCTGACCGGCACCGTTCAGGGCGGCCCTTCGAAGCTGTCGAGGGTATAAGTATCTCAGACTCTCCTGTTTTCCTGCTTCCCAACAGAAGCTATTCACAAATGAGAAGGATGTCCCATATGTATAAGTGTGTGGGGGAAGGGGGTTGGTTTTCTCTTCCAGCTGCCAGTCCTGCACACCCACCCCACGCTCCCAGAGTCAGCTAGTTTTTACGTCTTCCAGTGCCTACATCTTGCAGCCCACATTTTGCAGCCAGCCACATGTACACAAACCCTACATTGTCATGATACCTGAATACTTCTATTGTCAGCAGTGAACTTTCATGGAGGGAAGAGACTGGAGCACAATAAAGAATTGTGACTGCACATTAATGCAACACTGAGCTGGCCTGAAAAATATGAAGCGTTAACTGTTGCAACTGAAGTGATGGGTGCTTAAGAGGATGATTGATAAAATGCTAGATAGTAGACTAATGAGAAACATGTGTATTATCCGGCAGTGAATTAACAAGGATCCACATAAAGACACCAGTTGTATTGTACAATGAGGATGTGCATGATGGAAAACATTATTTATATAGCATTTGAAGACATCTCACGTGAACTGAATGCCAAAGTGCTGCTAGCACTGAGAGCTTGAATATCTGTTTGACTTTTGGCTAAATCAATTAATAAGTCAATAAAAGCATAAAAGTTTCATGGCACAAGACAACCTTTAGGAACTAAATGGTACAACATACGAAGGCCTGTTAAACTTAATCTGATTAAAGATGCATAGGCATAAGGAATCCGTGGGCTCATTTCTTTGAGCTTGGTCTGCTGGAGAGCTGGACCTTACCAAATGTTCTTTTGCCACTAGTCTGTAGCGTTTTGCTTTTGTTTACCACTATTACCTGAATAAAGATACCTACATATAAAATTCAATCTTGAGTTATAGTCCCTACAATATCCAGGTATTGAATTCAGAGAGAGAGAAGACCTGTTTAGAGTAAGGCAACACATTCCAGAGGAAATTATAGAATACTTTTCAAAGGAAAACTGTAGAGGAAAATGTATTTTTATTTTTTAATCAGGATTTTATTTTGGTTTTGTTTCTTCTTTTTCTCTTCCTTAGCAACCAAGCTTGATAATGACTCCAAACCTCTGACTGGACTGACAACAATGCAAACTTTTCTCCTCACTACCGACTTGACACATAAGCCTTTGAAACATTTTTTTTTTCCAGATCTCTTTAATCTGAAAGCAGACTGGCTCCCTTTTCTCTGAGCATGAGGTTTTAGGAGCAATCTTCAGGGACTTACCCCTGCATATGCTATGTCAGGCATTCATCAAACTGCCTAGCTATATTGACTTCCATAGCACCATACAGACCTACCTTAACCACATACATGGTCTCACTGCATCTCTGGAGATAGGTATATAAAGTTCATTCTCCAAGGGGTCAGTTGAAGGTGTGATACTAAAAAATTTGTTTGATTTGTGCTCTTCCAACATGCACACGACTGATGTTCTGCCTGACACTGCTGTGACCATAATCTTTAATTTCTAGTGGTATGTCACCTCCCCAAAAACTAACAGAACTGGCTAACTTGACATGGCAAGACAGAGTCAAAGACGTGGCTCCAGCACCCTGGAACAAATAAGATCTAGCTGACTCATACGCAGCATTTGAGAGGTGAGTGTCTTTTCCTTGAGAAAAGTATCAGTAAAAAGAATCTAAGGGGAAAAAAAAAGCAAACAATACCATGCTGTCTAATACTATTCTTCCCCTTCTCAATAATAGATTAAAATCTTAATTATCTCTTAAAGAGTACTCCCAGTTCAACCTCCACAGGTTGCATAACCTAATGCAATTTTTAAATAGGTTTCTTTCTCTTCTAGGTTTTTCTTTTCCTTGCACTGTTACTTTGTCACTATTTGGGATCCTTCGTATTTTGGGCAAAAGTCTGATCAAGTACCTGTTGAACACCTCCTTCCTCCCACAAATCAGAGTTGCAGCTGTTCTGTTCTCACGTGTTTTCAATACTCCACAATTTATCAGTTATAAATTCAAAGAAAAGCTATTCTAAAAAGAGTTAGTACAAAAAAAGGACTCAATACACAGCCACAAGCTCTGAGAACATGTCTTTCTCATTCAGACTTGCTATTTTCTGAGAAAACCAAAGCTTTGAAAAATCAAATTTGAAAAGAAATAGTACAAGAAGCAGTTATAGATTAATTTCATATAAAATGCCACTGGCATGTATTCGCTTTATTAATTTGTTATATAATACTTATGTCACTGGTATCATGACTCAGTATCACAAGTTGAAGATTATTTCACCTGACGATCCAGACTGATCCATTGATTTTTACCCAAAGGTACTACATTTCTAGATACTCCATCTCTTTGTGTGCATCTGTACATGAGAGCTGTTGAAGGTTTCATTTGTTGAGATTTACAGATATAGAAAACTAGATCTTCTCCTGCACTACTGATTGGTTTGCTACTGGTTTTAACAGCCAGTCACAAGGAATAAGCCTTACAGTCAGATGACTGTAAAAAGCTAAGTTTACCTACTCCTTTTAACAAAGTGCAAAAGGGATGTGATGTAACATGAAATCAAACTTTCAGTAAATGAAACTGCAAAATAGTGATTGTATTACCTCCTGAAATGGAGGTAAATGAATAAACAACACTCGACGGCCTCACAGGTGGTAGGTTTATTCTGCTTCTTACCAAGTATCTTCCAGTCACTGCTAGAGTCACAGTGGATCATACGATCTTGCCTTCAGGTCAGTCCCATCTGGAGAATCCCCATTTCAACAGAAACAACCCATATGCAGCTCTCAAAAACATACAGACAGATTTCAAAGCACCTAAATGTTGAATGAGGACTATGATTTTCAGGGGATCCTGTGTAGATTTGGATCCTGTGTAGATCTGAAGTACAATGTAGATTCAAGTGCCTTTTTAGAGTTTACGAAAATCCCATCCTGCATACTTAAGGAAGACTTCCAGGATGCCTTTCAACAGCTTCCCTTGTCCATTATACCACTCTCCCCATCAGGGTTCATGCAAAACAAAGCAAGTGCCAATGTCAGCTCTCAGAAATCTAAAGAAACTATAATTAATAGCAATAATGCTTCCATGATTTTAATAATTCAGAAAGGCTGAATTTACAGTGTTTACTCCAGCTTTGTTATTATCATGACATCTGTAAATAATAATTAGGCACCGAGTGTAGACCTGAATATGGCATCATAATTTTTTGCAACTTAACTATGTAATTATATTCTAATATATGTATTATATTCAAATTCTGCTCTGATTTAGAGGATCTTTATACACTTGGTAAAGTGATGATACATGAATACAATCCTCTCCACTAAACCACCAGCTGGTCTTATAAAGGAGAGGTTTGAAAGCACTAAGCCTTCTCAACTACAGACATTCCAAACCCAGATTTCCCTTCTTTTTCCAAACTTCACCTTAGAGGTCAGGCTTCTGCTTCAGCTAAATTGAATGTTTTTCCACTGCTATCAGCAGCATCATTTTTCCAGACATTATCAATGGGTGCAAGAAAATGTTCCATATATTCTTATTCCTTTAGAATACGATGTTTCCAAGGTAACTGTACCCAGGAGATCTACTAATAGCAAAAAGTGGAAAATAATGTAACTTCTATTTTAAAATTACTTTTCTAAAGGGAAGAGGAATTGCATTCCCACAAACTTTTCTTTCGTAACTCTGTCAGTCTCTTTAACAAAATCAAAGAATTCAAAATTTAATGCTGAGGCTTCATATATAAGCATGCTGGCAACAGATAGAGAGGATGTATTGGGATGTGTTGTATTATAGTGTTAAGTGTTAGCTCAAAAGAAAGAAATTGGGTAAAACTTAGTTATGTTTTATGGACGGTCAAAATGTTTCAGATAAAATAAGATCCAGCACAAACTTCTGTCCAACTGTCAAACCAAACCTACACGCACATTTTTTTATAAAGTTATTTTTTAATTGTTATTAGAAATGGTTTTAAAAGTCCTAGAGAATATTTCAGTAAAACATTGAAAACCAAGCTGGAAAATAAAACATGATTTAGAACTCTATCACTGAACCTCATGAAAGTTTGTGTTAGACTGCCTCATGAGAGCTTAAGACCATCACGTCAGCCAAGATTTCCTGTGGGGTTAACTCTCCTATGATACCTAAATGCACATACAAACTAAACAACTGCAAATGCAATTTCTTATGCAAACATTTACTCAATTGCTTTAGGGAAACATGACTTTTTATGCATACAATCACAGTGCTCATCTTATACTACCAGTCTTTAAATACAGCCTACTGCAAATTCTTTGGTTTTGGTAAAATGACAAAAGTCCTCAGATTAGAGGTTTTTGGAGGATCCATGCTAGTAAGCAGCTTAACTTAATGGTACACCAAATGATCACATTTTTCAGTGAAATACTAAGGGAGAATTAAAATGGGCAAAGCATGCACTGCAAAATAAATGGTTTTTTTAATAGCTTCTATGACAATGGTCTACCACTTAAAAAAAAAAATAGAAAAAAATGACTGCCATCTGCGAAAGGAAGGTGGTAGAAATCCAACAGCTGAATCATTAGAACTGCACTAGACTAAACTTTTTGCACATATTATAATAAGGACTATGGGGACTAAATGATCTTTGGCAGAAGAAGAAAATGATCTACTGGTCATTTATTTACTTGATTTGTCTGATTCTCTGATACATAATATTTAGGTATATTAAAAACGTGATTTTACTTGCTACATATTCACGCATTTGCTGTTTGAAATATCCATCTGAAGCTGGTAACAGAATAAATTGGATTCAGCTTTCAATTTCAGCCAGAAACATGAAAACATAGCCTCAGATCTACAGGAGCTGTACGTACCTACCATGTAATAAGACAACACATTAGGTTGTTAAAGGAAATATTTAACAGCTAAGAAGATACTAATTTTTAGTTTTCTTCATTCCCTCTTCAGTCTGATCCACTCCTATTTCCTATGTTTGCCTAAAATACAACTTTCCAACAGAGATCTTTACAGCAGGTGAACACAAGCTAAGAACCAGTGTCAGACAGTCTGACGGTAAGCTGTGGCTCACACTTCATTGTAACACAAAGGAGTAAAACAAGGCACATTTTGGTGTCAGCCCTTGTCATATATCTCCACCGTGACATGACGCTATGCTGACTTACTTGGCACTGTTGAATTAAGTGCAGTGCAGTAGGTCTGTCATGTTAATACAGGAACAAACTGCTGAGTCTAAGCCACTGTGTAAGCAGAATTAATTTTTTTCAACTGAAATATTACACTTAACAGCTTAAACAGAAACTATAGTCAAGCTAGACAGAAAATTATGCATTATAAAGCATTTCCTACAAAAGGAGCTGAAACACACATTGGTTTTGGCTCATAAAGATTCTTCTTGGTGGACTACATTTTACTACTTTTGCCCTGACTTCCTGGAGTCTGACAAATATTTATGATCCAAGCCTTTCCAAGAATATGTGATAGAAGTAGTGCAACAAATGTACAAAAAAAAAAAAAAAAAGACGCAGTATTACATTTTTGAACCATGAAGAATTTCAGTGTAAAAATCCTAAGAAGACAATATATCCAGTCAGACATGACACATAGAGGAGGAAACTAATTGTACATAAGCTAGGGGCTAGATGTTTGCATCCCAGATTCTTACAAAAACATAGGTATTGCAAAAGCAATGTACAAGGACACTCTGAGGTGGTCAGAGAAGCAGTGAGAGGAAGGGTGCAGTGTTAGCTGTTCTCTGTTGTGGTCTAGAGAGACAATCCTATGATTTACATTAACATCATAGGCTAGCAGGAGAATCAAACTTTTTAAATAACAAAAAAGCATAAATAACAAAAGGCAGTAACAAAAAGGCATGAATTAATTGGCAACCTGAGATTTTAGGCATAAGACAAAAATAAATTTACAGACCGAAGGCAGAAGCGAAAAAGGAAGCGGGAGAGACTGGAAGGCAGGAAGGAGGACTAATTGACTTGAGGTTTGAGCTGGAACTTTACATACCCATCCACCAAACTGGGATGTTCATGCATAGGCAGTGAAGTGATGTGTGCCAAATAAAGACTATGGACTAGCATATAGAAGATCCTCAGGGCATGTTTCACCAGGGATGCCAAGTCTCTGTGATCAGGATGCTCCACAATCAGGATGCTCCATGATCAGGATGTCCCCACTGCAGCTGGCAATCAACTCCACAGGAAACTAATGGGTCATAAAAGCTCCTTTACCACTTTCAAGTGTGGAGCCATTCTTGCTCTCAGATTAGGGAAAACTAGAGCTCTTTCTGTACATCTATAAGCCATACATTATTTTACTCACTCTGTCATGTTCCCTGCTTTCTTTGTCCTTTCTTCAAAGCCTGACTCCAAAACAGAAGAGTGTCTCAAGTCCCCTCAGGATTTCACTGCCAAACCATGATGCCCTTGTGCAAAATGCATAATTTAACTGGAAGGGTAAGAAATGTTTGAGATGAATGTGCCAATGATTCATATGAGGCTGTAATATCATATTATTGTATTACTTAAACATCATGATATCTACCTTCTCTTCTCATTGTAACTCAACGGTATAAAAATTTACAATCCTTTATCCATACTGACTCTTACCATTTTTTTCCTGAGTCATTACATTTATCTTGAGCCCAGCAGAGTTTCTAATTCCTACCACTTTTTTCAATGCACTTCACCATAAAAATCCATCTACCACTTGTTAATTTTTCCACCTCTGCCCCCCTTGAAATCATTCATGGTCTTCCCTAATCCTAACAATTAGCAGCTATCCATTACCAACTCTGTCATCACTCCAGTTAATGTACTTTCCAGTTAATTAATACAAACCCTTAACCCCCATCAATCTCTAACAACAGAGTTGTATGCAAATAGCTTAACTTACTGCAGCCATCAAACTGCTTTAACACATGCTAGAAACGGGATCAGCAGGAAAACCATAATTGTTTGAAGATATATCTGTATTCTATATCACCCTTTGAGACTAAAACCCAAGCAAAATAACACAATGTTATAGATAATCACTGAAACATAATGATCTACTTAAAACTTCTTGTACCATGTCTCCACACCTTTTTCAGCTCTTTCACCTAGCACCTTACTTGAACTCACTCTACTGCCACTGGTACTCAGACCCTCCACCAAATCAGCAATGGTGGCGGCAGCAGCAGTGACATGGCCATAAGTCTGCTTCCTCAGAGAACCAGGCAGAAAAAAAGTCCTTTCTGCAAGTCCTATGGACACTGTAGGTGACGGAAGAAAAACTGTCCATTACTGAAATCAAAAGTGGTGTAATTCTATACACAGACAATCACCTTATACTAAAGTCTGTTTTCACCACTTGTTACTGGTGTTTATCAGAGGCTCGACATAAAGTCTTTCCAAATGTCTGTAAAAGATGGGGCTGCAGTAACACTATATTAGAAAGTAGATAGAAATTGATTACTTTCCCTGTTGTAATAGCATTGTCAGGTAACTGGAGTATCCATATTGGTATCAGAGCTGACATTGAGCTTGTTATTGCTCATAAGAGTATGTATAAATGTTTGGCTTTAATCAGACATGGACTTTTTTAAAATTACTTGATATCAAGTATCAATGAAATCACTAACATAGATCCTCAGCTTCTAGCTGAAAGGTTGGGCAAGTCTCCAGAGACACATTATTCTCAGACCAAAAAAGAAATTCAGCTGATCTAGCACAAGAGGAAACATTTATTTATTTAAATTACAGATTTTTTGAGATGTTTCCCCTGCTACATATCATTAGCAACCTGTCACCTAGCCTGTCTATGCTTCACCCACCAAATGAACACCAAAAGAAAAAAAAGAAAAAATCAAAAGTTTTCACATTGAGAAAGTTAAGCATCCTTTGAAACCAGCTATTTTGTAAAACAGAAGCACTGTAACGTAGCAATAATATTAAGGTATAAAATAATTGATTCACTTTGCAAGTGAACATGATTCAATAGTTCTGCAATGGGTCTTCATTAGGAACAAAAAATAAATATTAATGTATTTCACTCTTCTTCAAACACTTTAAAATGAAGCTTTTCCACACTACTGGGTTAATGGGAGATCAGTTGGAAATATCACTTACTCTTTGATGAAACTAGCATCTTTTTGCAAACTGGTCCTTAATCCAAAAATTAAACTCCCAAAGCTTTAAGAGTAACCCAGAAAGCACACAGATGAGCATATGCATATGGTATTAAAAACAAAAACATAATTCTAGTTGTACTCAAAAACTGCAAAAAGCAAAAGTGTCCTGCAGAGATGCTTGTCCAGAATCATGACAAATAGATCTAACAGGGCCCTCAGGAGGCCACCAAGTTCATTCTGTTCCTCCTTGTGTTTTGCAACTGTCTTTTGCATGCTCAAAACTCTCCCCTTGTGTTTCCTCATTCTCTCTTTTCTTCTTTTTTTTTCTTGGTTAAATTACTCCAGCTCCTTTCTGCACACAGTCTGCCCACTGTTTATTCTCTCTGCTCTCCCCCACACACTCTGTCGTGTGCTGCCTCAAACTGGATGCTCCACTCTTACTGATATCTCACCAAACTGGCTAGAGAAGAAAACAACTTTTTGTGTCACAGACATCCCTTTGGTTGTGCCTGTTGCTTATTGCAATGGTGTGATGCTGTTGACTTACAGTCAGACTAACTAGAAATTCCATGTCCTTTCCCACAAAACTTACCACTTGTTCTCCAAAAAGAACTTGTGTAGTCGATTACCATTGCTTAAATGGAAGATTGCACTTATCCATTTTACATTAATCCAGTATCAACAATTTTTTTCTTACAATTTTCCAAGAATATTTCAAATTCAAGTCCTGTCCTCTAATGTGTTTATACCCTTAACAAGCATATTCTTTATTCCATTATTTATGTCTTCCTTATGGTCCTAAAAATGACCCTCCCAGAATGCACTGGATATTTTTTTTTGACAGTAAATCACTGATAAGGTCCCTTTGAATACAGTTAATCAATGAGGTTTACATTTACCTTCTAATAGTTTCATCTAGAATATGTTTCCATAGCTTACTTATGAAGATGTCAAAAGAGACAGATATCTCTTACTACATTCAAGATATTACTCCTATGGCTTTGAAACTCAGAACAAGGCCTGTTATGTGTCAAAAGGAAATTAGCTGGTTTTTGACAAATCCATGTTGCCTGGTACTGATTTCTTTGCAACCCTCCAGGTGCTTGAAAATAGTCTGATTATTTTTAGAGATTGAAGTTGAGTGGTTTGATCTAAAATTTCTTACCTTGGTGTGATGGGTTGACCCTGGCTGGACGCCAGGTGCCCACCAAAGCCATTCTATCACTCCCCTATCCTCAGCTGGACAGGGGAGAGAAAAATATAACAAAAAGCTTGCAGGTCGAGATAAGGACAGGAGAGATCATTCACTAATTACCGTCATGGGCAAAACAGACTCAGTTTGGGGAAAATTAACTCAATTTATTACAAATCAGCCAGAGCAAGGTAATGAGAAATAAAACAAAATCTCAGAACACCTTCCCTCCACCCCTCCCTTATTCCCAGGCACAACTTCACTCCCAGATTTCTCTACCAAGCCCCCCCAGCAGCACAGGGGAATGGGGATGGGGTTTACGGTCATCACACGTTATTTTCTGCTGCTTCATCATCATCGGGGGAGGACTCATCACACTCTTCCCCTGCTCCAGCATGGGGTCCCACCCACGGGAGACAGTCCTCCATGAACTTCTCCAACGTGGGCCCTTCTTATGGGCTGCAGTTCCTCACGAACTGCTCCAGCATGGGTCCCTTCCACGGTGTGCAGTCCTTCAGGAGCACACTGCTCCAGCGTGGGTCCCCCACAGGGTCACAAGTCCTGCCAGAAAAACTGCTCCGTGGGCTCCTCTCTCCACAGATCCGCAGGTCCTGCCACGAGCCTGCTCCAGTGCGGGGTTCTCACGGGGTCACAGCCTCCTTTGGGCACCCACCTGCTCCAGTGTGGGGTGCTACCTGGGCTGCAGGTGGATATCTGCTCCACTGTGGACCTCCACGGGCTGCAGGGGGACAGCCTGCCTCACCATGGTCTTCCTCACGGGCTGCAGGGGAATCTCTGCTCTGGTGCCTGGAGCATCTCCTCCCCCTCCTTCTTCACTGACCTTGGTGTCTGCAGGGTTGTTTCTCTTACATGTTCTCGCTCCTCACTCCAGCGGCTGTTTCTCACTGTCCCAACTTTTTTTTCCTTCTTAAAAATGTTATCAGAGAGGCATTACCACTATCGCTGATTGGCTCGGCCTTGGCTGGCGGCGGGTCCGTCTTAGAGCCGGCTGGTATAGGCTCTCTCTCTTGAACACAGGGGAAGCTTCCAGCAGCCTCTTACAGAAGCCGCCCCTGTAACTCCCCCCCCACTACCAAAACCTTGCCACACAAAACCAATACATTGGCTCTCTCTTCCACTCCTTTATTTCCCTCCTCATGGTATTCGAGTACTTCTACTTTATTTCAGAAGATAAAAATCCTCAAATATAACAGCTGACAGTTCTGAGATGACATCAGTCATTTCTTTCAGTTGATCATGCCCAATGTACAATGTGTCATCAGCCTTTCCATTGTGTGGGATTTGTCATATCTCATACTTTGGGTAACAGCCACTGCCATAAAAATTAAAGATATTTTTGAAGTCACGCACATTTTTGAACTCTGAATCTACCAATATCAGATCATAATGAATTTTGCAGAATAAAACAAAGCAATGTCATACTTTGAAATAAATCCTTCTCTTTGTATTTAAAATTAATAAATCCCCCTACTGTCTTCATGTGTATGTAATAAAACAGGTACTCAGAGACACTAAGAATAAGATACAGGAGGCTGAATTTTCTAATGTTTAGGTCAATTTAGGGTCACACAAAATATCCGAGATTTTTTTCCTGTACAATGAAAAAACATTTACTGCAGTAGTTTCTTCCTTTGTGTGGTGGGTTGACCCTGGCTGGGCGCCAGGTGCCCACCAAAGCCGCTCTATCACTCCCCCTCCTCAACTGGACAAGGGAGAGAAAATATAACGAAAAGCTCGTGGGTCAAGATAAGGACAGTTTAATAAAGTGAAAGGAAAGGTCGCGCGCAAAAGCAAAGAAAAACAAATGATGTCATTCTCTACTTCCCATCAGCAGCCGATGTCTGGCCACTTCCTGGGAAGCAGGGCTTCAGTAGGCGTAGTGGTTGCTCCAGAAGACAAAAATTCCCCCTTCCGTCTCCCTTTACTTAGCTTTTATATCTGAGCTGACGTCATATGTTATGGAGTATCTGTTTGGTTAGTTTAGGTCAGCTGTCCTGGTGATGTCCCCTCCCAATATCTTGCCCTGCCCCAGCCTGCCATTGCGGGGGGGGCAAAAATGTTGGAGAGACAGCCTTGATGCTGTGCCAGCACTGCTCAGCAGTAGCCAAAACACTGGTGTGTTATCAACACCCTTCTAGCTACTGATGCAGACCACGACACTATGAGGGCTGCTATGGGGAGAATTAACTCCATCTCAGCCAGACCCAGTACACTTTGACAGGGTAAAAGGCTGGAGTAAAAAGGAGGTCAATAGCCCTCTGGGGTGGAGCACAGACAGAAAGGCAGAAGAGCTATCCAAACAGAGTAGTTACGCCTGATATGCTGAGACATAATTTTGGGGTTGACAGGGACCTTATAGTTCTTCGCACCTTCCTGATTCCTCAAGCAGAGGGAGACAAGCCCATGCACCTCCCACCTCCACGACCATCACCACCACAACCTCCCCTTCTTTGTTTTCCATAGTAATGAGTCCTATGTACATCGAAAGGAAGCAACTCCTGGAATGACTGGATGCTTAGGAAAGCAGAACTGTGGGAGGATGTACCATGAAGTCTCTTGCATCGAAGCCTCAAGCTAGCCTATTGGCCCTTGGAGTTAAGGTTATGTGGTCTATGACACATCAGTGACATTTAGACAGATTTACTTAAAGAGAAAAATATAAAGTCTAGAAAATTCATTAACAGGGACAAAGCTGTACTGTAGTATCAGAAATTCCATTTAAAGCATTTGGTATACATGGAAAATTCAAAGGGCAAGCTTATAATTTAGGTTTTGTTTTCAGTGAATGCAGAATTTGAGGTGGTGTGCAAAGTAATCACTGAGACTATGGAAACAATTATGAAAAAAAGTACAACACCCATTTTTTCTTTGATATTTGTGATATCTCTGAATGCATTCATTATATGCAAATATTCACCTTCTAGTTTACTCAAAGAGTTAGTTATGCTCTCTATGTTTACTGTTCATTCTTGATAATTGATGCTTGTTGATTACGGTGTGCAAATGGCCCTTTAAGCCATACAGAGTTTCACTCCTGACTGGATGACTGAAACTTGTAAACAGAATCTTCTAACATGTAAACAAAACAGAATCTTTTACAATTTAAAACAAACAAACAAACAAACAAACACTAGAAGGGTCACACAAATTTAGATTGTTCTTGAATTTTTTGCCGTTGCTGTGATTCAAAAACAAAACATAGCTTATCTGCATTAACATGAATAAGTAGAAACCAGAGAAAACCCTGTTTTCTGGAATGTTTATTAGTCTTAAAAAATCCACCCTATGTCTTTTAACGAGTTACCTGTCTGGATCTAGTAGCACTCTCACACTCCTGAGACACATAAGAGATGAAGGAATATATATTTTGGCATTACATTTATGCAGAATTTATGAATACAGTTTGGGATTTCAGAGAGCTAATTTCAAAAGCAGAGGGATAAATAATCAGATAAGAAAGTACAGTCTGTGCTTCTTGCACATTAGATTGTATCTTGATTTCTATTAAGACTGAGTATCTAATCAACAGGAGAAATTAACCCCACCAGAAGACCTCACGTATTTCATTATTCTTACAGAATAATGAAAAATACATGAAGTATGGTTGATACCTTCTAAGTTTCTCATATTTAAAATGGTATATAAAACATATTTTCAAAAGAGTATTTTTAATAAAAAACAGAGGGGAAAAACCTATTGAGTTTTCTACATTACTGTTACACCTACCTTCCTTTTATATCTTCTTTAGATACTATATAAACTGAGAGTCCTGTAATTCCAACATTTCCATCTGTAGATAGTAGGAAGTAATTTCAACTCTTACACACATTCTGGTTCAAATATTCAGCACCAGTGAAGTTGGTAGAATGATTTATTCCTGCTAAGATTCTTGTTTAATACATTGTTATATACATAACATAACATAAAATCAAACCCACATAATACGATTGCTGGAGGGACTGGATTGAAGGCAGCATCCTGTCAGGAGTTAAAAAAGGCTGAGTGTGACAATAAAGTAGGAGAGCAATAGAGAAAAAAAACACTGAAAAGGGAAAGGGAACATTATTATCACTACAAGACCTGGAGAGTACTGTGAGGTTTGGAAGGTACTGTCTAGGACCTGTTAAATCTTTTCAATAAAAAGAAAGTGAACAGGGCATACTTGTTAACCTGTTAGCTAAGCATATTATTTTGGTTGAAGAAGTGTGAAGCAACAAAAATGAAATTTGTCTGAATTATTCTTCCAGATCCCATTGAGGAACAAACAGCCACAGAGGTAATACAGAGTATGGTAAAGATGGTTTACAGCAGTATATTGCAGTTACAGATCATGCCACTGTCATTTAAAATGAAAGCCTTAAAAGTCTATACTTTAAAATGCTACACTGCCTGTAAAATACATCAGTTGCTTCTTCTACAGACAGCATAGATACTTTTCACTCTTTCATAATACATAGCTCTGGCCTCACACAGGTTAATTACAACTTCTGAGGTCAGATAGAAAACACTTCTTTTAAAATATTACAGTAATCTTTTCTGCTTGCCATAGAGCTTACCCATCATCTGCAAAGCTGCTTTATTTTCTAAGGAACTCATTCAACCCATACTGAAGTCACAAGTCAGACTGGCAATGGGAACTAGCTTGGGGTCTTGATAACTTTTTGACCCTTGGCACCACCCCAGTTGATGATGGGCTTCAAGGGTCTAGACTTCTTAACACTGATTTCTTTCTCCTCTCCTTTGAAAGAAGTGGGCAGGTGAAAGGTACTTTTTGATGTTTGTCTAAAGCATAAGGACTAAGGCTGACAGCTCCATTCCTGAAGTACAATGGCAGGTCTTAACTGCAGAAATAAAGCCTACCTGTGCACGACTTATTTTGAGCCAGCCTGAGGCTAAGGAATGAACTTCTACAAGCACCAAGAAGCGACTCTAATCTTGCAAACCTCCACCTTTCAAAAGAAAATCATTCTTCTAGAGCCTTGCCTCTGGGAACATGTGCTTTCAGAAATCTTACATTAAAAAAACAGGCCCCTGTCAAAACAAAGAATTACTTCAAAAACAAAGCTGTCCCACCTACACCCTGCCACCTGGGCGAAGATGGGAGAGAATGAGCAATTAGTAGAAAACATGAGATTCATCACTCATTAAGCCTAAATTACATTTATCTTCTTGAAAGGTAGAGGTTTGGAAGTGGGAGGGAGAAGAAGAATATGCAGTTGAGGAACAGAGGGCAATGGGAAACAGGGGCACAAGGGCTGTGTCTTGTTTGGGATACATGGAGGGGGGGAGGAAAAAAGTGCAGAGCTGAGGAAGAGTGGGATGAGTGGTGAAGGACACAGGAATGAAAAATTATTTCTAGTGTAACTTAGAGCTGCACCTATAAGACCAAGACGAGCCTTGCCCAATTACCCTGCCTCCCCTTACACGCTGTCCTGATCTGGAACCAGGAGACCTGTAGGGAATAAGTGCAATAACTGTACAGGAGACCTTGCTTCAAGAAGTGAAATGTACCCATGAGTTCACTTTATAAACATCACCCCAATGCACTGCTGAATTTGGAAGCTGTTTACTTAAATGTTTCCTTTATGGCAAGTGGCTTGTAAGTTCAAAAGCCTCTAATGACAAAAAATTAACAGTGGATAAATAAACAGTTCATCAAAAAGCTGTTTCTAGAACTCCAAAGCTGAGCGGTTGTACAGCAGCATTACAGGTTTCTTTAGGTGAGCAGTGTAAGTTTAGAATAGGGTGGCTGCAAAAATTTTAAAAAGCAAATGATCTGCAGCAAGGATTTAGTGGTTTTCGTTACAGAAAAATATTACACTGTGTATACAACATGCAGACTATTGCTAAACTGTCTATAACGATGCACAAATTGATAAAGTAACTAAAAAGAGCTGAAAAAAACAAGAAATTGGAATTTCAAGTAACTTCAAGTAACAACTTCAAAGATGCAAATTCTGCAAGATCCTAAACTCCCTTAACTGTTTAGCTAAGTGATACCGTAACCAAATGCTACACAAATCCACATACATCAACCTGCAAGTGTTGTATTTATCTCAATGAACAGGCTAGAGAGCTTGTACAGTATGTAAAATGTCTGGCAGACTTAAGAAGTCTGCCCTTCCTTTGTACATCAAACCACAGGAGGGGAAAGGTACAAATGTCTAGGACCTCATAAGAGATAATGAAATGACTCATAGATTATGAAATCATATACAAGAATTCTAAAACAATTCCTTGAGAGTGATTCAAAACATACCAAATAACAACCAGTACAAATGAAATAGTACTCAGACTAGAAATTCAAACAGCTTGTGAAGAAGGGCAATCTCTATCAATATCACAGTTAACAAAACAGCTACAATGTCCTTTCCTCTTTGCCATTAAATTGCTGCAGTCAGGGTAAATGCATGCTGTGTAGAGAAATGTCTTACGGTACAATTTTTGACAGATGTTTAATTTTCATTCATAAAAATGCCATTTCTGTAAAAAGGAGAGAGAGACATTTGCTTCACGAACAGAGGGATATTTCTTCAAACATGGAAACTACCTTAATATCATTTACCCATTTTCTTCCTCCAAAACATGGGCTGAATAACTGTTGTATAAACTAAATGTGTAAATATGAAATAGTTAAAAGGCTAATTCATACCCAGTCATATCAGCCTGAAATAATATGATTCTCTTACTGCTTCTTTCTGCAAACAGAAAAAGTAAAACTATTCTTTTTTCTCTCAATTAAATGGTCTCTGGTAGTAACTAAAAGGTTTGGGAGAGGGAGAATAGTGTTGTGGGTTTTTTTTTTCTTTTAACTAGCATTAAATAAAAGAAATTATTTTAAATGAGATCTGCTCAAAGATGCAAAAAAATCTTTCACAAATTGTTAGCACTTCCATCTAACTCTCAAGCATCATTTCCACACACTAACCAAAATATTCCCTGCAATCCAGTAGGAAATATCACAGAATTGGAGAAATATCCTCTGATTGCAAGCTGGATGAGCCCAGCAGAGAGACCTGAGAGCTTAATTTAAGAAAGCAATACATTCGGATACTTGTCCAAAGACTGTCCAAATTTATTGAAAGAGACACTGGACTTCTACTGAGTGCAAGGAGGTACCACAAGCATATACATTCAGACACTGAAACAGAATACATGCAGGCTGTATACCAACAGCAAGTTGTATGTATGAAGTCTGTATGTCAGTAACTATAGGTAGGTTCTTGCCTCAAAAAATGCTAAGTATATATGTGCAACATTCTCCATTGTAGCCATGAGAGGAAAGGGTTTTTTTAAAATGGATTCAGGTAGAATATGCAGGCACTGCAAAATATACTACTTCCGATCCTAATTTCCAGATTTTGCATATAAATCATTTCTGTGTGGCATTAACCAAAAGAACCAAACTTCATACAGGACACTTGTTTAAATCACCATAAAGGATTTTGAACAAATACATTTTATAAACATTGATCTGGTAAACTTGGACTACGATGCCTTGATCAAATATATACAAAATTCAAGCCTGTTCAAGCCAAGCATTTCCCTCTGGTCTACCTCTAAGAGAAAGATGACGAGGAACAAACTGGTTTGGGCAAAATATGAACCTTCTGGAATCTTCACCTTCTTTCAGGAATAAGCTTCAGTGGAAACACTTTTGAAGAGATGAAGTGTGCTTCTTACTGCTCATTTCCAGCTGAGCCAATATAAGAACTGCAGAAACACCAGGAAATTGCTGTTTTCAAAATATTTTCATGTTTCCTCATTTGAAAGATAAAATGCAAAAATTCTCATTTAGAAAGCTTTTCTCAAGAAGACTGTGCCAGACCTGTCCTGGAAATACACAACACGCATGCAGCTCAGGCATATACTCAAATTCCTCGGTGTTTATCTCAACTCATAAAGCAACCCAAAGTGCTGGGAAAGTTAGAAACTTGCATTCCCTGAAACACAATCTGTACCACACAGGTTGATGACACAACCACCATGCCTTCACTGTACAGCTGACTGCAATAAAACCCAGATGAAAGCCCTAATTAGCTGGACAGTTAGAGCACCTAAAATCAGTGCCTCCTCCCCCATTGCAGCATTGAATTGTTCAGTGCAATAACCTCAAAGTGCATTATTAACAAGAACTAATTTTTCATTCATCTACCTTCTTTTGTAGACAACTATTAGTATTCCCAATTTTGAAATAACAACTAGAATAGTAATGCACCTGATCCAAAGCCTACCGAGGTCAGTAAAACACTCTGTCAAGATGAAGGTAAACTATGTCATTTGCCCTGCAACACAGAGGTAGAATACTGACACTCGCGTTTACGACTGCAGACTTAGAAAAAACAGATGTAATTTTTATGCCTACAACAGAGAAACATATCAGGCCTTACTTCAGAGAAAATAGTGTCTATGCAACAGATTATGGTCAGGCCATGAGGCATCACTTCTATTAATAACAGTTACATGAAGACCTCACAGACTTTGCCTATTTTTGAGCATAAAAGTTTGAAATGTAAAAAAAAATCTGTATGTGATTGGTTTTCCATCTAATCCTAGATACAGTCAGTTCAAGCAGAAAAACTATGAAAACAGCAATTCAAGTGACCTGATATATTAATAGGTGATCTATTAAATCCCAGCTGATACACTTTCACCGTTAAGCCACAAAGGTTTATCCCTGAAATTGCTTCAGAGAAATCATTCAGAGGGCTATCTGATGTTAACACAGCGAGTTAAAATTATATTCTTAAACACAGATATGACCTGGGGAGCTTACCAGAGACCTACATGAGTACCCTGAAATGCAGGGCATGACAAGAAATAACCCACAGAGTGTAGTCACAGAATAAAACCACGATCATCAGTAGCAGTGAGCTCCCGTCAGCCACGCTTGTCTACGATTCCTGCAGGAGAGAGAATATTTGCTCAGATTCCCGCATTTATTTGCCTGCCGTGCTTGTTTCGATATCCACCTGACAATGTGCAGAGGATGAGTGGCACAGGCAAATGCTGAGGAGTGTGAGCACAGAGATGAGATGAGGGCTGACTGTATTACCATTTTAAATGGTCTGCCTGCCGGGTGCTGAGATTTCGTTCCTCCCTTACCTGTCACGCTGCATTAACCGGCTCTCACGGCAGCCCTGTGCTGCCGAGAGCCCCGCTCAGCCCCTTCTTCTGGATGACAGCTGGGGTTACCTCCTCCTCCAGCACCACATTGCCCACCTTCCCTCCCTCCCTACGCCCTGCGCCAAGGGCGCCTGTGCCCGCGCGTGTGCGAAGGCATGTCTACACGCTGCAGTACATCGCACGACCGAACGTGCCTGGGCTGTGGGAGGTTGGTTGCTGGTTTCAGCCTATTAAGCAAGAAAGCCTCCAGTGCTTTGAGGATGGCTCCTAGGCTAGGGCGCAGGAGAGAAATACTTTGCTCCTCGCTGTGCCTTCAACGATGCCTCTGAGGCGAGAGAGATAGGTCGTAATACATCTAGCCTGCAATCCACATCGGGGTTTAGACAGCAGGCTTGCGATACCAAAACACCGCCTGCAGCAAAAGCAAAGGAGTTCTCTCTCGTTACATTTATAATTTATATAACAACAGAAAAATTAAACAGTACCATCAAACAGGTAATAGAAAACCTGAGAGTTTAGATACGCAGTGATGAAACAACTCCTTTTTTTCCAGTTTAACATTCAGTAGTTGCACTAGCTTCTCCAAAACACAAGCAGTTCTCTGAGATGAGAGCAAAGGCCCATTTTTGAAGGGTGCCACTTAGGAGAACAGTGATGTTTCATTTCTAGATGAATATTCACAAATTTTTCACCTGACTCCTTATGTAAAACAAGCCTGATCCTACACTATGCTGAGCAAATATTTATTTTTCCTGGTCTTGTGTGCCATAATCTTAATCTTCTGAACTATTAACACTCAGTGAGTTCAAATCAGCTGGCTATTTGGGAAAGAGTGGGCAGGAGAATTGAGTGACTCAGTGATTTCTGAGTCACCCTCTCTCCCTGAAATCCAGTGGTCATATGTGGCCTTAAAACATACTTGTTTGCAATCCATTTCACTGCAACGTGCAGAGTATTACAGTGCATTTTGGAGAGTAAATTTATCATTGTTTGAAATTCTTTAGGCTGTTTTTTTCCCAACAGTGGAGAGTAGAGTTTTAAGGTTTTCTTTCTTTCTTTCTTTTTATTTTTGCAAACAATATTGTCGTGGTTTAACCCCAGCCAGCAACTAAGCACCACGCAGCTGCTCACTCACTCCCCCCCCACCCAGTGGGATGGGGGAGAAAATCAGGAAAAAGAAGTAAAACTCGTGGGTTGAGATAAGAACGGTTTAATAGAACAGAAAAGAAGAAACTAATAATGATAATGGTAACACTAATAAAATGACAACAGTAGCAATAAAAGGATTGGAATGTACAAATGATGCGCAGGGCAATTGCTCACCACCTGCCGATTGACACCCAGTTAGTCCCCCAGCAGCGATTCCCCGCCCCCACTCCCCAGTTCCTATACTAGATGGGACGTTCCATGGTATGGAATACACTGTTGGCCAGTTTGGGTCAGGTGCCCTGGCTGTGTCCTGTGCCAACTTCTTGTGCCCCTCCAGCTTTCTCGCTGGCTGGGCATGAGAGGCTGAAAAATCCTTGACTATAGTCTAAACACTACTGAGCAACAACTGAAAACATCAGTGTTATCAACATTCTTCTCATACTGAACTCAAAACATAGCACTGTACCAGCTACTAGGAAGACAGTTAACTACATCCCAGCTGAAACCAGGACAAATATGTAGACACTAAAAGTAATAATTAGGATAACTAATAACATTTGGAATAGCTAACTACAGCTCCAGTCCTGTAGCAGAAACTCTTTACATCTCTGTGAAAATCCTTTTGCAAATTTTTAAAGTGTGTTTAAATGTATTTTAGCTACTGTCACTGTCACCTTCTTCTGAGTTTCAAATGTTTGAATTTATTCCAGTTAAGTTCCTAAACCCTTACATAACAATGCAGTTATACCACTGAGTGTAAACAGATACACCTGAGGAAAATGAAAATTTAAAAAGTAGAACTTTTTAAAAAATGTCAGGAAAGAATTAACACTTTTAATTTAGAAAATTGCCAGTATTTTAATAATAGAGTTAAAATGGAATCAACATATAGTTGACTGCAGCAAATCAAAAATATGGTCCAAGATGGAAGGACAAAAACTCTGCCATTCTCTTTGAAATTTTTAGTTACTAGCTACAAAGACAATTGAAAGTTTAAAAATTCAATGTATTAGCATTTCAGAACTCTGACCAACTATAAAACCGCAAGCCAGACCAACATAACAGCAGCTAGCTTGCTTTCAACTACGGTCAGAACCAGAAGAATTCATATATTTGACAACTGTGGAATACTTAATCACTAAAGAACGTTCCCTCCATTTTCTCTGTTATTAACCATTTTTTGTTCTGAAATACAACAATCTTTATACTATAAAAAAACTTGTACAGAGTATTATGTACTGTGTAAGGGTGGATTTACATCTAGTAGTTTAGGCTTTGTTTTATCTTTTGTTTTAATTAATATTATTTTTCTTGTATGCAGAAAATGTGTACCAGAAAGAGTTCCTAATGAATCAGGCAATTAGATGAGATGTATCATTTAATAAACTGAACTTTAGAATGAGATCTTGGTTTTCCTTGAAATGAAACACTTGGCCAGAGTGCACAGTGCAAGTTCAGATGGAGGAGGCAGAGCTCTTATCTGTGACCTTCCCTTGCTGGACCAGGTTTCTGGAGGTTTTAGAGTGTTGCAAAGTTGTTTCAGTAAAGGAACTGCCTTAAAGAGCACGCATTCCCTTCTTCATTTGCCTGCCTTTGACACAATTCCCCAGGTCCCTACATGAGACTAAGACTTTCAGGAAAATGTCGATATCAGAATGTCATTTATTTGTAGTTATTAATTCAGTTTTTCTGAATGATAACCAACTTAACGAAAACTGGGGATTCCTAAACCTATGAGGAATATGTACTTGCTCTGCTTGGTCAGCTTTGTAACTACTTCACAGTAATGATCAGTAGAAAAAGCAACGTTGGGAAAATCCTTTTGAATAAGCAGTAGACATTACTTTGTATTTCCTAATAAGGAGCTAAAAGAACTAGAACACAGCACTAGAACACTGCTTAAATATGAGTCAAACCTATGAACACAGGATGGTACACAACATGCTACAAAAAAATTATTAAAAAAGCAACATGTACGCTTTAATGATAACCCATCCAGACCTTATACAGTTTCACTTCCATGCTTGCGGTCTTCATTAATTCCTCTGCTGCAGCTGTATATATTTATGCATCAACACAGTCTTCCACAGGGAGTTGACTTAAATAGGAGGAAAAGTGGAATATAATGAAAAGATTCAGGTACTTCATTCAGGCTCATAGAGCTGACATAAAATTCAGAGATACGGCTTGATACAGTGCCACAAATGTCCACTATAATGGCTCTGCATAATGATGGTCCCTTCAATAAATATGAGATGCAGTGTAACATTTACACCATAAAGAGTGTTTTAGCCCTGGCCTTTCTACAGTTTATGAGTGCCATCTTTTAGATCAAATAACAGTTATGGACTGAGAGGATTAAGGCGTAAGCTTTTTTTTCAATATGAATGAAAAAAGGCTCATTTTTTTCTTCTACAGTGAAACATCAAAATGCTGGTAAAAGCATAAATTGTATTGAAATGGAACATTCTGTGAATAACTTAACAGCATCACAAAAAGGCAAGAAAATAATGCATTCATTTTCACTTATAAAATCTATAAACTATAGACCCCTTCAGGGAGCATTAGATATCATTTACAGTATGAAAAGGAATGGCCTTCAGATAAGGAAATTAATCAGCATGAGTTCTGTGGATCTGTTAACTACAGCTAATAGTTATGGAATGTTTTTTAGGCCCTGAAATCAATAACCTGTCAGCCACTCTCCCTTTGCGACCTCTCCAGACATTGTAACACATAGCAGGGCTCGCTTTAATTAGAGTTTGGGTCATTGTAAAAAGTGACACTCCAAAAAGCTGTTTGAAAAGAAAAGTTTAAATTTAAACTTTACTACCAAATTTGAATCAATTCTAATTAATATATATTTTAAAAGCCCTATCCCCCACCAAAACAAAACAACCACCTCTGCAAGCTTCCAGTGTCTGGCTCTATACAATCAAATACATATTCTTATCACCATTGGCCCTCACAACAGAATATCAATTTTACTGGTCAGCTTTCAGGCACTAACACAATTGCTAGGTGAGTGCAGACATTCCTCGCCCATCTAAGCTGGGGCTGGGGATCTGTCACAGTTTAACCCCAGCCAGCAACTAAGCACCACGCAGCCACTCACTCACTCCCCCCCACCCAGTGGGATGCGGGAGAGAATTGGTAAAAAAAGTAAAACTCATGGGTTGAGATAAAGACCATTTAATAGGACAGAAAGGAAGAAAATAATAATGATAATTATAATATGACAATAATAATACTAAAAGAATTGGAATATACAAAACAAGTGATGCACAATGCAATTGCTCACCACTTGCTGACCAATGCCCCGTCAGTTCCTGAGCAGCAATCTGTGCCCCTGGCCAATTCCCCCCAGTTTATATGGTGGGCATGACGTCACATGGTATACAATACCCTGTTGTCCAGTTTGGGTGTGATGGGTTGACCCTGGCTGGACACCAGGTGCCCACCAAAGCCATTCTATCACTTCCCTACCCTCAGCTGGACAGGGGAGAGAAAAATATAACAAAAAAGCTTGCGGGTCGAGATAAGGACAGGAGAGATCATTCACTAATTACCATCATGGGCAAAACAGACTCAGCTTAGGGAAAATTAGCTCAATTTATTACAAATCAGCCAGAGCAAGGTAATGAGAAATAAAATGAAATCTCAGAACACCTTCCCTCCAACCCTCCCTTCTTCCCGGGCACAACTTCACTCCCGGATTTCTCCACCAAGCCCCCCCAGCGGCACAAGGGGGACAGGGATGGGGTTTACGGTCATCACACGTTATTTTCTGCCGCTTCACCTCCTCAGGGGGAGGGCTCATCACACTCTTCCCCTGCTCCAGCGTGGGGTCCCACCCACGGGAGACAGTCCTCCACGAACTTTCTCCAACGTGGGCCATTCCCACGGGCTGCAGTTCTTCACGAACTGCTCCAGCATGGGTCCTTTCCACGGTGTGCAGTCCTTCAGGAGCACACTGCTCCAGCGTGGGTCCCCCACAGGGTCACAAGTCCTGCCAGAAAACCTGCTCCGTGGGCTCCTCTCTCCACAGATCCGCAGGTCCTGCCACGAGCCTGCTCCAGCGCAGGGTTCCCACGGGGTCATAGCCTCCTTCGGGAACCCACCTGCTCCGGCGTGGGGTCCTTTATGGGCTGCAGGTGGAGATCTGCTCCACCGTGGACCTCCCTGGACTGCAGGGGGACAGCCTGCCTCACCATGGTCTTCACCACAGGCTGCAGGGGAATCTTCACTCCGGCGCCTGGAGCATCTCCTCCCCCTCCTTTTTCACTGACCTTGGTGTCCGCAGGGTTGTTTCTCTTACATGTTCTCACTCCTCACTCTGGCGGCTGTTTTCTCACTGTCCCAACTTTTTTTTCCTTCTTAAAAATGTTATCACAGAGGCGTTACCACTATCACTGATTGGCTCGGCCTTGGCCGGCGGCGGGTCCGTCTTAGAGCTGGCTGGTATGGGCTCGCTCTCTCCCGAACACAGGGGAAGCTTCCAGCAACTTCTTACAGGAGACACCCCTGTAACCCCCCTCGCTACCAAAACCTTGCCACATAAAAGCAATACATTGGGTCAGCTGCCTTGGCTGTGTCCTGTGCCAACTTCTTGTGCCCCTCCAGCTTTCTTGCTGGCTGGGCCTGAGAAGCTGAAAGTCCTTGACTTAGTCTAAACACTACTTAGCAACAACTGAAAACATCAGCATGTTATCAACATTCTTCTCATGCTAAATCCAAAACATAACACTCTACCAGATACTAGAAAGAAAATTAACTCTATCCCAGCTGAAACCAGGACAGGATCCCACAGCCAGCAGGATCTCTGGGTGGGCTGACTGCAGAGGTCCTCATGTCCTCAGCACCGGGTTGTGCATGTCACAGAGCTGCCCTTAGACCCTTCAACTTCTAGGTCTCTGGCTCTGGAAGACACTGCTGACAGCCCAGAAGGTGAAAGCAGGATACCAGAGTTTCTACTGTCTCTGCTTCAGAGCCAGATCCAATCAGTTTCAAACCATGAGATCACATTTTCTGGCATCTCTGTCTGTAGGACTAGCACAAAGGAAGCTTTTGCACTCTACTGTCTGAATATCAAACCAGTAACTCAAGCTATGGGCTCATGCACTTAATTTGGAGTGATCTTGCTCATTTTTATTCCCTAAATGATTCACTTTTCACACAGATGTACTGTCCTGTCACTTCAGTGGCTTAAAATTATTTATTATCCCTAGAACTGGAATTATAAAATACAGTCATTTACCCTAAAGGAATAAAATTCATAGCATTTTAAGCAAGAAAGAGATCCATTCTCCTCATTTTGAGTCTCTTTCACACATTATGTTCTACATTGGGCCTTGGCAGGATGAGATATGTCTGTGCTGCTGGAGATGCTGTCTTTCAGATAATGAGACATAAAGCCAAAACTGCCACTTACGTCACTAAAATACCTCATAGCACTTCTTTAGATGCTTTTCCAGGACATAACAAGATATAATAAAGAATGATACCATGCAGAAAAAGAAAAACCAAATAAATAGTCCTTAAACTGTAAAATTATTCTTAGTAGCCTGCAATAACAAAGATCATATAATCACTAACTTGAATAACTCAAAGAAAAGATAAGGCTCTGAAATAAAAATAAATGAGGAAAGGCGGTTTGATTTTCAGAGACTTCCACAGTTAACAGAATTTAGTGTAACTTTTTATCAATTTCTCAAAGAGAAAGCAATGTCTCTTGGGTTAGCCAAACGGATCCCTCAGTAAGCTCTGGTTTAAAAACTAACTAAAGACTCAGAATGAGTACTAGAGACAGGTCTGAGGAAGTTAGCTGTTGAGGTATCTTGTTAAGGTTCCCAAGCAGATGAATTATTAATTCAGAAAAAGATTTTTTCCAGAAGTAACTGATAACAAATCAGAGAGGTGCTAACCAAAAGGCACAGTCACAGAGAAAGACAGAGATTACTCCACATTGATTTTGTACCTCACAGATCTGAATCTACTTTAGGAACTTTATTGATATGAGACAGTTTTGCCTACAACTTCCAAAAGTTGTCATCAGCCCACAAAATCGGGAATTAAGTGTTCGAGCTGCACAATCTTTCTCAAAACTATATAGTCTCCCATCACAGAGTTTGCCTAGCGTGACTCCCCGTGGCTACAGGAGTCTTCTGGGAGGAGAAGGTCTCTCTTTTCTCTACTGAAAAAGTCCATAGCACGGAGCAATACTGGACTGTCATTCCAAACAACAAAGAGGTCATCTTGCAGCAATGGCAGCGCGATATAGACAAAAATAAGCATTAACAACAGGATTTCCACAAAAGGACAGTAACCTGTATACCATCAGAAAAGGCATTGAGAAAATTGTACTGTCTCTGCTGAAAAAAAACCCTGATGCTCCAGTTCTCTGTAGCTTTTTTACGTTTGTTAATAACTGCAGTTTATGGTGATGCATTAATCTTGTCTCTACTATTTATTCACATTGCCTTCTAATAGGAGCAATCCTCTTCTGCAGTCAAAAAAAGTACACTAAGCACTTGATTCTGTGACAGTACAAAGTCTTAACAACACTTAATCACACAAACAAGTCAAGCATTGCATGCCTGAATTAATACAAAATGATGAACATGAATATTTCTAAATATTCTTTTAGATGCACTGAGAGCCTGGCAGGTCTCTCTGAACAATTTGTGATGCTACTAGAAATGCCTTCTTGACAAGACTATAAAATGACACAATCATGTAACTATATATTGCAGCGACTACCACCATAAAACCATCAGTTGCTGTAAACCAGCAAGATTTCACAGAGTTCCTACAGGGTTACATCAAAATAAAACAGTTGAAGTACCATATCTACAAGCTACAATTTGCTTTCTGTTACATTTATGATAGCAAATACTGATGGAAAAATTGGGGGTTTCTGATAAACTGTGCAAGCTAAGGGAAGCAAGTATGAAATCTTTAATTAGAAGATCTGAACCTCTGCTGATTTAACAGAAAAGACACACATTGTAGCATTCTCTCCATTTTCTAGAACATCCACACTTGAAAATTATAATACACAGAATGCTTGCTGTGCTCCTATGCCAGGCAGGGAGCTAACAGGGCACAGATGAGCTTCTTCAGAAAGAGACCTACAGGTAAATTCCTAGAATATTTTCCCCCAAGTAGAAAAAGATTATTATTGCTAATGGCTACTGTTTTTCTGTGAAACCACAATGTCCCTTCCTGTCCCTGAACATTCAATGCATTTCTCTCAGTTGGGAGAACTGCACAGTCACAAGGAATAACAGTAACTTCATATAAAATAATTCTCTGACAGAAGGCCCCATCTTAGAAAATGGATTTCCTGATGGCTTGTTTGACTAGCATATGCTAAAAGCAACTGCACAGTAAGGTCAAGCACAATATTGACAACCCCACCTATATGGAAAGTACAGACACACACGCATAGTCCATAAATGTATTCAGCAAGGCTTCTGAAAACATACACTCCCAAAACTACTGTGGAAAGCCTGCAGGCTTCATATATTTGCTTTAGATTTGCAGATATTTCTCAGATCATTAACAGAGACTCCAGCCAGCAAGGCTTGGGCCCATATTTTCAAATCACCAGGGAATTTATTTTTCATACCACACCAAGCCAGTTCCTCAGCTAGCATAAGTTATTACAATGTATTTAAAGTCATGCATGCATGACAGTCTGGATACGTGCAGTGTAGCCGCTGTACTATGGACATGCTATAATTACCACAGATACAAATCATGCTTCCCTGCTTTACCAGGCCTTCTTTGAATGTGCTATAACGTTTTTACTAAGATGTCCTACCTAGGATTGTGGCAGCTAAACAGTCATCTTTGTATTAGGATGCTTCTTACTTTGCTATTCACAGAGTTAGTGAATCGATATCCAAGAGCACACCCTTTCAATTTGGCTATTAATTCTGGACATTTTTACCGTGAAGAATCCTCATCCACAAAAAAGGCCAAGGCACCTGAAATGTCTGGCTGACAGGAGTGGTGGAGACATCAGTGGATATTGCTAGTGGAATGAACTGGGGTCCTGAAGATCCAGATTATGCACAGATGCACTGGCATCATCTCTGGCACATCTAAGTCTCTTCTATCCACGGTGTTCAATGAAGATGTGCTGCAGCTGGTACACGTGGAACTGGAGATCGTCTGTGTGTTGCTGATGCTTGCTGAGACACTGAGCTATTTTAGCTCTCAAATGCAAACACTGATGAGCTGGGAAATGAGATGAAGACTGAACATAAAATTAGCATCACAGTGACAAAGGAACATGTCAAAAATATTTCAGAAGTCACTGAGGTTGCTAATTTGTGCTAACATATCTCCTTTTGCTATTCTACTGGAACAAATACAGGATTAATATTTGTAAGTTCATATTTGATTGGGAAAAGAGAAGTATGAGCTGTCAGGTTAGTATTTATGTGTTGTGGCTGATAGATCCAAGTGAAATAAGTATATCATAATGTTATAATTTCCTTGTTCCTCGTGAAAGTGTGTTTTGTCCACGTACAGTACACCCCTGCTATTTATTGTCATTGCAGACAGTTCTTTATTTCTTGGCCTTTCACTCCATCTTCCTCCATCATCATTGCTATGTATTTCTGAAAATTTATACAAATAGTGTCCAATTAATATTTATGGTTTTCTACTGAAGACGAGCGACTCTACCAGAAGTTCAATAGAACATAGGAAGTTTAAAGCAAAGCCTTTCTACATTGTTACCTAATGACAAGGTTCTAGCACAACCTTTTCTGTACATCAATCTTCATCATTTAGAAGTCCCACCAAAGTCACTTATGACTACATATGAAAGTGAGACGTGATCAAGCCAAGGAAAGAAGTGGGAACAGGAACACATTTCTGAAGCTTACACCATCACCAATCTCAATGGAAATAACTGTCAAATATGACAAAACTGAGGGAGACATTTTTACCATGGGAACAGGCAGCAGCACATCACAGATGGCAAGGTATAAGAGTGTCTCTTAGTGAGAGACAGTGTCTGAGTACGGACAGATTCTGAGACTGAATGTGTTGTGAGGAACAGCCGGCTTGAACAGTCAGCTTGAGGGAAGTGTGCTGTGTTTTGCCTGCTAAAAGGGTCTAATTGCCTATTTTAATTATTTTTTCTTTTTTGGTATGTCTCTCAACCAATTCAAAGATCCAAAGTGCTATATGGGATAAGCAGGAATATTCTGAATAGCTGATCCACCACGGAAAATTCCGGGTCTGCAAATTATTTAACTGCTACTGAAAAATGATTATGCTTCCCGGGCCAATCCTTTAGCTGATACTTATCAGCATCAATGAAGCTGTGTCCGTTTAACACAGATGAACACATGGATTTTTTTTACTTGGGAATCAATAACTGGTTTTTGATTTCTTATCAGTTAACAGCACAGAGTCCCCAATAACAGAGAATAATTACAGCTGTGAAGGTACATCATATTCACCACCAAGTGCCATTAGTCCTTTAAATCTTCAAAATGTAAAAAAGTCAGTATTTTTGTTTAAAAATGTTTAACTATATGAATAGCAAATGACATCTAGGTCACCCTTTCTCTTTCAGTGAATGTCCAGAGAGATTATGGTCTCTGCTTTACATCAGGGCTTCAGCTTAATCAGATGGTCATCACCTTCCAAAGAAAGCAGCTTTTGCCAATTATGATTACACTTGTATCTACATCATTGCAGTGACAGAATCTTCTTCGCATACTATGCAGCTGCCATGCCTTCATGAGAGGAATTGGTGATGGATTCACAGAAATATATATCCATTGTCCTTACAGCCCTCACCAAGCTATGCCAAATCTTGCTACCCTTTGAGTAAAACAGAACTTAGCTGAAACCCCCAGCAGCAGGAAATTTATTTTCAATGGAAGGATGAACACTAAGCATAACTTATGAAGTATAAATCTGTAGTTCATTACAGTCTTTACTTAATCTGTTCTTTCAAAGCATCATCTGTGAGAGTGCTCGACAGAAAGGTGAAGGACAAGCCACGCATGTACAGTCAGAACTGAAACTGTTCATGAGAGTGGCAACAATTTTGTCAAGTTTCTCCCTTGTCCATATCCTCTAAGATGTGTATCTAAAATATACCTCAATTTATATAAAATTTGAGTAATCAGGTTAACTGCACATCCTTTTCCTGTCTTTGGTTTGCATTCTGTGATTAAATGTTGCTGCCATTCGAGCCAATATGCCTCTTCTGTTAAGTTCAAAATTGCCAGAATTTCTCCCCACAGTCCTGGTTTGTCAGAATTCCCAGTAATTTCAGAGGAATTTTGACTAAACACAGACTACATGCCATGTATAAATTTACAGAAATTTGGCCACTTTCCATTTCCTGCAGCATTTACAAAGCATTTCGTTAAACGATATGTTTTCTCATTCTTAATTAAATTATTTGCTATTTTTTCAGTTTTAAACATTCAACCTCAATGAATATACATATACATTTTTGTATATGTGACACACAAATATATTGTATGTGAAATTCAGACAATAAATTACAGATATCTTGTTAAATACACTTTGCATGCACCTCTCCCTCTCAAAATGTTATACACTGAAAAAAACAGTAAGTGACACCAAGTCAATTGGTAGTAAAAGAAAATACATCATCAGAGGAACAGAACTGATTATTCTTATTTTGTTTCAGAAAATTTATAAAAGTTTTCCATACACATATAGTTGGAATTGCCAACACTATTTCACAATAGTCAAATACCAGTGTCAGAATAGTCCAACTGGTGCATATCATCACAGGCCTCACCATTTTTCTCTGCCCCTACTGGTTTTTTTTCTTATAAGAGTCTAGTACTAATGGAGGAAGTCAGAGCAGCTCCAATTTTTCACACATCCTTCATGTTATTCAAATAGATTTTCTTCTCCCACAGTTGCCCTTGTTAATTGTTCTTTAGCTATCCTACTAATAGTGCAACAGATTGCTTTAATTTGCTCATCCTTACTATCTTTCATAAGATGCCTACAGAGTCCCATAAGACACGTCTTCCAGAGAGCATCTCTGGCCAGCCCAGCAGGCTGAGATTCTAATACCTGCACTGTAGCATTACAGTAGATGATCTACAGAAATTATTAGGATATGGATCAACACTGGATCTTATAGAAATGTTGGGATTAATATGAAGATGTAATGTGTAGAAGTCAGAAGTCTGTTTAAAGCATAACATCACCTTCATTATGTATTTTCACCTGTTAAGAGAGCAAAGATCTTCATATCTAAGATCTACTCAACAGAACTTCAAGTTCACACCTACCCTTAAAATATAAGTAATTTTACAGCTAAAAGGAATCAAAACTGCAGTCATCAAATATGGCACAGAAGAAAAACAGATGATATCATCAGTCAAACATAAATAACTTAAGTCATATAAATACACACATTCTCAAGTAGTGGGTCACTTAGCAGTATCCAAGAAAAAAGCCTGAAGTTACCCTTCCTCGTTGGCAATAAAATGATTCCACCAGCACACTTGCTGTAAGAACAAAATATGGTCATTTCATTTTCTTTAATTAAAAGAAATTTTTAAAAAATCCTTTGATTTTGTCCTGACAAGTATGATTTCCTGACCACATTCCTCAAGTCCACAGTGACTCCAGCTACACCTGAGCACTTAGTAGGGATTAAAAAAACTAGAACTCCTGTTATTAAACCTAATTAAGCAGTTCCCTGCACTGTACAGCTCCCATATCAGTACAGTCCCAGCATCTGTTCCTTCCCATTAGCTCCATATAGCAATTTTATCTTCTCAGCCTCAGTTGTCACCAGATTCTTCATCTCCTCTCACCTTCCAAGGCTGGGTGGGAAGATGTCATGGGCTATTCACCCACCCACCCTCTTTTTGGTCTATATCATAAAGGAGAGGAAATGAGCTGGGGTGGTGCTCTTCATCTCAAATGGGAAGACAGACAGAAGCACTGCAGGAAAAGAGAAAGAAAGAGAACTACCTGGATTCTTCCACTTACTAATGACAGGATGTAAAGAAAGAAACTTTTTTGCCTCCCACAGAAGCAGTTATGAGCTGTTTGCTGGGTGTGTCAGATGGGTCAGTCAGCCTTTCAGGAAGGGTTTTCATCCTGGAAGCACATGTTACTTTGCCCATCTACATGCTTTTAAGATGCATTATTTGTCATTCTGAAACCCAGCACATACCTGAGCACTGGTAATGCCTTGCTTGTAAGCCTCAACCTTCTCACAGCAAAATGGAGGCCAGAGGGAAGGAAAAAAAAAAATCAGAAACAAAGATGCCAGCTACAGCTTAGCAAATGTGCTGAAGTTATTTAAGTCATTAGGCATGAGTAGAGAAGCAATATCTCAGGTCATTACTCATTAGTACCAATAAATATGTTATTTGGCTTTATTTTTCAAGTAAACTGAGGTGAAAACTGCATAATAGAGGGCTAATTGACAGAGGTGTAGATGTATAAAGCAACTAAGCTCGGAGGAGAGCTTGCTGAAGAGGCTAAATGTCATTGATGCAGCTGCTCAGAGCAGATGCTTCATGTTTGCCCTGAGGGTCTGCTTTTGTTTTCTCAGGCTCCCTAAAGCTCAGGCTGAAGTCAGCAGGGATCCAGGGCATGCCCAAAGCACAGGAACTGTAAGATGCAACACGCTCACTGTCAATTTCCTCCCAAGGAAATTTACGTAGGGATTTCAGAGGAGACCGGGTAGCTGCACAGAAGAAGACACAAGTGACCTGATCTGGGCAGGCATCTCTGCCATGGCAGTGGCCTGCACTGAAGTGGATCCAAAGTCAATGGCAGACACAGGTGGGAAGGGTCCATCAGCTGGACGCTGTCTGGGACCTCTGCACTCTAGGTTAATGACTGACTTGCACTTTTCTACAGCCCTGCCTAGTGCATGCATATTCATAAAATCTGTGGATTACTGTCCCATGTCCCATGTGTATGGATAATGGAGGGACAAAAAAGGTTGAAACTTGAGCTTTGCAAAAAAAAGAACAGTTTTCTGAGGCACAAATGGGGTTATATAAACAGACAGAGTCTACGTATTGAAGGTACGCAGAATTTGTTTCCTGGGAGATAAGAGACAGTTCTGCCTTGCTAAAGGGACAGGCCCCACTAACTCTTCCATTAAGGTGGAGTTGCCTTGCAGAACTGGGGGGCCTCAGTGGTGAAGAGCAAGCTGAAAGGGCACATGAGAGGATCTGCCTGAACTCAAGGTACTAAATCCTACCTAAAGAGCACACAGCAAGAGCAGAAAGAGCACTTAAGACCATTTGACTCCTGAGAGAAGAAGTGAGGAAGTAGTTGTGCTTCAGACATCCCTTCCACCTGCCTCACAGGAGTGCTTCCTTGCTACCCCGGTGGCTTGCTCAGTGCAAGCCACGGTTTTGGCCTAAGCTCCTAGGACTCTGGGGTTTCAAACAGTCTGAAGATACATGTTTCAGCTCTTGCATCCAGGTCCTGTTCCCAAAACTATCAGCAGTGGGCAGAGGAACTGTCTTTCTCACCAACGCTGAGGTTCTGCACGTAGAGGAGGGCAAAGCCAGATCCCTACCCATAACTGGCAACTAGCTGAATGGATCTGTCAAGCACTGCCCTCTGGTAGCCCTCTGCTAAGTTACAGAAGAATATATATTAAATTATATACTACTTCTTTATCAAAAGACAGCAAGATTCTTCTTCTGAATAGAAAAGAATTCATTATAACATGTCACTTACTATAGTGTCTTTTTTTCTTTTTTTATAACAGACATGAAAATGAAACAAAAATGCTAATTTCATGTACTTTTCTTCACAATACTTTATAATTAAAAAATGAATTGCAAATGTGATATAATTTAATATAATTGTCACAAATGGCACTGTAAATGCTTTAAAATTAAATAATCACTGCTAAATGTCATATGATTGCATACATTTCTCATCTACCAAATTTATACCACATTTCTTAAGCATCTATCCTCTTATGCTAACATAGAAGTGTATATATTTACTCAAATTCCTAACTATTCAGTTTTATTTACCTTCTGGTTTGAAATTATTAATTCAAGTAAAAACAAATATTGGAAAATGGAATAATGATTTCAAAGGGCATAAGTGAATCAGAAGCCAATGTGCTATTTTCAGAATTTAAACTTCAGAGAGACGCTTCCCTTCCTAATTGAAATACCTTTGTAAAATGGGCATAAAGGTAAGGGGAATGATATTCCTTTTGGAATTCTGTATTAGAATGGGAAAGTACCACTACGTTGAACAAAATTCAAATTTTACTGGGTACAAGCAGATGCTCAGGTAATCACAAAATAGACCTTTCAAACTTAAAAGGAACGTAGACAATCACAGCAAGAGGAATCACAGCCATTACACATGCTGCTGTATAAACATTGGCACAATATATCCCCCGTGTCTTAAATGAGCTGCTGAAAATACAGACTCTTATTTTATGAGTAATCTATTGCATTTTAATAGCTGTACACAGTGGTTCATTTTGTGCATTATATGCAATTCTGTATAAAAACTAATCTGTATTTCTTCTATGTTTATGAATCAGATTGCCATTTCTGTCAACACCCACTGAAAATGATGCAAAAGATCTTACAAATTTTTGTGTTTCATTCAAAACTTATCTTCACTGGAATATATGTGTAAAAATAATAGCAGAAAAATAGAAGAAAAAAAGGTCATCTGATACATCTGATACAAGAAAATTATTAAAAATGAACCTTTCTGCCTGCTTTTATATGGTGCTGTAATATGAAATGACAAGCTGTAAACACAATCCCTGTACACAGCATGCATGTCTATCCCTCCTCACACCAGACAGGCTGTCAGGAGGAATAGGGCAGAGAGGCTCTCTTTTGCTTATGCAGAACTTGGCTAATGAATGAGCAAACCATCTAAATGCATGTCCAATAGTAAATATATACATACATATGGTCTATGAGACAGCATAAACACATACTGAATCTCGATTATCTCCATAGTTTAGTAGCATCTGCAACTCAAACCACTCCGAGGTTAGCATATACAAAAGGCTAATTTGAGCAGTTTGGCTTTGAATTTGGGGGAATTTTTCTTGGTTTCGCTGAATACTCCAGGTAGAGAAGAGGAGCCATACACACCAGTACAATAGCAAACGTAATTTTTTAAATTTGAAGAGTACCTTTGGGACTCCTCACTGATTAAACTTAGCAGATTGATACCTCACCATTTGGAATCCTGATCTATCACAGAGGCTTTATGCTGATATCAAGAATGCTGAGGTAAATTCAGCACTTTTATGCTTTGTACTTTCAGAAAAACGTTTTATTTTACATTCCCCTGTAAAAATATAGGTGCAGAGACTACCATTTAGAGCATCTACCTTACAAAGAGATTTACTAAGACAGCAAAATAAGCTTACTGATGTTCTGGTTTTACAACATTCATCAGAACATTACTGCATAAATAACAAAATGTAATGCTGAACAGTCTGCCAGAATCAAAAAGAAAATAAATCGATAGCAAGTAAATTAATTACCTCTTCACGCATGTATATACATGTAAATAAATGCATCCTGTTTATTCCACTCTAAAGATCAATAACAAATTTAGCACACATGAATTGTGGAATATGTATGTAATAATAGCACTGTCAAAGGGAAATAATTGATCACATCTATAGACACTGAAATCCAAGAACCATCTTTTGAAACTTCACAGAAGGATAAGGGCATCCTGAGGTCTATTCTGGCCTGCATATAAGTTAAATAAAATATCAAAAGTAATACTCTCAATGTACTAAATATAACACTATGAGTCCAGAAAAGTTGGAGCTATTTAAACACATGCACTATTAAAGCTAACTTTTCAAAAAAAGAAGAAAAAAAAGATAAATTGAAAATTTCTGCAAATTATCATATCGGTTAAATGCTAACCCTATAAATCCCTAATAATCATTATAGGCAGAGCTAGACCAGGTCTTTAGACCAGGTTTCCAAGTTATCCTGGCATCCTTCCTTCCACTCCTTCCCTCCCTACTTGGCCATGTCATTGTGCTGACAATGCCCACACATCCTGCTTACACCCCTTCCAAGGAGCAGGGGCATTTAACTCTTCCAACCTAATCACTCCCTGTTATGTCATTAAATTACATATTTCTTTTGTTACAAATCTAGCACGCTTTCTACCTTCTCATTTTACCTCTGACACCATCGCAGAGATTCAAAGACAACGGTCTCCTTACAGCTGAACAGAAACTCAAGCGCAGTCTAGGAACAAAGGAGTACACATTCAGTCCCACGTTGCTGCAAGCAATGACATCTCTATATCAAACGCGACCCTGGATGCAGTGAGCTTGCTGTCCAAAGAAGGGAAAGAGTCAAGGTGAGAAGTGCAGAGCCCAACAGGTCTCTCCTCAGGCTCCCCTGCTTCCCTGCCTGAAAGGGAAAGAAGAACCTGGGCTTGTCTGGCTCCTGTATTAGAGGATTTCCCCAGCCCACATAACCTGCTACATGATACAGCTACTGCCCGCTATCTGTGCTGCTGTCCCTGATGCCAGGCATGAAGAAGCTTTTTTTAGTCATATACTTGTGCCAGTAGCTTTGTTGAACCTCTGACTTTTCTAGCTGTTCACGTTGGGTAATCTCCCCGCCACCCCTCTTCAGGCAAATCCTACCAGCAAGCGCAGCTAAACTAAAAAATGAAATATCCACAGCGGCTTGCTATAACTTTGTTAATACCCATCCCTTCACTTTCACCAACAGTAGATGCGTTCTGCTGTGTATTTCTAGAGTTTTGACTTACTCACTGAATGCTTTTATGAAAGGCATGTAAAAGCACAAGTATGAAGCAGGACAACTTTCATAGAGTTTCAAATATAATCTCTTCTCCTTATCAAGGACTTTCAAAAAAATCTAACAGAGTTGTTCATCATATAACCAACTATTTTATAAAGAGCTATTACAGCAAACAGAGTAAGCATATCATGGTCAGAACTGTTCTGAGTCAGAAGCTGAGACATTGCTGCATTTTGCATTTGCTATATGCACAAAAAGAAGATCTACAGCAATCTGTCTTCATAATCAAAAGGAAATATACTGCTGTTTCCAAGGTCATAACTGGATAAATAAAGACATAACCAGTGCAAACTGTAATACTGGAAGAAAATATTTCCGTTCATAACTCATGTAAGGAAGACTGCAGAAATTTAAGTTAAGTTTCTTAACTTTCTTCACAGAAAGGCCACCATCTTTGAAAAGGACTCTTAGCCAACCAATATACCTCTGTGTATTATGAGGTGAAAACTAGGCAGGTCTGATAAATAAAATTATAAATACCATTCAAAAAGCCTAAGGTTTAGGAAAAGTTAGCAATCCCACATCTACCAGTTTTCATTTGTGAATTTAATGGCAATACTTTATGTAGCATTTGAAAGACAGACCAAGTTTCAAAAGCAGGTATGTGTATGGACCCAGGCAGATGTCTTTGACATAAGCTTTCAAATGCATAGGCTACATTTTGATTTCTCATACAATTCCTAATGATTATCTCCTGTAGTTTAATGTAGTGTTTAGTGTCACAGGCTAGGACATTACTTTGTACTCTACAAACCAAAGAAAAAGACTACCCCTGCTCTAAACATGACAGTCAGCAGACATTTCCTGAAATGACTGAGCTAATTACAGAAGGGCTATTGTTTCCTGCACCATGGATATGTGACACTTTGTTATTTCAGTTGTCCCTTGAGTAGAAAAGTTTCTTACCAAACTTCTCTAAAAAAAGCAGCACTTTCTAACAGGTAATTTCAATGATGTGTCATTTCTCTTAGCAGAAGGAAGACCACCACCACATCTCAAGAGTTATTTGACACCACCTGGGTGAAATTTTTAATTGGACATTAATATTAGCCTGATATTACAGAATTTACCTTTCAGAAGCCAAGACAGATAATACGACAAGCCAGTAAATAAATGAGCACTGTGCATAAACCATGCATAGATCATCACTGTACCTTGAACTATCCAGCGGATCAGTATAGCCCCTAGAGTCCCTCAGGTTATTTAAAGAGAATCTTAACTTTCAGCAAACTGATTCAATATGAATGTCCATGAGCAATTCAGCTAACAAAAGGATTTTTTCCATGAGTACATCAAATCACTGCAGATGACCTATTTGTAAATACTCCTTTTTTTGTTTCACTCTGTAACTATGAAGGAAATTTATTGTTATAATATTATTACATTTTATTTTCTTCTTCTTTTGGAGATGCTGTAATATTTTGCATTGATTTACAAGTAAATTTTTCTTTAGATGGAAATCAAACCTAGAATATTGTAACAGTACTATAAAACAATACAGGAATCAATCTTAAAATTTTTAAACATTCCACAAAGAAATTATCTATGGAAGATTCCAATTTAAAATTGAAACATTTTATTTATTTAGTATATTAGAGTTATTTCTACTAACTTTCATTTGTTTGTCTTTCATTCTTTTTTATAATGTAGCCTCTAAAAGAAAAGACACTCAGGTAAGAAATTACCATAAAATCATCTTCATCTTAATGAAAGTCTGCTGTGCCTTCAAACCCTCATGATGTTTTCCAGAGATGCACATTAAGTAACTTGAGGTAAAAAGTCAAGTAAGTAAAGTAAATAATCAACTATAATTAAACAATGTGTAAGAATAGTTGGGTTAATGTATTAATGATCAAAAAGTGATTCTACTAAGCCTTTATGAGGGATGTATGTAATAGACCCATCCAGCAATCCTGCATGGGAAATTCCTCTTTGATTTACAAATCCAGTTCAAGTTTACATTCATTTTAATGATTTCATCAATTTCCCATTTCATAATGATTCCTCTGCACATTTGTGAAGGAGCATATCATCACCCTAATTGTCCTAACATCTCATCAGATTTATTGTTGAATTCATAACAATGATGAATCCTCTCAGCCAGCAGATCATTGGCTCATGTCTTTAGCTAAATCACTGGCAGTCCTAATGTCTGGCATATTCAGGCTATATAAAACACAGTGACCTCTTCTTGGAAAATAACTTCCTAATTATCTGTGTGCCAACATGTCCCAAGGTATCAGCATGGATAGATGATTTGCTTATTTTGTCAGTTTATAAGTCTGAGGAGATGGATACAGATTGGCTGTTACTACACTACTTTGACTTTATATTTCCAACATTGGTTTTGAAGGAATATTAGTCCAATCACTTCTTTAAAGAAAGAGAAATCTATCTTTTCTTCTGTCTCAGAATAAGAATCACATTTAGCCAAATACATTGTTGGCATGGTTTAAATAAAGTGGGATAGGAAAACAAACGAGTGGAGTAAAAAAAACCCAAAGGAGTTAGGGTAGGGATAGGCATAATACAAGTAGGTGTCTTTGGGTTGTTGGGCTTGGGTTTTTTTTTTTCAGGGAGGGTGGTGAGTTTTTTGTTTTGGGTTGGGGGTGTGTCGCTTTTTATTAACTTTTAAATATACTTGACGTATTTATATTCTACTTTAAAGTTTGCAAGGCATATTGCGGTGCTGGAAACAGAAGGGTAAAAACGAGTAGTTAGAAGAGACTGTAAGTACAAAAGAGAAAATTGGGAAAAGGCTGGGAAAGGCATAAAAGAGACAAAAAAAGGGTAAAACCCCCATATAGAATATGAATATTAAGAAAACGTAGGAAAGATTCAGGCTGAAAAACTAGCGTTCAGCAACAAAAGGTCAACAGCTAAGTTTCCAATTGTTAAATCAAGTCAAATTCCCACTTAGTACTGCAAATCCAGCTTGGATTCCTCTGGAATGAGCTATTATAAATGCTTGAAGAACACAGCAAAAGAGTAACTATCATAGAAGCAAGACATATCCCAAACCTCTTTCTAATTGATTAAGCACACCCAGAACTGTGCAAGGAGAGCCTGTTCATTCTGGTCTGAACAGATGATAAGTGCAAAACTGCAGAGCATCAAGTTCTTCTCTGTCAGATCTGCTAACATGTGATGGTCTCTCTCTCCATGAGAACACAGAGCTTTGCACATGAGAAAAGCTGGGAAGAGGGAAACCTGACAGTGACTCCACACACTCCCTCCTCTTTTAAACCCCCTGCATGCAGGAACGTGCCACATGAGTTGCAAGCAGATTCCAGCAAAGATGAGAAAGTCTGCAATAGCCCTTGTGGCATGTTCTGTCTGCAGCATAAAACCTGCCTTCAGGGAAGATTTTTAGAGGCTGTAGAAGCCTAGCAAGAGTTTAGGCTTCTGTTCAAGAAAGTACTTGACCACATACTGTTACTGAATTCAGCAGTACCCAAGCTTGTGCTGAGCCTTTAATGAGTTGGGTGGGGTTCAGAATGAGCTCAAATTTAACAATATGGCTTAAGTACATCATTGAAACAAAGCCTTAATTGTTGTGAAATGGTTTTGTTTAGTTTGGGAATTGTCTGCATGCAAATAGTTTTCAAACTATGGAAATAGACACTGCAATAAATAATCCTACATACATTCAAGAAATGTCAACAATCTCTGAAATATGTTTACTCTGAATATTAAAGTATTTCAGAGTAACAGATTTTAAAAGAAATACATTTTTTATTTCTGTTATTAAAGTATTTATAAGCTATTGGAGTCACCCACCTAAGCAATAAGAATTCTTTATGTAAATAATTTACATTTTAGAAATTGTTACAAAACGTGTGATGACTTGTTTATGTAAAACCTGACAGGGGATCATTGTTAGGATGCCATAACTGAAAGCCATTACCTACACAGGGAAAACAGATATTTAGCAAGTTCTATATACTTACAAGCTAGAAAGAGTTCAAATATTAATGTCGTCAACCTCCCCCCCCAAAAAAAACCAACCAGGTTTTGTTTATATACCTGTCTGCATACATGTAAAAATGCACATATGTATCTATAAATAAACACATACCTATACATAACTGTGCAGGGAGGCTGATTTGCCTATTAGCACAGTTTGACATGATTGATATTCTGAATCACTGTTAATATTGTCCTCCTTGATACAAGACTCACTTGGATATTGAATCTCTTGCCTGCTTTTTCCTTTAATTTTCAAAACATATCTCTCGAATCCCTTCAGGATATACTTTTGAACCTCCTCTTTAAATGTGGAAAGAACTTCAAAGTTCTGTTAGTAATTTATGTATAGCATGATGGACTGGGGTCAGTTCACAACTGAATTCCCAAGGCAAGAAAATTAGATGATGGAAAAGACAATTTAATATAAAATGTCTCCTCGCTCAAAGCTTCACACAGAGGCAGGTCCTGCATGCCTTGTTCATGCAGGCAGTCCCCTTTGAAACCAGAGCCCTCAGTGCCTTGTGATTTTTATAGTCATTCACACCAAGGTGGATAAATGTTAAAGATGCCAGACCTCTAACCTAGCAGCAATTTATCACACTGTGTTCACTGAACCTCCAATCAGACATGGTTCAACGGAGACAGTTTCCAGTTATAATTAAATGGCAGTGTAAGAGTAGCCCGAAAGCTAAGCTGGCCAGCTGCCTCTGCAGTGTACCTCCTGAAGCATTCGTCACCGTTTAGGTCCAGGGCAGTGCAGTAGCTGATGCACCACAGGGAGTTCCCCACATGCCAGAGCCTATTTATCTGCCCTGCACATCTGGCTTAACCACTCAATCCCATCCACCCTTGCAGCCGAACCACATGGCAGACCACTGAGAGAACAAGACAGAACGGTCTCCTTAGCAAACAGTCCTGTTGCTGTCTGAGGCAAGTGCAGAACAGGTTTGCGGGCACGGTGAATTCAGGCTGTCCACAAAGACGATGCGGTTCGGTCTCTGTAATGTTCCCATCTGCCGGTCACAGCTGGAACCAGCCATCTCAGGCAAGTGTAGGTTTTGCCCATGCATAAATAATGGCATCAAGATTTTCTTTTGTTAAATCTTTCGCTTTACTGCTTTGAAACCTAAAACCAGCTTTTTGGTATAGCACATTTGTGGATCCAGTATGTCATGGCTGATACGTCTGGCTCAAAATCCTACACTGATCAAAACATAATATTCAGGAGTACTTGCCCCTGCAACCACCTTTGTCTTTCCCCATAATATTTTTTGGAGCTCTACAAAAATGTTAATGAAACTTTTAATTAAAATCCTAAGCCTATACTATGATATCTAAATCAGCTTGACAGAGCTGAAAATCAGGCCACCTATTTAAAGTGTTAAATAAATTATTCAGAGAGAACATCTTCAAAATTGTAACCTATTTCTTCCTTCTTATCTTTTGTTTATAAGTATTCCTCCCACCAGCATTTTGACTCTTTCTGTCTAAATGTTTTTTAAACACCTAGCCAGTGTTAACACCAAAGAATAACACCATACATCCATTCTGGAATAATACAAAATTTTTGGTATCAATTAGATATAAAATGTTTGCTCTGGGGTAAGAAATATATATATGCATTTCTACACTGGCCCACACAAGCCAGTGAATTGGCTAAGTAAAACGAACGATACTAAGAATGTAGGCAAAGAAGAATGTATGTGTACTTGCCTATACACAGCAGCTGTTGTCCGCTTGAAAATTTGGCACCAAGGGCCTGATTCTGTCCAGAAGAAAGTCTTGTTACCAGTAATTTTCTTGAATTATTAAGATGATCATCAATGATGATTCACTAATGATAATCATATTTTTAAAATGTAAGTTATGCTTAGATCCAAATAGTGATTTAATGACATAAAACTCCATATTAATGCTGTAATCACTTTTTTCTCTGTGTGCTCATAAGCAAATATTCATCATGGGATGCACACAACAGCATGTCAGCCTCTCATGCCATAAAACAAGCCATGGAAATACCAACATATAAAAGAACCTCAAAGAGAGAATTATTAAAACTCATCCATAAATTCCATGTTTTTTTCTGAGCTTAAGACCTATCCTCTTACATTAATATAGTTTCTTCTGATCTGCACTGCTTTTAACTGGAAGTGTCTCCAGCTTATTATTCAAAAGAGATATCTGCGAGTAGTATAGAATGGGAAGCACAATTAGAAAACAGCTGCTGTTTAGCATTTGCCATAAAACTTCAAGATTCCTAGTAGGTGTTCTTTAGAAAAAGTCAATTAGTAATTTAGAGCAGAACAGAGCTCATCACAATTTCTGTCCTCAGTAGCACCAGGGGAGTTCTCCTTTGATTAGAATACTTGCAGTGGGGGCTTCCTTTGTATCCTTCATAATGGAGTTTATGTTATAAAGGCATTTTTTAAAAAACACTACAAAACTCAGAACACTGATAGACAGCTCTGTGTCTCTCATCTTTATCTCAAAGGACACGGATAAAGTCTGTTGTCAAATTAGTCAGTGAGGAGGGAGGATAATCCCTAGCAGAGAGGCTGTTAGGCAGATCAAGGATGAGAGAGTGTCTAAACACAGGGCTCACCTATGTAATTAATTGCGCTCATGCAGAAGTGCTGAACCACTAGCACAGTCCCTCCAGCTTAGGATATTGATCTCCAGGAAACAAACTATATCCTATCTGGCAATTGCCCAGAGATTAATTCTTAATATGTCAGCTGGGCATCCAGGGGAGCGGGAAAGCACAATGAGTATATACTGAATATATCCATAGTCACTGCAAAGAGCAGCTCCCACTGGTTCCACCAGTGCTGAACTCAATCAGACTGCAAGCCCTAGGATCAGGTGCAAAAGGGCTGCCACTTGCTTTCAGGTGAGATGTATTTGAAGGCATTCACCATCCCCCGCGTACTGCTCCTGCTTTGCCAGGAGAAATCTGAGAGTAAAACTCTGATTATGCACCATTGCTTGAGCAGCAGAGTACAGCAATGCAACAACATTAAATCTGACCTACATAGCATCTGTATTAATAAACAAGAGAATCAGTTTTGTAGGCAAAAGATACTAGGTACACTGCGCTCCACATTAGAGGCTGCTAGAAAACGATATTGATTACAAATATTAATAAATCAATCATATTATACTAATCAATTAAAAGGGCTGCTTCAATACATTTCACAGACGAGAGATTGTTTCACTTCAAGTACAGAGACGCTCTTCTAATTACTGTCTGCTTTAAACAAATTTCTTTGTTTAATTATCTACCAAGGTATGACATATTATATCTAACATGCACTAAAGTAGTGACAGCATGCACTCATATTCAGAATACTTGTAACATCACACAGCACAAGCCACACCAGTTTTTAAGATACTCGAATTCACAAAAGTTGTTCTCACCAAACTATTCTTGACTGCAGGCTGTGATCTAAATCTTCCCACGGTTTCCTGTTACAGCTTTACGTTCAAGCTGATGAACAGCATTGCAGAATAGGACTGAGAGGCCCTCTGCAAAGTTCAGAGGTTGCCCTACACTTAAGGGCATGAGTTGTGGAGGAGACTCACCACCACTCTGGTTGCCTTTCCCAGGTGCCAGACACAGCGAAGATGGCTCTGCCGGTGCCTGCAGAAGAGACATCCATGCTCAGCACTATGGGCAGAGACCAGGTTACTCCACAAACACCTTACGCCCCCTTATTATTCTTCCGTTGTGTTGATTATAAGGCCTATATATCTCCCATATGGCTCCTACAAGGGATGAGAGGAATCATCCTAAGCTAGCTCCTTCTCTTTGTCTTGGCAAAGACAGTAGAAGTTTGCTTTCGGTGTTTGATCATCATCTTTGAGACACACAGTGTCCCACTGAGCTTATTTCAACGTTTTTGCATTTCCTGTTCAACACATATGTGAGGCTGCAAAAGAAGATCATGAACTGACTTGGTGTGCAATTAAATAACAGCTTCAATGCAATACAGAGACTGTTTCTTTCCCAGAAGTTGCGTTACAGAGAAACTGACATGAATTTTTATTTGAGTGTTGGTTGTTTGATTTTTTTTTTATAGAGATGATGCTGAATCAATAATTTGATGTTGAATGTTTGGAGTGTGCTAGCAGAACTACTTCACTTGCAAATAAACTAATTTCTTATCATATTTAAAAGGTATACAGAATAAGGAATATCCTATGGATTTCTCATTTATTAGCTGAGCAAGACAGACATGCAAGTAGGAATGTAACTGAAAAATAGACAGCTAAATAGTATTGTTGTTCTTTTATTTATTTAATCAGCACTTACTATCTGTGCCTGTGATTTGATTTGCAAGGATATAATGGAGCACATATAAATACTGACCAGCAGCTCTTCAGGAGATTGTCTAAAATGAACTGATAATGTAAAGACTTAATAATATCTGTCCACAGGATTGTTAAGGCACACTGAACCATGCATTTTTCCCTTCATTTGTAGCCTGAAGCTCCAACGTAAGTGAAACTTTTTAAATGCTTAATTAGTGGTAATCAGGCATCAATACAGCCTCAATCTAATTGAGTGGATGGGACAGCTCCCCAGCTTGGCAGCTACTGCCGGAGGCAGAAGAACATGCTTCTCTAATATTCAGCAATTCAACCTTATTTTCTTGTATCAGAATTTTCTGCTATTTTTCTATAAGCTTTGCTAAACAAAATTGAACAAATCAAGTGTTATCAGCTGAATAAAGTAACTGTTTGATACGCTGAGAAACTCGGTATGAAGAGCTAGTAAGGTATCTTTATAAAATAATGCCATAGAAAGCACTTTATGTATTGCTGCATAACAATGTAACACTTTGAAAATGTTCCTATGTCACAGCACAATGTTATTTTGCAAGACTTAACGCCTGCAGATTAAAAAGAACCATGTTAACATCAGAAATGCATGGATGTGGATTTTAGGAAATCAGGCTTGCCATGTTTTTTTATCTTCTCAGATTTAGGTTGTTTTCTAATATCTCCACTGTATTTTCCTCAGCCAAGATTTATAATTCTGCTTGTGAAGGAAATCAAAAGCCAAATTAGAAGTTGGAACAGGATGGACTGTTTTCAGCTACTTAAGCATTTTCTGCTCTTTTTTATATGCATTGCCTTATTTCCACAGTTGGAGAAAGAGAACACAGTAGGAGGAAGCCTAGCTTTTAACGAAAAACACCTACATTATGAAGAAAACTCACCAGCACTTCATCCTGATGAGGTGCAATTTCTTCCTTTGTCATAGCTACTGGATCTGTTTAAGATGCAAAAGCTGAAACTGGTAGAACAAGCTGAAAAAATACATGCATCTTCAGGTAGAAATAGACACCACAGAAGCAAGCCAACGAGATCTACGGCTATAAAAAACCAGCATGAGTCTGAATAAAACCTTTGGAGTGTAACATGCCATAATTTATCTCCATGTACCTAGCATATTAAAAAAATACTAGATACATTATTCCAAAAAGTGTGTTTTCTTGCTTTTCTAAAACAAATGGAAAATTTTTCTCTCGTGGTTCTTGCATTTAGAAACCCCATAACAATTTACCAGTTGAAAAATATTTTAGTAAACTACAGCTGGGGGCTACAGTAATTGCAGATTTCTTACAAAACAAAATGTAAACCAGGAGATTTAAAGGTAATTACAAAGCAAGCTTGTAATAATTTAGAAACTTTACGTACTCGGCCCAGAAAATAAAACACTGCTGCTTAGTTTTTTGCATCAGTCAACAATTCTAGAAAACGTTTTATGATATTTTATAAATTCTTCTCATCGTCATTGAAAAACCTTTAAGACACACTGGAAATGCTTACAGAGAATGGCTTCATTTAACTGACCATTTAAAAAATTTATTGCAGTAGTGCCACATGTGAAATTTCCACTGATTAAGAAAGTTTTATGGAGGCATAAGTAGAGAAAAATGGAACTGTGTGAGCTCTATTCATAAATGCTGTCAGGACTGACAATCGTTTCAAGACTGCTGGTTAAGTAAAATACCACTTTTCATACAGACTGCTATATTCTAGTCATGGCTTTATGACTCTCACTCAACACCCTTTCACACATACAATTGTGTAATTGTTGGATTGCTGTTTTGCCTAAAATCCTTCTCTCCCTTGTTCTGAATATTTTTTGTTTGTTTCCTTTGGGGTTTTTTTTGGGGGGTGGGAGGGTGGGGGAAGGATTTGCAGAGGTTTTCTTCGCAATGATGGAAGAACCTTAGTTAACATTCCCCCATCTGAACAGGAAAAGAAAAGAAGAAAAACTGAAAGAACCTTGACTATTCCACATTGTAATTCTTTCAAGTGGTTAACAACAGGGGTTTATCTCCTTTCTTGTTTAAAATTGATCACACAAAGGAAAATCTTCCAAGAAACAGTCCAGAAGTACCAGAAGGTCTCTGGTTTGGAAAACATATTATGTTATATAGTATAATTTATACTATGAAGTATCTGGGTTGTGAATAATCAATGCAGAGTAAGTATTTCTAGTAAATATCTCTAGCAAATTGGGTAATTCTACTCTAAAATATTATTTGTTTCACATCATTTTGTGCCATCTTTATGATGCATCTCACAGCCGCTTGTATTTTATTATGTCATTTTCAGATTTTGCTGCTGTATATTGATGTGTGATTTGATATTAAGCACCGTAAAATAGTAGGCTGTAAAGTAAATTACATCAATATCAAACAAGTAAGACATTACAAAATACATTTATTGCCTCATCATGTGCTATGATATGCCAGAGAAGTACACTCAGCATTGACGGTTGTCCTGCTTACTTTTGGATATGTCTCTAAGCAAATTTCTATTAGCATGAGTTTTTGCAGTAGCCAAATGTTAATTAGTTCTCAACCACCTGTGAAACTGCTTGTCTTAATGCATCACATTAAATTACATGTACTCCCTCTTTAAGTTAAAAAGCCCATGTTGAAGGCACGGGTTTTCAAGCAGGATCTACAGCCTGTCATCCCACCAAAAAAGGCTCTCAGAAATAAGATCACATTTTACTTTACCTGAGTACAAAATGCAGAAAGATGCTTAGACCATTTTTTTCAGCCTCTCTTGGCCCAACATAAACGAATCCTCTGAAATGAGAAAGCCTTCTGGTAGTATTGCCATGGAACTTGCTGCACAAGCTCAACAGAGTTTGAATCGAGGTCTGTGACCATTAACTGCCTCAGCACCTTGCTCTGAAAGATTACCACAGACAGACAGTCTTAATTAAGGAATTCAGATGAGTGAACCAGCACCCATATTCACACAGGATTACACTAGCACCTCATGTCATGCAAAGAATGGGAACTCCTGGCTTCTGCAACCTCCTGCCTCAGGCACGATACCCTCAGAAACACACAGAGCTGTGTGACTACAGATGATCTGCTGTATGGCTAGCACAAAAAGGATCAACCAGCATGCAAGTTGATTTGAAAATCATGGAAGTTATGTACAATAATCAGTTCTTTAAAGGGCTTGAATTTGTATGTAAAATGTATGAAGAACAAACTGAGAGTGAACCTACACAAAGAAACTGCTTGCTGAGGTAAAAAATAATATTTGAATTAGCTCAAGATGGCTATGATCTTAATTTGTTCTGTGACCTCTTTCTTTAGTTTCCATAGCTCTGAAAGTGGGATAATGTAATTTTCCCATAATTTGGTTATTTAGGGCCAGTTTGTGACTTACGTCAGCGTCCAGGTAAGAAGGTAAGTAGTAATAAGAACTTGGGTTTACTACAACTTAAACGCAGAAATTATTGGGATAGGGTTGCAAACATGTGCAATTTTGGAAGAATGGTGGCCCCATCAGCAAGAAGGACAAAAAGTTTCACTGTTCATGCAGATATGTGGTTAGTCGTTATTACCTTGAACCTACGTAGAAACAAGGAGAGCTATGACTTTCTGCAACAGAGCACCATCCTCTAGATATTCACATGGTCATCAAGGCTTTGGCTTAAGCTTTATAAAAGTATGAAGGTGACAAGGTGCTGTAACATTCCTAGAGGTAAACAGAAGAATAAAAATACGTATTTTCAGAAAGGTCAATCCTTTACTATAATTGCTTGTATTTTTATATTTGAATGCTACATCTAACTTTCTTGGTAAAGTTTCGTAAGATCCCTCAGACTACTCCTTTCTGTCATGCCCATACTTCAGAATGAAAGAGTGATGTGTTTGTTGCTGGGATAGTTTTTGACCCTTAACTTAATTCTTTTTTTTAAGTTAAGTGAAAGAAGAGAGGAAAATTGTTAATATGCAAGGTGTGGGAAGTAGAACGTAAGTACCTAATAAGTACATCCCCAGGTGTGGGCTATTCATGCTTGAAGGCAACACAAATATTTTGGTCCTTTCTTGGAGACTCCATCTCACAAATGCATTCAGAGTACAAAGACCAAGCAGTCAAGAGGATAAAATGCACTTCTGCCTTTGTTTAGAGGCAACTAACACTACAAAAGCCAACTTCAGAAGCCAAGTACTTATCTAAAACAATGAATAACGTCGTAAACAAAGCAGTCCTTGAAGAGACAGAAGAGATTTATGCCCAGATGTTGAAAGAAAACACATAAATGTAGCACTGGATTTTTCTCTCTGAGAGCTGAATCTCCAATGTCTTGCTGGAGTTCATATAAAGAATAAATAAATACAAGTTTTGTTACACTTGAGCAAGTAAAGTTGTAAAATTGAGATGGGAAAATAAGGAATGAAAGAAGGAGCAGATTATTCAAAAGCTGAAATTTCTGTTCAGCTTGCCTTTCCTACATCTATTGTTTCCTTCTTATTCCCCAGCTCAGATACGGTGGAAAGTTGCTCAGATGAGCAGGCAAGAATTTCTTAGACACACAGCATAGATTAAAATGGCAAACTGCCACATTCTTTAGCACAGAGGCACACTACAATAATCCTACCAGGCCTAAATTGAATCCAAGGCAGGTTTATAGGATAACACAGCTAAGGAGAAGGAGTGAAACCAAAATCTTTTTGTCCGCTCAGCTTATGTGTTGTGCCAAGAGCTAGGAGTTGTCTCCCATAGGACCAAAGGTCTGGCCTTTACACAAAGCTCACCCATCCAGAAACCTGTTGAGAGACACGTCCTGGCACAGTGGTGATAGGCTTGCTGTCCTTTATTTTACTTCTGCCGACTGCCTCCACATTGGACTTCACCTTCTCACCCCCTCTTCAGGTGAGTAGCAAGAGATGTGAAACAGCATCCTGTTTATCCTGATGCTATTAGAAGAGCAAACATAGCTAGCCCTAGCCAATCTAGCCTGTGTTGTTACCACAGAGGATCATTTTTCTTCAAATCACTATCTTCTAGGCCAACTTATATGAGGACTAATAAAAGAATCCCTAACGAATCTCTAAGAAAGGAACAGAGCTAGGTCCCCTTCTCCTAACAGGAGGAAGGCAGCAATGAGTCTCAATAAATCAATAGCTCTGAGATCAAAATTCATCAGTTTTAGTGATAACTCAAACACCAATATACCTTAAAGATCCACTGCTTACCATGGCTGCAATGAAAGAGAGAAATTGTCTTATTATGAAGGTCTACACTACCTTTTTTCAAGTACTTCTCTGCTGTGAATAAAGGACTACTAGAAAAGGTGTACAGGAGAGGCGTACATGGGGCTATAGTGTCTGATAAAGACCAGGTTGCTGAAACTGATGTTGTCTTCTAGAAGACCTAGCTTTTAAAAAAGTTTAGGAAACACTGTGATAGTCTTTGAGTGAGGTGAGTGAACTGATCTAGAAGGTATGTACTGGTAGAGAGTATTGGTAGAGAAATCAATGCTAAAGATTGTTAGTCACTTTTTAGACACTGTTGAGAATGGAAAATTGCTTACAAGTGTTTGTAAGAAATGTTTCTTTTTTCCACACTAAATGTCATCTCCTGATAGAATAAAGTATCTGATGCTTCATGGAAAACATTTCAGTGGAATAATTCTGTCCACTGTCTTGTTACTATTTTCTCCCTCTGGTTATAGTAGAAGTGACTTTTATATGAAAACAGGATCTTTGTGTCATGACAATTACTCTGCTTCAACTGCTTATTCCCCACTTGAGGATGCAGTTATTTCTATACATATCAAATGCATTCTCACCCAGGAACTGGTCCAAAGACCAACAAGGTCAGTAATACACTTCCCATTCACCCTGTGGGCACCAGGTGATGTTAAGAATTCCAACACTGTACAGAAAACAAATGTCTTGGAAATAAATTTTTTTAATGTCTTTTACCCACTAATAAATTTAGAAATGAGAAAGAAAGGAAAATGCTTCTTAAATTACAGGTAAGATGAATTATCTTTAAAGAATTTTGTTCTAGAAACCTGACTTGTTCTCACAAATTAGTGAAGTTTCCAATAAAGCATTGTGGTGCAAGCCCTACAAATTTTAATTCTGATGCAGAACTGAAGAATTTATTTTTTAAAAAAATAAGGAAGAGACAGAAAGAGAAAAAGAGAAAGAGAAATAAGGCACTGTAACTGTTTTCTTGTTCTGCAGCCTTTCTCAGGTCTACTGGCTGCCTCTACCATTGGGGCTCTTCAGGTGGGTTGGGTTTTTTTTCTCAAAAACCTCTTCTGTTTTTTCTTTCTGCCATACAACTGCTTAGCTTCCCTTTTTTCCATGCTGTGCTTTCCTGCTTCACAAAACTTCGTAATGTTCTGACATTCTCTACAACTTGATGCTTCTTGTAGGGACAAATTAAAAGGGATAGATCTGAAAAACAGATGCAAATGCATGTTAAATGATAGGGATGGCCTTTAAAAGCAAAAGTATAGCAAAATCCTTGGATGCAGATAGAGCAGAACACCAATAAAAAAGAAAAAAGAATCTCTGTTCTATGCCTTCTGCTAGAATATTTCCTCTTTTTCTGGTTCCCAAAGTTCCAGGAAGACATGGAAATAGCTGAAAGATTTCAAAAGAGAGGAATAAAAGATCTGCCGGTTGTGAAACAAGATCTAAGGCTCACCTTACTAAAAGCTTACCTCACCTTACTAAGAGCTTACTTTAAGACAAATTGAAGAGATGACATGATGATGTGCTGTAAAAGGTCAAGCCTCAAAATGAAGCCTGATAAGTGGGACACCGGGCAACTAGGAACAGGTTCATGGGATGCAAGTTACTGCTAGACAAATTCGGTTGTGAAATACATGTAATTTCTTCTTAGGCAGGATGATCAAAGGAATGACTTAGCAGTGACTTATGACTGATAAGCATCTTCAAGATGAAATTCATTGTCTTACTAAAATACATCTTTGATCCATCTTTGTGTGTAAATTCTTTGCCCTGCAGTGGGTGAAAGAAGGGCTGGGAAGGATCTGTAATCATTCTCTCAGCCTCAGAATTCATAAATTGAGGTCTTTCCATTCTTCCTCCTTCATGGATCCTTTCAAGAAAAGAATTGATTGGATGGCCTTTAGTGAAATCATAATGTTGGTAGTTTTGAATTAAAACAACGATTAACTCCAATTCCAGGCCTCAGGTCTTCTGCTAGTCAACCTTTTCATTTTGAAATTTATTTTCCCCCTCATTGCCTCTTTGACTACTTCCACTGTACTCTAATATATCAGCAATATACTATGGCTAGAGGTAGCACACTGAGAAATAGATCATTCTCTACAAAAATCCTCTGTCTGGTATGCACAGCTCAGATACACAATATCATACTGTTTGTGAGGCTTTTGGCTGGGAAGAAAATTCTCTTCACCTGAAACTAGGGGAGATTTGGGGCATTTTATTTGCATACAGAGGGAGGAACTGTTGGATATATATTGTGTGAGCGATCCTCTTACATTGTAGGGATCTCAGGCAATGACAAATTGATGTCTTTATTGATGGTGTAAATTTTAGAGGTAGTTTGAATGCTGAATTATCTGGCCTAAAGTCTTCAGTATGAGTGTGAAACAGCCTGTAACGTAAAAAAGTCTGGTGAAAAGATCAGATGGAACTTCAAGGTCATGATTTCTATGAAACACTTATCTTCATTTGATCTGCTCTCTCTCATTTTTCCCCAGTTCTTTGCTTCTTCTCCATTTAACATCTAAAAATTGCAACCCCTAATACCTATGTGCCAGCCCCAGTGGTGAATAGAACTGTGCCAGTGAGTCTTTAAATCCACACAGAAGCCAAATGGAAATAAGCACACATATTTTTCCATATTCGTGCAAGATATTACTTTTCAGAGACAACTACCCAGCACTGTAGCTTAGAAACTGCTACTTTTAACAAACCTGAGCCCCAAGACTGTCACCCTCCTTTACCGTGAGCAGCAAAACTGCGTGTTAACACATTTCACAGTCTGCGAATTATGGAAATGAACTATGAGACTGCACTGATAATGAAAATGAGTACAGCTTTCCTTTTAAGGGGGTCTTAATATTGTCTTAATAAATTGTAACAGTTTTGCAACCGTCTTGTTTCCTTCCAACGTGAATCACGTTATAATGCAGGTGTCAATGCAGCAGTATCATGCTCTTCTCTGAATGTTGGAGGGAGAAAGAAAATTTTAAAAATAATTCTATTCTTTTACAGATTTTTTTAAAAGCAAAGCAGACTGAGTTGCACCATTTTTTGCAAACCTTGCTTTATATGAGCTGAAAAGAAACCTACCAGTGTAGATTTCCCTGCTAACAAACAACACTGCAATACCGACATAGTTCTGCTGAGTATTGCAATGTGCCTGCTCTGTACATTTTTTAAGGATAGCTTTCATCTATTTACTGACTGATTAACCAAAGAAATGAAGCCATTCTAGATTCCCCAGCCTTTTAATGCAAAAACAGTGGCTCTGTTCTTGTAGATCTCCTATCTCTGTATGGCCAAGACCACGACAATAATACAAACCCATTCTATGTGATATTATGAGGTACCATATATAGTAAGAATTATTTTTTTTTTTACACAGAAATTAGAGGTTATCCATACCATCCCTGTTCATATCCTTTAAGTCAAAGGAAAAGTCCTTAAAAAGGCAAATGCTGCATCTGTTGTTGTCAACCATATCATTCCTTTGTCTCTTTTCATTACTTTGCTGAGGATGAAAAACTACTTTGAATGGCAAGATGAATGTGGTGATACAGTGCTTGTGGATGCACATAGTCAAGAAATTGAAGCTGACATTTTATTCTGCACTATGCTAACCATAAAACATTATTGTTTGTCCTCACTCCAGTCCAATGTCAGACAGCGACACCTTATGCTGCTGGATAACAACCTTGAACATTTATGCAGAGCTAGGAAAAAAGTGATGGTGTTTGGGAACACATTTGACAGCATAAAATCGAGAGGCATTCTGGGAAAGGAGCAGGTAGATGAAGTGATGTCTTTGATGTGGTCAGCCCACACGCACCAGTGTCTCAATCTAAAGTCAGTCATTCGGTACTAGTATATCTGAAGCTCTTTAGTGGTACACAATGAGGTTTTGTTATGCAAAAGAAGGAAGCAATACTTCAGCCAAAACCCTGAATGCAAAAAGATAAATCAACAGTAAATGTATGACTCGATAATTACCTAATACCCGATCACTTCATTAGTGCCTCCTTTCTTGTCTTATGAGAAACAGCGAGCAGGTGTTCTTTTTTCCCCTTTTCCATGAAAGTCATAATTTTATAGACTTATAATATCCTTCCTTAATTATATTTTTTTTCCAGACTGATAAATCTGGTTGAATTTATCCTCTACATATACAGAATATATTCCAAACTTCAAGAATCTGCTGCTTCATAATAGCACTAAATGTGGGAAATCTGGATTTGAGGTTTTAATTTTATAAGACAAAGCCAGTGGTGGAATGACATGACTTTTGTTTCCTAAGTGAAGACATGATTAACAGGTTTCTGAATAAAATTACCTGTGCTTGTTCAGTACAAGTCTGATCCGGTACAAACCAGGTCTCAACCAAGTTTGAGTGTTAACTGGCACTTAGGCACGAGCTGTGGCATTTCAGTGACTTCAGATTTGGTTTATGCTACATATTAGCAGCAGGAATCTGGTGTTAGACAGCAGATGATGGGGCAACTGGATATTTCAATACAGGCTAAATCTGGCTTTTCTAATGTGCACTGTCCTTGGCTAATGGGTCACTCTGACTAAACAGATAGGGTCTCAGGGGTTCTATCTCTGGAATAAAATTGCATGTCTAAAGGTGGCAAAATATAGCCCATCATTAATAGTTTAGCAACTTATTTCTTAAATAGTTCTAATTTTAAACAGGTATACATCTACCTGTCTGGTTTAGTTAAATTGTGGAACTAAAAATTTCTTGAAATTACAATCTTTCTAAAAGACACTTTCTCTCTTTTATTTACATTTCTTTTTATACATCACCTCATCCTGCTGTTTAGCATGGGAAGGAAGAATATTCTTTTCTTTTTCCTTCTAGAGAGACCCTTCATCATTTGGGATGGATTTTATGTGTCTGTCCTGTCCCCAGGGCAGGTTTCCCCTCCAAGTCTGTGCGTTCAATGAATTAGGGTTATTACTGTCCTTTTTTCTTTTGGCCAGAACCAAACTAATGACAAATGTTTGTCCATCCAGTTCCTGTAGTTTCACTGAAATGTCTGAAGTTTAATTTTCCTTGCTTGCCATGCTAATCAAATCAGCTTGTTTTAGCGTAGCACATGAAGGTTTTATATTCTCTCTGAGAATAAAAATGCCACATTCATCCATTCATTTAGGCCAGGAAGAATTAAAAGACTTGCCACTAGCCTCATTTTCAGGACTCATCTCGAGGCAGTAGGGAGGACTGGAGGTTTTGGCTCCCTACTCCTACTGGAGTAGGGAGGCTCTAGGTTTTGGCTATGCTTCCTAACCACAAGCCTAGGACTTGATGCTACAGGTAGGTGTGCAAGAAACTGTTGCAGAAAAGATCCGTGATCAGATCATCCCTGAGAGTGGTCTAACCTCTTCCTCCTGTGCATCCCTTCAATGGACATCATGATAGCAATCTTCCTTCCACTCATGCTAGACAAAACCATTTAAATGCCGTTAGTGCTAAGAGCTGAAAAATTCAACAGTGTGGTGATCTCCATGCTGAGAATACACTATGAAATACCCAGGGCAGGTATATTTGATCTGTAAGTACTCTACCACAGCTCAAGCTGCCTCTCTGTCTTTTTCAAGAAGTGTCTCAGTCCCACACACAAGGCATCCTGCTAGAGTTTTATTTGTACTTGTTCCAGATACTATGCCATCACACAGGTATAATGATACCGTATTCAGTGCATACTCTATACTTCCAAAATCACATCTGGGCAAACTGAAGCAGAGATGATGCTCAGAATTGTTTATATTGTGAAACTGTAGACAGACAAGCACTGGCTGAAAAAAAAATACTATCATTAACTTATCAGTAATTCTTCAACGTTCACCACTCACTTGTCCTTCTCCTGTCCCTCAGACTTTCTCTATATTGAAGTAAATGAAAGAAAAGTTGTATATGGTGTTTAGGGTCCAGAGAACAAGACTTATAAGGAGCAGCTGAGGGAACTGGGGTTGTTTAGCCTGGAGAAAAGGAGGCTGAGGGGAGACCTTATCACTCTACAACTACCTGAAAGGAGGCTGTAGCGAGGCGGTTGTTTGTCTCTTCTCCCACATAACAAGTGATAGGATGAGAGGAAATAGTCTCAAGTTGTGCCAGGGAGAAGTTTAGATTGGATATTAGGAAAAATTTCTTCACCAAAAGGGCTGTCAATCATTGGAACAGGCTGCCCAGGAAAGTGGTTGAATCACCATCCCTGGAGGTATTTAAAAGACTGTCCCTGGTTTCAGCTGGGATAGAGTTAATTCTCTTCCTAGTAGCTGGTACAGTGCTGTGTTTTGAGTTCAGCATGTGAAGAATGTTGATAACACTGATGTTTTCAGTTGTTGCTAAGTAGTGTTTAGTCTCAAGTCAAGGATTTTTCAGCTTCTCATGCCCAGCCGGCGAGAAAGCTGTAGGGGCACAAGAAGTTGGCACAGGACACAGCCAGGGCACCTGACCCAAACTGGCCAAAGGGGTATGCCATACCATGGGACGTCACATCTAGTATATTAACTGGGGGGAGTGGGGATGGGGGATCACCGCTCAGGGGACTAACTGGACGTCGATGGGCGGGTAGTGAGCAGTTGCACTGCGCATCATTTGTACATGCCAATCCTTTTATTATTGCTCTTGTCTTTTTATTAGTGTTATCATTATTAGTTTCTTCTTTTCTGTTCTATTAAACCGTTCTTATCTCAACCCATGAGTTTTACTTTTTTTCGCCAATTTTCTTCCCCATCCCACCGGGTGGGGGGGCAGTGAGTGAGCAGCTGCGTGGTGCTTAGTTGCTGGCTGCGGTTAAACCACGACAAAGACGTGTAGACGTGGTGCTTAGGGACATGGTTTAGTGGTGGACTTGGCAGTGTTAGGTTTACAGATGGACTTGGTGATCCTAAGGATCTTTTCCAACCCAAACAATTCTATGATTCTATATATTCCTTGAGGAACCTGAACAGTAGCAGGTATGGGCACCACAGATATATGCTTCTCCCTGAGCCCCAGCACTACAGCAAACGCATGCTGACACTGTAAATGTGCACATGGACAGCTCACCTCCAAAACTCCACTTCTGCTTCAAAGAAAAGAATCATAGGAAAGCTTAGGCTGGATCTCTGGAGATCACAAACTGAGCAGCTCAGCAGTTAATCAGTTTGCCCAGGATCTTACCAGGTGAAGTACTGAAAATCCTCTAAGATAGATACTCCACAGTCTCTTGGGCAACCTGTTTCAGGGCTTAACCTTCCCACAGTTCCCAGCACTTCTGTGAAATGATGCTCATTGCTACAAAGATTCAGAAATAAATATATGTGAAAAATAGTTGGGCACTTTGTCTGTGCCTACAGCTATTTTGATCTCAGCCACAATATGGCCGCATCATTATACATTATACTATAAAATAGTTAGCATAATGCCATAAAAATAAAAATCCAGTTCTGAAAAATCATCTTTTGTCACATCCTTTAACCTCTGCATGATATTTTAAAGATCAAATTTCTTACAGAAGAGGATACTTATTCTCCGCTATCCCTTTCTGATCTCTTGACTAGGGCCCTGTATACTTAGGAGTAGAATGATTCTTAAGGCTCCAGAATAATAACTGCTTTCCTGATACTGTTCTGAAATATACTATAAGGTCTGTTTGCAGAAGCTGGTATTAGCCATAGAGGCTTTTGAGCCTCCTTTTGCAAATTAATATTCTGAAGACAATCACCATTATGAATAAAATAATAAAGCATGCTTATCCCTAGATGCAAGGGTTTGTGCCTAAACAGTGTCCTTTTTGCATGGCAGCTTTTAATTGCAGAAAGCAGTTCACTGAACTGATTGGCATTATTTGACAGTGTGCTGTTCTCTGTGCTAAAGGTACTAGGATTGGTTCTTACGTGTTTGTTTATTTTTGCACTTTTTCCAAATTGGATAATAAAACTCCTTCTGGCATTTCACTTTTCATTAACCATTCTTTGAACATTTGCACATTCTGGTTATTCTAGTATAATAGCAAATTGCTATAACAACAGGGCTAGAAATACAGGGGAATAAAAATGTCCTTTGCTATCAGGACCTAGTATTTGTTTATTAGTAGTAATATAACAAGACTGAATAGCCTTAATACAGGTTTGCAAATGCATTATGTTGGCATTACAGACCCCATATTCAGAAAATGACGCTTGTTCCAAAGAACACGTCTAATAATATGTTTAACATGTTTTAAGTCTAAAACATATTAAAGTAAAACCTAAAATTTAAGGCCAAATTTAGTAGATTTTGGGTTTATAAAGCTTAATTCAATATACATAGCCATTCCAAAACCTTAAAAGTAAATATTTTTGTTCTGCTACGAATTACCATGTTATTTTTTTATCATCTCCTGCTATTGCAACACTGTAATTATTGTCTCATTATTACTACATATTCTCTGAGCACTAATCATGGACAACAATCCCATTGTGTCAGGCTTTGTAGTAATATTAAGTAGATGGACACAAATGCATTTGTTGCTAACTTTGGTTCACAGAGGTGACATATCATCAATCAATTTCCACCACAAAGCTTCACAAGAAGTCTATCCCATACCCATTATTTTCGAAGCTCTCCTTATTATGTCCTTAGGATGCATAATGAGGATACAGATTTGGACTGCGGAGTTCAAGTTTCTTACAGGTTCAGAGACTTTTTTGGATGTTAACCAAGAACAGTTACAACCCTTTTCCCTCTGTATCTATTTTCACATGATGGTTCAGTCCCACAGTTGTCCTTGTTCCAGCCTACATGTTTAGAGATATGAAGACAAATTATGTAACACTCAATTAACCTTTTTCCTCTTAATCCTAGTATTAAGGACAATCTAGCTTGCAGACCAGCTCAAAGTTCGGACTTCACCTGCCGTTATTATGAAGATAAACATGTTCACAAGAGTTTCCCCACATTTCAGTGAATGATCACCATGATTTCACAAAGTGACCTAGACACTTCATAAGACTTTTTCCCTTTTTGGCTGGAGGACTCCCTCTTAATATCACACCTCTTCCACTTTCAATTTTGGTGGGAGCACTGAAACTCAAAAAAACCAAAGGAGCACAGCTGAACACCATCACACATCAAAAAGCAAAGAAAATAAAATAGAAAATAAAATAGAAAATAGAACAGAAAATAAAGTAAGACAGGATATGATATGATACGATACTCTAGATGGACTATCTTTGGTACGCTAGTACCATATAGTACAGTCTACCCTTTACGACTTAATACATAATTGAGAACCACTGAATTCTGTAGATTTTCTAAACATGTTTTTTTATCTTTTTTCTAAAAGATCTTTTTTTATCATTTTCTAAACATGTTTAGAAAATGGTGGGCCTTCCGTTGTTACTGTGGAGGGATATGAATTGCACTCATTAAAATGCGATGCTGTTAAGGACATGCTATAAATCTGAAAACGTGTTGCCCCTGAAATCTGGGGGCAGATTTGAGACTGGGTTTGAGAAGGGATTTTGCATGTAAAGCAAAGAACTGACAATAAAAGCAGTGACGGTATTGCTTTTCACAGTGTACAGGAGGAGAAGATGTTTCTTTAGAAAGCTAAAGACAAAAGCTTTCTTCTTTACAGCATATATATGCCTAGATTTAGAAATACCTGCATTTCAAACATTATTAAAGAAAGCAAGTATCATTAAACAGATAATATAGTTTGATTATAGCATGAATATGGCAAGAAAGAAAAGGACAGAAATGATTGCTGAGAATATGAAAGGTAAAAAAGAGTAACCTTCAGAAATAGTGCTTGTTGTATTTGAAAATTGAGTAGTTTGAGCTCATCTTGCATGAAACAAAAAGGCTTAGAATGAAAGCTCACAGCAGGTCCACTTACTAGGCATCCTTTTCTTGATTCGGCATTGTGTGGCACTATTAGGAGAGCTGTAAAACAAAGCCTCTTTCAGAAGTTCTTCCTGAAGTTGAGATTGAAATAATGACCCTCAACTGGACAAGCTCGCATTTTAATCTAGACTGAGGGTACAACATAGTATTGTACCAGAAGTCACTGGAGACCTAGCCAAGATGGAAAAGATGACAAGCCTCTCTGCTTGTACACATCAGAGGGCTGTAGAGCTGGTACTGCAGGTAGACAAGTGGACGGATTCAGAGCAGTTTTTGCTGGGAAAAACAAAGCTTCAGAAACTCTCTAATGTAAAGGGGGGAAGAATTGGAGAAGGGCACAAAATTAAGAAGAAAGAAAAAGGGAAGAACTGAAAGTAGAGCAAAGGAGGCCATAATACAAAGGAATGTGGTATCCAGATGAGCAATTTTGCTGTCAGTGGCAGAGAAGGGAGGCAAGCACTGAAGAGGAGAGTCAGGAAGAATCCAATTAGCATGCTGGTTTTATCAAAACATTCCAACATCCTGAAGAATATGTTTCTCTCTAGAAGTATTTTGCACAGCCTCACAACTGAATAAGAAAGTAAGGAGGAAAATAAAATGCACTTCAGTAAAAGAAAAAAAGAGGAACAGGAAACACCAGATAAAACAAAAATGTGATTACATGTGCCGCACTCAGGTTTAAATCTTTTTAAAATAATCAATATAATCAATAGTTATTTTAATAGCCTCCATAACTACTAGTCACGTAACTTAAAGAACTCTAGTAACGATGCTGATAGTAACTGCAGTAGCATTATGGATGGACGTAATGGAGGGGATGTCTTTACTGATTCTCTTGTAATGCAAAGTAACACCTGCTTTTTCTGTTCAACAGAATCAATTCTATCGGAGATTATTTGTTCCTCTGAGCAGAATATTACATAGTCCTAATCATTTTACAAAGACTAAATATCAAAGCATATTATTAGAAAAACCTACCAGCTTCTACAAAACTATTGAAGATGTAGTCCAGAAAGGATAAAATAGTACTATCCATTTGCCACCATATTATTAGATCAAGTTGTTCCATCTTGAATCATTTTAATGTTTTGATTATTTAAATACATGGTAATTTTTGATGCAAAGAATGGGTTTTTGTCCTCCAAATTCGGCAGTAATATTACCACGACTTTTAAAAATTATCCCAAACAGTTATTTGGCTAAGTAATTGCTGCTTTGAAATACATGCAAAAACCAGAGTTGTACAATAGAAGAATGACCCAATTATTGCTCTTCAGAACATGCAAGCAAAGCTGCACAATCATTACTTTTCCATGTTTTTACAATTACCCCTGCTGACAATGCGGCCAGTGTAAATATTTCTGCTCAACCGTTATTCAGTTTTTCCCTTCCATCTAAAATAGTTTGGAAATGTATTATTGGTTCATGGTGAATGAAGAATGAGAACTTCTTGTGTTACAGTTATAAGAATCAAGGTGATCCAAAGTTCATGACCAAGCTTCATGATCAAATTTTAATCTATGGAGAATACCATAAAAGTACTTAGAGAAAAAGAGAAGAGCCCTTCAAACAAATTTCATGCAGCTAGATACAAAAATTCACCCAATTAATTAAATTTTCTTAAGTTATTTATTTATTTTGTTTGCAACCTTATTTTTATTGTACAAATATATCTGGCAATAAACAAACAGAATGGTACTGATGTATACTGGAGCAGAAAAACTACACCAGAAACAAAGATTTCTCTGTGATCAAACTACACATTATGCTAACAGAACACATTAGCCACACGTTACTCCTGACCACTAGTCTGCTAATCTCGGGAGAGGGGTTACCTATGGCAGCAAGCAGCGATGCAAATATCCTGGCAAAAAAGACTGAGACCAGAGATTTACTTGGGCTCGAGCACTTCTGTTCAGTAGTTGTGATGCACCCCAGATAAAGCAGACCTGATTCCTGTTCTGCAAATACCTTTCTTGTCCAACAATATGTCTGAATATTATTCAACACTTCCACTATAAACCACACTTCTCAATTCTAAATATGGACTCAGAATGAAGCAGTATCTGTTGCTCACTGCTGTAAGCAGATACACAGTAAAGAAAGGAACTTGTAGAGATAATAAAAAAGTCAAGTAGTGAGTTCCTACTTATAGGAGAAAGATTATGTGAAAATCTGCACATATAAAAACTGTTGTAATTTTATCACATATTACTTTCTACGGAAGTATTTGGAAAACATTAATAAAATTAATTAAATTATTTTCTCAAAGTCAGCAATGGCTAACAAAAGATTTTAAATGTATGATGAGCAATGTAGGTCAGCAGAAATTCACTTTTTCCCTGAAATAAATGTGACCTACATGTAAAGGTGCTGAGCGATACTTCCATTTAACCCAGCTGAATACATGGGTTCTTTTGGAAAATCTGTGCAAACTTGCAAGGTCTTGGAAGGAAAAGAAAGAAAAGACAGAATATCTGGAATTATTCAAAGTAAAACTGAACTGCTATCACCAAAGAGCTGACTAAAATATTTAAATATTGTAGCTTTTCCCAATCTAGGACGTTTTGTCCTGAAAAGTCTACAGTCAAACTACAAAAAAATACAGAAATCATACTTGAAAATGCATAAAATGGCAGCCATTTTTTAATTTCTTCTAAAAGACATTTTTAACAAAGAAAGCATAGCTCAGTGAGGAGGACCTAAGTAGACTGCAAACACAGATAATTACTTTCATGCCCAGCCTTGAAATTTTGCATCTCTGGAAGCTGTTCACAGATTGATCTTTTAGCAATGGCTTGTGAAAGTTGTGGGTTGCCCCATTCAGATCACAGCTTCGTCCATCTTCCAGCCTGCTCTCCACATTATCACGACTGTGGGTTGTCCACTCCAGCTTCTTTATTCAGCACTACTACTGCAGAGCCAATTATTCTTTTAATTTTCTTAAGAAACCTGTTCACATCCATGTTCTGCTGTTTGCCTACCTCTCCTGCACAGAAAGCAGGGAGGCAACGCCGGCAGCCAAACAGATGCACAGGAGATGGCATTTGTCTGTCAGGCTTGTTCACAAACGACTTCTCAGAAACTTGGGTATTACAAGTTATGTAGATACCACATTTTGGAGCAATTAATATGGGATATCATAAACTTTTTGTGTGGCTGCCTCTCAACAGGACTTGGGATTGTATTGCTGTTCTCCTACTATAGAAGACTTTATCATTTTCTCAGAGTAGCATGTTTTAAGGTCTACAAATGTATTTCATGTTTCTTAAAGAAATATATAGTTTAAACTTAGCAAATCAGAGAAAGAGACAGATATAAAACAGTGGGTAAAAGATTCCCACTCAGCTCAATAGCACAAAGAGACTGTATGTAATATCAATTATAAAATGTAAGATTCTAAAAAAAAAAAATAATAATTACTTAATCAAAAAGTATAAAATACTCGTTGCTGCTGTATTTTCATTTTCATTCCTTGGGAAAAACACTACTCATTTTTTCAGTGCCTCAGATTTCTGTGTGCTTAAAAATGTATCCCATCTTGTGAACATGCACATTCATTCGTCCAGTTTTTCCCAAGTGTAGTTGAATGCAAAGCACACCTTTCCCTGCAGTGCTGAGCTTGGCAAAAAGTACATCCATTAGCCTGGTGGCTAAGAATATTTGCAATTTCTTTTGTTTCTGTTGACAGCTTCTTATCAGTTTTTCTGTCAGAGATTCTTTGCAAAATACTGTTTGTTCTGCTCAGTTTTGATTCTTCCTTTAAACTCTAGTATTATTGCTTTGCCTGACAGCTAATCTCCATTTCCCTTTAAGTGCAAGGATCCATCCATTTGCTGTCAGAGAGTTCTCCTCCACAGCTTGTTACACCTTCCCATTTAGCATCTTCTAATATACACACCAAAACCTGAATCATATTCTTTTAACTATTGCCTTCATCTACGCTTTGGATTACTTGTTTTACAGACTAGTGATCAAAAGCCAATGTGGATGTCTGGCTAACTCCCGGATCCAGCAGCTCAGCTAGCACTGACTGTGTACCTACTGCATAGCCTGCAAACCAAAGAGAGGAAGGAACATCATTCCATATACTGGGGGCACTCACCAAACAGTTCAGCAAGTAAACACAGACAGACAGAACCAGACTTTCAGACTGCAGACATATACCTTACCCTGCACAACATTGCAGGTGCCACAGGTGAGGCAAATGAAAAGAATTCTAAAAGAAGACAAAAGCAGAACTGGGAATATGAACCAAATTTCTTGAATTCCAGTTCACTTTTCTAGCTACCAGCAAACATTTCTCCTTTACTTTTTCCTCTACCAAAGTATTCAGGTACTCCTATGCAGAGTCCCAAGAAATGACTCAGAAAGAGTAACTGTTACTATTTTGCTGCTCCAATAAAAGAATGGGCACAAAGAAGTTATTCTTGAAGAGGTGAGACCACAACAACTGTAATTTGCATTCATTGTGAAACAATACAATGTTATGAATGTTCTTTCAGTAGCACATCAGGCCATTTGCTGACTCTTGATTGTCTGCGAGTCTCCCTGTGCTTGTTAAAATCACAGCACTGAGCTAAGTATACTGTGCTTTTACCATCTGGCACAATAGCAGGAAGGCTACATTAGCATAACCTGTCTTGCCATCGATTTTAGGTGGCATGCTGATTTCTTTAAAACAAATAACGTCTGCCTTTTGTCAAACATTTTATATCCTTATACTTCTAACAGCACAGAAAAAAAAAAATTGCTACCAACTCTTTGTTGATATTTGATATTTATTTTTGTTGATACTTTCACCTATGCTAAGCTCATGTTGTCCCATTTTTGTAGCAAAAATAATAAATGACTGATCACAGATTTTCAGCTTTTTTTTTTCTTGGCCAATGATACACAAAGACAGTGATGTTGATGGCTTATTTAGAAAAACCATATGGTTTGCTTATTGTTATTACTGCCATTTAATAATAACTTCGCAGTTTTAAAGACATTTCTGTTACCTTATATTTCAAACAATTTTTTCATTACACACCTGTTAATGCAAGAATAAGAATGGAATATTAATGTTAACATACTTTGTGTTGAAGTTTCCATAGTAACTTCCATCCATTGCCTTGTGTCCTTATGTGCTCTAATTTATGCACTCTTAACATCCTCTCTCTGCTATTTTATCTACTGACAGCAAGTAAATAAAAAGAGAAAAATTTATCATTATTTCTATATTCAGGCACCCAAAAATGTGGTAGGAAAGCTGAATACACATATACACATATCTTGAGATAAACAGAATCTCTCATTATGATCTTACCTACTTAGTATACAACATTAAAATAAACTATTTTGCTGAAAGCCAGATTAAGACAATGGTTTCTGTTATTGCTGGCATGATGTCTTATTGCAACTCTAGTTCTTAAAAGAGTAGAGAATATTTCCTCTTATCAGCCTTTAGCAGAAATGAAGTGTTACGCTGCAGGGGACATGCCACGCTTTCTCTTTTTTTTCTCTGAGAAATAGGAGGGTAAAAAGACAAGAGGATATGGTTCAGTATGCACGAAGAGGCATGAGCAAGGCTTCTTAGGGCTTTCAGACTGCTTTGGTATCCAAGGAAGGGCCAGCGAGGTTTTACCCCACATGAGTACCTAAGACTTCAGACACAACTGTTCATTAGGTCCTGGTCAAAAGCAAACTTATGCAAATGGATGACTTCAATGGGATTAATCTAAAGTTAAAATGCATAAAGTACTGAAAAAGCAAGGCTTCTAGTGTAAGGGAAGAACTATTTCAGCATGTGCTTATACAGCGATAGCACAGTGCAACTCCACTCCTAATTTTCTGGGTGTTCCTACCATAAAAATTGCTATAATGTTTCTATTACTTAATCCGCTAACACCCAATTGACTTACACAGTATTTAAGGAATGAAAAAGATTCACTTGTTTGCTAAAGGAAGTATAGATTTACATATCTTGAGATACAGAAAAACTTGAAGGAATTTTTAAGTGTCTGTCCCTCTAATGATATGACATTTGCTAAATAGTATATCTACCCTATTAGTCTTACGTGGTCATTAACAAAAAAGGAAAGAAAAACAGCCATGTAAGAAAAAGAGGAAAAAGACTGAACAAGGAAAAAGCAAAATGAGCCTGGTAGAATATGGGGTACTCATTTCTAAGTCCACACAACTGAAAGGGAAAAGAAAAAAAACAGAAAGAAGAAATAAAGGGTAATCAACAGCCTTTCTGTATTTGCATAAGTGCTGAGTTAATATTCTATTGAAAGAAATAATGTTATTTTCTGATTTTGGAAATGAAAGTGTTTTCACTGATGTTGTCTAATTTTTATATATTCTCAGAAAAAAAAAGAAAGCAGGTGGAAAATATTTGAAGGAAATATGGAAAATTCTAAACAAAGACAAGTTATCAGTACCACAGGACAAGCAGTCTGGGACACACAGAAGCAAGTATTCCACAGTTTTGGTTTCCCCTGGAGTCATACCCAGCACTGACCAGAACCAGCTCTGCTTAGCAGATTAGACCTGATGAGATCGCAGCTCACAGAAAAACCCTGCAACGCATAGAGTTCTTGTTGCTGGAACCAAAATAACTTGCCCTTGAGCAGTACCACAATTGAATATAAGAATCTAAACCCTTCTTAGTGTTCATAAAACTAAGTGCAATTTTTTGGAACAATACCTTTCAATGCTTGGCCAGTGTGACAAAACTTAATAGGCATCATATTCAGGTATGCAAAACACAGGCCAGCCCTGATTTGAGTTTTGTAATTAGAACAGTTCTAGAGGTATACAAGTCTATTTGCATTACTTCAACTGTCCCTATTTTACTGCTGTGAAGTCAGTTATGATTTACAGTAATTGTGTCATTGTTCAGCCATTTGAGTTGGTGCCTAAGTCCCAGCCACTCTTTAAGCTCCATGCATTCCTCTTGTCCCTCAGAGCAAACTAACTGGCACAAGTCAAGTAGTCATGGTTAACTATCAAAGCAAGTCTTCTCATTACGTATATGTGCAAATTACTTGATGTATTATTTCATTTAGGTTCTAAGAATAAATCAATAGTATTTCCATATTCCTGTACTGACTTCACATAGATTTGGGCATCTAATCATGATTAGGCAAGTTCTTATGTAACTTGCCTGAATTAATTCTGCATTATTAAAACAGAGCTACATGTGTCAGTTTAATGTGAGAGGAACAAAATGGGTTATTTTAATTTATTTCTGAAGTGATTTATTTTTTTTCCTGTCCTCTGGGCTTCCCAGTGTATCCTATGATCTTTGTACCTGTCTTATAGACAGGTTCTTTTCAGCTTGTAAAATAGTTTAAATACCATCACTGTCCAATAAAGAAGAATTATTAATAAAATGTATTTATTCAACACGGTAATGATGAATGCAGCAAAGCTTTCACGTCATCTTCTGTCTCATTAGCAAACTGGGTACTGCTCTATCAGCTCCACATCAGTAAAGTCTACAGGGGACAAGTAACAGAAGAGTACCTCTTTAAGAGGTACTTCTCTTTTCTCTCTGTCTTCCCTCTTCTCCCACAGTGGGTAGAAGCAGATGGTTTTTAATCTTATTGGCCAGTATTAATTAAAAATCTGAACAGAAGCAGCTGATAGACAGCATCAATGAACAGAATACTGGAATAAAATATGGGAAGGAATTGATAAGATAGAAATTAGAGACAGAAATGGAAAACAATTCAACAAAGTGAAAGGTTTTAATAACTATCTTGTTTGATGGAGGATGATCAGTTTGAGAGGGGAAAAGGAAAAAGATCATACACTACTATAAATGATGCATTTACTAAAAACCATTTACATTTCTGGTAAAGACAAGTATTAATGTTGCTGTATCATTGAGATATCTTCCCAAATACTCCCTAGTATGGCTGCAATTATCTATGTTCCACTAACATGAATCAACAATTGCCAGAACAGAGGTGGAGGGGCTAATATTTTTTCTAGTTACAATCATGGTAGTAAAACACCAAATGATTAGGAGAGCTATTTAAACAAAAAGGCAAAGGTCATGATCATATGGTTATAGATTAATCATAAATAAGGCTGGGCTTGAAACTAGAAAAAAATTTAATCCTTAAAAGAGTGAAGTTCTGGAACAAGATTTTAAAAGGAGCCCTTGTTGCTTTACATGATGTCAGTCGCACAATAAGCAATACTTGCTGACTCCTATTTCTTTAAGAAAGAAAAAGGGAGGGTTGTAATTTAAAAAAACAAACAAACAAAAACAACAAAAAAACAACCAACTTTACCGAAAGAGGTTGAAATATTTTCCAAAATATTTTCCAAAATATTTATCAAACAGCTGTTTAAAAATTTAGATAATCATTAGCAATGACAATTCTTTGATCATATATAGAAAGGAACCAAAGAAAAAAGGATTGCCTATCCTGTAGGATTAGGTATTCTGTATCCAGCTATAGATACATGCTGAAAAGAAAATCAAGAGTGGTAAAATCATCTCTTTATTTTAGTAAGAACAGCACTTAAAATTCAAAGTTGATTTCTTAAATCTATTTTTTCTCACTTCAGTAAGAGTGGCTCAATTTTCAAAACATTTTAGGCATACAAAAATCATGCATCAGAACTACCTCAAAGGAATGAATGATTACCTCAAAGTGAATTACTTCAAAGGGAAAGCAGAGCATTTCAAGTAACAGTTTACTATGTTGCATCGGTGTGGCCCACAAACAGAGATTAAGGACTATGACTGCAGCTTGGGAAAATTAATGCGGAAGTCACTGGAGTCATAAGAAATTTACACTAGTGAGTACATGGCCGACTACATGGCCTGACCTGCACTGATAGAAGACTTGATGATGTTGAAAAGCACTCATTCTCTCATACCGTTACAAGTTTTCATAACAGATAATCAGAGGTGGAACAGATTATAAAACAGTAAGGCTATAACAAAAAACCCAACACTAGTTATGTTCCCAAATGACATGCTGGAATAACAGTGCATGAAACAGAGATAGCCAAAATATGAAAAGTTTCTGAAAATGCATGATAATCTTGTACCAGGTCCACAAGCAGTTTAAGAAAAATAAATGTTCCTTAGCCCTTATTCCATTGTATTAGATATGTCCTAGGAAATGTCTGGGAGTTCCTGTAGAGTCTGCAAGAAAAGAAGTCAAATACCATTTATATCCTTTCTTGTTCTCAATTGAGAGTTTTGTACTTGCATCTGAGGAAAAGTAATATGCCATCATGGCAACATTATTGCGAATCTAATGGTCAGAGACTAGAATGATATAAGTCCTACCAACTTTCAGGTATGTTCAAAATATTTACTAATCCTTCATTACCACAGCTTCTAAAAGATCAGCTAAAACACTCTGTCTTTATAGACCTTCATGACTATATTGCACTTAAAAGGATGCAGGATAAGACCTTCAAGTCAGCTATAAAGCTTTTATCTATTTCAATGGCATGCTTTGTGAACATCTCCATGCTAACCAGAGCATAAGAGGTGTATTGCTCAGGGGTACTCGAGTGACTTTTGCACCTCAGTGAAAATTCCATTTTCAAAATAACTTTAAATAGTAGGAAAAAAAAAAATAGAGTCCTGAACAATTTGAAGCACATAGAGTTCATTTCTTAAACCAGAATTGTTCTCTGAAGCAAACACCTGGAAAAGCAAAAAAATTGTGAATTTTCAGAATGTTATAATAATGGTCAGCACCACTGATTCACCATACTTTAAGGTACCACCCATTTCCAGTTACTATACTGAAAACTAATTTCTGCCTTTCATAACACAATAATTATAGGAGCATATTTTATGGTTGCTTGGTACAAAAGGTTCCCCTTGTCAAGCGTACCAGTGAACTAAATTTAGTTAACATTCCAATACACTGTGTATTTCTTCAATGACAATATTCCATTAGTGCGGTTACAGCAGTACAGCATAAATAGAAAAAATGTAGGTTAGTCACAGTATGACATATGTGCCTATGTTTCTGACTCTAGCCTTCTATTTTCACCAAGGTATACTCAAACAGCCTGTTCTTCATTATAATAAATTGTCTGAATTCACAAGACTGGATCTACTGGATCTGAATTATTACTTACACTTCTCTCTAGAAAAACAACAAGGGGAACAGCAGTAGATTGATTTTTAATGGTATAATCAAGATCTGAAACAAAAAAAGCATGCTCCTTCATACTGTTTTGAATTGCATAGTTGATATACAGCCAAATCTTCTTCAATCAAAAGGATGTTGATTTTGTAGAGGGGCACACAGATGAGTTCATGAGTGAAGAGTTATCAGACACCATTTTCAATCAAATGATAATGAGGGCAATCCAGCCCGCAAACTTTCTATTACAGACTTTCTATAACTTTTTGGACTGTTTTCTGAAAAATGAATATCTCATCATTAAGAATGTGCTTCATAGCAGGTGCATAATTGGGAGGAAGTATGCTTCCAATTCAGAGTATGACAGGCATGATGACACACGCAGCTGTGTGTCATTGATGAAGGAAGGCAAAAGTAACAATGCACAGATAAAGAACATCCTTTAAGTAAAGCAAAAGTGCAAAATTTAAGATTAATCTTATAAATTTCTTCTGTCAGGAAGTTTGGTTCAGAAAAAGAACCTCAAAAGGTAGATATAAATTGTTGGGTTCATACCAGCTTTCAATAAATTGATACAAGATTAATTTGAAAAGACTATGGTCCAGGAGAACTTTCAGTTAAAAAGGATATCTCTAAGTTTCCACATTTTACAATTTAATTCTAATGAAATAAAATTGTATTTTCTTAACAGAAGTGGTCTGTTTATGGTATGACACAGCGATTCATTGCTTAACACTATATATTTTTCAAAGTATTTCTTTAACAAAAGTTTTTGAAAGGGCCTATTGTTTGGAGAAGCATCTTCTGGCACAAATCACTGCAGCAAAAGGACTTGTCAAAACAGAAAAGATGGGCATTTCTAAAAAGATCCATATGTTTGGTAAATAAGTAAATATTGAATTTGCACAGAAAAATGTTGATATTAATTTGTCTTTTGTTTAGTTCCAAAATGTCATAACTTGCCTGACAAGGAAGCAGAGAGAAAAATATCACATTTTCCATTTTCCTTTTCAGAAATTGGGGGGGGGGGGGGGGAGAGAAAAAACTATATTCCCTGTCACTTTCACAGGCTGTAGGCATTTTTGCGTAATACCAATCATTATCTCCCAGACTGCTGATCACATGAAAGCATCTTTCCTCCTACTAAGCATTTTCATCTTTCAGAATTGTCACCTGATTCTGTGCTCCATCCAAAGCACTCAACAATTATTTGCCTGAACTTCCCCACAACTTTCCGCCTCTACATTGATCATACAACAATCATTTTCTTCCAATAACCCCATGGATGCAGTCATCATAAAATTCCTAAATAAATATCATCATATTGAACAAATTCGTCTTTTCCACCTGATAATGCTACAGTTTGCATACCATGTATTCACAGCTAAGTACCACAGATAATAAAATGAGCTCTGCTGATGTACATGAACTGCTTGGTTTTAAGCATAAATCCCTTTTTACAATATTTAATAAAACTCTTATGAAGATTTCTTGCATGCAAAGTATATTTACAGACAAAATGCAAAACATTGTTGGAGACCTGCTGGTATCTATCTGTTCCTGAAAGAGCACTTGTGAACATATTTTAATATTTTACCTAGTTAAAAGTGTATAAAGAAATATAGACTATGATGTAATCATAAATCAGCATGTTTTAACCCTGAATATGTAGCCTTATACATGTGCCCTTCTTTTACATAATGTAAAAAACAAATTACAAACTCTAATATTCTAATACAAATACTGAATGCAAACAGTGGGAAATACCTGATTATGTATCATTTTTATGGTTCCAGAGTCAGCTGTCCAGTAGGGTAAGATGACAATGATGACAACAACAATGGTAAGAATGACAACACATGTATGAATGATAGTGCAATCTCAGAAAAACTGAAGACCAGGCTATACAGTTTTTCACAGGTTTTACTATTTCTCTGTCCTCATCAGTATTCAACACCAATACAACTCAGACTTGAAGTTAGGTATATGCTTAAGTAATCTGCGGAATGGCCTTCAAACTATACACCTGTTTGAATTCACTTGTACTTTTCTTTATCTTGTGGCAGACAGAACCAAGAGAGAGAACAACATGTCATGTTTGCCCACACCTTGTTTTGAAGAAGTATTTGCGAAGAGCTTATAGAAGTTTAATGAAGCCTTAATCTTTAAAAGTTCAAACACTATGGATTGTTGCATAATCTATTATGTCAATAGGTTGCTTGCAACCAGAAATATTTTTGTAAAAGGACAATCAGAATGTCATTACAGAACATGAGATAAATTTGATATGCATTAGATGCTCTTTCAGTATAAAATTAGTCCTTCTTGTTTCTTGTAGTCATCTGACTCCTCTATGCAGATATGGTAAAGCCAGTCATGCAATAATTTAATCTGTAAGGAGATTTTAACACAGCAGAAAGTATAATCCTGCAGAAAGATCCAAATTTCAGAAGATCTGCACAGCTACCTTAGCTTGGCATTCTGCCTGGGTTTCTCAGCAATATAAGCAGCCCAGGAGAAATGCTGCTACACTGTTACTATCACTCAAATTACTCATTCTTAATTAATACCCATTAACCCTTTTAGAACTTTATAAATGTACTCCCAAAATAAAGCAGCAATGAACGGACCAGATGACTGTTCAATACCACCACATTTTTGAATGACTAGTGCCAGGATGGGTAGGAAACCAATATGCTATACAGTGCCATCTGCTCTTTTCCTTTGTGGTGTTCTTTGTCTGATGGCACCAGCTTCCTGAAAAATATTGAGACACTGATGTTTTCAGTCTATGGAATGTCACAGGCCTATCAATATATTATCTTTCACAGCTGCAATACATGGTATGCAATATAAAGAAACCCTACCTTCAGCTCTGCCAGAGAGCATCCCTTAGGACAAGAGAGACAGGCAGACTTCTCTGCTTTAGCCTTAATATTCACTGCAGTTGGTTTGATCTGGCGTTTTGGGTTTGGTTTTTTTAAACAATATCATAGAATTGTTTGGCTGGAAGGGACCTTAAAGATCATGTAGTTCCAACCCCCCTGCCAGGGGCAGGGTCACCTTCCACTAGACCGGGTTGCTCAAAGCCCCATCCAACCTGACCTTGAACACTTCCAGGGATGGGGCATCCACAGCCTCTCTGCGCAACCTGTGCCAGTGCCTCACCACCCTCACAGTGAAGAACTTCTTCCTCACATCTAATCTAAATCTACCCTCTTTCAGTTTAAAACCATCACCCCTTGTCCTATCACTACATGCCCTTGTAAAAAGTCCCTCTCCAGCTTTCTTGTAGGCCCCCTTTAGGTACTGGAAGGCTGCTGTAAGGTCTCCCAGAGCCTTCTCTTCTCCAGGCTGAACAACCCCAACTCTCTCAGCCTGTCCTCATAAGGGAGGTGCTCCTTCCCTCTGATCATTTTCATGGCTCTCCTCTGGACTCATTCCAACAGGTCCATGTCCTTCTTGTGTTGGGGGGCCCCAGAGCTGAAGCCAGTACTCCAGGTGGGGTCTCATGAGAGCAGAGTAGAGGGGCAGAATCACCTCCCTCAACCTGCTGGTCACATTTGTTTTGATGTGGCCCAGGATACAGTTGGCCTTCTGGGCTGCAAGTGCACATTGCCAGGTCATGTTGAGCTTCTCATCAACCAACACTCCCAAGTCCTTCTCCTTAGGGCTGCTCTCAATCCACTCATTGCCCAGCCTGTATTTGTGCTTGGGATTGCCCCAACCCATGTGCAGGACCTAGCACTTGGCCTTGCTGAACTTCATGAGGTTTGCATGGGCTCACCTCTCAAGCCGGTCAAGGTCCTTCTGGATGGCATCCATTCCCTCCAGTCTGTCGACCGCACCACACAGCTTGGCATCGTCGGCAAAACTGCTGAGGGTGCACTTGATTCCACTGTCCGTGTTGCCCACAAAGATGTTAAACAGCACCGGTCCCAATACCCACCCTGTGGAACGCTACTCGTCACTGGTCTACTATATCCTTTATAGGTTACCTACTGTAAACATGGGGGATAAGTCTTTGCTTTCTTTGTTTAGAAGTACAGTTGAGCTCAGCCTGAACTGCATGAAGAGCAGTTTTGAGGCATTCCTCAACCAGAGCATGTTTTAAATCTGTAAAATGCAACACTAGGATTTCAAGAATTACAGGCCCACAACAGTTTCCCCAGTAAATGCTGAGGACAACGCATAGGTGGAAAGCTTTTATCACAGTAGTCAGGGGAGGCAAACATGTTTTCAGACAGAGGAAGAAAATTTTCTAACCTACACCAAAAAAATCAGGGTTCATTCTTGAAACGAGAGCCCTTAGGGAACTTACCACAATGCTTCCAATCTTTTATCCTTTTTCATAGCACAAAGACATAAACGAAGAACAAATTATGTTCATAAGCTAGTGAACCAATGAAATGAGAAGACATGAGGAAAGAGTGTTGGAAAATTATTTTGGCAGCAAGCTGACTCCTTCAGAGCTCTCTTTTGTGCTGCACTGAGTCTAAAGAGAAAACTCACTGATTTGTTGTGAGATTTTATTCTTTGTACACTAGCATTTTATGCATATTTTAAAGGTCCCCAGGGGAAAGTTATCTGCCAATTCCAAAAGCATTTCTAATTAATTGAAAAGCTTTTGTTTCTGTGTTCTTATTGCATTTTCTGTAGCATTTTCATGCTAAGGCTTCTTGAATTATATTTAAAAGCCATTAATCATAAGAAACTTTGATGAGGATTTTCAATACAAGACTTCCAAGTTTAGGTGCTGATGTTTCCCTTCAGACAACCAAACAGCTAGCTTAATTTTAAAAAATGCTGAGCATCAAGAAGTTTCAAATTACTTCCTAAGGACTGCCTTACTAAAGGTTTATCTAAGCCTGCAACCTGTTGTTCACAGCAACAAGTAGCAGACACTGAGGAAAGCATGAGTGAAGCACAGCACAAGTGTACAGGGATACCCTCCTGAATGCCCTCAAGACATCCATCAGATGCAGCTCAAGGCATTTCAGGAAGCAAATTCCCCCAGAGGATTGCAAAAGTGAAGGTCCAGTTTTAGTGTGTCTCAAAGGGATGAAAGAAAGGAAGGTTTCCTGGGAAGACTGTATCAACCACTTCCACATATGCATTTCCTCTAACATCACATGCACGTCCTCTCTTTTTTTCAGCTTTCTTAAAGTTTAGTTTCAGTTTGTAAGCATCGTAACAAGACTTTTCTTTTCACTCACTAAACTGATGGAAGAACACATCTTTTTTTAACCGCCTCCATAATATTTCATCCCTGCCTAACCTATGAAACAGCACAAATAATAAAAGTCCCATCAAATTATGACAGTGAAAGTTACATTACATAAAATAATGCCAATGATGTATAGTCCAGAGATCTAGGTGTAAGCACACTTTGACAAGAACAATGAATCCACCCAAGCAATAACTAATTCTAATAAAAAAAAATTCTTAAAGAATTAACATTTTTTTTTACATTACAAATAAGGGAGTACAGCCATACCTGAGATAAAGTGGCAATCTGTGCTGTTTGGCAATATAAATACTATTATCTCAGAGGAAAGAATACTCCAATCCAAGAGAATTATGAGACAGAACTGACCAACAGGGAAAGAGGATTCATACTTAGTGTCTTCACTCACATAACTTCCCAAACAGCATACATTGCAGGAAAAATGTAATAAAAGGGAGAAGCAGCAGGTTGTTTTTCAGTCTATGGTTTCTGTAGCAACTTATTTCTCGTTCACTCCCCTTCACTGCCTTCTCCAAAATGGTCTGGTATCTTCAATGGCAAAAGAGGAGCTAAAATGCTAAAACTGAAAATACTTGCAGCTTTCTGGAGCTATTCCCTGACTACATGCACTCTCATTTACTGCAATGAAAAGATAACCTGTGAAATATAATAGGAATTATTGTATTATATGCAACATTGTGGGTCAAGAAGTAAGAACAAATCTTTATAGTTCCACTTCATGATTCATATTAATTGTTGCTTGAAACACATTCACAAGTTTCATGGGTATTTTTACAATGCTGTAATGATTAAAATACAGTATAGAATTAAGGCTGATGAGTACTGAACCTGTATTAGTGAACCTAAGGAGGGATTACACAGCACATACCACTGTGGCACACATGTAAGACCTAGTTCAGGAAAAGTCCCCTGGATTCGAGTAAATTCTCTTCTGTCCTAACAAACTTATTTTCTAAAAGAACAGACCTAAATTAATTCTGTAGAGAATTTTTCAACCATTGAAAAAGTCCAGTTTCAGAAGTGCAATATAATACAATCATATCAAGACAGTCATAAGAAGTTCAAACAAGCAAAGCTTGTTTTGTTTCTCACACCAGCATCCATCCAATAGTACTGTATGCTAGTTTCTATCCTGAAGTTCTGAGCTCTTAAGATACCCTTTCATATCCTAGCCCAGACTAACAATCATGGGAAATGCTTTCACTTTTTTAAAACAAGTTTGGTCACTAGCCTAAAAATAGCTATACTTGTCACTTGATCAAAATTCTAGGTAGGTCTCTCTATTGTTTGAAACACTTGAATTGGCCTTCTGAGTTTAATTATGTATTCACAAAAGCATACTACAATGAAGATGCTAGAAGAGCTGAGTTCATATTCATAGTAAACACTTTTCTTTAATCTATCAAACAAAATTTAACTATTTTAGCTAAATACTGAAACAGCTCATTCAAAACCTACAATTCCAGTTCTGGAAGTGACATCATATTACCTCATTAGAATGGTAGTAATGTTTCATGTTTCTTGATGTCATTTTCATGAAACACCCTGTGTCCAAACATCATAATGCCCTTTTCTTGAAGGGTCATACAGTAATATGCATGCGAGTTCATGGTTGCCAAGTTTCACATGAGAGGAAATCCACTGAGGGGAACTTATTCCATCAAAGATACCAATAATACTCACAACTAATACCATTTTTGCGAGACACCTAGATGTTATATCAGAATAAAATATATTTCAGCTAGCAAGCTTTTGTTTAATTGGGAACCTGTGAATTACCAAGATGTGCAATACAAACTTTAAAAAATTACTTTTTCTGCAGACAGCAATTGTTTTCCATGACAATCTTTCAGAAACCAACCACTCCCGCTGTACCTAACCTAGAGTTACATTTGACTATAGGGAACATCTTAGAACAGTGATCAAAGCTGCAGAGCTGAAATGCAAGCTTTTTTCACTCCAGTTACAACCATTTAAATAGCTCAGCCTTTGTAGAATAGAGACCAAAATTCCACACCCTCATTTTGAATTAAAACCAAGACATGTCATTAGGAGATATTTCACACAAATTTCTTTGAATTTTTTTGCAAGTGAATTAGCTGGGTGGAAATCAAGCTTTTTCCATGAACCATTTTTGAGATACTAGATTCTTAATTTTTTTTTTTTTTTTAATTAAAAAAATCACACCACAGAAAAATTCTCCATTGTCTCTATAGCTAGGGACACACGTGCAAGATTCTTTGGTAACTCTTAAGCTAACACAAATCTGGCAACATAGCACAAATAAGTGGTCTATGCTTCTAGTTCTGTATTACTCTTATTATATTTCAGCTTTATCTGAAGTCCAGAGGATTTCTGTCAGGATGGAGGATAGAAAAGGTTAGTTTTTCTTTTCAATTAAACCTATTCATCCAGAAATCTTAAAATACATTGCAAAGGAAGATGCAACTTATACATTATGTAAGTCAGGCAGGTATCGGTATCTCTATTAAAAATTAAAGAAGCTGAGAGGAGATATCTTAAGAGACTTTCTCAAGGTCACACAGTCAGAAATAGCCTGCCAGTAGATTGTCTACCATACCCAGAAAGACAGACAATACAAAGACATACATACATATCCATACATCTATGTAAGTTTTCAAAAGATCTTACTTATGTATTTCTTTTAATTCCAGAACAATCCAATATTTACAGCCATAATGCTAAAGATAAATAATCAGTTTGCAGGCTGATGATTGAACTGGGTTTGAATGCTGAACTCATTAAGGACTTGGGAGAAGCACACAAACCATCCTGCATAGGTGGTCTGTCACTAAGATTTGTAGTCTGATGCATTTCATAGCATGATCCATAGGTATTGATGCTGATACAGGAAAAACATTTTGCCTCAAGCACCATCTCCCACACAGCTAAGTAATCAGAGATGATATCTTTAGCTTTCCATCATCTATTTCTGACATTCAACAGCTTTGGAGGAAGGTACCGTGAGAAGTTCATAAGTATTTTATTTGCCTTTTACAAACAACAAGGATAACTTCTTGAATACAGGACATAGTGCAAGGTAATGTTAATTATTGATTAATATAAAAGCATATTTTTAAGACACAAGATATGATCGAGGTCATACATTACAATGATTAATGACTACTTTCCAGAAAGCATCCACTGTACTTGTAAATTATGTTCATCTAGGAATTAATTAATCTAAAAGCTTTACAAAAACATAAAGGACAATAATCAGGAAATCGGGTTAGCTGTTTGCTCTACTTTGTAAAAAGAAAATTTGTATAATTGATTAGTCTGAGAGCAATTACAGAGCTGGCAAAGCCTTCAAACAAGAACCAACTTAACAATGGCATATTTGTAATTGGTTTGTATTCATCTTTCCAGCACACTTATTGGCAAAATAATAGCCAAAATTGCTGTTCCATTTTCTGGTATACAAAGGAAACAATACTATGCATGCACAAAAATGTGTGCTCTGAACACAACCTACTATCAGTCCAGGCTGTCTGTGACTAATGCTGAGGTGACTTCAACCACATCAGTTAGACAGACTTGCATTCCAGCTTGGTTTATAGGCAATCTGAACAAGGCTTCAGACTATATTCTGCAGCAAAATCTTTTTTTATGCTTCAGAAATCATCTGTCTTTTTCTTCTGTGATCTTCAGAGGTGTCACGCAGGGAATTTTGGTGGTGGTTTTTTTCCTCCAGAAGTTGCAGTGATGGCCAGATGTCAGACTGAACGCTTGTGGGGAGCAAGCCTGCTACATCATCTGCAATTGAATTTGCAGCAGTACTGCCTTTTACATGTGGGAGGCTGGAAAGAAAATTTACTTGTAGTATTGCATGAAATACTTGATGGGCCACATCTGGCCTGCAGCATCTCAGATGTGAATTTACCCAGCAATACAGGGTTTGGAGCAGCATGTGAGAAAGAACATTAGAGGGACTTTTGCCACTCTTAGCATTATCTCTGGCCATGGAAGTGTAATGTTCCCACTTCGTATAACTTGACCACAGCTGCATATCACCCTTTCTATCCTACTGAAGGGGAAAAATGAAGTTTTAACCTCCTAAACACTCTTGAAACAGCAGTGTCTTAACCACACAACAAATTCTATCTCGGTTATTAGCACCAACGGGCAACTAACCATACTCACTCCCAACAAAACAGAATGTCTTCCATCCAGACTTTGTGACCTTGTTACCTCCGTCCCTCCATCTTACATAATCCCTTGCATTTTTTAACCTAAATATGGAACACCATTTCCCTGACGTATGCATGAGTTTAGTATGCTGTAAATCACTAAAATGGAAAGCAAGCAAACATAAGCCATCCCCAGGTCTCTCTATATCCTCATAATAGATAGCTGAATTTAGATCCAAGACAATGCTGTGGAAGCCAACATGATGCTCAACAGGATTTTCTTTTGCAACTTCAGCACAGAATTGTTTTCATACATTACTCTGGACTTAGGCAATTTATATTGAGAGTGTTTTGTAACAGTGACTGCTGCTTAATAAGTGTTTATTTCACCTTTTTTTGTCATGGAAGGAGCTACAGATGATCAAAACCAGAATAAGATTTTTGGATGAAGGTACAGTGAATAACTAAGAAAAGAAAATACCGTAATTCAAGATGTGTGTTGTTTATTTGAGGTTACTGCTGTGACAGAGCACCAACTATACTATAGCAGAAAATCCAGAATATTAAAAGTACCAAAGGCAGAGTTGTTCATATATAGTCTATGAATACTAAGTCCTTTTCTATCAACAAACTTCATAACTGAAAATGACAGAAGACTTTTACATAAAAGTGATGTGACCTCTGACCAGCAACATGAGAATATTACTATTTAAGAACTTGCTGAATCAGGCAAGTTCGGAGTTAGCTCTAAACACATTCTTCAGTATCTTTTGGCTTTCAGTACATGCACATTTAACATTCTATATACAGTTTTTCCTCAATCAGGAGTTGGTATGATAGATCAATATTAAGCAGATGTAGGTGAAGAAAGGAAAAAAATTAATTTCTTTGGTGGGAACACTATGAGCAATTGGAGTAAAAGTGGAGTGTTTTCCCTCCAGACAAATGAAGAACCTATGGAAAATCAATGGTAAGATTTTTTTCAAATATAGAGAGAGCTGTAATGTAATATACCAGCACTAAAACACCTATGGACTTTTATCAGCCCTAAGAATAATTGCAGGAGAAAAGCCATTAGCAGAAGCCTTAATAGGCTATTGCATGTGTAGAGCACACCTTACCAGCATAAAGCAAATTCTTCAGAAGGAGGAGCTTTTAAAGGTAAAGCTGAAGTCTTTTACTACGTTGTTTGGTTTTGTGTAGGTGCAGTAAGACCTTATCCTAAATAAAGGCATTTAAAGATGGGGAAATACAAATTCATAATACTTCAACAATTCTTCTAGCTACTGCTTAACCAAATGTGGGATTGTAACTCTGCAGGGTCTGTAAACAAGGATCAGAATTTGACTTCAAATTTCTGAGATCACTTTTAGTAGATAACCAGTTTTAGTTAACATAGTGGTTGATCACTAGGGACAAACTTTCCTGCATACAAAAATAAACAGTAGGAAGATACTGACAGCATTAATTTAAAACACATATGGACAGTTTTATATATATATACACATATATCATATACAATACATACATATACACACAATATACAAACATGTGTACATGCAAAACTTGTTTTGGAAGACTAGCTTCTCAGTTGCTTTTTATATAATCAGGTCTATTGATTTTACTATATTTAGTTCAACAGAAGTGATCATCTCTTATTAAAATTGAAGTGATACAGTAAATTTGAGTATTAGTCATTAGACAAAATTTAAAAGTCAAATCATTCTTAACAGTAGGATGGCTAGCAGTCAGACAGTCTGAAAATACTGCAAAAGCCTCAGATAGGGAAAGTGTATCCTAAACTGGAAACTGCTATAAGGAATCAATTTGCTCATACAGACATGGTGACAATATGTTTGTTGTTTTTTTAAACAGTCTTAGCACAAAATATAACTTACTTGCAAACTTGTAAACTGGCAGGGAGCATACTTTTACTCTGCAAACCAATAAATCATTCTTCTTTTTTACCACTTGTTGTCCTGCACCAGGTTATTAACATTACATATTATTTCCAAAGGTCAAAATCCCACAAGTCAGAGGCAGGTTTATGTCACTTTCCCTCTCCCTGTTTGCACAAATTGATATATCATGCCACACTGTAGAATCCTTACAGGTCAGATCCAAAGTAAGTTTGGGGAAAAAAAGTTTTATTCACTTCAAGAGGCTTTGGAACAGACTACAGTTTTGATTAGCAATTGGAAATGCAAGTTTTAAGATGCACTTGATTTTTCTCTCAGCAGAACACTCACATGATTTTGGTCTGGTAAAACAGATTAAATAACCCATGAGAGTCACTGATAGAATACATCTGTAGTTTTGTTGATATAATAGAAGATATTTTGAGTAGCATTACCATGCAACCAGGAGCTGGGAAATATGTGTATCAACACACATGCAAGTGTCCAGGGGCTGGGAGATATATACACTTACATGTATATTTACACACATATTGTGCATGAATATGAACATTGTGTAATGTACCTCATTACATTTTTATTGTTGCATTTGCCCAGTTCGACATTGCTAATAATGAAATCATCCTGAAGGAGTTGGTCCCCATCTTGCCATAATTACCTTTCTTCTTTACCTCTGCAATAGAGTTCTGCTTTCCTTGATTTTACAATTGCACATATCAGGGCAGTCTCCGATATGCTTACTCATTACTTTAAGAACATAGGCACATAAGCAAAGCCAAAACTTATCTTTGGCAAAAAAATATGCTGTCTAGAACCACTTTTCTTAGTTGTTCATGGCTTTGCCATTATCCAGAATAAAGTGTCCATAGGAGCATACATCTAATTTTTCCAAACCTTAAGGTTAACCAAACTGCCTGGGCTTTGGCCTAGCCATTCCTGTTAAAACAGCATTGAGGTCACTCAAATTCAGACTAAATTTCACCCACCATACTTAGAACTGCTGTATGACTCCAGTTGTAAGAAAAGATTACTTGTAAGTAACTTTGTAAGTCATATTCTATGCCCAGATGCATCTTGATACTGCCATTAATAACACAAGGTCAGAATACATCAGTGATGTCAACAGTTTCCCATTTGGGGGTTTGGGTTTTGGCATTTATTTCACCCAGTGACAAGAAATCAGGAAAGTGTTGCCTTAAGGACAACCTTAGGGATTCCAAACTTTTAAGGAGTCAATGACAATTTTCCTTCAGCTTACTGTCCTACAGTTTGAGACCCATGTTTCCTTTTGCTCACCCTTTATCAGCTTCATAAATAAATCACTACAACATTCAAATTTTTCAACCTGATGAAGAATAGTTTCCTTATATTACCTTTCTCATACAGTATGTTACCAGATTCCAGTTTACACTCTCCCATGATATTACAATTCCTCATTTATCTTAAAGTCGAATTCTTATTAATTACTTCCCTGTGTAGCTTCATGAGCACTTAAAAGCTAAACTTACTGCTTTTCTAGATTATTTCCTACATCAATCAATTTCCTATCAAATAGTTTACTCAGAATGGTCTCCAGAAGCATTGGCTGTTCTTTCACGTATGAAAAAAAACCTACATGAATAATAGAAAAAAACATTCAGGCTTTTTCAGAACAGTTTCCTCCATTGAAACTACAGTTAGCCTTTATTAAAGCTGGTGGAAAATGAAAAGATTTGGCATTCAGGAAAAATATCTTTTCTTCCTCCTTTTCAGTTTGCTAGGATACAGGAATTTAGCTCATAGGACTGATGTCACATGGTAAGGTTGTCGTGGTTTAACCCCAGCCAGCAACTAAGCACCACGCAGCCGCTCACTCACTCCCCCCCCATCCAGTGGGATGGGGGAGAAAATTGGGAAAAGAAGTAAAACTCATGGGTTGAGATAAGAATGGTTTAATAGAACAGAAAAGAAGAAACTAATAATGATAATGATAACACTAATAAAATGACAACAGTAGTAATAAAAGCATTGGAATGTACAAATGATGCGCAGGGCAATTGCTCACCACCCGCCGACTGACACCCAGCCAGTCCCTGAGCCGCGATTCCCTACCCCTCCCCTTCCCAGTTCCTAAACTAGATGGGATGTCACATCGTATGGAATACACCTTTGGCCAGTTTGGGTCAGGTGCCCTGGCTGGGCATGAGAAGCTGAAAAATCCTTGACTATAGTCTAAACACTACTGAGCAACAACTGAAAACATCAGTGTTATCAACATTCTTCACATACTGAACTCAAAACACAGCACTGTACCAGCTACTAGGAAGACAGTTAACTCTATCCCAGCTGAAACCAGGACAAAGGTGAATAAACAGATCTTGTTTAGTACCCACTACCACAGGTATAAATACATGATTTGTATTTAAAAATTCTCATTCCACGTGCTCATTCATTTTGCAAACAAATCATCAATGCTAAACAATAACAACAACAACAAAATAGTGCCTCTAAACCATCCAGGCACTCCTAGAATTTTAACTTTTCCATGGCAGAGTCTTCCTAGGAAATACTTTCTATACAAGGCAACCCTAATTTAAGAATTGAATGTTTTCAATTGACATTTTAAATTAACAGTGGGAAAGGTAGTGTGAGGAGAGGTAGCCTATCTGCCAAGAGAACTGGTGCTAGAATACCTGTGCAGCACCATATCTGAATAAAGGGAAACAAACTATCAAAAGAAACAGGCTGATATCTTGGAACAAAGTAAAAAAGGGGGAAAGGGAGGATTTATCCATTACTTTACAAACAAATTACAGATGTTTTAACTCAACACATACAATTGCACTCAACATATTTACACTGAGTAACAGAAAGGAAGATATGGCAAAGCCTGAAGATCATAGAATCATTTAGGTTGGAAAAGACCTTAAGATCATCGAGTCCAACCATCAACCATGTCCACTAAACCATTGTGATGGGTTGACCCTGGCTGGACGCCAGGTGCCCACCAAAGCCGTTCTATCACTCCCCCTCCTCAGCTGGACAGGGGAGAGAAAAATATAACAAAGAGCTTGTGGGTCGAGATAAGGACAAGAGAGATCACTCGCCAATTACCTTCATGGGCAAAACAGACTCAGCTTGGGGAAAATTAACTCAATTTATTACAAATCAACCACAGTAGGGTAATGAGAAATAAAACCAAATCTCAGAACACCTTCCCCCCACCCCTCCCTTCTTCCTGGGCACAACTTCACTCCTGGATTTCTCTACCAAACCGCCCCACTGGCACAGGGGGACGGGGATGGGGTTTACGGTCATCACACGTTATTTTCTGCTGCTTCATCCTCCTCAGGGGGAGGACTCATCACACTCCTCCCCTGCTTCAGCGTGGGGTCCCACCCACAGGAGACAGTCCTCCACGAACTTCTCCAACGTGGGCCATTCCCACGGGCTGCAGTTCTTCACGAACTGCTCCAACGTGGGTCCTTTCCACGGTGTGCAGTCCTTCAGGAGCACACTGCTCCAGCGTGGGTCCCCCACGGGGTCACAAGTCCTGCCAGAAAAACTGCTCCGTGGGCTCTTCTCTCCACAGATCTGCAGGTCCTGCCAGGACCCTGCTCCAGCGCAGGGTTCCCACGGGGTCACAGCCTCCTTTGGGCACCCACCTGCTCCAGCGTGGGGTCCTCCATGGGCTGCAGGTGGAGATCTGCTCCACCCTGGACCTCCATGGGCTGCAGGGGGACAGCCTGCCTCACCATGGCCTTCCCCACAGGCTGCAGGGGAATCTCTGCTCCGGCGCCTGGAGCATCTCCTCCCCCTCCTTCTGCACTGACCTTGGTGTCCACAGGGTTGTTTCTCTTACATGTTCTCACTCCTCTCTCTGGCTGCCGTTTCTGTCTGTCCCAACTTTTTATTCCTTCTTAAAAATGTTATCCCAGAGGCGTTACCACTATCGCTGATTGGCTCGGCCTTGGCCGGCAGCGGGTCCATCTTAGAGCTGGCTGGTATTGGCTCTGTCAGACACAGGGGAAGCTTCCAGCAGCTTCTTACAGAAGCCACCCCTGTAACACCTCCCCCCCCCCCCCGCTACCAAAACCTTGCCATACAAAACCAATACAACCACGTCCTGGAGTGTCTTGTCTATGCAATTTTGAATACCTCCAGGGATGGTGACTCAACCACTTCCCTGGGCAGCCTGTTCCAATGTTTGACAACACTTTCAGTAAAGAAATTTTTCCTAATATCCAATCTAAATCTCCCCTGGTGCAACTTGAGGCCTTTTCCTCTCAGTCTATCACCAGTTACTTGATAGAAGAGACCACTGCCCACTTCACTACAACCTCCTTTCAGGTAGTTGTAGAGAGCGATAAGGCCTCCCCTCAGCCTCCTTTTCTCCAAACTGAACAGCCCCAGCTCCCTCAGCTGCTCCTCATAAGACTTGTGCTCCAGGCCCCTCACCAACTTGGTTGCCCTTCTCTGGACACGCTCCTGTAGTGAGGACACGCTGTCCTTCCTGTAGTGAGGGGCAAGATGCTAAATAATATTCTGGATAATTCATTCATTGACATCTTATTCATTGTTAATAATAAAAAAATGAAATTCTGTAGCAGCACCAGCCTATAAAATTTTAAGTCCTCCACAATTCAATTCACTGGCGTTGACAAGACATGCTGTGATCTGGCCGAGCTTTAATTATTATTGTTGTACTGATTCTGAACTGGTTTTCAGAATCCCCAAATTCAAGAAGAAACATTATGTAAGTTTACCTGTGAACTCGAAGCTATTTTTGCTTACAACTTCTGGCAATTCCAAGATCAGTTCTGCACCATGTACATTGCAACTCCTCCCACCTTGCTGCAGATCACTTGCTGAGAGTTTGTGGTAACATATACAGTATATACATTGGTTCTTTTATCATTAAAGTCTCTATAATTAAGTTATTAAGTCTTTTCAAAGGAAGATGAAGACACACTTGTTTTATACCTCATTTACTGTACTAGCAAATGTATCTAACATAATTACTACAATTTGTTCCATAATTTGTCAGGATTTTTTTTTCTTTTTTAAAGAAAATCCATTTATTTGTTCATTTGAACTAGTATCTCTCTGTATGTATTTAGCAAATTGAATTTCAGAAGCTGACAGAAACTCCGGGGCGGTGGGGGGGACCACTCGTTGATTTGAGATCAGTTGTTATGTGATTCTATGTAATTCTGAACACATTAAGATCAGAGATATGAAACAATTTTTTATATTAAACACACCAGATATCATAATATATAGCTTTCATGCTCTATCTTATTTATGATCACTCTTTTGAAACACTCCATAAATATTAGAGCATGAATTTTCAGATCTTCTCCAAGAAAGACAGATATGGGTCCGTTATGGTACAGATAAGAAAGTCAAGTTAGATATGGTTTACAAACAATACTTTCTCATCGGAAGTTCTGTGACAGAACATGAAGAACTTAAAACTACTGAACTATAGCTGCTTAGCTGTAAAAGTATTCATCTGTCTGCTTTTGTTCTGAACAGTCAGTCTAAATACTGCATTTGACTATGCATTTTTGTATGCCAGAATCTACTAAACAAACTATCAGGTTTCCTTAGATGAAGGAGATTGAGATGAAACAACTTCTCACACACAATTTTGTCACTTTGATTACATTTACAGGTCCTTCAGTCACTCCAAAACCCCACCAGTGTTTTACTACAGCTTTCAAGCTGTGACAGTTTAGATAAGTGAAATGTTAAATAGCTCATTATAAGTCCACTTCTGCACCATAGGCATTGATGGCAGCATTGCCATAGATTTCAATGGGAGCTGGATTACAGTTTGAAACACATCACGTATACAGTCATCAGAAAAATTTAAAATTCAGAGACTTTCAAAACTTCAAATCAGTTTATACTGAACCAGCCTTACTATAAATCAGGAAAAGGTGGCAGGCCAGTTTTGTAGAATACTGCAAAAAAACTATTGAAATGCAGCTTTTCTCATTATACCATTTTCATCCAAATCTCTTGTTAGGACTTACGTGACAAGCAATCATCAGGGAGTGAAAAGCCATTTCCAACAAACATAAGATAATAGAATAAAAAGAGCAGGGGACAAACAACTTTCAAAATTGTCTTTTGAGACAGGCAAAATATTTATCTGCTAGAAACTGATCCTACTATGAAGTAGCAGCCCAAATGCACACAATTTAAGGTTCCAGCTTATAAGAAATCACACAGGTAAAGAGCTTTGGTAATTTAGTGTACAAGATAATAGTCCTGTGTAGCTGGAATAATGCATATTCCAAGTGGCTATGCATTTCATTCTCTCTTACATGAAACCAAAGAGGCAAAGCGTAACCAGCCTCCCAAATTCTGTATTCTACAGACTGCTACTGTTGTCCTGGTAACAAGAAACTGCTAATAAATCTCCCTGTGATAAAGAATTAAATACCAGCAACACTGAATATCTATAAAAATATTCAGAGATGAGATTACCTTCTATCTTAATTGACTGTCTATGACAAATATATCAATCTACCCACTCAGCATGGTATCTCCTCTGCAGGGAGGGAAAGTCCAAAGCTTTAGCAACCTTCCCACAAGTCTTGCTGACATCATTTTTGGGATTCATTACATTGAAAGCCCCTTTAAAAAAGTAGGAATAAAATACCATACCAGCAAAGTGGGAATATAGCTCCTTTCCACAGCATTCCCATAGCAGTGTGGATGCAATACAATGGGGCAGATAATTCCTCAGTGACCCAGGTATAGAGGAAAGTTGGCTCTCTTCCTTGAGAATCCTGTCCTGAACAGAAAGGAGAAAGGTACTCAGGAAATTCCCTGCAGAGAATTACATGAGCAAGGCTTAGAGGTCTGACTATTAATGCTTTTCCTAAAAATGCAGGAGTGAAGACATGGACATTATAAATGCATACATTTTTTCCATACAGAGAGGTTTGTGTTTTAAACTGCTTCCCTCTGTTGCTACAGATCTCTTGTGTTGACAGAGGTGTCATGGTAGAAAAGGCTACCACTTTCTAGATGACTGTCTCTTACCCTTTATTATGTAACTTAGTAATCTTTCTTCAGAACTACTTTTTGCACATGCTACAGGGTATTTGCAAGGTCAGGAATTAGTACTTTGGGACTACTTATTTCTTCCTTTTTTGATTGTTCACTTTTTTGTATCCATCAAGTTTTTTTCACTTTTCTAGGTAAGACATTCAGGAGGGTAGCTTTACTACATTCAGCAGTAGTAAATCTCCATTTAACACTCCCCTGGTGATAGCTAAAGCTGAGGTACCATATCATCTACAATTCTTTCTAGATGACAAAAAACGAGCTACCTCAAAATAACATGCCAAGAGTGCTGAAAATTGCAGCCACACCTTAACGTCAGTTTGAGGAACAGCACAATATTTTTAAGAAACTGTGTGTCAGCTGAGGTCTTAATGTCATCTTTTGCTCTACTTAGGAATATTCTCATTTAGAGCTCATTTGTTCAAACACACATAATGGAGGGTTCTTTTAGTGATACATGACAGTGATTAAATGGTCACATTAAACGTAGGTTTTCTTTTAAAAAGTACAGCCTTAATGAATTGAACGTCAGCTATTTCTTTACAATTATATTTTTGTAAGCCCCATATTAATAATGCAGCATTCCACTCACTGTACAGAGTAGATCTTATGTAGATCATATAAAATAGCATAGCAAACTCATGTACATTGTTGGCATCAGCAGCCATTGAATCAGCATCAAGTCTTCATAGGAGCCTCTGAATCTAACATTGCAGTTGTACAGGAACAGTACCAAAGGTCCCACAGATGTTTGCAAATTACATCCAGAATATCTTCTCAGATAGCACTGTACTTGCCCATGTCACCTTGATTAGCTAAAAGGAATTAAGGTTGAACAATCATGACTATAACTCCAGGCCTTTACTTTGTATTTAAGTATTACATTACTATATAGTTCAAATTTTTTGTACAACTGTGTTTTAGCCTAGCAAAGGAAGTAGACTAAAGAAAAAAGCACATTGTGCACTTAAAATTCTGATCAGTAGCCTGCAAAATGTTTGAATGAAATATGGCCAAGGAACTCAGATTAACAGTACCCACCCTGTGTCAAGCCTTTAAGACCATGGGTAGTCAAGGTTTGGTTCTTGGTTTCCAGGTACTGTTTCCATGCTGCTCATGACCTTGAGCTGTGGTGTTGATAAGAACCATTCTTATGGCATTCCAGACACCAGAGCAGAAGTAGATATTAATGTTCGGATGGACAAATTAATATTCAAAGATTATTCCAAAGGCAATTTGATTTCTGAGAAACTGAAAAAATCAGGTATCTTCACAATAAAGTTTGGTTTCAAATTTCCATTTAATTATTCAGGGTATCATTTATGTTAGGTTTGTTCATGAAAGCTTTGCATATAACAATATTTTCAGGGGTTAGAGCCTAGAAGTGGAGGGGAATTAAACCCACACTCACAGCTGTCTGCACTTATCTGAGCTACTGTTCTCAGTGACAGAAAGGCTAATTTTTTCTCAGACCAAAAGCAACGCTTATGGTTTCCAAACCAAAAATCACTATTTCCTCTCAGTCAAAATCGTCCTAGAATACCAAAGCAGATGACATTTCTTCTAAATACTAATTCATATTATCTTCAGAATATACAACTTCATTTAGAGACAGTTCATTAAAAAAAATATTTTTTAAATCCATGAGTAGGTGTGAAATTCTGACATTTGTTTTTCAGCTCTTGCCTCCTGGCGCTAAATGGAAACTTTACGGGTCAAGCAGCATTTGATTGGACTAGTTGTGGTTATTCTAGGATGTCAGCGAATGAAACAGCAATAGTCAGGAATAGGAGTTACACCTTTTCAATTTCAAATCTTGAAAGTGATGATTGAGCATTCTTTGGAATTAACTTTAAGAAAATAACTAAAATAGCCATCAAATGAAAACATACAGGAAAACTGACTGTAGGTATTCAATGGAAAATACACCATCCTCAACACTAACCTAGCATCAGATATAATTTATCTTTCATTCACAGGTTTAAAATTGAAATCTAAACCCTCAAATGCAACATGCTCTAGTAGCAATATATAGTCATGCTTCATGTCCCTGTGATGTTTCAGAATGGCAGGGCATGGAAACGCTCAGACTTCGAGGTAATCTGTTTTCACCGTATAATGTTATTGCCCTCTGGTGACTAGCCAGTACTTCAAGAGTATGGGGTTTCATGCTGCAATAAAGCGAAGGGCCAAATCTAGACTATAAGTGGACAGCAGAAGTTGATGAGCTCAATCTGCAACAGATCTAGTGTCACTGCTTTTAAGTCATTCTGTAAAGATTGTGTGCTTACACTGCACAAAAGAAGAAAAAATACTTTAAAAAGTACAAACCCAATAGACAAGCCCTTTGTGCTAGTAAATGGGGGACTTGAAACAACTCTAGCCTCCCTACTTGCAGATACCCTCAAAAAAGAGCACAGGGCCAATACCATCCTACATAAGTAAGGACCATACTCATTACTTTTTACAGGGCGGGTAATGTGTCATTGCCAAAGATGAAACAAAAGCCACTGTAAAGTTCAGAAAAAATAGGAAAAGCTTGTGAGAAATGAGATGTCATCACTTTCCATGGTTTACTCTCAACCCTGCTTAAGACAAGGAAACTGGCCTGGATTCCTTGAGAAATCTGGGAAAGAGAAGCTTCATGAAGTTCCTTCCATATCCGCCAACTTTTATATGAGCTTTTATATTAAGTGAGTTGGAATCACTTCCTTAAAACAACAGTTTAGCAGCTCAGACAAGAGCACTAGGAAAGCAAGGAGTGGAAGAAGTACAGCTTCAAAAGAAATAACATGACGTATGTACTTTCTTTCATTTATTCTGGAACTGTAAGGAAATGGCCAATGTTAGAGTCCCTCGTGACACATGGTAGGTTTGCTGTGTAAATAAAACAGAAAACTACAGTTCTGTTTTAATGTTTTCTGAAATATCTTCTATATATTCAAAGGCTTAATTTTATTTTATTTTTTTGTGACAGAAATATTCAGAGATAAGCCTCAGACATTATTTTTAAGGCCTGTCAAACAATTTGGTTACTCTTGTACAAGAAACATGCACTATTTCAGAGCTCAGAGTTTTACTGGCTATATCTCAGCTCCAGTGCTGGAGCACATACCCTGACCACAGCCCAGCTGCATGCCAGGATGCGAATGTGTATGTTAGTTTCCTACAGCAGAAAATCCAGACATGCGGAAAAGCAGTAAGTTTCTGTGCACCTCCCTACAGTCTTCCTTTTCCAGGTTCATCAGGGAATGAGGACTGAGCATTACTGTGCTGACTGTACCCATCCTTGCGTGTAGACACAGCCATTTTCTACATACTGCCTAAAGCAAAGTCAGAGAAACCAACAGTGTAGTACAAACTACATTTAGAACAATTCAAAACTGAATCAGCAATTGATACAACATAAGCTGATTAATGACATGTATGTAGCAGAGATTTAAGCTTCTGCCTCAATTATAGGCAAAAGTTCAAAAATCGGTTACATTAGAGAATGGACATTTTGAAATACTGCAGAAGACATCTGGCCTTGAAATGTTGACTATGTTTTGCTTATATAGCTTCTGGTTTAAAGTCTCATTTTGAAATTAGTTTAGTTCAACCAACACTTTTGGTAAAGCAACTTGACACAAAATCTTTTTTGTTATAGATGCTCAGGCAGCATACTTCACTGGAAGGATGAAAGTATATTGCTAAGTATTACACCTTCTAAAACAAATCCCTTTGTCGTGGTTTAACCCCAGCCAGCAACTAAGCACCACGCAGCCGCTCACTCACTCCCCCCCCATCCAGTGGGATGGGGGAGAAAATCAGGAAAAGAAGTAAAACTCCTGGGTTGAGATAAGAACGATTTAATAGAACAGAAAAGAAGAGACTAATAATGATAATGATAACACTAATAAAATGACAACAGTAGTAATAAAAGGATTGAAATGTACAAATGATGCACAGGGCAATCGCTCACCACCCGCCGACCGACACCCAGCCAGTCCCCAAGCGGCGAAAAACCCTGCCCCCCCCCCACTTCCCAGTTCCTAAACTAGATGGGACGTCCCATGGTATGGAATACACTGTTGGCCAGTTTGGGTCAGGTGCCCTGGCTGGGAATGAGAAGCTGAAAAATCCTTGACTGTAGTCTAAACACTACTGAGCAACAACTGAAAACATCAGTGTTATCAACATTCTTCACATACTGAACTCAAAACATAGCACTGTACCAGCTACTAGGAAGACAGTTAACTACATCCCAGATGAAACCAGGACACCCTTTTAGGAAGTACTAATGCCATTTCATAACAACAGACAACAATAAATGAATTTTAGGTTTATATTTTTGTGTGTGTGTATATGCATAGAGACACCCATAAAAAACCCGAGTAAGTTAAAAGGCAAGCTTTAAGGCACTTTGTTACATTCAAATGTCAGTTTACCACTTTCAAGGTCAAAGATTTTTCATGTATCATTTTCAAATAATCTCTAAGGACTTGAGAATTTTGCACAGCCTTGGTTGTATTTGAAGTACTCTATGTATTAAAGCTGCAGTTAACTCTAAAGTGCGCCAATGCCAGCACAGAACATTCAGTTTAAGGTTCAATTTGGATGATTATCAAATTTTCACAACAGCAAAACTCTGAAGCTGGTTAAGCCGTTACAGGCTGTGGAGGGTTGACCCTGGCTGGATGCCAGGTGCCCACCAAAGCCGTTCTATCACTCCCCCTCCTCAGCTGGACAGGGGAGAGAAAAATATAACAAAGAGCTTGTGGGTCGAGATAAGGACAGGAGAGATCACTCACCAATTACCTTCATGGGCAAAACAGACTCAGCTTGGGGAAAATTAACTCAATTTATTACAAATCAACCAGAGTAGGGTAATGAGAAATAAAACTAAATCTCAGAACACCTTCCCTCCACCCCTCCCTTCTTCCTGGACACAACTTCACTCCCAGATTCTCTACCGATCCCCCCCAGTGGTAGAGGGCGACGGGGAATGGGGTTTATGGTCAGTTTATCACACGTTATTTTCTGCCGCTTCATCCTCCTCAGGGGGAGGACTCATCACACTCCTCCCCTGCTCCAGCATCGGGTCCCACCCACGGGAGACAGTCTTCCACGAACTTCTCCAACATGGGTCCTTCCCACAGTGCGCAGTCCTTCAGGAGCACACTGCCCCAGTGTGGGTCCCCCACGGGGTCACAAGTTCTGCCAGAAAACCTGCTCCGTGGGCTCCTCTCTCCACAGATCCGCAGGTCCTGCCAGGACCCTGCTCCAGCGCAGGGTTCCCACGGGGTCACAGCCTCCTTTGGGCACCCACCTGCTCCAGCGTGGGGTCCTCCATGGGCTGCAGGTGGAGATCTGCTCCACCCTGGACCTCCATGGGCTGCAGGGGGACAGCCTGCCTCACCATGGCCTTCCCCACGGGCTGCAGGGGAATCTCTGCTCCGGCGCCTGGAGCATCTCCTCCCCCTCCTTCTGCACTGACCTTGGTTTCCGCAGGGTTGTTTCTCTTACATGTTCTCACTCCTCTCTCTGGCTGCCGTTTCTGTCTGTCCCAACTTTTTATTCCTTCTTAAAAATGTTATCCCAGAGGCGTTACCACTATCGCTGATTGGCTCGGCCTTGGCCGGCAGCGGGTCCGTCTTAGAGCTGGCTGGTATTGGCTCTGTCGGACACAGGGGAAGCTTCCAGCAGCTTCTTACAGAAGCCACCCCTGTAACCCCCCACCCCCCACTACCAAAACCTTGCCACACAAAGCCAATACACAGCCATTTTAAGAGGATGCAAGTTCACTAATTTACTCTGATGTCGATGGAAGTTGATTCAGGCACCTTACGCTTGAAAAGACGAGGCACTCCAAATGTCCAGAATTGTCCCATTACGACAGGCCCATGAAGTCAAAACAATTAATAAAATAATTGTTTGGGGTTTTTTTTCTCCCTGCCAAATGTGAAGACTAGTCTTCTTTGACTATGTCTAATAGAGCATATACCATTTGGCATATTGCTATAAATGGCAATGAACTACATCTGTAGAGATTCATTCTTTCCAAAGTCCCCAAAATATATTCAAAGCTTGACAGATAAGATGACTATGATAATAAACATTTTATCAAATTGAAATGCAGTCACCTCTGGGGTGAACTGCAATATAAATATTTTCCTCCTGTGAATGCATCATCATACTCCTTCGAGACCAGCATTATCTGATTGGAACTTGGCTATAAAATTGCTTCAAGATCCCTTTCAACAGCGGGAAGAATTTCTCCTGATTTATGGTGGCTAAAACCAAAGGTATAAACGTTGCTTTGAGTCTGAGTGTCTGCACTGGAGATAGTAGAGATATTCAGCATAGCATGATACAGCACTAAGAATGTAACTTGGTGTCTGGAAGACAAGGTCCTATCAGTCCATTACAGTGCTAACACCGAGAAAGCTGCTGACCAATGTCATTAGATCTCATGAAAGCTTTTTTTAACCTGGTTAGATGAACTTCTAAATTACATTGTCTCCTCTTCAAAATGAGATGATGATCTCTTGCTCTAGAGACTCCAGCCAGGTTTTCCTTTGCTACCTTTTTTTTTAATAAAGTTATGCCCATTGCATGCAGGTTTTTTACCTTCTTATGAGTTTTAAAAGAAGTTCTCCAGGGAACTGGGAACAGAAGTTTCATTGCTCAATTTCTTACTATTTAAAAAAATACAATATTCTATTTCTTCTAGGGGTACTTCACAGTATAAAGCATTACTTCAAGCATATTACTTTACAAAAAGAGATGTACCTCACCACATATAAGGCCTGATAGCCAAAGAGACTTTAAATTATGTATAAAAAAGTAAAGTAAATCTTGACAATAAATTCTTTTTCTTCACAAAAAAAATAAAAAATCTTAACTTTTTGAAGCACTGGTATTAGAAGAGATATGTCACCCTCTGCTTATTTTAAGTAGTCTATTTGCTAAGAAACTGGAATATTGATTACACCATGTTGTACTGTTAAAGAAATGTATGCAAGAGAAATAAATGGTTCATTAATTCCCCAAAACCCAAATTGACCATTCCCTCTTTAACCAAGGAAACTAATATGATAGCAAGTCACTGTTTCTTCTAAAGAATATCTCAGCAGGAAGAAATGTTTTTAATTCTGTTCGCATTTCTTTTGTTTAGAAACAGAAATTGAAAATAATCCAATAATATTTAAGTCTAGATTATTCTCTAAGACCTAAATGCAGTAGAACGTCAAAGCCAGCAACATTTCACTGAAACAATTGTGCACTTTGCTTATTGTAACTTACGACCACTCACACCTACACTGACACAAACATAGGAGAACAAGTTATGTGGAGAACGTCATTGCTTTCTCCCAGTAGACATCTCCTGCAACATCCCTTTTGCCCCAGGAGTCCTGTTAATAACTCAAGTTTTAAAATAATTCAAATACAAGATTGAGAATTAAACAGACCCTTTTTAATCACGTTGCTACTATCAGCTACAGTCTGTTGAAAAGCAAAATTACTAGCATAATGCAATAAAACCATTTAACAGATGTGCCTCCGAGGCACGATCAGGATTAGTGCTAGATGCTGTACAGAATGACTAAAATTATATGCTCCTTCCCTTAAAGGGCACGAGTCCTCACTTCCTTCATCTCCACTAACAAAATTTTGCTATGAGTTACTAATAATCATATGCAATTAATTATGCTCTTGCTATACCCAAAACACTAACTGATATTTTGCATATTTTAATGCTTTCTACATATTGCGATTTTCCACAAGCTAGTACGTCAATGCAAGCAAAATACACTGAACATACTGACACATCCCTGCATGTCAAGTAATAAGTAAAATAAAAAATCCAACTCATCTCTCTCCTCAGATGTGCTATTCATTGCTTGAAACTAAGTAAATGCCAAGTTCAGGTCTAGATCTTATCTGGATCAGATTCATTTGATCTAAAAATAAAACTCTGTTTCCTGAAAGCATTCCAACCAGTGCAGGCATTCCCTCAAGCCCATAAAATTAGAATAATACCAGCATCAGAGATATTAAAATATGAACATAGAAACGGAACATTGAAAGGATTTGGGTTGTTTGGGTTCAGGTTATAAATTCCACAAATGTAATTCCAACTGCTTACTTTACAGCAATATTACTGTAGTGGATATCCCTCCTTAGAAGTAGAGTCAGTTTTCATTCAGTTTTAGTGGGAACATTTAATGCTGTAATTTCTTACCACTTTGCAGCTTTGAAAGATGACAGAAATGAAATACAGAGGCAATTATTTTAGTTTCTGTTGGAATACCAGTTTTCATTTATATGCATTTTAAAAACTCCAGTCTGCTATATCCAGGAGAAGTTTCTTCTCAACTTGTTTTATACTGCCAAGGCTAACCACACACTTCTCAGTGATGGCTTTTTTTTGTGTGCGTGCAATAGATATGGTCTACCTACTTTGCTGAAGAAGTGACCCACTAAAGTCTCAGATTGCCCCTCCTCCATATAAACTCTGAATTTCCCATTTCATTCCCATTGTCTTCTTGTCCATTCTAACATTAGGAGTCAATCTATGGCAGGAAGGAAGAGCTGTTTGGTGGTGAAAGCGTTTGCCTCAGACACCATGGATGCAGGTTCCCTTCCCATCCAACAGCTTCCTCTGTTCCCTGGGGTGAATTCCCTCCTACTTCATCTGCAAAAGCGTAACACTAGCATTTCCCACGTGTAAGGAGACTGTAACATGTAGCTTTAAGATACTGGGAAGTGCACAGATAACCCAGCCAAATAAAATTGACCAGGCTATAGCATAATACCCTACCTGAGGGACTGTACAACCCCACCTCTTCTAGAAACACTGTCTGCAGAGGTCCAGGTATCTGCTGCAGTGTTCTCTCACAGTGTTTTTCAACCTTTACACTATGTAATTTGCACAGGTGATAGGTGCTAAAATGCCAGTTGCGTAGGATTGCAGCCTGGCAACAAGCTCTATTTTATGAAATAAACAAACATCAAGGGTTTCCAACCTTTTCATCTTAAATCATTATCTGAACCAACAGCATTTGAACAAAGCACAAGAAAAGTTGGATTTGTGCTGATGGAAACAAAAAAATTATGAAGCCCATTCATACTGTAGAACATTGGTGCTGTGATGATATCAATAAGCATGACTGTCAAATATTTTTCCTGCTTTAGGCTTCTTCTGGCAAGCCACAATTGTAATAGCTGCTCAAACCAGAAGCAAAAAAAAAAAAGCATATCTCCACATATTATTAGCACAATGGTCCATTTTACTGTAATGGACCAAGGATTACACATGAAACACTTTATGGCATTAATTTGATCCAAAAATAAAACCACCCAGTCAAAAAATATTGGTATTTAATTTTATTTTTTTTAATTGCAACACTATGTTTAGCAGCCCAGCCTTCTGGTAGTTGCTTTGCACAGCAGCTGAACGGAGCCTAGATTTGAGAGCTATAGGAGTATCCCTACCCATCTCTTGCAAGGCAACAATAATTTTCAAATGACAGTATCTTCCTTTGATATAGTGAGGAAGGAAGTATACATAGGCTCTTTACCATATGAGACAGGAAAAGTCAGCTCCAGAACTTAAAATCTTTTCCACACTTAGCTCCTATTTCTCTGGGTAGGATGCTATTTTTTCCCCTACTGGTAAGGAGCTGCACTTCATGTGATGAAAAAAGTATTCTTGATAAAGGTCATTCTCTGTATATTGTCTATAGTTTCCTTTCTAAATTCCCCTACTGTTTTAATCTTACCATACTTGGTAGGAAATGATTCAGTGACACACACCCCAAGCAGAAAGATAATCATTTAAGGGTCTGCTGTGTCAATATGTATTATGTCAAAAAAATGACCAGTTTTCCTGTTCCAGTTCCACACATTTTGCTGCTTTCCATCATTCACTTCCCAAGTTACTCATTATCAGTTTTATCTGGTGTTCTTTTGACATCCTATCACAGTTTGTTCTTTAACTTCTCATTAGCTACTTTTTAAAACATAGGTGACAACCACTAGAAACCATCACCATCCCAATTGCCTTTGCCCTCTTCTTACTAGTGTTGTTCCCATTTTAATAGCATCTTTAGAAAGTGATAAGTACTAGTTGAAGTGTAGATGTATTTGTACACAAGCAATGCAATTTCAAGGTGGGGAGGGGAAATAGGAGAACATCTGCTCAGTGACCAAGGATCTGCATAAATCAATCTGCCATAAATACACACCTCTCTTCCTGAAGGAATTGTACTGAACCAAACATCATCTATGCACATGTCAAACACCAAATCTGTTTGTGCCTCCTCTGGAAGGGTATGAAAAGCTTTCCATGTGAGCATTACAATGAATAAAGGGAATAAACCAGTAGAGCACAGGGTCTAGAAGTTGTTTTTCTGAACCAGGACTTTCATCATTCCTTTTAGTGTCAAAGCCGACCAAAAAGAAAAGGCAAGTAGGAACAAGGCAGCACAGGCCTCCCTGCCCTGAACTGAGGTGAATACAGAGATGCCAATGCCCACACTTTGCTTCAGCAAGATGGAAGAGATGGAATAGGTACTGCCTTCTTCACTGCTTCTCCAGTTACTAGTGCCCAGTCTGAAAAGCTGGGAATACCTCCTCCAATACCCATTGTGTCATTTATTTACCAAGGTATTGCTGTGTTGCCTTACAAGAGTTAACAAATTGGCAGGAGGGGGAAAAAAAAAAAACCCAACAACAAAAAAAACACACACAAAAAAGAAAAAACAGAAAACACATCGAGGTTTGGGGTTTTTTGTTTTAATGGAGCGATGAGGTTTTCTCCAGCAATGGAAAGATAACATGGTCACATTAACATTATCTTTGTAACCTCTCGGTTCAGCTGCTGTGAGATAGCCCTCCTTGTTTAACAGGCAGAAGGACAAGGGTGGCAACTCATTTATGAATTTTTTACAGGGCTGATGAATGTGCAAAAAGCTTCCACTTTATGAACTTATGTATATTCTTATCAGGTAACTTTAATTGTTCTCTTTTCCATGCTCCCTTCTCTTTTCCACTTATGCCCTCTGCTCATTGCCACACAGGACCTCCATCAATGCAGTTTCTGCAGTTCCATTCTGTTTCTCCCCTCCTCTTACTGCTGAATAGAATCATGCTGTTATCTTAATTCTGACTTTTTAATTCACCAACTCACTGTCTTTTACCCTCCACTGCCTTTCTCAATTTTATTTCAAGGCTATTAAGATTACATTTAATTTCTGTTGATTTCCTGGTTTTGTTTGATCTGTGGAGTTTATCAGCTCCAATTCTGCCCCCCCGCCCCCCATTTCTGCAACCACATTTTGTAGATCGCCATCAACTTGTCCATCTTCTACCCAAACAATTTCTGACAATGCTAACATTATATATATATATTATTTTTTACAGGCTTGTTATATGCCTATCTCATTCCTTTGAAAAGCTGACTAATGGTTGCTTCTCCCATTTCCCCTCTTTTGGCTTAAGACAGCTGAACATCTGCAGCAGAGCAAGTCTGAGTATTTTAAGGAAGTCTTCAGCAGTACCCAATTTTGTCTCAGTAAATATATTCATTATCTGAGAATTACCTGCATAGTTTGGTTCTGATTTTTTTTTTCTTTAATTTGGACAAGTTTACAATTTAGGTTTCATTTACCAAAGTTGTTCCAACCAACCTACTTCCACACTAACTGCACCATTCTAGCCTTTTTATTTTGGGGCAGTTGAAGTCTAATCATATCCTGAAGGTATTTTTCTATACCTTCTATAGAGCTCTTCCTATTACTGCAGCAGCATCAAAAGGCAAATAAACAGCATGACTTTATTACGCCAACACCTTACAGGCAAAATAGGAGACAATCCTTGCCCTGCAATCCTAGCCCTTACTCTCTGGGTAGACAAGAGCAGGACAGCAAGGTGAAGAATGGCAAAGAAGATGATGGCAAAGAAGATGATGAACAGTTCATTTGGGACAGAGAGAGTGGATCAGCAGATTGTTCAGAATGGAAAACGTAGAAAGAAAGCTCAAGCAGTTTTGCCCTGGCTTATAAGCAGAAGCAGATCAGAGCAGGAAAAACAGTTGTATGAGAATCTTTTTGTTGTCACAGGTGATTTCCCACTGCTCAGTTGAAGGTACAGTGATAAATAACACCAGCTGTAACTGGATACGTCTCCCTCACCAGATCACACTGAAAGCAGGGAGAATAAAGTAGGAAAAGTCAGATGTGGTTGCTCTGGCTTTGCATCCAATATTAGCCTCTGTCAGAGGCAGGGTATCAGTGTAGCTGGATCTCTGGGTTTTGCTTTATCTCATGAAGAAAGTAGTTCAGAAGGCATATGTCCCTAATATCTCATTTTCTTGTTTTTCCTTCTTTTACCCCTCCTTCCTAAAGCAGGAAATAGCAAAGGCAGGGATCCATGCTGTCTTTGAGATTCCCCAAAAAAAGAAATTTGACAAGAAAGGTTGTTTGAAAAGATAAGCTCATCTAGAAAGAGGATTCTTCTGGAAGTTCAGCTCCAGGTAAAAGAGTATGAAACCTTCCAGTAAAACACTAATCTGACATCCAACAAATTAAATAGGTAAAAAGTAATTTGTCATTGTCTTCTGGTGAGGATATGCTTATTTCCCCACCACCACTATGACTTCACAGGGTGAAATGAAACCACTGTGTGTTATTTTGCCTTGAATATGTTACTTTCTATCACTGATCTTTAAAATTGTGTTCAGAAATGAAAGAAAATTCATTATTTCCCTTACAGAAAGGAATTATCTCCTTTCAATAACTTTGAAATATTTTTGGAATCCAAGCTTACATCCTAGTGCTAACATTTACCATATGCTAAACAAATAAGATCATACTAAGTTTAAGAATTTTGTATGTTCTTTGAAGCATTAAAGTTAGTGGTGTATATCAGAAAGACTGAAACACCTAACTGAATCCTTTACATTAAACTTGATGTTTGTATTTTATAAGGTATACATAGAGAAGAGGATTACATTGTTCATTACTGCATCTGTGGAAAAAAAAAATCAAGTGCTATTAAAGATAACAAAAGCTGTTTTCTCAAAGTAGTATCCTCTAGGTGTCCCTAAAGAACTCATTCACAATACCCTTCCAGATACGTACATTGGTATATGTGTATCTGGTGAATTACAGAAGCAGTCTGACAATACCCAGCATGCTGGAGACAGGTTGTCAGGTCTACCAATTCACCAGTTTGACCCACTATGACAAGGATCTTTCTCCCCTATACCTAAACAACTTCAAAATTACATTCATCCTTCCTGACCTTTCTTGTTCGAACCTAGAAGCTAAATTTTTCTTTATGTTCTGGTGACAAGTGTTTTCCAAGTGCTCTGAAAAAAATATTAAAGTTTTCGGTAAGCAAAATTACTTTAACTTGAATTAGAAAACTTTTTCATACTATTTCCAGTTTGTAGAAGGAATATACAGCCTTGAATATAATCTTTAAAATTTTGCATTTCTGGTGAGAGATAATATTGAAAAAAATTAGTTGAATCATTACAACAGATTTTTTTTCTTAAAAAAAAAAAAATCAAGCGGTTACTCATTTTTCCTTTGAGTTCATCTGTCCAGGTCTAACATGAATGTATTTCCTATCTGCAGGCCTTGTTCAAATTTTGAAAAGGTATCAGCATTCTGGAGTAAAAACACCACTAAAACATTATTATGGTCATGGAAGCTGTCAACTATAAATCTTCACTTAAAATTATCTTTTTAAATTACATCACAGTTCAGTTACAGTCAACTTATGGGAAAAGTACCTCTGTCAAGAGAGTCTGGGAAAATATTGACTAAGTATTTGTAAGTAATAGAATAGTTCTGAAGTGTGCAATTACTGTATGTTTTACCATTTTCGTAAATTTAAATAGAATAAGCATTTAGGAAGTAGGATTCTGTTCTTCATTACCTGAATCAACCAATTTACGATATAAGAGCTTCCTAGTCTTACTATATTTGAAGACATGAAGTATGTTTAAATCATACATTACAGAAGCATAATTTGTTTCTTAGGACAACTCCAGAGGACTTACTCACTCATGCAGAAACTCTGATTTTTTTAAATTTTTTTTTTCTCTCTATTCTTCAGATTGCATATGCTCTACCCTTCTTGGTCAGAAAACACTATAGCTGGATCTCTCAGACACAGGCTGCTCAGGCTTGAAAGTCATAACCTACTCATTTGCTCTTGAATACTTCAGGAAGTTCAGGAAGAATGAGCACCCTTCACACTTGCTGGGTTTTCTTAGGGACTACAAAACAGTTAAAGCAAGCAACATGACTTTTTTTTAATAAATAATAAAACAGCCTCACTTCTATTGCAGAGATCAATGAAAAAATAAAAATAAGTAATAAAACAAAAAGCTGAGAAGTCCTGCCAACATTTCATCATCATTCAGATTTCTTTAGGTTTCTACACACACAAAGTCCTTTTCTTGTGTACTTCTTTCACCTTGCCTTATCTCACTTCTAAAATTACTGATAAAAAGAAAAAAATCCTCACTTGTTCATTCCAAATCTTAGCCCCATGAGTGAAAGAAAATGTTATTTACAAAGACATCTTGCAGCAGACGTCATTGTTTTCTGTTCAAGTCACTGATGCTACTGTTGCTGTATCACATACTGAGTTACATCACAGTATCATTTGTAGTGAATAGGTTTCAGAAACAGTAACATTACTATAAAACTATCAAAAGTAGCATCTATGTCCCTTTTCCTTGCCTGCTAAATTAACTATGTATTGTTATACAAGCTGCTAAAAAGCCATAAGCATTAAAGAAATGCTCAGCGTCATTGTGACTGCAACAGTCATGAAGCATTAGTCACTAAACATTACGCTGTAGAAATATTTTCCATTTCCTGAATTTTAGCCAAAGCAATCTACCATTTCGTTGTCCATTTGAAACGGCCTCTCTAAGTGGCAGGGCAGGGAAGCAGACAACTACAAACCACACCTCTCAAGCACAGAGCCTTCAGGAACAACTGCCAAACTAGAATATATGAATGGAAATTGATGGAGCAGCACTGAACGAGGTCTGATCTGATTCTACAGATATTTTCTAAAACTCTGAAAGCTGACATCTGAAGAACAGTACATAAAAAAAGCAAAGTAAACAAATGAGATTTTATAAGTCATACTCCAGAAAATCCCTACACTACTATCATCTCTTATCCCTAGCTAGATGTTCAGGCATGACCCTTTCAGCTTTGAAAGGAAGATCAGACTATAGCTTTTGTACCTAGACAGGTTATTGGATGATTAATGCAAGATCTGTGCATCCAACACCATCATTATGCTAATGGTTGCCCTAATGGTAAGCAAGTTTTTAGGTCAGATGGTCAGTCTGCCTGTGGGGAAACTGGATTCATGGTTACTTTCTTCTGTGCTCCTTCTAGATGCCATGCAGACCAGTCTCACAGTAGAGAAAAATGTTCTACACCTGTCAATAAGTGCACTTCAAAGTGGTGCATGTTTCCATTTTAAACACCCTCTTGTGCTGTCTGAGTCTGTGCTGTTACCCATCTAAGGGTGATACTCTCTACCATGTCCCAAATAATCACCCTTTTGGCAGAGAAAAAAGAAGGGGGGGCATGTCTTGAAACCTCTTTCAAGGTGTACTGCAGGGAAGCTATCTGCATCCTCTGTTTCAAACGACTTCCACAGACTGACAGAAACTCCAGAAAGAGAGGCTTTTAAGTAGAGCAAGCTCAACAGAGACTGTACAAATAAGCTACTTGATGGCAAACACTTAAAAAACCATCTTACCTAAGGTTGGCCATAAGTGGGGAACTACTAATTGCGTGTATCAAGATCTTCTGGCATACTGTCAATGAAGAGCTTATGAGCAGTTCAGGATGCCCTTGTCTGTGGAGAAGTCTCCAACAGCATACATAGGGTGACTAGAAGAACTTAGACAGCCCAGATGATACCCTGCTTCAGGTTCTAAATCTATTCTCTATTCACCAATCACATCTAAAGAGCTGTTAGAAGTCCACTAGTGCCCACCATAAATCAAAACTAGAAGCTGTATCTGAATTCCTCTGACATCCAGTTGAACTGGAAACATTCAAGCCCACTGTTGGGCTCCACTCACAGCCAACTATTAACTGTTCTCTGATATCAGACCAACTTGAATTTATAACTTGTTTAGGATCACTGACAACTGGGCATTTCTTTGTGTTCATATTTACTTGATATAAATAGCCCACGACCATGCTACCAATCGCCTCATGTCTGTGCCTAGAAATGACTGAAGAAAAGCCACGCATCACAAATGCATCCTACAGGTCTCTTTCCAAGGGAGCTCTCAGCTGATTGCAAGGCTCTCTGTTTCACTCTGCCCTTGAGACTAGAACAAAGGCTGCAATACTTTCCAGTGTGTTTGTATTTAAATGCTGTCTATTTCCAGATTCTGGTCTTTTTACTTATGTTCAACTTCGTCTGTTGATTTCATCTCCTTGCACGATACCTTGGAGTTTAATTAAGATCAATAGTAAATGATATAGCATGTTGCAGTTATTTTACAGAAGGCAAGCTGAAAAAGTTTGAGCAAAATCCATAGAAATTAAAAAGCAGCTTGTTTCTTGTTTCGGTTGTCTTGTTTTGACAGTACCTCCAGCATCAGCAGGTTTAATTTCTCTTTCAAGCTAGAGGCATAAAGCAAAATGCCAAAGAAAAACATTTTGTCCAGCCTCAAATAGTAATTTTGAGGTAATTACAGTGCTGAATGTTCAGCCTGAAGTTTTCCAGATAATTAGAGGTTTAGGTTAGCTGCCTTTCTTTAGTAAGTATTTCAATTCCAACTCATCTCTGTTAAAATAACCCCCTAAACCGTGCAGAGAACGACATTCGCTGGTTGGAGTAAACAGATTTTGTCATATAGCCTAGTACACCTATAGCTTTCCTAGAAATCTAGGTAAATAAACTAAACTAGTTACTCTGGGTTAGAGAATGGCTCTGTATGATAAAGCATGGCATTTAAGTATTTCTGAGGCCATAGAAATCAGTTATTCTATTTATTTATTTTATAATATGACACCAGGACCAGAGAGGCAGTCACAGTTCGTCTTAGCAGGTGCTTCTACATTAACAACTCGTGTGGGGCACAGAGAGAACGGCCAAGGTTAATTTTGTTGTGATGTGTTACAGTCCTAGACTCTATCACATCACTGTGAACCAGCAGTCAGGTTTGCATCACCTGCTAGTATCAGGTCACAGACACTAGTGTACAGAGAGAGCAGCCACTGGAGAACCTGGCACCCCCTTCCTCAGAGAGTGCACTGAATGGGATCCCAATGCATGATTTCAGACTTGGTTTCAGATAGAGGACCCCACTGATGCACTTGAGCGCATACTGCATGAATCCAGGTATAAAGACAAGGCAACTTTGCTCCTAAAAAGACCCTTTCCAAAGCACTGAACCATTCGAGTATGCGCCCATTGTGCTTGCTAGCAAGCCAATGTTTAATATCATTCCGGAGTGAAATCAACGACACAAGCAGAACTTGAACTTCTGGTCTCCATCTGATACTTTCATTTTCCATGACCTGCATATAACAAGGATCCTATGCATCTGTCATGCATACAGATATAAGTAACCCTGCACATACTCAAACTTCAGCAAGGTATCAAAGCAGAGAAACAGGAAGAATATGCACAGATCAGGGTAGAACTGAGAATCACTTTTTTTTTTGTTTCATACAATACCATTCAGTCAGCCAAAGCCCCTTGCTCAACCAAAATTAAGTACTCTCTTAGATTTTGAGCTCTTCCAGATAAATGCTTTAAATAACGCCAAAATAAACATTTTCCGCTACAAACATTTTGTGCATTTCTTAAAACAGTGACAGAATATTTCAATTATTCGGGACTTAAAGGAAAGTGATCCAGCTAAACAGATGCAAACTTGCAGACTGCTTCAGATTACTTAATTGTACTCCCGCCCCTTTAAAATATCTGCTAAAAATTTCACCTAGACCTGAATGAGAATAATGTCAGAAAGTGTATGGCTCACATACACCAACTATATATACACCCTTGAATAGATGGAATCAAGTCACTAATTTTAGAAATCAAATTATATATTGTAAATAAATACAAGTATTTGCAAACTTTAATAACTGCCTTTTTAATATCTATATTGAACACCAAGATGACCAAAAAAGTATCTTAAACATTAACAATGGTAAAATCTACACTTTAGCCATGGATTAATTCTGAAGTGCTATTTATCACTTTCATATAGCACTTCGAGCCAGGAATATGGCTTAAAGGATTAAGTTTTGCACTTTGTCAAAATACTGAACTCACTATCAAAGTATCACCACTGTGACCAGCAGAGGAGTCTAGAACTAGGTAGCTGCTGCACAGCTACCTTTTTTTAAGTCTCCTTTTACCAAATTAAGAGCCTCGTGCTGCACCACTGATTTAATGAATACTTTCTTCTCTTACATTAATGGCATTTTTCAGCTCTGAAGAAACAATAATATATTATGGATTCACAATCAAGAAACACACTGTGATTGCAAATTCTATTTCATATATCCCTCTGTATATAATTAAGAATTAAATTCCTTGCACTGTATTTGAGCTATGAGCAACCCTCTGAGGGTTTTTAAATGAGCTTTAATGATCGCTCCATATGAGGATTTTGATTACTAACATTATCAATAAAAACAGCTCTATAAAATATGCCAGCTCCACAGATCCTTTTCTCATAATATAATGTTATTGGTATCATTGTGAAGAGCTACATCATCCTATGGGCAGAAGTAGGTAGGATAGTAACCATTATAAAAAGCAAACATTATATTGAAAACAAAATTGCAAGGGTCATTAGTATTTCCTGCCGATATACCACTAAGGCTGGAGTCCAGCAGCCCTTCCTTGTTTATTTTACCCCAAGAGACACATATCAAATGCCACTGAACACCCAAGCAGCATTTTCATAGTACTCTAGTCTGCCCATGCTCAAGGACAGCTATTCCCTTTTCACCTTCTGGCATATCCCCCACAAGAATTGTTCCCTCTAGCAGTAATACCCTGTACCAGTTAGGCATCAGCATCCACAGTTCCTCACCGCTGTAGCTTCAGTAACAGTGGTCCCCCTCTCAAACAAAAAAAAAAAAAAAAAAAGAAAAAAAGAAAAACAAAAACCAACCACCACACAAAACAAAAACAACCAAAAAAACCCCACACACAAAACCACAAAAAAACCCCACAAAACCCTTTCACAATGGCTATAACACCACCAGCTATCTGAATACTCTTGATTATTCACCATGCTAGTTTTTATAACATTGTATTGCTTTCAGTCGACTCTTTACAAAACACAACAATTTCTTTTAAGTGAAAGCTTGTGAAAATACAATATGGATGCATGTGGGAATAGTTCATTTAATTCACAATGATATTTATACCAATTTAGCTCTAACCTTGGTCCCACTCCGCTTCTCCAAGAGGCAGCCAACCCAGTCCTGGGCAGAGCTGCCACCCAGAGGGCCCCAGGCAGGCTGGGGGAACAGACCAACAGGAACTTTATGAAGTTCAACAAGGGCAAATGCAAGGCCCTGCACCTGGGAAGGAAGAGCAAGACAAGCTGGACACCATCGGGCTGGGGAGTAGCTCTGTGAAGAAGTCCCTGGGGGCTGCCAAGCCTCCCGAACCTCCTGAGCACACGCAGGCAGTGGGCTTTACCGACCACCTTGGGCTTCCCCAGTCATCCCAGTCTCCGCACACACCCCCCCCCCCAGGCTTCTGAGCTCACGACCCTAGGCATCCCGGCCTTGGCAAAGGCTGCTGCACACACACCTCCTGCTGAACCAGCCCTTCCTCAGAGCAAGGTTTTGCAGCCACCCCAGCTCCCAAAAGCCTAATGGCTGTCCTCCCCACATTACAGATACCCATGAGCTCTGTAACTCTGTTCAAGACCAAAATCAGATTTCTGAATGAAATTCATGCTGGGCAGAGCACCAGCAGAGACCTTTATAATCCCAATTTCATCCTCAAAATAGGGTTTATGTAGACATAGTTTCAACCTCTTCCTACCTCATGACGCAAGACAATGTGGCACCCATAGACTTCAATAATTTTGAGTGCTGAAGTTGACTTAAGCTCCCTATGATTTCAAGATCAACTTCAACATGCTTCCCCCTTCTTTCCCTCATAAAATTTACAACAGAATTCAGTCATATGAGTAAGATTTTTCACTAGCCTGGTGCTTTGGATTTTATCATCAAGACCACTACTGGTATAATGAATCTGTTTGATATAAAACAACATCCAAGACAAGCAGAACTATTTTTATAAAACATAAGGAAAACAGAAGTGTGCTACTTTGAATAAAGCATATTCTCATGTATTTAAGGTATTATAGAACTTGCCTACTAAAGAATAATTTACACAACATATATTGAAGTCTTGGTTTAAAAACAATGTGCCCAATAAAATATGCAACCATATATTATAAAGAAGGCTTCTCTTCACTAGAAAAGGAGCTTGTTCCCTGAGAGCACACTGGAGGCAAAGAAGATGTCATTGCATTAATTTAAATTGTGTTCTTTACAAGTTCTGTACCTCTAAAAGATCATTTTGCTTTGTTGCGACACTTTCCTCATTAGCTTTTATACACTGGCTAGCTAACACACTAAATATCAGAAAAAAATGTGGAGTTTTGAGTTGATTTTAAAATCAATAGAGGCCTCTGAAGTCAATGAAGATGAACACACCCTGAAAGAGCCAGCCCCGTACCTTCAATTTTGCAAACAAAATTCCTAACCAGTTTTACTTTCAGTCAGTGCTGGCACACTCTGGGCACCAAGTGACAGGCTGGGCAGCAAGACAGCATTACTTGAAGAACCACTGCAGCCACAGTGTCCTGCACAGCAGAGAGGCAGGACTTGGACATAGCACAGCATAGCGGCAGCCAATTTTTGGAACTTGGTTATACTGAAAACCCTGAAATACATCAATATCTGAAACTCTCTCCAAAACAATACACTCTACCTCTGATTTTACAGCTCTCTATACCATCTATTCTTCTTCATAAAAAATAGGTTTGCTTCTGAGGGCACTTGTATCCAAAGAGGAGTCCAATTTTCACATAATCCAAATTGAAATGTAGCAAATACAGCACTCCCACAAAAATCAATATTCAGTCACCAGGATGTTTAGCTTTACATTGGGCTGAATGCAATATGAGCTGGGAAAAAGCGCACATCTTGCAAGTTTGCAGGAATATATGTATAGGTCAGAGATTAGTTCAGAACACACTTAATGAACTTGAGCATATTTAAGAAGAGAAATATTGCTTTGAATAAACCAGTACTTCTAAGTGTTTTAGAAAGTATTCTTTATTTAGAAGGTGATATGTTTTTAAGAGTTGTCTTCACACTTTACATTATACTAAAATTAACATACACATCTTTGAACTATTTATCCTCACTAGCAAGTGCATAAAAGCACTCTTTTGCTTCAACTTATTCCAAAAAAGTTCTTCACAAAGGCATTTGAATTCCCCAATAAGTTATTTTACAGCATCTCAGATACAGAATCCAACCTCAAGGATCCAGTACAGAAAACGTCTAGAGTCATAACACTTGTTCCCTTCCTCCACCCCAACAGTGATCTTCAATTTTCTATACTGAAACACACATAAACACCAGACTGTCTTCCTGTTTACTCAGTAGGGTGTAGTCTCCAGTAGTAGGGAAAATGGAAGCAGAAGCTTAACTAGCATTCAAAGTGGTGACAAGATAATCTTCTGGGTAATTAAACTTATGCCAGGCTTCTCTATACTCAGAATTATTAGTATTCCCTCCAGGGGGGAAGGGTGCAACTTCAGTGAAAAATTAATGGGATTTACAAAATCCACATTACACAACATATTGTTTCCTGCAAAGAAGTAGCTAGCAAGATGTATGCAAACTCACAGAAAAAGTACTTCCAATCATTGTCATCATACTTTTCTTCCCCCAGTATTACACTTGACTTTCTTCTCTACGACAATAGGCTGAAAGTTAAAATTTGTGATTAAAATCACTAATATATCAGAAAAGTGATGCTACCAGCAGTAAAATTACTGAATACATTTTTCATTCAGAATATTCTTTCTGGCACATAGGATACTAAGATGAATTTAGTTGTCCTATGGTGGATGGAAGGGAGCTTATTTACACAAAATGATACAGGCAGTACAAATATTCCCTTAAACAGTATTATGTTCTTTTTCTGTAAAGCTAAAGCCGAGTAGATCACGTAACTGCAAGACAGTTCCTAATAATGTGCTAATGAAGGGAAGACTAGAAGAGACCTCCTGGATCACAAACATAATTTTCCTGCTGAAGTCAATTATAACATACTCTCTAGATTTATGAAGGCTCCTGTCTGGAAACCAGTTAAGATTTTTTTTCTCCCACTCCTCTCTAGGTATATACAATAATCACTTTCCTCTTACAACTACACTCTGTCTCCTAATCTGTAGCCTGAGTCCATTATCTGCTTATAAAAATTTGTCCTCACTGTCTACTCTCTCTCTCTTTTCCTTTTATTTAACCCTGCTGCATATTAACAAAAAGCAATGGCATGCCTCGATGGGGTCAATTTTGCTAGGATAAAGCAAATATAAAATCTCTGGGTCCCAAGATGGCTTCAGAAACTGGGGATGAAAAAAAGCTTTGACCTTGTAATTTCAACAGTGTACACATTACTGCAAAGAATTCACCTTTTGTGCTGGCACTAGTATTTCAACCTCTCCTGCCAGATTTCTCAATCAACACACCTTAGGATCAGTTGCCTCTTCTGCAACGTCTATAGCATTAGTAGCACATACTTTTCTTATGATTTACCAGTGCAACAAGGTGACAAGCCACATCTCACAGCAAAATTTTCCTTTCTTCTTAAGGGAACAACCTTGCATTCTATACTGTTAAAATTCACCTGGATCTACTAATACAGTTCTTTTTCTAAACACCAGTGCTCTGTAAAACCAACAGCTATTCTGGGGACTAACAGCTTTGTGTCAGCAGTAAATGCCCTCCAGCCTATCCCTTTTTTCTGCCCAGGTCATCCATAAAGACGGGCGAGACACAAAACCACTACAAGAATAGCGTGGCAGAACAGAAACCATTTTAGACCTCCCTAGACTTCTTGAGCATTTCTCCATATTAGCTTATCTAGAGGATCTATCTTATTTGTCGAAAATTAGGCTGAAGCATTAAACATTTCCCAATGCTAACGATTTTTAATTAGCAATCCAAGACTGAAGTTTGTTGTGTTCTTTTTCCTGGTGGCTCTTCTAAATCCCATGGGGAAAGTCTATTATCCCAAATGAATTTTTCACAATGCTAAATTGAGCATACCAAATTTTAGTACAGTAATTTAGCTCAATTTGATAAGTGTTTTTGATCAGCAGGCCTCAAAGTGCTTGAACAGGAGAAACATGAGGGTATTCAATGTGAGTTTAACTCTGTAGGTTTTGTATTTGAGAACAATACATGAACTGGATTTCTCCTGTAAGGGTTATTACTCTCATGCAAGAAAGGACATCGCCAACAGGAATGAAGGCAACATGAAAGCTGATCCAGACCAAACTGCAAATATACCTACGCTGGAATACTGGGGACAAGGGGGTTGCCAGCACAAAGCCCAGAAGTTAATCCCCCCCACCTCTAACTTCATTTGTCATCTGGTAGGAGTGGAAGCTGAAAGCAAACATGAAAGGTAGGTGGTGTTAATATATTAGTCATACTGCTTACTAGACCTATCTAGAGCAAAGTACATTTTATCCGAAATATTTTCAGCCAGAATCAAAATGCTACATACTGTTTCCTCCTATACAGTAAAAACAAGCATGTTGATCAGGAGTCAGAGTAGACAAGCCCAAAGGCCCCTCCCAGCCTAAACCAAAGATGATTTATCGTCAACGATTAAATAAAAAAATCTATTAGCAGCTTACCCACAAAAAGTGGATTCAACATCATTTAGAGGCCTGATTTCAGCTGCAGCCTTTTGCACCAACTGCTTAAAAAAAAAACAAACAAAAACAACAAACCACCACACACACCACCGAACCCCTAAAACACTACAACACTCAAGAATCATTGCTGTCCAAAGCAAACGCTGTCCCAAGTTACAAAGGAAGTTTACGTATTCAGTCCAAGTCTCTCGCAATCAATAGCTTGAACTCCAAAACATTATTAGCCTCTACTGCTTTTTAAGGTGACCCAGTGTTCTAGAAGGATATTTTGAATGCAAGGAGGTGCTACCTTCATGAGCCCCTTGGATGTCTCACCTGCCAACACTGCTGTTTCAGAATCATATCCACCCATTAGGAGCCACTTTTTACTACTCACTTGCTGGGGCAGAGTTAGTCAAACAAAGTTAAATGATAGGTTTTGCTTCAAGTTCTTTCTAAAACTTGTAGTCTGAACCAACTGATGTTAGTCTTCAAAAGGCTTGAATGAGCCTTGAATGAGGAAAGAATCATGCTGCCAGCCATTAGGACTGGCTCCCATAAGTAAATCGTTACCCCAGATACCTCTGATAGCTTACTTTTCACAGTGACTGTCCAGATTGGTACACAACATAGTATCTCTTGTTGAACAGGGGCTTTTGAGCAAGTTGTTTTAAATGCACAAAAAAGCACACAGTTCTGTGTCACACACCTAGGTATCCACAGGCTTACATGCTGTACCTTTGCCAACTAAAATAAAAATTGGAATTTTTCCTCTATATTTTGCTGTAGTTGCTACTTTTCTCCATACCTTCATCTTCATGGAACAACATATATTTCTCTGATGTCTCATACGCATCTGAGAAGAGCAAGTATTTACTACATAACTATGAACTTACATGTATAGCAAAGGAACAGCTATCCTGGCTATTTCTATCAGATGAACTATGATATTTTGTACACACTTAAAACATGGTCCTATTTACCATCAGTATAAGGACTGTTGTGACAAACAGCAGTGTTGTGCCAGAGGGTTGTGCAACCCACCTGGTTCCTTTCACTAGTGTCAGAAGTTATGCTTAGTAAAATAAGTTTATTCTACAATTATTCAGAGATGGTAGCATTCTGAACTTACATCCACTCTCCTCTCCAAATATGTATGTACAGAATAGTATATAACAAAGATCAACATTTATGCATAGCACACTGAAACACGGAAGGGCTTTTTGTTACTAAGATGGCACTACTCTCTCTCACTTCCAGAAGTGGTGAGAAAGCAATTCTCCAAGTCTCTGACTTGCTTTCATTGCCAGGGAGGATACTGAGTCTGAGGCTGGGGGGTTACTCAAAAAAAGTGAAGAATTCAGGGATGGGCAACTATTAAAGCCCTTGAATCCTGAGGACAGCTGTGTCAGCCAACCTGCAACCCAGGCTTGTCCGTATTCATTATGCTGTTCCCACAGCAGAAAGGAGCTTAAATGCTCGTTAAACCGGGAACTCTTCCAGACATTAAAGTGGTATGCTGACTTGGCTAGCCTCTCAGATATGCCAGCATCATACCACTCTGTTTTTTATGATTATGTCACCTCCTACACTGAAAAGTCCCACGTCTAGGCCACTTCTTCAATTTTTCGAAAATAAATAACATCTGCTATGCTGTTACTACTTATGGTTAGTCACACATAAATATATGGGGCATGTTATAAGAATTAAGCAATCTTTATGATAGCACTGCCTAATCATTTAAACACAGATGTTCTCCAATGGCAGTTCTTCATACTGCCTGATCTTATAATACCAGCTCGTAATTTCCAGCAGCTAAATTGCAAGGGAAAACAGCTAAAATTCATTCAGTACTTCCTCAATATTCCTTAGTCATATAAGCAATTGCTGTTCTACCCTAGCCACCCAGCACGATAGTAAATGAAAGGAGACTGCAGTCAGATTCTCCAATCCATTCCTGCCGCACCACATCAATACACTGCAGCTTACCCTCAGCAGAGTGCCAAGGCAGGCTCCAGTTCTGACTAACATCATTCCCCATCAGTTTAGAGGTTACTTTTTCCTGAATGAATCCCTGTACTCTATAAAGAAAAAAAATGTTTTGTACTTCACCTTATTCAGGGCTCGTTTTCTTAGAATGGCCCAACAAAACCCACCAACTATAACTGGCCTTCCCATGTTTTATGTTATTTTTTGATGGACATAATTTATAAATGAACAGACAGGCAACCAAAGAGCAGACACAGGAGGTTTCCTAAATCAATATTTGGCTACTGAACTGGAACAACTTAGAAAACTTATAGGACTCACAGGAGCAGCTCTCAACAACTTAGTTTGAGTTATTAGTTTACAGACATGGAAGGATGTTACAAAGCTCAAAGTGAAGTTTATCTCAAGAGGGGAACACACAATGAGGTGAAATCTCTGCAAAAAAACACAGACCATGAAATAAAATTAAAAACCTTACCTACATAGGTCCTTTGAATCACAAGCACCATCATGCCAGCTAAAACAGCCATGAAAACAACCACAAGAAAAAGAGACCTCTATCCCTATTTTCTCCTAACATAGGCATAAAACTGCAAGGGACTTTCTCTTCTTCACTCAGTTAGCATAACTCAAAAACAACCCACCCCATTCTCCTCCCCACCCACTTTACATATTTCAGAAAACATGACCACCTGGTAATCAGCTGAGATAATTACTCTTACTGCCACCTCCTTATGCATTGCAATAGATACACCTGTTCCCTTTAACTTTTCCTGGAACACCTGATATGTCCTGCACCTGCACCTTTCCTTTCCAAGCTTTTGATTTGTGTTGTGCATGATCTTGAATTAGCACAATTACATTCTGAATCTGTAAAAGCAAATACAGCTATTTGCAGGTGATGATGCCAAGTTCAGATAGGATAAGGACAGCATCCTTATCTTGGGTAAGGATGTTGGACAAAATACAGTATAACCAGGTAATAAAGTACAGGAACAATATTCAGAGGCCTTTGGTTTGGGTGGGGGCAGGGTTGCTGTTGGTTTCATTGCACTCACAATCAACCATGAAATTTAGAAAGTATACAGGATAATGTCACAAAACAGTATTTTGAAGTCAAGGAATAATGCTGATCACTGAGCCACAGCGTGTTCTGGCCACGTTCTCAGTCTCGAGTGCATCTGCCAGGCAGGTGGCTGAGCTAGAAACAGCAGCTTCATGAAGTCAGGTTACTATATGAAACAAAACTGAAGACCTCCTCACCCCAAATTAAGCTTGAACTCACAGAAATAGCCATACATATGTGCCAACACACATTCAAAGTAATCTTCATAACTATTTTTAAAAAAAGATGCCTATTTTTTAAATAAAGGTAGTGGAGAACATCAGTATAATCTTTTGGCAGCAATCGCAATTAGCTATGGAAGACTGAAGACTCAAAACTGAAAGATGTAGAGTTGCTAACTAAAATAGATTTCTTCTGTTATAAAACACTGAAAACAGTACAATACATATTACATGGTCCTTAAAGAAGACTCCATACACCTTAGAGGAACCATAATACAAAAAAAATATGAAATGGCAGCCAACAGAACTGATAGGTAAATGAAACAGAAATAAATTGCCAGTATTAATCTATCACAAACTACAGCAGCCTGTCGGAAGTTTGCCATTGGTGTTTGTTGTTTTCTTCCTTACATTTGCCTACTAATTCCTTTACCTTTTACATCTCTTCTATAACTGATTAACAGATTTTACTTGTGCTGGTTGCTCTGTTCTTTGAAACGGGATTCATTTGTGCAAACAAACCACAAATTAAACAGACATCACGCAACATCCATTCACATGGGTCAGCGAAATGAAAACATGTGCCATTGCACTGTATTGCATGGCCTTACAGAAAAGATTCCCCATTGCAAACTGGTAGACAAAGGACCCAGAGCTGAGGGGGAGACAGAGCCACAGGGCTCCGTTTCCCTCTGTGAAGTGGAAATGGATCCGTGCCCAGCTGACCTGTGGCATGCTGTAAATTTTCCTGTAAGAATCACAGAGGCACGATACAAGTCTGTTTGAGAGTCAGCATCATAACATTTTCCTGAGACACAGGCACTTGGGAAGCATATGAATTCCAGCAATTGTGTATCACACAATTCTCTTCCCAGGTATTTCCCACTCTTCTCCTCAATACTCAGTATTTTATGTTGTATAGTAGCTTTCACATGTCACTAATATCACATTTATAAAAGTGTGTTTATGTAGTGCATGAGTTCATCTCCCTGTAAGCTTTTTTACCAGTGACCAGCTGACATACTGCTTTTTTCATTTTATGACCAGCAACACATTTGTCAGCATTGTCTTACTTAAGACCATTGCTTACCCTGATATACTTTTAGAGTGAAAAATGAGCCTAGAGAATACCATACCTGGGAACTGGATCCCTCTGCAAGCTACGAAATAAACACTGTGCCTTCCCCATGCCACTGCAGAGGGTGCTGGCCAGTTGAGCATTTAGAGATCAAAAGTTGCATCAGTGGATATAGTCTCCCAGCTGCCCAAGTGTCAGAGCAAAGGCAGAAAAATAGCCTTTCTCAGAGACATTGTTTCTCTTCATACAGCAGCAGTTTTGCAAGTGGCAAAATAATTTCCTACAACTATGCCTAGATCATTTGCAGACAACCCCTTTCATTTGAGCAATTCACACAGAGGGAATGGGCAATTTTTCGGAAGAGGAAAATTGTAACCAATTCCTATGATGTTTTGGGGACTATTCCTCAGAAATAATAGGTCACAGGATGTAGCTAGAGACAGAGACAGTGATGAGTTTCAGATATCTCTATAGCAACTACATTTATTAAGAAAAAAAAAAGAAGTAAAACCTTTTTTGCATCCTATAAATAGCGGTGTCTGTCTTGGGGAGTTTAGCAGGGATTTTTGTGTTGACTGCTGCATGCACATCACTGCTGCTGCTTTAAAATCAGCGCTTGCACCTTCTGCCTACTAAGAAAAATGGTGTTTGGCTACAGAGGCAAATTAAGTTTTTGCACTAGTCTCTAAACATTAGTAATGTTTCTGCTAGGTGCAAAGGGAGACTGTCATTTAAACATAATTTAGAAAACATGATTGCTTTATAATTTAGAAAACATGATTGTTTTCTAAAAAAATCTTCATTGGTGAATAGCAGACATCTGCATAAATACAACAGCACTCAGGTGAATCAAACTCTGATTCTCTTCCTTCCCTAGCTGACTGAATAGTGGAGTATTTCTTTTCTCACCTGAAACTTTATTTTTTACAACCAAACCTTTACTTTAATAGTGCTGGGTATTTCCTGATTCACACAGACCTAAATTTGTGCGCACTTTCATGGAGGTAATGGGCAGGAAATTGCATTTATGCTAATATGAATAATATGCAGCTTTCATAGCTCCTTACTGATGTAGACAGGATGTTTCCAGAGCTCAGCCTTGCTTAAAGACCACCTTGTCAAGCAGTGACTCTAGATACTGCAAATATGGAAGTTATAAGAAGTAAGCTGATCTGTGGGCTGAATTGCCTGGGAAGTGTCTCACCAGTGTTAAGTAGGAACCAACATGCTAAGTTTACTGACCAACACTCATGGCAGATCAATACTATACCAACCTGCAGATCAAAAATTGTTTTCCCTCTGTGTCATCTCCTAGTAGAAACCTTTGATCAGAAAAAGAAACTACAACTGCTATTAAAGCCGTGAGAGAGAAACAAAAGAGATTTCAATCATATGAGATTTAGGGCCAGCTGTTCCAACCAGTCTGTATATATAAGCACAGGTCATTCACAGAAGGAAAGGGCACAGTTTTTAAAAAAGCATATTTTTTAAGATATCTGGATTGTACAGCTATGTCTACTGCAGACTGCTGAGGAGACTTGGCTCTTCTGCACGGGTTTGCTAAGCCCTGAAGACAAGTTGACTGAAACTAGAGATTATTGCTAGTGGCAGCAGGTAACTCAATGTCCTCTGATTCATTTTTCTGATTGGGAGTGCAAAAGTGTTTTCAAAACTATCCCTGATGATGGAATTCACACACACACAGCTCCCAAGCCCTTTTTTCATTCACATATCAATTTTAAAAGATATATCCATCCTAAAGTGTTGTTTTCAGCTATTTTAATTGTCTCTGAGTACTGTGCTGTTTCACTGTAACAAAGAGGAATTTGATCCAAGACAGAAGATGATCTATTTCAAACAGTATTCATTAACAATAACCTTTAATAAGTTTTAGAAGTGATAAAAAAAAATCCAGCATATATAATTACTTCACCCTAACTAAATAAAAATAAATTTGCTTAGAGTTTTGCAATACAGAAATATACAGTAACTTAAGATTTCAAATAGATATACCCAGAGTATTAAACAAGTTCAAGTACAGCTTGCAAAGTATCTGCATTGGCTGAGAGCTCATCACAGCCTCCTAACTCAAATATTTATTCAGTTTCTGTGAGTTTTGAAGTCTATACTGAATCCTTTGCTTCTGTAATAACACTTCAGTGATACTAGCTGGTTAAAACAGGTCTATATGAGCCTAGCCTAGAAGGATTTTTTGCATCTAACAGCCACTCTGCCCTGTAGAGAGCTGAAATAAAAATCACAAGTAGATTTGTTGTAGTTGCCTTGTATTGCCCTACAAGATTTCAGGGATATAGATGCATTTGAATGAACTACTGTGTAATGAAACTAGATGATTTTCAATTCATTGATCAAGGTGCTTGTAGCTCACATATTGGATCAAGCAAAGTAGTGAAATGGTAACTATTGAACATATAAATTTCAGCTGTCAGAATCTCAGGAACCACTTAACAACTTAAGTTCTTGAAAAAAACCTGTTATTTTTAAATAAAAAGAACGTTTAAAGATATTGTCTCCTGCCAATATCATACTAAACAGCAGCATATTTTTGATATGTTCTCAGAGCTGTAAGAAATATGGAAGGAATGCAGACAGTATCTTCACAGACCAAACAAAATAAGATAAAAAGAAACTGTGGATTAATAATCTGCATTCAGCCAAGTATTTTTTAACTTGCCAATAAAATGAACAGTCTCAGCAATTCTTGTTTGAAGGACAACCATTCTTATTTGTTTTCTTCTCCCTACTTTTAGGAGGTTGAGCATCCCTCAAGAGGTTTTTTTCCTTTGTTGTGGTTTTTTTTTCCTGGGTTTTTTTGGTTGTTGTTGGTTTTATTTGTTTGTTTTTACACACTTTCATACACAATATGTTGCTTTTTAACATAAGAAATTTCTGTTTAGCAAGACACAGTGTTTGTGAGGGGAAATCTATACTACTGTCTTAAACCATCCCAAATGCTGTTTTCAGACCTCACATTGACGTTTCCACAGTTACTTTAATCCAATAATTACCAGTGGAATTCCTTTTTAGCATCATTCCTTATGTGGCCCTGAAAGCAGTAAAGACCACAAAGCTGCAAAAGGCAAAAATTACCAGCACCAAAAATTAATTTAAAAAATTAAATATTGGACGCTGTAAGCTAATGAACACTGATACTAACCAGAAGTTCTGGGTATTTCTCAGGACCATGGTAATAGAAGAACAGGAAATAATCATTTAGGCTGCTAAAGGTACTCCAAATTTAGTTCTCTTTATTCCAAAAATGTGTGGGTTTGTGGAGCAAAGCTGGTTCCAGCACTTATTCCCTTTCACAGCTGGTATTCCTATTCCATGCATTCTCTTCAGAGTGAGTGCTTCCCTCAAGGACTCCAGGCACAAAAATATTACAGAGCAAGAGAAGTCCATTTCCCAAGAAAAATTATGGGCAGGAAACCCAATTTATCTTTTCATCATATAATGACTTGTACACCCATCTAGTTATTTTTAGCCAAAGTTGTTAGGAATCTGTGGCTGCCAGGCTAGCTATTTTGAAAAAAAACTTGTATTTGCTGAAAGAAATCTATCCACAATTCTTTAAGAAAACTTCTTACGGCTATTTGTTGAACCTACAGCATGTACTACCCCAGCGATGAGTTTTATGTTTAATTACCACCTTAATTTACCTACTGTCCCAAGTTTATTTAGTTTTCATATACTTTGCAGCTCAAGATCAGGAGTCAATATTAAGTAGAGCAAAGGAAAAAACTTTTTTTTTTTTTTTTTTTGTAGTTTAGTCAGTCACCAGCTATTAAGCCTATGATAGCTATCAGAAAGGCCATATAAGATAAGATTATTAGTATGTTTTTCCAAGGAACTGGAGTAGCTGAAAGACAACAAAAACTCATTATGCAAATTTAATCATTGCCTTTGCATCACCTTGGTGAACCTTCTCTCTCTAAAAAGGCAGGAAAAAAAATCCTCCTTTAAATATTGGTGGTTTCCCAACAAGTGTAACATTGACCCTACTTGAGCCACTTGGGTTGTCAAACACAGGTTGTCTGGGCCGCACCTAACCCAAAGTTACTCTTAGAGCTCCTGGGAACCACATTCTCCTGTGGTGCCTCTGTCCAGGACCCAGCTTTCAGCTCCTGCTTCTCCAGGGCACACTTCCACATACATAGCTCTACCCACTGCTCAGGAATCAGAGCCTCTTTTCCATTTCTCCACCACCTCAAAAACCATTTAAACACATGCCATAGCCTCTCCCCTGTTCATCTGAGCTCCGTGGGCTTATGTTATTGACTGAAGCCCCCATTGATTTACCAATTACTAAACAAAAGAGCATTGAACTGCTCCCTTCTTTAGCCTGGATGGAAGGACAGCTGCTCCAAGGAATTTAGACCCCAAGCCACACCTGTAGTCAGCTTAGAAGTGATTCAACTTTGTGAGTTTAGAAATCAAGATGGTAGGAAGCAGTAAAGCATGGGGGTAAATAATACAGTTAACTTACTTACACAACTGTTCCAGCACTCCACTTTCTTTCCCTTCATCCTACACATACATGCATTTGAAGTCAACTGAAAACATGATGTATTGCAGACTTTTTTCAAAATTGAAATGGGACTGCATATGCACAACAGGTATGCACACTGGCAAAACATTCAAAGGTGGAAGGATCACATTCATCTCTCTCACAGGATCTAAAATACATGATGTGATTTATGTAGCTCATCTGAGCTGGTTCAGTTTAAAATATTCATACAAACTCTCCACAGACAGTTAAAAATCTGGAAACATTTACAGATATATTTTGCTAAGAATTCCAAGTACTAAAAATATGAAGAAGAGGGAAGAATCATAAAATAATATATTGTTTACCAACTATTCCATCACATGTAATTGCAACCACGATGGTCATGCAAGATCTGACCATTGTTTGTACCCCTTATTCCCTTCAGTTTTATTAGCCCTCCCTCTCTCAGTGTTCCAGTGCTCCTGAAAGCAATGCTTGACCTCCACAAGGAAGATCTTAATAGTGCTTCTACGGAGCTGGATTTTTGTACAGACTGTTCAGCTAATCATTCCTTCCTGCCACTTTGGAAATGGCAAGCAGTATAATGGAAATATTTAGAATCACAGATCCTACTTCCTGGCAACTCGTTTCGAATACTGAGCTCTTTTAATAATGACCACATGCAACATAGGTGCATATAGGTAAATATAAAAGAAAAACAATTTTTTAACCTATTTTTGAGTAAATATTGATCACATTATATTTGTTTATGAAATTTTTTTTACTTGCAAGAATATGTTATTTCAAATAAGTGCTGAAAATACCATACAAATTTGTACAGCATGGAGGAAAATCCCAATAAAAAAGTACCATCACCACCCAGAATAATTGTAATCATTTTTGTGAATATATATGTTGCATATAAAACTATGTATTGAGGTATTACTACTTATTTGGGTCAATAATTTGTTTTCTGAACTGATTATAATATTGCATATAGTGACACTATTAAAACTCCTTATATTACATACAATGTTTTCTATGGTAAATTACACATATATTTGTTTTACATAGCTATATGTGAGAAAATAGTAGGTAGTGCAATGATATGAGGTCATTTTCTTATTTTTAAGAACATTGAATTACATAACCTTTCTGGTCAAGTTTTACCTGTCAACAGCACATTTGGAAAGAAAAGAATAATATATGCTCTTCCTTGGTCACTTTTTTTTTCTTGCTTAATGCCAAGATCCTTCCAAGGAATAAACTTCAAGAGAACAGTGACAACTCATTTTATACCCTATTCTTTGTCTGCTGTGTAATTTCATTAATATTTCATCCAAATGTGCCTTATTTGTATAGGAACAGCCTCCTCCTGAAATTACCTTACCATTTTTCCACTGCCAGAAATTTAAGACAGATGATTTATTCAATATCACTTTTTTTAAGAAGGAATATCTGATGTCAGCAATTTTTTTTTAACGGGAGGATGTTTACCTACTATTCACAAATTCAATTACCCTTCCTTGATATGGAACAGTCTTTTACATTATTTTATTTTGCAGTTTCAAGTTTTCTTCCTGCTGATTTTTGCTTTGCTTGCTTATTTAAGTCTGCCTGCCATCTTTTGATGATGTGTCAGCAGATCTCATCATGGGGGAAACAAACAACAGTCAAGAAGTAAAAAGCAGCTTCAATTCACGCTTTGAATCAAGTTAAGGTGCAGACTTCTTGTTTTCCTGCCAAGATTAAATCTTTCTAGTAGCAGATGAAACAAAAGGGACTTGTCCCTCACTTTACGTTCCACCTGTAGATGAGTCCAGATCTTCCCCCACCCCCTTCAGCTGATCTGGGAGAAAACAAGTCATAAAGACAAGGCACATTTGCTCCATACTTTTACAAAATTTGCCATCCTAGAACCACGTGAATGAATGTTTGCACCATTAAATCCACTTATATCCTGTATTTTGGCCTGGCTGGTTCTTGGCACCTACTGCTTTCGCTGGTTTGAACAAGAGTTGTCAGCACTTCACGTTCTTCCCAGCAGCACAGTTGCATCACTCTTGGCAGGTACTTGCCACATCTTAACTGTGCACCATTTGGGAAGCGTGATTTCCAGCACCAGCTCTCCCTAGCTCATACTCCTCACAGCTACATCCCTTCATGCCCTCAATGTTAATCTGGCTGCCTCCAACCACTGCCCTACTCTTCAGCAGTGCTGGCAGTTGGGCATGTTTAGTGGTTTGGGGTGTTTTTGCAGATTAGCTTGGCGTCACTAGAATAGCTGAAAATTCTTCATTCCTGCATAGCGTCAGTTGCAAAGAGAGCTAAGAAGAGGTAGCTAAACAGAGTTCGTGAGTAAATACCAGGTGACAGGCAGACACTGGTACACTCAGCTAGGTTTTATTAGTAATATCCCAAAATAAGATTAAGAATGTGAACATACCTATGCATAGATAGGTCCCAGAGGTCATTAATTCAGCCAATACCTACAATTGAATAAAAGATTCCACTCAGGAAACTGAAATACTCATAAGCCACAAATTACAATTATCCTAAGATAATATGAAATGACCAGTGTGAACAATCACTTATTTTTTATATGGGTGTTTTTCATACTGCCTAAAAATAACACAACACTGACTTCATGTTTACAGCAGGCCTAAGCATTTCAGTCCCCAAGCAATTCACACTGTTTTCAGTTATATTTAGACCTGCTCTCAAAAACCCAAAGGGTACTCTTGCTCTCCATCACCACCTCAGATGTCAAGCTCCCCATCTCTCCCAGCCAGAGACTCTACTGACAAAAGACTGACTTCTGCTGGAGTAAAAATCCTTCTCTACAATTGCCATTTCTGCTGCACACATTTTGTCACAGCACAAGCTGCATTTCTCTCCTGTTTCTCATTTCCCACACTGGCCTCTTGCTACTCTCAGGTTTCACCTTGCTTGGCAACAAGGACTTAGGAGTACAGGTTAGACAAACTGTTCTGTGCAAGAGTTCAGCTGACCTGGAAGCACTGACTTGCACCAGGTTTTCTCATCAATGACCTGTTGCTCGGTGACATCAGTCCCTTCTTCAGAAGGAAGCATTCTGCTCTGAAGAAAACCTGTGATATCATATATTTATCTGAATTCCTCTGAGACACCACAAGCTGCCTATTCTTTGACATGCTGGTGGAGATACGGAGTTGCACTTTTAAAAACTGTTTGAAAAACCGAAAGGGAGGGACTGTCATTCTGTACCTTGCTAAGAGAAAACAGCACTTTCACAGATGCCATGGTCCACTAAGCGTATGTCTCCCTCTACTACTGCTTTGGGAGAGTTTAACAAAGTGTGAATTTCTTCTTTCCAAAGGTTGATAGAGGACAAAAAAACAAGAAATGGATCAAGAAACAAAACATTGTGATGGTGAAAGAACATCACAAAGGATGTAGAAACAATTTAGCAGAGCTGTTCCTGGGTAAATAAAAAGAATGGAAAGTTGCAGCTGCTGTATTTGTGTAGTTAAATCCAGAGTTTAGATCACAGCTTAAATTGTAATGGGAGGAACTGTATGAGCTTTTCAATCCTATAACAAAATGGAAAAACCAGGCCTTATGTTGAGGTGCAGAGAGACAAAACCTTTGAAAGCATCTTCACTCAATCTGTCTCTGCAAAACTGTTTGTAGATCTTAGGTGCTTAATGTTCTGTTACTTTCTATCACTGTTGTGAATGTAGGCTTAAGTGTTTTTCTCCCACCCAAACAGGTGATTTTGGAAGAAGGCTGCACTCAGAAACCAACAAGAGGAAGAGAGACAAAAAAAATCCTGGACATTCAGATAGTCAGAGAAATTTCTCCATGGAAGCAGTCACATCTGTAGTCTTGCATTGCTCGTTCCAGTTTTCTTTTTCCAAAGCTTCAGTGCTTCTGTTACCCCTTTCCTTTATTTTGTTTCTCTTATTTCCCCTCTAAACTTGTAACATTAGAAAGGTATCCGCCAATCCTTAGCTGTTGATATTTCTGGTGTGATGCATCTTTCGCTCATCGTTGGCTCTGCTTTGTCTAGTTTGATTGGAAGCACTCATACGGACCTGTTGTTATTACCATGCAATAACATCATTGAAGCCATGGAAAACAGTAAGATTTATCTGCTGCTACCCAAGTGACTGGGAGTAGAGCAATTAGCAACTAAATCAGGTCCCGTGACTTTTAATGGAAAATGTATAAGGGTCATTAGGTGTCATGTCTCCAGGAGAGTCTTACCATTCATGACTCAACCCTTTTTTATTTTTACCTTTTTTTTTTACTTAATATATATACAACTGGGACAGGGGCTGCATAGCAATGACTTAGCTCAGAATACAGTGACTCCTGACACGGAAAAATTACAGTCCAAAGAAGTTTCCTACCACATGGTTAGAACTTCTTTTCTTTGGCGTTTGGCACAGAAGAGAGGAAATTTGTAACCAAGTATTTCATAAAAGGTCTCTGTAAATTGCTCGCAGAATGCAGAAATATCATACTTTGAATTTAGTAGTTGACATAGCCAATTGAAAAATCTTGGTATGTAGGAAGATAAAGTTAGTATGATGGTCTGTTATTGTTCAGGTTACAATAATTTGACCACTAGCATTCTGGTGAGGGTTATCCTAAATTTCTGAGGGAGTACATCATATTGCAGAGATGACCGTGCCAGCCACAACTGTTTCAGTGTACCACTGTATGTCTGTATCCACTGTTCAGGCTATTGTACCTTTGTTACACTTTTTTGGCCAATGCTTACAAAGTATATTCAGGAGATGAAAATGGATCATGAAGCACCGAGAGGTTTCCAAAGATATTCTACTGCATTTCTAATATGAAGTTTCATCTTCTTTTTGATTACTTCTTGCCTAAAGCCAAATTAACACAGAAAAATAATGGCACATATTTAGAGTCAGTTAATATATTCTAAGTTATTGCATTAGATGTCACTATCGTTTAGAGGAACAGTACAATTTAGGTCTAGGTGGACCTAGCAATAAATAGCTTATGGGTGACTAAGTACCTTCTAGCTCATCATACATAGACATAGTTCCATTTTTCTGATGGTTGTTAAAGGTGACAAGTAAAATGACTTTTGGCAGTTGCACTCAGTTCCCCAGGGAACAAGAGTCAAATTCAGAATACATGCAATAAAGGGATGTTGTATAAATGTGCTACCGAGTTTGACAGGTTGAAACAGTCTCGGTAGGATAGCAAGGACAGATGGAAACAAATCAGGCCCCAAAAAGGTGTCCACAGTGCTTGGGGATTATATTATTCAAGTGGCAGAAGTGATGGAAAATTAACATACTGCTTCCTCATAGCAAAAAAAGTTTCATTTTGGTCATCATGCCTCCCACCCCAAGCCCCGGTTTCTAAGCTAATAGCAGCTTGTGTAAAGACCTTGTTGTAACATCAATTCCTATGTGCAGGGTAAAGCTGGTTTAACTGTGTTGCCCTGTAATAACGGGCTGTCCACTGTGCACTGAATTTGCAAGGCCTCAGGACTGAGGCTTGTCCAGCTTGGTCTGTCTGACCTTTTCTTGACCTGCCTGCAACCTCCTTTTACTTTGATTAGCTCTAACAGTGAATTTTCCTAATTGACCAGATTCTAGGGCTGATTTGTTTTACCTGTGTTTATCTTCTATAGTATAATCATAGTTTTTATACAGATAGCAATAACAAGGAGTTATTCCATGTAAAATAAGATATTTATGGATAACAAACATATAGAGAAATACAGGCCTGATAGAACAGCAGAGGCTTGAGAAGTGGAGAAATGGGATGAAGCAGAGAGGAGTACAGGCATGAGAAAATAAAAGATGGGGCACGGAGCGGGTACTGGAAACTCCACAGCTATAAACAACTCACAAGCGGTCACTAAAAGAAAAGTGGACCTGGAACTGGACAAAAGTGGGTTTATGTGTAATGAAGAATGAAGTAGTATCCAACACATGTGAAAGGTGTGAAATTTGGATGTGAAGTGGAGCTGCAGACTAAGGAAAAATGACATCTGATGAAGAAAAAGCAAAGGTGTAAAAACATGTTAACAAATATACAAAAATGGCCCCACACATATATCCTTGAGCAACAGAGAAGAAACCATCAACAAGAACATAACTTTCTTCCCAGCAAAGGAGTCCATACACTGACAAACCACTGTAACACCCTCACTACCACCAGAACAAAACCACTGACCTTATGTCCCAGAAGTGTAGGGGAAGAGAAAGCAGAACAGTTTCTGACCCTTCCCCTCATAAGGAGTGTGTGAATAACAATTTTAATTCTATTTTCATTATTATTAAACTTTTTATGCATAGATGTATTCTTTCTCTTTCTGTAAGAATTACATTTGGACCAGTAATGGTTCTTGGATTAGATTATTAAAATTTCAATTATGCTAGCAATAAATTCTTACCTTTATGTGAGATGCATTTCATTTTTGCCCATAAACAAGATTTTGAGTGCAACAATGGTTGGCAGTTCTAACTACACAGAAGTTCAAAAAAAATGAAACTCCAGATTTCCTAAGGAAAGGTCATCTTCTGCAGAGTAGTTGTATTTCTGTATGTAACTTAATTATTCAGTAATAATTAATTTGAAAAGGGAAAGGGATTATTCAAATGTTTTGCTTACTCTCTCAAATACTTCTGTGACGTTGTTGTGTACAAATGGGACTGGATCTCTAATTCTGAGAACATTGTATTCTGTTGTCTTTTATGCCATACCGTTTTATTGTCAAAGAAGTTAGTAACACCATAAGATTAGAAAGACCCTTGGAGGCCAAAACATTAGTCGCTAGTATGTCAGAAAACCCACTAGTATTTCTTCTATTGCTACTCCAATCAGCTGTATTTTGCCTAAATAAATTTATGCACCATTTGTACTTATTTTTTCCTGTGTCAACACTATTTGTTACCCAAAAATGACCTTCACTGCCTATGACGTTTATCATTCTAAAATATTCAGTGACTGTCATCACACTTCTCAGTCTTTATATTGCCAAGCTAGGAATCTTTTTTTAATTGTCCCATTGAGACAAACTCTTATTTTCCTGTAATACCATTAACCCTTCTTTTTACTCATTCCAGTTAAACTCTATCTCTCCTGAACATAAATAAGCAGAACTGATAGTCTTACTAATCCTTACTGTTAATCCTTAAGTGCTTGCCTTGTCCTTTGTACTATTAGATTTACTGTTAAATTACATCACACTTTGGTTCCTATTGTTCTCAGTTCCTTCCAGCTCTTTCTGTTCTTGCTCTCCACGTTTTCTTGAGGGTCTGTCAGCACGTTGCAAATGTACATTGAGCAGTACATTTAAAAAGTGCACTTTTTGTGCCTCAATCACTTCTGTAAATTATTAAATATGATCAGTCCCAAGCCCAAGCTCAGAGGAGCACCAGTTAAAATCTCCTTTTATTTTAGTAATTCCCCTGTCAGTATAACTCACTTTATGCTTAATCTGTTCCACATTTTATCTCAGTCCCCATCTTAATCTACCTACTGCTTTCCCATATGGCACCATGTCAAATGCTTTATTGAAATCTATACAGATTAGACATTTTCAGTTTCTTTTGACTGGCCAGTCATCCCTCCAGTCAAAGAAATATATCAGGTCAGCTGGCACTATAAAAAAAGTCAAGCTTGATCTTTTATGGTAGCCTGTTTTCCATCTTTTTTGATTAACTCAAAAGAATTAACTTCCTGCAGCTGCAGATCTTGCATCCCACTGACCTCAAAGCAAACAATTTCAAAGGACAATATTTGACCTGTCTTCCTATGTTATTACATGCTGAACAGAAAATGATCACAGTTTGTATGTTGAAATTTGTAACTGAAGATCTACACAGTTGTCTACCAAATCTCTAACCTGTTCAATTCTATATACAGCTCTTCAATATCAGGGGGCTTTAACCAACCCTTAAAAAAGAACATATAAGCTAAGCAGTTATTTAATAGGTATTCCCCATTAACAACCTTTACACTAGAGGAGGGTCTGTGTGTAGATCTAGTTGCCATTTCAGCAGTATGGCATCCGTTCCACCTCACCTTTTATCAGTGTAACCTACATCAGTACTGTACACTTTGAATATTTTCCTAAGCACTTAGATGCCATTCCAAGCGCTCAAGAGTTTCTTGCCTAACTGATTTGCCTTCTCAGTTTATATGCAATTGTCTTGTCCATGACCTTGAAAACTTGAGAGGTACTAAATGCCTGTATATACCTGTAAAATAAAAGCAGCCCAAACCATTTATCTTCTAAACTGTTAAATGCAGTCCTGGCATTAACTAGCAATCTTCAGAACGATTCCTGGCCTGGACACAGTTCAGATGTTAGCACAGGATGAGGACCATTAGGAAATCTGCAGTTTTCTAGTAATTGGTAGCCTCCTGTTTTGAAGGCTAAGAAAGTTTAAAGCAGCAGCACAGGCTATTCCATGTCAATTAGTTGGTTTCAGTGCTCGGAAACATTCCTGGGCATGCTTAACTTACTTGTATAAGTATAGATACGTACAGCCTAGGCCTATAGCTACTGAGGAAATCTTACACTGCAAATTAAAAAACAGATGTAAACAGATGCCTTTAACCCTTAACATACACAGAACAAGAAATCAGTTTGTAAATCCTTATCTCCTCCTTTCCCCATCCTGGAAGTATATAGGGATTGTGAAGACTGCACTAGGAAGAATTATTTTGTGCCATATAAAGTTATAGGTAAAGAACATGGCTCCAGATGCTCTTCTCATCTGTAGGCACACGATCCAGGAAACTCTTCCACAGACAGATGACCTCACGTTGCGTAAACAATACATTTCTTTCAACACCTTTAACTACCAGGAAGCCTGATCAGCAACTGAACATATGCCAGAGACCCGACACTTAGAGGCTATAATGGCCCTGGCAAAATTTTTTCTGGGGCCAGCTCCTACACCACGGGCCCCAGAGCCCACTTCGTCTTGGCCCCGGGGAGTCCCAGAGGAGTACCAGCCCCAGCTCCACCACGCACCCCACGGGTCCAGACCCTGCCCTGTGGACTGACTGCCTGGACCAACCTCGGGCCTGCCTCATCACCGCAAACCCGCCAGGCAGTCTCGGCTGTTGCTTGAACTTGTCCGTCAGCTCGGGGTCTGCCCTGCTTCCCTCGTTTGGGTGGCAAGGGCCAGGGCTCCGGCTGGCCACATTATCACGCTTGGCTTCCCACCCCTTCGGGAGCAGCCAGCCCCTGCTGCTCCCCGACAGTGGGCATCGGTAATGAATCTCTTGATAAAGAACAGATTTCACGTTTTTTGCAGTATTTCTTTTGAAGTTCTGTGACGCACAGACTAGCCCTATTCACTACAAAAGGTCAAGGTGGCTACATCAGCCACATCAATCAGCCGAGCTGAAATGCAAATTGTCAGCCTAGAAAAATGTTGTTACTGGAGTTCCTAAGTGGGTTAGTTTAGGGAACAGTCTTATTTAATATTTCCACTCATGGCCTTGGCTACAGGAGTAGATAGGTACTAAAGAAGATGACTAGTGGCACAAAGTTGACAGGAATACAAATGAAAGCAGGAATACGCTGAGGAAAAATAAAAAAGACAACCTGGAAAACTGAAATTGTACAAACTGAATGAGATCTAACACTACCAAATGCAAGCATGGGAAGCTAGCAGCTTCCTGCATAACCTTCCACTATAAGCATAAATAACATCAGTTGAACAGGATGAAGGAGAGACCTTAGCAGACTAGTTCAGTGTCTGGTGACTGCACATCAACTCTGTGAAGTGACTCTGCAGAAGAAAAATGTGAACCGAGGTAGAGCAGATGGAATACTATCAGTAAAGACAAGAACTAACACAAGTTCTGTTGTGGAAGGAGTTTGTGGGGCCTTATCCAATATACTGAGCTCTTCTCATTTCTCCACACTGAAGAACATAATGGGAGACAGAGAAGGAACCAGAGGAATGCAAAACCCATTTTATTAAGGGATATTACATTAATTTAGCTTATTTAGCCCAGTAAAATGATGGCTGAGGCTGAAACACAGAGAGCACATATAAAGACCAGAAAAGGAGGAGGTTTTTGAACAGAAGTTTGGTCCAACACAGGCTGTGTATAAACAGAAAGAAGGTTTCCAAAGAGTAAATTTCTGGAAACGCACTGCATTAGAATCATGGGAGGAAAATCAACCTGTTCCAGCAAGACCAAGACTAATTCATGGAAAAGGACAACAGTTGTGCAGCTGCTGTCAGCTAAGCATAGAGATACGCCACAGTTAGAACTGTAACGTTACAGGGATATACTTGCCCAGGTTAGAGCACTTATCAGCCCCTAGTCAAAGTTCATTGGTTACTAGTGATATAGTGCAGTTAACTTTCCCTCTGAACTGAGGGACGCATGCAGGACAGCCACTGACACCATGTGTTGCGTGAACACCCCCATTGCCAGGGGAACCACAAGCTGGGTCTGCATTAGCAAGCAGAGCAGCCCCACAGGAGAAGATCTGTCAGGCAAAATAGTTGGTGCTGAGGACCTGACACCCACACTGAAAATATCTCAGGAGTTTTTCCCTTTGTGCTAACTACAGTCCGACCCCATTGTGACCAGAGTGCATTAGATGCATTCCTGGAACACATTTTCCAGTTAAGCTTTGTCTGAAATCACTCAAGTTCACTCTGGGAAACTGGTCTGCAATGCAAACCAAAGATCAGTAAGAGCACACAACCAGGAGACTTGCTTCAAAAGTTCATTCTCCATCTGAATTAAAACATGAGACTGTTGTCATTACAGCAATGCTGGCCTTAAACTACACAGTTTGAGATGGACAAAACCTTACCTTTCCATAGAGCCAGGTACCCTCCCTGAAGTTAATCTACAGCAAGCAATGATTTCAGCAGATGCTTCCAACCCTGTTTTTGCCATGAGGAAAACATTTGACTCATTCCCCTCCACTGACAGCATGAGAGCACTATTCAGTATAAACAAAACCACGGGTAAAACACATCCTCTATTAACAGGCATAGCTGTGACTTATTTGAGAAGTGGGAAACTAGTCATTTTTCTATCCTGCCCTATGGTCATTAAATATAAGCTTAAGAAAGGAAGTTTCAAGGCTACACTGAATTCATTTGTAAGTGTTTTCTGGTCTGGGCTTTTTTTTAACTCCTTTCCTTTAGACCATCAATAAAACATTAGTTGTGAATGGCTGATTTGTTCCAGCTCCAGCAGGTACACTCCAGGCTCACTGCAAAGCTTTTCATTTTGAAAATGTTTTTGACATAACATTGCTATGTTACCATCTGCCTGAGTGACAAATCTCAGATAAACAGCTTTATTGGGACACTTGCTGTCCCTTAACACACAATCTATGCTAAACTTCCAGGGGCAGTTTTAAATATCTTAAGACCAAAACCAAACACTACAACTTGCACTGTATGGAATATATTCAAAGGTTATACTAGCATACACAGTATGAGAGGCCCATACAGAGGAAGGCAAGTGAAAAATAGAGACTGTATTTATTATTTATTAAGAATGAGAAAAAAAAAACAACCAGCCTATAATCCAAGCCATGCTGTTTTTCCATCTCATGATGAACGTCAGAACGAGCTGCAAGGACAGAAGAGGAATGGAAGAAGGGAGTTCTTTCCCTTGGAGGTGGGGTAGGAGTCTGAAAGCTTTCTGTATTTCATAGCATATGCTGAAAGAGCAAAGGTCCTTTACTGCCATCACCTGGAATAAATGCAAGCAGAAAAAGAAACTTCCTCTTCAAGCAATACAGTCAAAACCCATTAAGTTATGTGCTGTTATGCAGATACAATGACAACATAGGCTTAGTTCCTCATGAGAGTAGTCAGAGAAGCAGTGAAATTAGAAAATGGTATCTCTCAAGAGAAACATATATATCTTCATTTAACATCTGCACAATGAAACCAAGCATGATCTCTACAAAACACAGATACCATTCTACATCCCAGCAGGGCCAGGGCTTCCACACCTGGTGTGCTCACTGAAGGACCTGCAGAATTACACCTGCAGTTAGCAAGGCAGTAAGAAAACAAAATAAGACTCCAGAAGATTTAGGAGAAAATGTAAGAGTGTAAAGCAGAATCATCAGGTGAGGCTCTCAAATGTCTATTTGTTGATTATGGTAAAATTTAGCTAAATATTATCAATGTCCTTTGTGTTCCATGCTGACAACAAAATACATGCAGATGATGTTTGGAGAGAAACAGACACAAAACAATGTTCTAATCCACATATATATGTAATTTGTCTGCTTTTCAGTAGAGCCCATATGGGAAAATATCTTGCAGCTCTTGATGTGACAGACATTACTACAGCTGAAACCAACAAAGGAACACAAGAGACAATGATCATTGAATGTCCCTCATCCTCCACTACATAATCATTCAGAAGTAGACTGATCTGCTAAATACCGAAGAACTCTTACACTGAGAAACTAGTAAGAGCTTCCCTACTTAAACAGGCACCTTAAAGCATTCTTTGGATCAAAAATAAAGATTAATCCAGTAGCTTTGAATCACTTCTCAGAGATTTTTGTATCCACTTTTTAAATTCACTGGAGTGATTTAGCTCTAAAAAATACTCATGGTATGTGGAGAAGCTCTATGTTGTCTGCTGTTCATGTATATCATTAAGGAGTTTTAAGACTCTCAAAATGATACAGGAAAAAGTATCCATAATTATTTGAATGAAGTCTGTGCTGTCAGAGCGAAAAGACTTCCATAAGCTTGATGTTCAATAAATTGTCTTTTCTTATTCAAGAATGTAAAGAAAAGAAAAGTATCACTAAAAATGCCAATGTTGCATTTCAAAGTCTGAAAGGATGAGACTTCAGAAATGCTGCAAATTCAGAGTAGAAAACTCAAAATATTGGTGTAATACATTTCCCTATTTCCCTAAGTGTGCATTAACTTAACAAGGGGGAAAAGATGCACAATAACTGGCACTTTGATGGTTCTTGAACACCTGGCAAAAGCTATCAGCTGCAGCTTTGATTTGGATAAGCAGCAAACAGGTTAGCGATCTGTATTCACCCAAGTTTTGTGGATGCAACACTAGTTAAAAACCTAGGCATAAAATTCCTCAGCTGGTATAGATATGCATGGTTCTTTCATATGAGATATCTATTCTTCATGTTTCATTATGTCCTTTTTTCAAATCAAGTCAGAAAGAGAAGTAGAGTGAAGGCCAAAAATTAAAATCAAATCAAAATATATACATGCTCAATTCAAGTTTTAATTAAATCCTTGTGTCCATCTTTTGAAAATGTTTCTTAGCTGTAACATCCATCCCAGGTCAAAAGTAACAGGCATCACAGACAGAAAATGTGCATATTAAATATATTATTACCTGAGAGAAATAAGAATAGGAAACGTAAGAATAGAAAAGCAGCTCTGCAGGGCTGGAGTGTGAAGAGTACATGCTCTACAAGAAGAGGCCAGCTTGTGGCAGCACACCTGAAATATCAGTCTTGTGAGGAGGCATGCTACACTACAAACTCACTGCTTGCACACAGAAATATTCTCAAATGCACTTTTGAGCACTTTTACCTTGACAAAAGTCATTTAACATTTGTCCCATGACCAACTATGAAATACAGGAATTTGTCCCAAAAGAGAATCCCCAGTGAAGACAAATTTCAAAAATAAAGTAAAATGCCAACACTAACTATGAAAACCAGCAAATACAAAAACATAAGCATAACCACTAATTTGATTTTTGCGTGCATCTCCTTAGCTTAAATAAGAAGCAAAGCACCTAAGGGAAGGATTTCAAAATCTGCTAAAGACTTTAGAAGCCCATATCCCACGGGAACTCATAGATTTAAAGATTATTATGCTAGTAATATAGGGTTTATTTTGTTCAAGGTCCTGTTGGACCAGCAGGATTAAATTTCAACTCCTGCCTTTGCCACATATATGTAGAAGCAAAGAATCATGGAATAATGCAGGTTGGAAGATCATACCTTTGGAAATCATTTAGTCCAAGTCCCTGCTCAAAGTAGGGCCATTTCTGAAGTTAGAGCAGATTGCTCAGGGCCTGATCCAGCCAAGTTTTGGAAGGCTCCAAGGTTGAATATTCTGCATGCCCTGCAGGTAACTTGTTTCACCTTTGGGAGGTCATTCAAACAATCTGACTCCCACCTGTAAACTGGGTAAGGACACAACGTTACTTCAAGCAGTTGTATGGGAATACATTCAGTGCCTGTGACACATGCTTACCTTGACTAGATCTACACACACACATAAGCAATGTCTCTAGCTCCCATGCATTTGAATATCTCACTGCTAATATTTAAGGACTTGGGAAAGTAATTTTAAAAGGTTATGGGCATCAAATACTTCTGGAAGGCAATTCTGATTTAAAGACCCATTTTGGAATAATTTGAATAGTGCAATTTTCAAAACTATAAGAGAAACTGGAATTACCTGTTTTATGAAGCTCTACAATACTTTTTTTTTTTTTTAAAGATAATAAAAGCTTCTTGAGAGGAACTGTCCACTACCTTGTTTTTGCACAGCATGCTGCAGAACAAACCTTTCAATTTTCCTGCCTTATTCCCATTTCAGTTCAGGTCTCTTAGAGCTGCTATAAACCAAAATTGTAATAGTACCTTTTAATAAACCAATTCAGACTTTATAGGTAATTGCTTTTCCCATAGAGTGACCCTCCCTCAATTCAGGCACAGCTGTGGAGTGCCAAGCAACAACTTCAGCCTAAAACATTTCCTGAGAAATTTTCTTTGGATGAAGTTAATGGCCCTGAGTCTTGCCTCAGGCCATCAACCCTCTCAATCAGTCATTAATCCCCAGAAATTGCCCAGGGCCTCAATTGTTATTGCTTAAACACACTAAATTAGGTTTTGAACAAATGAAGGTCAATATCAGGAAACAGAATTCAGTGAAAATTGAAGAAAATTCTGAGAAGAGTATAATAGGTCTGAATCAGTTCAAGGGATACAAGACTTGATCACAAGGTCTTCTGTGGTTACTGAGGACAAGGCCAGAAGAGCAGGGAGTTTACCTCTAACTTCAGTGGGCTTTAGGTCAGATGCTTAATGCTCTAAACTCTCACTTCTGGCACAGGGTCAGGTCATAAAAGGTGTCTGTAATGTCAAAACACTGAAAACAAATTATAGTTGCATGATATTTTTAGTTATCCTGGGGTAGATGATGTGTTTCAAATACACTCTGTCACAGGACTCTACAGACACAGGAAATACTTCTTTCCAGACTTTCCAAAGAGAAAAAGTATTTGGGAGCTACCTTTATGATGGATTTTGTTTGGTCCCCTCCTCCCCCACACACACAAAAAAAAAAGCATACTGCTCTTCAACATTACAAATTATATGCATGCTTCCTTGTAAAATTTGTTCTTTCCTTTCCCCTCTTCATTCCTCTAGCCCCATTACAGTAGTCATTACTGTTGCTAGTAAGCAATTATAATCAACTCTCCTAACCAGGAAACAAGTGCTTTACTTGCCAGCTTCCTTTAGGTTAGTTTGCTTTCTTGTGCAGCATAGTCAGCTGGCTATACCTGGCCTGTAGAGGACTTCTCCTGCAAAGATGAATCTTCCAGTTCTACAAAACCAGCTGAGGTTGCACCATTAACACCACATTCCCCTCAGCTCCTGGGGAATTTATACATGAGTGTACACAGCAGCAGCGTATGGGCTAAGGAGACTTAATGGACCAGAATCAGCTCAAATGCAGTGCAGGTTATCTAACAACAAGAAAGTAAAAGCTGTGCACAACATTCATAAGCCTAAGCCAAATAACACTTTTCTAGTTATGGACTTTGTTATACACCTGTGTAGATCTTACAGACAGTAACAGAGTAGAACTGCAGCAATTCAGAAGCTGTAAACATTGATAATAAACTGATGTTGTAGAAGTACAAAACACATCCTGTAACATCTATAGAAAATGTCAATGTCATTTTATAGACCATTAAAGTAACCAGTGAAACGTGCAAGTTAGTTAATGCCAAATAATTAGGTAAGCAGGACTTAATGGTGCCTTGAGTTGGTCACTTCGGTACATACAGGGTAACTAACAGGACAAAGAGGACTGACTTTCACATGCCTTCAGTATTTTCCATGTATTTTGGAAATGCTGTACAAGTAAACCTCCTTGGTTTTGCATGGCCCCTGCTAGAGCTCCTATGTGTTACCACAGTACCAATAAATCGCTACATTTACACAAGTAGATCCACTGGCTACCACTACAACATAAGCAAAGATTATGCCAAAAGGTTTGTCATTTTCTCCTAATGAATACACGCTTTTTGTTAGCAATACCTGGCTTTCACAGCTTTCCAATGCAGTGTAACAGCACAGGAACTGTGTGGGTATCGGTCACACATGATCTGTATTGCAAAAAACAGCTCTTGCTACCTTTTCTGACCATCACAGACTGCCTGCCAGGCAACATGGCAGATGATAGGGTGTTTTTATCCTCATTCCCACTTTTGTCTCAGCTAAATAATGCAGCAAACAGATAGGGACCCTTTTATCCTTAACAGTAAAACCATTCTGCTAATAAAACCCAACATGTTTACTTCTCACTCAGATATTTAGATCTTGGGGACATCATATACTTTGTTTAAAATCTATCAGTGTCTGTCGAGTTTCTTATTAAGCTAATATTATGCACTAACACACAGCAACAGAAAACTTGTATTGGTTTTATGTGGCAAGGTTTTGGTAGAGAGGGGGGTTACAGGGGTGTCTCCTGTAAGAAGTTGCTGGAAGCTTCCCCTGTGTTCGAGAGAGAGCGAGCCCATACCAGCTGGCTCTAAGACGGACCCGCCGCCAGCCAAGGCTGAGCCAATTAGTGATAGTGGTAACGCCTCTGTGATAACATTTTTAAGAAGGAAAAAAAGTTGGGATAGTGAGAAAACAGCCGCCAGAGAGAGGAGTGAGAACATGTAAGAGAAACAACCCTGCGGACACCAAGGTCAGTGCAGAAGGAGGGGGAGGAGATGCTCCAGGTGCCGGAGCGAAGATTCCCCTGCAGCCCGTGGTGAAAACCATGGTGAGGCAGGCTGTCCCCCTGCAGTCCAGGGAGGTCCACGGTGGAGCAGATATCCACCTGCAGCCCATAAAGGACCCCACGCCGGAGCAGGTGGGTTCCCGAAGGAAGCTGTGACCCCGTGGGAACCCTGCGCTGGAGCAGGGTCCTGGCAGGACCTGCGGATCTGTGGAGAGAGGAGCCCACGGAGCAGGTTTTCTGGCAGGACTTGTGACCCCGTGGGGGACCCACGCTGGAGCAGTGTGCTCCTGAAGGACTGCACACCGTGGAAAGGACCCATGCTGGAGCAGTTCGTGAAGAACTGCAGCCCGTGGGAATGGCCCACGTTGGAGAAAGTTCGTGGAGGACTGTCTCCCGTGGGTGGGACCCCACGCTGGAGCAGGGGAAGAGTGTGATGAGCCCTCACCCTGAGGAGGTGAAGCGGCAGAAAATAACATGTGATGACTGTAAACCCCATCCCTGTCCCCCTTGTGCCGCTGGGGGGGCTTGGTGGAGAAATCCGGGAGTGAAGTTGTGCCCGGGAAGAAGGGAGGGGTGGAGGGAAGGTGTTCTGAGATTTGGTTTTATTCCTCATTTACCTTACTCTGGCTGATTTGTAATAAATTGAGTTAATTTTCCCCAAGCTGAGTCTGTTTTGCCCGTGACGGTAATTAGTGAATGATCTCTCCTGTCCTTATCTCGACCCGCAAGCTTTTTTGTTACATTTTTCTCTCCCCTGTCCAGCTGAGGAGGGGGAGTGATAGAACGGCTTTGGTGGGCACCTGGTGTCCAGCCAGGGTGAACCCATCACAAAACTATATAAAAAACTATATATATAGCAACATATTTTAATCTGGTTTTACTACTGCCTTATTCTGGACAATATGCTCACAACCAAAATCTGCAGCAGTTTACAATATTATTTTTTTTGGCCTGCAGTAAATAAAGACTTGTAAAGGTAGTCGTATTTACTCTGCTATTACTGCTCGCTAATACAGATCAGATCAAGCAATAGAGATCTATGTTTCCAGAGAAAACTTATGCCACCCTGAGCAAAAGCAAGCCAAACACAGCTGACTAGCTGCTCACCTATACCAAGGAAATAGGGATTGGCTGTTAGAGTACCATGCACACCTGTACAGACAAACCGGCCTCCCTCCTTCTGCAGTCTCTGGATGAGTGTCAGGAAGTTGTATCCAGAGCTAGCCACTGTTGTGGGAAACAGCCTCCCATCGGAGCAGGAGCCACTACCCCGGCCCCAGCCCAATCCTGGCAGCATCAGGAGAACATCTGCTCAGGGGCCCCCTTCCTTATGGAGGGCTGCTCCCTTCCTGAGCAGTCACCCAAGAGACACAAGGGCTGCTGCAGGGAGAGGCAAGCATCCTCCTATGGCAATGGAGAAAGTCACTGCAAGTGCAGGTATAGTGGTCTTTTATCACAGGGGACTGGGAGAAGAACAGGCCGGCCTGAAAGCAAGAGAAGGAAACCCTTCCTCAGTCTTTGAAGATCCTCTGAGCACTCCCAACTCACCTGCCTTACTGAGAATCCCCCTTCACCAGCAATCTCCAGCAGTCCATCGTGACCCACTAGCCAGTTCTCACATCACTTCGAGCTTCACCGATTCCCTTGTGTTCTTCCCATGGACCCTCAGAACTCCTACAAATCTCTTCATGGTCCTCCATGCCAGCCATCCAAAGCTTCCTCTGATCTCCAGCTCCATATTTATCTTTCTCTGACCCCTGCCAGACCTAACTTCACCAAAACCTCCCAAAACATCTAAAGAAATATTGCATGTTTCTACAAAGAACTGGATGCACAAACTACCTAAATACACATATATGCATTTTTTTCATTCTTTTTTGTTTCTTTAAGTGAGCCATAATGGTTGAATTTGAAAAAACAGCAGAAAAAATATATGGAAAAAATCCATAAAGAATTTGCCAAGATAAAGCCTGCTATAATCTTGGCCTACTTTTACACCCTTTTCCAAGCACCTACTATTGGCCATTCTCAGTCAGAAAACTGTCTTAGATACGCAATTGGTCTGACATGCTTTTACAGTCATGGTCAAAACCAAGCAGGTGTTTATGAAAATCTTTAAAGACACTCATCTTTCATAAACGATTTTTTTCTCTGTTCTTCTTTTGCTTGACATTGTAAGAATTACTAATCCTGTACATCTGACTTCCAAAGCAGTTGTCATGGAAATTAAGGTGATCTTGCAAACTGTAAACATGATTTTCCTCTAAGACCATATAGGGAGAGAAACAAGAGGTCTTGTTTGAAAGTGAAAGAACAAATTCTGTTTTGAGCTAGACAGTCACATTTCATTCAATGGTAGACAGTAAGAGTCATAAGCCAGCAGAAACCATCATATCTCTGCTGTAGAATTTATCTAAATTTACCTGCCTGACTACATCCTCCCTCACCCTCCTCCCTGAATATTTTATAGTAATCTCAAAATCAGTTTGGATTTGCTTCAGTAATTACTCAAAGAAGACATTAATTTCTGCTTATTTCAAAACTGTTAAATAAAAATGGACCTAAACTCACCTGCCACATATTCCAAAACTGCAGTGAGAAATGAGGAATTTCAGTATTAATCAAGTTAGAAGTAGGCAAGTGACAAAACAAACAAACAAAATTATTTATCATTCCAATGCATACAGTTTCTGGCAGAAACCTTCTTTTAAAATGTTGCCCTCAGTAATGTACTTGAGTAAAACAGACTGAAGTACTCAGAGCAGTTTTCACTCACCTCTTCCTGTGTGGCACCTCCTTCCTCAATGTTTGCATAGAGCTGGATTTTATGAAGTTATGACTACTTTGCTGTCTAGTCTCAACGACAGCACTTAAAATACTAACATTTTTTTTAAAAACAACTACTCTCCTGCTTGTTGTCTGTAAGTTTCAAGGAGAAAAATGTGCCCTTAACTCATGTTCCCCCTGCCAAGAAAAAGTCAGGGCCTTTCAGCATCACCTCTTCAGAGGCAGGTTCTCTTCTCCATATTCTTAGTAACACCAAACAATGAGGACACAATAGGTGCAGCTGCATGGCTGATCTATGCTGGGGATAACCAGTATTTCCATATTGAACCCTGGATAAATTTGATGCTAACTAACCAACATTTCAGAGGAACAAGACAAGGAGCAAAAACCCATAAAGGCTTATGTATACATTTAAACCATGACCAGAACTACATATTGAAGATTTTAAATATTAACAGTTTTTAGCAGGAGCCTTGAATGCCCAAGGGTGCCCAACACCAAAGAAAGAAGTGTCCAGTCTAAGGCATGGGGCAGACAGTGTGTAATATAAAAATGAGAAAATTCATATAAGCTATGTATTCAGGTACCGTAGATGTATATGTTATATATGTAAGCCAAAACTGAAAGAATTTTATTAAACTGAGTACCTAAATTAATCCCCGAAGAAGTGATATGTACAGTTCTGTGAGTGCTTACTTGAAGCAAATGGCTTCAAGCTTTGTCTTTTGTTTAGGCCCAGATAAAGAATAGCTGTTGACTTAATAAACTTCTGACAGAGGATCTCAATTCTCTGCATTATGTTCTCTTGCAAAACTGTCTACCACTTTGAAAACTCCCGTTATTTTATAGTTCTTCCACTCCACATGCAGAAAATCCCTCAAACTGACAATGTCCAAATTAAAACACTGCAAGGGCAGCCACTGTATCTATTTGCCCATTGGGATTTATACCTCATTACTCAATACAGTTTTACATGCAGCTTGTGAGTAGCTAAAGTATCCCCCTAGTCCCACTTGGTTCTGTATTTATTGACTTCTCTTTCTTCAAACTCCCGATTAGCTAGAAGCATCAGAAGATTGTGTCGCCTCTTCATGGCTGCTCAGAAGAAAGGCTAATCAGAATTCTACCTACTATATCTATAGAAGCTCTACTTAACATTTTAGCTACTTAAGATTATTTATTGTTAGATTCTCAGCTAAATGGGATCTCATCATACTTGTAAGATATTTCTATCTTACAAAAGTGCAGCTCAAACTTCATACTTGTGATAGAAAACAAAAGCTTTCGCTTTCAAAATTGCTATTTTCTATTTGCTTCTGTATTTTAAGCTTCAAAACCTGCTAGCTACAGACTAAAAACTGCAGATATTTGCAGCCTTAAGTTTTTTGGTTGGTTGTATTTCGTTTTGGTTCTTTTTAACAAGTAATTAATTGCTAATAGCCGAGTTTCAAAAAGAAGAGTGGTCCATCTCCATTTTTTATAGATGCCACTGCCAAGATTTGAAGGCAGATGCTAGAAGCAGAGCAACTTTGAAAATCAGGACACCTAATTAGGCATGAGAATGAGATTTGGGAACTACATTTCATGCATTTCAGTTCTGAAATCTTGGAAAAAAAAATCACTAGTATATCATCAAATTAACTTCACATCAAGGTTCTGCTGTCATGATAACATGGTTCATCTAAGATTTCCAGAATTAGTTGCTTGGGAACCATAAATAAGAACAGTGAAAAAAACAGCACAGGATTTTAAATTTTCAATTAGATCTGTACATTGAACTGCTCTCACTTCAAAATTTTAGGACATTAATACCTAGAACTCTGGCTTAGCTTGTCAGGCAAGGTTTCAAGTAACACATCTCTATATGGAAAGTGAGCAGTGAATGCTGAAATGTATTGCTATTTCTTCATCTACACACACCATTGGAAATGCTTATGAATATAAGACAGCAATTTGGCCCCTTGGATGCTTCTCCCCAGCCTAACCAGACAGTGCAGAAGCATAAGAAGAACTCTGCAAAGAGGACGCCAGTCGGCACAGTGGGTTTGGCTCCACTTGCATGCTGGTTGATGATCTGATTCTGGAATTATTCCCCCCAAAATCTTATGGAAGCTCTACTTTACTCCCAAGGAAAATATCATTTGCTCTGTTGGATTTTTCACTTCCTTCCCTTCCCACTATACCTATACAACTAAACAAATAATAGTTGCAAATACCCCAAATTTGGAAAGAAAAAAAAAATTATCTGCCAGCCCCCTGAGAGCAATTTTCTTCCTTTCTTTCCCTTCTTTTCAGTACTGTAAATACAGCCTACTGCTGTAGCCAAGGACTCAGTCATAGGAGTTTAACTACAAGCCTCTAGTGTCATTTCCCCTAAAGATAAATAATACAACATTTGGTGCAATTGCCTTCACTTTTCTCTTTTTCTTTACTAAAAAGAAGTGGGATGTTAACAGAACAGTGAAGTAGCTTTATCCTCCTTTCCAATACACAGTGTTCATAATTACATAGCTGTGGGAGGACTGAGACAATACTTGTCACATGTTGTACTTAGTCCTTTAAGAATTCAGCAGCTTCCATTTACCCTTTTTGAATGCACAAGCATGGGCAGAAAAAACCCAACGCACTACTGCACATTAACTAGCAAAATGTGTGTAATTATCTAATAAACAGGCTGATGGATCATTTTGGATAATTTTCTTCTAAAGCACTGCCCAGATCATGACAAAGTGCAAATGATTATAAAAGCAGTTTAACTTCATATACAGTATATATCACTTTAAAAATTTAGGCAGATTTTCACAGCATTATTAACAGAGATTAACAGCATTAATAGCAAGTCCAAACCCCGCGTTTTTAGCAATCTGCTGAACTGCACACAACACAGCATGTGTTTCTGGACAGCTGCATAGCTACACAGGTTTGGAAGCTGCTACTCTGCAAGTACATGCTATTCAGGTGTTTATTTTTCCAAACAGTTCTGCTCCAAAGCCAGTAAAGTTGTATCCTTCCTGCAGCTAAACAAATTTAAGCTAATCCATATTCAGCAGAACTAGGTTGGCATGAGTTGAAAATAAATCTTTTTTAAAAAAAAAAGGAAGGCTATATTAAAAATTGTTACTCCCTTAATTAATGTACCTGGTAAAACCTAAAAGGAAATACTGTTACCAGGAAAGCTCTGTTTCATGAAAAATGTTTAGGCTTATTGAAGTATTACATTTTCTTAAGATCTGACACCATATCACATTTCCCTGAATTGTAGCATGCTAAGTGATGCTTTTAAATAATCAAGGTGTCAGTACCTGCACAACTGAGAGTCTCCTACTGAATATCAAATCATAATTTCTCCAGGCCTTTTCACCCCAAACTGTAAGAATCCTTCCATTGTAGAAGCAGCCAGGTATCAATAAGTAATTATGAAATTTAGAGGAAAATTCAGATTCCCCTCAATTCTTCTTCTGCTAATCTAAACCCTACTCAGCTGTTTCAAGGTATTTCTAGACAGAATAATTGACAAAATCACATAATGCTCAGTGGTAATATTAACCATCACAAATATGTAGCTATGATTTCAAAACTGTATTTATAAGTCAGTTCCTGTGTATTAGGTTCCATAAGGAGCTCTCATAGTAAGTTTGTCAGCAGCACAGACCCTGACACTAGCTACAGCATCAGTAGCTAAGGAAGATGAGAAGGACAGTCCTTTGTGAAAGAAATTTAATTTCACTATGTGCCATGCTCTTTCTATACTCATGAAATAATGCCTAGAGGGGGGAGGGTTTGCACTGCACTCCTGGGACAATCCGTAACAGCTGAAGAATTTTGGGACAATAGGGGAGATCTGCATGAAGCTGACAGTGCAGCAGCTGAGCCATCCTGTGTCAGAAAGCATGAGCTATCAACACTGCTGACGGCTAGCAGTCAGTAGCTAACTAGTGTGCTGGAGATGGTGCTGTCCTTGGCTGGAAAAGGCAGTGAGGAACTTGCTTTAACTGGAACTGGTCTCACCTCCTTTAAAATAGTTTCAGGGCTCTTAAATCTTGATCTGTCCCCTGAGAGTAAGAAGATACTGGCTCCGAGTGATCTGCACAAGGCACACAGAACATTGCCACATTTCCAGTAATGGGCATTTCTTATCATGACAGGGTCCTTAGGAAGGACCCCAGTGAAGTTAATTGTACATGGGTGTCAACATCATCTTTCCCTGTTTAATTATCCGTGGTAATGTATTTGTCTTTTTAAGAAGCTTATAGAAGAATAAGTGAGTCAAGTAAGGTGACTATGAAGTTTTACCATTGTATCTTCAGAGAGTTGTGACAGAAGAAGCCAGGCAAGCTGAAAGATGCATGCTAACTGAGACACAACAGAAGAGGTAATTAAGAAGATTTCACAACAAGGGGAGGAACTAACAAGTGAACAGTAAAATTCTATTATCCTTTGATTTCCCATTGCCTAATCATTGCTGGGGGGAAAAAAATTAAAAACCTTTTACAGGGCTGGAAGGGAAGCTCCTGTTTTCCAGACTGACCAAGAAATAGCAGGATTCACAAAGCTGTTTTTAATCTGCATATCTCACACCCTGACAGGTAAAGGGAGTGGAGGATCAGTAGAAAGTGCTTTGGCAACGGAAGCAGGGAGGATGAGGAGAATTTCATAGGCAATGTCAGCCTTGGGGTACAACAGTACATTTAAGCTGTCATCCTCCTGAAGAGGAAAACAGTGAAGCAAATAAAGAACAACTAAAAACAAACTAAAGAAAAAAAATGTTTGAAAACTATATTCTGAAATGTGATTGTGTGTGCTCTCCTTCCACACCTATCTTCATCAGAGAAATGTTTTCATCCTTACATGAATAGGATGAAATAAAACTGTTCTTTCATGGTTAAATCTTGTCTAACAACATAATTTACCCTTGGTGACCTGATTAATAGACTATATGCTACTTCTCAAACAGCATTAGACATACTGGATTGCTGTTGGAGCATCCCACATCCAGACTCGGCTGAGGGCGTAGAAGGTTTGTGCTGTAACCCTTCCTCTGCAATCCTCGCTATCAGCTCCCCACCACCTCTCACCCTGGTGGTTAGCTGCCTAACAAATTCAAGGCCCACGTCTGACAAAACACAGCTGCATCACCTTGACTCAGACTGCTTTACACTTTTTAGCTGTATATATGCCGCTCACAGAGGTTTTCTGCACCTGCTAAAGATGCCCAAACACACCAACCCAAATGGGGAGCCATAGTGGTGTGAATGCCTGGCTGAAGGCAAATAACACTTCAAATTTTTTTAAAAAATGTTCTCCTAATGAGAGGAGGAGAGTGAGAGAAGCTCACACCAACACCAGTCAGTGCTATGTTACTGTTCAGAGCACTTACTGCACTTACAAGCAGAAGTGTTATCAAACGCAGGTATTTAGAATCATAGAATCATCTAGGTTGGAAAAGACTTTTGAGATCATCGAGTCCATCCATCAACCCAACACCACCATGCCCACTAAACCATGCCCTGAAATGCCATGTCTACACACCTTTTAAAGACCTCCAGGGATGATGACTCAACCACTCCCCTGGGCAGCCTGTTCCAATGCTTGACAACACTTTCAGTGAAGAAATTTTTCCTAATACCCAATCTAAACCTCTCCCTGACACAACTTAAGGCCATTTCCTCTCATCCTATCAGTTGTTACCTGGGAGAAGAGACCAACAACCGCCTCGCTACAACCTCCTTCCAGGTAGTTGTAGAGAACAATAAGGTCTCCCCTCAGCCTCCCTTTCTCCAGACTAAACAACCCCAGTTCCCTCAGCTGCTCCTCATAGGACTTGAGCTCTAGACCCTTCACCAGCCTTGTTGCCCTTCTCTGGACACACTCCAGCAACTCAATGTCTTTCATGTAGTGAGGGGCCCAAAACTGAACACAGTACTCGAGGTGCAGCCTCACCAGTGCCGAATACAAGGGAACAATCACCTCCCTGCTCCTGCTGGCCACACTATTTCTGATACAGGCCAGGATGCCGTTGGCCTTCTTGGCCACCTGGGCACACTGCTGGCTCACATTCAGCCAGCTGTCAACCAGCACCCCCAGGTTCTCCTCTGCTGGGCAGCTTTCCAGCCACTCTTCCCCAAGCCTGTAGCACTGCATGGGGTTGCTGTGACCCAAGTGCAGGACCCAGCACTTGGCCTTGTTGAACCTCATACGACTGGCCTCAGCCCATGGATCCAGCCTGCCCAGATCTCTCTGTAGAGCCTCCCTACCCTCAAGCAGATCGACCCTGCCTCCCAACTTGGTGTCGTCTGCAAACTTGCTGAGGGTGCACTCGATCCCCTCATCCAAATCACTGATAAAGATATTAAAGAGAAGTGGCCCCAATACTGAGCCCTGGGGAACACCACTTGTGACCCGCTGCCAACTGGATTTCATCCCATTGTTACAGATGCACGACTAACCAAATCCAACAGATGTTTAAACTCAGATTTATTCTTCAGCAAAAGTTAGTTACGAGTCCGGTAACATTTTATAAAACCACAGGCTCAATGATGTAAAGAGAATTAATACTACATGGCCGACTTAAGAATCCCCAAGATTTAAAGTGATGGCTCAAAACGTGCATATCACTCACCTAAAAGCTGAGGGCTCTCTCCCTCGACGAGTTACCTCAGGTGGTGCCCCAACCTGAGTGGGAGTCCACGACTGCAGACCTGCTGCTCCAAGGAGGACTGCCAACGTGTCCTCCAGCAGCACCCCATTTATACCCCTGTCAGATCTGACCTGTGGTCATTTAATTCTATTGGCTAGGAGGGTCACCTCGGTATACCTGGCACATCTCAATTGGCCAGTTCAAATTTCAACCTGCAGCCTCCAGGGTTTCCTTCCCCTTCTCCCTTCCTGGAGAAGTTTTGTTTCCTGCTGGCAGGATGGTGGGAGGGGGGGATGTACTGCCACACCCATTCACCACAACCCTCTGGGCTCGTCCATCCAGCCAGTTTTTCACTCAGTGAAGAGTACACTTGTCCAAGCCATGAGCCTTGTTATAGAAGATCAGGTTAGTCAAGCAGGTCCTGCCTTTCATAAACCCATGCTGGCTGGGCCTGATCACCTGGTTGTCCTGTACATGCTGTATCATAGCACCCAAGATGATCTGCTCCGTAACCTTCCCCGGCACCGAGGTCAGGCTGACAGGCCTGTAGTTCCCCAGATCCTCCTTCTGATCTTTCTTGTAGATGGGCATCACACTGGCAAGCCTCCAGTCATCTGGGACCTCCCCTGTTGACCAGGACTGCTGATAAATGATGGAGACTGGCTTGGCAAGCTCCTCCGCCAGCTCCCTCAGTACTCTCGGATGGATCCCATCTGGTCCCATAGACTTACGAGTGTCCAGGTAGCATAGCAGGTCATTAACTGCTTCCTCCTGGATTATGAGTGGTATATTCTGCTCTCCATCCCTGTCTTCTAGCTCAGGGGGCTGCGTACCCTGAGGATAACTGGTGTCACTATTAAAGACTGAGGTAAAGAAGGCATTAAGTACCTCAGTCTTTTCCTCATCTTTGGTGGGAATGTTCCCCTCTGCATCCAATTAAGGATGGATATTCTCTTTGGCTCTCTTTTTGTTGTTAATGTATTTGTAAAAATATTTTTTGTTATCTCTTACAACAGTGGCCAGATTGAGTTCTAGCTGAGCTTTTGCCTTTCTAATTTTCTCTCTGCATGACCTAACAAGATCCCTGTACTCTTCCTAAGTTGCCTGCCCTTTCTTCCAAAGATGGTAAACTCTTTTTTTTCCTGAGCTCCAGCCAAAGCTCTCCGTTCAGCCAGGCCTGTCGTCTTCCCCGACAGTTCATCCTTTGGCACATGGGGACAGTCTGCTCCTGCACCTTTAAAACTTCCTTCTTGAAGAATGTACAGCCTTCCTGGACCCTTTTGCCCTTCAGGGCTGTCTTCCAAGGGACTCTCTAAACCAGTGTCCTGAACAGACCAAAGTTTGCCCTCTGGAAGTCCATAGTAGTGGTTTTGCTGACCCCCTTCCTTACTTCATCAGGAATTGAGAATTCTATAATTTCATGGTAACCGAGCCCAAGATGGCCTCCAACCATCATCTCCCACCACATCTTCTCTGTTTCTGAATAGGTCTAGCAAGGCTCCTCCCCCAGTAGGCTCATCTACCAGCTGTGTCAGGAAGTTATCTTCCGCATACTCCAGCCAGCTACTGAGACTACTGCCAGCTGCTTGTAGAACGATTCATCTGTCTCTTCAACCTGGCTGGGTGGTCTATAACAGACTCCCAGCATGATATCCACCTTGTTGACCTTCCCCCTCATTCTTACTCATAAGCACACAACTTTATCATCACAATCATGGAGCTCTATACAATCAAAACACTCCCTAACATAGAGAGCCACCCCACCACCTCTTCTACCTTGCCTATCCCTTCTGAAGATCTTGTAGCCATCCATTGCAGCACTCCAGTCATGGGAGTCGTCCCACCATGTTTCTGTGATGGTGACTAAGTCATAGCTATCCTGCCACACAATGGCTTCCAGCTCCTCCTGTTTATTGCCCATGCTGTGTGCATTGGCATAGATGTACTTGAGCTGGGCTATCGATTCCACCCCCAATACTGGTATGCTCCCCCTAGGCTCATCTCTGGTTTAAACTACTAGTTTTATCCCATTCCTCCTTCAAACCTAGTTTAAAGCCCTCTCTGTGAGCCCCGCCAACCCGTGAGCAAAAATCCTTTTCCCCCTTTGAGATAGCTGGACTCCATCTGTCACCAGCAGGCCCGGTGCCATGTAAACCTCCCCATGATCAAAAAAAACAAAATTCCACTGATGGTACCAACCTTTGAGCCATGTGTTAATCAGGTATGTTTTCCTATTCCTTTCAGTATATTTCCCTGCCACTGAAGGGATGGAGAAAAACAATACCTGTGCTCCCGATCCTCCCACTAATCACCCTGAAGTCCCTTCTGATTGCTCTTGGGACTTCTCTCCGCAACCTCATCACTGCCAACCTGCACAACCAAAAGCGGGTAATAATCAGAGGGCAGAACCAGACCAGGGAGTTTCCTAGTAATGTCTTTTGCCTGGGCCCCAGGGAGGCAGCAGACTTCCCTGTGGGATGGGTCAGGTCTGCATATAAGGCCCTTTGTGCCCCTCAGAAGGGAATCGCCTATGACAATTACCCTCCTTTTTCTCTTAACAGAGGCTGTCAGAATGCGTGGGGCTGACTGACTCAACCTAGGCAGCCCCCTGGATAGGCCTTCATCTACACCCTGATCTTCATTGACCTGGTCCTCAAGTTCCAGAGTCCCATAGATGTTGTGTAAGGGCAACTGGGAAGGTGAGGTAGACCGGGAGGGGTTTTGCCTGCCTCCCTGAGCATAGACCTGTATCCATTCCCCTCCATCTCTTAAGTCCCCTCCTGCCTGGTAGCAAGAACGTAGGGAGTCCTCTGCTTCTTGTGGAGCCTCCGTCTGCTGCCTCTGCCTCAGGGAACGTAGGGTGTGGGCCCACCAATCTATCTCCCTCTCATACTCCCTGATACTCCTCAACCTTTCCACTGCCTCCTTCAGCTCTGCCACCAGGCTGAGCAGATCACCCACCTGGTCACACCACGCACAGGTGTTGTCTCTGCTGCCCTCGGGTACCACTGACAGGCTCAGGCACTCCCTGCAGCTGCAGACCTGGACAGCTGCATGTTTACATGGGAGCTCCATCTGGGTAACCGCATTTTTTATGGAAATGGCTTTCATCGGAGTGGCAACCATAGCTGGGTCTCCTTCTGAGAGGACGATGCCCACCGGTTGAGTAGCCTTCTTGAGCTCGGAGGGGGACTGCGCCCTCCCTGTGTGCCCTGTCTGCGTGAACTGCCGCACAAACTGCCGAGCCACACCCTTTCTGATGCACCACACCCTTTCTGACGCACCACACCCTTTCTGATGCACCACGCCCTTTCTGACACACCACGCCCTGTTTGCCCTCCCTGGTCACTGGCGCTGCCCAGGGACCTTTAAATCTCCCATGGTTGCTCTTGGCAACACCCACGCTGCATCAGCCTCAGTCACTCTCCAGGAGAATACTGTGGGAAACAGTGTCAAAGACTTTACTAGTCTAGTAGACAACAACCACAGCCTTTCCCTCATCCACTAAGCAGATCACCTTGTCGTAGAAGGAGATCAGGTTAGTCAAGCAGGACCTGCCTTTCATAAACTCATGCTGGCTGGGCCTGATCACCTGGTTGTCCTGTACATGCTGCGTAGTGGCACTCCGGGTGATCTCCATAACCTTCCCTGGCACCAAGGTCAGACTTGACAGGCCTGTAGTTCCACAGATCCTCCTTCTGGCCCTTCCTGTAGATGGGCGTCACATTTGCTAACCTCTGGTTAACTGGTACCTCCCTGGTTAGGCAGGACTGCTGATAAATGATGGAAAGTGGCTTGGGTGAGCACTTCTGCCAGCTCCCTCAGTACCCTTGGGTGGATCCCATCTGGCCCCGTAGAATTCTGTGTATCTACGTGGTGCAGCAGGTCACTAACAATTTCCCCTTGGATTATGGGGGCTTCATTCTGCTCCCCATCTTCCAGCTCAGGGAGCTGGGTACCCCGAGAACAACTGGTCTTACTGTTAAAGACTGAGGCAAAGAAGGCATTAAGTACCTCAGCCTTTTCCTCATCCTTTGTCACTATGTTTCCCTCCTTATCCAATAGAGGATGGAGAGTCTCCTTAGTCCTCCTTTTGTTACTAATGTATTTATAGAAACATTTTTTATTGTCTTTTACAGCAGTAGCCAGATTAAAGTTCTATTTGGGCTTTGGCCCTTCTAATTTTCTCCCTGCATAACGTCATGATATCCCTGTAGTCCTCCTGAGTTGCCTGCCCCTTCTTCCAAAGGTCATAAACTCTCCTTTTTTTCCTGAGTTCCAGCCAAAGCTCTCTGTTCAGCCAGGCTGATCTTTTTCCCTGCTGGCTCATCTTTCAGCACATGGGGACAGCCTGCTCCTGCACCTTTAAGATTTCCTTCCTGAAGAATGTCCAGCCTTCCTGGACTCCTTTGCCCTTCAGGACTGCCTCCCAAGGGACTCTCTCAAGCAGCCTCCTAAACAGGCCAAAGCCTGCCCTCTGGAAGTCCAAGGTCACAGTTCTGCCGACCCCCCTCCCTACTTCACCAAGAATCAAAAACTCTAACATTTCAGGATTGCTATGCCCAAGACAGCCTCCAACAATCACATCACCCAGAAGTCCTTCTCTGTTCACGAAAACAGGCCCAGCAGGGCGCCTTCCCTAGCTGGCTCACTCACCAGCTGTGTCAGGGAGTTATCTTCCACATGCTCCACGAACCTCCTAGACTGTTTCTTCTCTGCTGTATTGTCTTTCCAGCAGACATCTGGAAAGTTGAAGTCCCCCATGAGAACAAGGGCTAGCAATTGTGAGACTTCTCCCAGCTGCCTATAGAATATTTCTTCTGCCCCTTCATCCTGGTTGGGTGGTCTATAACAGACTCCCAGCACAATATCTGCCTTGTTGGCCTTCCCCCTGATTCTTCCCCATAAACTCCCAACCCTATCATCACCATCATCAAGCTCTAGACAATCAAAACACTCCCTAACACACAGGGCTGCCCCACTGCCTCTCCTTCCTTGCCTATTCCTTCTGAAGAGTTTATAGCCATTGAGTCATCCCACCATGTTTCTGTGATGGCCACTATATCATAGTTTTCCTGCTGCACGATGGTTTCCAGCTCTTCTTGTTTGTTGCCCACACTGCATGCATTGGTGTAGATGCACTTCAGTTGGGCTATTGATCCCGCCACCCTTCTGGGGGGAGAAGCCCTAATTCCTACACGACCATTCTCAGGCGATGCCGTTGCTTCTAATCCATTGCTGCTAATCATCAATAACCCTTGCATCTTTGCTGCCACATGGATCTCCATCCCTTACCTCCACCGAGACAGCAGACCAAAGGACCTTGCTAGCACACTGTTCCTCAAACATTGGCATGCCGCCCCCAGGCTTATCACCAGTGAGCCTGGTTTTATCCCTTTTGCCCTTCAAATCTAGTTTAAAGCTCTTTTAATAAGCTCTGCTAACTCCTGGGCAAAGATCCTTTTCCCCCTTTGAGGCAGGTGTACCCTGTCTGCTGCCAGCAGGCCTGGTGTCACATAAGCTGACCCATGATCAAAAAAAACAAAATCCTGCTGGTGACACCAGGCTCGGAGCCAGGTATTGATCTGCTGGTTCTTCCTGTTTCTTCCCTCATCACTCCCTGCAACTGGAACAACAGAAAAGAACACTACTTGTGCTCCTGATCCCTTAACCAGTCGCCCCAAGGCCCTGAGGTCTCTCTTGATTGCCCTCGGACTTTTTGTTGCAACTTCATCACTGCCTACCTGAAAAATCAGTAATGGATCATAATCTGAGGGCCACACCAGGGTAGGAAGCTTTCTCTTCATATCTCTAACCCAGGCCCCAGGGAGGCAGCAGACTTCCTAAGAGGTGGGTCCAGTCTGCATATTTGGCTTTCTATTCTCTTCAGAAGGGAGTCTCCTATGACGATGACCCATGTTTTTTTCTTTATGGAAGGTATTTTGAAGCAGGGCATACGCCAACTTAACCTCAGTGACACGTTCAAGCTAGATGAACCATTATCCTTATTATTATTTAGTTCCACTTGCACAGCCTCATACTTGTTATGCAAGGGCACCTGGGAAGGTGGCTAAGGCAGGCACCCCAACAGCAATGTTACTTATTCAAAGCCCTCACATAGCTCAAAATTACATTCTTAGTCCTCATATGTTAGAGGAACAGCCAAAACCAAGATGAGTATTATCTTGGTTTTGTTTTTTAAAATCTAACAATACTTATACCAGCTGAATGCTTCTGAATGCTTCTGCTTCTGCTTGGTAGTACTGCAGCAGATACATTAAGCCAGTAACACTCCTGTGTCCACACTTGTTACTATCACCTCCAACCTTAGCCACTGGCACAAAGGTGCAGAGGCTCACAGTCTTCTCACAACTTGTTTCCTCATCAACTGGAATGACTAAACCCACTACATGGTGAAAAGTAGGAGTGTTCTTGAAGGATACAAAGGCACTCTTTTGTGTCCTACCCAGCTTTCATACTTCACCAAGGGAAGTCAATGTGTGACTCTGACATATGTTAGGGCCAGAGAAACATGGAAACATCTGTAATCAAAGTTTTGGGTATTTCAGTTTCAAAGATAAACAGCTATCATGAGTGTAAACACAAGGCTGTATTCAAATTATAGCCTCTTCTGTGAAATCTTTAGTCAATCAGTCAGTGATGAGAAAAATGTTGCACAGATATTGAATCAAAAACATAGACTATAGTATTCAAGGCAAACATCTGCAATGTTTACATGAGTCATCTGTACAACTTTTTGTAGCAGTATGCAATAGAAAAGAGAAAAAGGCAGAACAGAGAAAAAAGATTCACTGACTACAGTTTTGATGACAGATTTTTGCAGAACTTGGACTGAATGCTACTGAGGTTACTGATGGGAACATTAATTAGAGATTTTGCACAACATCAACAAAAGGCAAAGACAGTGTTACTGGATAGGTCTCTTATTGCTAGATAAGCAAAAGGATTTGTGTATTTTTTTTTTAAAAATCCTTAAAAGAGAGTAAGTGTAAAGGAATAACTATAAAATATTGATTAAATAGATCTGACAAATCGGTTTCCCAGCATCATGCAGTAATGGCTACTTTCTGTGGAGAGATGTTAATTTGAGTACCTAAATACTGCAGGAACATATAAGCAATTTTGGTAAATGTAATAAGCTTGAAAAGAATGAGAAGGAAGTGTAATCCAGGTTGCACAAGTTTCTATACAATGAAAACTCTGTATAGTTGCATTCATCCTCAGGCTTAAAAATAAGATTCTACATACAATGGGGAAGGGACAATGAAAATTTTGTTTGGATATACCTAAATTCTGTAGACTGGAGGCTACACTGCCTTTGAATGTGTGTGCAAAATTAATGGTGATCTTTCAGTATGGAGATCAGACCGATCATAAATGTAGTTTTCATTTGCCTCTCAACAATAAAAGAAACAGGACTCATATCTTCCTTGCCATGGAGGTACTGGAAATTGAGCTCATCCTGTTTATTTTCAGCCTAATGTAGTCTTTCCTACCTCCTGCTTTGTAAGTTATTTATACTCACAGGATAATATATTGCATACAAGAGAAAGCCATATGTGCATATCAGTTCTTACTTAATGCTCTTCCTGAACAGCATCTAAGTAACTTTATAAAAGGCATCATTATACCCACTTACAGAGGGAAGATAGAGGCCCAGACAGGTAAGCGAACTTTCCCATGGGGCCTCAGCCCATTGACTGCATATCTAAGAACACAAACCAGGCACCCCAAAGTCCATTTTGGAGTTTTATCAATCATTTCTCACAATGCTGAAAATGATGACCAAAATATAGAAATCATAACCTCAAATTATCAAAGAGCCATGTTCTTAACACTGGGGAGGGGTTTAAGATGATTCTTACTTTTTATTGGAAAGTTAGGCTTATGTTATTGGCTATGTCTCTAAGCTTTCCTCCTTAGGCATAGTATACATAAATATTATTTTTTCAGATGAAAGTGCATATGCTAGTGCCAACCTTACTCCAGTTACTAGGGCAACCAGGAGAACACACACACACACACACACACACAAAATGCACAAGCCAGATAAAATCAACTCCTGTTTATGCATGAGTTATGACTATCAGCATTGGCAAAGATTTTAAAAAACAGATGACTGGCGCTAGGCTATTAAAGAGGCAGCATTAATTTTACTCTTTCTTCTGCTGCACGCACCACAATTCACTTATGTCCTTTTGACTTCACCCCCAAGCAGAAAATTGTTCTACCTAAAATATGGAAGTTATTATCATTCCTTCCTTCAGATTCAGGCATCCAAATAAATGAAATTTCAACAGTGCTTAGCATCAAGCAGCTTCTCGGCTCTAAGGCTAGTGAAACCGCTCAGGATTAAAAGTGGTAAGAACAGGCTTAACTGTCTGGAATAACGTAGGCAAAATATCATGTCACTTTTATGTGAAGTAATTTGACAGTGAAGCAATAATATTGAGCCTTACATTGCACCTAATCAAGGCTAAGTTATAGCATCATATCAAACCTTTATTAAACTCATCTTTGGAAAACAATTCTCACACAAGTTGATTCACTCTATCAATAACACTTTAGTCACAGCAGTTGCAGCTCTGCTGTAAACAACTTGCTAATTGTGTTTCTCAGTCTTTATGGTAGGAGACGTGCTAACGGATTTAAGCATGTCGTCACAACAGAAAAGTTCCTCGAAAGAAACAAAAGCTCACAAATAAGCTACACTCTCCAGATAAATTGTAGTTGCCCCACGTACACACTCACAGCCACTTTGATTCTTTCTGAGAGCTTGCATGGAAGATGAGCAACATCCATTATCAGCACAAGCATGCAGTAGAGAAATGTTCTATCCTCTGCAAAATTAAGTGCTTACATAAAGGAAACAACACTGTAATTTGACAGCTTAACATACAAGAAATCATACATTCATTATGTTTTCTACAAGCATCTGTGTAAATCAGTGGTCTATAACCACTGATTCATTGTATACGCTGGTTTTGGTATAACTTACAACACATGACAAAACTTAAAATATTTAAACCAGGCATCAATGTAGAAAGTTACAGCTACATCTTCCAAATACAGCTGGGCTTAACAAATTGCCTAAATTCACTATATTTTGTATTTTATTTATATATATTTCATTAAAAATGTAATGTGCTGTCTATGGGAGCATAGTGAGCATTTCGTTGTATACATAAAGTAATCCTTAAATGTTCTTCATAAAACTTATCAAGTCATTGAAGTGCTTGCATTAAATTCTGTATTTATAATTATCTGATTTATTTTGAAACTGTTATTGGATAGATTACATGTCTGTATGATTTATCTGCCATGAAACTAATAAAGTTAGTAATAAAATACTGTGTTAATCAGAACCGAGAGTTCATCCTCATACAGCTGTATTTCCAGAGAACTATATTAATTTTAAACTGGAACACCATTGTACCAAGAATGCTATGAAACATTGCTGCCATCTACACGAATTACTAGTGAAGAAATGTGGTGACTGTTTGCTTTTCATTTTGCAATAATATTTTAGGCAGCAGCTTTAGGAACCTTACTGCTGGGATAATTATGTGATTTATGGCACCTCCCTATTTCTTTGTCCTTTCTGTGTATAGTTCCTCAAAGGAATACCCTCCTCCTCTGTTATGGCTCTCTAGCAAAAGTGGATTTTGTTGAAATTAATGAAAAGGCATTTTTGAACACTATGCAAAACATCCAGGAGAATGTTTTAAGTAGTATTCAGAACAATTCTGCTTAAGCATAAGAAAACAACTCCTAGGAGGACTCATTTCCACTCACCCGTATTTCTACTACCTCACTACGTAACATCCTGAAAATATCATAGATTCACTATATTCTGTAAGTTTACATTTGCCTCAGCCATAAACTAATTCTCTTCACAAAACACCCCAATTCTCCTGCCCAACCACATTTTGAACAGCCTCACATTCATTAAAAAAAAATAAGTCAAAATAAAGAAATAGTTCATGTAGTACTGGACTACAGCCAGTTTTTCTAGGTCAACAGAAATCTGTCTTAGTCGATACAAATATTTCCTTCCTATGGTGAACATATTTAAAGCTTTTTTTTTTTCTTATAAATGCTAATTACTATAGCCTTATGAGCTATCAAAGAGAAATGACTGGAGGGAAATTGCTAAGAGAAGAACTCCTAGGGCAAAGTTAAAAGAAAGCATCTTCATACATTTTAAGGGTGAGAGAAGCATATGCGATGCCTTTTTTTATATGGACCCTTGCAAGGGCTCCTTATGCCTCAAAGTACAGCTCTGTTTACTAAGTTTCTCTTTAAATTCCTATGCAAGTTCTTTCATCTGCTTTTTCACAATATAGTTCGTTTCAATTTCCATGGCAATCATATCTTTGCAAACTACATGCATTCTGCTGTTTACATTATTATACATGAAGTGTAATTCAGAGACATGCCATCATAGGACCTAAGTGTAGACATGTGCACACCTACTCAAATGGACAGTAGACAATCGTTTGAACCATGGCTAGACAAGAAAAAAGCAAGAAAGCTGGGCACATCACACAACAGATCATGGCACAGAGATCCCCAGTGTAGCACATACACAAAATGGGTATGTATAACTGCACATCCCAAAAGCAGTACAAAGCTGTTGGCACTGCATTCAGCCTGAGTTAATAAGCCCTCGCACTCAGCAGCAAATAAAAGCTAGTCTAGTTTACACCAACTAGACTATGTGGTATTTATGCCTGATCATTAGTCTCACTCTCCTGAGATAGCCTTACTGGGATATACTTCCGTCAGCCCATCACCGTACAAGATTGTTTTCACTAGACTGGCATTTCTGAGAGTCTTCCTGTAAATGGGAATCTGTGCTAACCATAGGAGAGTGTTTTTACTAAAAGGTCTGAAAGCTTTGACACCTGCTACCAGCTCTGCTACTGGCCTCCTAGGTGACATTATACAAATCACTTAATCATGATTTCCTTCATTTGGAAAATAAGAACATTATATTAGTTTTCTGGGGACAGCATACAATAAATCAAGATGTTAAACATAATTATTGAATATAAAGTGCTACAGACATGAACGGTTAGTAGATACTTCTCTGAAGTAAGGCATTGATAGGAAAAGGGAATTATGAAGTTAATCACACAGTTTTTACTCAAGCAAATGATCCTTTAAGCTTCATATTCAACAAAGCCTGAAGTTGATAAAAACTTTCCCAAATTTCAGGATAATTCACTAAGCAGTGGTAAAATATGCAGTATACAGCTCAGCATGAGATACAGCCTGTAAATAACTATGGTTGTGAAAATGCCTTGCCTTTAATTTGCTCATTTGAATGTCTATACTTTTCACTCATTAATCTTTTGCTCAGTTTTACTGTAATCTTAGGAAATACAATAGTTGAGGGATAAACAAGGGAAACAGGATTAGACATAAACTATCAAATGCAAAAAAAAAAAAAACCAACCTTCAAATAAAGGAATAATAAATTAGACAAAGCAGAATGGTTTTATTGTATACTCAACCTTTGAGGCAATATAAGTGCTATGCATTTGTTTGACAAATATGTATTGTATTTAAAGTCATGAAAACAATTACAATGAAATTTCCCTCCATCTGTATTGCACAGCTTACTATGCTATTCATGACTAAACATTTTAAACTAACTTCTGTAAACAAAACATCTTCTGTGTACAAGGATAAAAATCAGCTCAGTTTGTAAGTGAAATAATTCTTAATACCAATTACCAGTTGCCATGGTAATAATGGAGACTCAAGAAATATGTATTTTGCTTGTTTGGCATAGACCATCTGCTTCCCAGAAACACGCACATAGTGAAAGTTAAATGTCTGTAGGAAGACAATACCAAGGTCAGATACTCATCCTACTGGCATTTACACATTGCTATTAAAGTTACATGCTAACACTATTAATTATGCTTGGCTGCCTCCTTTTCCCTTTTTTTGAGCAAATAATTGGGAAGTTTTATTATAGTGAAAAATTCCTTCCATGGTACTTAAATATTTTGAAATAACATGATTTTCCTTGCAGTATTAGGTTAATCACTGTCATTGTTAATTTTTTTTTATTGCATTCATTCCAATTTTTAAACTGTGAAACTTTTAAAAAATGCATCTATGGTGATTCAAATACAACCAGTCCAAAAGTGTCAGAATTCTGCTGAAATACATTTATACAGCTTTAATAGGTTTTTAATGAAAAGTTTTTCTTGGCTGGAAACATACAGTTATTTTTCATTTAGCTACCAAGCTTTGAGAATGTAAATGTTGAGTCCTTCATTAACACAGGTGTTAAAAATACCACATGTGTACAGATGTTTGCTTTAATACTTTCTCAAGGTTCAGGAAAACAGTTATAGGAATTTTAGAAACACATGTAAACTTGTCAGTGGAAGTGTGGTCCAAAGAGTGAGAAATCTTCCTTAAAATGAATTCAGATCAACTGCTTGCATTCCTAAATACAAATTTGCAGAAACACTTTTTACACCCTTAAAACACACGGGTTACCCACAAACACTAGCACTGTGTCACAAAACAAGAATAACTTTATAGGAGAACACAGCATGAAATTAGGAAAATATATCTAAGTAATACATCCAAATAATAATTAAAATGATACATTCTTCCATGGGAAGAAGCCAAGACTGCTTTTTGAGAAGAGCATGCTCCAAGCAGTTCCCCAAACCAAGTGATGAGAACCCTAGGAAACCAGGAGCACATATCTGCCATAAACATAGCCGTTCAGGTTAGGTTAGGTTAAAACATGGAAGAGCTCTAAAAACCCTGTAAATGAATGCAATTACAGTGGCAGAAAAAGTCTATAGTGTAAGATAAAAATCACAAATACAGTGACAACTGTATATATTCATGTTCACCCTCCCTTGCCTAACAGTAGATTAAATGAAGCACATTTGAGAGGAGCATATAGAAAACATTCGAGGGATCAAAGCGGGGGGCGGGGAGGCAGTGCGAGGCAGTAGAGCTAGAGGGGGATCTCATCCACCAGAACTGCAATCTACTGCACACAGACTGCCAGAACCCGCCAGTCCTTTCACTGCACTCAAAAAGTCTTTAACTGCTTCTCATAGAAACAAATTATTTTGTGCGTGTTTGATATTTCTTTAAATTATTCTTCTTCTTTAATTTTAGTACTTTCTCTTAAATCAGGGATCTGTGCTTTTGATACGCTGAAAGATTGTCCTTTTTTAAAGGAATTATGCTTGTCCCAAGAGAAGTCACCTAGATCCTCTCTGGGTTTAGAGGTCATAAAAATCTGGAGTCTCTTTTCAGTTCTGTAACTTTCCTGCAGTTCCTTTCCCTTCCCAGTCTCACATGGCTAGTCCTGTAATACCGCACAAGATATATTGTAAATGAAAACATCTGTTCAAAATAAAAAACTCTGAACCTTCCAAAGTCTAACTTGTGGATTACTCAATAAACTTCAGGGTCCCAATCTACAAAAAGGCTTAGCTACCTGGTTACCACTGGTAACCTGGTAGGCAGCTAAGCCCATGTGACATTGACATCTCAAATTCTTGTGGCCCTGCCCAGCTCCCAAGTAGAGGCAAGTATCCTTACCACACCCTAGCTTCATATTGGAACAAAAATCGAGCATGTTTTGCTCCTTCAGCCCTTATGTCTAGTTTAAATGGGTACTCACCCAGTATGCATAATCAGGGCACCCGGATGACCAGGGGTGCTAGAGAGCACATCTGCCCCAGAGAACAAATATTGCCTAAGAAGCTGCTGGTGCAATCCCTAACTCCTCCCAAATAAATCTTCCCTGTAGCACATCATCTGAGATTCAAAGAAGAGCTGAACATGCTTGTTGGTCTTATCTCTGTCTTGGCACGGCAGGTTGGGAAGAAGAAAAAGGGAAGAGGAAAGAGAGAAGATCCACTGGCCCTCTGCTTTCAGCAGCTCCTTCTGGGGCACCAAAACCATGAATAGTGGCTGTGATGGGGTTCGCTCTACCTCCCAGCTCAGGAGACTTGTAGCCACCTCACGGCTTGTGGTGGCACGAAAGGATGTCACCAAACGTGCGCTGTGGGGCTTTATGGTTTGTATTGTGGAAAAAGCCTGCAGTTTTTTGTGGGAAACAGTAAGCACCTGGAGAAATTAAAGGAAGGTGTTCTGCATCTCCTCTAGGTTTAAATAATCTATCACTGATACTTAAAAATGAAGGCACCTCTGATAGTGGTGAAGTTGGTAATTTGGAGGATTAGAGCTTTGCCACAAATGTGTCAGTGTTTTGTTTTGGGTGGCCAGTATGCAAATATTTTAACAAATAACCTATTAGCTGTTGCCAAAGTAGAACCCTGAGCAACTACTACTTCAGTACAATTATTATACTACTTAGGAGTACTTTACAGTATAGCAGTCTGAGCTAGGGCTGTTCCAGAAAGGCAGACACATCAGTGCAAACCTAGCATAGTTCCCCAGTATCCAAATCAGTGACACTCAGGACTGGGAAGTGCTCTATAGGCCCAAGACTCTTTCCACCTTCTTCTACTGATGAACCACCAGAAACTGCAATTCTAAATTATATTGACACAATGGTGAAAACAGAATTTTACACTCACTAAGTAATCATGCTTCTGCTGTTTCTAGAAAGCTATGCCCACTACACCTTTCATTACCCAGTCTCATTCAAACCCTATTCTCTTCTTTAAAAGCCTCCATCGCTTCATGTGGTCAGCCTTCTGTCAATGGCTATATCCCAAATGGCAGCTGGTGGTCACCCTTCCAAGGTGCAGATTACCAGCTCAACAGTCCTCAAAGTGTTTGGTATTGCCTCCTGCATACACATATCGTGCTCAGAGCTCTTCTCAGAAAGAGGGCAGAATTTGGCCCTGGCAACCCTAAGGGGAATTGGCAGGTAGATAAGTGCTCAAATTTCTTTTGTAATACAAATACAGACTTGGGAGTTGCGAAAGCTACATTTGTCTCATAGATCCTACGGTGATTCATTGCGTTAAGGTATTTACCACCAAATACTTCATTTAAGCATGGTGAGTAAGATTCTACATGATTATAAACTCCTACAGTGAGTGTAATTCCCATTGCCACATTTTTCAAATGCCCAAGACTATTACTATTGCACTAGAGCTAGAGATTACCTTTCCACCACTTCTTTTTTTGTCAGGCATTGGAACAGGCTGCCCAGGGAAGTGGCTGAGTCACCATCCCTGAAGGTATTCAAAAAGTGCGTAGACAAGGCTCTTCAGGACATGGTTTAGTTGGCATGGTTGATGGTTGGACTCGATGATCTCAAAGGTCTTTTCCAACCGAAACGACTCTATGATTCTATGATTCTTGACCTCTGTTGTGTCCTCATGCATTCTCTGCTATGGTGAGTTCTAGCAATTCCACCAGCTCTGGTCATATTCATTTCCTTTCCACCACATAAACTGCATGTTCAGCAGCACAAAGTGCCCTGCTTTTAACACATTACTGCTTGCCACTGCAGTAATTTTGGACAAAAACAGCAGTACAAATGTGTTTGTTAGAGTCCACATTTCGATTATCTGAAGAGACTTCAGAGCAATATCTGAAACTTATTATACTGTCCTGGTTTCAGCTGGGATAGAGTTAATTGTCTTCCTAGTAGCTGGTACAGTGCTATGGTTTTGGGTTCAGTATGAGAAGAACGTTGATAACACACTGATGTTTTCAGTTGTTGCTCAGTAGTGTTTAGTCTCAAGTCAAGGATTTTTCAGCTTCTGATGCCCAGCCAGCAAGAAGGCTGGAGGGGCACAAGAAGTTGGCACAGGACACAGCCAGGGCACCTGACCCAAACTGGCCAAAGGGGTATTCATACCGTGTGACGTCACATCTAGTATAGGAACTGGGGGGAGGGAGGGCAGGGGGAATCGCCGCTCAGGGACTAACTGGGCATCGATCAGCTGGTGAGCAATTGCACTGTGCATCATTTGTACATTCCAATCCCTTTATTATTACTGCTGTTATTTTATTACTGTTATCATTACCATTATTAGTTTCTTCTTTTCTGTTCTATTAAACTGTTCTTATCTCAACCCATGAGTTTTACTTCTTTTTTTTCTGATTTTCTCCCCCATCCCACTGGGGGGGGCGGTGAGTGAGCAGCTGCATGGTGCTTAGTTGCTGGCTGGGGTTAAACCATGACATATACCAATAATGGGGGGAGAGGGGGGGTGTTAAATTTGTATGTAACTGATATGCTAGAGCCTAATTTTCAGGGAAAACAGAATAATTTCATATTAAATAATTTTTACTTCTCACTTTAATTAAAACTTTCTTTTTTAGAAGTATATGGATCTCTAATTAGAAATTAATTATGTCCCATTATTTTTAGTCAAGATTTCCATTAGAACAACATGGAAATGTCAGTTGCAATGTCTAAGCCTAAGCACATCAATGAGCAGGACAAGGGAAATTTGAGAAAGAACCTTCAGCACAAGTGAGGAATTCCATTGTCTGGGAGGACCTGAAGAAGAGGAACTGACCTGTCCTCACTCCTACAGAAAAGAATTAAGTCTCTCCAAAAAGGAAGAACTGGTAACAAAGTGAGAGAGGAGAAAATTAAGAAGGAACAGGAACAGGAAACTTTTTAGCAAGAAAAAGAAGAAGGAAAGCAACTATGTGCCCAGAACAGTAATAAAATTCTCAGCCTACAACTGGGTAAGAATTGCAAGATTAAATAGAGGGAGAAACAGAAAAAGAGCCTTTCATCTGTCCAGTCCACTGTGAACAGGAGGACAAATAATTTTTTTCACTTCTCCTTGCAATGGCTTTTATTTTCTTGAACTGTTAAGGTCTCCTTCACCCTTCTTTAGCCTAAACAAACTGAGTGTTTCCTGTCTTTCTGTATAAGTAATTATTTCTGCTCTCTTCTGCAGACTCTCCAAGTAGTCCATGGTTTTTTTTAAATGTGAGATTGCCAAAACCACTTGCAACACAACTTCTTTGTTTTTTCCCCAAAAGACAGGATAAGCTCCTCCCCTAGAAATGATTCACACCTCTGACCTGAGTCTTGAAGAAAATGTAAAGGTGAGATTAGATTCAACATGTTTACTCTGGTACATAAACATTGGATCCATTTTGCTGAGCATTACGTGGACAAATGTATTTTGCATTTCCTTGTCATAAGCCCTGCCTCTTGCCTTGGAGGGGAGATGGCAGGAAAGGACAGCCAAAGGACATTCACAGGGAAAAGGAGGTTGAAACCTCTTCTTCTGTTGAACACTTTCCCATTTTCTTTAGACTCTCTCACAGCTTTTCTCAGAAAGATTCATTAAAACCAGAATCTAGTTCAGTAATCAGTTAAGTGCTTTCCTCACATTATATGCCAGGTATTAGTATTTCATAGAACAACAAGTTTTGTCTACTTATTTACACACTGTGGTTCCTGACCGCTGAAGGTTTTGACACAAGCAGACTAAAACATTATTGTAATCCTGTAAACTTAATCCATTTTGTGCTGAAGATTAACTGTATTACATTTTAATCACAGCAAGGAAATGCATGTAAAATTAGAGTCTGAAAGAGAGAGGCTTAAAATGTTCTCATATTCTTATCACTGCTTTAAAGTATGTATCGTCAGGGGACTGGATCCTACTCTAGGTACCACCTTCAGCACCTCGCACATGCCATCTTCAAACCAGCCAAACAAGATTCTTTATGGGACATTTTGCTTAACTGTACAGTGGGACTATATTCCCCAGCCATCCTTGAAGAGCACGTGAGATACAAAGATTAAAGTAAGTGCTTGGTACAATTATAATAAAGAAAAATATCTACCACAGCCTTAATGAAAAAAGAGAAAGCAAAGACATGCCAGTCCAAAGCCCATGTTTCACATGTGTATGCTTCTCTGTGAAACTCTTCCAACTGTTCCTAAGGACACACATGTAGTCCTTATGCATAACACAGCCTGACATGCAAAAGCTTGTATTCAAATCAATACTGCTGAGTTCATACAAGGCCAGAGATAGTTTTTAATGATTAGAAGAGTTGCTAAGATATTAAGGCTACAAAATAAAGTATTTTTTGATTCTTTCCAAAGTCTTCCTTAATTGTAAGGAAAAAAATCTAGCTTTTAATAAGTGCTACAAAGTATGTGATGGATACATTAAGAAAACCAAGAAAATTTGAAGTAATTTAATTCAGATTTTGAGCTACTATTCCTGTCCAACTACTGCAGAAAATTACCTCTCTATACTGGTACCCAGTCAGGATAACGGTAGCCTGTGCCTTCCATTCAAGTTGTACTAGAGGATATACAGACTGATTCTGCACCTCTATTTTATATTCCTTTTTTTTTTTTTTTTGAGAAAACTTTGTATTTTCTCAATGGTTTATCACAATAATAGTTACCATTAACAGAAAAAATACATAGTATTAGCTATGAAAAACATGGCTTTGCTGTCAGTTGGACAGTTTGGATTCTGTATAAGTCTTCAAACAGAGTAATGTTACAGGATTTTTTATCAGCTTTTAGCAGGATTTTGCAAATTGTAACTTGCGTGAAAAGACCCTTATCTACACAGTTCCACTGAGGCCCAAGGATCTGCCCTCCTTATTCCAGGTAACACATAAGGGCTATAAAGCATCTTCTTATGCATGCCAGGTACAAATAGTTATTAGAACAAATGATGAGCTGAGCAATTTCAGCACAAGGAAAAAAGGAACTAGACCAGACCCAATCTGAAAAGTAAATCATTAACACAAGCACTTTCTGTAGGTGAACATTTCATTCTCTGACTAGCTGAATTCTGATTCTTAAAATCAACACAGCAGAGCAGAGGGTGTCGTGATAATGACACTGTTTACTTACGTTATAATCATACTTATTCACATATGATTAATGACTAAGTATACAGTGAATCTATAAAACCCGAGGACGTACAGTACCAAGCAGTGTTCCTGCCTCATTGTTACCTTGAAGCCTAATGTACTTCGTATCAGTTTGATTGGATGGTTTCTCTCAATTCTCCAAAACAGAATAAGAGTTAACTGTAACAATTTAGTTTACTGAACTGTTAATTTTATTCTAGGAAAGCTACTATTTTCATCTCAACAGAAGTTGAAGACTTGTATCAAAATGTATTGTGGAGATTATGTGAGTATAACAATCTGTTCTCTGAAATCTTTCAAAACTTTTCATTGCTCTTGAGTTGTCATCACAGAGGTTGGGACCCATTTCCTTCCACTGGTAGAAATTAATCTCAGGTGAAGTTAATTTATTTGTGACTTGGGTCTAATTCTGGGGTTACTTACAGTGTATATGAAGTGTCTGAAATGAAGATTAAAATACAAAGAATTGTCAGTTCTTGTCTCATGAATTTAGACCTTTTAAGACAAAATAATTTGTCTTTTATCTCTTTCTGAGACTCTATTTGTGGGTTTTCTATACTTGCACTTAGCTGTTACACAAGATACAAAATTTCATACTATCACCTAACTATTAAAAATAAAAATGTGAGTTGTTCAGAAGATACCAATTCATGGCACTGTTTTGGTGGGTTTATATTTTCGCAAGACAGTCTGTAACTGCATAAAGTAACTGAATATCTTTATCATTTATGAACTTTCTTTTTGTTCACAACGTGAAAAATATTTTAAAGCAAAGAAATGCTACCTCTACAAGGGCCATAACACAGGAAAAGCTATCAATTATTGTTCCCCATCAATAAATTGTAGCAATATATTAAATGGCTTCATTAACGCTCTTCAAGAAAGTAAAAGTTCATACTGCAATTCTAAATCTCCATTCTGAAAGCTACTATAGTTATTATTTCATGACAGCAAAATATGAAATTGCTTTCTGCATTTGGCATACTGATAATTATGTTCACTAAGGACTTTCTTTTAATTACTCTTAATAGGAATAATGATTCATTCCTCTCAAATGCTTTTTGCATGTGCATTCCCAATAAATTTACAGATCAATATAGAATTTTCTAAAGGATGAACATTTTTTCCTTATTTTATTTGAAAGTATAATTGCACGAATTATTCCAGTCTCATCAGTAAAGTATTTCTTCCTATAAAATTATATTGCATATATTTGTTTTTCTAAAGTAATAGGTATTGAATGGATTTTACTAATGTGTTTGGTCTTCTGCAGTTTGGGATCTTGCATTCTTTACCACACCAGTTAAGAACTGCAAAGGGATTTTCTTCTTTGTTTCTTATTTTCTCTTTTAATTACTATGTTATTAATCTATTCCTGATAATTAAAGGAAGACAGGAAGAATAACTTCATCTAACAAAGCTAGTAGATCCATTTCAGTTGGAGAAGTCAGGAAGTTCAGTTTCTTTTCTTCTACTAATTTATTGAGATCAATTGTATTTAAATTATTGACACTGCATCTACATATAGTATGTTGCCTGATATTAATGGTAGTACATTATAAAACAACTTATAGAAGAAATTCTTTTGCTTTTAAGTCATTAAAATTTGTAATTATGATATTTGTAATAATATTGCAATAGTTTGATAGTATTATAAAAAAAATCAAATAGATTACACATTAATTCTTAACGGTGGGAGATGTTTACACCAGCTATTTTAGGCTTACTTTAATGTAATCATTGTGCATTAGTCAGCCTTTAGGACCGCTTGAGCAGAGAAGGAACTTAAGTTTCTAATTTTGATCCTCTGAATTGCACCAAAATACTCCAAAATAAATGGTATAAATATCATTTCTCTATTCCCTCTGCTTCTAAACATATAAAGACACACTGATGAGCCCTTTTTTTTTGTAATCACAGAAGTAAGAGAGCAGAGAAGCAACTGTAGACAGTGGGGTGCATATTGGTCTCAGGAAAGACATCAAAACCTGACTACAGGCTTTCTCTGGAAAGTATTGTGATGGATTCTCAGGTTGGGTAAATTTTTATTGTTTATTCTCATTTCCATGTGTTGTGGGGTGCAGAAGGGAGAGAAATTAGAGGTTTGTATGAACTAGCTCACTGGATCCTAACCAGTGGAGCAGACTTCCCTGCTGAGGTATCCAGACCGAATGGGGACATGTAGTGCGGAGCCCACGCAAACATTCTCCCCTGGATGTCTGCTGGTTCAAGATAAAGTTGGTCATGGAGCAGTGGCAGCTTTCTCAGATGAGATTCAGCAACAAAACAGCAGAAAAATCACTCTTTCTAGCAAATCATAAGCAAGAAAGCAGGGCTTACACAGGACTGACTGGTGAGGCTGCCACATTAATTTCTTTCTTGTTTACTCTTCCTAAACACAACCTTAGATTGAGAACATGTCTTAAAAGCACACTTTAGACTGAAAGATATTTTTCAAGGAATCCTAAAACATCAATATACCTTTAATTCAGGAAGCATAAGAAACATGAAAAAAGAATTGGAAGGATTACTTTCAAAATTTCCTTGGTTCTTCAAGATTATCTCATTTATATTTTATGTTACTCATATTAGTAATTACATATGTTATATATGAACAACTGGATAGGATAGAGTCCCCCAAGATCAAGAATGAGGTGTAAAAAATGTTAACAGCAGCAGTTCTGCCAGATTCAGCAATGCAGGGCGACATCATTATCAGATTACATACAGAAAATGGCTCCCAACAGTACCACAGAGGTAAAACTACCAGAAATTAGATAAGATGACATCTGTGACCTCTCTAAAATGCATATACAGGGAAAGATGGGAGGCTTTGGAGAAAGAATTTTCTATGTTTAAAAGTACCCTTTCCGTTACTGTATCATATATTATTCAAATGAAGTGTAACACATATGATAAACTCACAGTAAATCAAAATACTCATGAAATTTTTATTTAATAAAGTTGCACACAAAAGATATCTCTGCAAAAGTATAGCTAGCTCATAGCATGTAGTTAGGTAATAAAGCAAGCATTTTATTTTAGTAGATATTCCCTATGGGAAACATTCAGACTAAGGAGTCTGACTTTGACTGTTATCAGCAGAATGACTTACTGAACAAATATTATTAGAAGGTTGTTCATACTTTAGATTGCTTTTTCCATCACAAGACTGAACTGCCTGAAGTTTACACATCATAATTTGATAAAAGCAGCCTCAGCTTTTACTGATACTTTTGTTGAACTGCTTATGGCTTTGGTCAGGAAAAACTCTAACTTCCTTGCTCTCGCACAGAAGGAAGGTGGAGTGCAATTATCATTTTTCAGACTTACTACAAATTTGACAGTCCCTTTCCAATCTCTTTTGTTGTTTTGATTCATTCCACTAACACCACACTAGGCTCTTCTGTCTGCACAGCTGTTTTGGAGTCAGTTCCTTTCAAAAGACTTAAATGCACATGGGCGAACACACAGAGATATGTATGAAGTGACCACCTCTGTGGAACAGATCTGTGTTTTTGTAAGTGAGGGCATCTTGATGTCAGAAAGAGGATTAAAATCCTTAAAGTCAAAAATCACCAAATCACCCCTGGAGATTTGTTTCGCTTACCTTTAGGTGCTTGGATACTTTGTGAGGAAAAAGCAAAATATTGTTGATTTTCTTCCTTCTGAATAATAGATATCCTTTTCGTTAGGAAGCTTCAGAAGAAAGAAAGTATGAAAAACATTTCTCCATGCTCACATACAGCATCTGGTCTAAACTAACGCATAAAAAGGCCAAATTGCTCTCAGAAATAACTTTCCTCAGCTGCCCTTTGAGGGCATTTTCTTTCTAATGTAGAAAGCCCTGCCATGCTGAATACTATGCTTGGAAAGAGTGCTCCACCAAAATGGTGCATATGTGATGAGGGATGCTAGAATCCAGATATCAAAATCAAAACAGTCTTTTAAATTGTGGAATTCTTCATGTTCTTTCAGTGACCATACCAGGCATTTTCCCCCCAGTTTCTTCAGAAAATTTGGCTCTATTACTGTGTATTTGTCCCTACCATCTGTCCTGACCAGTAACTTTGAACTTGATAGTGAATTTCTATCATATTTGGCAGAGGAATGGCAATCTCTTCTGCAGTTTTGGGAAAACAATGCTCAATGGAGGTGAGGGAACCAAATTCTTTTTCCAGTTAAAAAAATACAGCAGTTTAAACTCAACAGTCATTTATTCTGTTGGCCTAGCATTAGCCAAGCACTACATGCATACTTTGGACTCAGTCACAGGACAAACCATCTTTTACTTAGCCAGTGGCTGACTTGGAAAGGACCTGATAGATTGCAAATGTAGATGGAGATTCAAGGAACAAGGAGGGGAAATTAACTGCTGGTTTTGTGGCTGGAGGAAGTAGGAATACAGAGTCAAAAGAATCTGGAAGAAACCAGTTACTAGCTGCAGTGCTCACAGAACAACTTGTATCACAAAACAATGTATTTCAAAACAATACACCATCCTAATATCCACAAAATCCACATCCTTGCACCCAAACTGAGTAACTGAATGTGACATTGTTTGGCCAGCAAAACACCTATGTATGCACTTGTGAGGATGGATACTTTTGAGTGCAGACAACTCGAAGGAAAATTTAGTGTTACTGTATCCTGTCCATTGTACCTAATGAATATATCTAAACATATGAAAATCTGGAAAGAGCCACAGAAGAATGCATGAGTTTTCACAAGGTTCATTATGAAGACTGTGGGAACATGCAGTGTATTAGCGTCGTGGTTTAACCCCAGCCAGCAACTAAGCACCACGCAGCCGCTCACTCACTCCCCCCCCATCCAGTGGGATGGGGGAGAAAATCAGAAAAAAAAGAAGTAAAACTCCTGGGTTGAGATAAGAACAGTTTAATAGAACAGAAAAGAAGAAACTAATAATGATAATGATAACACTAATAAAATGACAAGAGTAATAATAAAAGGATTGGAATGTACAAATGACGTGCAGGGCAATTGCTCACCACCTGCCGATCAATACCCAGTTAGTCCCTGAGCAGCGATTCCCCCCGCCCCCACTCCCCCCAGTTCCTATACTAGATGTGATGTCACATGGTATGGAATACACCATTGGCCAGTTTGGGTCAGCTGTCCTGGCTGTGTCCCCTCCCAACTTCTTGTGCCCCTCCACCTGGGCATCAGAAGCTGAAAAATCCTTGACTTGAGACTAAACACTACTGAGCAACAACTGAAAACATCAGTGTGTTATCAACGTTCTTCTCATACTGAACCCAAAACCATAGCTACTAGGAAGACAATTAACACTATCCCAGCTGAAACCAGGACAATTAGTAATGAGGATATCTGAATGGTATCTGGGGAAGAGAGGGGTTAGGAGATTGTCTAAGTTTAACCAAGTTTAACCATCATCTTGTGTAAAACAAAGCTTTACTGACTCTGACAAAGTTATGTACATTTACGCCAACTGAGGACCTAGCCCACATTTCTTCTTTATGCTTTTTAGATAGGTATTTCCTTAAGACAATATTTAGACTTCCCCTCCCTTTTTTTTTCTTTTTCTTTTTTTTTTTTTTTTGATGAATGACTATATTTACCATGACAGAGCTGAATAATGAGCTTTCTGCACTGACTCTGATCTGGTTCAAGATGCTTAGAAGTTCAGCTCTGCAGTTTCAGTGTACGCTAACATCCCTTTGGAAATGTGTAACTACATTCAGATACTACTGAAATAGTGAACACCTTACTTATTATGGGATCCGCCCTAGATTATTATAAATAAAACCCATTTAGGGAAGGAATCTTTTTAATGTGATTGATTTATGACTGGTAAGATAAACTGGCTTGCTGTAGCTTCCATACAGACATTATAGTTAGGCTCACTTAATATCCATAAACAACAACTTTATTTTCTGTGCAAGTATCAAAGTCTGTCACTCCTAACAGTCAAATCTCTTAGGCTCCATGCTCATTATATCTTCATTAGTTTCCCTTTTGGGAAATGAAAATGCATAAATAAATTGCACATGAAGTTTACAGTGGTTTTATACTGACAATGTACACAATTCTTACCAGCATGATAAGTCAAATAGCCACATTATGTACAGTGGACACCAGCAATCACTGACACAAATGTCAAGTTTTGTGCCTGATCCTGCAAAAAGTTTAGAATTCTTCAAAGTATATGTCTGGAATTGGTGTACACCCTACAGGATTGACCCCCAGAGAATAATGCACATGTTGTTATCACTCAATCCCACATCACTGAGACCAATGGTTGATTGATAATGTTTACTTATTTTTAAAATGTTATTGGAGAAATTCCTGTTAATTTTTGGCTTTGAAAAAAAATTATACAATTATTAGATGGAATGGAGGGTTGGTAGGTCATCTAGCCCAGCCTCCTTATCAAAACAGCGTCAACACTGAATTCAGATCAAGGTGGTTAGAGATTTGCCCAGTTCAGTTTCTAAAACCTTTGAGGACCAAGACTCCACAAGTTCTTCAGGCAACTTCTACTACTTGGTTATCCCAACAGTAAAAAATGTCTTCTTCACATCCAGCCAGAACATTCCCTGCTTTGTTTTATGACTTGCTTTTCATTCTTCACGCACCTCAGTACAGAGCCTGGCTCCATGTTCTTGATGGTCTTCCCATAGGTCCTGCAGAGTAGCTGTTGGGTCCCCACAAAGCTGTCTCTTCTGCAGTCTAAGCCCAATTCCCTCAGCTTCTCCTCACAGGGCTAGTGCTCCAGCCTTTTGACCACCTTGGAGACCCTCCACTGTCCATCAACAAGTTCTCCTTGCTTTCCTCAGCAAGGTGTAAAACAGTTTTGCTCACTAAGGGCATGACCCAAAGCTCCCTGAAATTAATAAAAAGACCTCCATTGACACTAACCATAAGATTTCGATAAAGTCCTAGTACTAAGAATGTTAAAAGTGATCCAAAAATGTCCCAGCCCTTCTCAACTTTCAAAAAATTTCTGTTACTTCTGAATCACAGTTTTGTTTTACTTGTGTGGGTGCATAGGAGAGCATTGTATTTTAAGAAATTATATTCAGTGAATGTACCTGTTACGGAGGCACGCACAATCAAATCCAACAGGTGTTAAACTCAGATTTATTCTTCAGTAAAAAGTTAGTTAGAACACTGGTAACATTTTGTAAACCACAGGCTCAATGATGTAAGGGGAATTAATACTACACAGCTGACTTAAGAATTCTTAAGATTTAAAATGATGACTCAAAATGCACGTATCACTCACCTAAAAGATGAGGGCTCTCTACCTCAAGAAGTTACCTAGGGCGGCGTCCCAACCCAAGGTTTTTTTCCTCTCCTCCCTGCCTGGAGAAGTTTTGTTTCCTGTCGGGGTGTACTCTTCCTCTGATGTCACCAAGACAACCACAATGCAACTTTCACTGCTGTGGATTTAGCTTTGCCATGAAGTGTAATTTCTGCTCATAGCAAACAGTAATATAATGTTCATTAAAATTCATTAAAATTCAGGATCACAAAGTTGATGTAAGCATGAATCTTAGCTATTTTATTCCCCACCCATATCTCGCCATCTTCCTGAGTTTAGCAGTTTTGTATTTCAGCACCTATGTCAATTAGTTATTTTGTACTCCAGCGAACCTCTGAATCACTTTTATTTGAAGAAGGCAGACACAGAGCATACTTGGTTTTAGTCTGGAGAGAGAATACTGCCTTCAATTTTAGTATTGAGTATACAGTAGCTGGTTACAGATAAATAATTAAAATGGGACTTTCCTACAGAGGGAGACTCAGACTTATAAACCCAGGGTCAGAGAAAACAGTAAAGGCCCGGTCTGCCTTCCTTCCAAACAATGGAAATAGTCCCTGACACTTTAATATATGCTAGTGTGGATCTTAAAATAGCTTAATGATTAAGGACATACAGGAGAATTTGGATATTTTAGTAGCTTCTCCTCTTTTAAAAAGTTTCATTGATAAAGCCAATTTCAGCAGACTAAAGCTGAATTAGCATTTAGAGTTCTGACCAGAAAAGTTTAACTTTAAAAGAGCCTGCTTTTTACCAATCAAAGAAAGAAACTTATTCAGTCTGTAGATGAAAGGCTGGAAATTAATTTTTAACATTATAAATTATAACCTAGAAGTGCTGAACTACAATTAAATGATAACGACTTTAATTGTCAAACTATTTCTTAAGAAAAGGAAAGATGATGTCAGTGCAATCCTAGCCTTTCCCCCTCCTTGCACCACTGTTCTTCTGATCCTGTTTTCCTGAATTCTTTTGCCTTTATTCTATAGCAGCCTAGTGCTCAAGGTGCACAACATACTCTGTACTGATTTTTGCCACAGTTTACTACTGCTCTTGTTGGGCATATCAGTAATTTTTTTTTATGTTGTTTCTATCTCGGGTGGCTTCTGATAAAAGCATAAATTGTGGTGTGTCCCCCTTTTTTTAAGATGATCACTACAGTAATTCTTGATGCTCTGTCTCACAGCAGTTGCCACCTCATGTTTTCTATTTCACGGAGGAAGCTGTAGCAATTCTGAAGGTTTTTATTCACTTTGATTTATGATGTGCTTTCTGGTCCTGTAAAATATTTTCAACTAATCTTCAGAAGGAGTTATTGTAATGTGATTGCTGCCTCAAAGCTGTTGGAATCTGATGATGGTACCAGTGCTATGGCCTTCCTAACAATTTGTCCTGATTGATGGGGAGCTGTTGCTTGAATTACTCAGAACCCTGTTGGACATTTCATTCACTGGAGGGTGTTTAAAGGTTTATTTTTCTCTGTGTAGGCAGCTTTTTTTCTTTCACATAAAAATCACTTGATGTTCAGGATCTTCTGGTGGATATTTAGAAGAATTAAATGTATTTTTAAAAATAAACATTAAGTAAGAAAAATCTCAACAGGGGAATGACTTAGCATCCTTCTAGTGACCATCTTAAGGCATGTGGAAGAAAAGTCACAAGATCATACTACTAATTTCCCTATGCTTTTCAGAGCTTAGGCGAGAAAAAGATGTTATGTAAGCAAAAAAGAAATGACCATAGACTCAAAACTGGCCATCCTGCTGTCAAGAGTCCAATAGTCTCTCACCAGGTTCTTTTAGATATTCCACCCAGAGAGGTTGTAACGTGTAATATCAAATCTAGTTATCTGAAGATAAGTGATTTTACACAGGATTTTCAGTCTAGCAGAGTAGTACACAATGTACTGAAAACACAATACAAATGTGATACTGATGAGATCCCTATTACTGGTCTCTATGTTATGCTCACTGTTACAATACTGGGCATGCCCAGTCACCAGGAAGGAATACATGGGTTGAAGCCAGCTCAAGCCCATTGCTCTCTTCCAAGTTATTTTGCTAGTTGTTTAGTATTTAAAGTCTGTGTTGGGCCGAGACATGTGTGTATTCACTCCCCTCAAGTTGGTCTGGCTAACTCAGGGAGACATTCACACCCTTTTAATGAACTCAACTATAAACATTTACACTATCAGTTCAGGCACTCAACTGTTGATAGCCGTTTATCTAAAACAAAGGCCAGCCTCAGTCCCCTTTGTGTTGAGATAAAATCAGCTTTCTTCACAACAGCTGTGGTCAGTCACATCCTGCATTATTCCCTGAGCTTCATGGGCATGCTGCCCTTGCCCAGCTCCTCCAAGCCTTCTTCCATTATAGGGGTTTATTGGTCAGTCACAGCTGACTTAAGTGGAAATGAAGTGAAATAGCAGTACGTGTAACTACATTCAGGTGTTCAATCAACCCTAAAAATGCCCTGCTTCAAAACAGGGCAGTAGAAATTCCCTAACCAAAGATAATGGGAAGGAACAACCTATTCCCATGTAGTTGCCTGCTCCCTGATCAAAATTCAATCTGCTGTAATTTCATTCAGTTACCAAATGCCTCTACTGCTCTGCTTTCTCAGTTTGTGGAGTGAGGAAGACTGCTGCTAGGTATGCATTTCCTAGGCATGTTTAGGCATGCAAATCCTGTATAATTTGGGGAGGAAACATGATTTTGCACCCTGGTCCCTAGGTTCTGGAAGCAGAGCCCCAGCTTTCCCAAGGTGAATGTTGTTTTGACTTATTTCCTCATTTTATTGAGGAATGTTGAGCAAAAGAATGTTGTAACCACAGATGCTTCTAAAATATCACAAGACTGTAACAAGTCTTTGCAAAACAAAATGCCTGCTACAACCTCCAGGTTTATCTCTCAGTATAGGGGATTATTGTGAGCATTCAGTCTTGCTCAACGACCTAGAACTACACCATCTCTTTCATGCTTTCACCCTCCCCATAAAACTACACCAAAGGGCATTACAGCAGTCACTTGCCCAGAAAAGCATCCTCTTGGATTTCTGCGTTGCTTTTGAAGTGAGTTTTTTACTTCTCACCTGCTGTGTAGCATCTTGTCACCACAGGACAGTAGTGCCACCTGCCATCACGGCACTAAGGCCTGTCACTCTGTGACAGGTGTATGGATCGTCCGCACAGGATTTACTTCAGAGAGACACAGACAGCACTGCAGCATACAAGAATCAATCCCTGTCTCCAATGGACTGTCTACCAACAAATTTCCTTCGCTTTGCCTTCCGTGGTGAATATCACACAGCACTCTCAAATTATTTGCTACTGGACAAAAAAAAAAAAAAAAAAAGGCTACAACACACAGCAAGTGGTAGGCTATTGCTGTGTAATCACACTGAATTCAGACCCCAAATTACCAAAGTTCAGCTCTAAAGGCTTGGCCCAGATCTGCTTGTGCCCATATTTCAAAAATTAAATGAAAACAGGTGAAATAAGTTTAATAAGTAATAAAATCCAGAAGATTTTGAAATTAAGTCCATAAAGTGAACCAGGAATGCTTCTGCAGGCTTGTCAAAGACTGAAACTATGAAAGTGGTTACAGGATAAAACTGACATAGGTTGTGATAGAATAAATCTTCCTAAACGTTAGGCTGTGTAAACACCAAAAAGTAGCAAAGTACTTTCTTCAAGGTACACAACATTGCGACAATAACTCTGTGAGCTATGCCAGTAGTAAGACATCATTAGTTATGTAGAAATTCCTTCCAAGTATCCTGACAGCATGTACACTGTAAATCTCAGGTCAGAGAACTGTTATATATTGGCAGAATGCTGAATTTGCTGAAAAACCACTCTGAAAATCCAAATACAAGTGAGGTATACTGAAAATCCTCATCAAAAATAACACTCTGGGACAAATGTCTTCCGTGGGATGGAAGATGAAGCCAAGTACAATGTGTACACTATAAGAAAATTTTAAATAAATTTTAATTTGTTTAAAAACAAACAAAAGGGCGATAGTTCTTTCCCACAAAGGACTTGTATTAAAAAGAAGTTGTATTTTACTGTATCTTCTAAAAGTTTTTACCTGAACCTTCATATTTAATTTGGTTCTACTTAAAAACATAGTGGTTTTAATTAGATCCTGGCTAGGAGACAGGCATTTACTAGATCAGGTTTAATCTACTGATGGTGAGCCTCAAATAATGAGGCAGTGAATACTTCATAAAAGAAGCGTTCAGCAACTCTGATGAACGAAGGGAGAATTGACCACATTCAAAAATCCATTATTTTGCCTGAAAGATACATTACAAAGGCTGTGTTGAGTTTTTTGGTCAAAAATTTACAAGCCTGCAAATCCGTATATTCATTTCTATGATCAATGCCTCCATTGTATTTCTGCAAATATGCATTCATGCAAAGCCCTTTTTTTTTGTTTTCACTGTTTCATGAATAAAGATATATATTCAGAAATTATTAATGCTTGCTTCCATTCTGACTGAGAGGTGGTATCTACTTCGAAAACCACTTTTACTCATTTTTCGTTCCAAGGACTATGCAGGAATCCAGCCTTAAAGCATTCACTAAGTTAGTCACTTCTTTCTGATTTTAGTGCAAGTATCATAAATGCTGAAAAGATCAGTGACTTACTGGTTCATTTTGTGATACCACAAACCTGAATGTGTGAAAGGAAATACTTTGAGATAACTAATCTTTACAGGAATTGAACTTGTTCAAAGCTGATGCAGAGATGAAGAGCCAGCACAGGTATTTTAAATTAGATTTGAATAAATGCACTCATGTCCTACATTTTCTCTCCTCCCCACCACCATCCTTCTGACTAGTAAGGACTGTGACAGGTTCAGACAGCACTTAAACTGAATGCCAGATATGCTTATGCTTTCTAACTTTGGTTTAAAGTGCAAACTCAAAGTCTTTGAATCTTATTATCTGTTACTTGCATCCATTTGCACCCTACTATTCTTTATTATTATTGCCATCAAAATGTTTTCCATTTTGGCAACCTAACATAATGTTTGATGATGTGTTGGTTTTGGATTTGTTTTGGTTTTCCTCTCAAGATTGATGAGCTTTTTTATGTCAGACATTTTGGGAAGCATGAATTACAGAGCCAGAAAGCTAAAACTTCATTTTTTCCTAACTCATAGCATATATCAATATATATTTTTGATTCTGCATTCTAACAGTGTCTTCTATCACTTCTTTCCATAGTTATTTTGTTTATTAGTAAGTTTGGTGTGGTTTGTCCAGCTGGCCAACCACAGAGCTCAAGCATTTCTGTCTCCTGAGCTGCAGAGAATGATTGAACTAAGGTCAGCATTATTTGACATGCTAGCAAAAGGGGAGGGGAAATGGAGCCTCACGTACCATCTGGCCAAACAGCACTTGGCACTCCAACTGCTGCAAACGGCACGTGCCTAGAAAACTTCTGGTGAACAACATTTGAAGAAGTATGTGTACTGTCAGTAACTAGGATGTCATGAGAATATATAAACTCTCAATTTCTGAGGCTAATACCTGCAGAGCCCTACCCTAGAGATACGTTAAGTGACAAGTGAGGCCCAGGCTATACAGCCAATTCCCACACTGACAAAGGAAGATGGGATGGAGCATACCTTAAGGTTGAGTCTGCAATTCATTTTAAATACAATAACATATATCAACCTACAAAAATTGGCATGGTCTCATTGTCTTGTCTATGGCAAGTATTTATTTCCATTCTCCAAAATATTTTTTTCTCATTATTTTCCTGATTGTTTTAATGAATACAAAGGCACTATGTGTTTTACGTTCAGTTGTAAAAATTTGACCTTGTATTTAAATGATGAACAAACTGCAGAAGGATATTTGTCTACTGGTGAGTACTTTCCTTTTTGTGTAAAGGCTTGTTGCCTAATTAGTAATTTTAAAGTAACTCCTTTAAAAATCTTACACTTCTGACCATACATTCTTTTCCTCACTTAGCCACTGACAATTTGTTGCCCCTACCTTTGCTTGGTGGGTCTAAAGTAATGATCAAACACATCAAGAAATGATGTCTTCCTTCTCACCTAAAATATCCACTTCTTGCTTGGTGCTTTTTGGTGCTTTTTAATTCCTTTGCTAAAATTGCAAGCCATACAAAATCTGTATGTGTATGTCATTACTACTGAAGGCACAACATATAAAAGGCTTTCAAGTGTATGTAAAGTGAGCAAACAAACAAACAAACAAATTAGTGTAATCAGTGTAACTCCTGAATCTAGGAAGTATTCATAAAAATACCCCATTTTTATTTATAAAATATATCTCATTTTTCCTTGAAATGTAAATTTCAAGTTAACAGTGTCATTTTAATCAGATGTATTGACTGGGACAAGGAATCATCATGAAAGATAACTTTTATACTTAGTACGTCTGGAAAAGCAGGTAGAATCCTCAGAGGAACTAAAGAGGTTAACGAGGGGACAGAGCTAAGTAGCTTTCAACCTCAGTTATTTTCTCCCATATACGTATGGGTCTGTGATTCTATTAAAATGAATACATCAGTTCTTTTTATTATTCACAGATTTCTTAAAAAGAGTAAGAAAAAATACATGAGATAAAGTATCACTGACAAAGAACTGACAGTAATTTAATCAGTCGCAAAGCAACTAGAAAAATGGTGTTGCCTTCTACGTGGCATATCAGAAAGCTATCTCACACTTAGCAGTAACATAATTTCTTTAAAAAAACTACTACGTTTGTAAGCAACCTATGTATCTCATTCATCATTTTCTTACTAGTCCTTTCAAATTAGAAATACCATGAGAAATAGATACTGAAGACTGTCAGGGATACCATGGATTAACTCTGAAAGGTAAAATAATATTTTCAGGAAAAGGTTGGGAAAGAGACAGAGACAAAAATATGGTTCCATTTGAATACAAAAAAAATTAATTAAATTTAATTTTTTTTTCAGACCTAACTCATGCTAGCTAGTGGCAACTTCCTCAAATATGGTCTGTCTTCCTAGGGCTTACTGCAACTTAAGTTCTGTTTCATAAATTAAAAACTTTGCATCCTGTTCCCCATGAAGCAAAGACAATGTTACGATTGTTGGTTTTCAACAAAACTATATATGCAGTGTTATAGATGTAAAACACCTCAATTAAAGGCTGCTTTCTCCTTCAGCAGATACAAGGAACAATTTTTCCCGCTCCAAATTTTAACCCTATTACGGATGCCCAGATGCTAGGAGGAGCACTACAGGGAATTAGTGAGTATCTTGATTGATTCTAACACATCTTTTTTTTTTTTTCAGAAAGCTCTCATAAAATAACAAGCATTAGGCAAAATAAAAACTCATAAAATTTAAAGTGTCACCACGTATCTGTTGATTCTTCAAGGTATCACAATAAGACACGCTGGTGATGTCCAAATAAATCATGTATTTGCATTTTACAGGAACTAAGAGGTGATTAAGAATAATCCAAAATCTATACCAACACTTATAGTAATGAATGCTTTCCTTGAGGAAAATAAAAAGAGAACAGAATTCTGTGTTATGTCACTACAGTCAAGGTCAACAAAGGAAAGGTTTTTAATTGTAACTTCAACAATTAACTATTACCAGGGACTGTTAAGTCTTTTAATTAGTCATCAAGAAATAAAAAAAAAATGGAGCAGAAAGTTTAAAGAATTTATTATCTTTCACTTACGAGCAATTTTTCCTTTCAGTCTATGTACAAAAAAAATTTTTGGTCACCCATGCATTTTTTCTATATTCAGATTTTTGTGTTTTCCTGTTGAACATTGTTGGTATTGCTGAGGGTCAGAATACTGATTTTTTTTTTTTTTTTTTTTTTTTTTACTATCTGAAACATCTCCCTCACATTACAATTGTTTTCTACATCAGAATTTTTATAGGGCTCGGGCTTCTCACAAGGTTGTACAGCTCCAAATCTTGCATTCTGTTTTCAGTTTCTTCAGTGGAAATGTGAGGACTCAGACTTAATGTCAAATGAACCACAATGAGTATTATTAATCAAGGGGAACCTGAAGTAGCTTTTTGATTAGTTGGCTACAGATGAAAAGTTGTAAACATTTTGCTAAACTTCAAACAGTACTTTTAATGCAATGTTGCTAACATGACAATGCAGAGACGATTCTCTTCATTTAATACTGTAAATACAAGCGCATTAACCTTACTTTTAATTTACCTATCAAAGTTCATGGAACAAAGTTCTAATTTCAAGGACAAATAATAAAAAATGGCAAAATAAAAAGTTAAGCTTCACAGGAGTTTTAAGTCTCCATAGCCTTTACAGGCACTGACACCCTGACCATGAATATTGCACACGACATTCATTCTTGTGAGGAGGTTCAGTCACACATGTTGTCCCACTGATACCAGTGGTATTACACAAATGAATAAAGTTATTTAGGTTTTTAAATATTTCCTGAATCTTTCTTAGTTTTTACTGTAGAGACTATATAAACTGTACAGATTCCTAGTGATAATTTTCTGAAAATTAAAAAGAAATCCTTATGCACAGAGTTTCAGTAATAGTTTCATTTTGTGAGTTTGATAGAAATGAATCAGACTGATGTCAAATCAGTGTCTTGCTAAAAAGCTGGTGTTACTGTGGCTAGATGATCCAGAAGAAAGAGAACTAAACCTGATGTATAATGAGCTAATACAGACTTCCTCTGCCAACTTAAAAAAGCTAAATGTATTCAAAGTCCAATTACATTTGTGTCAAAATGGAACCTGTCAGTTATAGATTATGTGATAAAATCTGCCTTACAAAGCTGTAATAAGTACAGAACGTGTGTCTGTAACATATATACAGACATGTATGCCTATGTAATAATGACTCGTAGAAACCTGAGAGACTAGTCTACTCCACTCAGATGTTAGCTGATCCCCGTGCTTTCCAGCCTAATTCATCTCTGTTACAAGTGTGATAAAGGCAATTGATTTACACTTGGAGATACATTTATGCCGTAATGTCATTAAAATGCTCAGCCATCTGAAATTACCAAAAGCCAACTTCTGGGATGGAAAAAAAAATTAAAATTATAAAATAATTTTCAGAATATGTTAATCTTTATCTTCTTTTTCATAAGCAGTAAATACTGATTCATTATAGAAGTTTAGCAGTATGCTTTAGCCATCAAGCAAAAGATCATAGGTAACCTTCAACAAAATGCCCTTGGAAATTGGTTAAAATATTATATTTTTTAAAACTTCATAACTTATTTTATATAGTTCCTCTGAAAATATATATCTTTCAGTTTTTCAACAAATGGTCTGACCATAATTTGTCATCCCCATAAAAGAGATCCCTAATCCTGAAATGACAACTTAATCAATATCAACAGGGCATACAAGTATGACTTCCCAGGCTCAGCCACAAATTCTGCTAGTGTGCCTACTTCTGAATAGATGAAAGCTTCTATCTGTTTTATTGATGCTTTCAAATCCATTGAGCTTGAGAGAGATGGTGATGCATCTAAGACTACTTCACTTTTTGTTGGTATTATACCAGCAAGTAGAAGGTACATATGCACGGTAAATATAACTGATGTTGGTAAATACCAGTGGGTTATTAATTTGTTGATCTATTTTTTTCAAGAAATTAGGATAATGTTCTTGAACAAAGCATGAACAATCACAGATGTAAGTAAATAACAACACTTCGTTAATTTAGAGTCTGTGTCATGCTTCCTTTACAGGTTGTGAAAAAGATGTGTTGATTGATATCCTAACACAGCGTTGCAATTCACAGCGGCTTATGATTGCTGAGGCATACAGAGACATGTATGGCAGGGTAAGACAGAGCCATTTTGTACTTTCATTACTTCTATCTCTCCTGTCTCCAGTGCGGTTGGTCAGCCCTTCTCTCAGGTCAGTCACTGGAACCAAAAGCCTGGCAGACAGCTGGCTGGCACCAACAGATTGACACACAATTTCGCTCACGTAACTATCAATACCTCTGACAGTTTCAAATTGTCATTTATATAGCAGTAGAAATACTTCTGCCACACACAAAGTTAAAAAAAAAGGACATGAAAAGTTTCTTCTTCTATAGTTCATTCTACTCCTCTATTGACCAAACCAGTATTTCTGGACAGACTTTTTTCTTCCTCTATGGGCTTTTGGGGGTTTCTGCATTACTTTTTTCAAGTCTTTGGAATACATAATAAAGTAGTATTGTATTTGGCTTGAAACACCAAAGAAAAACACCATATCAACAATTACAGGTAGTTGTATCTTACTCACGCACTGATTAACATTCTCATCTCAAGCACTGACATTCTCAGACCTCATACCATGTAATCCCATCCATATACTAAGCACAATATTCACCTGAGCTGCTCAATGTTAAATTTATGAATCTTTGAAAGGTGTTCAAAAAATTTTAAGACATAAAAAGTTAGCTTTTTTCCTTCAAATATATTTTATCCATATTTACAGTATATAACAAGGTAATTTTTTGTTATACGAGTTCTTAAACATACACAGAAATAGATATCCTCATTCTGTTTCCAGATCTACTATTGCTAATCAAATGACTTCGGGGAAGTAGCAATGTCTGCATTTTCCTCAGTTACCCCAGCTATATAAGGGCAAAAATAACAGCAACTCCTTTTGTAAAATCCCTGTGAAATCTAGTGATGAAAAGTGCTACATGAAACTAGATACTATTGGAAAGCTAAAGAAAAATGCTGTGATTAAATTGCCCAGATGTGCCCTTCCCCTAATAGAAGCCAGCCAAACATTCTAAACAAAATCCAGTTTTCTTCTTTTCCTGAAGTTTGAAAAACTAATGGCTCATTGGAAAATGCCTTGAAGGTCAGCGTAAGCTTGGTATTGAATCAATCAGCATGGAGGACAGCGAGTTTGAAGAAATCCTACCACACAGCCATCAGCAATAATTAGAGCTAGAAATAGTTCACTCAAAAACTCCACATTAACTGCTGATGTGGTAGTCTGTTACACCACCAGTCTGTTAACCAGTAGAACAGTGTATTTTCTTCTTTGGGTAGTCGAGCAGTTTTCCAGACAGCCTTTATGCCACCTGTATACCAAAATACCACACAACTGTTGACCTCTAAATAGGCTGAAACACCCCCTTACTCTTTCTAGAATTGGGGGAAAAAGGAGAGCTGGATTTAATCAGTGTGGTGGGTTGATTTTGTGTTGTTACTCACCTATAGGAGATCACTGGCTTTATTTGGACCGTTATAAAAAAATCAAACACACAATATCTGTGATATTTTAGATGCAGCCTTGAATGGATCAGTATGTTTTAAACAGACCATAGAAGAACAATAACTGAATCACAGGTATCCTTACCTTCCAGAGACTGTGACAATGATTGAAATCAGTGGATCTGAATGATTAAAAGTGTTTTTCTATTACAAGGTATTTATTAGGCTACCATTACCACTACACATGCAAACCACAAAAGTTCAGTGTTTATCCATGCAGTATTTCTCACTGATTTTTAGTTTTACTTATAGAAAACTAAAGCATGTCAAGCTACCCAAAGGTACCTGTGATAGTAAAGCACCCAAGCCCATTCTTTTCAAGTCTTCATTTATCTCCTTAATCACTGGACAGTGCTCCTTCTCTACTCCATCCATAGCAGCTGGCTGGGGTTTTTTAACCTTTTCTCCAGAGTGTTTCAAATGGACCTATCATTTAAACACAGGAAAACATTTAAAAGCTTCATATCATTTTTTATCTTTAATTTCTGCCCTCTGATACGTTGTTGTGGTTTAACCCCAGCCAGCAACTAAGCACCACGCAGCCACTTACTCACTCCCCCCCCATCCAGTGGGATGGGGGTGAAAATCAGGAAAAGAAGCAACACTCATGGGTTAAGATAAGAAGGGTTTAATAGAACAGAAAAGAAGAAACTAATAATGATAATGATAACACTAATAAAATGACAACAGTAATAATGAAAGGATTGGAATATACAAATGATGCGCAGGGCAATTGTTCACCACCCGCTGACCGACACCCAGCCAGTCCCCCAGCGGTGATTCCCTGCCCCCACTTCCCAGTTCCTAAACTGGATGGGACGTCCCATGGTATGGAATACCCCGTTGGCCACTTTGGGTCAGGTGCCCTGGCTGTGTCCTGTGCCAACTTCTTGTGCCCCTCCAGCTTTCTTGCTGGCTGGGCATGAGAAGCTGAAAAATCCTTGACTATAGTCCAAACACTACTGAGCAACAACTGAAAACATCAGTGTTATCAACATTCTTCACATACTGAACTCAAAACATAGCACTGTACCAGCTACTAGGAAGACAGTTAACTCTATCCCAGCTGAAACCAGGACATACGTGAAGATGACCTAGAGAAAACACTAATGATATCTCAATAAAGAATTGCCAAATGTCCTTCAGGAATGGAGTTATGATTTGCCATATTTTGTATTCATAGAGAACAATTATTGACTTGCTCACCACTGATCTATCTGGATTTTCTTTTCAAATCCAATATAAACAAATAAATAAATCCCTATGAAAACATACCACCTTTACATTTTTACCTGTCAGCCATATTATGCCAACCTGAAGTGCTACAAAGCCAGTGGCCACAGACCTAAAGATCTAGAACTAAAAAAGCCAAAGAAAACCTCAGATGTCATTTTTAAGAATTTCAATCTCTAAAACTATGAATGATAATAGAAGGGAAAGGCAAGCAAACTATTTTTATATTCCAGCAATGGGCTACAGAAAATTCTGAAACTCATGGAACATCTTGCTTATACACACACAATTTTAATTTAAATAAATCTGTTAAGCACTGGGTATACTTTATAGCACAAGATACATCAAGATACTCTTGACAGCTTTCCAAAAAACCCACCTAGTTCTACTTTTTGCCATGTGGAAACAGGGGTCAGTACAAATTAGCTCTAATCTAGTTAGAGATTAAACAGGAATGGTGATTTTTTTGCCTCACCTGTGACAGCAGATATACTGAAGTGGCTAATCTGGTTAGTGCTCCATGCAGTTTATTTGATTGATCCCTCAAAAATTTGCTATCATCTTGGGCAGGAACTGCCGAACAGGATGGGATGCATCTTGCCCTGAACTGCAGCAGTTTACACTTCAGAGGATACTTTAGCACCCATCAGTGATAGCATTTCACTTGGCTGTGATCTGTATTAATGAATATATTGCATTGGGGAAATGTGCTATTTGGCAGTTCCAGCTTGTGAGTGGTAAACTCTGCAGGACAGAGAAGACAGACAGCTAGGCAATAACAATTTTAGCCTTTTCAGTTTAATCTATGGTAAAACTGTCAGTCCAATCCTCCACCCTCTTAATTTCAATTCAATATGGCAGCCACTATGCCCATTCATTTGACAAATGTAAAGTGTGACGCATTAGAAGGAGAAATGTATAAAAAAAGAAAATAAAACCCTGAACTGGGTGCATTATTCAGACATACCGAAAAGCTTTCATCCTTCTTACAATTAGCCTTCAAGCATTTCATATAGCAGAGACAATTAGGGAATATTGACAACTTAAGAGTTGTCTTTTCTTATTTTTCAATACTTTACTTCCCTTAGTTCTGATTGCAGGAGTAATTTTTAATTAGCATCCATTTGTATTATTAATCCATTTTCCCACAGGCATGTTGTCAGAAGTGAAATGTCTTAATGAATTAATTTCTATTCTGTGTGTGATTTAGTGGTTGTCAAATGCATCTAATGTGCATTCACTGAAGACTGCATATGTTTCTTCATCATAAATTTAATTTTTAATGTGTATATGTCCTCCTTCATTGCTACTTTAGCTGCTAATAATATTCAGATAAGTATCAAAAACAAAGTACAGGCCTGAAAAAGATGCAGCTCTGAAAACATAACAGTTTATCTCATGGGAACCATTTCTGGTACTCCTTTAAATTCAGACTTAGGTCAGAACATATCTGACAGCTACCTAGTGCTGTACAGAAAACATAAAAAAAAAGAGTGCACAAGTATCCTCTTAATCAGAAACAGCAACAGTATAACTAACAAGCTTTTGGCATTTGCAGTGTTTTGAAGGATGCTATCAGGAAAGGGGAGAGTGGGGAGGACATTCTCATCCATTACTCAGCTACCTGGCAAGCAAGTACTGAGACATGTGGGGGAAGAGAGGGGTTCCTTTTTATTAATCCAGCATCTGTCAAAAGTAGTTAATTCAGTTTGAATGTAATATACATAAACTGAAGCACATAACCTTCCAGTAATCCAAAGCAGATATTTTTATGTAGTAGGAGCAATATGGATGATTTTTTAAATTATTCACATAGTGAGTAACACTGAAAAAAGCACAAGTCGCCTGCATTCTATGGGATTTGACTTCCAAAGGTGCTTAGCTCTGACAGATTCGCACAGGGAATATGCCAAGGGAAGCTGCAGATGCTCTGTCGTGGTATTCAGGCTTCCAAGCCTTTAAGTAGTAGTTGCACTTAAACCCTTGAATTTTCTTCTGTATTCTAATGAACCAAAAATCAACAACCCTATGCGGTCTACTGACCTGTGTGTCTATTGCCATCGCATCCCTACTATTAGAAGAAGCATGTACTATCTAAAATTTTAATTTTAGCCAGAATTCATCTTTGACGGTTCATCTTTATTCATTTACAGAGAAAACCAATAATACTTTTTTTAAGCTGTCTTAATGAAGTGTGACTACTGAAATAATCCTGTCTATGTATTTTTTCATCTTTTCAAGGATCTGATAACAGACCTAAAAGAGAATCTCTCTCATCACTTCAGAGAAGTCATGGTTGGCTTGATGTATCCACCTGCCTCCTATGATGCCCATGAGCTCTGGCATGCCTTGAAGGTACTTGTCAAATTCAGAATTGTTTAGAGTTGCAGTCACTAATTACAGTACTGAACATATGTTAAATTGATTTTTTTGACATTTAAATGGTTGATAAACTGCTGGAAGTTAGTACACTGAAATAACATACTACTACATAGTACACTAGGTCATCAGAAATGCAGTGCTATATGAGGTCTATTCATTGGTATGCTAAAACCAGCATAAATAATATCCTTGTCATGTAACAAATACAACCCATTTAACACCTATGGTAAACTCAGTAAATGAATAAGTATTCATACAGGGAAATGTAAGGCCCTGATCGTGCAAGCATTTATGTGTGTTACGAACAAAATTCATTTGAACAGCCAGTGCCATGCACTAAGCCTCCACCTCTGCAAAGACCAGTACTTCCTTAGCAGAACATGTCTTTACATAAACACTTGCAAATTACTCTGTGACAAAGCAATCATCACTCCACTCAAACTGAACCGATTGCACATTTTGAAGAAAATATTTCCTTTTCTTCCCAGGATCTGAGCCTGTGGTCCTTAAACAACTGAAGTTTTGAAACAAACAAAAATATTTTTTCAAAGATCATGTAATTAAATGGTGAAATTCATTCCTGCAGGGCATTGTGGAGGCCAAAAGCACAAATCAGTTCATAAAAGACTTCAGTACATTCTTAGAAAACAGTTCCACTGTTCACTATTGAAAATAATAATCCTTAGCAAATTCCTTCTCAGGAAATTCCTAAATTGCCAATTCCTGGAAAATGGGAAGGCATATCAGAGGTCAACACTGTTTTCCTTTTCTTTCCACGAATAGTTGCTACTGTCCACTATCACAAATAAGACACAGATTATACGACTCCGAGCAAGGTTATGTGTCTTACATATTTTGAGAATACCTTAAAAAAAAAAAATTAACAGTTTTTTCTTGTCCTTCTGACACTTAAACCAATGCACTTTTTAGAACTAGTGATACATTTTTAGTTGCAGTTGGCATTAAAAGGATTGTGAAATATCATTGGTAGCACTGGAAGCATGACTTTTATAAAAATTATTGACAAGATTGCCAAAGTTATATTTTTTCTAAATGTGGCTCAAGTTAAACTTTCTTATAGTATTCTATCTTGATCTGGATTCATATGGCCAAAGTAAAAAACAGGCCATACATGTCTCCAGGGTCAAACTCAATGTCTTATTCTCCCATTATCCCAAATGCAGAATACTCACCAACACTATACACATGCATATTAAAAGCAGCATATGCAGTGTATCTTATGTCAATTCAAGTTTATAAAATTAATTCAAATCCAGTGGGAAAATACAGTGATTTGCAGCACTGCATGCATGGCTATGAGGCTTCCTTTAAATACCAAGTTCTATAATAGACATTACAGACTGTAACATTCCTAAATAAATTAAAAAAAAAATAAATAGAGGCACAAAATAATAGTTGTGCTCATATCTACTTCAGGTTGCCTGAACACTTGCTGGGGATGTATGCTCAATCTTTGCATCTGATTTCTTTCAGCAAATCCTGAATTCTTACTAAAGCTCTAAAATTCTTGCCATTATGTTTCTGTCAACACTAGTAATGCTCCATTCCCCACTTGTTAATGTACATGCTGAAATTCAAATTAAGTAGGAACATATTTGAAATACAGGGTGCTAGTACTAATTTAAAGTCATTTTCTATTTAAACAGGTAGACTACGCAAAAGTACACTCTGCATTGCTCCAGCAGAGACTGCTATTCTTTTGTTACTTCTGATAAGTGCAGCATTGCTTTCTTCTAAAAGCTGTGGTTTCTACTAACAACATCTTTTCATATTTACTTCTTTCCACACAGGGAGTAGACACAGAAGAAAACTGTCTAATTGACATATTAGCCTCAAGAACAAATATGGAGATCTTCCAGATGAAAGAAGCCTACTTAATGCGTAATGTTTTTTACAAGGGCACAGTAGCAGTTGTACTATGTGTGCTCTGGATGGATGTATTAGCACACATGAAGGAACTGAACTACAAAAATGACTTCTCAATACTACCTGGTTCCCTTCTCCCTCTTCTATAACTTCTATAACTATATACAAAAGGCTGAAGCAAAATGTTTAAAGTTGAAAATACATCATAGTATTTTTGAAATGTATTACTGCCTATGACATGTGAAACACCTGGAAGCCACATTTGGGCATTCTCAGAAACTTTTGCACTCTTTATTCAAAAAAGTGTCTACGCTGTCTTCCTTCCAAAAGTGTTTACTCAGGCTGGACACTCCACTCACACAACAGCAGCAGTGGCGGGGCTGCGCCCGTGGGTGGGTGGGTGGGTGGGTGGACAGGTGAGCCGGGGCAGCAGCTGAGGCCCCCCGGCAGGACCTAGACAGACCTGCCAGCCCCATGGCTAGGTCCGTGTAGAACCTGCATGGGTTACTCTGGAATAATCACCATAGAAAATGGAGTAGTATTTGCACCTTATTTATTTATCCTTTGTTTGCTAATCTTAATTAGCACTTTTCAGAGCATGTTCATTTGTGATTTAGATTATATGTTTTTGGTTCAACCTAGAATATAATAATGATCTTCAGCAAGATATTGATTCTGAGACTTCTGGTCACTTCAGAGATACGCTCATGAACCTTGCGCAGGTACTGTAAAAAAAAGTAGTATGACTTACAGTTCTAAAAAATTCATAATAACTTTTGATACTATTTGAGAAGTCTTAAATTTTAAGATGACCGTGGTTAAAGCTAGTTCAATAGGACTACACTTTAAGAGAGGGGGCGAAAGCAGGAGAGGAATAGAACTTGAATTCCTTCATCTACTTTGACTTTGGCTTTGGCTTTCAGATGGAGGCAAAGGTCAACAGACTATTTTATTAAGACCCTAGATATTCAACTGCTGACCCTCTGCTCACTCTCTCTCATCTCAAAAGGAGTCTACTTGCATGTACAAATGAGACTTTCATTTTTAAAGCTTTGTTTTCTCCATTGTTAGAATATATGGCTCATAATCCAGTCTAGGCATTATGCAAAAAATGGAGATTTATCCATATTTGACTATGAAAGGAAGTATTAAATAGTTCTCTGTTTTAAACTTTATGTTCTTTGTGCTGCTGCATATGCTAAATCACAATATGTTTGCAAGCAGGCAAATGAATTATCACCATCACACACCAACTTTTGCAGTTTTACCAATTTGTACTTTTATGCAACAAAGTTGGTCATCCTTGTCAGATCATGAGTTCCCATTCTCATTGTAGTCACTGTGCTTATTATCTTAAAAATCTTTTGTAAACCAGAATAACAAATAATGAAAAAAGGACTGCCAGGAGATAACAGCATACATAAGGTATATCTGTATTTTTACATATGTTTGTCTGGTGAAAAAGTACTTACTAAGATTTAAAATAGCAGCAGGCTTCACTGAGTTACAGAGATAAAGAGCAGATGTTTCAAATGTAGAAGCTATAACAGGAAATATTTTTTTCTAACGTTGGGTGGTTTTTCCCCCTAATAATGAAAATTCTTCCTTGATTAAAAATGAAGAGCTACAGGTTAAGCAACCTTACTTCTCATCTTTATTAAAACAATAGTACACATTTTACTTGCCAAAAGAACAAATTTAAAATAAATTATCTGAGACATTATTAGTCCTTATTTTCTTAAACCACAGATATTGATAGAGAGGCCTGAAATCAGAAACTTCTTAGCTAACAAGATCTAACTGCTATTTTTCTCAAGATAAAGAAGAGTTGCAGGGAGTTCCAACTTTACTCAGTTATACTGTATACTTTGAAGACTGTTAGTTGAATCATCCATGTTTGGATATGATCTTATATTAAAACTCAGTGATATTTCTTTAAAATATATCCTTTCTAGTTCTAGTACCATGCAACTTACAGAAGATTATTCTATAGCAACATTTCCAATGCATCCTTTAATGCTTTTTTCAGACATTCTTTGCTTTGATTTCTATTAAATCTTGGGATTGATGACACACACATCTGACTACAGATAGAAGTAAATGTGCTTCACATATGGAGAGCAAACTATTCAATTGCCATAGTGTGGTATTTACACAGGTCCACACTGAGGCACATTAGAAGTTATAGGTTATAGTCCTTCCTAAATAAATTAACAGAGTTATAAATTCAGGCTAACTAACATTCTAGTATGAGACAAACAGATTTTTATTCTAATTCTCTTTTTTAGGCATTAATTGAATTATGATCATTTTCTCCAATTTAAAAAATAACTATACATATTGTGGGATTCTCCAGCAAAACTATGCCAAGAGCAGTCACTGTTAAATGTTACTGGGGAAAGTGGGTGTTTGACTCATGTAGAGTATTACTTAACTTATTTTATTGTTCGTTTGTCTTTCTTTTTTTCCTGTGTTTTCTCATGTATGTAACTTTATGCAGTCATTCCAGCATAATTTCCTTCAAGTAATTTATCTTGTTACTAGGAATTCCACTGTGTGAAATTCTTACAATTTAATTAAAATATAAATTAACATTTTTAACAGGAAGGAGCTACAAATCAGTCATGCTACAAGTTGACAGCCAATACTTAATGTTAATCCTCCCTTTCACATATAGGGTAAAATGACTGTAAATTTTAATCTAAATTGCTTCAAACACATATCATTAAGGCAGTGATTACATGCAGCTTGAGATTGCTGAGGGTTCTGCAACCAAGGCTGATTTGTATCCTTACAAGACAATTATAGTTAAAAAAGCAATTCCAAAAGTTGCGTGCTCTTCTCTTTTTCTAACTATATAATTCAGATCATAGCGTGTTTACTAAGGCATATCAGCTTGATTTGTGTAACCGAAAAACTATTAAATGTATGGGAAAATTAAGTATTCTTCCGTGGTTTATGTATCAATGTTGTCAAACAATTTCCTAGTCTTGAATCGTAATTTTAGACAATGATTACAAGCAAGCAAAATCTCAATTTTTTTGATGTGCTTGCTCCTATGGTTTGTGCAGGGAGAAAAAAAATTGAGAAAAGATTCTTCTGGTAATATGCATATTGATAAGAAATAATCAGCGAATTGCAAATGTTACTCTTATCCTTGTTTTCCCCTCATAGTTACCTATTATAGTAAGCAATGTAACATCTGTAATACTGGAAATGGTGGTGGGATGGTGGTGGTAAGGTAAAAGCTTATTTAAAATTGGACTAAAAATGGGATAGGTTTATCCACTTTGCCCATTTTTTCCTCCCACAAGACCATTTGTCATTCCAGAGTTCCTCTTCTTAGAGGAAATGAAGCCACAATATGACAACTTGAAGATATTTTCTACAGCTGCAAATTCAACCATTGAATACATTGATCCGATCTAAAAGCCCATATATGTTATCTCAAGAAATGAAACATAACTTCATATAAAGACAACTTTATATTCCTACAGTCTTTTAGGATTTAACTTTTGAAGAAAATGTATCTTTTTTTCCCCCAGGGAACAAGGATGGAAGGATATGCAGATCCTTCTACAGCTGCTCAAGACGCAATGGTAAATATAGTCAGATGTGAACTTCTCAAACATAAAAAAAAAAAAGAACAAATACAAACATTGAAAAGTAATTTAGGAATTACTTAAAATCTTTTGCTTTTTTTTTCCTTTTTCTGGTATATTAGATTCTATGGGAAGCATGTCAGCAGAAAACAGGCGAACACAAAAACTTGCTGCAAATGATTCTCTGCAACAAGAGTTACCAGCAGTTGTGGATGGGTAATCCAGTGGTTCAACTGTTTGAACACAGATTGGAAAGGAAAAATCTGCCTTGCTAATAAAATCATGGTTTACATACCAAGAAGCTCAGTGTGCAGCAGGGTATTAGCCTGAAACCTAAGTGTGAACTGTTGGAGCTCTCAGACTCCCACTGATGTTAATGGGATTTTGGAAGTAATGCAAAACTGAACTTTGCGTGATGACTACTGGCAGCTGTAGATAGAACAGACAGACATCAGGATGCCTAATAACAGAGGGAAGAATGCACCATCAAAGAAAGGCATAGGCTATGGCTGCACTGAGTTTATACATGACACAACAGGATGAGGCAAATTTTTCTTAACTATTCTCTTCATTTTTCCTAAGTAACTCTTTGCTATGAGTGGAAACACCTTGGGAGAGGCAGTTGGAGTATTTTCAACAAATGTTTGTATGTGAAAACACATTGCTGTGTTGAAGCTTTTCCCCAGAAGTTTCAAAGACGTTTTTGATGGGACCACTTCAGGGTCCACATTCGCTCTCTCATAATGAACATACACACAGAAACATAATGGGACATTTTTATTTAAAATAGATAATCAGACATAATTACAGATTGCAAGAAATTTATGTGAGATCATCCAGACCTTCCACTTTAGAAAAGAAACCTGTTGTATCTGTTTGGTAACAAGTTTATCACTGTGCAGCCAGCTGTATTTTTTATGCCGACTTCTAACAGTAGCTTAGAACTACTTTGCTGTCATGGATCAACAAATTCTTCTGTCATGACTTCTGTAAGGCTGGTGATGATAGGATTAACATAACGTAACACACCTGCTTATGCTCTACTCTCTGTCTGTAAGAGATTTGAGGGCTCTGTAATGTAGTCCTCCCTAAGTTCTGTAGTAAGCAGTGAGTTGAAAATTTTCCTCCTTCCCTAAAGGAGTAAGCACGCCCTGTATATTTGTGTGTGTAAGTCTGCATACCTGCACTATCCAGAGAGTGTCCATGTCTGGATACTAACATGTTACGCATGTCACACCATGGCTTCTTGTCACAATCTGTGAATCTCCGGCCAGTTTTAGCCAAGCTAAGCAAGGAAGTTGTCTTAATGACATGACATTCTTACATGTATTGTAAAGAGACGCTGCTAGATAGAGAATTTATTAAAGCTTCCAGTGAAACAGAGGCTTTGGCATGCATTCATGTTATACTGTATACTGGATAACCCAGAGAGAGAATGTCCTGGAAGCCAGGTTTCAGGCTACTCATTTAGATTGCCTTACCTGGAAGATAGAAACATAATGAAACACTGAAAATAAACAGGGGAAAAAATAAACTCAATATTTATAGTACTGGGGGGAAGCAGGAAAAAAAAAGGCAAGTTGATCATTATTAATGAACTAGAATAAAGCAAGATTTCTTCCCCCCCCCAGTTTTCCAGGAGTTCCAAAATATCTCCGGGCAAGACATAGTAGATGCCATTAACGAATGTTATGATGGATACTTTCAAGAATTACTGGTTGCAATAGGTAATGTAAAAATATTTATTTTATACTAGCAGTAATCTCATAATAAATATCTAGTATGGTATCTCTGATGCATCAAGAATATTATTCTTCTGATATTTTTATCCACTTTACTCTCCTATATTGTGTAATTAAATTTTCAGAGATAATTAGAAAATAATATTTGAACTACTTTTCCATGTCTGTGTAAAACTAAAAATGTATATATGCAGCATTAGATTCTGACTGAGCAGAACTAGTATCTGTTCTTTATTTGATAACAAATTTTGTGTGATCACTGATAACTGCATTACCAACTGATTCTACACATATTAAATAATTGACAAAGTTTTCAGGACTTCAGTGGTATATAAACAAGTTCCAAGCTTTATGTGCCTTTGTTTTCCATTTATAGAATAAGGATAATAATATTTCTACAAAGATGTCATGTAAGCATATTCACTGATATTTAATAAGGCCTTCGATGCAACAGTAATGAGTACCCACCCAAAATAAGTGCCAGACTTTTTAAATTGTGAATATAGTTATGGTTGTGAAAACTGGTAGCTTAGTTTTAAGCTGAGTCATGGACAGCACTACCCAGCTTTGTATTTCAAGGAGCCTAAAGCCAACAGAAATTATTTTATAATAATCTTAGGTTTACTTGTTGCAACTCTTCTCTCCTAGTTCTCTGTGTTCGTGACAAGCCTTCCTATTTTGCTTACAGGCTTTATAATGCAATTCACGTAAGTAGTCTTTTTTTTTCACATACCATAAAAAGTAGCTTCCTATTTTTTTGTTTGCTTGATTATTCTTAAACAAGTACTTACAAATCAGTCAGTTCAATCTTTAAGGTGTGATTGTGTGTTTTAAAACTGTTGGTATCTACAGAACTTTCAAAGCAGTAGTGCCTAAGCAACAGTTAGGATTTAACGGTAACAGTAAAAGGTTAAATATATAGATTCCTTAAAAAAAATCTGTCTGGTGTCAATTTTTTTTTTTTTTTAATTTAAACCCTTTTTTTCCTATGGATTGTATCTCCCCCTGCTGTGCAGAACTCAATGTGCACTTTTCATACTACGTAATTTTTGTCTCTAGAGATTCAGTAAGTATCACTAAAAATTAAATCATGAATTACTGTTACATAAAAACAAATGGTCATGTTTTCTTGTGGGGCTCAATGTATATACGTAGATTCTTTTATCTTTGTGTGTAAGTGCTAACATACTAAAACAAATGAGTGCCAAGAAGAAATGCAGGTACATGCAAAGAAACATCTACAAATTCTTCTTACTAGAGGTCGCTGAAGACATTTTCTTTTGGTTTTCATTCATCAGTGAAAATAATGATGCGTTATGTTATATAAAAAATAAAGCGCAGTCTTTTAAGCCTAATCTTTTAAGTGTAATCTTTAGAAGATGGTCATAAAAGCCAGCCATGGGTAAAATGTGAAATATCATCTGAGAGCAGGAATGGCAAAGATAGAATTCAAGCCAGAACCATTGAACAGAACTTTTCAGCAACACTTCAGCAGTGTCCCAGTATCCTCTTCCAGATGCTGCCACTACTGCTGTCCCCTGTTTCAGATAAACCAGCAACAGTGGCAGCAAAGAACCAAGGAAAATCCTGGGGGCTGAGAGAAAGAGGCAGTATTTTGTCTGAATGATCAAAAGAGGATTCTGGCACGTGACGTGAAAAAGGTTTGCCAAAAGTACCAGGAAATACCAGCTATCAGGAAAAGGGATGTTTCTCAAAGGCCCTGTATCAAGACCGCTTTTCAAGTTAAAACCTCATTTTTAATTTTAGGAAATATCACATAGATAGTTTTCTTCTTTATTATATTCAGATGATGTATCTGATGCAGGAAAAAGTTTTTAATGATTAAGAATAAACGTTTGCATTTTGTTTTAATTAATATTTTACTCTGTTTTATCTAAGTGTTTTAATGAACACAGATAATTCTCAAAAGAAATGCAAAAATTTAAAATAGTGTCTGTTTTTGCAGGGAAGTTATGTCCAGATTATACCAAAAGCTTTTTATATGTCCATTTATAATACAGTATAATAAAACCCACCCAGGATTCTAATGCTTGAAATAATAGTCCGTAATGGTTTATAAAGAAGATTTTAAAGTAGCCATCAAACATGTATCAAATTCTGTATATGCAGTTTTTTAACATATCTCATTACTTGCTTTTTGAAGAAGAAGATTTCAATATCAATGGCTAGTCGATAAAATTATGATTTAGCTTTAAACAATCTAAACTGGTCATCAGCCATCCCAACCCTAAATGTTTTGATTACTTTTATTGCCACTAGATGTCCCCATTCTCCACACAATTACAATATGAAAATTTATTCAGAAAGTTAAAATAAAACACAGCTGAATACAAGCTATGTAAATTCTAAATCAATAGTTAAAAATCTCACTGAATTCACATTCAGCAGCAGTTGTGAAATAGATTATTGGCTTCAGTGTAGTTTGAATGGACTCCACAACAACAATCACAACAGCTACCTACAAACTGAATACCTAAGACTACTGACAAAAGTTCATCAGGTTTTTGTTTTTAAAAGTTTCAGTGCATGGTTAAAACACTGATATATGGGGAAACTCTGTTATTCAGTAACATGAATTCTATTATTTGAGCATGTGAAAATTCTGTAGGATAAAACCTTTGAATGCTTAGACTCCTTTAAAATCTGTGATATCTTTATGGGTAGCCTAATAAATTGGCTTATCTATTAAACATTCATATGAGCATATACGGATGGGCAAACATATACTGTCCAACTGTCACGTTTCCTCTCCTTTTCTTTTTAGGACTTAGGGTTTCACAATAAAACAGTTATAAGGATTCTCATTGCCAGGAGTGAGATTGACTTGATGAATATACGACAGCGATACAAAGAGAGATATGGGAAATCACTCTTTCATGACATTAAAGTAAGTTTTTACAGACTTTTGCATCTGTTCAGCACTGGCACCACACAGACTGTGCCAAGCCCTACCAGAAAAATACAAAGGGCTAATCTCCATTCAATCACTTGGATTTAAAAAAAAAAAAAGCAATGTATAAAAACAATAAGCTATCTTTTCACTGCCTCGGGCTGACTTCAGTAAGTGAGCAGTGAATTCTCAGCTCACTCTCATTCTATGTGTTTTTGTCCCTTCCCAAGAGCAAGAAGAGGATATAAACAGGGCAGGACAGTGAATGCTGAGGAACAGTTTGCATGAATAGTTTCTACACAAATTGATACCATCTTCTTTCACACCGCCCTGCAAGGTTAGGCTGATACCACTTTCATGCAAAATTGAAATAAAAATCTGGTTTTATCCTTGTGCTTAGGTAGTATCAACCTTCAGAAAAACTATTGCTCTTGTACTCTTGCTCTGTACCTTAAAACAAACACTGTTTAATTGTAGAAAAATGACTCTTGCTAAGACACTTTACCTTTTTTATGATGCTATAATCCAACCGTAAGATGTGCAGTAACCGTAAGAAATTGCTCATGATTTTTTGGTATTGAACTTGAGAAGAATTAAACAGGTTTGATCCAACCTTTCAAAGGTAGATTGTTTCAAGGTGCCCATGCAACCAAAGCCTGAGGTATGTGAAATCAGAAAAATCTTGGCCTAAAATCCTTAAGAAAACACTGTAATGTTTTACAAAACCTTACAACATCAGTCTAGTCCTTATCACACACCAAGAAAAGAAAAATTAAGAAAATGTACAGTCACAGAAATGTGGGTTTTTTTCTTGCAGCATTTTGCTTCAGGACATTATGAGAGTGCTTTACTTGCTATCTGTGCTGGTGATGCTGAAGATTATTAAGGAAGAAGAATATGACCTTCGAAGGCTGTACAAATCTATTTTAAATAGAAATTGAAGCTATACACAATACACTAACTGTAAGAGATCCCTATTCTACATAAAAGAACACAAAAACCAGTGCTATACATTTGCTAATACTAAATATTTCTTGAGACAGGAAAAAATTTTGGCAGGAACATGGTTTTATCCCTAGTTCTAATTAATATTTCTGTTTGTATGGTTAATGTAAATTAATGAAGCAAGTAGTAAAATAACTCCACGTAAGCGTATGTTTATCATTTAGTCTTGCAACATCCCAAACATTAGACAATAGGCTCTGGAAGAACCTATTCAATTCCACGCTGGAGAGAAAAAAAAAGGTTTTGCTTTATTTACTTTTAGCAGCATGACTTCTTCCTTTGAGTAGTTTTTTTCTTTTCTTTCACACTTCTTATACCTCATATTCTATGCTCTTGAACACTATTGTTTTAGTTACTATCAACGTAAGCATCTGCCCCAGTCTATTATCAGTCACTCACCAAAGAGTGCTTTTGTATTCTCTTTCATTTAGCCTACGTACTTAATGGCATTTCCCTTTTCCCATTTGAAATGAAAGCAAAAATTAGAATCAAGTATCCCAAACCATTCTTGATTTAGTGCCATGCACTAGAGGCCCCTGGAAGACAAAGCATCACGTAGCTTTGAGCGGAGAAATTCCAGAGGATTAAACGCTGAAATTCTATTTGCGCCTCTCTCATTTTAATCATTAATTGAATACTGACCTTCAGAGCGCTGAGGTATTTCCAGGATGCCCCAGATGGTATAATTCAGGAGTTGACTAGTAGTAGGTAACACCGCACCTCCAAATGAGGCTGAAGGATGCAGCGCTCCTCAGAATACCAGCAAACGCAGTCTGACAGCATCTGGTGACAACTACTACTCCTACCACAACGGGGAAAGGCGGCAAAGCCTGGCTTCAAGTCTTCGTCCCATAGGAAAACGTGACGCTGCTTTTAAGTATCCCGAGCCTATGCAATGCAGCCTATCGATGAGACTTTCCGGCCTGTGTATTTGTACCTCCCGTCAGTCTCTTACGTAAACAGACATAAGGGAAAACGTGGTAATATTCACTAAAATAACTGCCCTTTGTTTTCCTTCTGCAGCTACAAGGTTTCCAACTTGATACAGACATTTTAGGGTGTTTTTTTAAACAGGTACTTCCTGCAAGTATGGCTCAGTATGACTGAATAAAGCGCTACTATAAAAACATACGAATACGCTTTTATGCTGTTTGCACCTGTCCCCTCCCTCAGTCTGTGAAAATAACGTGACTTTCTGTGCATCTTGCTTTTTTGCAAATACTGACTTTATGTTACAAACCTACTGATTTACAATAAACTTGACATTTCAGTTGAGTCTCTCTTGAGTTTGACACATTTCAAAATACTTCAGGTGGATAACGTAATCGTTAAGGCAGAACTTGGGAAGGAACGGCTCTGGGAAGAAAAATAAGCCAAGAACAAAACCGAGAACGAGATGAGCGCTATCCCGGTCTGTCGGCAGTAACAAAACCCTAAGCTTAGGTTGTATCACGATTTTGCAACTGTACTTAGAGGTAGCTAATAACAGCCGTACCTCAGCACCGGGGAGCTACTCCGCTTTAACTCTGTGTACGTGCAGACAGGAACACGGACACCTCTCTCAACCGCGAACGCCTTGTTCACGCGGTGCTTCCCACCGCACGAGGCCCCCTCCCAAAACGCAGAGCGGGAATTCCGCGGAGAGCCTGTCACAAAATGGCGGCGGCGGCGCTAGGGCCCCGCAGGCGTCCCGGGGCGCAGCCGCTCACAGGCCGGGCAGGGGGCGGGCCCCAGCACGCCCCGCCCCACGCCGCCGGCGAGGCGCGGCCGGGCCACCGGTCACACACGGTCAGTTCCGCGCCCCGCCCCGCCCCTGTGGCGCCGCCTCACTCCCTTCTTCTGCCCCGACTGGAAAGCGGCGGTGTCAATCTCGCGCCTTCCCCAATCGCCGCCGCGTCGTCTCCCCTTGCCCCTCCCCGGGCCGCCGGGCTCCGCTTCCTGGGAAGCTGGCGGTTGGCCGCGGCGGCCGGACTTCGGAGCTTGCCGGGTCTTCGGCTGCTTCTCCGCGGCCCCTCGGCGGCGGGGCTCGCTGCCGCCGGGCTGGAGGCGGCGGGGCGGCGTGACGAGGCGGGGGCGCCCAGCCGGCCCGCCTGCGAGCCGGGCCCGGGGCAGCAGGAGCGGCGTCCTCGGCCGCCCGCCTGCTTGTCGCAGATGGAGGCCAGCCTGACGTGCGCCGTGTGCCTGTCCCTCTTGGAGGAGCCGGTGACGCTGCCCCTCTGCTCGCACAACTTCTGCCGGGGCTGCGTGCTGGAGTGCCTGGCCTCGGCCGAGGCCGCCCGCCTGCAGCAGCAGCAGCGGGGGCAGGGACAGGGGCAGGCGCAGGCCCGCCTCTCCCGGGGGGGACCCGGACCGGGGCCGGGGCCGGGCGCTGGCGGCGGCGCGGCCGGCGGCCGGGTGTCGTGCCCGCTGTGCAGGAAGCTGTGCCCGCTGCCCCGCGGCGGCGCCGCCGCGCTGCCCGTCAACACCACGCTGGCGGAGGTGGTCAAGCTCTACCGGTCCGGCGCGGCAGGGGCCGCCAAGGCGGGGGAGGCAGAGCCGGGGCAGGGCCCTGGCCTGCTCTCCCCGCTGGCGCTCGGGGGAACCTGCCAGAAGCATCCGAGCCGGCTGGTGCAGCTGTACTGCCGGATGTGCCGCCAGGCGGGGTGCGGGCAGTGCGTCTCTGAGGAGCACCAAGGCATCTTCCACTCCGTCAACCTCATAGACACTGTGTACCAGGAGGAAAAAGTAAGCGCCGCGCCGGGGCTCCGGCTGGGGGCGGTCAGGCTCTCCCGCGGGGGATCCCACCGGCCCCGGGCTGCTCTTACTGGGCGACGCAGGGAGAAGCGCGGTGTGGCGGGCAGGCGAGAGGCAGCGAGGGGGTCTGCCGCTTGGAAGCGGGAGTCGGGATTTGTTTGCGGGCTACCGGGGTGTGCCTTCCCCTGCTGCCGTCAGACCTCCTCCGCCGCAGACGGGGCAGCGGGCGGTATCGCAGTATCCACAGAGCGGAACCCAGCTTACCAAAGCACCTGAGGAGTTGGGGTTGGTTGGGTTTCGGCTTTGTTTGGTTTTTTTTTAATATCGAGACTAGCAGTCTTTGCCGAAGAAACGCACCGATGCTAAGAGTTTATTGCATGTCTGGATCCAGTTTTTCCAAGTTCAGGAAGATGTTAGTCCTACTAACAAAAAAAAAACCAACAAAAAAAAACCGCCCACAGATATTTTGTTTATAGGCTCTCTGAGCTGGCATAGGCAATTTGGGTCAGAGATAATTACATATTTAGAAATAGATGGTTTAGGTAAGTAGTAAGTTCGTAAATGTAAAACCAAAATGCATTCCTGTTTGCATGAAGACAGCAACTGCCTGGCCTAATGGTTGGTTGGCAGCTTTGTAGTGGTAGCAGTTGTGGTTTTTGCCAAAATAGCTACCATCTGGGTAGAATGAGCCTTTCATGCCTTATGCAAATTGGGTGCAGGGCAGTGTGTCATACAGCAGTTCTGCTGTGCAGTAATTGAAACGACTGCAGGGCAGCGATGAAGAGTATAGGTATAGAAGTTTAAGTACCGCACTGACTATTCTTTAAGTCACAAGTTGCTTTTGCACTGATTTCCCTACTGCCTCTCCCATCACCAATTGCATGTCACTCAGGAAACCAGGGGAAAACAGTGTTTGCGCTAGACTCTCTATGTAAAACTTAGTGATACCGTAGTGAGGTAAAGGAGGAAAAAACCAGTGATAATCTTAGTTTAAAACCAAACAGAAATAACTCAGTTATGGACAGCTTTCTATTTTATCATTGAGGCATAAAAAAAAAGGCGATTATCACACAGTTGCTTGTCAGACTGGAATAACAGCATTAAAACTTACATTGTGATAGATGTCTGTGTGAGGTGAGAGGGTTTTTTTTAAAAAAAAAACAACATTGTTTCCCTCAGCCTTTTTTTTTTTTTAAACTGTGAAGTAGCCCTGTAGCCATTCTAGCAATATGCATTGTAGGTGAGCCTAAAAATATTTTGCAAAATAGTGAAAGTAAGTTTGTGTACTGATCCAGGAAAGCATTAAATGTTGTGATGTTTTGAATCACAGCCTTTGTTTAATATGTTTTACAGCACATCCCATGATGTGATTCTAGATAACCACTGAAATGTATTTATTTTATGGAGTGGATAAAGCTGTATTAAGCGTTTCAATTGTCTTGCAGTTAACCTTCTTCAGCAGTCTGAAAAAAATGAGAATAATAAATGAGAAGCTGATGAATGAAATTTCAAGTCAACCAAATGATACGGACGTGAGTTACAGTTGCTGGATATTTTTTTTATATATATGAATGTATACTATAAAAATATTTTTAAATTATATTTTTATATATTATATAGAAATATATATTTTTTTATATATGTGTTTTTATTTCTCTTTCATGATAGGTTAATCACAACATGGAGTATACTAGTGCTCCTTGTGGCAGAGATGTGCTCTGAGCTTACTTGGGGAAGTGACTCCCATATAGACATCGTTACTGCATTTTCATCTGTTTTTATGTTCTTGTGCTTCTAGATGGTGCTGAACAGTGATGCAGAAATAATTGCACTGGAATTTGGAGAAATTTTCAAAACCCTGGAAATGAAGAAACGGCAATTGCTAGAAGATGTTGAAAATCAAAGAAGTAAAAAAGAGAAAGAATTTCAGATTTGGAAGAAAATGAAGGAAACTCACAAGAAGACCATTGAGAATTTTTTGAAGGATTGTGAAAAGCTTGTCCATGAGTGTGATCCTCAGCGTTTCCTGGAGGTGATGGCCTTTTAGTTATTATTTGATATCAGTTGTATAATGAACCTCAAATGTCATATAGAGCCTGCTATTTTGTAGATTATGATAATGACTGAATCAGGAAAAAGAAATTCAACAAATGAAAAATACAGACTAAAATTACTTAACACTTCATACCTTTTTTTATAGCAGTGCTTTTCATTTTAGAAAAGTTTGAAAAGCTTTCTTTGCAGCTTATCAGTTATATTTAGTGAATTCAGTAGACACTTTTCTTCTTCACTGAAAACTAATGAAATTAATATTGACTGTGTAGCTGTTGCTCTAACACTTGCTGTATTATGCTGCCAGCTGTGAAAGTAAGCTACCTTGGTGCTGGATAGGGAGTTATTTACTAGTACTGCCTTCAAAATTCTCACATTTATTTGCTTTTTCATACTTATTTTCAAATGCTTTGTGTATTGAGCATTTCCATTGCATTTTTTAAGTTGCAAGACAATAAAAATGCTTTTTGGGTAAAGACTGGAGCCAGAATTGATAACTTGTCTGTGCTGCACAGTGGAGTACCATGTTGGGATACCTGACCTAAGGCGATTGTACTGATTTTAAAACCTACTGTAAACTTTGCACCGAGGTGTGCAATGGAGATAAATCAGCCTATTCAAAGCTGGCTTAGGTGCTTCTGACAGACGCTCTACTATGTAGTACATACACTTCTGTATACAAGACCCTGAAAGTCTTCCTCATAATGTTTAAGGGAACTGCACAGAAAAACACTGTTTCTGGTTTAGAGATAAATGCTAGAGGAACCCAAGACACAAGCTTAATCTTCACTGTTACCTAAACTAGTGTAGACCTTTTAATCTTGTTTATGTCAAACACTGTGGCTGCAGTTGTATGGAATTTAGGCAGATGGTAGATATGGGGCAAAGTACTTAAATAACTACTGAATTTTGTGTTTTCCTTAATTTCAAGGCTTATGCTTTCCTAAGAAACTACAGCATATTGCTGTTTTCTGCAGTGGGTCTTTTTGCTGCCTTCAGATAAATGAGAACCTAAGAAAGTACTTAGAGGTTGACTAAGTTTCTGGTAACAACTCATTAAGGAAAATTTCACTTCTACCCAAAGTAAAAGCAACTCCCACTTTTGGAAGAAATATTCTGACTCCAGTGATGAGTATGCTTTAAACTTAGCACCTTCCCACCTGCCCCTCATAACGCTACACAACTTATTTCAGTGAGGTGGGTTTTTGTTGTTGTTTTAAGATTGCGTTCAGTGAGATCACCGGGTTTTTAAAAGGAGGCAGCTAGTCTATAATCCAGTCAGGTTTTTACTCCCATTCTTTGGGAAGTGTCACTTGACTACAGCGCAGTGCACTTCATACTGCCATTATCTGGCTGAATTAAAACTAAAAGACAGCTTTTTTTAATCTCAGTGTAATAGCATCTTGAGAACAGGTAGCAGAGGCTTCCCTCGCCAAGAAATACAGAACAGTCTTTCATTGGAATGTTTACAAATATCTGAACATCTGAAATGGATTAGATAACCATATGGGTCATGATTCATGATTTGAGTGCCTTCATTTGGCTCTGAAGGAGTTCTTTTTGTCTTTAACACAAAACATGACAAGATAAATCATTGTCCCAGACATACTTTTTTTTTTTACATTTGTATGCTCTTTTTTCTTTTTTTTTTTAATGTTAACAGGTTTATTTCCTATAGTCCTGTGAAATGAAGACAGGGAGTTCAATCTCTGAGTATTTTGATAAAGCAATAATCTCCTTCTTTTTAGAGTTGGAGGAAAACTCATTCATATCTTACAAATTCTTGTTTTATTTATAGGTGGCCTGTGGCTTGAATACAAGGTATATATATTTTTTTCATGCTTTGTTAGTTCTCTAGTGTAATTTTAAGATTAAAAACTAAGAAAATAGTTTCTTTGGATATGGTCAGATATAGCAACTTAAAATGAAAATAGTATTTGGTAATTAAGACATTATAATGCTTTCAGATTTTTTGGATGCTCCATATTCCAAATTTTAGGCAAGGTGTCAAGAATTTTAGTGATGTACTGTCTGGGATTAGAGATAATAAATCTTTTGAATTGGCTCCCTGGCAAAAACTGAGTATAGGAATTCATTAATACATGGTGATTGGATATTTTTAGATATTTAAACTCAGGAACACTGAAGCATGCCTGAAGCTTTTACAAAAATCTTTAAGTCTAAGTGTGTGTACAGAGATTCTGCAGTATCTTCATTTTTGTGTTTGCAGTGCACATACCCTGTATGTTTTTTTTCTAAAGATTCTTAATTACATTTCTTATTGCTTTTTAAACAAAGTTTAAGAAAGAATATTGGAAATGGAGTTCTTTAAAATATGTTGTGGTTGAGACTAACATTAGCAATGCCCTCTGAAGAAAGAGTATAATTTAGATTCAGGTGTTGTACACTAAGAAAAGTGGGGGTGTTTTAATCTTTTTGCTGAACTACAGGCACTACTTATTGCAATTTCCATTGTGTATGAAACCTAATTCAAATGAATCGTCAAGTAGTAAGTTTTAAGAAAAAAAATCTAGGAAACTTGACATTTTATTGAGGACTTAACTTTTTCTGATATCTTCTCCCTTTTAGTGATTTCTTTTTAAAATTAATTTTTTTTGTATTCGGTAGGTGTAATTTAGTTGTTGGCATGTGAGCCTTAAGAAAAGTGTTTAAGATTGGGGTTTTTTTTTCCCTTTCCAGAATGAAAACTCAGCTTGACCTGATGAATATAGCATCCAGCTATGAAAAACCACCGGAATGTACTCAAAAGAAGATGGATATCAAACCTGTGGTTAATGAAATCTTGGCTTTGAAGTTAATGCCTGTTAATGTAGGCATTGTTAAAGGTAGGGAAGAAGGACTTAATATAGGACAAGATTCGGGGAATCACTCTAGCAACCTGCAATTTGTGGAACTACTTGCTAATAAACAATCTGCATGGCGAAAGCATGCAAGAGTTCAGAAAGCATCTGAAGAAATTAATGGATGTTAAATTCATCGAGGGCTTTTAAATGCATTTTATGACTGTGCTTTCTCTACAAAGTCCCTAGGCTGTATTTTTGGAAGCTGGGAGAAGTATCATTATAATTTTCCTATACAACCAGTATCGTCACTGTCCGAAGTGTGTTGCTGAAGTAGATGGGCATTTGTTGTAGTGTAGTGTGAATGTTAACTACACTCTAATTAAATGCTTTTACCTCAAGGAGAAAGTGTTGGGTTTTGTATCAGGGCAGGAATCTCCAGGCATTTAGAAAACTTCTTGTGTGGGCCACTTGCTTTCTATCACAGAAGTTTCGACAAGTACTAGGGTCTCACTTAGGGCAATATACTTTTGTTCTTAATTGGAATCTGTGTTTAGATGCACAGGAACCTTTTGGTATTTTCCATACTTAATATGCTCTCCATTAGTATTCTTGTATTCTTTCTGATAGATCTACCTTCTGGAGGAAATGAGAGTTCAACAAAAAATATTCTATTTAAAAATAACATAAAGCAATGGCAGGACCAGAAGAATATACCCAACACATTTCTTGTAAGTTATTGACTATGGGGCTACAACACTGTACTGTTTTGTTTATTTTTTCTTATCAAAATAAACTATAATGTCTGCTGCAAAACATTTTTCAGCCTGTAGCAGGACAGGAGGAAGCACTAGCAGATGGTAGCAGGATCTGTACTCGCTTAATGTCAATATCAGAAATGTCAGCGTTTCAAAATATGAGTCATGAGGTATGATTGAACATCTGTTGTAAGTATGGCTAAGTTACTATTTGTTATGACACAACTTTCTAAATAAACTCTTACAATATTTTTCAGTTTTCTTAGTAGAAAGTTACCCTTCCAATTCTAGAATATAAATCTGACTAGGTTATTAAAGCTGTCAGGATTTTACTCTTCTTTTTTCTTCAGAAAGCTGGAACTTAATCTTACTACTGACTTCAAATACTTATTTTTATATTTTATTGTGGCTTTTTGAGTCACATCTGTAGCTTTGTAATCCAAACAAGCTTCCCTACTGCCTATTTGAAGAGGAAGTCATCTGCCTGTGTTCTGTTTTCTGAAGATAATAGAATTCACTCTTCTAAGACTAAATTCCTGATAATTTGACATGAAACTGAAACCAGTCTCTCTTTTTGTTTCATTTCCAATGAGCTAGTTATACAACTAGATTGTTTCACTCACTAGCAGTTCCATGTGGGTGGCTGAGTGAGTATTGTTCTGTACAGAATTATTCTAGTTACAGTTGGTGAAGCATGGCTGGCAGTAAATTGCATAATGTATGTTCTGAGAATGCCAATGGCAGATGATTAAATGAAGAAGTTGCTTAGGTCCTTTAATATAGAATTATTTTTCTTTTGCTGTATTATTTTGAAGAACATCTGTGGCTTATTGCCATTGAGAATACAATTTACATAGTTATTGTATCTAGTAAAAAAAAAAACAAACTATGACCAGCTAAATTGGTTTCAGATGGTTATTTTTCATGACAACTTGAGAATTTGTCACTTACTGTCTAAGCTACTATTTTTAGTTATTTATGGTTTTGGCAGTGATTTTAAACAGTTTTCTGTAGTCTCCTGTTTCAAAACCTACTTTGTCATCAGGGTTCCATGTGTATCTTGTTCAATTATTTTTAAAGAACTTTTTTCCATAATGACTTGTGTTCTGTTGTCTTCTAGCAGCAATGGAAAAATACATCATAAATGCTATAGAATATATGAAAACTTTTCTTCAGTCTTAGGACCGTATGTGGGTTTTATAAACTCTGAATCCACGCACGCCATTTTACTTAACGGGATTCTTTGCTGTAATTGTAGGAGTTACGTTACAGATACTATATGGAACATCAGAAGCTCACCGATGAGTTCAAGACACAAACTTTACCTGCAGATAAAAAGTATAAATTTGTAACTCCTGAGGCTTTGAAGGATAGGTCCTCAGGAACTCCTTTTGTACCTTCACCTACCAAAGCAAATAACACAGATAAAGGAAAAACGGGAACCCTGCAAAGAGCAGATGGCTTTGAGAGAAGCTTTTCTGGAACCAGTAATCACAGCATCCCATCCACAAATATGAACTTTTCTGAAACAAATGGTGACTTAAAATTATTTCATGAGAGAAGTTCCCAGGAAGTAACCACTCCAGCCTTATCAGAAAACTCCGAAGACTTAGTAATTAAAGAAAAATTGCCAATGCAGGCATCGGCAGTTACTGTTTCCAATGAAATGGACACAAATTCTAGCACTTCATCTGGCTTAAAACCAGCAGCATCAGTAAATGTTACCGTTTCAAATTCAGTATTTCTAGATGTTTCTGCAGAGAGACTTTCTGCTTCACCTTTTGCTTTCAGTGCATGTAACAACTCATTACCCAGATTTATTAAAGATGCCAGTACATTTTCCTTCAAAAAGAAAGACAGGAAATATGTTTTCCCTCAATTTTATCTAGGAAAATGTGATCGTGCAGTTAAAACTGATAATGAGAATGAAAGCAAATTTAGAAAACATGGTCCTGTAACAAAAAACACAGTTTCTGATGCTTCAACCAGTCCTAATGTAGACTCAGCAGAAAGTGAGAAACCAGATTGTTCATTTCCCTTTGGCAATTCAGAAAGAGATTGTTTTGCAGGATTGGGAGTCAGCAATTCATTTAAGGTTTTACCATTATCCTCATTTTTTAGCCAATCTGAGAAGCCATTTGACAAAAGTACGTCATCTCACATGAGAGAAAAAACACTTTCTGCAAAGGAAACTGCAGAATATGGTACACAGAAACCAACTGTCTCATGGGAACAGAAAGCTAATGCCTCAGAATCCATCACAGCTGTAGCTTGCAGTACTTCAGAACCCAACACTGCAGCTGGGATAAATGATGTCTCAGAGTCCCCCCTTCTCCCCAGTAACTGTGTATTTTCCTTCAAAAATAACTGTTTCCAGTTGCCTTCAACAGTATTTTCATTTGGAAGTATTGTCAGAAATACCTCTGATTCGCTGACTTCCTCTGTGTTTTTGTCTGGAAATAGTACTGAAAAAAAGGAAAAAGAGAAGATAAAATCTGACAAAACACCTCTAAATCTAGGGAAGCTTGTATCTTCACAGTGTGCAGAGCCTGCTTCTAGACATAGTCATCCAAAATGTGAAGGTTCATTCTTTCCTGTGAACTCATCTCAGAAAACTGAAAGCGCAGAAATGCTTGCTGATAGTAATTCTTCTTGTAGTCAGCCTTTTTGTTCAGTTTTCCTTCCTGTTAAATATGAGAACGCATCTTCCACTCAACTTATTATTACAACAACAAAACAAGAAACAAAGGTAAAAGATGAAGGAAGTGAAACTGTTGCTGAGAACAACCCTTCCTGTCCTGGGAGGGAAGATGAACCTGAGTCTGTACAGTTTCAGAATGCAGCTTGTTCTGTTCCTGGCACGTGCAATGATCCATCTTTAGGAGGTTCTGTGCTTACGGTAAATGAAGCAGGAGGAATGCCAAGTGACAGCGATTCTGACACTGAAGAGCTAAGTCAAACATCTATCTCTACTGATACCAGCAGTGCATCAGAATATTTTTCTGTTGCTGAAGACAAAATATCCACTAGAAGAAAATCAGAGACATGAAGAGAGAGTGAAATGGAAGATGACTATACTTAAATAAGCTGGAATTAAATAAATGCTACTTAACACATTAAAAAGTGGGGATACCTGTGATTTTACAGCTGTTGTTCTCCCTGATTCTTGCCAATTGAGGTACCTTTGTGTTAGAAACATGACTGCTTATCAGCAAGTACAATGTACTGAAGTTATTTTTATAGTGCAAACCCAAACTGAAGAAACAACCAAAAATGTCATGTCTTGTTAAAGACTCAAGTATGACCATGTATGCTGTATCTTTAAGAATGCAGACCACCTGAGAAGTACTGCTGGGGTGGGGGTGGGTGTGGGTGGGTGGTGGAGGACGGAGATGTCCCAGAAAGCAGGTTCAGTGAAGCCTCAGCAACAGGAAGCAGTATATTGCTGTTTTGGTACAGCAGCACTTGCACTAGGGTTAAATCAGAAAGAGTACAGACAATAGCATTCACCTCATAGGCAGGGAGGGAGGAGAGCCATGGGGAAAACAAAGGATGTTGAAGGGCATTACTGGAAATTGCTTTGTGTATCTCCCTTTTGCTGTTTTTCTTTTTTTCTGTGATGTATTTAATATATACTGAAGGTGCAAGTTCTAGTGTAATTTCAATAATTTCTCTTGCACTTTTGAAATCGAAACACTACATCAATGTTCTTGTTATGCATTGCAGAAGGGTGTCAGCTGTGCTTCTGAACCGCTGCCTTTATGAAAAGTAACAGTCACAACTAATTTTCAGTTCCTCTTGGCAACAGTTTTGGAACCAGTGGACAGATACTAACTTGCTGTTTTGATGAAAGCATTAGGAGAATCTAGCTTTTAAAACACAAAAAATCTCCCTTTAAAATTTGTGTAATGACAGCAAAAAAGGAAAACAGCACTTCTCACTGATCCAGAACTCATTGAATTTTTAGTCTGTGAAATATGACATGAAGTGAGGATAAAAATACCATCTTTTTCTAATTTATTAACCTTTTTGTTGCATACAAGAGATAATTGTACTTTAGCTATTAGAATATGCAGACGGTAGTGCTATTTCAGATTAAAGCTTTATTTCATTTAGTGTTCACTCTCCAGCAGAAGCTGGTGCCAGATTTTAAATAAATGAATCTTGTGTTAGGTAGCTATGTCAACTGGCAAGTATTAGATCAGAGTGTTTAATATCCCTTCAGAATTTTTCACAGGCAACTAGATAGACATCTTTTAAAAAGAAAAAAAGATCCAAATTATCTTTGTAACTTCATAAGAGAAATATTACTTAAATTTAAATCTCTGCAAGGCTTACCAGTATACTTATTGTGACAGAATACTTAGAAATACTGTTCTTGGTTTAGGAAGTGATCTAATTTTAATTTGACTTGTGTTAAATTCTTGGCCTCAGTTTTTCTGTGGCAGTGCATTCCTCTAAATGTGCCGAAAAATAATTTTTAGAATTTATACAACTTACTAATCTTCCGTTTGCATTATAGTAAGGAAGGTGGCGAAAATTATCTTTATTGTTTTAGTTCTTTATGTTCATCTCTTAAGTTTTACTGTATTTCAGTTTTCCCCTAAGAATTGTTCTGCTTTTATCTCTAGGCATTCTTGTCATGTTCTTCTGTGTGTGTAGGAGAGAAGTGTTAAAAAGGTATTAAGTTAAATTATTGGAAGACAAAGGCTGACCATGATGATAATGGCAGGTGTGTAATGGATGGAGGTTGATCTCACTATAATGAAAGCAAGAAAAATGGAACAATTTTAGGGACACAGATAAGGCACCCATAAAACTTGTTGCCAGAAGGTTGTAGAAAATGTTTGTTTTCTGTTACAGTGACAAAGAAAAATAATTCCTAATGAGTTAGGGTTATTCAGAAACCCTAGTGAGTTTCTTAAAATTGCTTATTTTCTACGTATCTTCTGTTCATTTCTGTTACAGTGTTTCATGAGAGTTCGATAAAGTTAAGCTTTAAAGCAGATGCATCAACTTCTAGTGAAAAGACACCATTATAGAATCATAAAGCAAATAGACTACAGTTTTTGAAAGCAGAAGTTGTTGGTGTGGGGGTTCAATACAGTCCTAGGACTGCTTTTCAAGAGTGGCAAGTTGTTGTCTAAGTGCATTATAATTCAGCATTAAGGTTTTACAAGGGAGATAAATGGTAAGCAGGACATTTTATTTACAATAGGTCGCAGTAAAATTATAGTCCACCCAGATACTAAATCAGTAGAATTACTGATGTTTCTGATATTTTCACAAGTTGATTCCTTGGTCTTTTTGACTTAAGCATTTGGTCATCTTTCACTATTGACTCCTTACTAAAAGCTGTAACAGGTGTGAGGTGCTTCTTGTATACATTATTAAAAGTGAAATGTTGACTGCTATTACTAATGCTTTAAGAGACACTACAGTCTTCAGCATATAAAATTAGTACCCTGTGACAGACCTAGAAAGTGTTTTTCACCCAGGATTTCATGGTTACTGGTCAAATAACTGAGAATACAATAGGAACAATTTCTGACTTTATTCCTTGGTCAATTAATTGTGTCTTAGCTAAAAAGGTTATTCCGTTTATACTGGGAAATGTGAACCTGGAAAGGTCTAAATGAAGTTACTTCTACCCTAGTTGAGGAACAGTTGTGCAAGATTTATCTACATATGGCATGGTTTGCCAGATAGTAAAGAATAATTTGAGTAAATTTTATTTTCCAAGCAGAGTTAAAACAGTCTTTTCTACCACTGGGTTTGATTTCTGTCATAATTTTGTTTCACATATTAAAAAACTGGAAGGAAAAAAGAGATTAAGTCAGTTGATGGTAGCTCAGCAGCACTACCTGACTACATAGAGGTTTTCCCCCCAATACCTCCTAGCGACATGTTGCATGTAGTTTAATGCTGCCTAAAGAGGTTTTTAAGTCAAAGACTTCATCAGTGATCATTTGATGAACACCAGAGCTAATTTGAAGAAATGGGGTTCTGAATTGTCCTTAATGCACATTTTGCTTATTATCAATAGCAAATAGTTTACATCACTATCTTGGTCATCATTATAAAATTGTGTGTGGCAATGAGGACTGTTGTCAAAGCCTAATTTTCTTAGGTTATCTAAACATTAGTATGTATGTATATATTTTTTCAGACTACAGTTAGACTAAAATGTATGTTAAACTGCAGAATTTTCAGGAATAGTACGAAAATACTGCTGAAAACTTTGTTCTTCCCAGCAAACCCCAAGCAAATCGTTAGGAAACATATTTTACTAAACACAATTTGTATTGCAAGGGAATTTTTGACAAGTATGCTAGAGGTGTCCTGGATCTTTCTGAGTCTTAAGGATACAGGAGGTGAAAAATGAAGCAATTCTATATATGGTTGGAACATTTTTATTAAGCAAATTTCATTGTACTGATATAAAATCCTCTTTATACTTAAAAATTTGTAGACTACAACTGCAGACTGGTTTAAAAACTTTTATAATGGTTCATGAAGGTACTACTTTATAACTTAATAGAAACCTTGGAAAATAATTAGAACAATTTATTTGATTATAGTTGCGAAAGTAATTGCTGAACATCCTTCACAAATGGGCTGAAAGTTACCAATGCTGTCCTACTAATCTCACCAGCTGTCAGAACTATGACATTTGCTCAGTATATTTGAGAGCTGTCTTAACATATATATTACTGCCTGAAAAAAGAAATGTGCAATTGAAAGATATGTGCAATTATCTAGTTTTGTAATCTAATAGAAACAATTATTTAGTTGCTAACATGTCAATGTGTAAAGGTTAATTTTATAAATTCAACTTTTTATTACTAATATTGGATATTACTAAAGCTTTATTATGAAATATATTTGATAACTCATACCTAGTCACTTCCTAACTTAAAAGGCAGCTGATCTGTGTGGTGAGAGTACTATGTGCTGCTGCTGCTGCTGCTTTCTTTTTGGTTTTTTTTTTCTTTTTTTTCTTCAGGTGCCACACTTCAGTTTCTTTTCATAGATTTCACCCAGTTGTTGAAATGCCAGTAGAACATTATCATTTGGATCATCACACAGTTCACTCAGCGATGTTCTGTTGTGGTTTTTTTTTTTAAATAAAAAAAAAAAAAAGCATTGTTTCATTTTAAGTTGCTTTAAAGATGAAATATGTATCTTGTATATTAAAAAGCACAAGTTTATCATACCCAATAGACTTAATGAGGAGTGAAAAATCCTTGAGTGCATAGTAAGCATCTCCTTCATTTAACCTAAAGAAAGAAAAAAAATTGAAATGGAAATGCACTATAACATACTGTTTCATCTTTAATAAACCCTGCCATGTAGGTTGGATAAGGATGCAGAGAACATATACCATGGCCTCAAACACTGACATACTAGTTCATGAGGATTACTGTAGAATAACTATAAGCTTAAAATAATTAATAATGCTGTAGGGACACATGTTTCTATAATTATACTAAACATATAAAAGACTTGTGAGTAATGTTTGGAAAGATAATTTATTAATATTATCTTGGGAACATGGTTTCAACTGTTTGAATAACTAACCTGTCTCAAGCTAAACTAGAACGCTATACTTCAGATGAATCTGCTGGCTAAATTGAGCAGGAGATAGTGTAAACTTTCTACAGATGATGAAGACCCTATATTTTGAAAAAAAGGACCACTGATTCCTGAAAAGCAACTTAATAAACTTGGTTTCTAGTAATTAAGAATACCACATTTAAAAAAAAATTACCATTAGTATTGTGTTGAAAATAATAGAATCATAGAATGGTTTGGGCTGGAAGGGACCTTTAAAGATCATCTAATCTAACCCCTCTGCTATGGGCAAGGACATGTTTCACTAGATCAACTTGATAGAATCAGAGTGTGATTCTATAATCAGTATATTTCCTCATCTCTTGATAATGTGGCATTAGTGCCAAACTCTGCTATTGTAATTACAACAGTGCATGGAATGTGTATTCTAATTTTTCTTATTAGAATCTGCTTTGAAGAGCTTACAAAAAAGCAGATACTGTCATATGCTCCCAACAGCACCTTCAGGGAGCAGAGTGAGGTGGTATTTCTCAGTCATAAATAAAAGTTACTGGCTATGAGCATGAAGACAAAATAAAGATACTTGCTAGAGTAGTTGGGAGAGGGAGCTTGTGGTTGAGCTTTTTTGAGCTGAGGCTGGGAGTAAAACAGGTATGTGAATGGCTTCGTTAAGACCTGCAAGCTATAAGTTTTGTAAAGAGATGGATTTAATGAACAAGATTATACAGGCCAGTGAGATTCAAAGGTGAAAATGATAATGATGAAAATGGCAAGACATCACATTTAGCAGGTGCATCTCTAAAAGATTGAAGAGGGCAACAGGGCTGTAAATGGTAAGAGCAAAAGAAAGACAATCTTAGCTTAGCTTCTGAGAAGAAACAGAAGGCTGATGCAGTTTGTAAGTTGCTTAGGAAGGTAAAAGTGTCAAAGATTGTTTGGAGCTCTGTCAAGCTTAAGAGCTTGACAGGCACTTCAGAAGTCGGGGTTTTTTATTTAATCAAGGTTTTTTCACAATGAAAAAGATCAGGGAAATTGCTTAAATGAGGAAGGCAAAGGCAGTAGTCTGGATGATGGTAACATAGTAGCAGAGGGATGTCAAAAGTTTGATCAAATAATAAAGACAGAAACAGATTAGAAGAGGAAATCATGATCAGTGTTAAAACATACAGGCAAGAGAGTGTAAAAGAAAAGATTAAAGCTCCAGTTTTGGAAAATGTAGAGCATAAAGTGCTCCAGGAGGAAAGAAGAGAGGAAGACTGCATCTACCATGGGCTTAAACATGAAAATATGATGAGATACAGCAGTGGTCAGCCAGCTTCAGCACAGAGTTTTTGGTGGGTGGTGGGTTTTTTTCCTTTAAAGAGAGATGATAGTATGATTGAATTAGCAGGACAAGTTGCTAAATGCTTAGGAAAGATTAGGAAAAGGGGAGGTATTGAAGCAATACTGATACAAATACTGAATTACTGGCAAATTTTGCTTTGCTATTGTGAAAGTCAGGTTTCTATGGTGACAGTCTAACTGCACCAGAAAAGAGTTTGTGTTTTGGATGCCTGTCTCTTAACATTGATCATGAATTCCTTCTTTAATCTGTTTCAGTCTTCAGTATTTGACCAAGCTTTTGACATCTCTCTGCTACTATCTTTTAGACTACTGCATTGGGCTTCCTCATCTCAGGGACTTCCCTGATTTTTTCATTGTGGAAAAACCTTGATTAAGTAAAAAAAAATTGTGAAGAGCCTGTCAAAATAACCTGTATCACTGAAGTCAAGACTTCCCATTTGTGGTAATGTTTTGAATACCTGGCTAATATTTAACAGCCATTGCCATTGGACTTTAATTTAGCGTATGTTTTATTCTCATTAAAACATTCAATTAATCTAATCATATTTAACAGCTAATCCATCCTGAAGTTCTGGAGTGCGAAGGCTTTAAAAACAAAAAGATGTACTTATGTACCATATTGTAAACAATGCTGCTGTTTAACCATATTAAAAATGGTAGTATGTACCAGTTATCAGTTGTCAATGCAATCAAGGAACCATGCTTATAGAAGTCCAGTGCATATGCATTGAGTGGCCTCCTCCTTCCTTGATTATCATATTTGTTCAAGTAAAGCAGGGGGCAGTTTGTGACATTAATTCCAAGGGAACGTAAGACAGCCTAAAAAAAAAAATACATATAATTATCTGTTGAATAACTACTGTGGTTTTGTTCGTATGCCTATTTTGTCAAACCTAAACTTTCAGACCCACAGCTGGAAAGTTCCACATTTCTAATCCTGCCCAACTCCAAAAAAAAATCTGCACAAGTACCTGTAGACTGTAGATACAGGAGAGAGTTTGTTAGTAAAGTGATTTATGCTGCCAGTGCAGCTCTGGGACGATTCTGAGTAAAGTTTGGCTAGGACACTGGATTTCTCTTGAGTTTTAGATGAGGATTTTTCCATATGCATATATCATGTATTCAGACTCTCTCACTGATGCTTTGAATCAACCTTAAGCATGGACCATTTTAAGGACAAAGATAAATTTCAAATCCCCAGTTATAGGAATTTAATTTTTTCTACGACAGAATTATGAGTCATGTGATAATTCCCTAATGCTACAAAGCCCATGTAGAAGACTGCAGGAAAATGCAAGCTGACAGTAAACATGTTGATGTATGTTACAATTAAGCTAATTCGTATGGTATCTAATGTAATCACTGAAATCCTACTTGAGAAGCAAATGATCAATGCAATAATGCATTCTTCTCCTAGGATCCTTGAGACTACTGTGTGATTGATTTTAAAAAAAAAAAAAGAAAAAGAAAACCTGATGTGGAGAAAACAAACTGGGGATATGGCTTGAATCTGAAATTTTAGAGTAATTTACTTGTCTTGGAGTCAAAAGGCAGAGAGGCGTTGCAAGAAAACAAACTACCAATTTTTTCCCTACATCCATCTATTCTGTGTTTCTTGCACTGTGATAATGTGGTGCTACTCAGTGCTGATTATTTTTTGTTGGGACACCTTTCAAATTGTTTCTCCTAAAGAGTGACACTTGAGCATAGTGCCATCATATTACACAGAGGCAAGAAGATTGTAAAAAAAAAAAATTTTTATTGAACTGTAATAAAATTCTGCCCTCCATGAAAAAATGACTTACTTTATTAATGACCTCCCCATGAAATAGGTCGTTATCAACCACTCCAGATAAACATGCAAAGGGTGAGATGGCAGATATACTTTTGGTGTTGTCCATCAGATAAGATGCTAGTTCAGAGCCATGCCAATTCTTAGATGTAAAATCTAGACAAGAAGTTTCAAATACAACATAAGCTATGCAGACACAAGCTCCCTTTCAGCAATCTGTTCTAAAGAAGAGAAATTTTCAGTTCAGTAGATAATGATAGGAAATAAGAGTTAATCTTCTAAACTTAAATCTTCCTTGATAGATGTTTCTTTTGTTTATAAGAACCTCTACGCAATTGATTATAGTATATAAGAAAAAGCTTCCTAGTGGTGAGAATAAGTACATCTCAATCCCCCCTTGCAACTTAAGCCTTTCTTCTTGACTCATCTGTAGCCACAATTGCTAACAGCATGAAGTTGTACCAAAACCAAAGGGAACGTTACTATCGGAAGACTCATTTTACCTCCATCTTTTATTCTGTCCTACGTTGAAGAAAACATTTTTTCAACCTCTATTCACAAGCCTTAATAGCTAGACATCTAATAATTTTTATTGCTATCCTCTGGACTCCCAGGCAACATTTTTCTTGAAGTGTGGAGGTCTAAAGAATGAATATTCTAACTGAGGCCCTGTTAGGGCTTACATATGTGAAGGTAGTCACATACAAGCACTCTGCTTTATGCAACCCAGTATGAATTCCTGTTTTTACAACAGCATGGCATTTCAGTTGGCTTATGGTCTGCCTGTAACTTCAATCACTGTCTGTAAAAGACCTGTCTAGTTATTTCTAAATATCTCTGTACTTTTGATTTTCCTTTTCTAAATAGAAAATTATTCTTTCTTTCCAAATTATCAATGATACTTTCAATCCTTACGCTGCAACCTTTTCTGCTTTGTGTTATGGTAAGTATGCTGTAGTTAACACTGTTTATGGCATTCATAAAAAAAATCTGAGCAGTTTGACATAGTGGGGTTTTTTGCAGCCTCGCCCCAAGTTATGGTAAGTAAGTACAAAAATCTCTGCCACCTCTTGAACTGCAGGTTCCTGCATTTCTTTTTCTGTAAATCTAAAGGAAAATGTTTCTTTCAAAGTAAAACACCTTCAGCAAAATGAGGAGAATGCAACCATATAACACCTTCCATTTAAACAAGAAACTTTACCATTCAAGTAGAATAGGAAATTCAATTTCCACAGCACACATCCTGAGTAAAATTAGCATTAGTAACACTAATATATATAAAGGAATATATATCCTGAAAATGCAAGACAGCCCATGCTTTCCTCTTCTCATTTGGAATTCCATTGTTCTGTGATTTACAGCTCTTCATTTCCTACATTTTTTAGGTAACATCAAGGTGTGGAGTCCCTCCATTGTTAAAATAAGCAATCTTAAATTGAATATGAAAAAATAGGATTTCATTATGGTGTTGCTAATGTTATACCATTATGCAGCACTTTCCAGTGCTCTGTACTAGAAATGGAAAACTGCTATTTACCATCTCAAGCCATATGTAGTATTCAGTCTTGTTTTGCATTCACCTTATCCGTTTATCTCCCCCAGTTGACATCCACTTTATACAGAACTTTCTATGATCCAGCTGTCACCATACTTGAAACTCAAAGTAGATGATAAGATATGGTAGCTTGTAAGGTGAACTGGGCTGGTTTTGGTTTTGGTTTCATTTGTACACAGAGACTAAAAATATCACTGTACCAGTGAAGGAAAAAAGGATGAATAAATACAGTTATCTGCTATAATTAAACTGCTTCCTTACTGCAAAAATAGTATTTTTGAAGGCATGTTATTTTTAGAGGAGCTAGGCAATGGCATAGTGGTATATTATATTGCTTTTATATCTCTCTTCAGGGAAGTAATATGAGATTATGTGGTAGTTAAATATTTTTCATCCAATGGCAATCATATTGCTTGGTAATTTTATAGTCATACCTTTTCATATTGCTTTGGTTATTGGACATCATTTATTGGCATAAGTAACTTAGTTGGTTTAACAAATAGTGCAAAGTTCTTTAATTGTTACTTCAATCTTAAGGCTGTTCAGATATTGAAAATCTAACCTTTGTAAGACTCTGAAGCGATTCAAGTATCAGGCATTTGAGGATCTGCAAATGCATTGATGATTAGATAAAAAGGCTTTTATTCAATAATTACACTTAATATTTTTTCCTTTTATAAAAAAGTCCCTTTTATTTTTATTTCCTCTACAAAATAATAAAAGAATAGCAACTAAAATGATCCTTTTCCTGTACGAAACTTCTACCATATACAATATAATCCATAATGCTTGTAGAACAAAAGTGAAATAGAAATTGTATCTCTCTATTAGTATGTCTGAAGTCACCATTTTTTTCTTTACAAAATAAGAATTAACCTAGATTTCCCAATACAATCAATTTCACAAATTATGAATATGCATTAATTTCTTACTTCCTACCTGTCTTTGACAGTGGAAGTCTGTATTCTTGTTCCATATCTGCCAGTTTGGCAGTTGTCAGAAGAAAATGAGCAAAATTTTCCTCTACTTTGGTGTTGTACTCATTTACAGCATCTGCAAAGTCTTCTGGCAGATCTTCTAGAAAGACCTGAAATAACATGCAGTTTATTGCTTAATTCAGGTAATTTCTCCAAAACTGTCAGTTCGACATTGGTGCATGCATAAAGTATTATACACACACAGCGTATTAGTAGAAAGAAGGAAAGAGTACAGCTCCAAACTTGTCAGACTGCCTGACGATCTAGAATTAAAGGATTTTAAAGATGAACATGAATTTCATGCAGAAAAAGACATGGAAGATAAAGAGTAAGTATAAAATTCCTAGATTTTTATTCACAGAGTACTTGGCAAACAGCTTTATTAAAGATAAAGCTAAAAAGGGACTTCTGAAGGACTGCCTTTCCTAGATCATGTTTTGCATATCTGGTGTTCAACAGGTTCCCTACCAACATGACAGACTGGTGCTTTGCTGCCATTAGCCACAGCAGTCCTGTAATTCCTCCTACATGACTAGCCATTCTTCAGAAATAAGTAACATTTTTCGTCTTGGAATGCTTGCTGGAAACTGGCCACATACACATCTTCATCTGGAAGAAGTTTCCTTTGTTGTTCCGGCCATAGCTGCATCCTCCAAAATTTTAAGGCTTTGCATAGAAGAGCCAACAAGAGCACATTATAAATGTTTCACTTTCTGCCTGTATCCATGGTGGGTTAACTTTGCGCGTTACTAATGTTAATGCTCATCCTGCTAATATTGTCCCATTTTTGGAAAAAGCCCTAGGCCTACAGTGTCATGTGCCACAGAGCATGCTGGTGTCTTTCTGGGTCATTGGTATGTGCCACAAAAAGCTACAGCTCCTTAGAAGGGAACAAAATTCTAGCAGAGTGAGGAGAAGTAAATTGCCATTTGGGAAAGAGATACTTGAGTACTATTGTATAAAGAAATGCTGTGTCATTTATACTTTCACATTTTGCAATATCATGACAGTAACTGTATAATCATCTGCCATCACTAAAACATACTTGAATAATCTGGTACTTTTCACTTAACCTGACACTCTAAATCAAGGCTTCTTTATTTTAATCCAGTAAGTACTTTTCATTATTCTAGCTACTTGTATTGCGTGTGGGTGGCAGGGTATTGTGGGGAGGGATGGGCTGGGTGCAGTCCAGGGCTGGCTGCTGTGAGAAGAGGCCAAGGGCTGCCCTGTGACAGACACAACCAGCTCCAATGGCCCCACCACATGACAGAGCTGAGCCCATCAGGCACAGGTGCAGCACCTCTGGGAAAACTTATTTAAGAAAGGGCAAAAATGTCATACAGGCAGAGTGAGAAGCAGCAGTGCTAACGCCGAGATCAGAGAAGGAGGGGGAGGAGATGCTCCAGGTGGTGAAGCAGAGATTCCCCTGCAGCCATCTCAGTGGAGAGGACCATGCCAGAGCAGATATCCACACTGCAGCCTGTGAAGGGCCCCACACCAGAGCAGCTGGATGTTTCCTCAAAGAACTACAGCCCATGGAGAGGCCACACTGGAGCATGTTTATTCTGAAGCACTGCAGCCCACAGAGAGGACTCACACTGGAGCAGGGGTGACATGTAAGGGGGAAGGAGCAGCAGAAAGAGCTGTTAAGAGCTGCCCACAACAGCTTATTTCACATTTTCCATCAGCCCTGCACCACTTGGGGCCGGGGGGGAGGAGGTAAAGGAGTCAGGAATCAAGGAATAAAGTTGAGCATGGGGAAGGCAAGAAGAAGGGGAAAGTGGTGTTGAAATTTTTACTTTTTGTTTCTCACTACCAAAATCTATTTTAATTGGCACCAAATTAATTCAATTTTCCACAAGTTGAGGCTGTTTTGCCCATGATCATAACTGGTAAGCAATCTCCCTGTTTTTGTCTTGACCCACGAGCTTTTCCATCCTATTTCCTCCCCATCCTATTGAGATGGAGGAGTAAGAGAGCAGCTGGGTGGGCAGCCACCTGCTGGCCCACCAGGCTACTGTACATCCATAATGACACTAGTCTAACTGAGAAAAGGAAACAAGTTCATTGAAGTGGTACACAATGTAAGTTAAAGACCAATGATTTCTCTACCTTTGACTGGCAAAATGTGCATTTGTATTTCATTGAGCAGGCTGGAAGATATTTTCTCCCAAATAGGTTTGCTAGAATAAGCACTAGCTTTTCCAGGACATCGTCTGAAAAAACAGTTGAGCCTATGTCAAAACAGAAAGTACTAGGGTTAAACATGATAATGTAAAAAAAAAAAAATAAAAATTATTAAAACAAACAACTCCTACTCAGGAATTTCCTTCCCAGCTGCCGTTATCATGACAGAGGTTATGCAAAACTACGTTGGATAAAGATCAACTCATTACATACAAAAACCTCCAGTAGATAATTAAGCAACTAATAACATGTACAAATGAATATTGTATTCTTATATGTTCACATACTGTAGCATATCTCAGTGCACAGAATGGATTTGACTCATGTAATGAGACATTAGTAGTATATAACTTTTAAAAATTTGTTAATATTCAGAGTAGATTTGCTACATGTAATTCAAATCTTGCTCTGGAGTCAGAATTATTATTTTATCTATGTAGAGCATTCTTCTTTACCTCTTCAGTGTTTCACAAACAGTAAATTCAGGTTCGTGATACCAACATTGCAATGTGTGCCTTGGCTTTCTCAGACAGAAATATAAGCATATGCAGACTGTGTAGAGGCAGAGGCCAAGGATATGAGGATGAAGGCTAGGTAAGCAAAAGCTGGCAGGAGCAAGAAGGCACCTAGAAAGTTTCAGAACCATTGGGGTTACAGAGCTTGCCATACACTGCAATTAAGATGCATGGAATATTATTTACCTTTAATTGGCTGGCACAATTTGTGGAATAAACCTTTCACAAGAAAGCTTACGAAAACAAAATTTGAAGGTTCGTAATAGTACAAGTGTGTCACAAGTCCAGCAAAGCCTATGGGGTTACCTTCTTGATCCAAGTAGCCCTATTTAATTTAAAAGCAAAAAAAGCTTAGTTGTAAAAGATGAACTTGGATATAACAAAAATATAAAATGGTGGCATACAGAACAGTCCTTCAACCTAATGCATAGGTACCTATTGAGGCCATTCAATTTCCACTGAAAGGCAAAAATTTGTCCTTACTGAAAAACAAGTCACCAACTATTTGAGTGTTTCCATGGGAGATCTTCATTACCCTGTGCAAAGCATAGTTCTTGATTTCACAGTTTTAGAATGGATTTAGATCATGTTGCAAATGAAAAGTGCAGACAATCACCAAAGTAAGATTTGATGCAACTTTCATTAAAAAAACCTATGAACCCAAATGTTTGATGGGATAAAAGCACAGCAAGCAGTGATCTGTCAAATAAGTTGCTGCAAGATATTTGGGTGCTAGAAGCTTATATGGTTTCAAAAAAACAACAGGATAAGCTCACAGAATAAAACTCCATTAAAGGCCATAAATTATAGGACACCTCTCCTGTCAGAGATCACTCTGCATCACGCCCTGGGAGAAAGTAGGGAGTACCCAGAGAATCATCATTTTATGGTTGCCCTTTTTTTTCTTTATACAGTTCCCTGGGATAGTTATTGGAGACAGGATGCTAGGTATGTGGGCCAGGTTTTGTCCAGTTCTTATGCTAACTGTAACTTTTTGGAAACATTACTAATCTTTCTTGTACACTGATCAGACTCTTCTCTTCAATAGGAGTATCAGATTCTTGGTCTCACACACAAGGGACACTCAGCAGAGGAGGCAGAAATGTTGGTTTGGGCTTCTACTGGGAGCAGGACTGGGAAACCTGGGCATAGATGATTTGTTAATGTAATCATATTATTGGTGCCTCTTACTGCCTGTAGTCCTGAGCTGTAAGTCAAAATGGAGTCATGCATAAAAAATTTCCAAAATGGTATCCACCAAATTGAAACTATTACTATGGAGTGATACACCACTAATTTTCAGTCTTCTCTAAGACCTACTCCCTAAATTTTTGTTAGAGATATAATTTCTCCCAGCATTTTGGAAATCATGTCATCCTTAGTATGTTTTAAACCCCTATCATTTCACATGCATGTATCTTCATATACAATATAAATGCACAACTCTTACTTTTATATGATTGTAATCATATAGACCATACCATAAGATTTTTGCTATTGAATTTATTCCATAACAAAAGTAGATCAGAATTAACCTCAAACTTAAAGCACTCTATTTTTATCTGTTTCCTTAAATTTCTAACAGAAAGAAATAGCCCATTGTTATGCAATATTTTATATATTCTTTAAATGAAAGCACACTAACACAAACAAATGAGAATCTGTAGATTTAAGAACTACCCTTTATAAGAATGAATTAAAACCTACCTCTTTGATAAGAAATTGCAAGGAAAACATAAAATAAATTTTTAATATTTCAGCATTTCTTTCTTTTCTGAACGACATCAGTGAGTGCTTCAGCACTGACAGTGCCTGGTCAAACAAATGGGAGGGGGGGAAGAAGAAGAAATTAGAAATCCAAGGGAATGATGATATTGTAACAAGCAAAGAAATTTAATACCCAGCTTTTATGCTTTGTTTCATCAATTGGTTTTCAGGGTTAAAATGCTGGGTGCGGCTTATGTTGTATTTTTATGTAAATTGAATGCCTAACTCCTGGAAATGCTTGTGAAAAAATCTATCCTCTGTCTGTCAGATGTGCGCTCATTTTCTAAATTTATGCTGAGGTTTGTAAAGTTAATTACATAAAATTCATATAGAGAACTAAAAGACAAGGATTTAAATATAATTAAAACCAGGAATTTTTGAAATTACTCCTTACACTTTAATACCATTCTAATATCTAACACAGAAGTTTACCAATTTACTTTATCTTAAGAAGACTTAAGTCTGAATTCATTCAGTGAGTCCTTGAAAATAATGTCTCTATGCTGAAGTAGATGTAAAAAACAGATCATCTGGAAGTAAGAGTTCCTTAATAATTACGAGAGGAGATCTCTGACCAATTTGTAATCATAGTCATGGGTTTTTTACTTAAATCACTGCATTAAATAGCAAGAATAAGAATTCTTTGATTCCAGAGAGTTAGTATGCGGATTTAAACAAGCGAATAATATATAGAATTTTCTCATTGTTTCAACTGAAATAGCATTTCATAGTTCCCCTCTTCCCTATGGAAATGTATGTTCACATCTTTTCCTTAAATAAGGCTGAAATTTTAAATATTGGAAGACTTTCTCATTCTCCAAGTTAATGCAAATATTGCATAGAACAAGAGTCAGTAAAAATACCTTCCTGACTAGCACTCTTTCTGATGATAATATTTATTGCAAAGAATAAATGCATGAAAATTGACAGTAAAATACTGTGGAGAAGATGGCATGGGTACTAGAAGCAGTATAGCAGAGTATGCAACTTCATTTGGAGGCAGATTGCTTACTTATGAAGTGCATAACTTTCTGCTCATGTTAAGGAGACATTATAATTTAATTGCTGTTAAGAAAAAAATACTAAACCTTTGCTCTGGCATCTGCTTTGTCATCAGCCTTTGCAGCCAACAGCATGAGCCTCAATATTAAGGAAACAGTCAGAGGAAACTGGCCTTTCAACTGAGGTACATTGGATTTGATAAGTCTTTCAACTTTGGGCAGTGGGATATCATAGAAGAACACATTTCCAATCATATCTTGTCCCCGTCTTCCAGCACGTCCTGACATCTAAGAATAAAATATTTAATAATTACATCATTAAAATAACAACATTATTAATTCTTAAATAAAATATACCTAAGTTGTATATACTGGTACCATCTATACAGTCTTAATAAAGCACTTTTATGAAAAATTATCAAAATAATGTGTGCAAAATATGTTGTACCTCAAATACAGCTGGTTTAAAAATGTGGTGGGTTTATTTACTTTTTTAAAGATGAACTTCCAAATTTCATAGAACACCTAAACACTGGCCAGGATACTTACATTCTCTCACATGTCTTTTTAACATTTTATTTCTTCAAGGTAAGTTTTAACTTAGTTTACCTATACACCAACTTTGTTGTCAAGTTACATTTAGCTCTGAATTATTTGTGGGTACATTTGGGGCAGAGGTAGTCTCAGTATGAAGAAAGAGCAGAGAATATGAATAAGGAGTAGAGAGAAGCTTCCTAAGGGTATATTCCCTTGCTTGGATCACCTGTTCTTGGTCAGGTCCATTGTGACGACTTGCCCCTTGTACCAGATAACATGACAAAGCTGGAGTCATATCATTTATGTGCAGCAGAAGGGAGATGCACGTAGGTCCGGCTGCTGCACAGATCCACTCACACTCTGACTCTGATTGCTACCTGCCAGGTGATGCCATCAGCTGTATCTGGCTTACATGGCCTCCTGAACCAGGGACAAACTGGCAGTACTTCATGAAAATACAGGTTTGAAAAGCAGCACAAGAGCAGGAAACAGGGGCTAATGAAGAGCTTAGAGTCTCTCAGCCCACCCAGTAAGTTGTGCCATGATGGAAGACATTCTGCTTTATTGCATTTGTAACCTCTTCTACACACTACTGTGTTGCATTCTGTGGAGTGCCACTTCCAAGATGGAAGGAACTCAAATGTCCCTATTAATCCAGTCAGCAATCTTTCTTGTCCTCATTACATACCCACTGTATGCTCTTATAGCATATTTTTCACACATTTGTAAAACCCTGGCTAGAACAACACAGCCTTTTTCTTTCCAGCTCCCATAACTGAAAGCCAAATCTATGCCTTTAATTCACTGAGCAATTGTAATGCTTTCATTGCTGAAATAGGTCTTTTGACTACATACATTATTTGTGGGTTGGCAGTTCTGAAACATTAGTAAAATCACCTTAGCTAAAACTATTATTGTCACCAAAATGAACAGCTAAAACTCAGAACATACCCAGAAGTATATGTAAAAGAAAAGACATTTTTTCTGAATTTGTGTGTGATGACAGCTACATGTGTGCTGTTCTTGTAATAAAAAGTAGGTGTTCTATTTCATACCTGTCTGTAATTTAGGGCATCTAAAAACACAGAATCTTCAGCAAAGACAACAGATTTGCACGGCATGTTGATTCCTAGAGCAAGTGTTGAAGTAGCTGTGACTACCTATAAAATATCAAACATGAGTATATCTATTAGAAATGGTAATATCCAATTTAAAAAAGACACCTGTAAAATCCAACTTAAATCAACAGGAATTTTACTATCATTTTTCATATAGCTAAACTTTAATCTGATGAATTTAACAGTGCTATGAACATACATGAATTCCACTCTATTGTAGTTCGTATAGCCATTACATATGTGTATTAAACTTTGTATCCTGAAAGTTTATACCACATCTTTTATGGAACACAATTGAAATAATACTGAAATTGAACACAAATTGAAATATTCTGTGAAGACAGTACAAAATATCATAATCCTATAGAGTTCATGTAACTAATGCTGTGGTAAAAGACAATGCAAATGTTTCTATAAATACATTAGTAACAAAAGGAAGGCTAAGGAGACTCTCCATCCTCTATTGGATAAGGAGGGAAACATAGTGACAAAGGATGAGGAAAAGGCTGAGGTACTTAATGCCTTCTTTGCCTCAGTCTTTAACAGTAAGACCAGTTGTTCTCGGGGTACCCAGCTCCCTGAGCTGGAAGATGGGGAGCAGAATGAAGCCCCCATAATCCAAGGGGAAATTGTTAGTGACCTGCTACACCACGTAGATACACAGAATTCTATGGGGCCAGATGGGATCCACCCAAGGGTACTGAGGGAGCTGGCAGAAGTGCTCACCCAAGCCACTTTCCATCATTTATCAGCAGTCCTGCCTAACCAGGGAGGTACCAGTTAACCAGAGGTTAGCAAATGTGACGCCCATCTACAGGAAGGGCCAGAAGGAGGATCTGTGGAACTACAGGCCTGTCAGTCTGACCTTGGTGCCAGGGAAGGTTATGGAGATCACCCTGAGTGCCACTACGCAGCATGTACAGGACAACCAGGTGATCAGGCCCAGCCAGCATGAGTTTATGAAAGGCAGGTCCTGCTTGACTAACCTGATCTCCTTCTATGACAAGGTGATCTGCTTAGTGGATGAGGGAAAGGCTGTGGTTGTTGTCTACTAGACTTTACTAAAGTCTTTGACACTGTCTCCCACAGTATTCTCCTGGAGAAACTGGCTGCTCATGGCTTGGACAGGAGTACTCTTTGCTGGGTAAAACACTGGCTGAATGGCCAGGCCCAAAGAGTGGTGGTGAATGGAGTTAAATCCAGTTGGTGGCTGGTCAGAAGTGGTGTTCCCCAGGGCTCAGTATTGGGGCCAGTTCTGTTTAATATCTTTATCAATGATCTGGATGAGGGGATCGAGTGCACACTCAGTAAGTTTGCAGATGATACCAAGCTGGGTGGGATTATTGATCTGCTTGAGGGTAGGAAGACTCTACAGAGGGATCAGAACAAGCTGGATCGATAGGCCGAGGCCAACTGTATGAGGTTCAACAAGACCAAGTGCCAGGTCCTGCACTTGGGTCACAACAACCCCATGCAATGCTACAGGCTTGGGGAAGAGTGGCTGGAAAGCTGCCCGGCAGAAAAGGACTTTGGGGTATTGATCAACAGCTGTCTGAATATGAGCTAGCAGTGTGCCCAGGTAGCCAAGAAGGCCAATAGCATCCTGGCTTGTATCAGAAATAGTGTGGCCAGCAGAAGCGATTGTCCCCCTGTACTAGGCACTGGTGAGGCCGCACCTTGAGTACTGTGTTCAGTTTTGGGCCCCTCACTACAAGAAAGACATTGAGGTGTTGGAGCTTGTCCAAAGAAAGGCAATGAAGCTGGTGAAGGGTCTAGAGCTCAAGTCCTGTGAGGAATGGGTGAGGAAACTGGGGTTGTTTAGTCTGGAGAAAAGGAGGCTGAGGGGAGACCTTATTGTTCTCTACAACTACCTGGAAGGAGGTTGTAGCGAGGTGGGTGTCGGTCTCTTCTCCCAGGTAACAAGCGATAGACTAAGAGGAAATGGCCTGAAGTTGCACTAGGGGAGGTTTAGATTGGATATTAGGAAAAATTTCTTCACCAAAAGGGTTGTCAAGCATTGGAACAGGCTGCCCAGGGGAGTGGTTTAGTCATCATCCCTGGAGGTATTTAAAAGACATGTAGACATGGCACTTAGGGACATGGTTTAGTGGTGGACTTGGTAGTGTTAGGTTAATGGTTGGACTCAATTATCTTAACAGTCTTTTCCAACCTAAATAACTCTGTGATATGCTAATCTGAAGGATAGAATATCTTAGTTAGAGATAAAGTTCTACAGCTATCAGTTCACTTAGTTTATTTTATTTGTTTGGAAATGTTCACGGCAACATTTTTTAAATGAGCACGGCAAAGTCAATGCAATATATTTTACCACTGGTGAAAGGTACACTATATTTTTTTAATTAAATATATGGAGAAACTAAAATTAAAAAAAAAAAGAACCGATCCCAATTTACCAACCTTGATATATCCCAGCCTGAAAAGCATCTCCACTACTTGTCTTTCCTTCGTGGCCATAGATCCATGATGATACCCAATACCCCTCAGTGCCATCATTTTCTGCAGATAACCTCTTCTCTCAAACCTAAGTCGATGAAAAATCTTCCTCAAAGTCTACAAATAAAAAGAAATGTTAAATATTAACCACAACCAGGTGTTGTTAATGAAAAAAAAGTGTTCTCTGATAAAGTTCCAAGCACTACAGAGAAATATAGCTATTTATGATCTTCAGTGAACCTGAAGCCCGATGTATATATATAATTGGATGTGTACCATCAGTATCTTCATTATGAGGACAAATCTAGGCTCTTCAGTACAATTCTATATACTATCAGATTTTTTCACGTTTGCAATAAATGCCGTTACAACAGTCCCAATTGTCATACCATGCAGCTAGATGCAACCAGACATGGCAAGCTTGCATGTTCATGACTTTCCTACTCGAAGCATGGCCTCATGGCCATGTACTGCATACCACTATCACAGAACAAATTCCTAAGTAGCTACATAAAGCTGATACTCCTGTCTTTTGCTCCTGTCTGTTGTCCCTGCTTGGTACCCCCATCTCGTCTCACAACACAGTTAGGAGCTTCCTTTTCCCAAACTCAGAAATAGCACTGAATTAAGCTTTTTCAGTATTTTCTGAACTTCACTCTACAGCTAAGTGCCATCTATTCCAAAGTACAAGCTACTTCTTCACTTCCTTTACCCATGTGCATCTGTGGGAAGCAGTGTTCCCTCCATGCTAGCTGACAGCAGTCCAAAAATGCCATCGGGATCCCAAGTTTCCAGGATAAGGAATCATGAGAATTTTCAAGTTTGGTCCCAACACACAGAGTTTTCCTCTGTTTCAAGACATATCGCAATAAGCAGAAAGCATTATCAAGACACTTCATCAAAATTTTGAGCACCTTTTCTCTGAATTAAGAGCTTTATATCACAATTACTTTTTTTTTTAAATAAAAAAAAAAAACCAGCCATGAAAGACAGCTATATGAACCACAGTCATGTTTCAGGAAGTTTAGACCAGAAGGGATCTCCTGAATCAAGGCCCAGTCACGCACTACTGCTGGAAACCACATCACGTAAATCTCCTTCATAAATTATTCCTGAGTTATTTGTATACAAATATATACATTAATATTTCTGATGGACATCTGCAGATTTTCAGTGCTTTTCTCACGTTTTCTTTCCTCAGGGGACATAAACACATTGAAGAGCATGGAAAATTTTGCTTAATGGGGACTAGAACTTTTAGACCCTAAAATAATTTATTATTTAATATTTTTATAAGATATGAAGGGCTTAAATATGTTCTGATAAGTACACAAAGGTGCCATGTAGCCTATGCTGATGACTCAGTCAGAAAAATAGGAGTCTGAGATGTGAATCAACAAGTAACAGAAGTGCATTCCTGATAGTTCATGGAAACAAATTAATTGTAGTATACATCCCAGGACTCCTATCACAAGGACAAGTCAACATCTTTTTATTCGTCAGAATGAAAGTTGTCCATATATCTTAAAAATAAAGTTATCTAAGATTGATACCTGGAATCAAATTTAAATGGAAATATTCAGAATGGTTTATGAAGTCAATGCGTACTGTTATAAAGTACAACTGCATCACACATTATAAGCATTTTATGTATTTATGCACAAATTCATGCACTTTAGACATGCATTTAGACAAAACAAAATCATGTTATAATTATCAGTGAGTTACTCACATCTTCATCCACTGCTTTAGGATCAGCATAAGTACACACAGAAGGGATAGCAGTTAGCCTTTTAAGTCGTTTTTCTAACTGTTTTTTTTTAGTCAAAAGAAGCGCCATGTTTTCCATTTTACTGGAGCTCAACTTTCTGGTATCCCTGTATACAATATACAATTAAAAATATTATTTCTGTAATTAACAGAATTTCTCAATTTTAAAATATTCTGTGCCTACTGAAAGATGAAGACTCATTCCCTTTTAAACTGCAGGCTCAAACATGTAGGTAGAGCTGTTAGTGTAAATTTACTGATAATGCTAACAGCTTCATTTTATCATGGCTTGTATGCAAAACAGCAAGCAATTCTGGGTGAACTAGAGAGGAGGAATTATGGTGATATACAAAAAATGAAGGAAGATGAAAACAGCAACTGTACGTACCTCACTTAGCAAATTAGTAAGCTAACAAGATTGCACAGTAGAAGAATTAAACATGAAAGAGAAATGTGATGGATTTACTGCTAATAATGACATGGACTATAAGGATTTAGGACAGGATTTGAAGAAGAGAGGGGAGAGAAAACTATTTAGAGACAGATATTCAAGCTACTTTAATGTCTAAATACATGTCTAAATTCCTACTGGATTTTCAAGTTCTCACTTACTACTATTAAAGTCAGCTAAGTTCATTCTTTCATGATATTATGTCCAAAGAATGCACTGTAAATTGCCATGATTAGGACAAACCATGATGCTTTATGTTCCTGACAATCCTGATACCTACCACCATATTTCATTGCAAATGCCTTTATAAAAATCCATACTCTATGATCACAAAATCACGAAAATTCAAGGTTAAGGAGGAAAAAAATACAGTACAATCAAGCAAAAGGCTGACAAATATTCAAAGAACATCTCACCAGTAAGGTGAGCCCGAACTTCAGAGATCCACCACTGTAACCAGCCATGGTGTGGCTAAACTATGAAAATATGCTCCCACCGTAGCTGACCCAGCACTAGGGTCAGATGCTACAGAGTTGCATGACAAAAGTTACTGTCTGGAGAAAGAGCGATTCTGATATCTTGATATCTCAGTAGTGGATTACTGCATATTGACCAACCTCATTTACTCAGGTCTCTCTCTTTGATTCTTATGTTGTAGTTCCAGCACCTTACACAATGTCAGCAACATTGGTATCTTCCTGCTACCTGACTATACACTAGGTACTGCTGATTGATACCTGCCATACAGTCGCTCCTACTGTGTGAGTTGCTAGAGCACAAAGAGGAGCAGAGACTACCATTACTGCAAGCTGGATGAATGCGCTGCTGAAAGGTACATTCCCCAGAAAGAAGTTATCACAAAATTACGCTCTATCATAATATGTAAGCTTTTTAATAACATATAGTTATAGTACTTACTGAGGGTTGAATTTTATTAACATTTTTTTCACTTTTCTTAGTTCATCACTTAAACGTTCTTTTTCCCTCTCGGTATTAGGGTATTGTTCACTTTTTTGTTTTTTCAGCAAATTGACGAATACGTTCTTGGCTGCACGTTCCACTGAATCCACATTAAATCTTGAAGTAAATAATATAAAATATACATCAGTTAGGTGAACTCTAATAGAGTTTTTATTTATATGTAATGCTGTTACAATAATATTCAGTGAGCCTTATCATCTGACAATAGTTAGAATCTAACCATTAGAAGCGTATTCCTATTCCATCTCCAAATCATAGCCCATATTCACTTTCAAACTGCTATTATTCCAAAACCGAGTGGTAAAATTTAAAATGGTTCTACCAATAAATTATCTGTAGAAAGTATGCTCAACTCTACCTTTTCCTAAGCTGGACACTTGGACATACAGATAAAGCAAACTGTAGCTTAAGTAATTTTAATTCTTCTCAACTACCCAGTTGAGACCGAGTGCCTGTCTTTCTTGGTCTTCTACATAGCTGTTCCTCCTCATAGCTTTTTCAGTATTGAACTGTTTAGAGTTTAACTAGGATGAAGACTTGTCCAGCTTCACTCTCAAAAAGTATTTTTTTATTCTTGTTGCAGTAGGCAAATCCTGTTAACTAACACCATACAAGGTGTTGGCAACACATGAGGTGAGGTTGCATCCTAGTCCACTAGAATATTCACAAGTCATTCAAGTCTGGCAGTCACCAAGAATGGGAGCAAAAATTGAAGGACTTTATCCTTTTATCCTGAAAGACCAAATACAGATTTTAAGGCTAGGAGGTAACCTCTCCTTAACTTAAGCTTTTCACATCTTCACGGTGGCAGAGCTCAGTAACAGTCATTTGCCATTTACTCTTTTTCTTCCCTTTGAAGCTCAGACTGAATGATCTAATTTCTCTCTACCATTGAGTTTATTCAGCCATAGGGAGTACTAAAGTGGTGCCAGACTGTTCTTTCCCTTGATGGCTCTAAAAAAAGAAAAGCAAACTCTAAGTACTGTTTTTTCCTTACCACCAATGGCTGCAATAGCAATTTGGCTGCTACAACTCTGACACCTGCTCTCTCAGGAGTCTCCATTAATCCCACACTAACATAAGACCAATACAGGATGACTGCTTTGCAACCTCCTTCATCAATAATGGCTTAGGGAGAAAAAGCTTACCAGCACCAATGAAGCATAAATATCAATCTATTACTCCAAGTCACTGTCTACTACTTGTGAGGGCTACTCATCAAGATAGAGCTTGTAGGCCTTTACTTTGTATGTTTTAAAGCAAAGGTAATAAATACTATATAAATGGCATTTGCCAAGCCATATCAATGCTTAGCTCCAACACCTATTTTTCTGAATATAGGCAATACACCTACAATACATGGAATGTAAATACTTACATAAAAAATATGGCAGGCAACTTATCCATCTCATGTAATTTATCAACAAAGCTTGCAAAACGTTTCCACTTTTCCTGTTCTGAGCAGTCCACAGGTTTTGGCTTAAGGTGCTCCAGTAGCTCATTCACCTGACCAAAGTAGTAGTATTGTGCAGATTTTAATGTCAGAAACTTCTGGCTGGAGGCTAAGAAATATGGAGACTCCATTTCCCTGTGTCAACTTCTAGCAGCTCAATTTTTTTTAAATCATTCAGAACTGCAATAGCCACATATAGTTTACAGACTGAAAGGTCTGCAAGTTATCAACTGACTTTGGTAAGAGCTCAAAATGCAAATTGTTGTAGCATTCATGGCTACCATCACTGTGCAAATAATATAGTATCACTAACATGCTGATTATGATATATTTTCACATTTAAGTGTCATATTTCAAGAAATTTGTTTTTTCCCCAGATATTCTTTGTTTCTTCCTCATTGTTGATTCACTACCTTCTCATATTCCTTTTTATGATATAGGAATAGGTGGCCTCCAATCAAGGACTTAATTTTCTGCTCATGGCTTTAATTTCTATCTTTTACATGGAAACATACATACTGCCTGTGGTTACACAGAAGGTTTCAAATGAGCTGCAAAAAACAGGTAGACTAAAAAAGCAGAGCAATGGTACAATATTATCACTAATTGTAGGGGGTACCTAAAGGAATCAGGAATTGAAATCTCACAACAGTATCAGAAGTCTGATTCCCAGAGAAGCTTGTGAAAACTTGAAAATGCTTATGGAAATGACACAAATATTAGTGCTTATCTTTCAAGTACAGCAGCAGTTAAACCTAATAAATAATAATTATAGGAGAAGAAAATCCCATAATTATATTACTACATAAATTATTATTATATTAAAACTGTACACAGTCTTAAGAGCGAGCCCTGTAACAACTGTTACCTTCTGTCTTTGGCCAAGCACAATCCACTTGCTTAGTTCTTTCTTCAACTCCTGTTCATATTTTCTCACATCTGCCTTTTTGATTACTACTTTATTCTTGAAAGAGACAAACTCCTCAGGATCTAGCTCCTGGAAAACAACATTAATATAAAACATTGCAGTTCTTTGTTATCTATTTATTTTTATATATTTTGCCCACAGCTGTGTATACACACCTGTGCCCTTGGCCACTGTTGCCAGACTTTTACCATTGTGTCATAAAGTTGGATGCTCTCTCGTGGAGACAGAGAAAGATCTGAAGGAATACCATAGTTCTCAATCTGCAAGGAGTTTAAACAAAAGAAAAATAAAGGAATCATTTTGATGGAATCCATGTTGCCTAAATGTAACAGTTGCTAAACAATGTTGATGCCAGTATTATGCTTACATGATTGACTGTTAATGCAGCACATGGATGACAATGTTCAATGATAAAATCACTGCCCTTTAGAGAACACACATACTTTTCCAAATCATTGTATCGTTCTTCATACAAAACTGTGAAGAGACAAAAATGCTGTCATGATGCACTTGGTTATTTTAAAAAGCAAGTACTTAATCCTGCAAGATTTGTTTTTATTTAAAAGAAAAACCAAAATGAAATACGCTTAAGTTCACACACCATGATTAAAGTTATTGAAGAAATAACACTAAAATTTATTTCTTAGTTACAAAATATTCTGATACACACCCAGTCTAACACGATATGATTTCTTTTGTTCTTGTACTTTAGATTTCACTCTACAATTTCTTGTAAAGTTCTTTTCAGAGTTTGTAGAGCTTCCTTCTATTTTATTCTCAGCACGTTGCCAATACCTTTTCACAGATTGTAACCACCTACAGTGCAAGAATAAAATAAAAATAGGAGTTGTAAAAAATATTTTAAGAAAATTGCTACAGCTGTAATAGATTAATTAGTACAATCTGCTCAATTTCTCCTACAGAATTTCCAGTCCCCCTCTCACCATCTTCAGTGCAATTTTCTCCAGCTTATCCCAGGGTGCAAATAAAAAATGTGAAATAGCACCATTATATATATAAATACAGTGCAGGTGTCTTCTCTGATTGATGATGGACAAGTGTGCTTATCAGGCTTTGGCAATTCAAAGAGATGTAAAAGCCTCCTAAATTCCCCTGCACATCTTAATTATAGGGTCTGAAGGAATAGTAGTGCCTGTTCTCATTACAGAGTTAAGAGTTACAGTATCATTTTGTGTCAGATGGGGGAATAAGTGTAGCATAATACATATAACAACATAATTCCAGTTGCCTCCCAATAGTAATTGACCTCTATCTAGAACAACTCATTTTCAATTTAAATATGCTCTTGTGAGCAAGAAAATTCCACACATACTCAGTTAGGTGTCCCGGGTTACTGACAGTAGCAGAAAGTGCCAAAAACGGACATCGAATTGTTACCAGAAGATGCTCCCAAACCTCTGCTCCAATTTCACCACCAAGACAATGGACCTATGTTTTGGGGGAAAAGGAGTAAAAGAAAAGAAGAAATGTTCTTTATCAAAGTGCACCCATAACAGGACTTGGTCTGTGTTTTGCAAAAACCAAAAGTTTGGCAAGATCAGTACTGAACAATTCTTATGTTGTAGCAAATGACAATGAGATCCAAATCAAATGTCCAGTAAAACCCTCTCCAGACTTCACTGGAGACCAAATTAGTCTAAATTCCAATACTACTGTTTGTACCCTAGATACTCACTGGCATCATTAGAAATTAATTCTATATACAAAAAAGAATACAGTAGGAATTTTAAATTTAACAAGATTAATCATTGATTTTTTCCCTGGAAAGACTGACAAATACCATATGATGTAAAATGTGTATGATCCCAGTCTGGAATGCTACAGTGGTGGCTTTTAGCTTTTCAGTTGACTGAAATAAAGGAAGTTCCTGGTAGCTTTGACTGAACTGTATGTCCTTTTGAGGACTAACAGAGTTTTAAGTTCTTTCACTGGAGTACATAAACACTCTAAGTGAACAGAAAAAAACAAGTAAGTCTAAAATAATAGTTCTGAAAGTTGGGGTTTTTACCAGCAATAATGTATGTAATGAAAAACTGAGTCACCAGCATTTTTTTCTCAAGATTTTTTGTGTATTTGTTAAATTGGTTACTACTAAAAGATGCCTACCTCATCAAATATAACATATTGTATCCGTTTGGTCCATTTCTGACAACGAGGAGACAGCATCAAGATTTCTAAACATTGAGGCACGGTCACTAATATCTAAGAAGAAAGGTTTGTAAAGCATTATTTTCAAGTAAACTGACTAATCAACTATAAGTAGATTCCATATTTAAAAAGCATTTAAAAATACATATGTACTGATCTCAAGGTAAGTAAGAAAGAATGAATGATTTGTCACTGCTATCTTCAAGAAGGGCAAGAAAGAGGACCCAGGAAACTACAGGCTAGTCAGCCTCACCTCATTCCCTGGGAAGGTGATGGTGCAACTAATCTTGGAAATCATTTCCAAGCACACGACAAACACGAAAGTCATCAGGAGTATTCAGCATGAATTCACTGAGGGGAAATCATGCTTGACCAACCTCTACCAACTTCTATGATGAAATGACTGGTTTGGTAGATGAGGGGAGAGCAGTGGATATTGTCTTCAGAAAAGCTTGTGACAACATCTCCCATAAGATCCTTACAGACAAGTTGTTGAAGTATAGGCCAGATGAGCAGACAGTGAGGTGGATTGAAAACTGGTTGGAAGGCTGGGCCCAGAAGTTGATGATTAGTGGTACAAAGTCTAACTGGAGGCCAGTAACTAGCAGCGTACCTCAGGGGTCAACAGTGGGTCTGATCCTGTTTAACATCTTCATTAATGATCTGGATGAGGGAGAAAAGTGTAACCCTCAGCAGGTTTACTGATGACACCAAACTGGGAGGAGCAGCTGATATGCCAGAGGGTCATGCTGCCATCCAGAAGGACCTAGACAGGCTGGAGAAATGGGCTGACAGGAACCTTGTGAAATTCAACAGGGAGATGTGCAAAGTCCTGTACCTGGGGAGGAACAACCCCATGCACCAGTGTATGCTGGGAGCCATCCAGCTGGGAAGCAGCTCTGCAGAAAAGGACCTGAGGGTCCCAGTGGACACCAAGTTGAACATGAGGCAGCAATGTGCCCTTGAGGCAAAGAAGGCTAATGGTATCCTGGGCTGCATTAGGAGGAATGTTGCCATCAGATCAAGGCAGGTGATCCTTCCCCTTTACTCAGTACTGATGAGGCCACACTTGGAGTCCTGTGTCCAGTTCTGGGCTCCCCACTACAAGACAGACCAACCTAGCAGCCTTCTATGATGAAGCGAGTACATCAGTGGACAAGAGAAGAGCTACTGATGTATTCCATCTGGAATTCTGTAAGGCATCTGCTGTATGCTGGCAACCAAAGCATTTTGATGTTTTTTCTTTAACCGGAGCAAGTAATCAACTGCATGTCCCTTAAGGATGAATAGATAAGGTTGTATGCCATAGACTGAAAGCTTCTGGTAAGCAGTACAGGTATGCTTAGATTTTTCCTCAACATTGTATTTATTAATGGCACAGTTCTTATAATTAGAATTAACATTTTCAGAAGCCATATGGAATACAAAAGTCATTATTATTATGTGTTAAAACACCCATAAAAATATACCTGAGAATTCATGACATCATTGCGATAATCTCGCGTGAAGACTCCACACACTACCAATCCATCTGGAAGTTTCTTGGTGAATCGATTGTATATAGTTCCCACCACTTGGTTTACAAGGGCCTTAAATAAAGCAGGTCATTAACAAAACTAGACAGTGTATGTCTAAAGGCATATGATATTCCTAGGCATATAAAAGCATTCAATTTTGGCACTAATATTAATGTACTAGACTATAATGTACTATGTAATGTACTATTAAGTCTAGACTGTCAATAATGTTAACTTTAAAAAGATATGGTACTTGATTTTCAATTATACTCAAATGCTTTCAAGGAAATTTAGTGTTGTGTAAAGTGAGTTATACATTATTAAGTCTGTATTTTGGTTATTTTCAAAGCAGTTAAAATTAGATCACCTTCTACTGCACCTACAAGCACTTTAATGATCTCAAAGCCCTGGGGCTGCAGGTATAGAATACATTTCTGCACCCAGACTGATATTCAAATGAAAAGATTATTTTGATGCCCAACCTGAGTATGACCATAAAAAAAAATTATTTTACTTATAGAAAATAATCCATAGAGATTGTTATTGAATAACAGCACATGTAATTCACTATCCAAAAATCATATCACTGAACATTAAAATAAGTTTTGGAAGAAATCAAAACATTGTGCCTCAGCACTTAAGTCAGTTTTTAACTATTAGGATAGAACTCATTAAAAAATATCCAACTGCCTGGAGTTCCATAAATTTCCTCTTGAAGCATCTAAAGGCGAACTCAATTAGGAAAAGACAACTTGACTTGCTTGGTCATGATTCTGTTCTAATATTACTTTCACCATGTTGGTAGGCTTTTGGTGCTCTCACCATTTACCTAACATGCTACTTATAGCACTTTTGTATATATTGGTGTTTCTGACCTTAAATTAGCTATACAGATATTAATAGACAAAAAACTCTACATGAGCTTATATATTCTGAAGATTATTTTTGTAAACATGCTGTTTCTAAGAAATGTAAAGGCAAAACAGGATGTAAAGATTCCATTTCTAATCCAGAAAATATATCTCAACTAAATTTTTGTAACAAGTTACCCCAAACAGTTTCAGAATCATACGGAGAAATATCACAGTCATACATACAGGATATGTAGTAGGATGCAGCCTTACCTTTGTAGGAGCAACATACACAACTACTCCTTCATTGCTTGTTTTCAGAACTTTTTCCATGCAATAGTAAGATGCATATGTTTTTCCTGATGAAGTGGGAGCAACAATCACTGCAGACTCATTATTATCTACAGCATCAAGAAGTTCTCGCTAAGAGAAAAGCAGTTACTTACATCAAAATGTCTTGTTATGAAGTTCTTATTGAGTAAACCAGCTCCTTTTATGAAAACATCTCTTATTTTTGCATGCAGACTTTATGTACAGATTTTAGACTACTGAAAGTCAGAGTTAACCTAGTCATTTTATGACTGTATTCTTTCCTCTTAAACTGTTAGTGGAAAAAAATGGAACTACAAATTATAACTTGTCTATTTCAATTATTTGGTCTGAGATACTGATACCAGAATATTCTGAGTCCAAATCTGGACTTTTTCAATTTGAAAAATAAAACCTGTTAACTCAGCAGTGCATAATTCAGTTCAAAAAACTTCATTGTTTTATACAAGGCAGTATTTTTTTCTTGCATTATAATAGTTATATCAATACTATCCAAATCTCTCTTCTCCTCCTAGCGTATTAATCTGTTTTCTTCCCTATTACTGTCGTCCATGCTCTCTCACCTTACATAGGTCTGTGAAAGGGTAGCGGAAAGGGTACAGAAGAGGAAACAGAAATAGTGCTAACAGTATCTTTCTCTGTCAGCACATATGCCAAGTTCCAAGTTGCTTTTCAAGTAAGTGACTGTTTTGCAGATATGGACATGCAAAGCAGCAAATTCATTTGGCCTCCCCAGTGCAATAATAAAAAAATCTGAGTTAGACTTACTCTGCTTTAGACAGAAAAGTTATTTCTCAACTCATACTATGGGTAATTTTTTAGGGACAAATGAGCAGAGGATGAACAATCGGAGATTATCAAAATGGGGCACTACCACCATAAAATGTAGTAATAAGCAGTGAAATCCCAGAGGTTCAGCATTTCTTATGTTGAATTCTTCAGGCCAAGCTCTCTGTAGAAAAGGTCTCAGCATAGAAAGAACATGGAATACAGTCCAAAATGATCTAATGATTTTGTTAAACTTATTACAAAATTAACTTTGTTAATACTCTTTTTGATAAGTAGTATACTAATATGTATTTTTAAATGGAAAAAAAATAATCAGAGATAATTTCCATTAACTTTATGCAAAAAGTTTGTGTCTCATTACCTGCCACGTGTCTGGTATGAAATGTTGCACTCGGGGATCTGGATCATTTCTCTCTTCCCTGAGCAAGTAATAATCCATGTATTGTAGCTGAAAGCGAGCTGGACCCACTTCGATAGCATAATTGCTTATATTCTGATCATTACTTTCTCCTGTCTGTAAGGTCAAATGAAAATTCAAGCTGGTTTGAAAGCTAGCAAGAGATTAAGAAGATGGCACATCTTTTGCGCTGTGGAAGTCTGCAAGCTTTGAAAAACATATGAAAGTGCAGGTGGTTTTTAAATATTTTTTTGCAGAAATCTAGACTATATAGCCTTATGTCAGGGTTACGCTTGTATGTCTTTCAAAGGACACTATGTTCTAAAATTAATATGTCTTCTATAGCCGGTGGTGGTGGTGTTTTTGTTGTCAGAAGAGCTAACAAAACCGATTAGCAGGCAAAGCTCAGCCTCTTCAAGCTATTGCCTGCCAGAGCCTTCTCATCCTGTATTTATTTTGCTTTTTTTCATCCTGCCCTGACCCCTTGTGCAATGAATCACAGTTGCAAAAGGAAATTCAATATAAAGACTGTGATCCCAAATTTTGTAAAGCACTGTATTTTAAACAATGCCTGTATACCCTAAGATATACCAAATTTAATGTTCATGGACACATCTGGTTACAACATCTGATCCTGAAAGCTGTATAGAAAAGCATTACATGTTACACATTCAGCAGGAGATCAGAAAAATCACGTAGTAATTCAGGTTGTCAGGGAAGTCTGGATGTCAATTAATCCAACTCACTGACAGAAGCTGGTGCAATTGGATCAGGTCACTCAGGGCTGTGTTCAGCCAAGTTTTTACTATATCCCAAGGATGGACATTTTACAAGTTTTTCAGTTTCTTGAAAGAAACATTTTCAGTTATTCCTGAAAATTTCAGTTATTCCTAAAATCCCCCCAACTTTGCAAAAGTAATACCCAGAAACAAGTAGCTGCAAAAGCAAAAGTAGGTCCAAAATGCACTGACTGATCTAGAGCCCTTCTGAGCAAGGCATTAAACTTGACAACATATCCCTTCTATCACTACAAACCTTTACAACAGATCTTTTGAAATCCTTGGATCCTACAATTGTACTTCCTGAAATGTAATATACTTTATTTGGGGCACCAAACACCCTTACAATAACTGTGTAGCCAAGAGCAAATGATAATGTACACCATTTTAATTCACACAGAGAAAGAGACAATTTCCACTCTTCAAGGGAAGAAGATTTCTTACAAATCAATCACTTTCCCCCTCACCTCTTAGTCCTGGTCCTCAAGGAAGGATGATAAACACTTTCCAAGAATAAGCTTCCAAAAATTCCTAACTCTACTGTGCCTGAAAAATGAGACACTGAAGTGATTGATTTTGGTTTTAGAGTTCACTGTAATCTTCATTCCTTTCACTATTGACTTCATATTCTGCAGGCTGTGAGTTACATCCTCCCTCTTCTGCCTGAGAGCCACTTTAGCATCCCCTCTCCCTAGTAACATCCCATCTACACACAAAAGTATCTAAGTGCTCTTAACATTAAATCAGCCAGTGGGCAGGTTGCTAACATGCAGAAAAGCATAAGGTCAATCCTTAGAGAAATTACTTCAGAGCCAAATTCAGTGTAGCTACTGGTGGTCTCAGCTGTGCTAGCAAGGACAAGCAATCCAGTATCTGAAACTGTCTCCTTCAGAGGTGATCAGTAATATCATAACAACAAATGGAATAGTTTTCATGCACCTCTGCAGTCTCAGAGGTTTCTTTTTCTAAAGTAGCACATTTAGGCCTGTTAGATAGCAGGTCCTCATCACCTAGCTTTTAAGTTATTTTTAACACATAGAGTTGAGCTGATGTGATGAATTGAACAGCAGGTACCTCTCAGATATATCTAAGGCCTCAGGCAGACATAACTAGAGTAAATTAATCTTGATGCATGTTTCAAAGGGTATCTTTGCAGCCATATAAAGTTCTATTTGCTAAAGGGGAACTGGCCTATCGTGCCAGCTAGCCCTCACATCAAGCAGAGAAATGTATCCATGAAACTAAAGAAGATTAATATCTGAAGCAAGAATAGACAGTTCCAAATCTTACGGCACAATACAAAATAAAATAAGCTCAATATTTATCTTCTACACGCTATTCAATGCTTAAGAAAACACTGTTGATATTCAGCTACAGATTCATTTACACTAGAATCATTGCACTCTATAAAGTTACCGAGTCAGATAGAGAGCATGCCAAATTCTCAAATCCAAGAAGTCTTAGGTATCTGGTCAGCTTTTGTAGATGTCGTTTCTCCAAGAGATCTTGATATTTTTCAAGGAGGATATGAATTCTCCTCATGACTTGAACAGCTTTCCTTAAATCTTTAGATTTGTTACCTTTAAAAAACAAAAAGCCTACCATTATTTGAGACCCAGTTGTATCATTGGGAGTCTTCTGGTATTAAGTACTTTTAGAACAGACCTTATCCGTCCAACCACACTTATGACAATTTTAAAATTAATTTTATTTAAAGACAACTAGACAAAGACAACCCAGAATCCTCTGACCTCTACAAGGTGTGCCACCTAAGCCCAAATAATTCTATCTGCTTCTGCATGCTCAGCTATAAAAGGAAGTCATACATGTACAGAATAACTGAGGTCCCCCCATTTCACCTTCCTGACCCACACATTTGTTACTCAATCTTATTAGCAACATATATCAATCACTCCAACGTTTACAACTCTCCTCAACACATTTAGAGCAGTGTGTGTTTGGACCCTCCTGACTGAGGGTATGGACTGAACAAGTTAATTCTGGTGAAACAGGAGGCCACTAACCATGGTAGCACAGATTTCTGTGCTCTCTCTCTGCAAATCATTATTCAGGCTGTGAGCCAACCACCTCAGCTAATTAAACAATCCACTGCAATATGGATACATTTTAGTGTGCATGATACATAATCACTAAAGATAGATACTATAAAATAAATTTATGCATGGAGTGTTTAAAAAGCCAAACAGGAAAACAGCTACAATCTAATTTCATTGGATACTGTATGGCTAACTCAAAGGACCTTGAAATTGCAAAAGGGGACCAGAGCCTGTTAATACTTAAAAACACCTTTCATGCTGCTGAAACAGGACTGTATTTACACATCTTTATTCCAGCTAAGAATGTCCAAAGTCACTCACTCTCTTGGTTAAAGGAAGTGGAAGTTGAATCCTTAACACGAATTTGGTTACCATACCTTGCTTTCTGCAGTGTTCCTTCCACACTTCTAAACAGGCAGACAGCCCTGTCATTTCTACGCTGAACTTCACAGATTTACTTTTAAGGGTCTTGAGAAATTTCTCCAATTTATTTATTCCAACAGTCAGATTTGCTTTTATTTCCTTTTCAGTTGGTATACACAAGGCTTTCCATTGCTCCTGTTCTTTCTTTTCTTCTTTAGATTTTAGTCGCCTGTTATTTTCCTCTGCAATTGTTTCAGCTTTACTTTTCTATCCAATAAAATGAAGACATTTAGAACTAACCAGCACTGTGCATAAACATTATCTAAAAAAAAGCTAATCCATAAACTTAATCACAGCAGGTACATTACAGTTTTCAGTTAATCTGTGTGATGCATTGTGGTTTGGGAATTGTTTAAAATAGTACTTCATTTTGAAGGAGATGATATCATTTCTGAATCCCAATATATGTTGCTCTAAAGAGCTTCCCTAAGCTTCATTTCAAGTCAGTATAAAGCTTCACAAGTAGTAAAAAAAAGCACAAATGTGGAAAAATAAAATAGCAGATGTCTGAAAGTTAAATTTCAAGCTTTTATTTTATACATGGGTAATCGTAATTCTGATCATATTGAGATGCTTTACCATAAGTTAAATGAAATTAAGAGTTCAGCCTTACTTTAAGTTAACAAAGTTATTTTATATACAGACTTTTAGAGGTAATTCAACAGGCCATAATCTGTAACCCACAGCACAATCCATTATGAAATATTACGCAAATTACTATTGCTCAGTATCATTCATAAGTATGCAAGTACATGCTACATACCCTATGATGTCTGACAACGCTCACATAGTTAGGATTAACTGCAATACCTACAGGATCTTTCACAGAGAATGTTTCCAAATAGCACAGGGAAATAAATAACTGAATAATGTTTCTTCTGGTATTTCTCAATAGTTTCTTAAAGTAAAATTAAATTCATGAACTCCAGTTTCCTTCACTCCACATTATAATACTGTGGCCATGAGACAAAACCTATCAGCCTTTACAGAGTTCATATTTATTGATTTTTTTATTTACTTGTGCCTGTTAATATATAATCACTCATCAGTATTCCTAACTAGGAACAAAAATACTTTTGCCAATTAGCTAATTAAATTTGAAGTCAGTTTAAATTTCTTCAACTGAGAACTACTAGTGCATTCAGAATATAAAACTTCAGCTGTGGGACTCATATAGTAGAAATTCTTTCCTGGATAATAGAAAAGATTTGGAAGGAGCAACTTGAATATACTCACATGCTTTCTTTGTGTCTTTTTGACAGCAGCATTAGCATTCCCTGACGCATCATCTTGACGTACAATAAGTTTTGAAGTGCTGTCTTCCAAAGTGCTTCCATAAAAATGACGAAAAGTCTGTAACTTTTGTATTTGTCTTCTTTCTTCTGGATCTCTGGATTTTGCTGCAAACAAATATAATTGATTAAAAGACAGTCTGATTGATAGAATTCCAGCCTAATCTATTTCCATGAAAAGATACCTAGGTAATGGATAAATTTCATAAAAATTCCTCATTGACCTAAAGGCCAAAATCACATTTTGAAAGAGGCTGGCTACTAAGACTCACTGAAATTCAAGAGTACTTTGAATTATCTGAGAGACAGGCAATAGACTCAAATTCAAACTACTTCAGGCACACACTAAAAATATTGGAAAACTTAATAAGCAGGATGCCTGGAAAAAAATTATAACTGTTTGAGCAAAATGCCTAGGCTTCTCACACAGTCCATCAAAATAGGAAAGTGTCTTCCAAAGGCAATTCAGATGATCAGAAAGAGACCTCTTCCCCATGAAAACAAGAGTCTGTCATCAGAACATAAATAAATAAAGCTGCTGGAAGAACACTTATGCTAGCCAATGGAAGATACTGAAATGAGCACATGGATACTTCCACACTCAAGGCTCAGTATTTCTCTCTGCCCTAAAATCAAAATGATGAGTCAGCTTCTGAGTGTGAAGACCCATCTCAAGATCTTTCTGCTTTTCACAAGAAATCTGAGATGATACATGCCAGCATTCAAAGGGCCCTCTCTTCAGCTGGAGTGGACATAAACCTTCAACTCCAACATTATGGAAGGTGCTCCACCTACTATTCTGCAGGTTATGCTCCCCAGACATCCCACTGAAATCACAGTGCACAGAATATTGCAAAAAATCATCCAGACAAAAAGATGAGCAGACAGAAACCTGGTTTCGTAGATCAAGTGGCACAAATACCCGCTCAGTAAAGAACATCTCTAAGTCACTAAATGAAAACCACAAGCAACACTGTTGGAAGTACTAACAGTAATCCATGAATTCTCAACTCCTGTTAGGTTTTTCACAGTTTCATTCATTGTATGATGCAATAGGTGATAGGAACATCTTCGAGAAAAAGCTTTGTGTACTTGCTGGTACATACAGTATCGTGTACCTCATTTCAGGTAAATACGCAAATCTAAGATCAAAGCTAAGTTCATGGCTTCTTTTCCTTGGTATCTCAAACTGGAAAAAAATTACAGGAAACTATAATGCATAAAATCAAGAATTATGATACAAACAACTTTTGTTTACTTCTGTGCTCGTTCTAGTGGGATAGAGTTAAATTCCTTCATAGTAGCTGGCATGGGGCTATGTTTTGGATTTGTGCTGAAAACAGTGTTGATAATGCCAAGATGTTTTCATTATTGCTGAGCAGTGCTTACACAGAGTCAAGGCTTTTTCTGCTTCTCACCCCACCCCAGCAGTGAGTAGGCTGGGGGTGCACAAGAAGTTGGGAGGGGACACAGCTGGGACAGCTGACCCCAACTGACCCAAGGGATATTCCATACTGTATGATGTCATGTTCAGCATATAAGGTTGGGGGAAGAAGAAGGAAGGAGGGGATGTTCGGAGTGATCGTGTTTGTCTTCCCAAGTAACCATTACACGTAATGGAGCCCTGCTTTCCTGGAGATGGCTGAACACCTGCCTGCCAATGGGAAGTGGTGAATGAATTCCTTGTTTTGCTTTGTTTGCATGTGCAGCTTTTGCTTTACCTATTAAACTCTCTTTATCTCAACCCATGAGTTTTCTCATTTTCACCCTTCTGATTCTCTCTCGCATCCCACCAGGGTGGGGGGATGCACGAGTGGCTGGGTGGTGCTTAGTTGCCGGCTGGGGTTAAACAACAACAACTTCTTTTCTGTTCTCAAAAGATAAGATGGGCTATGCGTGCACTGTGCAAACTTCCAAGCAGATTTTGCAGACGTATAGATGTGCTTACTAAGCATTATCCAAACTATATATTTAAAAATTAAACTGCACATGTACATACAGTTTGCTTATATAAATCTGTGAAGCATTCCACAAGCAAAAGGGAATGTATCATGAACATCTGACCACAAGTGCTCATTCTGTTATACTCCTTAGACCTATTTAAGATAACACACAACGCATAGACATAATGCACATGCACATCAGTTTAAGTGCAATTTAGCTATTGCAGTAGCTCTAGTTTGGCAAGTATACAGCTGCAAATATTTTCTGAAATGAGAAGTCCTTCTCCAAAACCATGATAACTTTTACAATACTGTTCTATCCAACACAGACATGTGGGCTTTGTGTTAGTTTTTCTTACCATCAGCATTGCAGTGTACTCGGTCATATTCCTCAGTCAAAGGTCTGCCAGAATGCCAGTGACAAAGCTCATCAAATTCCTTGTATTTAATAAGTGAAGTAACTGCAGGATCATTGCTGAAATATACAAACATTAGCAGAGCAGAAATTAAAAGTGTTTTCTGGCATCTCTAATGAAACATTCAAAACATTAAAAAAACTGGGTATTTATCAAAACACAATTTTCCTGTGGCAGAAAACCAAGACAGGGTTTAATTCTACTCCAAATATAGTATGTCAAGATAGCCTCATTTTTTCAGAAAGAATTACTAACAAAGTAAAACCCCATTTTTTCACTTATTTTCATACAGATTAATCACAGAATGCACTGTAACTACATAACTCACACGCTGGCTAAAAAATACTCATTGTGCAGCACAGAACGCACTTCCACAAGTAGCAGAGCAAATGTAAAGGATAATTTCTTCTTACTTTTTTTTCAGTATTTTTATTTAATGTTTTTCTTTTCCTGAAATCAATCTGAGCTTTGCAACTTAGGGTAAGGCCTTTCAAACACAAATTGTACATTTAGAAAAACAGTTCTAGAATGTAGAATAAGAATCAAAGACTATAATGCAAATAACAGTATGAGAAAATATGGATATATTGACGCTCATCCATCTTGTTCTGAACTTAATATTTACACCAGTACATGTAAATGTGAAATTTTACCCAGTCATAGCAAAAACTCTTCTACATTTGTACAAATTGAGCATAATATGGACGTAAAGTGCAGGGGAGTAGAAAATAAGCCCATATAATGTTATTTCATTAGAATAAATGTCATATATGTACCTTTCTAAAACAGGTAGGTCTTTCAAAACATCTCCAGCATATTCTTCAACAAGATCAGATTTCACTGAGATCAGTCCAATGTTAGGAATTTCTTCTTCACAGTCTTTACAGTGTAAAAAATAATTAATATTGTTTAATTAAGAATATCTATAATTGCATATCATATGTGAAAATTCTGTCAAGTTACATTACAAATTAAATTCTATAAAGCAAAATTCACTAGTTCCCCTTTTCCTGTTTCTTCTCAAGCATGGGAAGAAGAATGAAGCAGACATCATTATTGCTTCCAAGTAGATACTCTCATAATCCATTTTAGACACCTACACTAACTTTTTGAATGCTACAGCCCATCCCATCTCACAAGCATCTACTTTCCCACGCTGATTCCATAAAGACCACAGTCTCCTAAATATGCACTTTCAGCTGCACTTACGTTAGATGACTAAGGATGACATGTAACATTGTGCATCCTTCCCACGTTTGATGTCTAGCCACAACCTCAGGTATTTAAGGCATCCAATGGGAAATACAGAAATAGGCAATACAAATGCTGTGCCAGAAGATGCCTTAATATCCCACAGGTAACAAAGAAACTACCTTTTTTTGCCCACTAAAGCTCACTTTGCCCACTTGACAGCTTTGAAACCAGCTGAAGAGCACCCACAAACTTAAGTAGAATTGTATTCCAGCCTTTACTCAGTTTCTTACCAACAGTGTCTTCTAAACATTTATACAATTTGATAGGTTTAAAACAAACATTTGAAGGTTGTAACAAAACTGGTTCTCAAGAAATGTCAGATATCAGGCAAAAATCTCTACCTACTCCTTTCATATATTCAGAACAGGTCTTGTAAGTGAGGGAAGAAAACAAATAATCTCTGAGCCAACTACGCACTTCCCCAATTATAGGCTACTAAACAGGATGATGGTGTAATTTAAGACACGTATGGGCAAGTCATATTTCTACACCTTCAAGGACTGCAATGTGAACTACGCTGATGGCTGGACCCTACCACAAGGGCAACAATTTTGCATTTCACTTTATTTGCTGCTCCTGTGCCCAATACCTATGTCAACATGTACAAAGATGTTCTTCAGAGACAGTCTTCCTGCAGTGTAATTGTTACATTAATTATGAGTAATTATTATGCTTTTTACTGTTATTTATATTACACTAATCATGATTTTTTTTACAATACATACAATAGATTTGGGCTAGCAATCATGGAACTAAACCCAATTTCTACTGAAGTCAGTAACAACACTTTCCACTGTCTACAGTGGAATCAGAATTTCACCCATAAGGCCTGGTCAGACTTATTTTGGCATCAGCAGCAAGTTTTGCTAGTGGGTTGAAAGGAAGGAGGAGAGGATCCATGAAGGATGGATTAGACTTGTGATGAGGATAAAGTCAGATCACTACTCCTAGAACTTTTAGTGATAGTAATGAAGATCATGCTTCTAACTCTCTAATTTGCAGAGTTTTCAGTACCTCTAAATAATGTCCGTTCCTGTTCAAGAAATAGTTGAGAGGTCTTTCGTATTGGGAAAGCATCTCCAAAACTATATTTCACAGCCAATTTTGCTACCGTGTCCCATAAACATTGGTATTCATTCTCCATTTCTTTCCCCAATTCCTTTTTGAACTCTAATCCTGCACAAGAAAGAAAGAAAGAAAACAAAAAAAAAAAAAAAAAAAAGGGCACTTTAAAATTAAGTTTCCTCAAACAGAACCTACCTATTCACCTATGCAGCATCAGACACAAAGACTTCAGTTCTATCCAAAGTCTTTGGTCATTAGAACAGAATGTTGTACACTCACAGTTTTCAATAGCCCACGGCATAAATAACTAAGTGTACTGAGATGCATTTTGGAAGAAACACCAGATTTAGACCGTCTGTGGAAATCTGCAAGCTCCACAGCTAAAGAAGAGTTTCCCTCACCTTTGCCTCCTGCAGGGTAGGATCTTGAGTTGATAATTTTCTTTTTAGTGCCCAACAGTAGGTATCATTATAAAAATAAATGTTTCATATTCCTAATTTGTATTTCCTTTAAAAAATTCTTCTGCATTTGCTTTACTGAGGTACATACAAGACATCTTGTGACTAGATTCATAAAGAAAGTGTTCTGGTTTACTATCAGATAGGCAGACTCATGGCAGAGGGTTTCAGGTAAACAGAATTACTCTGAAAGAACAGTTGCTACAAATCTTTTTCCATACTTCCTTGCTCTGTCAGCTTTTGTAATTTTTTTGTGAATCTTAACATATCTGATGGTGTTTTCATGTATTTATAAGACAATATATGATTTTGCCTAAATCAATCTAATCTGAAATTAAAAATATTATCCAATGTCACAATGACAGTAGGGATATAATCTAATTTCCATTCTGACTGTGTTGCACTAAGACAAAATGAAATGGATAGAAAACTGGCTAAAAATCAAATGGTTGAGAATACCCAACAACAGTGACCCAGAGCTGTTACTGCCTATGCTATATCACTCTTCCTTTGCATAAGTACCGGTGGCGCATCAAAGATATGACATGGTAAAGTATTCTGAATGAGTACTGGTGAAAGACACTTTCTCATGTGATTTTCTAGACTTAGCTATAGAAAAAAAGTTTTCCTATTATTCCATAAAATGTATCCATTATTGTATGGGTAATTAGAAAATTGTGCTCATTTCTGCTTGTACAAGCAGTTTCATTCTCATTTTGCAGCTTAATAAAGTTAGAAATGTAAGAAAGCAAACTGTTGAACAAAGATAAATACCTTCAGTGTATTTGACCTCATAGTAATGTGCAAGATTTATGAGCAGTGAATCATCATTTAAGTCAGGCAGGTAAGTTAAATCCAACTTCCAATCATTTGTATCACTTAGCTGTGTCAGAGCAAAATGCGTACACAACTGTTGCTGTTAAAATAGAGCAAACAATTAATTCTTACAGAGCACCTTTTCATGCAGAGGGATCAAAGCATCTCCAAAGCAAGGTTAACTACCACAGATTTTATTGACATGAAAAACAACACACTGTTACTTGACTTCTCTGTGATCAGGAAACTGCCTTCATTGTAATAACCAACTTTAAACAATAAAAAGTACTGCCATCAAACTTTCCATATTGGATGAGACCAAAAGGTCCATCTAGCCCAGTACCCTAACACTAATGGTGGCTAACTTGAGATGTCTAAGAAGAGGTCAAGTATAGAGATATTGCCCCAAACATTCTTCTAGCCCCACTGATTTGTGGGTCACAAGATTCCTGAACTAGGTAAGGTTTGTTTCCAGCAGGTACATTACATTTTTTGATCTCATCAGATGACTAGAGTAGCATATAAAGGAAAATGAAAACTGAAATGACAATTGCACCTGATGACAGGGGAAGTAAGGCAGTGCTACACATACCATTTTTATTAATGGTAAAACTTGCTTAGTCCAGCAGGATTTCATTATCCTAATCTGAGCTCTCTGTGAAAGAGGCATATGAAGAAGAAAAGTCACTGTAAGACATTGCATTCTACAGAGGTCAGCTGCTGCTTCTGGAGATAGAGGTTTACTTCTTCCCTGTTGAGAGATGACAGATAAAAATTTGACCATGTCCTTCAGTAAAATAATTGTGTTCCTCTCTACTTAATTCAGTGGTTTGTACTTTGTTAAAGCAGCTAATAATTTTGATCTATTTAAACAATTTGTGCATTGTAATTACTTGTGGATACACTTACTTCAAAATGAACATTCTTGTAGTGCTGGTAGATGCAGATCAGTTATAATGTAAAAAGAAAAAAAAAAAGAAAAAAAAAATCTCTTTTCCAGAAAGAATATGACTATGAAAATCAAGACAAAACTTAAAAACAAGTGTCAGTGTGTCTGGCTAGAAATATTGTTATTTTAAGAGGGAAAGTTAATATCTAGATATAGGCCTATGCTCTTCTCTCAACTTCACAGCAAAAGTCAGTACAGAAATCCAGCTGTGCTAGCCACTTGTAGCTATTCTGTAGTCCACTGAATATGTGTCTCAAAATATTACTGATACATTGCATCTGTGTTAACTTGATGGAAATATAAGACTTGTAGTATGATCAGAAAAAATGATGTCATGACTGCATCTAGAAAGAAACCTTTTTTCTGAAATGTCTTGCTAACCTGAGAAAAAGTGTATTCTTCTGTAAAAGCTAGTATGCCACTGAACATTAGGAAAAGAAAAATAATGAGCACAACCAACTTCTAAGGTAAAACTTCCTATGGAAGTAATTGCTCCTAAGGTAAAACTTTCCCCAGAAATAGCCACTGTAGCTGGGGGCACATTGCCACCCACAGAGAGACCATGCTCCTTTGAAAAAGCTGTGGCCACGGTAATTATCTGAACCAGACCACTTACAGAGTGTAGTAACAAAGGAAGCAGCTGGGCCTCTCTTCAGCTTGGGATCTAGAAGGGCACCAGTCTCTCCTGTTAGCAAAATGTTTATGGTCGCTGTGCTGAAAAGGTACTAAAAAAATTCTTACTCTTGCTGATTGTTCTGTCTTTGCTCCCATGGAAGTATTTGCATTTTCCAACATGTTGCTGTATATTTTTAATCCCACAGCACAAGCAAGAACACAGACCACGCGCCGAATGTCAGATCCTTCAGGCCACAGTTGTTTCAACAGATGGACAGTCTGGCGAACCTGTAGTCATAACATTATGAATAGCACAAACGACCACTATAGTAAGTCACAAAAAAAGGACAAGTCTTATCCTTTACAGTTCCATCAGAGAAGAGAAAAAAAAAGGTATGAAAACTACAGAAGGAAAAGTGGGCACAATCATTAGTAAAAATACCTCTTTTTTGTCATGTCCCTGAGGGCACCAACAGCCCTGACTGTCCCTGCCCAACCCCTGGGGCCTCCTCCCACCCCCCCTGGGCCCCATTTCAGCCCCTTGGGGCCGTCGGTCCCTGCCCCAGCAATGCTGCAGCAGTGCCTGTCTCCAGCTCCCGACAGCCCAGCAGGCTGACAACCTGGTCTAGCCTCAGCCCGTTCCCAGGGAGGTGCCTGATGCCCAGGGTTGCAGCTGCCCCCCCGCTGCCCTGCTCTTGACTGGGGCAGTGGGACAGGCCCTGGCTACCAGACCCTGCCCTGCCACCCCCAGGGGAGCTCCCACAGCCCCAGCCCCAAAGGAAGAGCCACCCATTCTTGCCGCAACCTGGTGTTTCTCTGCTCCTGGGGTATCCAATTATTTATTGAACTTGCTTCAGGAAAGATAATCATAATAAAATGACATATTAGCAGTAGCCAGGCTTTAAAATGCTTTCTGATTAACACCATTTTTTTCTGGACTGAAAAAACTCAGCTCACTGGACCAGTATCATTCCCACTGAAGTCAAAGGAAGCCTTGCTGTTGTTCTCTGCAGGAGCAGAAGTAGTCACAACACTGCTGTGTAACTTAATGCTCGGGAAATGTCAGGAGTATATTAGGCACTAAAGGTGATTACAGTACCATAAAAATACCGATTTTTTTAAAGTTGAAATATTGTAAAACTACTGCTTTAATCATGCAAGCACAGACCTTGCAACTGCAATCAAGCTCTTAAAAAAAATTCCCAGATTGTGAACACTTCAGTTAACAGAGTGTGCAAGCCTTAGCAGCTGCAATAGCAAGGTTCAGATTTTGAGATGTCCCTACAGAGAAGGTTGCTGCTGGCAGCAGCACTGACTCTTGCCTGCTGCTGCTGAATGTACCCTCCCACACCCTACCCTCAGGAGACAGCTGCTGCCACGGGGAGGGGGGGGAGGGAGACAATGGCCACAGTGCACCCAGAGGGTAGTAGCCACAGCCCTCCATGTGGCTAAGGGTGGATTTATGCCACAGATGGTGCTTTCTGCTGAACGGGCTGGTTCCAATCTTCTGCAAGACAAAGGCAGTCACCAAGATGGAAACATCCCTTAAGTGGCATCCCACTAATCAGCTTCCAGCTGAACCATCCTACTTTAGTGGACTTTAAAGAAAGAAATGGCTTCAAGCTGCTGTGAAGAAGAAGGGGCACAGAGGAAACCTTCTCAGACTCAGGGTGTCACTTAAGGATGAGAGCCCCCAGTTCTGTCTAGGAGAGAATTTCAGGTAAAGGAATGGAGGAAGACAGTCAACCTGAGGAGAAAAAAGAAAAAGGATCAAAGAGGTCAAAGTACCTCTTTTTGTATGCTTTTCAGGCTCATCTTGAGATGTTCATATAGACATATTAATGGTTCTTTGCTCCTGACTAGGTTTTCACAGGCACATCGCAGATCTTGTTGATACTAGAAGTGTAGAAGTCAAAGTTACATGCAAAAGTCAATAGATACAATGCATCAAGGACTACTAGCCACAGACAGAAACCATTCAGATATATGTCAATCCTCAGCCTCCAAGAAATTGTAAATTTCAGCCTCCATCTATTGTAAATAAAATTTTTAAAATTACATCCCTCGCCTAAATGCTAGTCTTTGTCTGGCATATTACAAGTCAACTAAGATACATGATACTGAAGATATGGGAAAGGCTGTATCTGAGACTATCATATCTTAAGTGAACAAGGATGTGAAATGAGACTAGAGAGAACGGGGCAGGAATTTGCCACCAATCACAATGTCTTCCTGTTAAGGATTTCAAGATCAGTAGAGTAAAGAATCATAAAATGAGCCACATATCAGTGCTCTATAATTTTAATATGTAAAATATAATACTCATATTGAGATATTTTAATTAAATCTGCTAAGTAGAACTAACGCCATTATTGCAAACAAACAACAAAGTTGTGTAACTTACCTTTTGAAAAAATAATCTGTGTTTATACACACTCTGAACATGATATCCATAAACTCTAAGAATATCATACTCCTGTCCTGAAGCAAGCACAACGTTGATTTTCTTGGACAATGAATGAGCAATTAAAATAGATAAATAGTCTGTTTGGAGAGAGGTCAGTCCTATGTCAGATAGGATGATGAAGTAAGGATAGCTTTTCTTCAGGAAAATCTCCCATTTGGACGACAAACAACTGGAAAATTCTGTATGAACAGTGGTGCTTGTGTTATGCCTCAGGTGTTCTATTAATGCAGTACGTAAGAAAAGAAAATGAGGATATGGAAAGTACATCTGTTCTGCATCCTGTGGGAAATAAAAACAATGAAATTATTCAGTTACATTTGTTGACACAATGAACAGTTTCCTAATCCTGATTCGGATTAAGCAGTTAGTTTTGAAGGAGTGCAGAGGTTTAAACAGCGAACAAATGTTACTTGTTCAGTACCTTGAAGAAAGCAATGACGTATTTTGCTCCTTTTTCAGTGAAATCCTGCAGGAAGCATTCAATTTGGTAGAAGAAGTTTAGATACTGTGTTTCCTTATCTAAAAACATTAGCAGTAAGGAATCCCCATCTATCACAAAGAATTCAGACTCAACAAAGTCTTTTAACAGACTGACATACCTGAAAGAAAAAGAAATAGCAGGTACATAACATTACTCCAAGAAAAGCTGGGGACATGGGACAGAAGAAATTTGCTTACTAATATATTTTAAAATAAATGGTTGTGTTAATTAAATTAACTAAACATTAAATGGATAAATTAAATCAATAGCAAACCATCTTTCTTGGATCTAAGGTTAGTCCTAAATAGCTTGCAATTCCTACAGTTATTGACTGTATTACCAGTTGTCTCCTTTACAACTCTGGATACTTTTGTAGCATCTGAGGCTTCTGTGACTTACCTGGCACCTCTTGTCCATGTCTGCTTATGCAGAAAGCGTTATCTGTTCTATAAGAAATACCACACATGAGATAACCACAAAATATATTTTGAGAGCCTTCCTGCCTGAGTTTCCAGCTAAAAATAGCAAGTGGGTTATCAACAACTATCATGACAATGACAACTACCTCCTTCATCTAAGGAATGTCTATGGCAAGAAAAATACCTTAACAGTGAGAGGAATCCAATCACAATACATTCCTTCAAGAGAGCAAAGAATTAAAAGACTTCTTCACCCCCTTCCTATTTCAGAAAACTATGAAAGTTGATAGAATTTGCATTAACCAGTCTTAGGTCAAACTTGAAACAAATCGTTTGCACTGAAGATGGCAAGTATAAACAGGCAGCACCTCAGCAGTTAATACATCCTAGGAATTGACTGCATTCTCCAACTCTTTAAGAATCCATGAAAATCCAGGGACATGATATTTTACCCAGGACAGACCCAGGAGTCAGAAGAACTTTTGCAGGTCCAGATGAAGAAGAGGCAAGCCCTTCTAGTCAAGGTTCTCTGCTTTTATGTTTATCTATTACATACTACACTATTACATACTACAATACTAATTTATATTATGAGAACATCCATACTCTAATGGTAAGAACATGCTTGTTTTCTTCAAGGCTGTCAAAGTGCCTGATACACATCATCTTAGATCCACACCTGGGAATAACCAGCTTTCCCTTCTGGCTGACATCAACAGATTCTGGTTTACAGGCCCAGTTTGTTATCTGATGCAATGAGTAGCCTTCCATGAACAAAAACTATGTAAACTTCTGTCTTACACATTTAAATTGTCTGCCTTTAATTAATACTAATCTTTTCAGCATGTAAGCTCCAGAATGAAGAGGAGACACTTCACTGTCAATGTGAATGGCACTATTGCTAATGCTTTTCCACATCAAGCAGGGAAAGGAATTAGAATCAGGAGATGCAGAAGATCATGCATTAGAACTGACGTGCAAAACCACAGAAAGTATATATGAAAAGGAAAATTTTGTAGGAAAACTGTGTTAAATGCTGTAAAAGTAGTAGCCTTAAAACATGTGAGGAAACTTGCTCCAAAAAAGCACGACAATTTGAAAAAGAACACCACTGTACTTACTGAGCTCTTGATAGGGATGCCCAAACGTGTAGCCTCAACTTCTTCAGGAATTCAAGATGTTTTCTTATTCCTAAAATATCCACATACATGGTTATTGATAGAACCATAAAACCATAACTCATCAATTAATTACAAAAGGGCCAAAAGGTAAGACACTGCAATAAAAGCCACAGATATGAGCATAAACTAGTAACAGCTCCTCACCAGGGCTTTGGGAATCATGTTCATGCTGAAGAACTATGAAATCCTCTCCTTCAGTTTGTGATGCCTGCTGTGTCACTTCTTCAGTGGTTGAGATACTATAAGCATTACTGTAATCTGGGTCTTCGGCTTCTTTTTCTCTGTCTTCCTCTTCTTTAAGCATCTGTGCAACAGCTGCTTCTGCTTTGTCACTGGTTTCATTCTCCTCATCACTGTCAGTTGTACTCCCGCTCTCTTTATCTTCCTTTTTTGGAATGAAGCCTGTTTTCTCACTGTCACTACACTCACTATCCTTATCATCATTACTAGCATTCTCATCTGCATCATTATGAACGACTTTCTTGAAATGATCTTCTGCAGAATCCATCACAGATCTTGATTCTGGCATCCAAAAAAAGAAAACTCTAAGTAATCAAGAAATAATTTTCAGGAAATAGGGTATGCTCTGAGGCTTCAACCATTAAATTATCTACTTCATAATCACACTGGAATAAAACTTTAAGAAAAATCAGAAAGCATTTTCTGAACATCCCTGTGAGACATATTTGCATTTTAAAATCAATAAATGTTGTTATGAACTGTAATGAAAACATCAGCTTTTGTCTTTCTTAAAGTTTACTAAAGAGGAGCATTACATATCTGTTTTGCGTTTTGCACAAAGGGACCCTTGGGGGGTTAGTCATGATTTGCTGTATTAGTCATATCTACATGGCATGCTCCAAGAAATGATGTGCATTTCCTGGTTCAAGGGACTTGTACCCACACCGTTCGTGCTAGTCCAGTCACAAGTAGGCACACCACAACATCTTCATTGCATGATGGGGGTAATAATGGTTTGGTATCAATCCCATTTTTTAATTCAGTTTTAGCTTTTTTCTTCTTTTTTTCAAGGGTAGAATTCTCAAATCTTGAGTGTGCATACAATTGTAATGGTTAGGGTAAATCCCCACTTTACGAGGTCACAATGTTCAGTTCCTTTGAGCTAAAGAACAAGCAAGCAGCTTGGGATAACCCTGCACAGTTCCTACAACATCAGCTCAGTTCTTCTGAACTTCAATTTTTTCTAGTTTCCATTCAGGTAACAGCCTCGCACCGTATTTATTGTTGCAGTATTTGCCATTGTAATATTCACATGCCTTAGATATGGTTATCCTTAATTTTCCAGAGACCATAAAAGAACTATTTAATCTTTAGACGTCATTTTTAGTCTTATAACCTTCCTTAAAAAAACCCTAGCAAAATAGCGCAATTCCATTTTTCAGATTTCACAAACTCAAAACTGAACTGCAATTTTCTTTTTGATTTTCACCTTGTGTTAGTTTAAACTTCTAGCAAATGAAGTTGCAGAAAAAAGAAACGAAAATACATTTTTATTATCAACTTGTAAAACACTGTACGCATAGTGTGCTATATTACAGTGGGGAGCTTAACCTAACTTTATAGTTGAACTTTAATACCTATTTTTACAAAATGCAAGCTATTTATACACATACAGCTACATAAAGTCACCTTTTGTGTACCTACATATGTAGTTTTTGTCAAGGCAGCAATAAACCTGAGACTTTTCTCCAGTTTCTTATCTAAATTGAAAAAGCTATATCAAAGGCTTGAGAACACCATTCTGGGATGAAGTATCTCTTTTTGCATGCTGAAATTGTCGCTTACCTAGAAAATGGCCATCGCTACTTCAGCAATCTCCTAAGCAAGCGTGACTTTCCGTATCTCAAAATGTAAAGTGAGCCATTCTCAAGGAAAGCAAAACTGTATCTGTACATATTCATGTACGGGCTGCTCTATTTCCTTTCAGAAAAAAGGCTTAAATACTTTGCTACATCGGTGCTTTTCTGCAGTGCACACACTGACATCTGAGGTGCCTGGGGCTACAGCGTAGGCAGGGGCAACCAGGTGGCTTTGACACCCTGGAGGGTGCTCCCTTGCTGCCCGCAAAGTCCCAGAGGTTCCCCTGAATGCGGTCCAGCCACCTCGTCCGGCCCCAAAACCAACTGCAACTGTAATGCAAACCCCAACCCCAGCTCCAGCACCATGCCTAAACCCAACCACGCCTCCCCCCCCGGCACCAAACCCAATCCTAGCCCTAACCCCAATCCCAGCCTCAGACCCAAACCCCACCCTAAAGGCAACCCTAACCACAACTTCTAACAAAGCCCCGACCGGACAGTACCTGCCGCCGCCGCCGCCCGCTCCGCCGCCGCCGCCCGCTCCGCCGCCACCCCGCCTTTAAGGCGCCGCCGGCGGGCGGCCCCGCGGTCGGGCCCCGCCGCCGCCCGTCCCACCAGCTTTCGGTTTCCATTTCTGGAGGCCAGCCACCAAGTTCAGGTTTCATTTCCGAGTTGCCGGTAGAACTGCGTCCGTGAACACGGCACTGCAAAGTATCACCAGTATTTCCTTCCTTCCATTAAAGTCAGGGGGGTCCATGCTCCAGCTAACGGTCCAAGAGCCATGCAGTGCCTGCATTGCTTAAGAATTTTGTTAATGCAGGTCGCATACACAGTGCAGGAAATATTCATTCCTATTTCTGTCCCTTTATTCACCACAATCTATTCTTCTACCAGCCTGCTTTCTTAAAGTAGGACATTGCACGTAAAAATAAACTGAGAGATACACTTTACACAACTTTTTAGCATTTCCCGCAAATCCTTTAGCAGGAACAGCACCAGATGCCTATCACTTGGTTTAAAATAGCGAAGCCTTGATTCGCAAGGGAACCTGGGTACCCGAATACTGTTGAAACAACATTTAGGAAAACAGAGTTTACATATCGAATTGTCTTGGCGAGAAGTGAAAAGCCCAGCTCCTCTTTAGATCAGATACTCGTGCAGGATACAGCACAGAAAACTGCTGGATCCTCATGGATCCAGGTACGTTTTTGGCAGCCTCCCTGGTGGACAGCTGACACATTAACACTTGCCATGTAAGAAGATCAGAGGTCTTTTCCACATCCCACATTTCCTTTGAGACCTGTACAAAGATTCCAGAAACTCAGGAGAATGGTATCTTTCACAGTACAGTGACACGCCCACAGTGCTCCAGCATATCAAAATTGTTTTCTTTGGCTAGCCAAGATAAGCCCCTGCTCCCTCCTCTCAGCACACTTCCTTTTTCTTTGGTAGGTAACCATGTGGGAAATACTTGGAACTATCATCTCCTTTCCTCAAATTAAATGTGAGATGATCTTTAGCCCAATGCTTCAACAAATTTTTAATATAACTTTTAATTAGGTCCTGAAGACAGACCTTTAGATTCAATTCTCCATCCCTTTGGATGATGCATTTTGGTTCAGAAAAGTGTATTTTAGGTCTGCTGTTCACCTGAGTAAAAGGCAGATCAGACACTTGCCTGAGGAAGCTGGTGCCACCTCCATGGAAACATATTTAAGAAAGAGCAAAAACACCCCTCAGGCAGAGGAGTGAGGAGGCAGGAAAGGAAAAGAAAAAAAAATAAGAGTGCAAACACCAAGGTCAGGTGCCCCTACGGAGGACCCTATGCTGGAGCAGGTGGATATGCCCTGAAAGAACCACAGCCTGTGGAAAACTCACCTTGGAGCAGGTTTATCCTGAAGGACTCACACTGGAGATGGGGTAAAGTGTCAAGAAAAACTGCTACGTCCTGACTACCCCCCCCCCCAACCCTCATCCCCCCTGTACCACTCAGGGGATGGGGAGGGATAGAAGAATCAAGAATGAAGGAGTGAAGTTGACCCGAGAAAGGGGAGGGTGGGGGAAAGGTATTGTTTAAATATTTTGTTTGTTTGTTTCTCACTGCCAAAATCTATTTTAATTGGCAATAAATTAATTACTTTTCCCCAGGTCGAGTCTGGTTTGCCTGTGACAGTAACTGGTAAGCAGTCTCTCTGTCTTTGTCTTGACCGCAAGCTCTTCCATCCTATTTTCTCCCCCCCTCCTGTTGAAAGAGGGGAGTGAGAGAAGAGCTGGGTGAGCATCTGGCAGTTGGCCAAGGTCAACCCACCACACTTCTAGATCTCTCTACATAATGGATGAGGCAAATAGGGAAGGGGTAGAGATAAGTGCTTGAGATGAGTATCCAAGACAGCCATTCTTTCGAGCGTGAATCAGAATGCCTAAAATCATTGAGCAGGTGGCAGTAACCATCTAGTGTAGGAAAACAGCTGCAAAAATTTTAACTTGAGACATCTTACAAAGGGGAAAATCAAACTGTAACTGCTCAGCAATCATAATTGGAGACCGAGGAATGACCTCATCCCGCAGTACAAGGTCTAACTCCAGAACCACGTCAAACAATAGAAACAGGAATGCCAGAGATGAACGACTCTATATAAGGGAGAACAAATTCCCTTGTTGATAAAATGAGAAATGCTACAGTATTGATTTGTAATTATATGACTGGTGTTGGCACAAGTGTGTATAAGGAATCAGCTCATGCCACATTTTTGCAGATTCCCTGTAGAGCCACTAACGGCAGTAGGACTCTGTCCAATGCATTGTCCACTAAATCACTTTATACTTAAGCACAAATGTGTATTTAAGTGGTACAATAAAAATTCCACAACACTTACTTGAAGCTGTCAGGAGCTGCCTATCTTAAGCTAAGTGTGGCAGGTACACCCACCCTAATAAAGACCAAAACTTCTCGATTGCTGCATGGAAAGGGTTAAACTAGAAGCTGCAGTTTGGGATTCCAGCCACCCAGCCTGCTTGGCGACTGGAGTCACTACACAGAGTGACACAAGTCACATACCCCAGCTAGCTGAGCCCACCAGGAGCACCTCATCCAACAAAACACCTCCGTCAAGACAAGTCTCTAGACCCCCGACCATATATGACCACAAGCCCCAATCCGACCTAGGGTATAAATGGAGCCCACCAGAAGACCCCTTGGAGCCAGCCTTCCTCAGAGCAGCGGGTCTGCAGTCGCAGACTCTCCCCTTAGATCAGGACACCGTCTAAGGAAACTTCCCGGGATTGAGTGCCTCGCCTTATCAGTGAGTGATATGCGCATTTTGAGTCATCATTCTAAACTTAGATTTGGTTACAGTTTGTGTAGTGATAGTTCCCAACTGACATCCTGAACCTGTAAAGAAGTTGTTTGTCACAGTGTTTACAACCTAGTATTCCTGTTCAATCTGGCTGTTATATCTCAGTATCACATAACATTCCTGTTCAATTTGACCATTGCATTTTGATATCATTAAAGAAAATCGACTTTCGAAACATATCACTGTCGGCCTAGTGTTTCTGTGACACTAAGCTAAGCTGTCTCCTTTAAAATAAATGCATAAATTCAAATTTTGCATAAGTTGTGCCTCAACTGTTTTTGGAATCTAGTCCTAAATTCAATACAGATGGTGTAAAGACTAGTACATGTCTGAATGGGAGAAATTTTTAACCCAAAGATTGAACTAAATATGTGAATATTTTAATTTCTTTCATTAACCTTACTGTACCAACACAAAGTACAGAAAGTAGTGATAAGAAATGTGGTAATGCTATGATTACTTTTCAAACAATAGCAAGTACAAAGGCCATACCATAAGGAACCCTCTGCTTGTCTGGTCTAACTACAGCCATAGAACTTTGACCACATTTCTCAGAAGTCACTTAAAGAAATGCTGGAAAATGAAAGGAAAAGATTAAATGTGTACATGTTTTTATGTAGAAGAAAAATTCTTTGCTTAGCGTTAAGATAGAGTTATTATCAACAAGCTAAAGTTTTAAATTAGGAACTATCCAGGGTTACCCAGTCATTTTTATTAGTATTTTTACTCTGCATTTTCTCATTGAACTTTCTAAATGGTAAAACCCCAGTCATGTGCATCTTGTCATTTTTTCCTGAAACTACTCATCATAGAGGGCTCTCCAAATATTTCAGCTCCATTTCTTAAGATCAGCTAGATTTTGATACATTTCTATTCAGTTTATAGGAATAAAGAACAAGTCTCTCCCAGACTCTAGGGATCTGCATCTGCTCATAATGATTTACCCATTTATGTGAGATTTCTGAAGTGGGTTTGCTTTCTAGCACAATGGTAAGTAAGGCACTAGAATAGGATCCCAACAGTGGTTTTGCTCTGGAGGAGGGAGGTATCAAGGTGGTTTGGGGGGGTGAAGAAGCATGGCAAAACAGAGGGATAAGGAAGAAAGAGGCTGACCGCATGTAAACAGGTTGCTGGGCAAAATGCTTGTCTAGCCATGCACCTGCAGCTAAGCAGCACAGGCTGTCCTGTCTGCTCATTAAACTCCATTTCTAACCACCTTCCTGGGTGAGGGACATGTGTGTGCATGTGTGTGTATGGAGGTCTGAGTGCCAGCAACTGCTGTCAGACCATGGGTCACAGGGGTCCATGTGTCTGTGGAACCAGAAACAGGAGTGAGTGAGGGTATGTAAGTCAGTGTGCAATCCCTAGTGACTATCAAGCCAAACCTGCCAGCAAGCAGGTGAAGTGGCCTGGGAGCCAGGTATGCATATCTCTATGGGTAACACCCCTGGAGGAGCTGGCCACCAGGGTGTCCAGGCCAAATTCTGGCAAGCCCATAAGGTCTCAGGCTCAACTGAGAGACCTGTTTCCATGTGCACATGAGTGCCTGTGCAGGAGGCAACTGGGGAGAGCCAGGATCCATGGCCAGTCACTGGATAGCCCAAGTGCACAGGCCCAGCTACTGGTGGGATCTGCATTATACTATTTCCCACTAAAGGGCCTTCTTCCTGATCAGCCACTGAGTGTTGTATCCATGTGTGTGTTTGTATACCTGATGGGGACACACGCTCAGCCCTGCTACTGGTTAGACCAAGTATTTTCCTAGAAAAGTAAATCTGATATATGCTATCAAATTTAAGAGCATGAAACAAACTTTTCCAGGTATAAAATCTGTTGATCATCACTAAATTGCATGTGGCTGTAAAAGGAGAGACGAAGAATTTGATGTTAAATAGAAAAGTGTTCTTCGTAAAATAAGAATGCCTTTCACATGTGGCTGTTTTGAAATTAGATTCCCTACATGTTTGTGAAGCACATTAATATCCTCAAAACCAGTAATAAGACACAATCTATAGAATTTCATGTGCATTCTCTGAAATATATCCATCCTGGATACTAAATGTGTCCTTATAAGCCTTTTAATTACATACTTACAGCATTGACACTTTCTGCATGAGCTTATAATGGCTGCATAAGCAATTATTTTCATTTCCAGGCAAGCATGCAAAAGGCGAAATAGCTGTTCTTCCATTATTACAACCCATTAAGTAAGACGCCAGTTCTGAGTCAGTGCATTCATTACCTGAGAAGTCTAAACAGAAGTGACATAAAATGTAAGCGTAGCCATATTTACACACACAATTCTTCTCCAACCCAAACAAAAAGCTTCTTCTTACTAGTGTTATTTAAGTACTACCTCTATAAATTTGAAGTTACAGAAAAACAACTAAAATCTTGAAGACTTACTTTTTATTAAAGAAAAATTCAGCCATGTTCTTCATCTAATTTTGTAATGACTGAGACCCTTTTACACCCTGGTAAATCTTTCCTCACTTTATATACACAGAGCCTCTGTTCTCACTCTCTTGTAATTTTGGCTAAATTGAATCTGATCTGAGATTTCACAAGCATGCTCTTTGCCTCAGGATGAATAGGTGTTTCTTAAAGATTCAAATCTTTTAACAATTACTGAGAATAATTTTAGGGGAAAACAGGACTATTTTTAGCTAGAATTATTTTTCTGTTTCTTTAGAAACCTCTATTTTACAAGGATCTACCCAAAACTGTTATGAAAATTTCCTTCCCTAACTATTTTATCAATCAGTCTTTATAGTATGAAAGCATATTAACTTTGTTAACATATACTAGTTCACATTATACACTGCAGCGTAATGAGGCAGTGGAATTTTACTGGAGGCTTTAGTATTGTTCACGTTTAAGTAAAGCAAACTAAAGGACACCACCTCATCACAAGCACCAGAAGGACAGCCCAGCCCTGGAAATAAGGACTTTGCTTTTTAGAGCTGTTCATGAAGGATAAGAGATACCCATGGACAACCAAGGTAATGCTGGCATCCTAGCCCCTCCAACATATCTTTGAAATACTCCCAGCATCTGGTGTCACAGGTAAGTTCTACAGCAAGACTGACTCCAGAGACGTCTGGATCAATGGACAAGCAGCAAAAAATGCTGATAGATGATGACGCTGCAGAAATATAGTTGCTTTGCAAAGTTTTACTATGATTAGTAGTAGGTAGTATATGTGTTAATTAGTGATTAGTCAAATTGTGTTGCACCCGAACACTTGAAGGGTATAAGAACCCTGCGTGAAACCACATTCCAGTTTGGCTGGAACACCTCATACACATGAATAAGTATTCACCTTTCTAATTCTATACTTTGCTTCCTAGCCTTTTTCCTCAGCTGACATGGGCCAGCTGCAAAATTTACGTAACACAATATATAGGGCAGAAAAATTTAAATTAGTTTTGGTGTTAGACATGTGCATTTTAAGTCCTAAAGAAAGTTCAGCAAGACTTGGGCTAAATTCTATCCATAGGTAAAATATAATTGTACCAATTCAGTACGGATTATTTGCAACAGCCTACTGAAATCTCTGATTTTTCCTGCACAGACAAACCACACTGAACATGCCTTACTCTTTGTTTCAATCTCATGATTATCACAAAGAAAAACTGTCAAAGGGATGCAAACACAGGAGCAGCAGCAAAATGCTTACTGGTGCACTGGATGAGGGACACAATAAGCAAACAAGTTTCGATTAAAGAAAGAACAACCATGATAAGAGAACAGGGGCAGTGCAAGCCTGATATTACATAAGATTTTGTTTTCACACACACAAACACACACAGATGGTCCTCCAAATCTTCCTGCAATCCATACAGCAGTTTGTTGAAATTACACTGTATGTCTGTTTATAAAAACAGAATATTTCCCTACCAATTTATAAAAGGGGAAGTTAATATTCTCATTTCATATCAGCCATTCTAGAAGCAATCAATAGGAACTGGCCAAAGCTCTCCTCTCTTTTGCTGTTGTACTCATTTAACACAGCAGCAAAATCCGGGAGATCATTATGAATCACCTAAAGAAAAACACAATTTACATTTAGTTTTCTGAGCAACTAGAACAAAACATGAAATGCAATAATCAAATCAAATATTAGAGCTGAAGTTCATTATGATATAGCCACAATAATTGATCAGTGCAGCTGCTGGGGAGCAGGAGGAACACAGCCACTCCCTGCCGGTGGCGGAGCCAGCAGTGCAAGGCAGCAACCATGCTGAGGGGTGCAGTCTCACTGCACCAGAGATGGGCAAGCGAGCAGGGCAGAGCCAACAGGTCCTGCTAACAGCCCAGTCATCATCGGGCAAAGTAATAAGCCAAGATCAACCTAGGAACCACACACAGTAGCTCAGAAACCGGGTTAAGACAAGCTAGCTGCAACCCAGTGGAGCTTAAATGCTCCCACTGTTGCGGGAGCATTGGGGAAGACTCCAGGTGAGGCTGGTTGTGGTGATGAATGCTAATAAGTACACTCAGGTCCCTGACCCTATCTGAGTTTAGGCTTAATTACTTTTCAACCAAGTTTCAGGATCTGTGTATTAACTTTCAAGAATCAAAGCTGACATAAAACTAAGACCCATGTATTTTGCAGTTTTGAAGCACAGAATTTCAAAGCAAATCCACTCATTAGCTTCAGGATTTTACAGACAACTTATTTTTTATTTTGTACCATTTCTAGAGCTTACACTTGAAGATATGATTTGGTACCTTCCTGAGCTTGCAAATCTACCAAAAGAGTGTTTTAGAAAATGTATGTCTTCTATGCTGCGTGTTTCTTATTGATTACATAGGAAAGACCTTACTCCTCATTTCAGAAACTTATCATATGGTCAGTGAAACAATGTTAGAACAGGATATCTTGGACTATGGTCCCTTTGTCACTGATGATTGAGTGCTGGGAGCTGTCTTGTTTTTTAGACATTGTGTTCAAGAAAGTAGAAAGACAACACAATGAATATGTTCCTAATATTACCTTCCTGTGTAAATAACTGTTATCTTTAAAGATAAATATTTTTTAAAGGAAAAATCTTTCAGTACATGAGAAAAATTCTTAGGTTAGGGTCCATATTTTGTGAAAGTTTGGCAAGGAATTCTAGCTGTTGTAGAAATACTTACTCTTTCAGAGAGGTGATATGTTTGCAAAGGACTCAGATACCTTCAAGGGATTATCAACTTACATGGTTTACATCTGAGAATATATTCTGAATCAACAGTTATGAATATGGTTGCTGTCACACTGACACTCTCAGTGATAAGTCTGGATATTTCTTGTCATATTTCCAATTATTATGTACTATCATATAGTCCACCTCTATTTGCTTTCCTTTATCATAATCTTTAACACACTGTTAAAACACAATGGTGGTGTTAGGATGGTGGTATTAGAACTTACTGTCTAGCTGATAATGTGGAATTTGTGACCTGCAAAGGAAATACAGCATTAACCTTAAGTTTATTTGATAAAGATATCAAAGCACACGAGGGGGAGGAGAACAGAGAGGGAAAGTGCTAATCAGTAAATATTTAATATCTGTTCACTGTTCAGCATTTTTGATGCAATTGAAGTACACGAAAAATTTGGGCTTGAACAGCACAACTGGAAACCTTTTGGACAGTGAAAGAAGTAACAACCAGTATAGCAAGATACACAGTGATAAAAGCTAAATGGCATAACATAATTGAAAAGGGATTGACCCTGCAAAGAACTCTGCATGGATAGGTATTTGTGCCCAGACAGTATGTTGAGGCCACAAGGGTGTAAATGTAGAAATAATCCATTTGGTTATAAAAAAGAAATATGATGAAGACTTACCTCTTTTGGGAAAAAATGCACAGAAAACAAAAAGTAGAGTTTTAGCATCTCTAAGACTTTTGGTTGTTTGAAGGACATAAATGAATGCTTCAGCAGTGACAAAACCTTTGAGAGAAAAAATACCTTAAATAGTCTGTCTCTAAAAAGTCTAAACAGATCATCTGCTAATAACTAACAGCTGTTAGTTGTACAGTGATGATTTTGAGGTGTCTGGGGAAAAGAAAAATAAAGTGAAAGATTGGGAAGGAGTATCTTTTTTCCCTCTTCTCTTTCTGTTTGGAGCAGGGAACATTATTCTGCCAGCATAAATGAGATGTGAACCATGGATGAAGGTGTAACCTATAAATACAGTTACATACTTTTTTTCTTATACAGTAGAGACCACCCTATTTTCTTTCTTAGCATTACAGTCTTGTCCCCTCCAGCCTTCTGAACAAGTGACAGAAGATATTTCTCCTGAGTAGAGCTCTCTGTGTAGAGCACTTTAAGTAATTAAGGCATATTACACAGAATACAGAAAGAAAAATATAACCATTTTTTATCATTTAATATATCAGAAATACTATTTTTATCTATTTACTGAAAACAGAATGCATATTTTTCAGCTTGCCAAAAATAATATATAGAATTAACACATTCATGTAAGATTTAAATAATATATTTAGCTAAAAGATACAGAATCCATTCTCAAAATGAGGAATAAAACTATACCATATACCTTTGCTTTTGCATCTGCCTAGTCATCAGCTTTGGCAAAAACCAGCATGAGCCTCAATACCAATGTGATACTTAGCAGAAACTGGCCTTTCAGCTGAAGTGCACTGGATTTTACAAGTTTTCTTATTTGGGGCAGTGGAATATTTTAGAAACTCATATTTCCCAGCACATCTAGTCCATGCTGTCCAGCACATCCAGGTATCTGAAAAGAAGGGTTCAAAAATACAGTTTTATTTCATTTTCTATCCTAGCAAAATGTCATTTCAGTAATATTCAGGACTATGCCTTAAAGTGAAGTGTGTTGTCAGAAGGATTTGGGGTACATAAAGGTACATTGAATCAATGATACCATAGTGTAACTTGTGGATGTTAGTACTTCCAGGAGAGTAGATAGGATCTGAGAGATCAATGAAGTGGAGAAAATTTTGACACTGTTTGACAGCACCCCAAGATTATAATCTAGACAGAAAGTGAAAAGAGACTGAGGTGGAAGAAGAAAATAAAGAAGTGTTTAAGTGAATCAAACTATTTCTTCATCAAACTTGCTGTATTAGATGTATTGATATTGTGCTATCTCGGATAAAGACATTTTTAAATCAGTGTATTCCACATCTTTTCTGACCCTCAGACAGCTACCTCAGCTCTGGTGATTTGGGATGCAAGTTGGTAAAAAGAAAAGACTTCACAGATGCGAGAACCTTGTGTTATGCAACTTTCCTCCATGTGATTATTTTACTGTGAGATGCCTCATACTATAATTAAATTAAACCTTTTAAAAAATTCAGTCAAGAGAAAAGCAGAGGCAAACCAGTCAGTGCCCCTATTCAGATTGTATTTTACATTATACAGAGTCGGCATACAGGATCATACTCAGCTGTTAAAGGAAGGAAGGAAGCATAGAAAAAGTATGCTGAGTTTTTTTCACTTCAAAGTGTTTCAAATAATGAAGTTTTGCCACTTATACTAGCTAAAAATTTGTAAAGAATCAGGATTGGAATTGTGAAGTGTAAATGCAGTTTACATGTTGTTACTGGAGTAACAGGAGTTTACATATTGTTATTGTAAAGTACAAAAGTTTTTTTAAAGGGATGCTTATTCTTCCAGTATTTATGGCAGGACACAGTCCTTTGTTCCTCCTCCTCTCTGTTCATGCACTTTTTATCAGGTTACCACATCCAATGTAAAGTCTTAAAATGATCTTGGTTTTTATGATTTACAGATCCATTTATCCATGCCTGATATTTTTCTATCCACCAAATTCTACATTTCATCCTGCCTCTGTGACATACAGGAAAGATGTCAGTTTCAGCACTATATGGCAAAACTAATGAACTCAACTGCTAACCCATTTCTTTCCCAATTTGTGGCACCACTAAAACCACCATCCCTCTCCAAATCACTGTAGTCTGCAGTTATCCCTGATTCTGTTCGTCCTACATATTTAAGCCAAGTCTAAATTATGCTGCATTATGATTCATTAGTGACGAAACTATAGGTAAATTTCACAAACTGCTACAAATGACAACAAACACACTCAAGCATTCTATATACACTGCATAATGTTACCAAAAAGATGAGATTTTTCAGCAAGTTTTAACATTGCATTGCAAGTTTTCTTTTTCTTCCTTCCTATTTATGAGCTTTAGTAACTACCTTCATTCAACTATATCGCCCTTAAAAATGGGGGAAAAAAATCCTCCATCAATTATAACACAGAAAAATACATTTTCCCACTCACCTGTCTCCACCAGGATGCTTCCCTGCTTCTTATACTTAATGCCAGCTAAACCACCACTGGAAGACTACATAGGCAGCAATAGCTGGAAAAGGTCAGAGCAGGCTGAAGGACATGTAGGGGGAGAAAGGAGATAGAGAGTGTAGGCAGTGGTTTAGACCTCCTGAGGCTTAAGGAGCACAGTCCTCTGTGAGATGTTTTACTGAGACTTACCTTAAACATGGGCCTCAAGCATGCCCTGTTTCCAGACAGCTCTCATTTGGCTATTGAAATGTCTGTTTATGCTGTAGGGAGTGGTGGGAAGAGGTAGTCCTAGACAGTTAACACCATAAAATGCTGGCTCTTACCATACTGAGAGGATGAGAAGGAACAATTTCAGTTTGAGCTCTATTTACAACACAGGCTGCAGACATGAGTGTTTTTACCCAAGGCAGCCAGGGAAAAACCACAAACCTCCCTTTGTATTTTCTGAGCATGTGTACACGCTGGACAGGGATTTCTTGCAGGTCACCAGTCAATTATGTGTAAGAAAATATATTGATTTATAATTGTGTCTAGTATGTACATACACATACATATGAACTTTACATGTTCAGTATGAGTGTCATGCTGCTTATGTATTTCCATACCTGTCTGTAGTTCAGAGGATCTAAGTAACAGAGTTCTGTAAAAAGACGAGATTTATATGCACATTGATTCCTAAAGCCAATGTCCTAGTAGCTGCAACAACCTAAAAGAAAAACCAAAAAAAAAATTGTGCAAACTTATGTTTTTAATCATAACTTTCTATTTTGAAAACCAAAATTTTTGAAGCACAGAATTTACAAAATCAAATGTCTCTTTTACTTAATTCCTTCAGGCACAGGTAAGACACACAAGTGCTTCATCCCTGAAACAAGGGACTTGTAGTAGAGCCCAGATCTTCCAAATTCAAGGTGGTTGTTCTGTTTAAATGATGAACTTTTTAGAATGATCATTAAAAACGTACATGTCTCTTAATTATAGTTTGGTGTGACTTTAATGTTGTAGGTTTTGTGTTTCAGATATGGAGCATTTCAGAAAAGAATTCTCCGGGTACTTTTTGAGATTTAGCCTGTTCAGTGCATGGTCTTCTCTGTCCCGTGAGGAAACTAAAGTGGAAAATGCTATCAATGAAAAGTCAAAACCTAAAGAACTTAACAGTTTGTACTGCAAATGTATCAAGAATAATAGCAAAAAGGTTTTGCTACTCTTGCTGAAACAACGATTCTTCTTCACTAAGAATAGTAATACAGAAAAAAAGTCACAGGATAATTGAGCATGAAAATTAATTTTACATGCAAATCCTTGTCAGATGGAAAAAGGATAATGAAATGGAGTAGGGATAAAAATGGCAGGTGATTGGTGACAGCCAGCATAGCTTCACTAGGGGCAAATCGTGCCTGACAAATTGGGTGGCCTTTTATGACAGGGTTACAGCATTGGTGGATAAGGGAAGAGCAATGGACATCATCCACCTGGACTTGTGCAAAGCATTTGACACCAACCCACATGATATCCTTGTCTCTAAATTGGAGAGACATGGATTTGACAGATGAACCACTTGGTGCATAAGGAATTGGCTGGATGGTCACACTCAAAGAGTTGTGGTCAATGGCTCCATGTTCAAGTGGAGAGAAGTGATGAGTGACATTCCTCAGGGGTTGGTATTGGGACCACCGCTGTTTAACATCTTTGTTGGCAACATGGACTGTGGGATTGAGTGCACCCTCAGCAAGTTTCCTGATGACACCAAGCTGTGTGGTGCAGTCGACATGCTGGAGGGAAGGGATGCCACCCAGAGGGACAGCTCGAGAGGTGGGCCTGTGTAAACCTCATGAAGTTCAGCAAGGCCAAGTGCAAGGTCCTGCACATGGGTCAGGGCAATCCTAAGCACAAATACAGGCTGGGTGGAGAATGGATTGAGAGCAGCCCTGAGGAGAAGGACTTGGGAGTGTTGGTTGATGAGAAGCTCAACGTGACCTGGCAATGTGCACTTGCAGCCCAGAAGGCCAACTGTATCCTGGGCCGCATCAAAACAAACGTGACCAGCAGGCTGAGGGAGGTGATTCTGCCCCTCTTCTCTGCTCTCATGAGACCCCACCTGGAGTACTGGCTTCAGCTCTGGGGCTCCCAACGTAAGAAGGACATGGACCTGTTGGAGTGAGTCCAGAGGAGGGCCACAAAGATGATCAGAGGGATGGAGCACCTCTCCTATGAAGACAGGCTGAGAGAGTTGGGGTTGTTCAGCTTGGAGAAGAGCGGGCTCTGGGGAGACCTTCTAGCAGCCTTCCAGTACCTAAAGGGGGCCTACAAGAAAGCTGGAGAGGGACTTTTTACAAGGGCATGTAGTGATTGGACAAGGGGTGATGGCTTTAAACTGAAAGAGGGTAGATTTAGATTAGATGTGAGGAAGAAGTTCTTCACTGTGAGGGTGGTGAGGCACTGGCACAGGTTGCCCAGAGAGGCTGTGGATGCCCCATCCCTGGAAGTGTTCAAGGCCAGGCTGGATGGGGCTTTGAGCAACCCGGTCTAGTGGAAGGTGACCCTGTCCCTGGCAGGGGGTTTGGAACTACATGATCTTTAATGTACCTTCCAACCCAAACCATTCTATGATTCTATGATATGTAAGAATATTTAGCATTCTGAAATGCTGTCAATTTGTCAAATTATGCAGACATATCATTTCAGTAAGGATTTATATTGGCATAATTCTATATTTTTCATTTACACATTTAATGTTATTTTTGTAAGGGACTGTGCACATCACTAAGTTTATCTAAGGGGAACAGGCATTATACAACAGTCAGATGAGCTGTAAGGTCAAAGGGCATTTAGGGGCAAGCCAGTTCTGAGACAACAGAAGAAAGAGCAAGTTAATTGGCTGACATACTAACGTAACACTGGAGAAAACAGACTGTTAAGCAACATATAAATGGGTATTCTAATCTTCATCTGTTCTTTGTATTGCCCTTTCCAATAGTGCAATCAGTTTTATCAGCTACCTTGGCAGAATAAACATTTGTACATGTTCGGTTTGAGGGCAACAAAGCATTCATTCTCTAGCTTTGAGCAAGAGAGTTGGCAGTGTCCTTTAGCCAGCATTAGTTAAAGATTTTTTTAAAACTGGGGTGTATTTGTTTTACGTTAGTAAAGGCTACTGGAATACTTCCCCCATCAATAACAACCTCTTTATTGCAGCTAATAAACCCTTTCCAATTAGCAGTTAGGAAAAAGGGGATGTAAGATAGCTTATCACAGCACAGTTGTCTTCATATGCATAAAATCTTTGACAAGAAAAGACCTGTATAAATCCTCTTCTAAATAGCATCTCTACCAACTGTCTTCCTTTGTGGTCTATAGCAGCATCATGATATCTAATTGCCCTCCACACACACATCTTAAGTTATTTCTTTTGTTTCATTGACTGTGTTCAATCAATCAACTTCTGCAGAGTCTAAGATAAATAATAATTAAAATAAATGGTCTTCTTCCATATGATATTTGCAAGTTCAGTGCCAAAATATCAAAATTAATTTTTAATAGCCTTAAGGACATGTCCCAATGTTACCATGGGACAACCTTGTAAGATACAGTAGTGGTTTACAATGTATCAGTAAGGATGGAGAACAGACAAGTTTCCCAAGGAGTCAAAGAAAGTACAAACAGAGCTAAGAAATATCATAAATTCCTCACTTTTACTTAAAATTCATCTGTCTTACTGTAGAGAGGAGAAGCACATAGCAAAGGATTGTCCAAAAAAAGAAAAAACAATAGAACTGGAATACTATTTATATTATTGTAACTTACATAAAAAAATAATACAGGCAATTTATTTGTTTCTCTCACCTTTCCAACAAAGAGTGGAAAACTGACTTCCATTTCATTTGTCTGAATAAGCACCGACACAAAGTTGTAGTAAATCTAGCAGTCTGCCGTACTCAGCGGGTTTTGACCTCACAGTCTTACTTAAGTTAGGTAAAAAGTAGAAGGTGGAAAAGACATAATAGATGGGATTTATTTTCATTGACCTGCTCCCAACATCAGTAAGACTTCTGCCATCAGCCTTAGTGAGAGCCAGTCGTGAAGTGAACAACAGAAATACGCTACAGCCCTACAACCTTGTACTGGTACTTGTATATAGTTACAAGTCAAGTTAGTCAAGTATAGTTACACTTGCAGCTGCTGAGGGTGAACTGAGCAGCAGAGAGAGGGAGAGCCTCCAATCTACATTCCCCATTGTACCAATGTATTTTGTAATGAAGCACAAGTTAGTGTGACATGAGCTGACAGTTCATTGCAGCTACCAGAAATATTTCCTTTTCATAATACCTCTCCTTCAGCTCTTCTCTTTCACTAGTTTTTCACCCATTGCTCATTCTCAACTAGACAGCCTGATCACTTTTCTAGTTTTGTTTCTGTCACTCATCTGCTGATTCAGCTCACTAAGATGATAGAAAATGATTCACTTCTTTCTTGGGTTAGTTCTCTCCTGCATTGTCTTCATAATTTCACTCACTGGGGAGCCAGATAAGTACCAGAGCCAGTATGAGATGGGGTAGCTCACACAGCTGGGACAGGAGAGAGATAAGAGAGTGGAAAAGGGGAGAAGCAAAACTAGGGTGGCCTTTTTTTCCCTAGCAAACTGTTAGATTGGCTTTGCTCAGAGCCTCTGATGGTGCTCATCAGAAATCTCCAAATTTGCAAAGATGCTTACTTTCCCATTGTATTGGGTTTGGGTGGCAAAGTTCTGGTAGCGGGGCGGGGCTACAGAGGTGGCTTCTGTGACAAGCTGCTAGAAGCTTCCCCTGTGTCTGACAGAGCCAATGCCAGCTGGCTCTATGTCAGACCTACAACTGGCCAAGGCTGAACCTATCAGCAACAGTGGTAGTGCCTCTGGGATCACAGATTTAAGATGGGGGAAAAAAACTGTGCAACAACCTGCAGCCTGAGAGAAGAGTGAGAATATGTGAGAGAAACAACCCTGCGGACACCAAGGTCAGTGCAGAAGGAGGGGGAGGAGATGCTCCAGGCGCCGGAGCAGAGATTCCCCTGCAGCCCGTGGTGAAGACCATGGTGAGGCAGGCTGTCCCCCTGCAGCCCGTGGAGGTCCATGGTGGAGCAGATATCCACCTGCAACCCGGGGAGGACCATATGCCGGAGCAGGTGGATGCCCGAAGGAAGCTGTGACCCTGTGGGAAGCCCACGCTGGAGCAGGCTCCTGGCAGGACCTGTGGCCCTGTGGAGAGAGAGGAGCCCATGCTGGAGCAGGTTTTCTGGCAGGACTTGTGACCCCACGTGGGACCCATGTTGGAGCAGTCTGTGCCTGAAGGACTGCAGCCCATGGAAGGGACCCACGCTGGAGCAGTTCGTGAAGAACTGCAGCCTGTGGGAAGGACTCACCTTGGAGAAGTTCGTGGAGGACTGTCTCCCATGGGAGGGAACCCACGCTGGAGCAGGGGAAGAGTGTGAGGAGTCCTCCCCTGAAGAGGAGGAAGGAGCAGCAAACATAACGTGTGATGAACTGACCGCAACCCCCATTCCCCATCCCCCTGCGCTGCTGGTGGGGAGGAGGTAGAGAATTTGGGAGTGAAGCTGTGCCTGGGAAGAAGGGAGGGGTGGGGGGGAAGGTGTTTTAAGATTTGGTTTTATTTCTCATTATCCAGCTCTGGTTTGATTGGCAATAAATTAAATTAATTTTTCCCCAAGACAAGTCTGTTTTGCCCGTGATGGTAATTGGTGAGTGATCTCTCCCTGTCCTTATCTCGACCTACGAGCCTTTCATTACATTTTCTCTCCCCTGTCCAGCTGAGGAGGGGAGTGATAGAGCGACTTTGGTGGGTGCCTGGCATCCAGCCAGGGTCAACTCATCACATTCATTTATATCAACGGCAACTGTAGGCACTAAGGATGCAGACAAATATGCCATTCAATTCTGAATATAGAATTAAGTGCCTAAGCCTAAACTTAGATGCCTATACTTAAAAATGTAACTGCTTTTTAGAAGTGACTAATACTTGAATTAAAGCTAATTTAGTTTCCTCTACTTACCCAGTCTAACGCTGTACGTGTTATTCACTATCTTAGCAGTTTTCTGGTTTCTTCTTCTTTTTTTTGGAAGCTGTCAACAAACTGGAAATTTCTTCTTTGCTCTCAGCATGTTGCCAGCATCTCTTCACTTTCTGTAACCACTTAAAGAAAAAAAAAAAAAAAGATATATTGTATTACTTTTCTAGCAGCTGTAATACAGCTATACAAACTTGGCAAACTCGTCAAAACAGCAACGACAAGAACAGAATCCACTGGTAAAAGGGTATGATTTTATGTCACTAAGGAACACATTTTTTATTTTCATTTGTCTAACAGCCATTGGGTGGCAGACAATGAACAGTATGTACATGGCCTGCTGTGGGCCTAAGAGGTTTCCTCATTTATGCAGTTTGTGCCTGACCAGCTGGAGAGTAGATAGATCCATTGGCTCCTTCTAAGATGCACAGTAAGCAGCACAGCAGTGTCTGACAAGTTGCTGAACTGCTTTTTAGATAGACCCCACAGATTCAATCCCTCATCTTTTTGAATATAATCCCAATACAGATTGGTATTATTTATACATTTTTTGCCCCAGGATTTGTCACAATAGGCAAATTCTGAGCAAAAACTCCTTCTGGAAAAAGTAAGTGGAAACTACAAATAAGACAATTAGAAAGTAAGCAAACCTAACATATTGTAGCCAGTTATATATGTTTATTCATTTTTGTAATACACAGAATGATTTTACTTTGTGTTTTTCTGTGCGCCTGCACATATATATATATATATGTATGTGTAGGTATGGGTGTGTAAGTGTATGGATGTTAATGCAAGAGGAATGAAATTGCTTGGAGAAAAGCTCTGGGTCCTGAACTCCATATGAGACAATGCTCAATAACTTGTATCTCTAATTTCTAGGCTGGAATTCCACATTTTCCAGCTGCCACTTCAATAAAATAGTTACAGTAAGCGCTAAATCAGTGTACATATGCATTCCTCCGTGAGAAAACTGTGATGCTAAGACGACCATATTTGTTCTACAATGTCAGCCCTTGTCCAACAGCTTTAGTTTTTATATGTTCTTATTTCTTTGGAAGTTCACAATTTAGAAGTAGAACTTTTTAATACTGATGTAGCCTCAAGCCTGAATAATCATATTTTTAAAAATAATTTAAATAATAGAGCGTTCCTGACAGGTGAGAGCATCATGGCAAAAATCCCATCTGAAAACACCACTCACTGCTAAGCCACCTGGCAGTGTTTTATCAAATTGATTACAAGTAGTTGCCCATACTTGGTTAACAAGAGCTTGATTTTTGAGAAAATACCGTACTTCAGTAATAAGTAAACAAAAGTAAGAGATTGAAAAGAGTAAACAAAGATCTTGGTTCATCATCTTCCACATGACACAAAACCTGGAATGGTTGATACATCAGACAGTTGTGCTGTGAGCACTGGTACAAGTTGCCTAGGGACATTGTAGAGTCTCCCTCTTTGGAGATACGCTAGGTGGCCCTGCTTGAACAGGGAGGTTGGACCAGATGACCTCCAGAGGTCCCTTCCAACTTCAGCCATTCTGCGAACTACCCCTGTCATACTACTGTAACTACAGCAGTGTACTACTGTATACTAAAGTCAATTCAAAATACAATTTATGGAGATTAAAGATGTGGTATAATAGAAAGCAACTCAGCATGCTAAGTATATCTGAAAATAATGATGACAGACGGATTATACTGAATGCAAGAAAAATTGCACAACATCAGATTGGCCACATTATAGAGGCCATATTAAACACTTGTCAATTTTTTTGCTGATTTCCATGTGAGTTTGGTCTTGTCTTTATTATATCCCGAAAATTAAGGATTTAACTCCAGCTAGCTAGATCAGCAGCCTGCACATGTCAGCTTATGTCATGAATGAGTGATTTAGATCACTTAAATAATCACCGTCAAAGATATTAGCAAAAGTGATATTTTAATGGGCATTTGTAAAAGTGCGACTAAACAAAGTTTGATAACAAGGTTCACTCTATTACTACACGGAAGAAAAATACAAAGGAAAATCGAGTTAGAATCTATTTTAAATGACCTACACAGAGACTGAAGATGTAAAAAAGTAAGGGAGACCCTCCTGTTGAGTCACGAGGTTCAGAGTGGACCCCATTGCTTTCTAAACTCCTTCTCAGAGAGGAGTCTAGGTGCGGCTGGATCCAGACTTAGTCCCAGACTTTGTCAATGGTTTATGTCTAATGGAATTAATTAAAGGGTAAGGAAAACCTCCTGTTGAATTACTACACTGATTTGTTATCAGGGAATGAGTGATCATGGATCCTACATGACTTTGAGGTAGCAGCAATTTAAGATTTATTAACACTATTATGGTAAATCACAAGATTAGGTTATATGATTTTTAACCATACTTAATGATCAGCCAATTATCAGAGTGGTTTAATAAAATTTGCTATAATCAACAGTACAAAGTTTCCTAAATCAAATCGCTCACACACAACCCCCCCCCCAAATATATGGGTTAACCTATGATCTAGATTTTTCTCTCTTTGCCAATTGTAGTAAATTATTGGTACAAAATGATCTCTGAAAATTCATGCAAACTAATTGTAGTGAATTACTCACTATTCTCCTCCGTCAGCATTTGTCAGCAGATGATCTTTGACCCCCTCTTCTTCGTTGGCATCGAACAGTGGAAAATCTTTGAAATCCTTGTGAAATCTACCCTGAGAGGCGTCCCAACTCAGGGGGACATACTGGGTCACAGCCTGCTGCGATCCTGGAGAGCTGAAAGGGTCTCACTTAGGATCACTATTTATAGGATCATGAGATGATTGACTTTGGTCAGTGTATTTCCATTCTGGCCACAATTCTTGTCAGGTAATTCTGGCACCTTCCAGGGCGGGCCATGATCCAGACAGCAGGAGTTTCAGGTATAGTTAGGGAGTGCCTAATTGTCCTAACTCACTGTACCGCAGCCAAGACAAGAAAGTACCAGATTGTCCCAACTCAGTGCACTTGCAGCTGAAACAAGAACACAATGTTGGCTGCCTCTGACATCACAACATGGCCCCGGGGGTCTGCATCACCACAGCTTAGCTTCAAAAAGTCCAATGTAACTGCACTACTTCACACACATTGATGATACTGTAACACTGCAGTGAACGACTATTTTGTATTAAGCTACACACAGTAGTAAAGTCCTACCTGAACGACTATTTTGTATCAAGCTACACAAAGTAGTAAAGTCATACGTTTGTGGGAGCAACATATGCAACTACCCCTTGATTACTTTCCATCAGGATTTTTTCCATGCAGTAGTATAAGGCATTGGTTTTCCCTGATGAAGTAGGGGCAACAATCCCTGCAGACTTGTTATCTACAGTATCAAGAGTCTCTTGCTGACAAGGGAGCAAATGGATGGCAAGTTACAAAAACTTTGTGATAAATCCAGAACTGCAGTCACACGATTACAACATTCCACTGATATAGGGTCAATATTTTCTTTTTCTTCTTTTTCTTCTTTTCTTCACCAATTTTTTCTTTAAGGAATTCATCTTTCCTTAATTGATGTCATCCTGCTATTCAGTATTACTAAAGCATGATACTATGAATAAAGCTCCTAGTTCCTTCTATCAATCCTCATCAGTTTATCATGTCTTACAGTATCTAAGCTTTAGAATATTTTTGCCTTCTTGTTCCAGAAAAAAATCTAAGTTTTTTTGAGATTGGAAATCCCCATTTTGTTTTTAGGTTCTCACTTTTGGTGGAAAATGCTTGAAAACATAACCTAGATACACCCCACAGTTCTGAATAGAAGAAAATTAAGAAATTAATTTAAAAAATAGTTGATCTGATTATTTTTAATCCAATCCTATGATACTTAAGACTTCACTCACTTTGTCTGAAATGAACAATATTGAAATGAGAAAGCAGAAGTCACCTTCACTCTTCATTGAGCTTATTCAAATAACTGTTGGCTCAAAGGTATATGTCAGAGTAGTTTTGTATCAATCTCTCAAGATTATCCTTGAATTTAATTTTTTTTCTTATAATACCAGTGTCTTCCAGTGCACACCCATGAACATAAACTTATAAAATAAAATTCAAAGTGTATGGTGTACCTATACAACTGGATAAAAATTTTGAACCCTGGAGTCTCCATCTTCCCCTCTTCTCATAACAGGTAATGGCCCATGTGCTGTAGTTGATATCAAGCTATTCCCATACCAACAGAAAACACAGAGACCTCTGTTTTACTGTGCTCTCAATTCTGAAGACATTTAGTATGTTTTTCAGTTGCATCAAAGGACCCAGAAAATATTCTGGGCAGACTTTAATTATTAAAGAAATTAAATCTTGACTAAGTGGGTAGAACAACTGCCAAATGCAAAATAGATCCCAGCCTGACAAAACTAACCACTTATTTGGAGCAACGCCATACAAATGATGTGGACATCAGTGTAGGAAGAGCTCAGCAAAGTTTAAAAAACCAACTGCGCAAACTGAGTGGTTAAAAGAACAAGATGCGGCAACGACATAAAGCACATACTAATATATCAGAAATTATCTGACATTCTCTCAAGGATTTTAGTTCACAAGCTTTGTACTTTTCCCAAATATGGATACAGTGGCCTGTATTCTTTAGGTAGGTAGGCATGCAAATGAATTCAAAAGGAGTACAGTTCTTGGAACTTCAGACTGGCCTTCAAAGCAACTCAAAAAGCAATTAGGACATCTGAAAGATATTTGCATTCAAATTTGCATCCTTACAGGGGAAAAGAGCCAAGACAAACTTCCACCCTGAATGGGAACTCCCAATGATAAGATTAGATGATCAATCATCTCAAACCTATTATGACCCCAAATGGGTGATTACCATGGTATCTAGTCTCAATTAAAATGCAGTACTGGGTGGCATATAATAATCCTATGTATGTATCTTTATTAATAATGTTTTTCAATTACAAGTTTTAAAAGATAAAGGCATAGTGGATGACGTTGCCTTAAATCATACCTGCTTATCACTTCAACTAGCAGAAAAAGAATTTTACCCCTCATTAATTGGAGCAGTTTTAATTAGGCAAAAGAGCAAAGAAAATCACAGTTGGTCTGCTAAGGTGGTATGTGCTCTTCAGAAAAAAAAAAAGAAGCATAATTTAGAGAGAGTATTATTGACCTCGTAAGTTGGAAGTGAATGGGATTGCTGGAGAGTCACTGAAATCTGAACAAAATGCTGGAGGACACTGAGAAAGAAATTGATTATAAAAGGTTAAACGCTTCACAGAGAAAGTGCTTCTTAAGATAAAGCACCATGGTCTGGTGTGCAGTCAACCATGCTGTGCTAGGCATTTAAGAACATCTGTAAATGGCAGCAATGTCACAGGTCTAGGGGTTAAAGCCTTGGTGATAACATGTTATGGACTCAGTCCCCTGTAATAAAATTTGTTCTTGCCTTTTTCCCCTGTAAAGAATATAGAATTACATTTAAAATATTATTACAGAGGCCTTCTATGGAGCTTTTGCACTTTTCAAATTCAGGAAAGACAATCTTAACTTTCAGTCCATTATTTGCTTACAACAAGTAGTACAGGCAATTATAAATAGTGCATCTAATAATATAGGTATTAGATTGCTTATATGGCATCTTAGAATTTCAGAGCCTTTTGCGAAAGCATCACAAACACCTCCTGTCTTTCATCTGCGGGTTCTTTGGATCTAGTCAAGTTTTGATGGCAAAGCCAGAAATTGTATTCCAAACAGTTTGAAGGTGTTATTTCTAGTAATCCACTTGGGTGAATCATTGTTTCAGTGGCTCCCTCAGATGTCTCACTGACAGCTTTTAACTCTCATATGCATACTTGCATCATCATTAAAGGGTGGTTGTCTTGGCTATTCAGGCCTGGTTCCTTCCAGGTCCACATTCTTCTTCTGACTGGTTGAATATTTTGCATGATTATCTGTAACATTTCACCTTTTAAAGAGAGTTCATTAGTTCACTAATCAATCAGTCTGACTTCCTTTTCTAGACTAATACCACCAGCTTCATATAAGGACCAGAAAATTGCTGTATAAATTATCACTGAAACTCAAGTGACATCTCATTCAACAACTATGAAATACATGAATTTAGAATTAACCGTTCCTTTTTTGACAGGAAGTATCCCATACAAGGTGCACATCTTGATGCTGTAGAATTTAAAGCATATAAAAACATACCTGCAGGTAACTGCATACTTTGCCTCTTTATCTTGATTCTAACCAAGGTATCAAACAGAACAGGGAAGGAGTTGTGCATACCTTACCACACATCTTTCATGTTTGATGGCAAGTAGAACCTATCGTGTTATGTCTGGAATATATTTTTACACAGCTTTTCATCACTGCCTTCTAAATGTACTCAATTTGACTATGCAAATTTTATTTTTTTTTCCCCCAGAAATGATCACTCTTTAGGAAAAGGAAGAGGCTTGACCTGCCTAAATGGAGAACGTGTTTAACAGCTTGTTTTACTTAAAAATCTTGGACCTCCATTTTTCCAGTCCATCAATGGCAAAGTATCAGGGCTGTACCCACACAATGTTCAGTCATTGGCTCTGAAGCTGTAATGCCTTAAGAAAGATGTACTTATAAGTACAAAATCAATACTCTGCCAAAATTCGAAGTCTTCTTTTTGACAGAACCAGTGGGTTCAATTTGGGTGTCCAAGCTCTATAAATTGACTCCAAAATGAAGAAATACAAGGATTCTCACTGCTGCCACACAAGTCTTCATAGCCACTGAAAGGGTCCTGCTTTCTCCCAAGTTCTGAAGCTTACTTTATAACATTCCTAAAAGCACCTATTTTAAAAAATAATTTGTTTGCTATATGATTTATTTCTAAAAGTAGATGATTCATTTATAATGGAATAATACGTTTCTGTTTGAAGGACACAGGCTCTTTAAACATAAAACAGGTATCTGTAAATCAGCAGTACACAGAACACTTCACCGTGGAAGAAAAAATATATGGTTTCAGTTTTAAGCCATTAAACATGTGCTATGGTAGAATACACCACTCCCAAATTGTAAACATGGGTGGTTGTATTTTCAGCCGACATTAATCTGTGCTTTGTCTGACCTCATTTCATTTCACATCAGAAAGAGAGAAAGGAAAAATTCTGTTATATTTTTACATGATACAGCCTATCATAAAACAAAAAGTAAGTTACCATTGCTTGTCCATATGATATTCACCATGTCTGGAATATTTCTGCCACCACCTTTTTCAGCACCTGTCCGTTGGCCAATCAGAAAAAAGCAAAAGGCCTGAAGTCTCTCCAACTCCATGGAAACTCTTTCCAAAAATACCCCCAAGCTAAGTGTCTCCCTAATAGAAGCTAGTGATTGACAAATCTCTCAGCAGTTCATTCTAAATCGCCAGCTGTGTTTTAACTTTTTTTTAAAATTTAGTCCTACTGAGGTTAACAGCGGAAGTAATCAGCTGTTCAGTGTTCCTCCTTCAGCATTCATTCCTCTTTCCAGAAATATGGATGTCACATTCTTGCACATTTGTCTTTGTTTAGCACTATGACTTCTGGCAGCAATACACAGCTGTCTACCCTTATCTTGCACCAGACATGTTTTTAGGTGGCAGGCTGAGCCTTCCTACAGACTGCAGGAATACATTTGCATAATCAAAAGACAGCTTGCAATAGTTGTTAAAAAGGTAAAGTAATGTAAAGCTGGTTTATGATAAAAGGAAAAAGAGAAGTAAATATTTATTTTCCTAGAGATCAGCATTTCACAGTTTGTTGAATGAAGCACATTCCTTTTTCAAAGTTAATCCCCTTGTAGAGAAAGAGGCTTTAATCTGGTATTGAACTTCAGTGCTGTCTGTGCTTGCTCAGATCAAACACATTTCACATGCTAAGAAGGAATCTGAGTACATGACTGGCTGTGAATATAAACATGTAAAATATGCACTATAGGCTTGCAGCTAAAATTAATCTAATGGAGATCATTTTCCTTATGAAGAGGAAAGTCTAACTGAGCTGCATTGACAAAGGCTTAGTACATAGAACTTAAAAAGACTCCATGTGTTGCTTAAAGCATTTTTCTCACTGCCCAGCTAAGAGAGTTTTATGATATGCATAAGTGCGAACAGTTTTTATTAAAAAAAAATCAGATTTGTTTGAAATATATTTTTCACAAAGGTATACAGGTAACAGCTAATGTGAGTGGGACTGAAGCACATACTTAAAGCTAAGCAGTTGCATACTACACAGGGCATAGAGGGATGGATAACTTTTCAGGTATGGTACAGGGAGCGATAACAAGTGTAATTAATTTACAAAATAAAAGAAATGGTAAAGCCACATGAATATGACTAACATTTACAGAATACAGGACAAAATCAATTTAGAGAAGAGTAACAGTTGAAGCAGTTAAGTTAAATGAAACTAGACAAAATTACAGCTAAGGTCTTGAATGTGGACTCCTTAAAAGCAAACTCTTAAAATTAAGAACCAGACTAGTGTTAATTCTGCTTTGCACAGTCGAGACACTTAAATTAACTACCTAACACTTACGGTTTGCATGAGGTATCAGTCTGTTTAAGTTATAATGTTACTTTTGTGACATGGATTTTCCACTAGAGTGTTTTAGTTATAATCTATTTCAATTTTTTCCTTAGAAAATTATGTAGGACTACACTGAGCTGATACCTTAAAAAGGGTGCTTAGATTTCTTAAATTTATCATATAATCTGAAATCTTTATATGCTAGACTATCCAATCTCAATTATATTGCCATGTGCTACACTGCCAAATTTTATCATTGCTTTCTCTACCCTTGTGAGATTGCATCAGTCCTGCCTTCTGTAACTTTTGCTCCTTTCCCACATTTAATTCAACATGAAATGGATTTCTTGGTTTTTTTGTACTTTAACAACATCAGCTGTATTATAGGCTTGCTTAAATTCTTATTTGTATAATTCCCAAATGCCAAAACGTGGAACGGCCTTTCTAACTAAACCACATGAGATTGTCAATTCCAGTTTGTTGACACCTCATTTCTTGTCCTTTAATACTATTATATAATATGCCTCAAATATTTTAATGGAATCAGGCAGTGAAAAGGCCTTCTCAAGGCTTTCTGCACAGATGTGAGCCTAGCCTATAAGGATTTTTAAGGACTTCTATTACAAAAATATCAGTACCTGTAAATCAGATTGTGTGTGCATGTTCTCTGTTCTCAGGAGGAATTTCAGAGAAATGTGTCAACAGTGCAGGGCCTAAGGTAGATGCTGGCCCTTGGCCGAAACGTTTGATGGCACACTTCACAGCAACACGTCCTGACAGCCGAACTTGTCCTGTGGGCCTCCACCGCGCCACGACACCCTCCCGGTCGCCACCGCCAGGCGGGGCAGTGGGCTCCGGCGGTCGCTCCCCGCCCTTTCCCCGCGGCGCCTTCCCCCTCACCCCGAGGGGTTGCCGGGCTCCTCCGCCTGAGGCGGCCGCTCCCGCCGGCTCCGCGCGGGACCTCTTCACCTCTGGCGCCGCCGCCCCTCAGCCGGCGGCAAGCACCCGCCTCGCTTCTCCCGCCGCTGACCTCTCTCCAGCCCTTCTCCCTCAGCGCCGGCCCCCCTCCAGCCCTTCTCCCTCAGCGCCGGCCCCCCTCCAGCGCTTCTCCCTGAGCGCCGAACGCCCTTCCCGCCCTTTTCCCTCAGCGCCGACCCCTCCTCCCGCCCTTCTCCTTCAGCGCCTCGCGTTGGGCCACTGAGCGCGTACATGGGCCTGTGAGTGGAAGGGCTTAAAAAGGAGAAAGGCAGGCTCGGAAACGAGTGTAACAGTGTCGTGAACCTAGAGGGAGACTGATGAACGCCGGGGCCTGGCAAAAAGCAAAGGGGCTGCCAGTCTCGCGCGGCTGGCTGACTGCACCACCCAGCCCAGGCCACTGCCACTCTCAGGTAACTTGGACAGGGACATCTTTACCCCAGGCACAGTGCTTATTGGCAAGGATCGAAGAGCTTTGCTCTACGTTTCTTCACCTTAGTGCTAAATCCTGCGAGGGCACGGTGTGCTTCACAGCCCCAGATGCAAAAGTGTATTAATCCCAGTGCACAGGGGTGCAAACTCCTAACAAAATTCCTTTGAGATTTTAAGAGATATTGAAGACACTCACCAGTAAAGTGGCAATTTGTCCATGAGTTCAGTTTTTACCTGTCTGGCTAGTGATAAATTAAAAAATATGGCATATTGAGAGAGAATAGTATTACAAATGTTCTAGTAGTCTTGAGATAAGGGAAGCTGAATTACAGGTTTCTCAGTCTGAGGTAAGTTGCCTCAGCAAGATCTTAAGATACCATAGATCTTGGACTGAGAAGCCTTCACCTCTTCCCCAATTTAAGAATCTATTAGTTCTTTGAGTTGCTCATTAGCCTTCTTTTCCATTTTATGGTTTCCTTTCCTACTCACAGCTGTGGTAATTCTGGAAAGTTTTGGTATTTTTAATTTTATTTAACTGTTGCTACTTGCAGCCCCTCAGTCACTTTGTTGATGAAGTATTCTGTAAAAGAAGGGTGTGAGTTATTATTACTGTTTTTTTTAACGGTTTAATTTTAACAGCTGTTGTATTTCTTCTAGACCAAGTACTGGTATCACTGCTAGCAAAGCTGAAGGTGTATGAGCTTTTCCATCGCACTTCTACAGTTTCCTTCTAGAAAAATCCTCAGGGAAACTCTTCCAGAAACTTGGAAAAAGGGTGTTTGAGTACCATTGACACTCCTTGACTATTTCACTATGTTTGACACTTTCATATATATACAACAGATAGGTACTTCCAATGCACTCTATAAAAAACACAGATTAGCTCTAACTATGTAACAAATTAATTTACAAATATATTTACAAGTAAAATTAAACGTTTGCATACTAATGGAAAACAAAAATCTAAGCTATGTATGGCATCAAATTACAGCAGGCAGTTAACTAGTATGTTTAAGCACAGGCAACCAGATTTTTTTTTTTAAAAACTTTCAGAGGTGGAAAAAAATGTCTGTTAGTGACTCAAAATAACTGGAGGATTTTGTGGCAACTAGTAAAGGGGGTTGTATCTCTCTCTGCTGCTTAAAGTAGAACTAGCTCTTAAAGATTCTTATTTGAAGGTTACAGACTGGTGTTTGACTTTAGGTCTTGGAAAGGAGATTGCCAATCTTTTCATATTTTATCCTGTTGCTATTTAGAGTAAGATGCAAAATAACAGAGACCTTAACAGAGGTTTTCTACTTTCTCAGGTAAGTACACAAATTACTAGGGTTAAGTGCCATACTTGTTATTATATTTTGGTTTTAGCCCAATTAACAATGAAAATCTTTTGTACTGTGTAACATCTTCATCAGATGGAATGGAAAGCTTGTACAACCAGAAAAGCTTTATAGTTTGTGACATGAGGTTTTGAATGACTCGGACTGCATAGTATTAGAAAATTATTAAGGTTTCAGGAGACCAGACTAGCTATGCTCCATCAAATCTATCGGTAATGAAAAGTATTATCTCTGGGGAGTTCTGTTCATCAGTTGAATTTGCCACGATACTGCAATAGGAATGGAGTGAACATATCAGGCTTAATATCCTTTATCTTGTTTGTATGTTATTATTCATTTTTACATTTTACATGTAGATGGTAAATTATGACAACATTGCATATTATTGCACGTTTATCTTTCAAAATGTGTAGTTGTTCCAAAGTTTTACTCCCTCTAGCATTTGTTTATAGTGATTTACTGCTGTCTACCACCTTTGTAAAGGAGCATACACATTTTTGCAATAAAAATGGAAGGTCTTGATCAAAAATTAAGTAAGTTTCCAAAAGATTCAGTACAGGTCAAAGGATATAAGCATTCCCTAAATCTTAGTAGAATGACATTGGGAAAATTTTTTCATGACTTAATACAGCTGTATAAAACCTTGCCCTAATAAGTTTGCAAGTTACAATGAGTATTTCATTAAGACTTGAAGCCACTGGGAACAAACTGAACACAGATCTTTCACTTTCTGGGCAAATGTTTCTCTCATGCTGTACAGAAGGTAGTAGGTCTACCTGATTTGCACACGTCACCAGTGCAGCTTTATTTGTAAAAGCTCAGTTCCTTTAAAAATTATCTCCGCAGGTGTCTCCAGGCAGATATGTTTTCTTCCAAGAAGTGACAATTTAAACATATAATTCCAAGAACCAGGATTCCATCCACCCCTCCCTGTAGAAAATGCTGAAGATAGCCCAAGGCAGTTTGTTGCTGTTTATATGCAGGCTATTTTTGGCTCCCATTCCAAGGTGGCTAACTCTTATGCATTTAGTGGAGAGGCTGGGTGCCTGACACAGGGTCTGGATTCCACTCTGTGGGGTGACTGCTTAAAAATTAGGCATACAGTGGTTAACTCTTAGATGACCATCTCCTTTTTTGTGTACAGTTTTTAGCCTGGAATTTTTAGAATGACGATTCTGTTCTTATTTGACACTGAAATTACTATAAAATGACCTGAAATAAAATCCTTTTTATTAATTTCATTACAACATGGTAAGGATCCCAATTCATAAGAATGGCATTTGTATACATTGTGAAGTAAGTAAGTATTCCTAATCCAACAGTTAATCTGTTGAAAGTCTGATTAGGGGACAGTGATTGCCTGCATGAAGATGCAAAGAAAGATACTATATTAACCACTGAAATAAAATGTGTGATACTAGCACTTGGTAACACATAAAGATGGTCTGGCACCAATAGGAAGCAATGAGTCTCTTGTGCACTTCTGTCACAACAGTGGGTCCATGCACTTCCATTGTTGCCAAGGAATAAACTTTAGTAAAAAAAGCAAGGCAATATCTAGAAGACCTTGAGCTAAGAATAAGTGCCAGCCCACTAAATGAATTCAAGTCAGAAAGCAGATATAATGGATGCTGGCAGAAGGGATGGAGGTCTATAACATCTATTTGGAACTACAATTTCTCCTATCTACTCTAGAGAATTTGACTCCCAATAGGCTGGGATCTGGCAGAAACAATCTTACTCACACATTGCTTTTATTTCTGGAAATTATGTGATAAAGGCTGTGGATTAAAGCAGCAGTCTTCATGTTTAATTCTTCCTTTCACTGAGTATCGAAGGAAATGATGTGCCTGAAAAGGTACAAGTGTGCTCTTGGACAGAAAATTTTCTTCCCTGAGACAAAACTCTCACAGGAGTTCTTAATGAGGTGAAAGTACTTCCTTAGGAAAGACAGTAAGGGAGAATTGACAGTGTTACTCATTACACTCTACAAGGCTATAGAAACCAGAAATAAATTTTGATTGTTTCAGAGTTAATACGTGTGTCAGAGTTGTGGGCTCTTTTTAAAGCATACATGTTTTCCAGGGATTTTGTGTGTCATTTCTGAGGGAGATACTTCTTTTCTGATGATAGGATTACTTAATTTGAGATGTGAAAATTCAGTAGGTAAATTTATTTATACGGTGTAGTATATGGTTACAGATTAATAATTATTTATTATTACAAAAAGATGTACCATTTCTGCTGATAACTCTAAAAATGTTAAGGGTCTTTTCCAACCTAAATAATTCTATGATTCTGTGGGTTTTTCTTTCCCTGGAAGATTTTAAGGTACACAGGGAAGCTATTATTTTAAACTACTTTTAGTAGAAAAAGCCAATTATTTAATTTATTGTCATAAATTAAAAAACTGTTAAGACAAAATGCTGTAGAAAGAAATTATTTTTAAAAAATTAACTTTCACACACTATGTGTTTTCTATGACCTGTGGAGGCAGGCCCTTTAATAATGAGCAAAAATCACATCCTAAAATTCCAGAATAATATTTTAAAATAAAAATAAAAAAAATATTTTAAAACAGCCTAAAATACTGTGTTAAATACAACAGAAATTGCTCATTTAAATGATTAAGTTCTCTGAATTTCTGGGTAGTAAGTGCACTGTACGTTGTACCACTTCCAGGCCTAATGTTGCTTCTACTGGAATTCCAGATAGCGGCAGTCTGCTGAAACATGAGTTCAGTTACCAAATATAGATGAGTGGGGTAAGAATTACATAGTTACAGAGGACAGATGTAACGCACAGGCCACAGTCTTCTCAATGCTTACTGAGGACCAAGCAATCTTTGGTGAATAGCTGGAGCAACTTAAGCCTACTTAGATAAAGAAGGAAAAAAACAACTTTACCCGTTATTACTGTACTTGAGACTCTTCATATTGGCTTGTTCATTGTAAGGTCTGTTTTATATTTTCTGCTAAATTTAATTATTGTACTTTGGGGAGTAATTTTGCAGGATTTCAAAATTCAGAGGAAAAATATGTGCCTTTTTTGTTTTAAAAACTTACTAGATATATTTCTTCCTTCATATTATTCCTTTGAACAGATTGGCTTTGGGTCATATTTTTTTAAGTAATAATTTTTCATTGGACAGGTTCTGCAGATTTAGGATGCTTATACATTTCTTGAAGTGAGTCCTTTGATTTTCTATGGTTTTCCATATTTCATTATTTATCTCTTGAATATCTTAATTTAATTATTCAAATGTTTTCTGAGATTATTGTAATCCAGTACATTTTTAATTTACTATTTACCATATTCCTTAGAGCATCTATATTATTTTCTGAATAAATATTTAAACAGCGTGATATTAAAATGTATGTTTACTTGTAAGTAATTTTTAAATATATATAGCAAATAGGACCCCATAAATAGTTTATAGGTAATAAGGCTGGAAGTATAGCTAAACACTGATCTGCATTGTATTTTATGTTTGTTTCTTTAAATGATACAGTATATGGCTTTGCAGGTTACCTAATAAGTAATGATGATGAAAACTGTTATAAATACATTATAGTCTAACTTGGAGAAGCTAGAAATAGCATTCAGAATTTCTGATTATGATCTTATATGCTACTTGATACGGTTTGTGATACTTTACCTCCAGTTTGCTATGGTTACAAATTTCTCTAAAAGAATAGTGGTTTTATGTGTTACAGTGTGTCTGAAAAAAAGCCTTATACTGGAAGCTTCCATTCAGCTGTCTAAAGCTAGACATATAATTCCATTTTTAGGCACCAGACCTTTCTCACCAAGGAGGCTTACCAGCATCAGAAATTGGCAATAACTAGCACATGTTTAATTTAATCGACTTTACCTAAATACCCAGCTACAGATTGATTTACCTAAATTTAGACACTTGGCTTTGAAAATTATGACATATGTAGCCATTATATTTTTCTAATGAAAAAACTGAGTATCAGGAGGAGATATGCTAATTCATAATACATTCATTTTAATCATTGTATTGGGTGGCTAGCAATAGATGAAATTGTCCTCTGACCCATAACCCATTGAAACACCAGAGCAGCTTGGTGTTGGAAGTCAGAGGAGTTTATCTGAGTGTGTAATGTATCACTTCTTTGAGATGTGAGCAAGCTAGGACCCAGTATGAATCAGATTTAAATAAAAGTATCATTTGAAGCACAGATATTTACCAGTTATCTAAATAGTAAACTAGCACCTTTGTTCATTTGAATACAAAGTTTTAAAAAATAGCTAAGATTAAGGAGACAGAAACTCTCCAGGTTTAACCCTTGGTTCCCTGGCATTCATCCAGTTTATGCCTTAACAGCTGAGCCTCTAGGCCAACTGTTTGCTAGGCTTCTCAGATTCATTCTTTAAAGCTGCTATGTGGTAGTCAGTTATACTGTATATACTTTTTTAGATTTTGTTGACAACAGATTGGCATGGTTTCTAAATTTGTTGCCCCGTAAACACAAATAAAAAGAAAGAAAGATGTAATCCCAGCAAAGAATAAGCCTATCACTGTATTCTATAAAAACATATATCAAATCCTAAAATGCTTTGGTTTCCTTATACTTCTCTTTTATGTGTTGGGTTGTAATCTGTTGGCAAGACAAGCAGGCATATCAGGAGATGCATACGCCAGGCCAAGAATTCCAATAATCTATCAGTCAGTTAATGACTACATGCCGGGTGAGCCCTGGTGAAGTGACTAAAGGGAATTGGAGCTTGCACAAGCTGATGTAAAATACATCCGAGTGCATCTCATGACTGTCAAGCCACCTGTCTATCAGTGGAGAAATACTTTGAACCATGAAGAGAAAATATAATGTTTTTTAAAATCTTGTGCAGAATTAACCTTGTAGAAATTATCGTAAGAAGAAGAGAATTTTCAAGGGCAATTAAAACCACTGATGTTCAACTTAATTAAATGTTTCACAGAAGCAGCAATTACTTTCAAGATCAGATCACTCACAATCTAGTGACCAGCAGGACAAATAAATTTCAACAAGGATAGCTTCAGGCAGATTCTTCCCTTGGGACAAGAGCGGTTTCACTGATGTCTTGTTTCTTGCTGGCTTTACAGAGGCTGAGAACGCTCATTCTCATTCTAAAATCTTGTGGGAAAACTGGAGATGTATAGATGCTTCTGTACTCTGTGAAACTGGTACAGAATATGCATTATACACTTAGATGGTATGGATGATACATAGGTTGTGAAATCTATTTCTTTAGTGTTTTACTTTTAGCATGTGGTAGTTTGATATTCCACTTACTAGTGTTGAGGAAAGTGCTACTAAACTGTATTGAAAGGTAACAAGTTACAAATGTTAACACAAGAAATAAAATAATATTAAACACATTATCTACATTAAACAGAAAGGATAACTTGGAATTTCTAATCCAAACATCCTTGTGTATGTTCTCAACTAGGACACTCTTTTCCTCTTGGAATTTGATGGTTTAGTGGCTGAAAGGCAGTGTTATGGGAAGGAGAAAAGTAAGTATATCCCCCAAATCATCACAAGCCTAAAAACAGAAAAAATGAAGTGTAATAGCATTCATGTGAAATAACAAATCAGATGTGAAATAACAAAACACTCAGACTGGTCTAGTGGAGTTGAGCTTGTGCTAGGCAATGTACAGACAAAGGATGCCTTCACAGTTCTGAAGGAAGATGCTTGAGAAAAATTACTCCTAAGTGCTCTCATTTCCACCTAGACAGTTTGCAGCCCTGGCCCATTCTAACAGAAACCAAGGTTTATGGTATTTCATGCACCGTTGGGTTCTGCTCTTCTCCCAGTTTTGTGTCTACCTTATGGGAACCAGGATATAACAGGATTTTTTTATTGAGAAGGTTTTTCATTAAGGAATTTTATTTGTGTCTTCCAGAATGCAAGACAGAAGCTGTGGCCAGGCATTGCCTCTTTCCTTAATGCTGAAGGAGGCTTACTGTGCAGAGAGAGGCACCAATAAGGGATATCCTGAAACTATGTCAGAAGCTTCATCCTACCATGACTTTTTCTATGATTCTGTATCAGACATACAGAATGGGGAATTTTCAAATGAAATTTCTGCCTTCCTTACCCAGGAGGAGATATGTAAGAGCCTTGATATAGCTCAGGAAGCCATTGCCAATTCCATGAAGGAGGATCAGAATGCAGCACCAGACTTTACTCATTATTTCAACACCTCTCTTTCTAGCACTTCAGAAAGCCCTTCTTTCAGGGATACCAAAATGCATGAGCAAGATGCTTTACAGAGGCCTCAAGCAAGCAGCCTGACTTCATCTCCTGCAAGTCACATTCTCCCAAGGAATCAGAAAGAGCAATCCACCGCACCTCAAACAGCAGGTAATTTTGTCACAGTTTCCAGGAGGCAAGCAAGCACCTCACCTTTGCTAACTGCTAGTCCCAGCTTCATTAGAAGCCTGAAACATTCGGAGAAAGATGGTCCAGGTGTGCCTAAGACAAGCCCAAAGTCTGAATCAGCATCCCAGGGAGAAGTTCCTTTCAGGAACAAGTTGTGTGATAAAGCTGCCACATTCATAGAGGAATTGTCTTCTATATTTAGACAGGCAGCAAAGACAAGAGGCCGAAGTCCTGATGGGGACTCTTCTTCTCCAGACAGTGGATACCTGTCTCCTAAAAAGAAACAGCCAGCTCTAAGTACCTCAGTGACTCAGGAGTTTGACAAGCCCCATCAAGAGACTGAGCCTGAGGCAAAATTGCCTGGAGTTCATCTGAATGGAGAACACTTTTCTGAAAGGGAGAGCATCACTCAGAGCGAAACGGTCCTTTGCCACCCGTTCATCAACATGGAACAGAATCAATCTTCACCACCTCAATTCACTCAGAAGCTCCGGAGCCAGGAAGTTGCCGAAGGAAACAAAGTATTGTTGGAGTGCAGAGTTACTGGCAACCCAGTCCCTCATGTCAGGTAAGCGTGTGCCTTTTAACTAAGTTGCCAGATATCATCATCTTCTAATTGTGGAAGATACTTAAGGACAGGTATCATAGTGGACCTATTCAGAGATAGTCACATAAGAACAGTGAATCGTGCAGTGGTTAGTAAGCACATGGAATTAACAGATTCTCACCTCTTTAGTTCTCTAGAGTGTTTCATTGTTTTCTGCTTGGGATACAAAGTTCTACTTAAATCAAGAGCCACATGGCAAAATTAGAAAAAGAAGTGACTCTAACAACATTCTGTGTGACTGTTACCTCATTAATATAGGTGAAAGAATTCACAATCTGCCCCTGAAGAACATGTATCAGGCAGTTGATACAGTTTTTACTGTCAGTTATTTAGAATGACTCCATGCCCCATACCAATGGGATTTAGGGTCTGTACTATAAGATAACCTAAAATTTTCTAAATCTAGCCAAATATCTTCTTGTGTAAGACATTTCCAGAAGACACTAAGATGGTCGCCATTTCAAAACTTCTTTCAATTCTTTGTAGTGAAATTTATGTGAATTTGCTTTTGTTTGATGATAAAACATAAAAGTAACTGCTGCATAAGTTTGTTTAGTTTAGGTTCTTTATTAACATGTGTTTATAACAGTTATAAAAGCTACATTTGCAGTATCAGTGAGGGCTGAATTAACTCATAATACTTTTCACTGTCTTCCTTTTCTTCTAAAGCTGTTAGAAATTAAGGTCAACCAGCACTTCACAGACAGCATTTGCCACTTCACAGGTCTGAGCCTTAATGCTAATGTGATTGCTTAACACACAGAGAGGTAGATTATACCTCCAGTTTAATAGTTACTCACAAACTCTTTTGGTTTAAAGTCAACTGAGCATATTTGATATTCTCAAAGGAAAAGTCCTTTTCAGACAGGATAGAATTTGTAGTTCCCCATTCAGAACTTCCTGTAAGGTTCTTTTGTTACATCTGAAGACTGCATAACTCTTTTAAAGTTCTCAACACTTCCTTAAAGGAACGTAGCAATCACTTTCCTGTAACACTTGTACTTTAAATTTCTTCATATCTTTTGCTGTGAAGTCTTTAACATTTTGAAATTGCTAATATTTTGCATTGTTACCCCTGATTGCTTGCAGATAGTCACATGTATAGGCCTTGTGGCTATGCAAGCTTAGGAATTCATATCCATCACTAAACAGTGTCTTCATACATACCATCATTGAACTCCTTTGAAATCAGTCTTTAACATATTTTTAGAATCTGTACCTTTTGGTACAGGTTTGCAGAGAGAATAAAGAGAGCTGTCAGTTTGAAGATTTTAGATCTTTGTCAGCAAGATTAAAAAAGTACAGTTTTGAAAAGTCATGTTATGGCTACATGTGCTTAGATATGCTTTCATTCCAAGGTGAAGTGACTTTGCAGAAAATATCTCCAGAGAGTCTTGTTTGTGACTGTTAAAGACAACTGCATTGCCTTTATCCTCACGTAAGTCTTCAGTGAAAACATATCCCAGACAAGCTGAATATTGAGACACTGAAATTTTTACAGGGTCAAAAGATCATTTATAGCAACATCAAGTGTGTTCAGTTGTTCTTGTATACAAAGTGGAAGAAGTTGTACCTCAACACGTTGAGTACATTGGTTATGTACTTGAGCTTAGGTTGTCCTACAAACTGAAGCCAAATGATCTTCTAAACCAAGACAAGCTGTGGATCTAAGTATGCTAAGCAAAGGAATTACATCATGAGCCTTGCCAACAGGTCAGGAAGCTTACCCCAAAAATATAATTGTAATGTCTAAATTGCAATGCCCATCAAGCAATACAACAGCAATGTCATGTCATTAATAGGTGTTTGGTTGGTTTGTTTTTTTTATATCTGCCGGGGAGAAAAGGACAAAAATCACAAGTATGGGTGCAAAAGCCTTACAGTTGTTCATTCTCCTTCAGACTTTCATGAAGCAGGAAAGGGGAATTGTAAAAGTCGCACAATTATGACAGCCAGGGAATCCTCCTCCTTGTGTTTCTTCTCTTAGATTCTTCCTTCCCCCTCACTAAGATATTGCAGCCTGCCAGTGGTACTGATGTAGACACTAGGGCAACACAACTGTTAGCTTCTAGTAGTTCTTTTGTTGTTGTTGTTGGGTTAGGTAATATTATGGCTAACATACTGTTACTGATACTTTTAGTTGTAAAGCAGAGTAGCAGCAACAGACAGAGGGACCACCCTTAAGGAAGAAAAATAATTATTATTAATTGATACTAAAGACCTTTTCACCTAATTTTACCCATCTGTAGGTTAGAAAGTTAACCTGACCAAGTCACCCTAGACTCCATCTTCAGTCACTAGAGAGAAGCACATCTACCAAGAGTCACCTGTGTGGTCCATTGACAAGAAATTAAGGCAAATACTTCAGGCTAAACACTTTATTATTAGCTTGTCATAACAGGTGAGGTGAATCCTACCCATTCCTCCATTGCTATGCCAATGGGTGGCACAGGGAGAAAGAGTTGCCCTGTCAACTCATATCCACAGGTAATGCAACTAGAAGAAAAACCCTGAACTGTCTTTCTTACTGGTAAGAATTCACCATGATACATATTGCCTCAAAGGAACTTAGTTTTCATAGTACTTGAATTTTGAAAACATCTGTACTTCTATAACTTGAACAGCAAACTTTCTTACAAAGTTTTTTGCTAAGAAGGCAAGAGACACAAAGGCTTTTTTATAGGGTACTACTTATCAAGTCATTAATAAGACTATTAAGGTACTGAGAGCCAGTATGTAGAAAATACTGTTTTACTAGAATGAAACGCTGGTTCTGTTGGCTTGAATGTTTTTACCGCCATCACTCTGTTACACCTTAACACACATTTCAATCCTGCTGAGTTACAAAATGTGTTTTGTGGGGTGAAAATGATCCCAGAATAGGCAGCACACAGACATGGAGGATCCCGAAAAACAGAATTACTAAACGTCCATTACATAGACCCTAGGATCAACAGCCATTTACTTTCATAACACAGCAAAAAAACCTCACTGGTGCCATCAGATTCACATACTCTGTGTTTCCTGCCATCAGTACAAGTACAGTTCTGTTCAGAACCGAGTAGAAGTTATTGATTTCTTTTATGAAATACAGCATAGACATTTTAGTTGAGTTTGACAGTAGCAATGAGGTTGCAGTGTTTTAATAGCAAAGATGCACTGTTGTAATGCTTTGGTACCTTGTTGGTCTTATATTATCTGGCAGAACATCAGTCTTTACATCGGTGATATGACTCCAGAACTGTACATAAATATCAACTGAACTAGGAAGTTGTGCGCAAGCTATGAAGCTTTCTTTTGCTTAGGTCTTTTACATCATTGTTGTATTCATTTCAGAGGCTGCTAATATCAAGATGTTTACAAGAAATCTAGAAATAAGCTTTAAATTCTTTAAATTTTATTGTAAACTCTGCTTTTCTGAATAGTATGGGAGCTGTACCTCAAAAATTATTCATTTTGGAAGTCAACACAGTTTTGCACCGTGACCTTTTTGTAATGACGCTGCCTTGGCTGAAGAGGTCACTCGCATACAGCATGGGCAGGGCTCTCGCAGGCTGGATTTCTTCTGAGGGCCGAGCCGCACAAGGGGGAAGAGTAGAGCCCTTCAGCTTTTGAGCGCTGTTGCAAAGCCCATAGAACAAAAGCTAAGACTCATTCAGTGGTTAAGCGACTGGGCCAACCGTTTAAGGACACGGCAAATATTTGCATGCTGTTTGGGTGAGACTCCAAAGTCTGAATCATGGGGAAAGGAGGGCGTTCTTTCTTTTAGAAGATAAGAAAGCATGCAGAAAAATTTGTAGTGGATTCTAGACTACAGTAACATTACTAGGAACTTCTGAACAGTTACATAATGTCACCTATGCACATAACTTCCCCTCTTTCTGGAGCTGAAAGGGAGTTTTCTGATATATCCTGAATATCCAATAAATAGCTAGTATGCTGCAGTGGAAAAAGACAAGCCTATTTAAAACCACCTATATATTGCAGAACAAGTGAAGAATGCTTGCTTTTTGTGCCACTTTCAGGAACATTTCTGCAAATTTGAGTTTTATATGGTTAAAAAAAAAAGCAGAACACCAGTGGTATAATGCTATTTGATCATTCTCTTGTATTTTGGTAATAGAAAAAATCTAATTTTCTGAAGTGCTGTACTTAGACAACTGTTTCATTAGACTGAATTTCTGATTTGTAATACCTTTAGAAAAAAATCTTTGGAGCGTAATCACATGAACTGGAAAGATTTAAATACTACGGTTTTCTGAAGAAACTGGCCAGAGGGAAAAAAGTGTAAAAGGTATTAAACATTTTGTGAAAACTGCTGAATAGGTAGAAGGTAGAAATGGATATTAATGTTATTGCCAAAAGAAGGGCTATAGAACAAGCTGAACAGTTACCTGATCTGTGAGGCATTAAGAGTCAGCCACTTAGCACATGCAAAACTTTCTGAACAGGAGATAGAGATAGGGGCATGAGCCGGGATTACCACCGTCTATACATTTGTACACAGCAATAAAATCTGCAGAAACCAGGCTTCAGTTGTTCTGATTTCTCCCAGAAAAGCCAGTTTTAATAACATAGCCACTGCAAATAATGTTTTTGGAACTCTGTGTGGTAAGCATGATAGAAGTGGAGAGCAACTGGGATTTTAATTTTTTGTCTCAGCTGGGAAGAAAATAACCAGAAGGCATAGTCCCTAAAGCCATGATGAAATAATAATAGTTCAATGGTGACAAGAAAAGCACTGAGTAAATTGTGCTTTTTTTTCCCAGCACCCAAGAAGTTGTCCAGCCTAGTAATGAGCACAGCTGATATTTAGGCAGCATCAAGCCCTGGTGGCCATGAATTCATACAAGTGATCTACAGCAGAGCAAAAGGCCTTCAAAAGAAACTACTTAGGTCTTTCTGACCTTTTAGCATGTTACTGTTTTTCTTTGCATCACATTTTATTCTGGATCCCAATAATCTTTATAGCTGGCTTTCTTACCTTTTCATAGGTTTTTTTGGAGCTAAACTTTCTAAAATCTTCAACATATCCAAAGTCAAGCTAGAATCCTGCCTTAACCTGCTACCCTTCTTATAAGGCTAAGGATAACAAGGTTGCAGAATCTTATTATAAGCAAAGAAACCATCAAATATAGTGTAAGTGTATATTTGAAGGTTATGTGACTAGGAAGGCCTCTAAAATTTTAAGTTCCTTGGATGTTCATAGCTGCATCATATAGAAAGTAAAAAATGTAAATATTATGGTTTGAGTGACAAAACTTGGCCAAAGTAGCTTTGTTCTACAAGAGTAAAATAAGTAAAATTTGACAGAAGAACTTATAACTAGAATCTTAGGGTTGAATCCCAAAAGAAAACAATTAGTTAAATTTCAAGAACCACTACATTTCCTCAAAATTCAATGTCTAACTTACTAGTTCTACTAGCAGAAAATTCTACTAGTTCTACTAGCAGTGACAAAGAAGATTTTGTCACTGGTCAGAACAATTTTATGTTGCTGAACTACCCAAATTCCAACCTAAGACCTAGTAAAGTATTGGGTAGTTTGAGAAGTTCTAGGATACCTGTCTTCTAAAGAAGGTCTAAAGCACATAAAATATAAGTTGAAACAGACAGTTTTTACATTAGTTTCACAACCATTGTATCAGTCAGTAGCTCTCCTTCAAAGTGCATCAGCAGTGCAGTACTTAAAATACCCAAGTTACCATTGAGCTAACTAAAGCAAGTCACTGCTGGGAGTGACTTAGAGCTCTTCAGCATTTGCCTCACTACCTGAATAGTTAATTACTTCTGAGGTCTGCCCTGAACTGTAAGCTGTGATTAAAGTATTTACAGATATTCACCCAGATTCTGTAGCACAACAGCTATTGAAATGCTTTGTGCAAAGTATATTCTCTTCTTTCTTCAAAAGCAAACTGACAAAAAAAAACCCAAACCAAAAAAACCCACACTTTGCACATACTACTTGGCAAGAACAGGGCTTCTTTGCTTTAAGGAATCTATTTGCTCTCATTATAACCATTTTCTTCTCATAAGCGTTGTTTATCTAAATTTCTGTAACAGGTACCTAAAATCCCCACCTAGAAACTTTACTTGCATGTAGTCCAGAAATGTTCTTAGAAAATATAGAAACAAATGCAAAGTACAACACTTAAATTTATAATAAAACCCAAACTACGTTGATTTCTACAACTTCACAAAACTTATGCAGTTTTAAAGCCTTTAAAAGCCTTGTAGTCTGAAAACACACAATAAACCATGTCTCCACCATAGTCTTCCTATCAGGCACAGCTGCAAATAATATTGGATGACAGATTAAGTAATGCTTAACACAAATCTACACAGCTGGGTGGAAATCCAGGTGTACGGGACAATAGCGACTGAACTACCTAGACACTGGTTGGTAGATTTGTAAGTCTTGGGAATGTAAAAGGTATCACAGATGTAGTTTCTACTTCTTTACTAGGCTTGATTTCAGGTAGGAAAACTGTAGTTTAGAGGTAGCATTTAGTTTTGTTTCTTAAAGTCTCTCATTGTGTAAATTTTGTAGTTGTAATGAAACACCAGTGCCTTGGTGGGACATAGAGGTGTTCTACTACTTCTATAATGGCAAGGTTTTAATACTACTTATTTTTTACAAAGTGTGAGTAGCTATCTATGTATGTGTACTAATGGAACATATCTGACAATCCTAGGTATCCTTAGTTCAAAAAAATCTGTTTCTTGGGTGTGTTCCTCACTTTTTTATATGAGCTCTTTAATAGTTGTCTTCAAAACTGTTACTTTTGCATTTTTAAAATCTTAACTATTCAGGTTACAGTTTAGAACCAGGTAGTTCAGGTTCTGCTTTTTAAATGTTTTCATAAGCTTACATACATACTTCTGTTATTCAAGATGGAAACTTTAGTGAAGCTATTTTATGATGAACTCATTTAAAGTATTTGTTAATTCCATTCTTATTTGCTAGCCCAAGACTGAGGAAGGGCTCAAGAACTAAACTTGCTTCTGAACAATGAGATGCTTAATGTGTCTTAACAACAGACTTTACTAGACCATAAGCATTACAATAGCTACAGTGATTGCAGAAATATTTTCAAAAAGATTAAAAGCATTAGTACATGCTCTATGTAGCAGGTGAGGGCTCTTGTGACTTGAAAATGATTAACAGCAATATCTATTATTCTTATACAGTAAAAATCAAATATTTCATTGAAGTTTAATGTGATTCTCACATTATTTCCTATATGTGTGCTTTAAAATGAAGCTTACTAGTTATTGAGAGGGGATAGAAATAGGCAACAATTCTGTTGCAGAAACTGAAGTACTACTTTTTTCCAGCGATAGTATTGACTATACAAATGGTATCTTTCTGAATTTTTGTAGTTTTTGTTATTGAGAATTGTCATTTAAACTTTTCAAAATTCATTACTAATACTCTAACTATAGCAAAGTGCCTCTCCTCTTTTTTTTTCTTGTTTTCTTGTTTTTCTTTTAACACACCCATCTCCTCACATGTTTCTCTAGATGCTCCAGCAATCTTACAGCTTTATCAGAAACCTGCTTCCTCTAGTGCATCTCTAATAGCTTTTATTCAGGTTGTCATGGTTTAACCCCAGCCAGCAACTAAGGACCACGCAGCCGCTCACTCACTTCCCCTCCACCACCAAGTGGGATGGGGGAGAAAATTGGGAAAAGAAGTAAAACTTGTGGGTTGAGATAAGAATGGTTTAATAGAACAGAAAAGGAGAAACTAATAATGATAATGATAACACTAATAAAATGACAACAGTAATAATAAAAGGATTGAAATATACAGGTGATACACAGTGCAATTGCTTACCACCTGCTGACCGGTGCTCAGTTAGTCCCCAAGCAGCGATCCCTCCAGCCCCCGCTCACCCCAGTTTGTATACTGGGCATGATGTCACATGGTATGGAATACCTTGTTGACCAGTTTGGGTCAGCTGCCCTGGCTGTGTCCTGTGCCAACTTCTTGTGCCCCTCCAGCCTTCTTGTTGGCTGGGCATGAGAAGCTGAAAAATCCTTGACTAGACTAAACACTACTTAGCAACAACTGAAAACGTCAGTGTTGTCAACATTCTTCTCATACCTAACTCAAAAACATAGCACTGTACCAGCTACTAGGAAGACAATTAACTCTATCCCAGCTGAAACCAGGACACAGGTATTGATAGTTTTAGAAAGAAGTGACATTTTTCATTTTAACTCAAAAAAATTCATATACAAAGTATTTTAACATCCTTTAAGCACAGCAATTTTATCATGTTTCACTTTTTCCTTTGGTGTACTGGATCTTCTGTTTATTGTGTGTATTTGTGGTCGTTTTACTTTAGTTTATTACCAAATGCAATATTTTACAGTAAGAATTGATCTGAAACACTTCCCTTACTTATACAATAGTTTCTATTATTTCATTAATTCACAGTCTTGTTATAATTGTTTATTAATGTTGAGAAGAGTGTGACAAGAAATAGTGGTTCTTTTTTGTCATGTAACCTTTTGTAAACAAGAAGTGTTTCCAGAATATTTTGTGTTTATTTCCTAAAGGAGATAGTTTATAGAGTTAGTTGTTAAAATGCTCCAAAATATAAACTTTGGTTTTATATTGTCCTCATAGTCCGACTGGTTTTCCTTATGAAACTATTTTGGCCAATAAACATGCTTTTATACAGGAATCTACAATAGTCTACTAAACATTTCAGAGTAGAATCCCGCTAATCTGTCTTCTTACTAGTCTTCTGCAAAGAGAGAGTACTTGTTAAGAATGGAGGAAGATTCTTGTACCTAAGGAGTTCCTTGGGTCAGAAATGTTATCTTTGTAGATCTGGATGTTTATCTGTGTATGGAACATTGAAGATCATCTGAAAGTATAGACAGCATGTGTAATATTGCTGAGTATAAATAGAAGGATGTTGTTAGCCATTTTAATCTGGTAGTATATTAATTTCAGAAATCTGCTCAGCAGTAATGTGTTGTCATTCAGTATTTAATTTGCATTCAAATTAAGATAGAATATCTATAGATATGAAACCTATATGTTAATATCCTCAATATTTTTCTGTCACAAGAATATTTTTTCTTACTCCTCCTTGTATCAATAATCTCTTTGTTACTTTTGCTTTTTTTTTCTTCATTTAGAAGTCAAAATTATAGCTATTTGCAGTCTTGAACTTGTTATACTTTTAGCCCTTCTTTCATTCTCATTTATTTCCTTTTATAGTCTTGGTTTATTGGACCACGCTATGCCATTCTTATGTCTTTTGTTTGTTTGCTTTCACTAATTTGAGATAAAGCCTATCCATCTCCAGGCATTCCTGGAGTTTCAGTTTCCTTTGGAGCGGATCTGGAATGTAATGTTGAAAGTCACTTCAGTGATATGTGAAACTGCTTCTTAATTCTGTTTGTCTTAGAACAGTGCTCTGGACTAGTGGGCTTTACTGGGGAAGCAAGGGCTTATACCCTAGCGCAAATGGTTAAGCTATTGCAGTGTCTGCCTGTAGTGATTTGTGGCCTGCAGGTTTTGGGTAGATAACATGCATCTTTCAAATATTTTCTTTTCCATTTCTACTCATTTTGTGGCAATGAAAGTCCACACTGTCAGGATTTTCTGCATCTGGGGGAAAACATACAGTGGAGCTAAGGCCTTTTTAGATCATGTACTCATCTGCTTTAAAAAATAGTGTGGCATATCTGAAAAATGCTAGTAGTGCATCAGTTTTCTTAACCTGTAAGTAATAGTCCTTTTACCTTAGAATAGTTGAGAGAGGATTCTTTATTATTTGTCATCATGCTACTTACGAATGGCATTTAGGAGACTCTTGTAGTATATGATAGCCAAATGGTCTATTTGGATGAGGGTTTTTTTGTCTTGCTTTATTGTCTAAAACCATAGAGTACAGTATTTAAAATGGATATCTGGAGAGCCAGGCTCTTTCCTAGGTGAAATGATCTTTACAAAGTCCAGATTGTGCTAACAGGATAATTTATGAAAGTCTTATAAAATAAACAGATTGCTAGAGAACTTAGGGTGAGAAATCCATTGGTGTTACAGAATGAATATTGAGAGATCTAAAATCAAGAATGTGTGGGCATGGTTGAGGGGGAGGCTGGCTGGGGGAGACACGGACTGCTTGCTTGATTGTTTTTTGTAAAAGCCCCAAGGAGGATCTATAGATCGTGGACACTGGGGTTATTCTTATGTTTCATTTATTTCTTGTCTCTGTAGAACAGTTTTGACTACGTGATGTATGCATTTCCTCATCTTTGTTACACAGGCTCTGTGCTTCACCAGGATCTCTTTCTTCAGAGCTGTAATTTTAGTATTTTTCATGAATGCTGAAATATCTTTTGTAGTTTTTTTTAGAAGATTGCATACTTTCTTTTTGGTTTTTCCATCCTGAAAATAGGAAGAATAAAGCCTGTTAGGTGCATGAAGATGGGTGTTATAAGAGGCAATTGTAAAAACAATGGGGTAGTTGTTGAAACTAGGACTGCTCTTTCAAATCGGAATTATGAAGAGAATTCCAGCTCAGTCAGTTTATTTTTCTCTATTTGTGAATGCCAATGTCTTTGTCTTGGTGTATTTCTGATTACATTACTGAAAGTTTAAAAGCATCTCAGTTCACTTCTTTATTCTTTTGTTCTGCTTTGTCTGCCTCTCAGCAAAAGAATACAGATCTGAATTTCCTTGTTAATGCTCCATAAATAAATAATGCATTAACTAGTATAGATAAAAAGTCTCAAAGGTTAGGTGAAAATATTATCAAAGTACGTTTTAAACTGATTCTATGCTTGATGGCTACTGTGAAAAGCTTAAAAATAAATTAATAAAAATTACTGTTCTAAAATAAGAAAAATGGTGCTGCTATCTGCGTAATGAAAATATATATAAAGAACTTGCCTTTTATTGACATAGGAATTGAATGAGACTTGGATGAACTCAAAAAATAACAAGGCACCACATGTCTTCAGAAAGCTTTTTCACTACACTAGATTTGTCCATGTTAAACATTTTTAGTTTAAAAACTAAGCTTAATTGAAGTAGTTTTAAAATACAGATTTTCAACAAAAGTGGTGCTGAAACAGGGCCAGAGGCACTATTCCAAGAGGCTGCTTTTACTTCATGTTTCAGCATTTATTTGTTTAAATCTTATATACTGTCTCTGGGCCTTTCCAGTATCGTGCAAAGCATCAACAGCCAAGAGGTCTGACAATGAGGAAATCATTAGCAATCTGCTTGTCACAGACTAATTGAAAGTACCGATCTGTGACAATTGAAACTAAATCTAGATGCTAATAGAACAGAGGCGGGAACAAACCCACGTGTTTTAGGAGTGTACTATTTTATTTGCACTGAAATGTGAACAGAAATGGAGTGGTGAGGCTTTTCATAGAGAGAAGTGTTTGGAGTCGGTAATTCTGGCATCATTACTTATCAATGTTCAACAGGTATGGAGTGCTATTCCAAATCCTATTTAAAATATTATGCTTAATAGTCTTTGACACATTTGCTCATTTGCCTAAAGGCAATACCACATCTTGGACTGTTTAAGTTTCTTAAGGGTAATTACAGCAGTTTAATAACATTACTTAAACAGGACATACCTTTGTAGGACACAATATGTTGCTTTATAAATATAAATTAAGTAAATACAATTATCACTTTGAAACTTGATGCTTTAAAAATTCTTTCCTAATAAACAACTTTGTCATGTCTGAAATATGCTCTGTAAATGTGTTCTTGACAATGTGGAAGCTAACTTTAGAGATCTGGATGATAAAATTGAACAAATAGGACTTCTCTGCAAAAATTCGTAGCTGGTGACTGAAAACGTCAGACTTCTGTCAGCTCTAATTGCATGAACTGGACTTCGAAGTAGGTAGAGAAGACTATGGACTAAAAGCTTATCATAGACTAAACATAGAAGAAACTGTTAAACAGCAGTGAATACTGAGCTTATTTTATTAGTTTTAGAACCCATCTGGAAAGTGGTTCTTGCTAACAAGCCTTACAGTGTGATAGGGCTCTTAAGTGGACTGTAAATGTGGATCATTTAATAGGCCATGGGCTTGCCCTTTAAGCCCATGCAAAGGTAAAGGAAGGAGTAAAAGAAATTCCTTGCCCACCTACTCCCTGTCACATATGAAAATAAGAGACTAAGTCCTTCCCATAATATCTGTATTGCCTTCCCTGAACACAGAGATATAAAGACAGCAGGAAGGTTAAGGAATTAGCAGTGCTTTGTTTTTATACCTTGTACAATTGTGCTCACATTTTGAGGTGGGTGGTGCAAGAACAGCAGCAAATAGACATGTTATTTCTGTGAACCCTCTGAAAATCTTCGTTTCAGTGAAACCCATCACTCTGATCAATAGTGAGGCTGGTAGAATAAATAAATAAATTGAAATCCTGTGTAGCTTTTTAGGGTATGTTGGAGAGATGTTCAGGGGATACACCGATGAAAGAAGCCTGTTGTTCCTGCTTTAGGCAGAACTTCACAAAACTTCTGAAGATGAACTATATGCAGAACAGCTGTTTTGTTTGTATCCGAAGCATTATATTGGTTTCTCGCCATGTTACTTATTCACAAAACATTTTATGTTGTCATGAGTTCTCACATTCCATGTGCTTTAGGAAAGAAGTGAAGATTAAAAGATTTTTTTTTTTTTTTACACTTTTGGATATTGAAAAATAATCTGCAGTTATGTAGTAAGGAGATAGCATTTCTTGTAAGATCACAAAATGAACAGAATTTGGAAGTTTAGCTTTGCACAGAATAAACCTTCACTGAGGTGTTGTTCCCTTAGACACTTAAGTGTTTTTTAGCTTTTGTCCTCTAGAAAACTTTTACATGTATTAATATAAGAAATGGACTTAATTGCTACTTTGTGCCCCTGTCAGTTGCCTCGTCTGAGGTGACTCACAAAAGGAGAACTGATCAGTAGGAATAGTGAAAAATTGCAAACAACTGAAATAAGGCACTTGCTTGGATATTGACTCAAGTTTTCAATACCTATATGACATGTTCCTGTAAATCAGGAAATGAGCAGACTTCTTAACTATACATCTAGATAATCTGGGTAGAGAAGAGATGTTATTTTATGAAATAAATCAGGAGGAATAATAGAAAATAGATAATCAAATAAATAGATAATAGAATAATAGATAATTTCACCTGTATATACAAAGATACCTTTAAGTTGCAGAAGGGGCAAATGCCTGCATAGAAGTATCTTATCTGATGTACTGGAATACTGCATGTCAGAGTGCTTATTATAGACCAGACCCCAAGAACCTTATTTTCCTTAAGTAATATGCTACAGTTAGTATGATACTACTCAGTATAGATGAGTACAAAACTCAAGGAGTAGTGTGAACTCAAATAGCTCAGATTTCCTGTGGGAAAGGGTAATAAGTTAAAATGCTTGGGGTTTGCAGGTAATTAGCAGGTAGACTCACTCCTAAGACACTGGGGTTTTTTCAGCTACCTGCAGGTCAAAGCAAGTAGAGGACTAAAATTTTTCTGCAACAAGTCTGTTATGAAGACATGTTTCTTTTAGTCTAACACTAACATGCTGCTTCAAATCAAAGTGATTCATTGTTCCACCTTATTAATAATGTATACTTGCAGTGCATGCATGCATTAATGTTATAAAAATGATTTAAGACTTTGCACTTATGCAGTGCCTTTCATCTCAGCGTTTCAGTGCTATATAAACAGCTTGTATAATATGTGAACAGCTTTTGTTTATCTCCTTTTATTTGATAAGGTTGTGCTTTTCAGGTGGCCAAGGGAAAAAGATTAGACAAATAAAATCCATCTCTCATTTAGGGTACAACTGACAGGTACCCATAGCTAACTATGAATTCTTTTAATATCACAGAAAATGTGGCCGTTAAGATAACACATGGCCCAACAGTAAATCACTGCTTGTGAGTGTCTTCTGATTAAGACCACTTAAATATTTGCCCTGTGAATAGCTGAGGCATGTATTTAACTGAACTAACTTGAATTGAGGGCCTCCTACTCCTTTAGACTAGTCTTGACAATTGCAAGTTGATAGCAAGCTTCATAGAGGACTGTTTAACATTGGACCACAATCTAGCATCCTTAGAATTTTGCTTTTCCACTATTTTTTTCCCTATGACATATTAGTAAAATGGATAAAAATATTAATACACTGATAATTAGGGGCCAGGTACAGCATCAGATGCTGTCAGAACCTATTATCCTTGGTATATGCTTTCCAGATAGCCAATTCTGAAGGGGAAGGTGGGTCTCTTTGGTCAAGTGTGTCCCTGTGTGTTATGACAGCTTTGCTTTTAAGAGGCAGGAAGAAAAACCCCACCCTAAACCCCCAGGAGTCGAAGCAGCACACTTCTTCATGCAGGAAAACAAGCTGTATTCAAATAAACTTTTCCATGGGGTTGAGTGCAATATTCACACAGTTTCCTCCTGGGAATAAGATAGCAAAGTGCAACCCAGTTCAACAAAAATATAAATTCTCTGTTGATTAGTTTAACAGGTACACTCACTTAACCAAAACGGGACCAGTTACAATGTAATGGCATTCTCTCAAATATCTGCAAAATCAATAAAGAAAATTCTCGTTCTCTGTTTTGTATGTAGGCATGCATTCCTATTCATTGTCAAGTAAGAGAATATTGCAAAAATAGATATTGTGTTATTAGTCAGGTAAATAAATGCTTTCAGTGTCTAAGACAAGCAATCATGGTATGATGTATAGAAGGAAGAAAAGGGTTTTTTTGTTTGTTCTTTGTTTTTTTTAAGGTAGAATTGCCTGCAGTAACTCATTGCTACAGTTAGATGTTTTACATGCCTATGTTGGACTGTGAAGGCCATGAGTGGGCACAGAGATATTCTTTGTAATATCATACTTAAGCCCAGAGATCAAGTAGAAACATGGATCTTTAAATTACAATTATCCATAGTCAAAGCTTGAATGTGAACTGACTTAGTTTCCACCTTATTCCCTACACAAAACTCAAGTTATTAAAACAAAGATAATGCATAAGTGAATTGACATGCTTATTTTCAGCTAAAGCCTATTTCTGGTTAAAAAGAAGTAATGCAATATGCATAGTTTGAGTTGTGTAAGTTAATTTTTATAAATTTTAAAGTGTTTGAAGAGTGAATTTCTGTTATTGTCCAGTATAGGCTGATTAAAAAGTGTGCTGGCTTAGATTTCTTATTCCAGTATCAGATGTCCCACTTAGTAGATAGAATGTGAAGCTCATGAAAACTTTTTATGATTTGCTGCCTTCTTCCTGGAAATGTGTTTCTCTGCCAGTTCTGAATGCAAATACTTGCTGAACCAATTAGTTCAGAAAATAGCAGGAATGAAAGTATGTGGATAATTAAATTAACAAGTGCAATATAAGGCATAGAAGTGGCTTTTCATTTTTCCTAGTCTTATATAGAAAATCAGTTTTTTCTGTTAAATACTTATTGGCAAAATGCATTCTTAGTTCCAGTTAGATCCCGTCACTCAGAATTTTCTACTCTTTAAACCATAAAGACTTATGTTAAGGTAACTGACATAGCTATTTATCAAGTAGCCTGTTTGCAAGCAGTGTAAACCAAACCCTTTTAAAACCTGCAGTGGCCAATTGATATGTGCCTCAAGCAGATAAACAAAAGTCACTGAGTGTATTAGGGATTTTATAAAAGGCAAAAAAATCCTTCAGGGAAGTTCTTATGCAGAATTGAAGATATTAATAAAAAGTGGGCAAATAGAACTTCTTTTTTTTTAAGGGTCTGCCTTAATTCTGAATAACTAATCCATAGAAAATTTAATTCTCACCGTTGCTGCATGGAGAGTCCTCAAAAAATAAATTCCATGATAATCAATGAATGGGATTTATGTTCCTAAGTTCTTTGAGATCTCCCATGCACAAAGTGGAGACATCTAATTTTGATACCATGTATAATATAACATAGTTGAAGATTGGTATAATATTCCAAACTGATTTTAAAAAAAGAGGAAATTCTCTCAATTTCTCTTTCTACACTTTAACAGCTTTCTTAATTAAATATGGATTTTTGTGTCTCCTAAACTGATTATACTTAACCAGTTATCAGTGAAGCAAATTTGGAAAGGAAAAAAACTCAAGAAAGGAAAATACTTATTCTCTCTGTATTGATAATTTCCCCAAGAATGTTTGTGAATTGCTGCTGCTAGAAGGAATTCTTCTGCAGATGTTAATATAGGGAAAGCTTCATAGTTAAGAAGCAGTATATCATAATCCAAATTAGAATGCTGAACTTAATTTTTTTTTAATGTGTCTTTCCCATACACTGCAGAGAGCATTTGTATGTTACAGTCTTTATTACCAATTAATATCAATATTGACTGGATCTAAACACTTCAATACTTTGTCCCTCAGGACAATAGAGATGGACAACTTAATTCTGTATTTATGATTTGCTTGAGATGTTGGTACAGTGAGTCTCTTGTACAGTGAAGAATAAAGGAAAACACTTGTAGCCTTACAGAGGTAAACGTTACTGTATGTTTTCTGCCTTTTTTCCAAAACAGCATTGCTGCTGGTGAGGGCTTTCAAGTTTAATTAGGGAGGGTTGGGACAGAAGGAGAGTTGATTCTATCATCTGAGCTTCCTCAGGCTTGCCATATGGCCGGAAGGAATCTATAAAAGCCAGTTTTCCACAAAACCAATGAGAGGTAATTTTGGGGGACTTCACCTATAAAGGAAGTAGGTGGAGATGGTGATTTGCAGTTAGCTGGGGAATTGTTACAGAAACCAATCATTGCAATTCTAGAACATGCTGCTGACTGCAAATTCAGAGGCTGGTGATTCAGAGTTTCAGCCTAGAATCTCTATTCTCAGAGGATTTCTAAATCACTGACTAAAGCCTCCTCCCCTTTAAAAAAAAAAACAACAAACAAACCAACAAAAACCCCAAACTAAAACACAGCCTAAATGAGATTACCTTAATCCCTTGTTGGATGGAGGAAACACCACTGTTGCTGTAATCCTGGTAAGTGACAACCTGAAAGTTGAATGCATGTGACCTTATGTAGTGTGATATTACAGCCAAAGTCACTCCAGAACCCAGGACTGGCATAAGACCCATGGCAAATTCCTGTATAAACTTATGCAGAAACTGGCTTTCAATGAAGGCCTTCCTTAGTTTAATAGTTATAACAGGCCCACTGTATTATGTTCCTTCACAGTTTTTGTCCTCAAAAAGACTGTTCTTCAGGTGTATGACATGAAGATAGAAATTACATGCTTTGGATTGAGAAAGAAGATGCAATATTAAACTTTCCCTAGCTGGATGGTGTTGGATAGGTAACCTTTAACTGATGTAGTCATCATGATTCAAAGCAGACTGTCTTACCCTGCCTCCTGCATGTTTGAAAGACGGCTCTATTACATCAGCCTTCAGCACAAGGTTGGACTGCACTTCAATACTTTGCATTTTAAACACAGATTGAATTCATTAATTATTGCTTCAATTAACCATATAGTCTGCTCTGCTGATTTTAATGTAGTGCAGTTTGACTGACTAAAAGACATTACAGGGTTTTGTATGCAGCCTGTATTATAGATATGGATATTTTGCTTGATATTATGTATTTTAAAGCTGCTACATTATGTAATGTCTAGATAGTTCAAACTGCACAAAAATGTGGCATGTACCTCTATGGCTATGCTGATCCCAAGGATGATCCTGATTTGCTGCACTATTATTTATTCATAGTATGACAACTGTTCACTTTTCTCTTGTTCTGGCACTCTCAAAGATTAACTTGCTCACCTATAACTTAAATACTGCTTTCTAAATAGGGAACAGGAAAGGAGTTAAATGTTGACATGAAAATGGACATTGCTGTCCCAACAAACATCTCTAGATTGAATGTCTATAATCCTATCCATACTTTGCTTCTGGAAAGAGCATTGCAGTGTATTATATGCAAATTTAAACTTTAGACCCTTTGGAAAATGAACCAGTGCATATTTTAATAACCTCTCAGTTTAGAAGCAACTTGCACGGGGTTCTTCATGCTTAATTCAGAATTCAGAGCAATTCTATGGGGTTTAGGGTGCAAATGAAAATTTTAACTTTAACAAATGGAGTTCTTGAGGAGCTTGGAAATTTGCTACTTAAATCCAGTTCTCTATCTGTTTTTGTTGTACAAATGCGTGGTTAAAGACAACTCAATGCTCTGCACATGATAGAGCAAAGAGAACAGCCAAGAGAATATTGTTTTGCAGGCCTTTGGTCCCTGTTGCCCTTTACTTAATTCCATAAAAAGCTCTAAATTGGTATTTCACGTAACCTTTGGAAAAGTATCTATTCCTCACCTTTTTGTGGAAAAGGGAGTGTGAATGTTGGGTTGAAGGAGGATATTATCTCTAGTCATGTATTTTTATATTGTTGATGTAATATAAGCATTGTCTAACAGTGGATTAATATTTAAGTTATAGAATGAATATCCAAAATCAGAGGATCACTCACTAAGAAATGGGAAACAATCTACAAAAAGCACACTTGTTAAAAAGCTTCTTTGTATTCTTTGATTCCGTTCTTTGTCTTGAATATCTTAATAGAAGAACTGAAGTTCTTTGAATAACTTGCTCTAGGAGAAAAATGAACCTTTTAGATTAAATCTAGACTACTGGTTCTCCATTTTCAAGTGAGAGGAAGATAATTTATACTAATCTTTGTGAAAACAAAATTCAACTCTGTTTTTCAGGAAAGGCCCATGTTCAGATAATTTTTGTAGTACATGGTATGAATCTATCATGAACTTCAGTGAAGTCTATTTTTCAACTGAAACACATTGCCTGGCAAATCTATTCTTGACTCCACTTTGTACAGCACCTTGCCAGTTCCCCTTATTCTGCACCAGCAATGAAACTAGCAGTTGTAGTAATCTCAGTTGACCTAAACATTTTCCTTTTTTTTTTTTTTTTTTTTAAGAGATATAATCTTAAAATTAGCAGCAGGTATTATTACAACCTGAAACCTTATTCAGTGTTGTAATAGGGTTTATACACCTAAAAGAAGCATAGGGCAAACAAAAGCATAGTAGTCTAGGTACAGAAGTCCTCACTTAAATTTAAGTTCTATTTACACGCAGTTTACATGGTGTTCTATTCAGACTGCTTTTGCAACCAGCAAGCATTTTTGGAGACAAGCTGGAAGCAAAAAACATTGTTCTAGAAATAGCCTTGTTGCCCTTTGCTACCTTAAGAAGTGCAGGGCTATTTCTAAGGTATATAAATAAGAATAATATATCTAACTTACTGCAATTCAAAGTGAAATGCCTGCTTTTAATATTTACTGAAATTTGCATAGCGGTAGGCTGGCAACACTGTAGCTGCACTTTTGGAAGCTTATCTGTGTTTTCCGATGAAGAGTACTGCAATAGCTTCCCTAGATAAGGAATGTCAGGGGTGAAATAAGCAACTTTTGATTCCTTAGAAAGGCGCTCTTGACACACCTAATAAAGATTTCTTGGAATGCAAATGTCTGACAGTGGGAGACATGAGGAACCACTGACCCTGTGCATGGATCTTCCCATATATGCCTAAGGTATTCTGTGAATTGGCAGCATGAGGAAACTAGAGTACATGCAAACACACTATTTATGGGTGAAATGAAAGAACTGAAGAAACAGCCACTACTTAAGAATGCTAGAGAGACGCCTTAGGCACTGCCCTTACTGGATTTATTTTTTTTTTGCCAGTTCAGTCTGGTTTTGACATCTCTTTAAGGACTCCCACTGTTGTAGACAAAAATCTTGTTCTTATCTTCTGCTCATAAGTGATGAACCTGTGGTGCAGAGCTTCCCGGGAGTAGGTTTAGAAGGAACACCACAACCTGACTGCCTTTTGTGCCAACCACATGCTTACATATTTTCTTTCAACAAAAATGTCCTTTACTTATTTCTACTAATTAAACTACATTGTAGGGAAGCAGAAGAGATGAAGTTCCTAGTGTTTTATTGTATCCTTTTTATCTATATTACTAATGGGGAATTCTTCTTTAGAAATCAACTTTAGTAATTTACCTAAAAAAATCCAGTAATACTTTTTTTTTTTTTGTGTGGAAGAACATTTAACACAGCTATCTGTGCCTATCCCCTTTTCTTAAAACCTCTATTTCAAGAAACAGCAATTTCTTTTCATAGAAGGGCAAGTATCTCTGAGAAATCAAGTGATTTCATAACCCTTTACATCTGTCTATGAAGAGTCTTCTTCTCTCCCTATCTTTTCCTTTAGGTATTCAAAAAGTTTTCCCTTTCACAGTATAAGACAGTCCCACTCATGCATAACACTGATTTCCCCCTTCCCCCCTTCAGATTTGGTCTGGTTTTCAAATACAACTTGGAGATCAAAGCAGGCTGTGGAAACTCAGCTGCAGGAGTGTCAGTTAGGCCAGGGAATTTTCTCAATGCGTTGCAAGGTATTTTACCAAGAAGTTTATTCTTCTTCCACTAGAATACATTTAGGAGTTTTGACTAGTTGTACTTCTTTAGCCTCTTGCTGTCGTCGTCTTTTTTTTTTTTCTTTTTCAACTGCCTCAGCTGAGCTAGTACTTTTAGTGGTGTCTAAATTAGGCTGTACTCTCTTTCCATAGAGTGATGCTGATTTTTCTTGTCTTCCCACAAGCAGAACACATCTGCCCTCAATTTGAAGTTCTTAATAGATGAAATGTGCTAAGTCTTCATCAAATTGCTGTTCTGTTGCTTTTTAGAATAACCCTATTTCTTTTTATTGCTAATTAAGTTTTCAACCTTTGAATTTTCTTGAGTACTGCTTGGTGAACAGTGTGCAGGGAATAGCTCCATACTTACCATTTTATTTTTGCTGTCAATATTATATTGGATCTATTTTCTTGTTTGCTCATTTATACTTATTGAACAGTACAAAAATTATTTCATAGTACTTTGTTTTTTCATGTACTCAAAGTTGAAACCATCTAGTGAGTTATATATCTCCCTCAAAATTGTTGGTCAAATAGGAAGTATCTAAGATAAGATTCTTTGAACAAAAAGGCTTTTTTTCCTCATTGTTCATCAAAAAACAATGACTAAATCCATGACTGAATTAAAAATCAGTAAAGATTAAAAGATTCAAGTGGGCATTAAGAACGGAAACATCAAAAACTTTGAATATTTTAAATCAAACCTCAAAGATACTGAAGTGTGGGGCTGTTTTGTTGGTTTTTTTTTAACGCTATTCCATTACCCATTCCTCGTGTACTAGATGCACTTCTAAGATGGAAACATGGCATTGAACTTTTCATTCAAGTCTTGAAAAGTTTAATGATAATTTTTAATACCTGTTAGCCGAACTAGAAGGGATTTCAGTGGCGAGTTAACACAGATGTAATATTTGATATAAAATAATTATTTGCACCTTTGTTTAGGAGTGACAGTAGGCTATTTAAAATGTGGAATTTCTTTGTTGGTTTCTTTGTTCTGCAGTGAATCAAGGGTTAGCATAATCTTTTCAGGAGGAAGGCACATGACTGTCAATCTAAGGGAATTTCACTTGTGGTACCATGAAGAACTGTTCTTTGCTTTTCCTTTAATTAAAATTTTAAAAAGCAACAACAACTGGGGCAAATTGCATGACATATTGAAGATTACTGAAACACACATGCTGGAAATAAAAATATAGGAATAGTGCTTGACATGCTTCTAGATTTTGAGAAGATCTTATTTTTTCAGTTGTAAGACCAGATGTTTTTGTAAAGTCTTTAATTAGTCATTCTTCACATTTATTGCAGTGAATGGTTTTGTATTGTACTTAGTTTATCACCAATATTATTTGAGGCATTATGCCTGCAAAACAAAATGTATGAATAACTGTGAATTAGACTGTCATCTATTTGAAGTCCTATGATGCAGTTTAAAGAGCTACTGTGTTTTTTAAAAAAAAGTCAAAATGAACAGAACTGTCTAAACACACAGTATCAAATGTTCAGTGCAGCGGATTTCATCTTGACTCCCAAAAAGACCTTGTATTGTGGGCCAAAGGGAAAGGGAGGAGGAGAAGTGCTGAGGCTTCGGAAATATTGCAGGCATCTGGTATTCTTCTAAAAATTAAACTTTCTTGCATAAGCTGAAGCAAGGTAACTTCAGCTATAAGATCAATTAAATCAGTTGCACTGTTAGGTTTATTTAGTGAATCCTGTAGAATAAAACTGAACCTTTTCTTGGCTCACTGAAGAATAGAATGCCAAAATCTTTCAGATTGACCATTTAGGCTGCAGGGAGATTAATTTCTGACAGATGCAGCTTTCTGCATAATAGCTCTGGGAAAGTTTTAAATTATTCTTAATGTTACTAGTTTTCAGGGGTGGGGTGGGGGAAGATCACTGTTTTAGTACCACCCATAATCCAAGCTCTTGTAGTAAAGAGTTCACTTAAACCCAAGGTCCTGAACTAATAGAAAGGCACAACGCATAAAAAGACTGTTCCAAAGGAACTTGTTTAAAGCTGATGATAAGTCTGTAGTAATATTTTGAAATTGCTTGCAAGTGTCCAGTTCTCATTTGTTAGTTAACTGAAACAAGAGGAGGTTGCATGCTAAATTGATTTTGAAGCACGTCAGTGTTTAATGAGAGCAAGTCAGGGACAGGAAGGTTCCTGACTGTTATGTCAGTATTCTAACAATTTGTTCATACTTCTAAGCTTCAAGAAAGCAAGCACGTTGCACAACCAGTTCCAATTTCAAAATACCCTTTATCATAAAAGTGGTGTGGTAAATAGGAAACTAGGGGACTAATTTCAAGAGTCTGACAGATTAGTGTATTTTCTACTTATTTCTCAAGTCTTAGACCATTGTGTTGAAAGACGTGCATCAGTGAGAGATAACTGAGATGCAGAACAAGCTAGGGGACAGAAAAGAGCTTGGCCTTCTATCTGATGTAAAGAGGTTTCAGAACTAAAGAAATCTGTGGTACAACAGACCTCATGAGATCTTTAGTGACTCACTCCCCTCATAGAGCACAAAGATATCCCAAGACACAAGCAAGGCAAGTATCAGTCAGGGGTGTAAGCACAAGGCATAGTTGAACAGATGGAGCTGGGTGCATTATTATTATTAGTTGTTGTTGCTGTTGATGTTGTTATTATTCCCCTAATCTTGTGAGAGTTTTGCAGTTTTCACTGGACTTGAATTTTACTGCGGGTTTTGTAGCTCCACTGCACCCCAACTATAGCCACCTCTCATCTGTGGTGTAGAATTTCTTGGTCACTCAGTTGTAGAAAATGGCCGTGACAAGTCTGTATTTAGCTGTGGTAGTTGTAACCAGAGATCGTTCCAGAGCTAACATTAAAGTCCAGAACTCCTGACTCCTTTATCCTGCTCCTTGTTAGCAAACATGCGTGTACCTGCTGAAATATGTTCCATACATACAAACAGATACTGATTCTGAAAAGATGATAGTCTACCGTAGTTTCACAGCACACCATATCTCTCATGCAAACCCCTCTATTGGTTATGTGGTGATCAGAAAAAAACATTTCTTCCAGGAATACAAATTATACATGCACTGTGTAACTTTAGTAAGGCCAACAAGTCCTGTAGAGATTCTCTTACCTTGTTTTGAAAACAGAACTGTGCTTTTTTGTTGCTTTTCCACAGAAATCAGAAGAGGAACTTGAAGTGAGAAAAACAAATGGCAAATAATTGTTGCAGGTTTTTTAAATGTATCTGAATGGTGTTTTGTATTTTTATGTGATTATGTTATTTCTATAAATGGCTCTTCTGGTATGTCTATTTTGGGATGAGAAAAATAAAACTATCCTTTCACCTAATATTTGAATCCCTTTCACTTTTCTAATTTTATGCTTCATGAAACCTTATAGCCTGAGAACCCTTTGAGGGTAGTCATCATAGATCTAACAGAATACTTCTGATTTTTATCACAGCATGAAGGCAAAATGAAGAAATGCTGAAATTCAATGATGTTTTTCTTCAGAGTAGCTACTTAAAAATACCAATGGAAAAAATGTTCATCTGTGTTAGGGCCAAATATTGGCTGGAAAGGAAGTATTTTGATTACATTGTAATAGTATGAAATATAGCCTAGATAATGAAAGGCAAAAGGATATGGCCTCTTACTATATAATCTCTTTGGCCATCAGCCAGAGCAGGAAATTTTCTCTGGGAGAGTGAAAGTATTGAGTAACTTGAAAAGTAATATATTTTTAGAGACACTAGCTTCATTTCACACTGCTTTCTAGAATTAGATTGTCACCTTAGAGAACAGACTTCTTGTTTGAAAAGCGGTCTGTAGTCTAACTCTTCCGTATTTATTTAAAATATGCTTTAATTGGATGGGGAGAGAGGGGAGAAACTACAGAACACCATTGTTTTAGGAAGGAACTTTATTACTAGTGAACAATAGTGTACTGGAATATATCCTAGAGAACAGCATACACTGTTCATGATTCTATAGTACAAATGTGATGTTATAAAGACAACACTAAAATAACATATTTGCAGTATTTCACTTAACAGAACTGACTCTTGGCACAGTCAATGTCAATAATAAATCCTGAAAAGTGCAGTGATGGGTCCTGCGATTATCTTCTGCTTCTCCTGTTTGTTGTAACAAGTGAGTTCATTTTTGTTTTTTTAAGTCTTTGTGGAGAGACCATTGTATGCATCTATATAGCACTGGGGGTGGGGTGAGGGAAGGAAGGGGAAGGCTTTAGATGGTTGGAGAGATTTCAAATCCCTTCAACCTTGAAAGGATTTTGGTTGCTTACGGACCTTTAAAAGAACTGTTATTTATTGTACAGAGAAAGGTATGCTGCCACAATTTGAACAGTGAAATATGTTTTTGCTCAAGACTATTGCAAATTGTGGACCACCATTCTATTTATGGGGGCAAAGCTCTCACAGTATGATATTATGTACTAAATAACTTCTATTTCAGAAAGTGCATTTTGGTTTGTAATGCTTTTGAAATGTCACTACCTGTATTACATCTACCATATGAATTGTGATAGTGATACTTCTTATCTAAGTGAACAAATCAACAATTGCAATATTCATGTAACTTAAAAAGGCACCAGTAGGATCTGGTGGGGTTGGGGGAATTAAGACTCAGACCCACAACCATTGTCTTCCATCAAGACAGTCTGATCCCATCTCTTGCTGGAGTAGGATGGATGTTGCAATAGAAGGTGTCATTGGGAGGGAATGTGGGATTCCTTTTTTCTTTCTGCCAGTCCCATGCAGGAATTCTACCATGGATAGCATGGGAGAATCAGCATCAGTCATGTTAGTACTGCGTGCATTCTGATTCATGATGCCAGATACTATAATGACATCATATCATAAATTATTTCTTTAGGGGCATCCACACCTCCCTTAATTGTTTCTATCCTTTGAAGACCTGCTGACTACGGCTGCATTATCCCTTAATTTCAAAAGTCCCAACCAATTAAAAGGTTCTGGGAAGGATTTTGTGACAGCTAAGGGTGTGGGATTCTTGGTTGTTTTGGTTTTTTGGTTTTTTTTTTAAGAGAGGAATGAGCAGAAAATTAGGTGTTTAGTTTGCCTGAATTAAAAGAAAATGCTGCCCAGTAATATATATATATTACCCTGCCAGTTCTTTAGGGCATATTTTGAAATTTGATACAGGGCAACCTTTGTGCTAGAGATGCGCCTTTTGCCACTCCTATGAAAATCCACCCAGAGCTGGCCAAGTTGCAACCTGCAGTTCTTCCTGAGTTTATATGTGGTTCCATGATAGAGGAATTTTGCCCAAAAGCAAAGATTATGTTTGCACTGGCTATATTCATCTCTAAAACACAGTCCAAGCAGCCTAAAGCCTTTGTGGGCTGGTGGACTTCTATGCTTTCCATTAGGCCAAAGAGACTGAGACAGTGCAAAGAGAAGCTTTGGTCAGGAGTGTAGCGTAGTACTGACTGGCCAGAGAGGCCCGTATTGGGAGCTGTGAACAAACTGGGAGCTGATCAGACAAAGGCCGTTGAGAACCGGGGGAAAGGGAAGGATGCAGTGCCTGAATAAGGAGGCTGGAACTGCAGTCCGGTAGGGATAGATGGAAGGAAGTGGAATACAAAGAAAACTGAGAGATCAGGGTAACACTGGGGCTGTGGTAAGAAATCTGAAGAACACAGATTAGGGCTGCCTAGACAAAAAGCTATAGGTGTAGAAGGGATGGGACCGGGATAGGTGAGGAAATAATGTTCAACTGTCTCTCTAGATATTAAGTCAGAAGTTCTCACAGTAGACTAAAAGGTCCTGATGCGATTCTGTACCTTTCTGCAATGCTGTATGATAGAACTTACTTTGTTGGCTTGTTATAAGAAACATCAAAATACTTTCAATTATAAAGAATTACTGAAGTTATAAAGTCAAAGACTCAAATGTAGAAAACAAAGTTGAACTTAAACAGTACACTACAGTACGTAATTATGTAATCACATTCCCCCCCATCTTATTCATGAGGTGAGGGATGCAATCAAGAAAGGATTTTTGTAGGATTCCTAGCTTATTTTTGCTGAAGTTGGGAAACATAATATTCAATGAATACTAAAAATTAAACATGTTATTCCATGTACTGAAGTCAGTGTTTCCAGCTGCAACTGAAAGTAATAGAAATGTTGCTTTAAATACATACAGCATTTTGTATTCTCTGAAAAAAACAGCTCCTAAATATTTCAAATTGTATTTTGCAATCCCATTTGCAAAGCAATGATAACACCTTTTATCTCACAGTGTTAATTCTGAAAAGAAGTTGCTTATGAAATATTCCTGTAGAAGGAAATATAAAGGGCTGTACAATATTGATAATTGTCTTAAAAGTAGGTAGGCATTGCGTAGTAAAGAAGTCTGAATGTTGTTTGATGAAGCCAAGGTTATGGAAGAGATGGAACAGGATTGGGCATGGATATATCAAGTTGAGGACAAATGAAGGAAGAACGAGTCCCTTTCAGGCTCTCAGATCTTTACACTTGCCCTTCCTGTGGTGTTAGCAAATGTTGGTGAAACCTGGTAATAGTCCTATCCTTTCTTCTCCCAAGCACCCTTATCTGCTTGGTGAATTTTCTCAAGAGTAGGTGTTCACTATTTGGCATTTCCTAACTTCTAAGTGCTTAACTTCTTAGCAGTGCTTTTTAACATACTAGGCTTGTCTGTAACGTCTTTTCTTTCAAAATAAAATACTGAAAGATCAGAACCCTCAATCGTTATTCATGAAATGCATAAAGTCAGCTCATCAGACATACAGCTACTCCAGCTGACATTAAAAAAAATAAAAATCATAAATTGTAAAACTATTTGATTATTTAACCTGTGGGTTGAAATGATTAAAATACTCAACAAATTCTTTGTACCTTTGAAAAACATTAGGAAGCATTCTTCCAAATCTGCTGAAAAGCAAATAAAAATTTCTGTTAAATGAGTGGTTGCAAGGCATGAGTTTGATGTTCTTCAAGCACATAAAAACGATGAGTTTTACCTGTGGGGAGTATTTTATCAGCACATTTTATTCAAACAATAACCATTCTTATCAACCAGAACCAGGTTCAGTCTTGCTAATGAGATGAATTGGCAATGACTTCTGTCTACATAGCAACTAGCAAATATTGTTCCAGTGGTCCGGAGTGGCCAATGAGAGGCAGGGCACACTGGGGCAGCTTTGCTCACGCCAATAGCACTGTACTGCAATTCCTCCTCCTGACAACCTCCTCCCCATTTCACTGACGTGAATGTTTTTAGAGTATGATCTCATCTGCAAATTGTAAATACTTGGCACTTTTATGACAGGAAAGTATTACAAAGTGCTGAGGCTTGCTTCATGAACAATTTAGGTAGGAAACATTTTTAATTTTCTGTTATTAATGACTTACACATATTTACAAAAAAAATTGTACTCTTAATTATGCTAACTAATTTGTAATTTCAGTAAGAATTCACATGTGCAGTATTTAGCATTTTATTTAAAGTCCTCGCTGTCTTTAGGGCCTCTTAGTGGAACTGCACTCAGTTGCCTTTTATTGTTCATAAACAAGCAATGACTGGAAAAAAAACCCCCAAAACTCCTCACTACCCTTGTTTATAAGCTTTTAACATCTGCCACCTAATAACGCCTCTTAATTCTTCATTTTGTTGCTAAAGTGTCTTTACTTCACTCTCATAGAAGAATAAACTGTAAAGTATTATATTGCCTGCTTTTCCTTTTACATTTTCTTAATATAGAATATACTTCTTGATATAGAATATACTTAGAGCACGCAAAGAGATGAACCATAAAAATGTAAGTCAGAAAGTATTTGGAATGTTAAATTTTTTTTTAATGGGTGTCTTTATTGTTCAATGGTGTTTTCTATGTAAATACAATCTCTACTATGGAGACTTCCCTCTTCATTTCAGTTTAAGCTCAGTATAATATACTTTGAGTAAATCTTGTAATATGAGTATATTCCATTAGTGAATAGGATAAAGAATATCTTACAATTTTTGCATATATATTAAGGAATCTAGGTTTTAACTGCTCATCAATCATAAATATGACATTAAAATGCTTCTATAGCAATGCACAGAAAAGAGAAGGAGGGCTTGAGGCCAATAGGGAAAATGCTACCTTTTAATTTAATTTTGCTTTTAGGAATAAGGTCATCTCATGTTTTAAAGGTAGTGTTTCTGAATTACAGAGATAGGTGAGATGACAGTATATGTGTCAACAGTAGTAACAACTGTCCAAAAATATCAAATGTCCAAAAGCAGTGTTTCTTCCTACATCTAAACTGCACCTGCAGGTCCTGAGGGAACTGGTGGATGAAGATGCTAAGCCAATATCCATTGTCTCTGAGAAGTCGTGGCAGTCTGGGGAAGCTCCCCCTGACTGGAAAAGGGGAAACATAAGCCCCATTTTTAAAAAGGGAAAAAGGGAAGACCCAGGGAACTACAGGCCAGTCTGTCTCACCTCTGTGCCCGGCAAGATCATGGAGCAGATCCTCCTGGAGACTATGCTAAGGCACATGGAAACTAAGGAGGTGATTAGTGACAGCCAGCATAGCTTCACTAAGGGCAAATCATGCCTGACAAATTTGGTGGCCTTCTATGACGGGGTTACAGTATTGGTGGATAAGGGAAGAGCAATGGACGTCATCCACCTGGACTTGCACAAAGCATTTGACACCAACCCACATGACATCCTTGTCTCTAAATTGGAGAGACATGGATTTGACAGATGAACCACTTGGTGGATAAGGAATTGGCTGGATGGTCGCACTCAAAGAGTTGTGGTCAATGGCTCGATGTCCAATTGGAGAACAGTGATGAGTGACATTCCTCAGGGGTTGGTATTGGGACCACCGCTGTTTAACATCTTTGTTGGCAACATGGACTGTGGGATTGAGTGCACCCTCAGCAAGTTTCCTGATGACACCAAGCTGTGTGGTGCAGTCGACATGCTGGAGGGAAGGGATGCCACCCAGAGGGACAGCTCGAGAGGTGGGCCTGTGTAAACCTCATGAAGTTCAGCAAGGCCAAGTGCAAGGTCCTGCACATGGGTCAGGGCAATCCCAAGCACAAATACAGGCTGGGTGGAGAATGGATTGAGAGCAGCCCTGAGGAGAAGGACTTGGGAGTGTTGGTTGATGAGAAGCTCAACGTGACCTGGCAATGTGCACTTGCAGCCCAGAAGGCCAACTGTATCCTGGGCCGCATCAAAACAAACGTGACCAGCAGGTTGAGGGAGGTGATTCTGCCCCTCTTCTCTGCTCTCATGAGACCCCACCTGGAATACTGGCTTCAGCTCTGGGGCTCCCAACGTAAGAAGGACATGGACCTGTTGGAGTGAGTCCAGAGGAGGGCCACAAAGATGATCAGAGGGATGGAGCACCTCTCCTATGAAGACAGGCTGAGAGAGTTGGGGTTGTTCAGCTTGGAGAAGAGCGGGCTCTGGGGAGACCTTCTAGCAGCCTTCCAGTACCTAAAGGGGGCCTACAAGAAAGCTGGAGAGGGACTTTTTACAAGGGCATGTAGTGATTGGACAAGGGGTGATGGCTTTAAACTGAAAGAGGGTAGATTTAGATTAGATGTGAGGAAGAAGTTCTTCACTGTGAGGGTGGTGAGGCACTGGAACAGGTTGCCCAGAGAGTTGTGCATGCCCCATCCCTGGAAGTGTTCAAGGCCAAGCTGGATGGGGCTTTGAGCAGCCCGGTCTAGTGGAAGGTGACCCTGCCCCTGGCAGGGGGTTTGGAACTTACATGATCTTTAAGGTCCCTTCAAACCCAAACCATTATATGATAAACTGAGATTTTAAGTAGAGCTATTTTGAATCTAAATAGCTACTTACAGTTTAAATTTTTCAGCATTCAGTGTAGCTGTCTGACTAAATTTATAAAACACAAGATGCCACTTTTCATATGTAGGTCAAAACCAGTAGGACCATCTTTTCAAAAGCTGTAGACCACTGAAACAATATTGTGGAGGTATATTTTGTCAGATCTAGTATCTTGAAGTCAGAAAGAACAGTTGTTTAAATGCGCAGTGTTCATACAGAAATTATTGTTTATGCAAATTCTTGATAGAAAAAAATTGTTGATACACAGTCATTTATTATGCCATAAGCTGCTGCATTGTATATAGAGTATATTCTTGTTCTGATTCCTGCTGATCATGCAGATTTCATAATGATTTCAGTAGGTCACTTAACATAATCTTCCAACTTCATCTGAAGACTAGAAAGATCAGTGATACAATGGTTTCTGCACATGGTTCCTATAGGTGAGATGCAAAGTTAAATTTAAAATTTGATGGGATCCAGAAGTCTAAAACTCCAATGCCCATGCTGTCCTGCTGACAAAGAATATTAAACAGATTTTTCATGTTTGTAATGTAAATGTTTGTAAGCATGGGAATTTACACATTGATTTTACTTGAATCTCTTGCCTCAAATGAATACTTATGTTAAGTTTTATCTTTGTTTACACTGTGGTTTTTGCCTCTGCTGGTTCTGTTCCTGAATTTAAAGTGAATTTATGTTTACCCTATACAGAAACCCTTTTGTTTCAGGACTTGCCAACATTGTTACATGTTCTACATAAGAGGAGTTATATAGATTGAAGCATTTTTTGATCCTTTTAGAGAACACAAAAATGGCATAAAATTTAGGGTGTTTAAGTTCTAACATGTATACTTGCTCTTTATGACAATTCAGTCGTTAGACATTAGTTCTCTTTCATAAGTTTCCCCATAATGATCTTGGCTATGTGGAGACAAATGAGTGAAATGCGTGTTTAAAGACAAGAAAAATTAAGAATATGTAGCAAATAAGATAGTAAGCTTCCTTGCAGGTAGAATAAAAGCACTGGTCACAAAGCACTTTGTTCTCTCATATTTTTTCCTGGAGTACTCCTGTGATGATCATCATGCTGCAGGTTATATGTATCAAATTTGCATAAATATGGTGCCCATAAGATGGATGTTTGAAATGGCTCAAATTAAGTGACAACAGATTTAGTCTATGTAGTAGCAAGATATCAAGTGCTTCCTTTCATATGAAATGTGTGTCATCTTACAGCGGTAATTCTCTACGACTTCACTATGGTTACACAAAAATGATATCATTGTATATCACTTTTATACATGTTTGATCTTGACCTTTCAATAGAACACTTACAGAAATTTAAGCCCTGAACTTCATGGCTTCTTTTGGATCCAAACTGAATTGTGTCATTTTAATTAACATTTGGAGTCTCTGATTTCCACATCTTGATGACAGATTAGCATACCTGCAGAGTGATAAAATGAGATTAAAAGGTAGACAAAGTTCTGTTTTTACTAAGCCTGGATGTTACAGAAGAAGAAAGGAATTTGATCATGGAACATTCCTACATTAAGGATCTTAATAACAAACTTCCATGGTATTTCTTTTAAGCTATTCATTGTTTACCTCTGTATTTGGTTGTATTAGGAACTTATATAATTGACTTGTTATGAACCATTATAGTTTCATAGCTACAGAAAACTCCAGTGCCATTGAAACCAAAAAGGGCAAGTGTAATTGCATACTTAAACATTTCTACTAAAGCCTTTTTTTTTTTTTTTTTTTTTTTTTTTTTTTAGTGAAAACATCCTCATTTGCTTTTTTTTACGCTCCAAAGGTATAAACAGGGCTTGAAGGATGGCATCGTTAAAATTGAGAGTTGATTCAGCTATTAATGGGTAGTTATCTACTATAAATTAATATCTCCCCTAAGCTCAATAGAAACTACTAACAACTTCAGTCTTGGAAAAGACGTACAAAAGGAAAATTCCATAGTGGGTTGGTAGGTCTTTGTTTTTTAATGTCATTTTTTACTTTCTGATTAAAACTATTTGTATTACATGCAATAGCATTTCAGATTAAATGTTTATAATTTTATAAACAAATTCAGCCAAACTAATTGCAGTGAATAAACTTAGCATACTTGAAGTAAACCTGTCTTTTGGAGCTGCGGTCATTTTGATGATTTGAGCATATATCACACTGCCATATTTGAAAATACAGGGGAAGCAGTGTTTGAGCTTGAAAGAGAATTGACAGATAGCTGTTATTATTTCTGGATATCCCCCCTAAGTAACAGCAGTAGCAGGTGCTAGTGACCTCCAGTGATCTTATTCCTAGAAGGGCCTACATTTGTTGGGAAGAGCTGAAATACAGCCTTTGTGCTTTTGTTGGCCAGAAGCAACCAAGTACTACTGTTTAATACTGTGATCTAGGTATTTCTTGCCTCAAATTTAGAAAGAAGCAAACAAAAGCCTTCCTGTGGGGAGAAGTACAAGTAAACTTACAAAATAACCTGAAATCCAGATGAATATTAGATATTACGTGGAATAGACACTGCATGTTGTGAAAATTTTCACTACTTTAATTTTTATTTTTTAATTAGGAACCAGTTTTTAATTTTTTTTTCTGTTGAAAGGAGAGCAACAGAGATTCTAGAGTCCACTTTATAGGATGAAGTCCGTGACCCAAGAGGGGCCTAAGGCCTCAACTGGAAGGAGGCTACTGAGCCTTTTGTGTGTGTGTGTGATATTTTTAAGATCTGTTATCTCTACTGAATATGTGAGAATTATCTGTTTCCTAGTTAGCTTTTTCAAAGTAGTAATGTACACTCCATAAATGCATCCCTCTTTTTTTCCAGAGGGAATTGGAAGTCCCACTGCATAGCTGGGCCTGAGGGACTGTTTAAAGCTCTGCCTTCAGAGAGCCATCAAGGAGGAAAGGCCATGTAATGTTCTGTGGGAGTACAGGGAGTAAGGGATAGCGTTGACTTGGTAAGCAGGTATTAGCCAGGAGCTACTTTGGCACTAGGTATTAATTCTAAACTGGATGTTCCTTTGTACAGATATATGTGTAGCTTTGCTGAGTACTTTTATAGTACAGTAAGTTGTTTGTCAGATTGAATGGCTGTTTTATTCCTGGTCCTGCCCTGGTAATATAGGCTAGAAATGTTTTCAAAACATACTGCACAGACTGGTTGCGAAACTATCAGTCAGCAGTAACCATATCAATAGGATTTTGAAAGCAGGTTTTGGTTTTATTTTTGTTTTTCAGCAATCCTACTAAACAAAGGTCTATGAAGTATAGGACTGGAGTCTGGTCAAGGGGTAAGAGGTGGTAGGGAAGTGGAATTACCAGCTATGGAAATAACTCTTGTAGAGACTCATAACAAATTTTAAGATTGCTATGAATGAAGCATGAATAGAAATGTGTGTGTAAGCACCAGAAGAAACAGCAGAATAAGTGTTAGAAGAATGGCCTGAAATGATAGCAAAGAACATCATTTCCAGTCAATCAAATAAAAGATTGTGTGGCTTCTATCAAACCCAACAGGCCTGCACTTCAGAAGGACCACAGCATCTTGTTAGTGGAAGACTATGCATTCTGACAGAATGAGTGGGAACTCAACAGAAGAGTGGGAACAAGGTTGTAGCATATACTATTTCTTCTTCTGTTAGACCAAATAGAAGAAATCTTATAGCAAAAGACTTCCCATAACAACTGTTAACTCTTAAAGAGTATAAAAATCTGTCATTATTACTAATCAAGAAAAAAAACCTAGAGAAAACACAAGGACTTGATAGCCAGCATCCCTCATTTTCCATGTTGCATACAACTGATCTTGGTCAGACCACTAAACACATGTCTTGGTGCTTGTAAATACCTCGGTGTGAGGCTGTGTGTTGAAATCAAGAGTGGATGAAATCTACAAGGGAATGAGTGAGTAGGTAAAATCAAATTACCTGGAGATACTGTAAATGCTATTTCATCTTCCTTAAGGCTTTGCACTAAGTTTTGTTATACTAATTTCATACACACCTAAAATTATGAGGGAAGCATTTAATTTTAAGCTTGCACAGCTGAGAAAAACATACTGAAATTTCATCTCAAGAACAAATGGAAAGCTGAAAAATTGTTAATTTGAGGTACTTCCTTCAGCAGGCATGCTCTTACAGTAACGAAAAAAACCCCAAACTGTACCACCAACTCCGTGTTGTACACCAAAATCACTGCAGCCAGGGAGGGCAAATACTATTCAGTTTTTAGAATGGACTTTTTTTTCGAACTTTTGAGGTAAAATACATTAATAAATACAATTAATATTGCAAATCTTAGCCAAGCAAATCTTGTGATCATAGAACAGGATGCATGACCTCGTCTCTCACCCAACTTTTCTGTTATGGCGATGTATCTGATATTTCACTGAAGCATCTCGCAGGCTAGAGCAAGTCACTGCAGGAATAAACTGACTTGCATATTCTGTGAATTAGTGAAGAACATGTCTTACACTGATAAACATGAATACTGATGAAAATCAATTGACAAGGATGTAAAATAAAGTTCTGCTGGGCAGACTGTAGAAAAAGCTACATTGATGTAGCTGCCAGTCCAGGCCAGGCAAAATGCACTTGAAATACTGGTTTTTATTTTGACTGCTTTCTTGATTGTCACTTCTGAGACTTCTCACATAAGTATATGAAGGTATTTCTAAATCCCTCACAAATTTTTGTTTTAAGATAAATTTCCTTTTACATGAGAATATTTTAAATTTAATAATTTAAGGTGGATTTTACTCCAGTAAATTTAGGAGGATTCTTTCTCTTCCCTCCTTGAGTGAGCCAGGAAATTACATGTCTTTAATATTTGCAATTAAATGTTGAAATAATTTACACAGCAAAGCTTATTAAGCAGGTACACATTTGTGAATAACTTTTGTTGTCAAATTCTCCAATCACTTTGCTGACAGAAGAAAATAAACCTTTTGTTTTAACAACTGCTGTTAAAAAACTGAGGTTAAATATAGGGTGCTCATTGCATCTTCGTGCACAATTTATTTTGTTCTCAGGGTAAAAAAGAGCATCTATCCAAAATGACACCACCAGAAAAGAAATGCAATTTGATTATACTGTAATAATTGCTTAATGACTATGGAGTTGCTTATTGTGAAAATAATGGAGTCAAGCTTAACAGTTGAGGTTACAATTTTGTAACCATTTCTTAGCCTCTTCTTAGCTAGAACTGTCATGTGTGCCCATCATTCAAGCAAAATGAGCCTGTTTGGATGGCTCCTTTGTGGGAGCTGAAGACGCAGTTCCTGTTTCTCTTGTAGAAGTAGCTTACAGCTGAAGAAGCTGCCATTAGTCCTTCATCCTCTATTTATTTCCCAAGTGTTTAGATTTGTCTTTCTTTCAGGTGTCTTTGAAGGTGATATCTTAGAGTCTCATTTTACAAAGACAGTTTACATCAGGGACAAATCAACTTGCTGTGGAGTTAGCATTTATGGTGTAAGAACAGCACGTAACTTATGTAGCATTCTGATTTAGTGCCAAATAATTTATCTTTGTCTTTCTCAACAGTGACATCTTTGGTTGGTTGTATATTAACATTAGCAAGCCCCAAATTGCTAAACATGTGAGCACCCATTTCAAGGAGTACTTCAAGGATGCTAAAGGAAACTGTTGGTGTTTAGTCCACATGTTAAAATGAAACTTGTACTATATGCTAATTAATATATGTAGGTTCCACCACCTTGTATTAGAAAAAAAAGTCATCACATATTGTCACATTTCATGTGATTATCCTTCTAGCTGATGTGGTATCAGCCTGTTTCCTCTCTGGTGATGACTAGAAAATGATAGTCTAATCTCTAGAATTATCATTGCCATTAGCTCATGTTATGAGAAGTACACATACTGGATGACACCTTTTAGAAAGGAAAGCTGCAAGCAGATGTACTGAGTTTAATTCAATTTTTAGTTTCATCCCCCTGTGTGTGTTAGTTTGTATTCATGACTAAACTTGTGGGGAAATTTTTAATTAGGAAAAAAAAAAAGAAAATGGAAAATGTCAGACTAGATTCTTCTGGTGAATTGTAAAAAGTCTCATCTTGGATGCTTATAGAAGAATATCTTCAGTAGAAAGTTTATCAGCCATTTGTAGTTTGCTTATGCTCCTTAGAGCCTTGATTTTGTGTTCTACGTAATGTATCTGTAGACATACTGATGTTTATACCTAAAATGTTAACACGTTAAACCACAACACCCTTTTTTTTAATTTCACTTGACTTGACTTCCAGAGATGTGTTGATACCATTTTTTCAGGTTAAAGGACCTGAGGCATGACACCTTCATGCCATACTGTCCTTGTTCAGCAGCAGGACAGACACTACCTCAGACACCTCTGTACTGCTCTCTACTGTATGGTCTGGGTCTTTCCCTCACCCTACTCTATATACAGTCCTCCCAAAATTCTGGTGAGTTTTGGATGCCTATAGTCTTTTTTCCCCCCTTGGTTTTGATACAAAATGACAAATATTAAAGCAAAATTGTAATATTCTGTGTTTTGCTTCCTCCTTTGAGAGTCACCATACATTGAAAGGAGGTTTTAGTGACTTTATCTATGTTAATAAATAGAACTTCAAAACACTTATTTTCAGTTGTATGCTGATGCTTTCAGGAATCTAAAGCAGCTATTCAGAATTAGTCACCTGGAGGAGTTTTATATTTACCTGCTTAGCTTTGGGCTAATGTTTGCCTGTGCTTAGAAAGATCTGACATTTGGGTAGCTTATCTTTGTATTTCTTTGACTAGCGAATGGTGCCAACTGTACTACCATATGCTTTGCAGTGATGATAAGCTGGGTTATGCAGAATGTTCGCATGAGAATCCTTATTATAAAAGGGCTGCAAAATCCAACAGAAGAGTGTAACCTCTGATGGAGCTAGCTTTATGTGTGCCCGCAGTCTGTGTCAATCAATGAGGCTCCTGTGTATATTATCACACTGTGTCTAGAATGTGAGTAGCTGTTCAAAAATGAAACTAAATCCAAATTAATCCTATTTTTTCTGTAGTGGACACCTCAGAACACACTTTTCTGTGTTGTAGCTAAATTTTTTTTTTCCAGGTAACAAATTTGGGATTGCAAAAGAAAAATGCTGAAGTTCTGTATCAGCAAAAAAGTCTTTATGCTCTGTTTCTGATAAGCAATGTGAACAGAAAGCCAATAACTTTTATTCCATATATATATTTCAATCTTATGTGCAATTTTACAAAGTTTACACATATTTAAAGGAAAAGTCTTGTCCTCTTTTTAAAAAGGAATGCAGCATTAACTATGAGCTGCTACCAAAAATTTGCTATAGAGATACCCATTTTGCAGTTCCATTTCAGTAGTAAACTGCCTTTTGCAGAAAAAAGTCAATTGTAGCTGTAACATAAAAAAAGTTCTTGAACCTCTGACTTCATGATACAAGTTTAATAATGGATGTGAACTATTCTCTCTTTTCTGCTTTGAAGAACATGGGAAGGAAACCAAAAATGTTGCTTTGGTTTTGAATGTATATTTGCAGGGAAGGCCTGCAACATCTTAGTACACAGATAATATAACGCTTGCAAAATTGAGACTGCAATTTGAGGTGCTTTACATGGATCATATCATAAGATCTAAGTAGTTCAAAGCCTTTATAGTCTTTTGTCCAGTACTTCAGTTGTACAGGTAGCTGCTCTGATCATTTTTATTCAGCCAATGTTGTATGTTGAAATGCATACATTTTAATATACATATGCTCTTCTATATGTACTAGCATTTTTTATAAAAATATGGTTGTTCGCACTTCTGTGTTTTGATCTGCTTGCTCCTTAAATTAGAATACTGTTAGAATACTGTTTCACGTCCCCAGTACCTTCTATCTGTAGCATCTTTCAGCTGACTCTCCTTGTCATTCAGCAGCTTGGTGCTCTTCTGAAGAGAGGTAAAATAAGAGGAAATACAAAGTGGTTGTCTATGAACCATCTAGATCTGGCCAGGCTCATCCCCCCTTCCCAGACTAGAAGGGTGAATGCCGTTCAGCAAGCTACATGCTTGACGGATTGCAGTTCTCTTTAAAATGTCCACGTTTCCTTCCACAGTCACTTCCGTTGAAAGGTGCTTACTATGCAAGTCCTCCTACAGATAACCTATAAAGCAGGATAGGTAATATCTGCAAAATCCTGCCCTTGGAATGGAGAAACTATTGATGGAACCATGGTGGCAAAGGCAGACTTGGCTTATGTGTGCTTTTGGCTACTTTACAAAGTAGGTAAAACTGCCTATAGAAAATGGAGGACTATTACCTAACAAGTTTTAATTTCTTTGTAAGTCTTGAGCATAACAATACCTTTCTGCCTCCACCAAATCAAGGGCCCCAGTGTTGGGAATTGTATAAATATATAATAAGCAAGCAAGTTTAAATTTGTTTCTATTCCCCACATGCATGAATCACTGCAACAAGAGTAAGAAATCAGTATTAATAATGTCTATTATAGGAGTAGGCAGGGGTGAAGGGAAGGGAAAGGAATGATAAGTTTTGCATCAATTTACTACATGCTTAAAATAAAATGTCTTCCATTTTAATGGGGAGTTGGCATTTTCAGCAGTATCTAAAGGGGAGGCGGTGAACAAACTTTGGCAAACACAGATGCTCTGTCTGTGTCCGGAGATCTCTGACTGGCTTGTGGCAATGGGATGTTACTTCTGGCACTGTGTGGGCTTGATGATCTGCTGAGTCCCTGGCATACCAATCTGTGTAGCAAATATCTGTGAAGACATCAAGGACTTGGCAGGATTTTATGTATCTTAGCAATACAACAAGCCTCAATTTGCCAACAGGTATGGCTGCATGAGTTCATTCACTGAATGCAGAAACAAAAGCCAGCTTTTCAGTGAGTGAGAGGGGAAAGAGGACTTCTTGCCAGCTGCATTACTCATTAGTCCTCTTAACCTAGCTTAACCCTTTTGTGCACAGTGAAGCTGTGAGGGAGCAAGGAGTGTTTGAATGCTTTGTGGATGTTTTCTGCATTTGTTCATCAGCTGCTGCTGTAGAGCAGCTGGCCATGCTGCAAGAGTGAAACTTTAAGAATGTGTTTCCAGATCTGCTTGGGCTGTTTGCCCTCCAGTTTGTGAGGCTGTTGTTGAAGGTATGCAAAGATCACAGATACTGCACTGGAGAGCAGTAGGATATCTGCTTAAGACATTTGAGATAGTGTATGCATGGACTATCCATTTTTCACCATAAATCCTCTTTGCCCTGCAATTAGCTCAGAGCTTGCATTGCAGAATGATGTGAAATGTGATCAGGTTCTTCCATGAAACACATGTGCAGTCTCTCTGCTTTTATTTTTGTATACTTGTTACTGGTGCTTATACCATAACGAGATAATTTTTGCACATTACCCTGTTAAATAATATTGGACTGAAGGAAGACAACAGGTTGATAGCACTTCATCTCCAAATGCAAGCTGAACAGATATAAAAGTATGTAAAACAGTTAAAGAGCAGACTGCAGCCTCCAGGAGCGTGCCTTCATTCTTCTTGCACAGTTTTGGGATTTCCTGCCCGGGCTGCCAGTAGTGCTGTAACTCACTCCTGGCTATCTACCAGGGCTGAGGAACAATCTTTAGGTAGACAGCATTGCCTACGCTTTACTTAAGCCCACTGGAGTGGGGAAGCACCTTGCTGGGGAGCTGGTGTGAGCGGGCAAGAAGGGCTCTGGGCTCTGTTTTAAAGGGCCATACCCTCTCTTAGGAAGAGGGCGCAGGGGGAGGGGTGAGGGTAAGATATGTGCTTCAGGCATAGCACGCTAGAGGTAAGGTATCTCAGCTTCTCCCATCTAATGATCTCCTGCTTAGCCCTTGATACATCTATGACTGATCTATAACGAGTTGCCTTCTGTGGAGAAGATTGTCCTCATTTAAAAGCTTCAATTCAAAAAGCTCCTCTGATGTACTGTGTATATTAATTGCCCAGACACATGTACATTACAATTTCACGTAATCTTTTCCAGGTATCCTGAAACTTCCTTCTGTGTAAACTTTGCAAATTCAAAGGAATGTCACAGAGAACACTTTACATGGAATGAAGTTAGGAAAGCTTATCTCTTAAAAATGTAAAACCTATAACAAAGACATGGCACTGTTCCTGTTTCACTGATTTTGTTTGTGGCACTGTTCCTGTTTCACTGATTTTGTTTGTTGTTCTTTCATCTTGCCACCACCAAATACAAACAGAAAACTCAACTGAAAAGACTCAGTTAAAAGAGCATGGGATTTCAAAGGACTGGTAGAAAAAAACACCCCCATGTATGCTAGCAAAGCACTGGAAGTGTGTCACATGATCTTAGAGAATCCCAACTGTTCATGAAAGCTTGCTTTCTGGATGTAGCTCCACAGCATTTGAAAATTATCTCCTTGGTGTGGCCACACTCCAATCCTGCTTGCCCTTCAGCTGAATATTTCGTCTCTTTCTGGCATAATAATTGTTGAACTGGAGGCTGGTTTCAAACAGAATTTATCATAAGTAGAGATTTCAAAGTGAACTACTTAAAGGTTCTGTTAAAATAAGAAACCAAACTTAATAAAAGTACTGAGCTTAAGGCTTCTTTGTTGGTGCAAATTGTTATGCAAAATTATTATTTTGTTTGCCCGGATGCCTGTTGAGTCAGCTTGTACATACCGGAGTAGAAGTATCGATGTCAACACTGCGTATAATGTTTGGTAGCTAGGGGGCATAAAAGGGATTGCAAGGTGCAGATTTGAGGGTTGACGCAGCGGCTCTTATGGGGAAGAGAAAGTGATTCGTGTAACACGGCTTTGTAACATATTAAGGTGGAGAAAACATAAATCGTGCATATCTGTAAGAAATCATGCCTGAAGGATAGCCTGAGTTTTATTGCTTGTAAAATTAAAAAGTTGTATGTATTAGGTTGATTGGGTAGAGGTAAGAAATCTCTCCTTGAATTGGCCCAAACTAACCGGTGATGTTTCGGAAACGCTTATAAAATAGTGCTCTGTGCCACTGCAAGCAGAGTGAGCCTGAGGGAAAACTATATCCAGAATTTAGGGTAATTTAGCTTTGCAAAGGGACACAAACTTAATATGTGGGAGGTCTGAAAAGAAAAAAAATCTCCAACCTTTAGTACCTCAGGGGTAGAGGTAATACTTTATATGCGTAAAAGTGGTTACCATTACTGGTAACTGTATGCTGATGTTCCTTGGGAAAGGCAGTACGCACTCGAAGAAGGGGCAGTTTAGATCCATGTGTCTTAAACTGCAAATCAGTAGTTCTCTGAGATAGTGGATTGGAAACCAGGTATAACTTTTAAATGGCAAAAATTATCTTCTATTAAAAAACATACCTGTTTTGGAAGTTATACGCAGGAAGCAGTTAGGTTCCCTAATACTCCCAGTCAAAGCTGGGAAGATAAGTAATTAAAGGAAAAAAAGTTGGCGCATGAAGTAACAGCAAATAGCCTGTACATTGGAATATATATTTTTTAAGAAAAAACAAACACAATAATACTGCATATTGCTTCTTAAATTATTTGTTGCATGTTATAATAAGTAGCCTGCTATTTAATAAATAGCCTGATTTTCCAAAACAGCTTAATATTTTAAATATTTCAAAAATACTCTTTTGATGAGCAGAACCTGCTGCATACTTGGTAGCATAAAACATCTGAGGGTCTACAGAAAAACCTTAATTTTAAAATCCCATTAAAGACAGCAAAAAAAATCTTGGGTACAGCTTTGGTTATTATTGGCTAGAAATACTACCAAATCCATGTATCAGCATTCACATACACCCTGCCTTCTTCAAGGTTTCATCAGTGCATTAGAAGGGGAATAGCATTGTGTGTTAAGCCTGACTTCTTCTGGGCTTTTTTTAATTTTATATTTTAATCTACCAATGAGCTCATTTCCTGAACTGATTTTCCTCCGTACTCAGCAATAGAAATATGTGGTTTACCTCAAGTTACTTTTGAAGAATTACTGCTGCACAGTTAATCTGCCTGAATAACATTTTTAAGATTTTTTCAAATCATGAAAGGGGATTTGTCCCAGAAGTAGGTGAAGCAGGCAGCCTGGTAAAACTCAGCCTTCACTCCACAGCTATCCAAACAGCTAAAGCAAGCTTGATTCTATATAAAAAGCATTGATTGATGTTCAAGGGGGGCCCATTTGAGGCGATGCGTGAACTGGGACCCCCTTATGGTCCAGTAAGCAGTCTTTGCTAGGTGATCTATTGGGAAGTTTTCCCCCACCTGACCTAATCCTCAATGTTTGTGCCAAAATATCTTTCCTGGAAATCATTCTTAGAGACATTGTATAGTTTCTTTTAAAAAATCTTCTGTGTTGACTCTAAAATGAAAGAGTATGTAAATGAATGAGGTTTCATTTTAAAAAATTTCAATAATTAGATATACTTTTGACAGATTATTTAAATGTACTTTTAATTTCATTTTCTGCTGATAATGATACTTCCTTTATAACAAAAGTTAACTCCTAAGTTATTTCTAGTCCTGGCTCTATATCCAAATGTAATTTCTTTTTTTCTGTTTCATTGATAAGGAAAATATTTTAAATTTCCAGAAAAATACAAGTTTTTAATGTATAGTACCTCTCAAAATTTAATGTTACAAAAGTTTGAGAAGGAAACATTGTGACCACCTTTGTAACTCACTTATAAAAGAAAACACTGCTAGTGATAGAGTTAAAGATCTCCTTTTAAATAAGTAGACACACATATTGTTTATGTCATCATAGAAGGACATGGATTTTTGGCTTATTTAAATGCTACCCTTGTCTACCATAAAGCATTTGTGCAAACAACTTACATTTTCTGTTAGTAGTAAACCAAAGAATCGTAGGGGTTTTTTTGAAAACAAAGTCTCAATATCATGGCTCTAGGAACCTCTCAAGCACTGATTAATTTAACATCAGAACGCAGTGCAAGGGTTTGTTTCTTCAATTTAGCTGCTTTCTTTATGAAAATTTATAAATGCTGGCTAATCATCAACTCTGCTGAATGCTTCTACTGCTTAGTAAACGCATCTTGAAAAAATGCAGCATTTTTCACTTGGCTTAAACTAATCATTGTGTTTCATTAAAAGGAGGTTGTTCTTCCCATTTTAAAGCTTCGTGGTTGCTGGTTCTCAAGCTGCTGTTCACTGAGAATAGAAGGATTTATTGTATGGTGAGAAGAGCAGGATGGTTATAGTTTTACATGGGTTTGTTGTAAAAAATGCAACTTATTTTTTAATAATTGTTGTATGATTTCAGGGGATGGCAGTTGCCTTGGTGTCAGTTAAAAACTTGATCAGAGTTTAAGAACCGAACCTTTAGTACATGAGAAAAAATAGGGGCTTTCCTTCCCAGCTTAGCTACACTTTATTTCATTCTATTATTTGCAAAATAATAGTTGTTGCTTCAATCTTAAAATATACTTTTATTTAAAGGGAAATGCAGCAGTAGCTGGATTGCTTTATTTAATACTCCTTTCACCAGTGGGGGCTGCAGAAATGTATTCTTTAAAAGCTCAACTAGAATGGGATAAGGCGATGACTATACTTTTAAAAAGCACTGTGGTTTTAAAAACAAACCAACTAACGAAAAAACCCACCTTCAGCATATCTGTATGAGATATGTGGTGGGTGGAAGGGTTTAGGCCCCAAATCTCCTGTTGTATTGCTACGTTTTATTATTAAGCTCCTTATAGTTATTACATCATAACATAAGGACTTCGGCATTGTTCATATTAAAAAAATACTTAAACTAAGCTAAGAACTAATATAAATAGTTCTCCTTCACAGACTGTGTTCTTCACAGATTCTTAGAATTGCAAATGAAATAAGAAAAAAAAAGTGTATTGTACAGGTTTTAGTGATTATTTTGTTACTTTATGGAAACCACCTTCTCTAAGCTTAATCTGAAAGAAAATTGTTTATAAGCTTCTTCTATCATTACTCTTTGACTTCTTGTTTCTTACCTAAAATGGATTTGGTGGCCAGGTGGTAGCAGCATCATCTGCTGACATCTTGGACATCAGTTTCCATAGAGAAGGATGTACTGGTAATGCTGGAAGCTGTGTTTTAAGAACTAATAGCAGGTGCTCTGCTTTTTCAGAACACTAGAGTTCTGAAAGTTCTGGAGTCTGGTCAGTTGTCCCAACATTTTGCCTTGTTTGCTTGAAAAGAAAGGCTGCTAAACGCCTGTGGTTCCACTTTTTTTAGTAATGTGACCATGGAAGTTTTTATGCTGTGTTTGAACTGCATTTGTTTCTGGCATTCCTCACAGATTTTCTGTAGTAAATATTAGCAGATAATGGCATGAAATAAAATTAAGAAAAGATTAAAAAAAAAATAGGGGCAGAAATAGGGAGCATTCATACTGAAAGTTATATTACAAGAGTTGCAACAGTTTTTAGGTGTAGTTTCTTTGTTTTTTTCCAACCAAAACTGACACCTTTCTCTAGCCCTGTATTGAATTTATAATTTCTTATGAAAGAAGGAGTGTAATTTTCTTTAATAGCTTTCAAAGCATTCACTTATTTGTGAAAAGCCTCAATTCTTACTGAGAATATGTGCACTATCCAGAAATAAGTACTTGGGTTTTTACTTTCTGACAGAATGTAATGGAGAATCATTAGCCGTTTCTACACTCTAGGTTTGTATGTTCTCTCAACATGAGAATGAAGGTGAACTAAAACTGCAGATAAATAGATGCATCAGAGAAGGCATGAGATTCTCAGACTCACTGGCAATTAAGAAGAGTAATTCCCATGAGCTATAGCCTCAAGTGTATGAATCATATGGACAATGCATGAATTAAACAAGCGGATGAGTTGAGTTTTAGAAATGTTTGGTTCCCCTCATCTCCACCCTACCATTATCCTAGTCCATGCATCCTTTTAAGGTGCTTTTACATTTAATTGCTCAGCAATTTAAGTTGAACCTATTTCAGGGCTGATCATTATATACTTATCCTGATATTACAATGGATTCAATAAACATGCAAAAGAAGTAGATGATTATTTAACTCTGTGAACAAATACTTCAGCTATTTGACTTGTTTGGGCTTGGGATGCCTGCATGTATCCCCCCCAAAAGTAAACAAATTTTCATTGAAATCAGATGTAGCAACTGATTTGGAAAGTAATAGTTATTAAAATGGTTCTTGGGCTTTTTGGTCTTTGGGGAATTCCTGTTGGCATCTAAATGAAAGATGCATACTCTACAAGATTCCTACATTCTTCTAGTGCTCTGGAATATCAGTCGTGGTTTGACTGACTTTCAGGCTTAAATGCAGATGATGAGGATTTTTATTTGTGTAATTGTAACAAATATGTATTTCTATCAGTTTATGTTATGATGCTGCTATAAAACATTTGGAAAACCAAACTTGTCTGAACGCATACTGTCAGTATGATGCAGATACTAATCTTCAGTGCATTCTGCTTGAGGCTGTAGCTTGTAAGTACTGTTCATTTTAATAGATATTGGGTTTGAAAAGCTTGTGATTTCTTTGAAACTTCAGTTTAGGTATGCTATTAATTCTGACCTTGGGTTGCATGGAAGAATCTTATTAATTAACTTATTGTGAGATACCTGAACAACATCCCTTTATATACACAGACTATATGGCTGTTTCTGATACTTGTTCTTCTGCATCTCTACTGCTTGTGTATAAGTGAATTAATAATGTTTGTAAATAGAAACACTAGAGACCCCAAAGACAAAATTATGTATATTCTTTTTTCTTTCAAATAAGAAAGTTTTCATGCAAAGAAAGCATTATGAAAATTTTAATTTCCTCTGATTTAGATCATATTTTCTGTAAAAGTTTATTCAAGGGTTTTTTTTGTTTGTTTGTTTGGTGCTGAAGGAAGTTCTATTTCTCTTAAATAAATACTAACTTACATTATTCCTTTAAGAGACTGAGAAAACTTTGGAACTACACAGTAAGTCTCACTTTCAAAAATGTCTAAATGCTCTTTAGGTCCTTTTAACAATGAAATTTTGACATTAAATAATTTCAGAACATGCAAATACTTCACACATTATCTTTACAGAGAAAAAACTTCTCTCTAAACCTATGCCACAGAAACACTTCCCCTTTTTAAAAGAATACAGGTCTTTAGGAGCAGTGCAGAGGGTGAAGGAGATCAAGAAAGAGCATGCTTTGGGTCAGTAGTGACAGAAACCATAGAGAGACTGTATGGATGGAAAAATCAAAACCTTTAAATGTTTTCCTAATCAAAGATAAATTCAGCATAGGCCATCATTTGAACAATTAAGGTATGTAGATACTAAAAAGAAATGTTTGAATTGGGAAAATACGGACTGTCTGACCTCACTGTTCTACCGTTTTGCATTTTTCACTAGTCTTGTTTCTTTTATGAGATTATAGCCCTTGTCTTGCAAGTGCTCTCTACATCCAAACACTGTGTGACCTTTACTGCTGAATGCCAAATTTACATATGCTATATTGGGAACACATTTGTGTGTACAGAGTACAAGATACTGAAGTTGTTAAATGGCCCAGTTTACCAGAGCTTGTGTCTAGTAAGTGTCAAAAGCAGCAAGTAAAATTTATTTTTTCCTCTTAATACATGGCTAGTATTATATTATACTATTATTCTGGGGAGAAAAAAAAGAAATATAATGGCTTGTTCATACAAACAGTCCAGGAGGGTCTGCCATAATCTCTCTGAATGGGCCTTACTGTATTGTAATATGAGAAAATCTTGCTTTTTAGAAGCTACTACCAGTAGTCAACTCTGACATTGCTTAGAATACTTTGATCACCTTAAGGAATCTTTTAAATCTCTATTTTTTTTGCTGACTATAAATTCTGATGCATTTATCTAATGTTTCAGAAATTACTGTAGCCATTTGGTCTGAGTAGCAACGAATTTATGACGGCTATATCTTACCAGTCAAAGTGTCACTCCCACAAAGCATCTGAATTCTGTGTGTAAAGAGAATGAACTTTCAATGAAAGAAATTTTCTTTTCCTTCCTTACTTAACTAGAAATGAGAACAGCTGGAAAACAAACTGAATTCTGATAAATGTTCATCAGAATTTGAAACTTGCAGCGTATCTGTTTGTAGGCAGCAAATAAGACATGTTACTTGGAGCAGATCAGCTGCAAATTAGCAAATATACAGTTGTCATAAGTTTCCCGAATGTGATAGGGTTACATTATATTTGAGTTAAATAACAACAATATTAGTGTAGTAATCATTTATGCAACTGAGACACCTGAAAAATTCAATCTTTTAGTTCACTTATTACACAATAACAAATAATTCCAGGTCTTTTTTTGTGTGCTGCATGCCTTTGTCATCTGTGTAGACATCAGAGAATAACAAGAAAGTAGTATTGATGCTAGTAATGATTTGTTTGATGGATAAATGTGGAATATCAGCTACTGAACTACTCAACCTTACTTTATTATACCTTACTTGAGTTTTTAGTTGTCTGGGTTTCAAATTCTCCTGAAAGCAGTGTCATGGGTTTGGGTCTGGTTGACAGCAGTGCTCAGAGTGAAGTAGGTGACAGCTCCCCATTACTTTTTTGTTTGCTTGCTTTTTTTGTGTTTATGTTGTAATTTTATACTTTTGCTGAATTCATATTCTTTCAGGCCTGTCCTTTTCCACAATAGCAAAACAAATTTAAAAGTCTGGACTAAGACTGGGTTTTGGACTAACCTCTTTCATCTGGAGACTCAATTGCAAATGAAACTAAATGTGGGCTTATTGTTGTCCACTCGACCATATGTTTTTCAAGTTAGAACTGTAATTAGCCAATTCAGCTGATGTTCTAGATGGGATGAGGTGTGGTCTAAAAGACCTCAGGTAATCTTACCTGTTCTTCATCTTTTCTTGCATGTGAACTTTGACAGGTTAAATTTGGGCTGGCAAACCTCAAGACAGCAAACGAAGCCAAGCTCTGTAATGCTACCAAGGAGTAAAGTACCGGCAGAAAAGTTCATCACAGTAGGGCTCAGTGAACTTGCTGATACAGAACTTGGATTTACTGTAACTTTTATGGCCTTACAATATATTGAAATTCAGTCTCCAGTGAATATGCAGGAAGGCAAACTTAAATCATCATAACTTCCCTTTCATTCCAGATGGTTTCTATAGGCTTCTGAGATTTACCTTCAACACAGAGTGTATTTGTAGTTTTAAAATTTATCATAACAATTCTTTTTGCTACTAGCTTTGGAAAAGCACTGTAATTTCTTTAATGTAAGGGGAATGTAGGGAAGTGTAGTATATCGGTTCTATAAAACCTAAGCTCCTATCCATAGCTCCATTAGTCTTACTAAAGGATTAAAAAAAAGGTAGGTCCAGAAAAGGTATTGACTCTGGATATGGAAATCACCTAGGTCTGATCTACACTGTCTCCCATACTGAAGAACAAAGTCTTGTGTAAACAGATGGCTGGTTTATGCTATCATTGTTGAAACTGGCACACTGGAGTCTAATTTCTAAGTGTTTTCTCTCTTCTTTCCCTCTTTTATTTCTGTTGTGAGAATTGGTATTTCAGAACCATTCATTGTGGAAATTGATCAGTTTTGCTTTTCTAAAATACCCAGTGCCAGGTCAGATACTCAAAATCTTGGGCTAAACTAACCTGCATGAGATGAAATGAAATACAAAATTGCTTTGACTTTTCTTTATATTGTCATGTTTTAATTAACCTTTTAAAAACTAATACTGATCTTTGCAAAGTACTACTCTTTGCAGACAGTAGCATGATAAAGGTATAAATTGTATTAGCCTGTAATATTTTGAGGGCACTTGCTTGAGATTGCAGCCCTACTGGGTAAAATAAAGATTCTCCAGAAGTTTTAACTAATCACAGAGCCTGCTTCTGGATGTATAGGTAGTTTTAGTGGTCCTCAAATTTATTTGAGAGAGTCAAGATTAAATACAAGTAATAAAAAAAAAAATAGTGAGGCTATCATTAATGATTTATTATTTTTCCTTAAATTTGTTGTTCACATATTAATGACCATTTTTAAGATTTAAAAAGCCCACATTTATTGGAACCAATAATCTAAAGTTTTTTACAAAAAAGTAACAATAGTTACATTATAGCTTTCTGATTATCCAGGAAAGAAGCCTTAATTTTTTTTGTTTTGTGGGGTTTTCTTGTTTGTGTTGTGGGTGTTGATTTTCTTTTTGACAGAGAGTACTCTTCTGAATGTGCAATTTGTTTATTAAAATTTCTGAAAATGTAGGGTGAAATTAAACTATATAGAGATTTTTATACCCCTATTTCTGTATTATATTGTAAACTTGCAACATTTGCTATTTTAGAAACCAACATTAAGCAGTATCTAGAAATGCCTCAGACTGGAATTTAGGAACTTCTGGAAAGGCAAACGTGATGCTATGTTTTCTGACACATAGTAAACTTCAATAGCAGTTTCTGTTTTTTTATCTCCAGTTTGCGAACAAATGCACACAGTGTGAAATGCAGTCTGGCTTTGGTATTATCAAATAGATTATCAAATCATGCATTCTGTGACGTGTCCTTTTAAGCGTAGGGCTCCTCAGTTACAGTTTAATAGTGCAATCAAATGAGCTGCAAGTTACATTGGAATTTTTTCTCTACCTACTCTTGTGATCAGAATCTTAGGGTAGAGACACTCTCAGTACAGGCGATAAGAGGAGAGAATGAGGGGAGACCGATTGCTACATTACTTCCTTCATGTTATTTTTGGATATGACTAGCATTCCTCCCCTTACACACACCCTCTTTTTTCCCCTGCCCCCATCTCTTACATGCATTACAAGCTCATACAAACACTCTCACGTACTCTGAAGCAAAAGCAAGAGCAACAGCTGGACTGAAGCCAGAGGACTTAAACTCCGCTTCCTCGTTGCCAGCAGGCTTTGTTCTTTGGAATCAGTCAGAACTAGGGAGAACGTCTTCATTGCCGATCGTGAGTGGTTGGAATTTGGCAACTCAGCTGTCTATTAATTTTTTCTGTGCTATTCTGCAAACTAGGCTGAATTTAGAGCAGCAAAGCTAAGAGTTGGGGACAGTCAAGAAATAAAGGATCCAGAGACCATCAGCTATCAGCTTCTTTGTGGGGGGTGGGTGTCCATCTGTTCCACAACGGTAAGTGCCAGCATTAAATGTGTATAAAGATGCAAGAAAATAAGGTGCTTTAGCTGTTTTACTACAATAGGGGAGGGGAAGAAAATATGTGAGTGAATCATACAGTGTCTGCTTAGTTATAGTGGTCTCAGAACAGTGCCTAGCAGTAAAATGTTCCTCATTTCTCCCTTTCCAAAAAGCACTGTAATAATGTATATATTTTAGCAAAATTACTAAGTACCTGTACAATTCTGGAAAGCTTTCCAAATGGGTTTTCTGCAAATCTGTTTTGTTTTGAAACGTGTGTAGTATAGAGTAACTTTAACTAGCAGAGTAACCCGTTTGTTTTAAGTGCAAGAGCTGAACCTGGGAAGTAAAGATCTTCCATCACAAAAGATACAAATAGAACTAAAATATAGGAGGATGGGGGAGTGAAAAGGGATGAGATACTTCCTAAGACTGTTTAGGTTATAGGAACGCAAAATAAACTCGTTTTAAATGATTGGCATTCATTCAGAGAACACACAGCCCTCCTCCCCTCCCCAGCATTAGAAGCCAAGTGAATCTGTTTTTAAAAACACAAAGCTTTGAGGATCTACTGTTCTAGGGCACGCAAGTGAAAGCTAACGTACAATGTAAAAGAGTGTATGCTTGGATTAATGACTCTCAGAGAGAGAGGACAGGAATTGCAAAAAGAAACTTGGTTTTCTTCCAATAAGAAAAATGTTTTAGCTGTTCTTGCTTTATAAAAGCGTTAACACTGCTGCCTTTTAAGTTTACTAGCAGAATGGATTGCTTTGTTACAAGCACCTTTTTTTTTCATTTCTGTGTCTTGCCTTTAGGAAAAGTTTTATAATGATCAGCACAGCAGCAGGTTAATCCAAATTCTTTGCTTTCAGAAATGCCATCTAGCTGTCAGAGGAAATACACTGTGGGGACGCATTTGTTTTAAAGCTACTGATAAGCACTGCTATCAGCATGCTATTATGTCTTGCTACGTGGGTTATCTTAATGAAGCGATAAATAAGAAACCCTTGAAATCCAAAAGTTCAACTGTGTAATAAATTTGACAAAGGGGGAAAGACCAGGTGATTGAATGTACTTTAAAAAAAAAAAGATACTGGGACAATAAACCTGAAAAGAGGAAAGCTTTTCTTTCCCTTCCCATAACTTTGGCTATTCAAGTAGTATTCTCAGCTACTTCAAGTAGTTATTCCAATATTTTGTGTTGACAAGGTGAGCAGTCCTTCCCCCTACCCCCTTATTAACTGCTTGGTTATCAAGGATTTGTGAAGGTGAATCTAGTCACATGAAAAATATGCTGAATGAGCAAACGGGTGATTGTGCAAAGTATAGCAGGCATAGTCAATTAACTGTTTGTCTGAGGTCTCTAAGTTTGTTTTTTCTAATTCAGAAAGTTGTAACCAAAGCTCTCCCATTCTGACTTTCACCCTTCATTTGGAAAAATACCCTGCTTGGTGTGGTAATTGGTAAAAACCATCCGCTAAATTCCATTACTATGGAATGACTGCAAAACAGTGCTCAGCAGGACAGTGTGCAGTATGTTAGGATGTTGGGGGTGTTTAGTAAACATTTTGTTTACCATGTACTGAGGCACTTCTTTCTATAGCAGTTACTAGCTCTATTTATGGCAAGTTATTCACTGAACTGGAATCACACGCTAGAACTAGCAAAGATTCTTTTTCAGAGCTAAAAATGGAATAGTGTTTTCCTGAGTTGGGCTCCCCCCTGCTGATGGCACCATGTCAGGTTGCCTCAGCAGCTGCTTTCAGTTTCACAATTTGCATGGGTGCTATAATGACATTTTTTCTCATTGATGTGGTGGAAAAATCTGACATCTTTATGCTGTTTTTCCTGCTTTGATATGTTAAAACATATTTTCTACTGTCTGTGAGGTTTGGCAATGAGTGTTGAGTTCAGCGATGGGCCTGTACCAAAACCCCTGGATTCCAATATCCATGAAGTATGAGGAGGTTAATAACTGGATCCAAACGTCTTGGCTCTGGCCTGTTCCTGTTTTAAATGCACATCACTTTGGCCACATGTTTAAATTGTTTTTTGAGGTGATTAAAACTGAAAGAAATCTTTCAGGCTGCAGACAGACTTTTAAAGAGGAAGTGGCATTTAAGAATCACAGTTAGTTAAGCAAGCTTGCTCATTTGCTGTTTAAACTTGACTTTTAGGAGCCTCAAAGGAATTACATTCCCCTTCCTCTATTATAACTTTAGATGTAAGTGATATTTTGGAAGTCCTTCTGAGGTGTGCTGAGAAAGCTAAGGTGCTTTGTGCCTGTTGTTCCTACTTGCTTGAGTGGAGCAGTGGAGAAGGCTAGCAGCATTCATTCAGGTAATGCAGGTACCTCCAAGGGTTTTTTTGATCCTAAGTGATCTGCCTATAAGCTTTTAACAAAGTGCCACATACATACTCATCTGTGCAAAAAAAATGTGGTAGCCCATGGTAAAAAATACTATAGTGCAGTATAAGGTGATGCACAGATTGTTACTGAAATTATGGTTATTCTGCTTTTTTAACTGATCAACTTCTCTGAGCCTGGCTAGCTTAATGGATTCAATGGCTCTCTGTGAATACAATTACACATGCATCTGCCAGCTGCTTGTGGTATCTCTGCTTCAGCAAGAAAAGCTGTTCTTTGGCTGTGTTGGCTCACTGTGGTTTGTGGCACACAACATTGATTTATTAGGCAGTAGTGCATTTTTTCCTTTTTTGCTTGAATGATTGAACTGTGATGTCATTTTTTGTCTTGGCTTTAACCTTTTAAAGAACTTTTTTTTTTTTTGCTGCAGACTGGTCTCTTAACACTAAGGAAGTGGGAAATGTCCCAATGTTCATTGCAGAGCAGCTCTGTCTACCCCAGCACATTCCAGGGCCACCGAATCATTTGTGGTGAGAGTGATTCAGATCTGGTTAAGATGATTTAAAAGAGAGGTTATGGGCATACTGCATTTGTGCATTTAAGAAAATACAGTGAGTTTTTTACTGCCTGATTGAGACCACATGGCTCCAACTTAAACTTTTTTTAACGTGGAAATTGTTGGCTGGATGTACTCAAATGATTTTTTTTCTTTTTTTTTTAATTGCCTAGAGGCTGAGTTGGGATCATAGCATTTAATGGTAAGGTCAGGGTTAAAACAAATAGTTTTTAATGTTCCTTTGAATAAAAGGAGAAGTGGCTTTTTTGAATATTTTGCATAGCATACAAACATGCCCTCTTAAATGAGAGCAAATGTATCTCAGGAACGATTTTGGACATTACAGGATAATTGGTGACCTGATTTGAGAGAGAGAGTGAGGAGGACAGAGATAAGGGAAGATCTCCCTGTCATAAATAACAGTAAATATGATCCATTCCAAATACATTATGGAAAGTATGAAAAATAAAAAGGAAGGACAATGACCTTTTTGATTGTATAAAGTTTAATTGCTTGCTCTCAAAGTTAGCACTTCGGACTGATCTTAAGAGTAGTGAAAAGTTTATATTATTAAACACTTTATTAAACTGTTGTAATTATCTAGAACAAAGTATATCCCTAACCTGAAGGATGAGATTGTAATAATCTATATTGTAGGCACTTTGTACTATTATATTCTTTTCATGCATATTGTTTATTCTGAAATAGTTACTCTTAACCAAACTTTGTTCCTCCCCCAGTACTCTCATAGTCCTTTCTTCTCAATTATCTCCCATAAACTGATGCATAGCACTTGATATAAGACTTTCATCCAAATCTCCTTCAGATGTGAGTATTAGATGGTGAATGTTTTTTATACAGATACTTTCTAAATGAGAAAAAAAAAAGTCCATGGAATTTAAAATTTAGAAAACAGATCAAAAGTTATAGCATTGAAAACCACTGTTTATTCTTGTCCCTGGTTGGAAGATGAAGCAAAGATGAAGAACAATTCCTACAGTAGTTCTGCATACACGGTAATTTATCTAGAAATAATATATAACTATTATTCTACAACAGCAAATCCAATAAACAATAATAAGCTTTTTTTTTGTCTTTAGGTATTGGGGTAGTAAATTTAGCTGGCTGAAACTGGGGAAGAAAAAAAAAAAGAGAATAATCAGTCAAATAGCTGTGTACATCCTTTTGAACTAGTTTCTTGTTTAATGTTACTTCTCTGTCTAATTTCCAGGACACACATGGACTTTGTTCTTAACTTAAAAAAAAGGATAAAACCAAAAATAATCTGCAACCTTTAACCAGGGTTCACAAATCACTGTTAGTTAATTTCTGTCTCACATAGACTACAATGTAAACGTTTAAAAGTTATTTGCAGTTTTTTGTAACTTTGAAGTGCACAGTGCAGATGGGAAAGCTATTAGTATTTCTGAATAACTGCTGTGAGAATTAATCAGAGGTCAAAATGTATACTACAGCACCTTGACATTCCTTCCTCTGATATGTTATTGAGTTGCGTCAATGTGCAGTTTTACTGTGTTAACGCATATGAAATATGGAGAACCAACCTGAACTGGTTTTAAACTAGACAACCTTAATTGTAGTATGGATAAAACAGTACAGTTTTTCTACCAAAAAAAAAAAAGAAAGAAAAGAAAGCATGGTCTTTATGGTGCCCAGTCTTAAAAAGCGCATCTTGTGTCTGAAATCTTTGACAAATTCCAGAGCCCCTCACTGCTTTACAGATCAAGTGAAGCAGTGGTGGTAAGATTCTGCTGCATAGTGTAGGTGGGAGTATCCCTGCGTCTTCATATAAAGACCAGAATATTCTGTTCTTTGACACATCTCTGGGCCAGCTTTGATAGGGCTGCTGAGGGTATGCAGGTATTAATCTGTAACTAGATGGACATTTGTCATTCTTCCCAAACTTAATGACTACTTACATGGGTTTTCTGACTGTAAAGCTGGTGCAGTCTGCATTGCATTGCTCATATATAAAATAGATCCCCTCTCTGTAGTCAGTTTTTCAAACAGTGGAGAGATGCAAAATGAAAAAAGGCTGGAAATAAGGATCAGGGATTTCTAGGATTTACATGGGCCACTAAGGATCAGGGATTTCTAGGATTTACATGGGCCACAGCAAGCATATATAAATTCTAGTCATTGCAAAAAGGAGTAAACCTTAAAGCAGTCTTGAGTGTTGACCCTCAACCTGTTAGATTCCTATGGAATTTTTTATTTTCCAGTAAAACCTGCTTTTGGTACTGTTTCATATTTCAGTTTTCATAATGGTTGTGAAAAATACACATGGTATGCTTTGAGGCGTGGCTGGCTAGGCCAATGTATGTTGGTAGGTGGGAAGAATCTTGGAAGTGATGAATGTTTGGAGCAAGTGGGCACTGGCTGCAGCTACGCAGATGGTGACCAAAGCACATAGCAAGGGTATATGCATGCTTTTGTACCATACCATATAGATGGCTGGCAACCACAAATATAAACTTGTTTGATAAGGCTGAAACCAAAGTCTCAAGTGAGAGCCATGCTGTGTCTTGCAGCTAGTGAGAGCATGTAAAGGTGCTTTAACTGATAGCTGAACAGATAGCATCAGTTTATCATTGTTAATTAGGCCAACATGATGCCTAGTCCTCAGGTCTGGCTTAGGTGGTAAGTGTAGTCCTCCTCTAAAGAGAGTCCTTGTGAGTTTTGAAATGCACAGTAATGCAGCAGTTAACCCTAATAACAGGTATCTATTTGAATAAACCAGGTAAGTCTGATTTTGCCTATGCTATGAAATTTCTGTAAAGGGATGCTGTGTATAAGGATGCTGAGGAAATGGTGGCATAAGTTTTGCTGCCTTGGGAGGACTGAGGCTCCAAAGACAAGCAGTTTTCCTTCCCCACCCTTTCCTTCCTCTTATCTGCTATTTCAGCTAGACCCTTTCACATAGCACACTCTAAATCTGTCCTAGCAAACCACAGATGTTATCTGGGAGTCCAAAGTCTAGAATCTTATTTTAGGTCTTTTAATGGGGAGCTTTTTGCTATGTCTGTTATTGTACTTACCTCTGAGGTAGGATATAAAGAAATAGCATGCCAAAGAAAAGTACGGTTACTTGTAAAGTTGACAGCTGTTATGTAGAGATCAAGCCTCATTTTTCCACCAGCAACTGTGAAAAAGTCTTTGATAATATTACATTATCAATCAGAGCAGGTATATTCAGTATTGCTGACGTATTGTTTTGCTAGTTAATGCTGGACATTTATTCAGGAAGCTTCCAGTTTTAGTCCAGACCAGTAGGCTTAGACACTATTTAACGTGTTACAAATTCGGGTTTGCAAAGTCTCTGAAGCTCTCTGGCTCTTCTGGATATTAAACTATTATTGAAAGAAAGTTAATTTTTAGATTGATTGCTGTATTTCAATGATTATACAGATGACCTCAGATCTAGCTTTAATAATTTCCTTTCCTGAATTTCTCTTAAAGAGTTTTCTGAAAATTTTCCAGTTGTCCTTACATAAAGTAGTCAATGTTGCTGAGTCTGAATTACAAATTAAAGAATGCATGCAAGATAGCAAGAATTAGCTGTATAGATGAAGGAGACTTCAGCATATTTGGCAAAGACTGCATCCATAAGTTAAGAACAAAATTTGACAAAAAAATTAGCCATTTAAAAATAGTGCAAATTAGCTGCATTATTGCTGGGACTTGATTATTTAACTCCTATCAGCTTCTGGGATGTCAAGTAAATGTGAAAAATAAAAAGTTCAAAATAAATAAAACTTAAGAAAACACTATATATAAACATAAATATTTTAAACTAAAATTGAACTGTAATGATCAAAATTTCTGGTTTTGCGCACTGTTTCAGGCATTACTAAAGAAAAACATTCAAACCACAAAATTGTCAAGACTCCAAACCAGCAGAATAGTCTTTATTTACAAAGTTCTGATTTTATTTATGAACAAGAAAATATAAGGAAATTGTTGATTAAAAAGGCAAACAAAACCCCAAGAACCAGACTATAAGTGAACTAGTTGGGGTTTGAGGTTTTTTTTTTTGAGAGCAAAAGGTGTGTGAATCTTTTTCTGACATTTTGTTTATATACATTGTTGGGCACCTCATACAAACATACAGAAGCCACATTTTGTTTCCCTGGTGGTTCTGAGGGCACTTGCATGAGGACTTTGTTTTAAGCTTAGGAGATGAAAATTGTGATCATCACTAACAGAAATTATTACATAGAGCCACCAACTTTGGCCAAACCATCTGTTCTAACTATATGATTGCTGCTTGTGTTACCTGTATATACATGAAATAGATTCAGCTTTTGCAACTGTCTGTGAATACAGGTCATCCTAATCTTGAATGCTTCAATGATGGAAGTTTCCTCCATTGGCATCCCAGCCATTCAAGACCTGCTGCTAGTATTGAAAACTGTAGTCAGTGAAGTGCTGAGGTGCTTGCTCTCTGCATCCTGAGACACTCTGCAGAATGACGCTGATCTCTGCAGGCTGCGCCTCACTGAGTAAATTTGACTGCTGTCATACTTAGTGCAAGGCACTGACAAAACTGCTGACAGCTTGCTTCCTTTGTTCCTAGCTACTAAGTTGCTGACCTGACCTGACCTATGTGAATCAAGTATTTTATCTTCTGGTCAACAAAGTTATGTTTACTGACTCTGTCTTGGAAGTAACTGGGAAGTAAGAAAAAGGGAGATGATAGTAGGAACAGTATCCATATAAGAATGAAACAGTTCTGTATTGGGTATGTAGGGTTTTATTTTGTATTTAATCTGGTCTGGTTTAGCTAATGTTGCAGATGCAAATAAAAGGGTTTATCTATTCAGCTATAATAATGTAGATAACTGTCTTCTGTAGGCATCATTTAATTGTGCCTATAAAAAGTACGGTGATTGCAATATATGTCACAGCTGATTTAATAACTTTCTGCCTTTCATAACTCCAGCAAGATGTCTGCCACTTCTGAAGGTAAACCTGCAATTTTCACAGTTGCCACTTCTGTGTTTTCAGTATGAATTAGACTACACACCCTGGATGGAGGTTTCTATCTCTTGTTGTTGATTTGCAAGTTATTAAGGTTTCATGATTGAATGTTGTTGGGTTTTTTCTGTGAACTAGAGTGATTGGTCTAAAATACCACTCAGCTTCTTCCCCTTTTTAATTATTACGGTTTTGAGAAGTTTTACTGCTTCATCCAAGGTGTGTGTTGCCAGACATGAACTTGCCACTAACTTACCACGATCATTTTAAATGCAATCTACCTTATATAGAGAATTTAAACTGCGTAAATGCAGTTTTATCCTTATAACTTTCCATCTTTTTCTTTACTCTTAACTCTTTACAGTCCTTCCCTCAAAGTTCTAAATGTTATTCCACTGGAAGATTATGCCTGGTGGTTCTGTAAGAGGTTCCCCTCCTCCTAGGCAAAATAATGACAGCATGCTAGTTCACGATCCGTTTCTGGTCAAAGGAGTATACAGTTATAATGGACAGCTAAGAGCAGCATTTCTGTTTCAGATGATAAGCATTCCATTTCAGCTAGACAAGCAATTGTGTTAATACTACAAGCCTCAACAGTTCTTTGGGTCTGAAAAATGTTCAGCATTTTACATGTGATTATTAAATATTTAATTTTTTTTTTTTAACCTGCTGTAACTGTCTTCATTGCTTTCAATTTTCTTTCTTTTCCTCCTTTCCATGATCATGTTATTTTCCTATCAAGTACCAGAAGTGGTAACTTGATTAAGCCTAGGTCTACATAAGCCAGGTGATGGTATCTGCAATTTAAGTGAACATAGTTACAGTTATTTAGTGTGTACACTGGAGACATAAGTGCATAGCTGCCCTCAGAGTTAGTCAAAGGTTGCTACATAAAATCCTTCTGCAACAATAGGCAAACAGACCCCTAAGAATGAACCTCCAGTACTTCATTACCATGCAGTGCTGTATAATACCTTACATCAGTCTCTTCATTCCGATCTGCTAGCTTTTTAAAACACTGAATAATAATTTTGTGGCTAATAGTACATCTGGTAATGAAAGGCCAGAATCTGCTCTTATTCCAGAGATCTGGTCAGTGCATGGAAGGTGGTCTTAGAGTTAAGGGAGTGGAAGCTGAGTTCTGAACTGGCTCTTACCTTTCTTGGGTGACAGTGGACAAAGTGCTTAACCTCTGTTTCTCAATAATAAAACATATTTAATTATCTCATGTTCAATTACTGTTTCAGGGCTCAGAGTTCTATTCATTGAGCTTTTCTTTAGAGAAACATTTTTATTCAGCTATGTCAGAGAGGAGGACATTCATTGTGCAATTGCCAACGTTCACTGTAGATGAGTGGGAACTGTTGTTCTGAACCATTAGATCCTGCCTAGACTGTCATTACCAGGTGGTCCAATGCTTATATTCAGTAAGATAGCTGCCATGTGCTAGACACTCTGGAAAATTATGGTGAGTGTTCTTACTGAAAATACACATGAGGGTATGCCTAACCTAACAGAATGGGAAAAATGGATGAGGGGAGGGAATGGTGGAATAAAAGGAGGGAGGCATATTATGCTGCTCTAGTTGGCTCTTCCAGCATGCTCTGAGGCTGAGAACAGACCGTATAAAACCAGGAATGTTATCCCTAATACCATATGTGTGTTTCTTCTGAAGCGCTAAACTGTAACTCTGTTCTCATATGCTTCCTCCACTACTGACTCTTAGTACAGGGCTGGTTGCATCTGAAGACTACTGCGTTTAAATAAATATTTGAGGACGCTTAATAGAAAATAAAACAGGCAGATTTTCCTGGATTATCTTCAGAATCCATTTTGGAGAAAAAATTTGTATGTATGTATGTATTTCTATGTGTGGCAAAGGGTTCCTGTAGCCACAGGGTGAAAAATATGGAGCAGCATCTCTACTTTGGAAATCTAATATTCTGATTTTTTGGGAAGAGATTATAATCTTTGCATGAAAGAAAGAGCAAATAAATCAATTTCTGCTGGCACAACTACAGATACAAGCAGAAGGGGTCTGCTTGACTTGCTGACAAATGAATTAGTGGAACAATCTGAAATGCAGATAATGTCTATCACGCTTTGACTTCAGGGTAAGATGTTCCAGGCCCAAGAAGGAAGTTGTACAAAACCAGTCAATTTAATTACCTGTCAGAAAGAAAGAAATTATTGCTCACTGTCTGGCATCTCATGCCCTAAAACTATAGGGGCTCCTATGTACTAAGTAGCTAAATGCAAAAAGCGCATGTTCTGGGTGCTGGGTTTTCTCTTGTGTTCAGTGCTGAATTCTGTATACAGTGTTTCACAGTTCTGTGATAATCCTCTGAGAGCATAAAACTCTAAAAAATTGGAAAATGAAGTGTTATACCTGGTAATAATTTAAACCTGAATTACATTTAAAAAATTAACGAAAGCGTCTACAATAATATTAGGGACAGAACTGCAGAGTCAGCTATTGTCAAGCTTTTTATGAATGCAGTTCCTCATTCTTCACATTTATAAGCTGTTCCATCTGTGCTTTGATACATGGAAGCAGCTTCCATGTTTGTTGGCACTGAAGGCAAGCTATTGCCTATATTGCGGTGGAGATGGAAATGTATAAGATATTTCAAAAGAAAAAGAAAAAGCTTCTAGCAAAATATGAAACCTAAAAAAACAAAATGAGAAAGTTGCATGGAATGGTAAGGTATGAAATGAATGTACATTAGCTGTACGGACTCTGCCTGTTTTAATTTGAACTTGTACTTTGCTTCATTCTTCCTCTCACTGCTCATAGCACCTACTGATTTTAGTGTAAAATCTTCTGAAATACAGGTAAATGTACCACAAAACTACGGTATGAACATTTTTTTCTGTATCTACTGTCCTGCTTCTTGGCTTTCGTTTTGTTTTTACTAACACCTTATGGAGAATTGCATTTTTAGATATGTCAGAAAGCCAAAGAATTTTCCGTTTTAATGCATTTTAAATAATTTTGCAAATTGCAGACCAGATTATGATCCATTAGTATTCACAGTTTTTGGTTTGTGATTTTTTCTTTTTTTTTTTTTTCTTTTTTTTTTAAACTCTGAAGCCCAGAGAGGTTACAGATGGTTTTACTGATGTATTTATGAAACAAACAATCATTTTCCAAACCTAAGCAGTGTAATTTGGGGGCTAAGAACAAGTGGGAATTTGCAACTGTTCAATTATTTTGCCATATCTCGTATTTAATGATATTGAGAAAACATATGTATATAATATGTATACAAAAAAAAAAAACATAAATAACTCTTGGGTTATTGCAGCTTGCTTATATTTCCAGTCCAGTCTCTCTTTTTTCCACTAATATTTGCAGGCATTTGTGATTAAATTTTGGGGTCTTATATCTGAGGAAAATAATTTTAAGAGAAGGGAAGAGATTTTTCAGTCTTGACTTTTAACAGCTTAGCCTCCTGAAGTTGAAGGTATTTTGTTGAGAGGCAGTATTGGTTTTGTTCTGAGGGAAGTTTTTTTCTATTTCAACACACAATGAGAGCTTGAAAAAATGATATATTGTCAAACACAGCCATGCAAGTTGTTGAGTGATTGCTTTCATTATCGAAATGCAGAACTGTAACTGTAGTGGAGCAAAGAGTTCTTTTGACTCTTCAGTTGTGCCAGAAGGTGCCTATTCTGACTTTTGAGGAGAGTAGTAGTTTTCCCTTTGATTATTTGGATTTATTTTTCCTCAGTCTGGCTAACCTGTGAGGCAGCCGAGTTACTTCTTAGGTACCTGCAAAGAAGCTCTATCCGTCTTTGCACAGACTGCACTTCATCTCAAAAGCCACTTTAGGAGATATATCTCAGATTTATGGTTCAGTTGTAAGTGGTGGTAGCACCCATATATGTGCCAGGAAGCCAGGTTTAGTCAAGTAGGAGATATATATAAAATATCCTCCTATAGACTCGAAAATGTCAGGTACAAAATAATGCTCCAGAAAATAGTAAGGTGTGAAGAAACCGTCCAAGAAGGGATGATGTAGGGCAATTGTTACATTAGATATTGTTAATAACTTGTTCTGCAATAAGATTTCTGAATTTTCTGAAGAAAATGACTGCTATAAAGAATCTCATTAAATTAACCTGCAGTTATCTAATGAGTCCAACAGCCCTCAAAAATGTCTTACAGATAAAAGTATGGAAACCTTTGTATTTTAAATTGCATATAAATTATTCTTGGATTTTATTCATGCTTTTTATTTACATATACCAAAATGGACACATAATTTGTAAATTTATATGTGCCCAAATTCACTAGTTATAGAAGTTACTCAATGAAATGAGAAAGCATTGTTAATTTTTAATAACTACCTGTACGTGTGGCAAATAATCAACATGCTTGTTGTAAAAGTTGATTAACAGTTTGCACTACATAATTGGTCCTTAATTGCACAGTATTTTCTCTCTTTCTTGATCTGATGATTACCCAAATCTAGAATGAACTGAATTATCTATCCACATCTATTTGTCAGTTAAATTGCTGCTTCTGAAAGTGACACATTTATAGCACAGGCTTGTGCCCAAATATGGAAAAGAAAGTTCTGCGTAAGGTTTCTGAAATTGTGAAATCTATGGATTACACCTACACCTGGTCAATGTTTTTGTCTTCAGAAAACATGCAGTTAGGTTCAAGAGTAATAAGGTACTTTGTGTTTTGGTGATGGGCAAAGATAAGGAAAAAAGACAAATCTTCTGGGGCAAAGGGCAAAGATAAATCCAAATAGGTTATGAGGATTTAAACCTTGGGCTTCAGAAATGGAAAACAAGTTATTCAGCATACAATTCACCAGTCTGTCTGTTATTTCATATATGACAGCAGACTGTAACATAAGCAATGTTTTTTTAGAAGAAATTGCTTTATGGGCATAAGATATTTGTCATTCTGGTTAGAGAAGGTTTATTACAAACAGGTTTTGCCTTTAATATTGACTGCTCTTTTGGCCGGTTAAAGAAATATGATCTCCTTGCTGTTCTTACTGAATAAATACAGCTGCACAGATGTCTTTGTTCTGCATGATGAAAGAAGATTACCTGAAATGTAGTATCTCATTTGGATACCATTGCATGCATTTGTGAAATATCATTTGCCCCAATACCACAGCACTCTCAACAAGAGTCACTTCCCTGGTTTCTTTGTCATATGTCATAAATGTACCTATGAGGCTTTGAAGCCAGTTCAACAAGAAAGGTGCTAGATGCTTTTCATTGTTCTTTTAGTAAATATTTAGATATTTTTTTTAGAATCACAGTTCTAAAAAAAATAGTGAACACATCCAGTTTTAAAAAAAGTTACTTCTGCAGGAAATGAGTAGCCAGTAGTGAACATTACCTTAATTTCCTGCACAGCCTGTTATGACAGAGATGTTTACTAATCACAGATAAATAGCTTTGTATTACATATCCAAATAAGTCATACAGCAGGTACCTCTTTTCTATATACTATCTCTGGTTTTTATAAAGAAAAAAACTAGCATTAAACTTCTTCATTATAGACATGGAATGTAATTCAGTTTTGTTCTTTAAATCACACCATTTTTTCCTTTACATCCAGATATTTCATTACTGCATCACATCATGCATATCTTCTAGGCTTTTATAAGAATGCAGCATTAACAGAGACATGTGCAATTTATAACTATGAAATTTTACTAAATTATAATGTTTTTGTTTTATTACCTCATTGTTCTCCATAAATAGTCAAATTATGATAAATGTAAAAAAAAAAACCAACTTTATTATTTAAGTTACTGTTTATACTGCTCCCACATCAAGGTCACATCTTTAAAAAAAAAAGGAAAAAGGAAAAAATTAAGGATTTGTATTTCAGGACAAATTTGTCTTGAACCTTTAATTCGGTGGAGAATTACCAAGAGATTTAGTCGCTATTGCAAATATCTTTACTCATTTAGCTCATATTATAATGCACATGATTGTTTTGACTAGGGTTCTCCATTAAAAATAACTTGTAACAAAAAGCTGAGGTAAAGCAGAAGGGCCTTAGGAAATAGGAGGTAGTTGCCTCAGGACTAAATTTGTAGTAGGAGTAAATTTCAGTAAGTTCCGTAACTTAAGAAAAATACATTTTGTGGCAAAAATTCTTACTGTGCCTAAGAATAATTTAGCAATAACAGACTTGAAGTCAGTAGCATGCATTATACCACTGCCAAAGAAATGCAAAATAAGCAAAGGTAACTGTCAAGAAAATTATTTAAAATTCTCTTAATCTAAAAAGTAAAAAATGTGTTCTCTAAAAGATTTGGTGTATGGCAAGTTAGACAATTATAAATCTTTGCTCAGTGTTGTGTTCAATTTTCACACTTTCTAGCATAAATTTTGTGTTTTCTTGTGTGAATATCTCTATCATTCAGGTAATTAAACCCCTCCATCATAAATATATTTTTTAAAAGCTTCTATAATTAAAAGCTATAAAATGAGGTAAAAAATTGCAAAGACAGAGACAAGATACAATCTTAAAAAAAAAAAAAAGAACTTTTAAGCTAATCCTGTGATTTTAAGACAGAACAATTAGTTTTTAATCAAGTTTGGCAATACTGTTTTTCTTTTGTAATTAACTGTACACACCTGTGTGAGACTGTGGAACATTACAGTACTTGGAGAGAATGACATGAGCTACAGACAGGATCTCTGCTGTAACTCTGAATATCTTGTCTGGAGCTGTCAAAAGCTCAAGCTAACTTTCAGTTTATTTCCCCAGCTGAAATGTTGAAGCAGAGCAGAATCCTTGTCCTACAGGTAAAATGAACAGAGACTTGGAAAACCTACACAAGAATGTAGGGAAGGAATTTTCCTAATGACAGGAATAAGCTAAAAAAATTATCTCTGGAGTCACTGCAACCTGCAAACAGTGACAGAGGCCATTGCTCACTGTTCTTGGAAGCTTTGTAGCCCATGGCTCAGCTGGTCACATCTGTTACCTTCTGCACCCCCTCCTCTTTGCGTCCTTGCACAGAGCGTTATGCACAGCTTGAGTTCAGAGGGAGCAGAATTAACTTGTAGGGAAAGTTGATGAGTGTCTTGAAAACACAGCCATTTTGGTATTCTCTTGCCATATTTTTACACTTTGAGAGGACAGTTTTGGTCCCCTAGTACCTAATCATGCAATTTACTCAGCTGGATGTGAAGTCCTCATTGAAGTTTGTGAGAGCTTGGAGAATGCTGTGCAACACCGGAAGAATCAGTTACATTCTGAGTAAGTTTGTAATGTGTACTGTTTATAATGTAACATGCTTTTTACTATAAAATTGGCTTCTGTGGTTTTCAGTATATAGAGACATCTTTTTAATTGCTTAACTGGAGGTTCAGGCAAAGCATCAGTGTCTATATTCAGATCTTCATTTTCTTTTAAGATTACAAAATATAAATATATAAAATACGTATGTTAGTATTGGTAACTCTTTTATGAATTGCCTATACAAATAATGTAATTGTATATTGCACAAAAATTGAGCAGTGTGCAAAGAACATAAGCATCTGAATAATCTGATTACTGCAGAGTACTCCAAATCTTACATGGCAAAGTTGATTTCTTTTAAAAATCAAGTTAAATTCTTTAAGTAGTAATGTTTTACAGTCTGGAAGTGTTGGACTGCTTAACTTCAACGGAGAAAAAACACAATGGAAGTTACACAGTATTGTGATGGAAACGCTGACTCTGCCAGTACAGGAATGTCAGAGTATTTCGTTTTAACTTTTCTTGCTGGACATACTTAACACTGCTAAGGATAAAATTACTTTTTAATTTACAGCTTATCTCTCTGCACTTTTTGTAGTGGTCAGAGTTCCCTATTATAATTCTTCCCTAAGGCTATATCTTAAAGTTTCACTTCAGCTGCCATTTTAAATTAACTTTTAAGAGTATGCAGAAAGGAAAACCTCTCTATTCCTCAGTGACTCTCAAAAAACACAAGTTCCAGCAGGATTATGCATTAGAGACAACCTTGAACTGTTTTTGTTAAGGCCCTGGTGCTTATTCAGTCAGTGTACTGTTCAACTCTGTTTATATTTTGTTCACAGTCATTAAAATCCCAGACACACGTGCTTATATTTATTTCCATGCATGGAGGGGTGTGAGGGCATAAAGAAAAGAAGAGTGAAAAAGAAAGACACATTTTGTGAATTGCTACTTGATGTCAGTGTGCATGAACTGCTGATCACCTGGCATCTGACTGTCCTTTTTTGTTTGCTGTTCTAGTTTTGCTGTCATACAATAATGTAGCCAGTGGAAAAGCAAAGCAGGCTTTGAAGCGTGAAAAGCGAGTATCTTAATCATTGTTCCCCTGCTACCAAAATACCTCTGGTTTGCTTCCTTGGAGTATTGACTTTCCAGTCTAGTGATTGTGTTTCAGCGTCTGCATTAAATATTTAATTGCTATCGTTTTAACATACAGTACATACAATGTAGGTGAAAACTAAGCATTGCTGGAGAAGGGGCAAGGCAAAGAGTGGTACAGTGGAAATGCAGGCAGGAAGAGAAATGGAGGGAAGAGAATGAAGAAGAAAGTAGGAAAGAACAGAGAAATTCAGTGTAATTTGAAATTTAGCAAGATACTTAATGACTAATAAAATGAATTCCAGTTGTATAAAATGTATATTCCTTTTATTTGATTTTTTTTTTTTTGCCAGCCTTTATCTGACATCTTACAGCAGTTTCTGTTCTCTTTCAAGGGAACAGTTCTCTACAAATTCACATGAATGCTAGCATGGCCTGCAGGAATGCACCTAGGATGCAAGCTTGAGTTCTTATTCTGTGTACTGATATGTACACACATATGCAAAACATTTTGTTGGTGTCTCTGCCTGTTTTGTTTCTATCTGCACACTTCATACAATATTGAGAACCTACAACAAAGGGATAGGGAAATGAGCAGATAATTTTTGTACTTGGTATCTAGAACCTGTGACACAGAAGTCTTTTTAAACCAATGTTCTCTATACAGGGAATTTTCTTTTAAGCAAAGCATCTGCAGTGCGTTTGTTCCTTTGTGGTACTTCCAGTGTCTTTTGATTTTGGTTTGGTTTGAGGTATTTTGGCTCTCCAGAAGTATTATTGCCTTCTCACAGCTAGGTAGTAATCCTCTTATTCCCAAGAGGATCAGTAGGCTGGAATAGACTGGACATGAGTTAATGCTGCCCTAGTTAGTATGAAGCTGGAATTTTATTGTAAGACTTGCTTTCTGGCTGTTTTTCTGTGTCTAGCCATGAGTCCTCCTTGTTTCTTTGGCTCAGTCTCCCTTTGATAGTGATTTGTTGCTTGCTTCGGTGATCCCTTTGCAGAAAGAGAGAATGCTTCAAAGATTTGTCTTTGAATCTTTTTCAGTCCTTAGGAGCAGAAAATCCTCTTACCATGACTATTCCAAGTGTAATGGCAGTAAGGCTGATGAGGCCTGTAGATAGCAGTTTTGTGCTTTATAATAGCCCATACAATATAAAAGATAGAAAACTAAAATTCAGTCTGTGTTTGGGAAAAAAATACTTAATTTATTTTTATTAACTGACCCTTTTTTTAAATTCACAAACTCTCTTGAACTGAACTGGTGGTTAGCAAGTTATTGCAGGGTAAGTATTTCAGTTGAGTATTTTCTCATTCACTTAATTTTATGTAATCTCCAAAAGAAATTAATATTAATTAATCCTCTCCTTTTATCAGCATGTACATAGAAAAGAAAAAAATAGATAGAAAAGGAAAGAGAATGTAACTAAGTCTATTCCAGTGTTCTTCATTTCAAATAACTCTGCTCTTGCCTATTGTGAAGGTGAATTCTTTCCACAATAAACAGTGCAGTCCCACACCAGGCCTGTTTCCCATTCATCAAACATCACCTTAATGATGGCTGAGGTAATTCTGTATTGAATTGCTTATGTGTTTTTCTCTGTGGCAGACAGTGCCTGATGTAGCAGGTCAGGACTCGTTTTCAGTGGTATGTCACTGATGTGATGCAATGACTCTCAGTCCCAACCAATGTTGAGGAATAGCTCCCAGTACTTGGGGCTGACTATGTCTATTCATGAACCAAGGGACAGCGTAGAACTCATCCTCCTAAGAAAACAGTTTGCTTATTAATGTCATCTGACAAAAAAATATAAATGGATTTTTTATTTTAGGCTCATATGCTTATCGCAGTTTCTTAAACACTGTGTGAGCATGGACTTTGGGAGACAGTAGAAAGCCATACAATTTGCATGAAACTAAACCAGGATCTATCTGAGAAAATAATTAGGCTTGGAGGAGAGGTTTTCCTTTGCAGGATGTTTCTGGAAAGGAAAGAAAAATAGAACTAATGGTTAAGTAGAGCCTCATATTACAGGTTCTTGTCTGTGATTGTCTAGAAATTGAATTAACATCTCTCTTGTGCATATCGTTTAAAATGTAACTTAGGAAAGGCTGCACAGAGGTTAGGACTCTGAAGGTCTAATAAGCAAAAAATAGTAGCAGAGGTCCTCACACAGGGAGAAGGGAGGACTTGTGACAAGAGAGGAAAGGAGGCAAGACGGGGAAGAGAAAAGTTAATTTTGGCAGTTGAACTGACAGAATAGATTTGTCTCCAAGCCCAATAGTTGTAAAAGTAGGCCAAAGGGGTCTACTGAGTAAACAAATTGAAGTTTGTTAGTTCTTCCAAAAATGATACTTTCTGTGTGCACTGTCTGGGCACAACAGAAGACAGAAAAGGAACTTTAACGTTAGTCTTTTAATTACAGAAGACAATTACATATGGTTTTAATGCTACTATCAACATTTTTTTGCCTTCAGGAATAAAAGATCTATTGTTCATAAACACAGAGGGCTTGCCCACAGTTCTGGGTGTTATTAAGGGGAATTGTCTTATGTGTAAATCTATTAGGTTCCTTAACTCTGCATTCTGAAATAAGCATAAAATGTCAAGTTTTACAATCTAATATTTTCAGAAGAAGATTTTGTAAGATAATTTTTATTTCTGTTAATTACATGTAGTTTACTAAAAAGAAAAAAGAGCAATAAGAGTGAGGCAGTTTATTTCTAAAGACTCCTCTCTGATTGTTATTGTGTGGTATCTGTCATCCTGTAGTGCTGCATGCTTTTCCTAAATAGGTAGGGGGAGGTCTATAACTCCTTGGGGTTACTTTGGTTTTGGGGGGCAGGGGAAACTAATCTGATAGGGAGGGAAAAAAAGCTTAAGAAGTTTAAGTATTACTGTAATGTAACTGCAGAAGTTCTCTCATAAACATGTGCAAACTACAGGGAAAATATCAAATTTTTTTGGTGGCAGATGTTAAGTCTTTAAAAATTATTTTTTGAAAATACCATCATGTTTTAATCTGAATTGACTCTCCATAAATTTCTGTGGTTATATATATATATATTTTTTTAATCTTTACTACAGTAGGAAACTAAAAGTGTATGGGGGGAAGAGAATGAAAGATCACTTTTGAAGCTTGCTGTCAAGAATTACTCACTTTGTCTTTATCCTCACCACAAGATTTGAATTCTGTGGTGACAGAGGAAGAAGAGGGAAAGGAGGGCAAAGAGAGAACACGGAAAAACACAGATTAGGATTATGGGCTGAGGGGAAAGGAAGGAAGAATGATAAAGAGCAGAGTGAATTTGTGGGACTGCAGCTCAGAAGGACGTGGCAAAATTTGTTTCCAGAACATAGTGAAAATTTGAGAATGGAGGGAAGTCTGTTCCCTAATGATCTTCCTTTAGTGACTCACCCATCTACCGTCCCTCACAAAAATGCATAGCAGCCCCTATTAAAAAAAAAAAGAATTATCCATTTCTCATACTTGCTGGCTGCTAGAGATATGAATAATTCAGGGGGTAGCCTATGAGAATAGGACTACCTGGTATGAGGGAATCAAAAAAAAAATGGGAGCTGGTACCTTCATGGAAGCAATGCAGACTGAGAACATGGACCAGCTCTTCAGGCAGCGTGCACTGGAAAATGCTTGACTGACCCAGTGTAAACAAAATAGGCTGTGCTTTTACCTAGTAATAAGTCACTCCCAATAAGTGTCTGTTTTGCCTGTACCTAAACCCAGCCCTTTTGTTGGGGCATACCTTTTTGGTATTGTATTTTGTATAGGTATTATATACATATAATGAACATGAACCTGTTCATGTTCCTGATCTGAGACAGGAGTAAACCTATTTAAAGTTTAGCAATATGGAACCCATACCATGGCATTATATTAGGTTGACTGGGCATGATAGACAGAAGTCAAACATCCTGCGTGGAAAATCAGTGAGTATGAGGAAGAAGGGAGTAGCAACTTAAATTGAAATGGATTAGACTGTGGTCAAAACAAGCCAGTATGTAAGATATGCAGAAAACATTAATTCTACCAAAACAGGACACAGAATAGCTTTAAATTGTACACGTGTACAATTTTCTTAGCATTCAGAAATGTCTCACTACCTTTTAAACAAAGTTTATTCCAGTAAGGTATTTCTTTGCGAATGCCATCAAAAAACACTTCAAAGCACCATGTGCTGATTTCAGTAGCAATTTAGGTTTTTGCAGCAGAGTATAATGTCTTCTGTGCGATGAGCCTGATGAGTTCTTTTTTTCTTTTTGTCTTTCTAAATTTATGTGGGCTGCAGATGGTTCTGTGAAGGAAAAGAACTCCAGAATACCCCTGACATTCAGATCCGTTCTGGAAGTGGAGGACTTCATTCACTAATTATAGCAGAAGCCTTTGAAGACGATACTGGACGCTATACTTGTCTGGCTTCAAATTCCATTGGTTCAGATAGTACATCAGCTGAAATATTCATTGAAGGTAAGAGACACAGGAAAAGATAATTAAGCTGAAGTTTACTTTTGCTTCTGTATGTTAAGATTACGTTTGCTTTGGTGGTATTTTCATGGTGTGCCTCTACTTCCCTTTAATGCAACACATTTTGAACATCACTTCATAATAATTCAGGTATTTCAAGGAATGTCCCAAGAATCAGTGGATAGATTGTTATTATTTTAGGGTACAAGTAAGATAAAGAATGGAAAAGGAGGAACAAGCAGAGTTTTTGGCATATGGTTAGCTTTTAAGTAGTACCCCCTGTAAATCAAAGGTTTGACTGGTGATATCAATAATGATTTTCATGATAGCAGTAATCCCCTGTCTCAGTTCTGAACTTCTTCCCAATGCAATTAAATGTAGCTGCCCCAAATGAGTGTCCTTCAGGCATGGGTAAATGTATTGTAATTCTTCATATTTGGTACACTGACTTTAAGTCAGGTTAAAAGTCAGTCATACTGGTTTTGTCCAGAATCAACTGTTAGTAATTGTAAAAATATTTCTTGACTTCAAAATTAGTCATAATTCAAGTATTATTTTCTCTGAGGAAAGTTAATGATTTGACCATGAGTAAAATTATTAAATTAATTTTTTAGTGGAGGACTATATTTTAGTCATGATTCTACTAATTGAATACTGATTTTTATTTTAATTCATGCATCTTTCAAACATTTTGGTAATATGCATTCTTTTACCAGTTTAGTAACTCATTAATATGATTTTAAATGGTTAATTGAAAGCATAAGACAAATTAATATAAGAAATACTCATAACAAATCTGAATAATACCATACCAAAATGATTAAATAGCTTTTGATTAACAAAGCAATAAACTTTTCACTAGAAATTCACTAAATCACGACAGATGTGCATTTATAGGGTTTCTTTCATATGTTTTTTTATGAACTATTTTATCCCACATTGGGATGTAATAGCAAAATCAGCAAGACATTTCTGAATCTTACGGATTCTAGTAAGACTTTTCTTTACAGAAGTAAGCATGATTTCAGAAATACTCGGGTATCGTACAAATATACTACTGTGTGAAGTTATAATAACAGAAGCAACACTAAAAAAGAAACAGCTGGGTAGAGAGATACAGGGACTAAAACAATTCCTTTTTTGAGATTTGGCAAAGTCTTACTAGGGAGGTGGTTGTTCCCCTGTACTTGGCATTGGTGAGGCCGCACCTCAAGTACTGTGTTCAGTTTTGGGCCCCTCACTACAGGAAAGACATAGAGGTGCTGGAGCGTGTTCAGAGGAGGGCAACCAAGTTGGTGAGGGGCCTGGAGCACAAGTCTTCTGAGGAGCAGCTGAGGGAACTGGGGCTGTTTAGTCTAGAAAAGAGAAGGCTGAGGGGAGACTTTATCACTCTCTACAACTACCTGAAAGGGGGTTGTAGTGAGGTGGGTGTTGGTCTCTTCTGTCAGGTGGCTGGAGATAGGACAAGAGCAAATGGCCTCAAGTTGAGGCAAGGGAGATTTAGGTTAGATATTAGGAAAAAATTTTTTACTGAGAGGGTTGTCAAACATTGGAATGTGCTGCCCAGGGAAGTGGTTGAGTCACCATCCCTGGAGATATTAAAAAAGCGAGTGGACAGGGTACTTCAGGACATGGTTTAGTGGGCATGGTTGATGGTTGGACTCGATGATCTTGAAGGTCTTTTCCAACCTAATTGATTCTGTGATTCTATGATTCTATGTGGAAGTGCTATGTTGAAGTATTACAACATGTACTTTGAGAGAGAGAGAATTGTACAAGTTGTTAGGCTCCTCCCCTGTGATCTTTAAGGAAACCAGATTGTCACACCAGCATTGCTTTGCACATTAATAGTCTTGATGACACTGATGCCTCATACTTTCTTCTGTGCAGCAGGCCCAGCCACACAAGACCTGGTTATCTTTTGCTCAAGAGAAATACTTCGATGTAGGCACACTTTGCTCACTTGACATTGCTTCTCTCTTACCTTTCCTGTGCTACTTGTTGCTTTGATTTTTGTAGTCTAAACTTTGTAAATAAATAGGGTGCTCAGGTGCCTCAGTCCAAACTTTCTTTCACTGGAATCAGTCTGTGTTATACTATGCATATTGATTATGAATTTCTTATGACTTGTATTACAAATACAGCTACGCATGTGTATGCACAAATCCTTTGAGGAATAGTATGTACTGCATAAATGTCTAGAATAAATGTTGTGCAAAGTACCAGTTATTAAGAAAATTTAAGACAAAGGGAATAAATGCTTTCGTATTTTTTTCTTCTAATGAGTTTAGGGTATTGCTAAACACATATATTATATCAAGACTTCCACTGGCAAGAAATAACAGTACATAAATGTTATGTATAGGTTAATATAAATAGTCTGAACTGTGGAGATTGTGAGTAGCAAGTTTTGTCTGAAAATGTCTTGCTATACTGAGTTGCTCTCGCATAAGGTTGAAGATTTGTTATCTGTGTATAAGCCATATGTTTATATTGCTTATGCTTTAAGTTTTAACATTCAAGTAAATAAAACTATATGTTTCCAGTAGAGTAGTAGCAGTCACCTTTTTTTTTTCTTTTTTGGCCGTATTTGCTTCAATATGAAGGAGGACAGCTAAAAGCTTAGGGAAAACATTTTGCAATTAAATTGGCATGGTTATGATTTTTGTAACTGTCTAAAGTACTTAGTTACAAACTTTTATCAGGTAAGAAAAACTACAGTAGTTTATTACAGAGAGTTCTAAACTCTTGAAGTGAAATGCAATAGTAGCACAGTTTTTTCTTTGTAATGTAAACATTAAATAAATCAGTAAAAGGATATGAGATTATTGAAAATACTTTCTTTTCCAGGTGCCAGTTCCACAGATTCAGAGAGTGAAAGTTTAATTTTCAAATCAAAATCTGGAGCTATGCCACAGTAAGTGTGCAAAGTAGAACAATGCTGTGCAAATGTTCTTAATAAGGGGCGCTGGAACATCTTCAGTAACTTTAGATCTGAATAAGCATCTGGGGTATATTTGTGTATGTCTTGTGTTTTCTCCTTCTCTCACGTGATATAAATGCGTAGTATTATAACTGTCAATTTTATTAATGCACTTGTTCTGTCAGAGAAGTCTGGCCCTACCCTGACAATTCTTTTGTTGATATCAACTTTTCATATTCAGGAATAACTTTAAGTTAACCAAGTCTTCATTTGTAGTCACCCAGCCCTGTGCCTCCAAAAAAAGTTGCAGAGGCCTACAGTTAAAGAAACCAAAAACATTTTAGTTTGTGTCTTTAATCAGTACTTTTTATTGGGTGTGAAAGTGTGAATTAGCCAAAGTTTGTGTTCTACTCAAGCTTCCTCCAGTGTTGATCTTTTCAGCTGATAATGACATATTTAAAGATGTGGAGAATAGGAGATGGCTTATTGGTTACAAACTAACATATTCTGATTTCAGACCTTATGAAGTGCTTGCTGTTTCTTTTTTTCAGGGCCCAGAAGAAAACCACCTCTGTTTCCTTGACAATAGGATCTTCTACACCAAAGTCTGGAGTCACCACAGCTGTAATTCAACCTATCTCTGTGCCCAGTCAGCAGGTATTTTTAGACACCAATTTTTAAATTAGTAAAAGTATTTAAAATTTTATTTCAAAATTTGTAAGTCCTGAAAAACTCTGTCATTTTGAGGAATTATATTGTTGAACTATAAACTTACATTATTGTATAAATAACTGATTTTAACTGATATAAAGAAATTATTTAAAAAAATTAAGTGTGTATCTAGTGAATGGGGCATAAAAGTAAATATACATATGGATTCTTACACAGTGTATATCAACACAGCATGTGAGCAGCTGACAGATCTGGTGATGATGAAAATTACAGAGTATATCACTTAATAATGACTTGGTCCAATTCCAAAAGAATGTAATACAAATGAATGCCTACAACAGTTTTTAGTGAAAGTTTTAAATTTTGTTATTAAATTAAATATTGCTGTAATTTCTCTGTGCCTTTTAGAGAAAATTAAGTTTTACTGTATAGAAGTTAAATGTAGAAAATTAATGTTCATTAGTTTATACTAATTTTAATGCCACTGTGGATGACTTAGAGTTTGAATATAAATCATAAAATACAAATAGAATAGAACTCTCTGTTAGACTGTACATGGTAAATTCTTTTCCCATCCTTTAGCTAACCTTGATAAGCTTTTAGGTACCTGGCTTTATTTATTATTACTAAATCAGTCAAGGGATGTAATAACAGGAGAGGGAACAATGCTTCAGTGCAAAGGACTTACTTGAATGATATTAACAGGAGTAAAACTCTCAAAATACTTCAAGGCAAAGACAGTCGGATACAAAATTCTCATGGGAAGTATAGAAGCTTCTAAAGCTTGCATTTGATTTCAGAAGTATAACAGATGTGAAATAGTGATGTCACTGAAGAAGCGTGCTAGAACGAGAACACCATAATAAGACTGTGCATTTGAGAGTTTGCATTATTGCATACTGCATATGCAGGCCAAATTACTGAAACCAATATTCTTCCCAGTTTATAGCATTGTTGCATTGCTTTGCAGGTTCAAAGCCCTACATCATACCTGCACCGTGTGGATGGATCTAAGCCTATCTATTCTGCTCCTATTTTTACAAAGGTATGTTTTATCCATCATGACTTTTATATGACACTCCTGTAGTCCAGAAGGAAATATCGAACTGATATATCCTAATGCAGGAATGTTTGATCGTGTTAAAACTTTTACAGTTTTCATTATCCTTTTCAGTACTAATGACTTCCTAAGAAAATACTTTTCCACTGCGACAACGAAGTTCATACACCTTCTACCCTATTAAAACCACTAGTGGAATTGCATGAATATTCTATATGTGTTTGTCTTATCCCCATGACTGTCCTCCATTGAGAAATCTTTGTAAAGTAAAACAAGGTAGGCACCAATTACATGTCATAGTCATGACAAAGCCTCATTCACAATAATTTATCTACTGACAAGAACAAATAACACAGGCCTTTTTACTTTTTTTTTTAGAAAAAAATCCATGCAGGTATGTTAGTTAAAGCAGTTCAGGTATTCTTCATTGGGAAGTCTTGTAAAATGTAAGGCATGGACTTGCTAGAAGGGAAACTTTTATTCAGTAATTCTTAAGTAATTATTTAAGTCCATATTTATCATCACATTAATCCCAAATGAAACTTTAGAACTGGGAATTAGGTAACAGCAAAAAAAAAAGGATATTATATTTCCCTAATCTCTAAAAAACAACTTTAATTGAAAATATGATTTTCATTTTACCTTCAAACCGTCATTTCCATAGCAGTAACTATTATTTCTATTATTTAGTCACCATTTGTTCAAGTCAAACTGAAGAAAAGAAGGTTTCTGGTTATTACTTCAGAAAAACAGTTGACTGAAAGCTAATATGGAACAGCAAGTAGTTTTGCCTAGAGATAAGTAAGAGTAAGCCCTGTTCTCCACAACTGTCTAGCCTGGCTCTACCATATCCCTTTCACATGTCGGGAAAGGTCTGATTCTATCCCTCATAATTCTGCCCTGATACTGCAGGTATCACAAGACAGTGAATAGCGGAGGTGCAAGGGGTTAGAGAATGTGGTTACTGCAAGGTAGGGAGGCAGGTAACTTCCTAGTAAGAGTGGGAAATAGGAGAAATCCAGCACTCATTCAGGAACTACCAAAGCAATCGAAACTCCACTGTTACTTCCAAATCCTCATATCTCTTGTCCCTGGAATCCACTATTAACTGGCTTAAGCCAGTTGGGACATAACAAACCAAAACAATTTTAATTACAGAAGAAATGAACCAGATATGAACAACAAAAAATATAGTTACCCAGCTTCCTGATGCAAATTTCTTTCTATACAAACTTCAGGGAACAACCCGAAGATATTTAGGTTTACATGTAACAAAATTCTTACGTATTTGATTAACTAGAGATCTATGAATAGTAACTAGTGATGACTCTGATCTTAGGCCTGACTTCAAATGCTTTGCTGCATCAAGGCCTAAAACTTTGTTAATAAACTGGAAAGGGAATGAGACGGCCAGTACAGTTAAAAAGACTCTTTGATTTATAATCTTGAAATGGATAACAAAGGCAAAAATAGTGGCTTTCCCCTGTCAATTCTGTTATTAAAAGTACTGTGCTTCTCCTCTCTCACTGTAGTTCTTCATCAAAGGTTTAGATTCTTCCTGAATTTTTTCAGATATATGTAAGAATTTATTACAGCCATAATACTGTCTCAGAAGTTATCCATACACAAGCTAAGATATCCTAATCATATTTGTGTCATCTAATTTTGGTTGGTTATAAATGGCTCAGAGGAAAAGCAACTCCACATTCTAGAGGTTGACCTGAAAGCAGCACAGCTACTCTCTCAGGACCAAGTCAATCGATGTGTAGCTAGTTGCAGAATTTTCATTTCATTTTGTGGAAGAAGTATGAAAAATGAAAGGTCAGGCTGCAACTATCTGCTTGTGATGGTCTGAGGAATTAAATACTTCCACACCTTTTCCATCTTTGGTCATATTAAGAATGTATGTGAAGGTAACCTATTCGGTCATTTTTAACTATATAGCTGATATATTAAATTGAATCAGAGTGAAAATACAGCTCGCAGAAAATATCTATTGCAAAAATGTAATGACACAATAAAATAAAGTTGAAATACAAAGGAAAGAAAAGAGTATTTTTAAGACTGTAAAATGCTCCCAGTTCATTTGAATTGTGATTGTTATATTTCAGGAGCTACAAAACTCCACAGCGTCTGAGGGACAAGTTGTAGTATTGGAATGCAGGGTCAGAGGACCCCCTCCCATTCATGTTAAGTGGTTTCGACAGGGTGTCGAAATTCAAGATTCTCCAGACTTCAGAATTCTTCAAAAAAGTAAGGCAATAATCTGAAGTGGCTACTTTTGATAAAGGCTGGGGAAAGATCATGAAATTAGCCTGTCAGGATTGAGTTTTGGATAGAGTCCTCTCTTCCTCACATTTCAGTGATTATAGTGGCTAGAAGTAGTAATTAAACTACTGCTACCAACAGACAATTTAAGTCTTCCTTATTTTGTAATGTGTCTGCACAGATTCTGTACTTGTCTAGAGTATTTCAGTATACTGTTGTTTCTTAATGTAATCTCTAATACTATTTTTCTTGTTTGTTTCCCCTCCTTATGATGTGATATGCAGAGCCACGATCAGCAACGGAACCTGGTAAGAATCATATGAAAAAATAATCTCTTGATTCACTAGCTCTTTGAGTTTGTATTGAAGCCATAAATAGAAAAGTGTTTCTGCTGAGCATTGGTAATATGAAACCCCCTTAAAGACAATGTTTCTTTATCACACCTTCCATACTTTACACTGTCATTTACATCAATTCCTTTATTAGTTAAACAGTAAATTCCATTTAGACCAGCAAGGAGAGTCTCACAGCTTAAACTGAAGCAAACTTCCTTCTCAGAAAATGAGCAATTTGCATGCTACTAAGGAAAAAGAATAAATCCCACAAAATTCCATTACCCAAATTGTGCTCATAATGAGTTTCATAACACCCAGCCACTAAACACTAGTTTGGCCAATCTAGCTTGGCAGATGTGAAGTGTCTTAAATGCAAGTAAAAGCTGATCCTCAAAAACAAGGGCACATCATTGAATTTTTCTAGCCTATTTGCAAGATAGAAGTCCTAGATTTCAGCGAGCAAAAAGTGTTCTTCCAACTACAGGTTTTCTCTCGCTGCTTCATTTTCCAATTATACATCATTATATGCTTTGGTAGTTTCTTGAACAGTAAGTGGATGCTAAAAGACTGAGAATGTTTGTTGTTCTCTTTAATGTTTCTAAGTACAGCATGTAGAAGAGAAGACAGTGATATGGTCCGAGCCTTGCTTTAAGAGGGTGGCTGGTTGTGCTTGAATATGCTTGAATTTGGAGAGAGTTTTAATTATGACATAAAAAGATAAAAGAGAAAAATTTTCTATCTAACATCTGGGTATTCCCAAAGAGTGTCTCTGAACCAAAGTACTTTAGCAATGGGGAAGTGTTTTAAACTTTAAGGGGTTGAATTACCAGTCTTTGCAGGGAGAACAGACTTAGCAGCTGAGTGATGTTTGTAAAGTAGCAGTGTGGCTATGAGGATACACACTAGGAAAAAGCAGTGAAGGGTTATTCCTAGGAGAAATGCAGCTTTCTCTTAGCTTTCATGGAAAGGAGAGGAGGTGAAGAGGGAGAAAGCTTCTGCTTTTCTTTGCCAGTTATTCACTAATTTTCTTACTGCTTCACAAAATGGTCATGAAGTAAAATAGGTATATAACAATCATATGTATACACATACATGCGCGTGTGCATGTGCACACACTCATGCATGCTCCATCCTGACAGGTATTATTAATTGTGGTGTGCAGCATCATCACCTCTAGTAACAGCTGATGCCTAGAATACATATGACTGAATGATCTGGTTTATGGAGGCTTGAAATGTGAGCCATGTGAAGGAAAGAAGAGTGCTGGAAAACCAAATTAACCTCTAATGAGGAACTAAAACATGTCCCAGTGCTAACAATGGGCTATTGGTAGCTTATAATCATAACCCAAACTTTAAGGTTTAGAAATTGTAAGTTACAGTACAAAACAGTTTGAGGAGAGTTTTGGTTCTTTTTGTATCCAAGTGTTTGGTTATGAAAAGAAACAAAGGAGAATAGATTTGTACTGAAATATGTTCAATTCTGTTTCTTTCTTGGAACATTCTTCTGGAATATCTATTACAAAATAAGTCTCCCAATTTAGCTGTTTTCTTGACATCTTTAAAAAAAAAAAAGTCAGATCAATGGGTTGAGTTTTTTCCCCTTCCCAGAGAAGTAGTCCAAGTACAACATCTTTTCTAGATTTAATTTACTGATGCTATGAGAATAGTACCTAGTATATAGCTCTTACTAGGAGCTTCTTTTCTACAAAGTCACTTGAACTGCATTCACGCTCTCCTTTAACATGATAGAAAGTATCTGAAAGGACTGAAACTTTATGCAAAAGTTTCTATGATTTACTAGCATATCTTAGGTGTTTTCTTTTTAATATCTAATTTGAAACTGTTCTGTCAAAATTCATAATCATGAATAATGTTTGCTTATTTTTGGGAATCTTTTTTTACCCCTTCACTCTCTTTAGGCAACATAATGTGTATAATGCTAGGTGAACAAAATATTTTAGAGTAGGATTATCTAGTAGAAAGGAGAAGCACTTGTTTGCTTGAGACAAAAGGCTCAAATTTCATTGTGTGAATAGTTGAGTACAAAGGAAATCGTATATTATGCCTCTTGCTAGAAGATTTTTTTTTCCATGGACAGCTAAGTAATTTTCAGTATCGTTAGTTGCAAGTTTCTTATAGCCTATCTGACAGATTTTACTGTGGAATAAGTAAGAATATTCATAATAGTTCACAAAGCTAATGATTTCCTTTCATAACTACTACGTGAAATAAGAAATAGAAGGTGGGATTTGGAGTCCAAGATGATCACTTTGCCAGCCCTCTCACATACCTGCGCCATCATGTTGATGGTGCTGAATTCTGTCCTTTCTGTGTCTGCTTAGCTTGCAGATGCTGAGAAAAGATACCTGAAGCCTTCCAAAGAGTACTAGGGAATGGATCCTTACATGAAAGGTGCATTTCTTGAGTTTTCACAGGTACAGAAAAGTTATTTAATATCAAGGTATCTCATGCCACTTTCAAGGTAGGTGGCAAGGCAAGAGTAGGAAGGCATCTCAAAAAACTACTTTGGTATCTGTATTGCTGCAGTTTAATAGACATAACAGTAGTGAATGCCTGACAGCAGTCTGTCGTTTTTTTGTTTGTTTTTTTTATGCTTGTAATTCTGTTGTAATATATATATTTATAAGCACCTTCCTGCTACCCAAAACCTATGAAAGAGTTTCAGTTTGGTATTTTTTTCTCCATGCATTCATTGAGCTAAGTACTATCCCTGTAAGATTTGTGCATGTATCAGTTCCTACTAAGCCCTGTTAAATAATATGCAGTGTCTTACTCTCCACTAAAATTAATGACAGTACGCTTATTGGTTTATTTGTGTAGGAATTGACTCTGTGCATGCAAAGGGAATGTAAATACAGTTTGGGCAAAATGTAAATATTTCCTTTTGGCATAAATTATGAGCAGTGTTTTGTGTATTAGTAGTAATACTGATAATAAGTAACACTGGTTTTTAGGATGTCATGAAGGATCTTAAAATTTCTACAACAGGAGCCTGGGTGGGTACCAGAAACATAATAGGTACAGCACTGGTTTGTGATGCACTTCATACTCTAAGAAGCCAGACAATACTATACCTGCAGAGGAAATTGTTCATAAGCAAACACACAACTGCTATTCAGAGCAGATGGTGAATATGTGTGCAAGATTGATAGGGAAACCAACATGCCTGTGCTAGATAAGTATTCAGAATTTTGAAAAATGGACATGATCTCTAAAAATTTTTCCAAGTGTACAACTTCCATGGAATTTTACATAAACTCTTAACAAGACATAGTGTGACTTTCATTGCTGGTTGTCAACCGAAGTCCAACCATCAACAATCACTTTATAGTACTCAAAAACTTTGGTTATCCTTTGCTAGGTTGGGACTAATGATTTAAAAGAAAAATGTTCCATGAGCTCACACAGGTAAGAAATTAAGAAGCAAGAGGGGGGTTTTGGCTGCTTTTTTTGGGTACATTCTATCTACCCTAATGTGTTTTGCACTCCTTTTTCTGTCTAGACAGAAATCGGTTTACATCACAAATCTCTCCAGACTGCTTTGTGAATTAATAGCTAGTCAGATTACTTAAAGCCAACATCACGGTTTGTCAAATTACCTGCTCTGTACTTCTTTCTTGGACATTTTGACTTTATGCTGATTGAATCCTTCAAAGAACAGGCTGCCTGAGAATGAAAAATCTCATGGAATCGTTTGCCAGCTGTTGATATTTTGACCATTACTCAGCTGTCTGGAGACAGCCACAAACTGTATTGAATTACATTAAAACAATTGTCTAATGGCATGTAAGAAGAAAACTATATGAAGTAATTTTTCTTAAATTGCCAGGGAATTGCCACATATACATGCTTTTTTTTCCCAAGCATAATACTGTGTATATTCACCAAAAACATCTCAAAAGATAGTCATCACTTTTCTTGGATTGTGCTTTCTTGTTCCCTGTTTGGCTGCTGTGTTCCAGTTTCAACTCTAGTAAGTAACTCCCTTAGAAATCTCCCCCTATTTCTGCATAATGTTTGAAACTGAAAATATATGGCAGATGTTACAGAAATCCTTACTGCCTCCCACACCAAGAAAATCAGCTTTCTGGTAGCTGATGAAATGCAAACCACAGAAACTTCAGTAGGTCAGCATGCATGTTGGATTCTTGCATTTTTTTTAGTGAAAACAAAAGAATTATGACTAAGAGTCTGGCTCTCTTTCACATCTGAGCAGCAAAGAAGGGCTTGAAGAGAGCAATCTCCAATGAGCTATAGCTCAAGATGCCAAATGAAGAGGAAAACTGAAAAGAAGCTAAAATTATCCTTCTTTAAAGGTGGTCTGATCAATCTACATGCTATTGCTTGTCAATTACATTTTCAATTGCACTCTGCACTCCCAAGGTACCTACAGAATTCTGGTCCTGTCAGTGACCCCATCTTAAGTCTGCTGTGACTGTCCTTGTTTGCTGATGCTTCCAAATTCAAAGTAAACCTCTGATCTTTTTTGTACTATGTGATTTAAAAAAAAAAAATTGCTGCTATTCCTCTTCAATTGTAAATATTTAAAGCTTGTTCGGGTACATTAATCATCACAGTTATGTTGCTGAATGCGTTGATTTCAGCTTCGATGTATACACGTGACTTACCTAAGCCAGCTAGTTGGAAGTTATTTACAGCATCATAACTGCCTTAGTGTAAACTTTAGCATAAACTTTTCCTTGACCCTGACAAATGGCTTAATTTCTCCTCGAACCTGAACATTGCTTTAGGGACTAAAGTCCATGCTGCCATAGAAGTATTCTTATTTATTGTACCCGAACTGGTTAGATAACAGCTGCCTTGGATATTCATTACATATGCTGTAACCTCAATTCTTTACCCTAAAACTGCATTATATTGCCCACAATCACATTTGCTGTTGTTCAGTTTTCTTTTTAGTATTTTGTAAGTGCTGTTTGAGATATCTTCAAACATAGTCAGTTCTGTATATCTTTTTAAAACTTGTCTCTTCCTTTCTTGAGTGGCATAAAGCTTATTGAATAAGCCAGAACTGCTGCCTAACTGGGTAAATGTGTATACAATAGTGATAATCAGAAACAGGTAGATTAAATACTTTTTCCATTGTGTTATTCCAAGTTAAGGCATCTACAGGTCTGCAATGCTACCATCTATTATGCTACTCTGCATATTCAGTGGTTCTTTATTTTCACACTTCACCATTCTCTTTATATAAAAGATGCAGAGATACCTAAATGAGAAGTTACCTGATGGGCATATTGCTTTGCCGTTAAACTGTAGTTAAACTTCTGATGGCTAAGGGAACAAGAGCGACAATAAGAGCCAAGTTGTCTACAAGATGGCAGGGTTGTGTTTGGTTGGATTTTTACCAGGAAACCACCACTGTGACTACCCACTGTCTTTGTGTGGCAGAAAACTTATGGCTTTGAAACTACATCTTATAGGAATAGCTCTGTTCATTGCACCATAATGAACAACTACTAATAAAAGACCGTACTTATTTCCCAGGACTGTATGTGCATTACTGTGGAGGAAGCTAATGATCATATTTGGAGATGAAGGTGCAGATATAAGAACTACTCTAACTTTTATATAATACATAGAAACATTCTGAAGTAAACACGTTGTCCGTGATGAAATTTGTTAAAATGCAATGGTTTTCTGTCTTACCAAAGATTATTCTTCCTAATGGACTCATGAACCATTAAGGGAAAGGATTACTCTGTAAAATGTAATCTTTTTTTCCTAAATAACTGGCAAAATAGTCAAGTACTTGCATGCCTAAGCATTTTACATGTTTCAGTGAACAGAATGCTTTTGTATTCATCTAGTCAAGTGTTAAATATGTTTTAAGGCCCTGAGAACAGCATTTCAGAGCTGCTTTCTGGAACACATTTTTGTGATGAAATTATTTGTCAGTTGATGATTGCCGGGAAGTAGAACAGACATTATTTACTTCAAATCATCAGATTCTACTTAGCATAGTAACAGAAGGAAAAATGATTACGTAAATCTGGATGTAAAGCTAGAAAAATACTCAGAGCACTATGCATCCAAAGTGTGTTATGGAAATCTTTAAAGAACATTTCTTTTGTCAAATTAGTATTTTATTTCTATGCTTTCCACAGTAGTAAGCCTTTTAGCAAGGACCTGGAGGTCAGTGATTGTTGGGTTGGGGGGGGGGGGGGGGCAAAAATTAATAAAGGCAATGGCAATGTGTTGCTCGCACATGCTTTTTGCCCAAGCTGCTTTTTGATTAGCTCTTAGGGTTTTTTATGTTTTCAGTTTAGCCAGTTTTTTCATGATTGATCACAAATGTGTTGTAGTTTGCTCATCCGGCTGAGAAGACCAAGTTTTAAATTGATTATTTTCATCACTAATTTACTTTCAGTTTATTTTACCAGGATTAGTTCAATTTACCATGTATAATTTTCAAATATACCGCCTCAGTAAACAAACCACATCATGGAAGAATCCATTAGAATTTTTCCATCACTGAAGAGTGAAGATCAGCTCTTCTCATGTGATCGTTTTACATACTTAAAAAAACGGAAAGAACGTTATGCATTAATTAGCTCTGCTGTTTGGAAAATAGGAATTCTGCTGGTTATATTTTGTAGTAACTTTGCCCTCATTCAAACAGCAGTTCTCAGCATGGTGGGAGGGATTTTCTTTTGCAGTCCTGAAATACCCAGCTTTCAGAATTCTGCTGTTAAATGAACAGGAAACTAGTGTGCTGCATGTATCAGATTACATCCCCAGAGTCAGTTCAATCCAGGAGTACGCACGTGTGGTTAACAATATAGCTTCAACTGCTTACGACACACCAAGACTCTAAAAAAAGCTGATCTCAGTAGTTCAAAAACTAGCTTGTGTTACCCATTACTTTCCTGATAAGACCTTTCATGAGTCATTAATCTTCATCTGGGTCAGATAAGATCCAACCTGCTACAGTATTGCCAGACATTCCTCTTGCAGCTACACGGAATGACTGGTTTGTGTTGCCAAAAAAACCCCCCATGTTCTGCTGTCTGAAAAACAACTCTGTGCCAAATATTTAGTTAGTCATTCATTTTTAGCCCATTTCCAGTATAGGAAGTTTTTGGATGCATTGTAATTTATAATTGGAAAAATTCCATAATTTTTGTGTTAGCTGTCTAAACAAGACAATGGTCTGCCATTCCACAATGAAAATTAGGAAAGAAAAAAAAAAAAAGAACTATTAGAAAATGTTTCCTTCTTTGAACTAAAAGAATTGAAGCTTACTTTACTGAACCTCTTCTACAGAATAATTTTCACGTGAAAGTTATTGGAGTATGAAATATTTTTCCTCACTTTTCAGTTTGTTTTTATTAGCTATATTCCATTGATTTTGTGATGATATCTGGGATTCCATGTAAATGTCCAAAATGCAAAATGCCTTTTTTTTTTTAATGAAGCTGAATTCTATAAAACTTCCGTGCTTTGATTTTGAGACAAGAAATGAGCATAAGCAAAAGAAACTCCTATTTAATTAAGGAAACCCACGATGTAACATTGTCCAGGTCTAAAATTATCTAGGTATGTTGTGTAAATATTAGGATTATTTAGATTAGCTATGCAGTGAATTTTTAAAAAGATTAGAATACTGTTTACAAGTAGAGATAAAGTGACTTCTTCGAAAAATCTGGAAAAAATATGCCTAGATAATTAAATGTGCCCATTATAAATGGATGGAATTGATTTAGAAAACATTACTGTGAGACCCAACCTGAAATATGAACAGTCCAGCCTTCATACAAGTTTTCTGACTGAGGCCCTGGTATAATCAAAGCATATACTATGGCTATCAAAGTAGAACGAACAGATTTCAAACAGCCACAAAATATGTCTGTGTCACAGCATTCTGACGAGTTTCTGGGGTTGCTGTTTTGTCCTATAGTTTCAATTTATCCATTCTCACTGCTTTGCAGACAGAGACAGAAATTATCTTCCCAAACTCTGCATAAGGGCAATATTTGTGCATCCAGAGTTTTTAATTCTGGTCAGTTTATACAGAAATGTTAACTGGAAGTGATGACAAAATACTTTCTGTTTTTACTGGGAGTGGGAGTTGATCTGAAGTGTTGCATTAAATACAGAAAACTTTGGGGAAAGAAGGAATGACATGACATGCATATTGGTGGTGTTATTTGGAGACCCAAAAAGAGCTTGCAAGTATTAATTGCGTATGGAAACCAATATATTGATTCATATGAATTAGTACTATCTTGCATAAAAATGAAGATACTGAGTGTATGAAATGACTGCACAGAATTGTGACTTCAAAATTACTTTTCAAGACAGGCCCCATTTGAAAACTTAGTTTGGTGAATTTACTTGGTTTAGATACAAAGTGATTTTCATTAAAGCCATTTATGTTGGAAGATCTTCTGCAGTTCTCTCAGCATTTCTTTGTATAAGGAGCACTTTCTGGTGTCCTTCTAACATATAATGCAAAAACATTACATGGTACTTTAAATAGTTTATGATGCAGTTTATTTTTCTTTTTATTTCCAGAAGAGATATGTACCCTTGTAATTGCAGAAACTTTTCCTGAAGATTCAGGACTTTTCACATGCACAGCAACAAATGAACATGGTTCAGTAACAAGCAGTGCGCAACTAACTGTCTGCTCAGGTACGCGATGAAGGGAAACAGGAATATTTAATCAGAGATCTTAGATAATTAATTTACCTGTGACGTTATCAGTCTGCTTCCCTTGTAGAAAGGGCTGCTGTAAGACAAGGGTTTTGCCAACCTCAGAAAATTCATATAAAGAAAACTGAATGTTTTTATTGGCTCATTTCCTAGTTTAATATTTTTATTCATGTAAAACACATTTTTAAAGTGTCTGCCACAAACCTGGCATATTTTTAAGCATTAGGGTTCTGAGACTAGATGGCAGCAGAGGCAAAATGAAAGCAGATGAAATTATGCTACCAAAGGTGGCATATGACTTTTGTAAAATAATAAACTGTGACATGGTGTGTTTAGTTTTGTAATATGTTTACATACATATTGTTGTGGAATGCACTAGCCTGGCTGCCGTTGCAAGCATGCCATGTATACATACATCCTTCAGCATTTTTAATTTGTTCTTAAATGATGCTGAGAGTCCAGGAAGAGGAAATGCTGTTTCAGCTGTTGTTGTCCGTACCTGCCAGTCTCAGCAGCTGGATTCCTGAAACAGATTTAGAGGGATCCATAAGGTACCTTATTGTGCCTTTTGCATGGGGCAAAGTCAGAAAATGAGTAGCCAATCATGTATCTAATTCATCATAAATTATCAACAGGAGGACTAGAAAAATATCTGCACAGAACCAAAGAGATCTCATCTTTAACAAACTAAAAATACTGCATGTATGTACCATGTACCATGTACTTTGTCTATGACTTGTCGGAGAGACGTTATTTTTTATTTCTTTTAGCCAACTCAGAAAGCTCTAGTCATGAATCACTGACAAGAGAATCCAACAGTGATGATTTCCATAATTTCCCACCGCTTCCTCCAGTTGAAATTAGCTCTCTTGAGCTTCCTCCTAAGAAACATACAGAGACCCACCAAACAAACAACACCGAGTTGAGATCTGGTGTGACAGCCCTTCAACTACAGCTCAATTTGTCTGAGGAAAAAACAAATGGCATCCATCCCATTCATGGAGTAAATGGAATGATTAACAGCAAGCCAAATGGTGATAAATCCATCCCACCTCCAGCTGTCTTGCTCTCACCTGCAAAGGAGCCACCACCTGTGCTTGCCAAACCAAAGTTGTGAGTATTTTTTGATTGTTTTTTGTTTCCTATAAACTTGATATTTTTTGAAAGCAGATTTTTGCCTGGAGCAATTTAGTGTTAGACAAGTAATGGACAAGGACTGTTCCTGTCCCTTGAAAAATCCTCTTACTGCTGTGATTTATGTCCCAAAGAGCTCAATACAAGAGAGAACTGTGTTCTTTCTCATAGTGCTACGTCAAAGGGAAGTACATTATATATACCAAATTCTACAGAAAGATTTAAGATAAAGTCATAAAAAAGAAATAAGTGGTAGTGGCTGTTGCTCAGTGCTTTTTATTCTTAGTCACTGTACCTAAATGTCAAAGTGGCCTGAGATTCTTGCATGCTATTCCTGTTTCAACACTGGTTAGCTATCCTTATTCTGAATGTTCTTGGTTTTGTGTAGTCAGTGGATATTCAGGTGTGTAATGTTTGTATTATTTCTTACATTATGTTTACATATAACGTAACTTATTCTGCTGTCAGCCAGATTACAATGGCTCTTGTATAATTAAAAACTGGAAAATGAAAAGCTTAAGGAGAAGAGAGAGAAATAAGTGGAAAAATTTGTAGTAACATTTTTACCTTATGTTTGTGATGATACCTTATTTATGCAAGAGTGATCTTATGCTGACTGTTAACATAGCTTGCTCTTAGCACTGCGCAGGCTCCTCTTTTGCATCTTCTTCAAAAATTTTTGGAGTATGACAAAGGAACTAAAATGCTATTTTATTTCATTTGCGTCAGTAATCAGAAGGGATTATTAATTATAAAAATGTGATGTGTTTAAGACAAAGCATGAAATATGGTCTTCAAACCTAGCAAGGTCATTTCTTAATTAGATGTTTTCACAGGATAACTTGCAAAATATAAAAATGCTGTTCTTTCAGCAATCGTGTGCTGATTTTAAACACACAAAAACACATGCTTGAGGCAGCAAACCAACAGGGTTCCCTTTCTGCACCCACCACTTTTTTCCTTCTGTTGCTCTTTGTCATTCTAAGCAGTCTCTGACAACTGTAGAAGAGAAGGAGGAGTGGAAGAAGTAGACAGGCAGTGGTGGAATAACAATACATATGGTGGTGATTGCATGTATGGGAGGGAGGTTGCTGAAGATGGCAACTTGCAGATGACAGGTGATGTGGAGTGAGCCAGGTGGTCCTGTACCCAGCACTTCTGTTGCAAGACCCATTTGTGAAGAAAGGAGATAGCTGCTCCAGCACAGCATTAAAAAACAAATTTCACCCCAGAGCTTTCTTTCCCAAAAGTGAGGTTGCCCTAGATAAAGAAAGCTGTGTCATACACTTCCCATTGTATAGTGTTTACTGCTACTTCTGCAAAATTTGTTTTGTTTTTAAACATAGAGTCAACACATAAACAGAGGTGAACATTGTATACCATGATGTGAGAAGGATGCTATTACAAGAATCCTTTCAGTTGCTGATGTCCAAATTGATGACCTTGGAATCCCTAGTGCAATTGCACTTGAGTCCTATATTTTGCCATTAACACTTGATACGTAAGAGAGTGATCTTGATTGCAGTAAAGATACATGTTTTGCTTGGCCAAAGCCACTGTAAGTCTATACTGCTGTCAGAAATGGTAATCTTGCCTTCCCCTCAGTCAAGTATTTTGCTCCCAAGCATAGTGATAACATAAGAAAGGGAAAGGGTGCTAACAGGAGGAGGAAAAGCAATGTCTGGCTGCAGAGACTTGAAATCATCTTTCAGCATTTGGTAAACTCCATCCCAAACCAAAGCTAACAAAATAATTGCATTAAAATTAGCTGAGTAGTAAAGTAGCTATCTCAACCATGAGAGTGATCCCTCGTGAAGAGAACTCAGCTATGGAGTTGTATCAGTCCATAGAATATTAGTATTTGATGATAGAAACAGCATATATTAGCAATGACATAACAGCAAATATGTTTATTATAACATTTTTTACAATTATTTAAATATTTAATGTTGGCTATGTAGAAAGCTTGAAGCTTCTGAATATAATTAGTGAGTTTTAATTTTGATGAAGACTAACTCTGATTTTAAATTTCCTAAAGAACCTTTTCTTTTCAAGCTTATCTTAACTCAAATAGTACTTAACAGGTTTATCTGTGAACTCTCTGAATAGTTTGTTCAGCCAACATAGAAAGCAATTGCAAGGAGTTTGGGAATGATGGGCTGGTTTGGGGGGGGAGGTGTTGGTGGATGTTGTTGTTGTTGGGGAGGGGGAGGTTGGGGTTTTGGGTTTTTTTTTGTTTTGGTTTCTGAGTTTTGGGGTTTTTTGTTAATAAGAAGGAGAGACTGAGTACCTTCTTGAAGTATGAAATACATTTGCACCTTGGCAAGGAAGCTGTAACCAACACCTATAAATAATGATTTACCACAATTCAGTCCAATGCAAGAGCTGGCATGCTACAGAGAGTTACTGTAGTTGTTTTCAGGCTTGAAAAATGTTTTCAAAGTCCTACAAAATGCTCAGTTTGTGGTTACAGATACTTAAGTAATCCTTAAGCCATAACTTAGTTGCCTCAGTCTGGTGCTGAGAATATTTAAAACACAGTTTAATGTCATGATATACAGAATTTTCTGAGAAAAGCATATATAGAATTAACTGGGAAAGCAGTCAATACCAGATATTTTGTTAACATGGAATTTAAAAGACAGTAATGCTAAATATGGTTAAAAGGCACAATATTTTATCATGCCTTGTTAGCAACATGAGTTTCTGTAGACAAGAGAGGAAGAACTGTTGAACTGAGACCAAAACCACCCAGATTTCTGCAATTCTGATCTCTGCTGCTGTTACCTATTTGAGGAAGTTGAGCTGTTAGCATGCATTGGACTTTTCCAGGCAATATTGGTGTAATGCACAGATTAGCTTTTAGAAGTGTCCTCATAAATGTATCATATCTTCACATACTTTGCATCTCTCAAATTAGGCAACTAAATGTTAATATTAATTTCAGAATCAGAATGCAGCCCATGTGAGCAAGTGCTGCCTTAAACGCCTCATAATCCTCAGTCTGAATGTCTGCAAAAAAGGCAGGACACTGTTCTGTAGAACTGTATATAACATGTCCATGATTTCAAATGAAGAACTTCCATTCAAGTGGCTTAGTATTACTATTATTTTTCCATGTGTCTGTTAAAGCAGTAACAGAAAAGAAGATGGTGCTTGTATGGTTACTGGATGTACCTACTTATGTGGTGTTAGTTGGCTTTGTAACAAGCCATCAGTTCAAGGTTCGGAGACTCAATGTGACTACAGTGTGGTACCAGAATTTTCTGACTGGAGAGCTTCTCTTCAGTTGGCTACTGTTCTACCCTCTTTGTATTGGAGTGTTACTCCTGTCTGTCATATACAATGATCAGAAAGAGTATTAGCTTAGTGGGAGTCGTTCTATTCCATGCTTCTCTCTTGCAGATGCAGAGGGCAACTGTAGGTATTCGTAGTCTTCTTTCTCTAGTTAATCCATTAACGTAAACTCAAAAGAAGCCAGTAGGAAGTGACATGTTTGACACCTTTAAAATTAGCACAGCAATACCTGCCCCTGTAGAATGATCAACAATTTTTTCATTGCATTATTGTGAGAAGTAGTATTCTGCATGGGCATGCATCATGCATGCTGTGAAGAAGGAGAATGAACAGAATTCCTGAATTCCATCTCACCCAGTTCTCTTTGACAATGTTTTTTTTCAGTGAAAATGAAAGGTGGATATTAATTTTGTAAAAAGAATACCTGTTAAAAGTGAAAAGCAGTAAGATATAATTTCTTGCAGTTTATGACATTGTTGATAATCAGTATTTCCTTCAACATGGCTATATTGTTTCCTGTTTTTTCTGAGATTTGGGGTTTTTTTAAAGGTATTCAAAAGTCTTAATCTTATTTTTTAAATAATACATGGAAGAAATTAATCATAAACATAATTTAAAAGATATCAAGCAGTTTATATGTAACTTCAGTAAAGAAAAGCTGAGATTATAATTAAATTATTGCTTAAAGATAAGGAGTTAATCTGGTTTATATGTATCAAAGTCATTGCTGTGTGAGTTGATAGAACTTCCATAACTAAAACACTCGTGTTCATACTGGTTGTGAAAGTGATACTATTTCTTGAACTGAATTGTTTGGCACTTCAGTCTCCACTCCTCAGCAGCTGAGTTTTCTTTCATGGTTTCTTCTGTTTTGTAATAGATGCCTCAGACATTTTTGCAAAGATGCTAGTTCAGTCATTTTTAGAATGTCTCTTATGCCCTTTATTAAAATGTTTATTTCACTGTTTTTCACTCATCACTGAAATTCTTAACTTCATCTTTCTACTAGCAATTTGCTTAATATTGAACTTGTTCTTCTAGTCATGTACATGCTGTGATGTTTGTAAAGCCTGTCCTGCCAGGCATTGGGTTTTAAAGATACTGCAAGAAATTACTACCTTAATAATTGTATTCGATATATGCAAGTAGTAAGTGACTATTTAGACTATATTAGGAAGAGCTGGATAGAAAAAGAACATGTGAGAATAGCCAACAATCCAATGATTAATGCCTTGGAATATACAAAAGTCAGGTATAAATCCTTAGTCTGCCTAAGAGAACCGAGGCTGCTGAAGCCCAGAGAAGACACTTGTGCTGGGAGCTTTGAAGGGTTCACATTTGTTCTCATGCAGAACAACATCATTCTGGAAATGGTAAGACATGTGATATTGGAAAACTGTTTTCCATCCAGTTATACTAATGTGTATATGAATGTGATTTACTTTAGCAGCCTAAATTGGGAAGGATTGACCACAGAAATGCTCAACTTGAATGTTAAACACTGATTTATTTAAGTTTTTGTTTAAAGTTATTGCATCTTCTGATAAAAACCTGAATAGAAAACCATTCTTGCATAGTTTGAATGACACACAGAGCAGAGCTCTGCTGCCATTATTTGTATGAAACAAAAAGTAACAGAGCCTTTCCCAGCTATGGGAAAGATACTGCCCACCTCTCACGTGATTCAACAATGAACTATGTCCTAGTGGGTTTTCCATACTTCTCCAAAAGTTAAGTTAAAAACCAAAAGCATGTATTATTAATTTTGAATTACAACTGTCAATCAGAAGTATGTACAGTATATATTCAAGATTTATTTGCTCCAGCAAAAATGTGGGAATTGAAAACTTTGTAATCACGGAAATGCAAAGATAAAAAGAAAACATAGCTGTTACAAAAAATTGTGAAGTTATACAAACAATAATTTAAATGAAAGAGCAATAATTTAGAATTCCATGAAGTCTTAAAATTTGTATTACAAATATGTACTCTTACAGAGAATAAGACACTGGTTAGCATCCCCCGTAATACTTTCCGATAGAAAAAAGGTGTAAAATAATGTATAATTGAGGTTCCCATATTCCATAAGGCTGAACAAAATTCAAAGCTGTAAACATTCATAGCATTTGACTTGGAAATGAACAAGACAATCTTCATCTGTATAAGAAAATTGTAACAACACACTTATTTTGTCTAGGAGTTAGTGATCACACTAAACATGTAACTTTGCATTCATGAACAAAGGTCCATCCAGGTTCGCTTCTTTAGTTTCATCTGCTATGCTCTTTCAAGGTTGATAAGGACATTTGGATCTTTATCTTGGTAATAAAGTCTACCCACAATAAAACTTTGATCTACACACGTATTTTCTACTGTAGTAGAAATAACTAATGCTGCATGAAACAAAAATTGCTAAAACGTAAAGCAGAATAACTGCACAAAAAGTTAATCACTTGATTGTAGTACAAGTCCTTAGCATTTTCTACATCTGTTCTCACAATTAATATATGAATGGTTCATTTGTAGCGCTTTTATTTCTCCCTCTTATTTCATACCAGTATTTTTTAACAGGATTAGAGGTAAACCAAGGAAAACTTGTGAAGAATTTCCATTTCAGCAACTACTAATCAACAGGCACTTGTTTTACTAGGACTAGGGCTTATGATTTACTAATAACAAATAATATATAAAAATAAAGGAGGCTTTATGAGGGAATATACTAAGAAATAGGGGTTTGTTTCCATTTTCTCAGGCTATTTTCTTATTTTCTTACACAAAGTTGCAAATCCTAAGAAGGAACAAAAAGTATTATAATGCCTCACAGCTTACCTGTGGACCGAATGCAGTAGGTTAGGTTAGTTTAAACCAAGTTATTAGTTGACTTCCTTAGTGATCTTAGATCATTGTGAAAACTCTGAGACCACTGGGAGATGGAATAGAGGAAATAGGAAGTGTTATGAAATATAGGTTGAAAGTCGCATTTCTTTGTGATGCTCTGTATCTCACTGTTTTAAAGAATGAAGGGAGTGTTGTTTAGTTTTTACCAAAAAAAGATAGATCAGTGGAACAAAGTTTCTGAACATTTTGTGGTATATTAGATTGATGTTTATAGGTAGGAGAGATGAAAAATTACATAGGTGATAGGGTGTTGCAGCTGTAGAGACAGCTACCTGTTAAAAAAGTATGCAAGATGACCCAGTGAGAGGACTAGAATCAAAAATATCATTCTCTTTTCTTCAAGTTATAGTGATGCTAAATCCTAAATCTTCCTACAAATTGTTAAGCTGTTCTATCTTTATATCGTTATGACTAGAAAAACACTTCTAAAAGCATGGGTCTTTCCTAGAGAATTGCAAACAATTTAGGCACCATTTCTCTTATGAGAAAGAAGACCTAATTTTGCTGGAAAACTAGATTGTCTATACTTAATATATTAAAAAAATATAAGTATAAATATATAATACTTGTGTGAAAATGCCGTAATTGAGTTGTATTAAGTTGTATCTCTAATGGAGCTACATGAACTTGAAGAGATATAAAACTATTCCCATTCCACCTCAAAATTCTGTAACTACTGATCAGATGGATCTGATGCTGCATATAATGATCCATTTGTTCATATTATCCTAAATTCAGTTTTATGAGACAGTTCTAATCCCAGTGACTTTCATGATTCCTCATTTAGACATTTAAAGTCACATGAAAATGTGTCAACAATTTCTTTCATATTCCTCAAAACAGTCACAAATAACTTGAATATTGAAATGATGTGCTGGTCTGTCTGCTGTTAAAGGCAGCCTGCTCAAGCAGTAGAATGTCACTTTTTTTCCCAGTTCCTAAGGTGACTTTAATGAAAACCTAAGAACAGGTAGTAACTTGAAATTGTAAATAAAAATAATTAATTGGGGTTTTGTGTGTGTTCTGCTTTCAGTGACTTTAATTGCCTATTTCAGACCAAGGAATAGCATGACCCAAAACCAGTGGCAGTTATTGCCAAGAAATTTCCTTTTTACTGATACCTTTGTTAACATAGTGTTGAAGGGTAATCATAAATGAACTTTAAGCCTTTTAAAATCTGCAGAAATACAAGTCTGAATCTCTTTGTAACAATGGATATCAACAACAAGAAAGGTTAAAGGTAGGTGAGAAATGTATTTTTTAGGTTTTTTCTTTCTTCTTTTGGCACTCATGTATTCTGACCTTTAGTAGGTGGAGACAACTAACTGTACATTCTGCCTACATAAAAGCTAATCAGTATTTAACAGGAAAAGTGAAACATCCTTGAATCAGTTATAAAACGTGTAGTGTGTGTGCCGCCAGCATGATATGCACACAGGACTTCTGTGGTTTTTCAGGTTTTCATTTTAACACTAAAAGTAATCCAGGTTATAGGATAAGCAGGGAAATGGAGGAAGATGAGCACAGGTTTGGTGACTTGTTTGAGTCTCTGCGTTTTAAGTTTTTAGTTAAACACATGCTGTAAGCTTGTAAAAATCTTTAGTGCCTCCAAGAGTGCTATCCTTCTTTTTTCTGCCCTGCTGTTGCTTCATAACTCTGTTGCCTCTCTCATACCTTTGTTGCCAACTGTTACCCCCAGTTCCTCTCAGGGTACCAAGAGTAGGCTTTTTTCTAAGAAGCAAATAGAAACTAGAAGCTTGGCCTAAGTGCTAAGAACCTTCTTCATTTTCAGTGGGTGCCAGAAGTATACGGAATTGTGTGGGTGCATAAATAACCAGACAGTGTTACAGAATAAAGATAACAAAGGTTGAGGGAAGAGGGGGCAGATTGTGTGTTTGGGGTGGTTTGTGTTTTTCTGTAAAAAGTTTGAGTAGATCAGTATGCCAGCAGTTTATGATGTACCTTTGAACCAGAAAATATAAGAGGAAATGTTGTACTGTCCGCCTGCAAAAAAATTATGGTAGTCTTATGATAATTGTGAACTAAAAGCATCAAGATGAAATATTTTGACTTTTGAATAATTTCTGATGTTTTTCATTTCTTTCCTTCTTGCTGAAATAACTGGATGGATTTAATACTTGGAATTGATCAACCAAAGCAAATTCAAGTGTTCAGTTCTTCTAATATGCAGTGTTTTCTGAGAGGTTCTCAGTGAGGTTTTTGGATAGGGAGTTCCTGTAGAAATAATTAAGGATTCTCTTGGTATCACAGGACAGAGTTCTCAAACCAACTGATTAAATGCTTCCTTGCATGCTACTCTTTGCAGACTATTCATTATATGTATTTACTCCATCTTTACATGGCTTTGCAAATGGCATGCAACCACATTTGCCTTGGTATTGTTTCATCCCTGATCTCATAATTATCCAACCTACACATAATTTTGAAAATGTAAAAATACCATCTTTTGCTGGGTAGAAGGACGAAAGGAGGTGAGAAGGGATATAGTTTTTGTTTTGCACTACCTTTGTTTTGCTCTGCCTCAATGCAGACAAATCCATTTTCCAGGACTGCTCACTTTGTCTGTAGCAGGTAGATGCTGAGGCCTCAAAACTGAGACAGATGGTGTGCATAATTTTGTGTTTGGTTTGCAGGAAAGAGGAAGAAAGCAACCCTAAACTTTAAAGTACCAAAAATAGTATGTCTGTCATCTTTGCTTTCCAAGTGACTTTCTAGAGAAAGGTCCCTCTGGTTCAGGCTAAGAGCTTTTAACTAATAGGACAGAAGATTGCACTGCCATTTCCTTTGGCATCCAGGTCTGTCGAGAAATGAAAAAAAACTCTGCATACAGCACTTAGTATTCTAATCCAAAATGAGAAACTGGAAATCCTCACTCAACCAAGACATGACATAGAAGTGGAAGTGGATTACTATTAGAAAATAGAATTTGCTTTTTAGAAAACCTGCTTGTACCTTTTGCACAGGTTTTGACAGTAGTTTTTATCATGTTCTTTGCTGAGTATAAAATTGATCAAGAAATTGAGATGAAAGATCAACTAATATCAGTTTAAGAGACAGAGAGAGGAACTGGCAAAACTAGTTCTGCCAATATTCATTTCATTTGGAAAATGTGTTTGGTAGAGTCAGGGTAGATAAATATACTAGTATGAAGTTCTTTTTGATAATATGAACTTTGAAGTATTACGGACACTTCAGTAGTCCATGACAGGCATAAACATAATTATGTGAATGGTAGCTGGGGTAAACAGCAGGTATTCTGTTTGAATGGAATTTGGAAGCTACTTGACTTCAGCTTGAAATCTGCAGCAATATGAGGACTGATTAGTAATGGCTCTATCATTCTTTCCTTCAAGAAATATAAAAAAAGAAGGTCATTTGAGGATTCATTTAACAAGGATAATTTCTGAATAACTAATTTATTGCATACTTTTTGTGTAATATATATGCAAAAAAGTAGCTAAACTGATTACAAGTTCAAGTGCTGGCTACTCTCAGACTCCCAATACCTACTGTTAGGGTATCCTCTTGGTTTAATAAACTTGTTGCTGGAACTTAACCTTATCGCAGAAATATCTGACCACCTGCAGTTAGTCCTGCCCACCTACCTGCAGCTGGTCATACCCATGCTTTAAAACATGCTCTGCACAAGTAGGAACTTACACTTGGATGAGGAGAATTGCTGGACAGGATGCTACAGCTTATGAAGTTTAATCATAAGCTCACATAGTTACAGAGCTACTTGTTTTTATTATTATTCTGTTGCCTTCTGACATATGCCAGATTTTTTTTTATTGAAGTGATATAATTGTCTGATGGTTTCTGTGCTTCTTCCAACTGTGATTATACTACCAAGCTTTCCTTGTATGTCATTTCAAGTTTTCTTCCCTGTCGTCAGGTTTATCTTCCATTATCTTTTGCATTTACTTACATTAACTGTGTTTTCATTTTCTGCCCCATGTAAAGAAATATTTTCTGGTGACAAAAACAAGAGTTTGGAACTCAGTGGCATCTGTTTCCCTCTGGTTCAGTATGCGTGCTATAAAACTTTGGATAAAGAATTTCCATGTGCTAATTTTTTGTCATATATGGAATCAGTAGACATGCCAGGGTTTAAAGATACTAATATGTCAGTCCATTAAAGCCATATTCCTAGTTTATGTCATCAAGCAAATGCCCAAACTAAATCAACTGAAAAAAAATAAGAACTGAGCAAGTGCTGCAGGTCTTGTTCTGTCAGCCTTATTAATGCTATCAAATATTTCTTGTCATAAGAAGCCTCTCACAGAAATTTTAATGGAGGTAAAAACAGAAAAGACTTATCCAGTGGAGGGAGCTTTGTTGCTTGGGTAGATGTCTGTAAAGGAGATAGCTTAATTCTTTCCAGAATACTGGAAAAAGTATGTGATAAGAGCCAGGGGAGTGGACCACTTTCAGAGACCTTGTTCATGCCCTAGCAGGAATACCAAGTTGGAAGCATGAGTCTAGAATTTGGCTACAGAGGGAAAGTTGGGTATTCAGTTCAAAACTAGTAGTAGTGAAGGAGGAAAAGACCCCAATGCTTAGGAGAAGATGCTAGCAGTGTTTATACAGAACAGTTCAAAGACTAATATATAAAATGTCTCCAGGATATAACAAAGAGTTGACCTTTGTATCATGTAGAACAGTTGTTTACTAGAGAGATAATCACCTTTTTATCTTCTGGTAGACTTGATAATGTGTAATATATATATATAGTGTGTGTGTATTTAAAGAAAATACTTGTGAGAACCTAACGTGGTTGAGATCTGTGATGTTCTAAAACTCCTGCCTGTTAAATTGTGTCAGGCCTTTAGGTATCCTAGCCAAAAGTGGCAGTGTATTTAGTCAGAAAAATAATTAACATATGTGAAGCTAATGGAATCGGACCCCTAGTGAATGTCTGGAAATTTTGCCTTCAGGATGAGATCTAGGCAATGCTCATATGACCTCTCAAAGGCGCTGCATTTTTGTTTTGTTTGACTAATTCCTTGTTATTACTCATTACAGATTTATTAAAGCAGATCTGTATGATGTTTGGTAATATTCACTGTATAAAATATCTTCAGTTTTCAAGAGTGTGAAGCATCAAGTCAGTACAACTGGAAATCTGTGTATTTATCTTCACTCCACATGCCTTTACATAAGCAAATTATTAGTTTCTTGCATGTTCTTTGAAATTTGTTTCCCTTATCTTCATTATCTTGATTCAGGAGTTCGTCTGTATTGTACGGACTGATACTTGAAAACACATTTCATGTTCTTATGCATGTACTTGAAAGACGCGGTTGCAATTTTCTGAGGTTTTTTCCTTCCTTCTCCCTCTCCCTTTCCTTCTCCATCTCCCTAACCACATTGAGCACTGTAGTGTTTCTGCTTCTGGTTTCTTTTTGCTTCTATAAACTATTTAAGAAACATAGGTGGCCTGTGCAAAATTTTGTCCATCAAGATTTTGGTTACCATCCCCCCGTCTCACCTTTCTCACCTCTCTGTGGTAGATCATGTAAGTAATGGAGTAGAACTGTCTTCAATTATTTTATGACACCTAAGCTTTTTTTTTTTTAAATTGCAGTTAGAGTCAGATAACTGGTACGATATGTGAATTTAATTAAACAGTGAGTTTAGGACAAAGTGAAATTTCTGTACCTATTATTTTTTAAAACTTCTGTTCCATTTAAAATCTTTCCTGTGAGACCCATAGAGCTTTCCCTATATGCTATTCTTCAATAGCTCCAGCTTTTCCATTTGTAGTATTTGTAAGTTTTTTAAAAAATTCTATATGCCTATTTGTCAAAGGCTGGTTATTGCTGTTTCCATCAGTGAGTTAATAAGTTGTTGTGGTAGTAATGTGTCTTTTGTAGCTTTTTATACCTTGTTTTTTTTAAGTCAGATTTAGATTATATTTTCATCTTCTAAGATCAAAAACACTGGAATTCAGATTCAACAGTGATGAGTTGGATAGTACAGAAGTGTGGAAGATACAGATGCTAGGTCTATGTTTAATCGTAATAAAGGTGTTGGATCCACCACCAACCGTGCTTGTAAAGATCATCAGCTGCTCTCCTTCTCCACCTCTATTTCTGGCACAGCTAGACAGAGCAACTTGCCTTAAGATGGTCTTTCAGGGCCACCAAAATAAGATTCACCCCCAAATTAAGCAATCCCTTTCCCTTCAAGCCTTTTCAATATGATTGGTCCTTGTCTCTTAGTGATAAATGTATATGGACTCCTGACTTTTGCAAAAGAGACAGAGACTTGCTGTGTCAAGAACTATTCTAACCTTGGTTCTACTGTGCTTTCTATGAATCTTTGTTTTTTTCATGCTATTTTCTGATAGCATGACAAAAATCATTGTCTCATCATTTTCTTCACAAATATTCTTGTACTGCACTGTATTTGCACTCCTGGTTCTCCTTAATTAGCTACATCACAGTATTTAACCATCACAAAATCCTTTCCTTCTACTTCCGTAGATCTGCTCAGCTGTTCCTTTCTCTTACTGCTGCATGGATTATGAATTTAATAAATTGTGGATTAGAAGTGTCAGTCAACTGTGTTGTCTTTTATTATCACTTGCATTTGCAAACCTTATTTTGAGAATGATTATAATGTTTTGGTAATTACTTGATATGCCTTCACTTTACTACAGATATGTGTCTGTTAGACTTCTTAAGCTGTCCTTTTGCAGTTATTTTTAAACACATTTATACTGTTTGATAGTAATTCTTCAAGACATCAGTTTCTAAATGCCAAATGTTATTCTTTCTACTTTTCTATTTCTACTATTCCACTGCCTTCATCCAACCTTTCTCTACATTTGATTTGTCTTCTACAACTTTTCCTCCTTTCCTAGTGCCTTCCACATTCTTACTGTTCTGTACATTAGATCTTTAGTCAGCCTCATTAACAGCAAACAAAATATACTGGTTGTCATATATTAGTTGAAGTTGAGTTTATGCTCTAGGTCTGATATTCTGGCTTACCGTAATCTACGTATAAACTTAGTTACTAACAGCTGTTGTTTGTGAGCTAACTACTAAGACAAAAACTGCATGTTTAGTTATTGACCATGAAAAGGTCCAAAAATCATGCTCACTTTTCACCACGAAGAGGGGGCTTTTCACACCTTATATGATACCTGCAACACAAAGCTATAATATGCTTATGCAAATATATTTTTTGGTGACTAAAGAACAACTGAAGCCAAATTGATCAGGTCTACAGGCTATCTCTTTCTTATGTGAGTGTGAAAACTCTAAACTCGGGCATATTTTGGAGGTCACAGGTCCCAGAATACATAAAATATCTGGCAGACACAATGACATGTCAGAAAATAGTTTTAACATAAATTTAATTGGGGTTTTCACTAGCTGTCAGGATTCATCAGAAATTTGAAGACTGTCTATAAGATTACAACCTAGGAAATAATGTGAAATGTAATAAGGAAAATAACAGAAGTCAGATGAGAAAAACGTGTTTGCAAGTGAAAGTATAATCAAAATAACCTTTGATTTGTTGACTCTTTACTCCCCAGTTCTCTATGGGACTGAGTGTCTGTAATTTTGCCTATATTATGGAGTTGATAAATACCAATCCATTATAAGTATGCTGATTTGACATCCAGAGAATGATGGCAGCAGCTGAAAAATATATTTAGGAAAATAGGTAGAATGCCATTAAAATCTGTTTAATATTTTCAGTAACATCTGTCTTCTGCCTGTATTAGAGACTTTTACAAATTAGTTTCCAGAAAATAATTGAAGGCTATAACCTACATTTAAAAAAACAGTAACATTTAAGACTGAGTGAAGAAGCTTACTCAGTTATAATTGCTTGGTGAAGTTCACAACAGTTTAAATTCTTAGTATTTTTAGTATATTAGTGCTGAAAATTAACACATATTTAGTATACTCCCTCTGTCATTCATTTCATTAAAGTCAATTCAGTACAAGGGGTAGTAGTTTACTCAAATCCTGTTGGCAGTTATTGATATATTTCTGCAGTGAAAAATGGAGATGGGGAGATAGTAAGAACAATCCAGAGGAAAAATGTCTCTTGCTTAGATTACTGCATGAAAAATCTTTGGCTTAAGAATATAAAAAGTGCAATTAAATGAAAGAGTTTCTTTACATTTCTCTTTCAAAAAGACTTTTCTTAAAATAATTGTAATAGGAAAAAATGTTAAAGTAATTAGGGCTTGAAGTAGCTTTTCCTTCATTCCCTTTCCTTTACTTGTCGCTCATGCGCTCTCTCGCTCACACTTGCTCTCGCCTTGTCTGTCTCCCTGCTTCTTTCATTCTGATGGAAAGTCTTCACAATTCCAATAGATGAACCACTATTAGCATAAGGTTCATCAATTCAGGGTAAGGACCGTTTTGCGTGAATTGCATTGTCATGTTTTCATGAGCCTTCAAAGGCTTCTTAGCAGAGTCAGAGGAAAAACTCATAGCATATTTTCCGTTTCAAATACAATACTGTAAGAGTTGCTGTAGAAACTCGTTTCCTTGTCTGTGAGTTCTGTTTATAGTGTAGCTGTTGCATTCATTTTCCTGCTTGGATAAATTAAATATTTGGATGATCCTGACATGTATAAAAAGCAGATTAAATTACTTAAGTTCTCACTGGGTGAAACCTTGAAGGGACATGGTAGAAGTCTGAATTTTTAATTTAAAAATTCTTAGTAAAGAGGTTTCATTAAAGACACTATGGGAAAAGTTTCTAGTGAACCGATAAGTTCTTCCTTGTAATATTAAATGGTTATACTGCTCTGTTTTAATGATACTGACGCTAGAAGGCCATGTATTCAGAGTTTTCTAGAAATGATCGTGTTAACAACATACTTTGAGTTTGAATAAGTAGGTCATTTTCTTGCTGATTTGAGTGAGAAATGTGGTATGTTTCTCGATTAATCCCACCTATAGCGTTCTTCCCTAATCACGTTCTGTTTTGTTGTTCTGATGTTCTCGGTTTCTGCAATTGCTTATAATTTCTTTATATCTTAATATTAATTTTTAATATATATCTGTGAAACAGTTAATGTATTGGCCTTCTAAAAAAAATAATCTGTACTTGCACCTTATAATTGCTTATATTTTGTTACAATTCCTTCATATAAAAAACATCATATAGCACCTATAAATTCTACTGCCTTCTTGGAACTGCCATATAGTGATTAAGACTTTGGTAAATGCAGATCTTCCTCTACACTCCATGCAGAACTGGATATGATCTCAGTGTACATACACAAAATATACCAGCTATTCTTATTTCATTGAATACCAAGCGAGACATTCTCTTGTTGATAAACTGGCTGTTTCACGCAAGGACCTGCCATGCCAATGAATTTGTGAATGTAGCAGATGTTAGTTTAACATGCCAAACCTTGGTTCTAGTTTTAAATGTGTGTAAATAGAGACATAAAAATATTAGAAACATATCTGAACCTGCAAGTGGTCTGTGGGATAATATTTAAAATTTCTCATTGATTGCAGAAGAATACTTTCTCATTATGTAATTTTCTGCTTATTCTGTGTGCTAAAGACTGGCCTGGAACCTGGAAGAAAATGCTTTTCTATAATCTCATATGTGTGCAGTATATGTACCAAACCTTATCAAGTAGTGATCTTATGGTAATTTATCTGAGTTTATCTCATGGACTTTCATAAAGTACCTTGCCAGTGAATGCATTGTGCAAGTCCTTTGGTATTTTTTCCCCTTTCCTATCTGTACCTGTTTCTTTTTTATATTTTCACCTATAGCTGATTTCTGAAACTAAGGATTTCTTTGGTTTTTATTTGTGTTGGCAACTACAGTCCAATGTTGGTTGTTTTTTTTTAATTTGGAAGAGATTGAGGGAAGTAAACAAACTTTACCAAGCTTAAAGCCTCTAGAGTCCTCATGTGGACCTGTGTTCAGAGTACTTGAATGCCACCTCTTTCTAGTTCAGCTTCTATAATACGAATTGGGTAAGCAAATCTTGTATCTCTGTGGAATCTTCTCAGGTGTTCAAGAACAGCAGCAGCTATGCGAGTGGTGATCTGGCCAAAGAACCCAACTGTGTGGTTCAGTAGCAGTGTATTTCTCCCTGGTAGCTGAATAAATTAGAGCACATGCAGTTGCAGAAGGCAAAGCAGAATGGCATGGAATGCTGCTGTTGTATTTTGGGGAAAGTTTAATGAATGTCAGGTAGCACACTTACTTTGAGAAAGTGACCTATTAGTTAAATACTCACAAAGAGAAACCTCAACCAGTCTCATGTGACAACAGTTTTATTGCAGCAGTTTAGTTCTGGTTTTACCTAAAGGATGGAGATATTTTTATTTTCCACCTTTCTGAATTCAGTAGTAACATCTTCTGCTGTGGCACTTTCAAGAAAAATGCTTTTTATTTTATTATTAAATATTCAAAGCCTGCAATAATGAAATGGCAAACATTACTGGAAAAGTCTGATTTTATTTTCTAACGACTCATTGCTCTGAAGTTGCATATTAACTACATCTTTAACTGCTTCATAACTGCTTACAGGATAAAATTGTCTTTGGAGATTACACGGAAGTGACAATTCCTCTTAAGTGCTTCATTTTATCATTTTTGTTTTTATTAATTTCCGTGGTATTTTAAATACTTAGGGAAATAGTTGTCATACTGGCTTAGATGTTGTTAGCTTGCTGAAATTATTTAGACTTTTGAGTTGGATACACTTCAACTTTTGTTTACTTTTATAATGCTCACTGGGAATTAAAGTCTTCCTCTCTAAAGTAGTATAGGATAAACAGTGTTTTCTGTCAGAAACAGAAAATCACAACCACCCTTTTGGCCCCCTTGCTAATCATGTTTACTTAACTCTCAACACAGTCTAAAATGGACTTTAGTGACATTTGCAGACTCTGTTATCTAGTAAATGCTTGTCTGAGTGAAAATGCCAAGTCAGCCCCTGAAGTCAGAACTGTGTGCCTTCAGCTTCCATTAAAACACATGAATATGGTGCTGGTTATCAGCAAAAACCGTAGAAATGGGCAGCATAAAATACTCAATAAGCATAGGCATCCTATCAGCATCCATAGCCATTGGAGTCACGTAATAAGCCTCATCCTGGCTTTATCAAAATCACAGAAGATTTTGACGATGTGCCCCAGCAGAGGGGAATGTATGTTCTGCATACAAATACCTGCCTCAAAACAAAATATTCATGGGGGTGGGGGGAAGCAAAAAAACTTACAAATGTTCAGAATGACAATTGTCCAGCCTGACTGTTACTGTAGTATAGGTAAATGTCTCTTATATCTTCTTTTTTTTTTCCTAGTGCATGTGCTTCTGTAGATGACAGACTAAGAATTGCTAACTTAATTAAAGTCAGCAGAGATGTTTCAGTCACTGAGATAGGACTCTGGAGTTCTAATGCTGATGAGTGTACTTTTTGCACTGTCCAATTTACTTTTCCTATGTGAATTCTTGTCTCTGGCAGTAGAAGGACAAAAGAGAACTTGGCTTTTTCTTCACTAATTCTCAGAATTTCATAATTGACTGTAGTTGCAGTGATGTGTTTTATTGGAGAAAGCTACAGATATGACTTTTTGAATTTGATATTGTCCAGACATAATTAATAATTTCATTACATCGTGAAGTGCTAAATACTATTCTCACAATATTCCCAGGTTGAGGAAAACTGGAGGAAAAAAACCCTCTGTTCTTGGTGAGTGTAGAAACAGATAAAGCAGCTCATTAGAGATAATGCTGAATTATCATCAGCTAACTGAGGTATTTTCATGGCTAAGGTAAATATTTAAATTCTAATGATTCTGTGTTTCATTAAGGAAAAAACTATAAAGCAATGGATAGTCCAGATTTTACTTGCACTTGGAATGTTGGAGGTCTAGTTACCATGGCTTTTATAAACAAGCATGTTGCTTGTTCAAGTTTCCAAGTTGTTTACTATCACATTTGTTGTAGGCCGTGTCTGGCAGCAGATTCCATTTTTTGTCAGAATCCTCTTACAATGGGGCTATTAACACCTCATTTAAGGCTCTCTGCTGTAAGCTGTAGAGAGAAGACAGTTGTTAAGAAATGTAGGACCATTATAGGAGAGTCATATTTTATCCTCGATACAGTCTAATTTCTAACAAGTTGTCAGCATACAAATGGTTCTACAGCAGGATGATTTCATGAGACAAACTCAGTTGTGAATTTCAGGAAAGCATTTCAGTTTAACCTGAGTCAGGGATAGAAGTTACCCAACACAGGGTAATGTTCTATGCTGATTGGTAAAGCGATATTTTAAATATACTTGACAATTCTCTATTAGTATTAAAAAGAAGACATTGAAGGAGGCTCTAAATTGCCTTTCTGTCTATTGTTCTGCTGCCAGAATGAAAAGTGGCTTAATACTAGCAAGTTACTGACACAAAAAAGTGAAAGACAGAATTAAATCATCTTCATTTAGGGTATCTAGCTGCTTTTCATAAATTTGTCAAACTGGAACCCAGAAGGTTTGAAATTTTGGATTTAAGACATGCTTTTGAAAATTAGCATGGGAACTTAAAGAAAATATTGACACATAGGTGGTTTGCTTGGTTACTGCCGTACAATCTGCAAGAAATGTTATGGTACATAAAGTATAGTTCATCAAAAGTAACCAAAGGACAAGGAAAAGGGGTGGTTGTTGGTTTTTTTTAAAGTAAGCTAAATATATGAGTGGATGAGCTTCCCAGGCTTTGATGTAGCCGGCTTTTTATATGAGATTTGTTCTGCCAGTTCTGAGCAGGAGAGAGCATGCATGTCAAATCCTTTTCCAAACAAGCCTCCCTGATTTCTGCCAGAGAACCAAACTTACTAAAGCCAGGCAAAGTTAACCCTTATTTAAGAAAAAAATAGCGTTATGTAACTTGAAAGAAAGAAAGAAAGACATTGTAGCTCACTGGAATGATACTCCTAACAATAAGCATGGATTTAAGTCACTAAATAAATGATGCCATTGTTTCCAAAATGAGATAAGGCCAATTCAGAACAAACTTTCAAGTCACTAGAACAAATGGTAATTTCACAAATCATCTTTTAACTTTTCTGAAAAATACTGAAAAATCAGTCAGCAATTAATGAAATTTTATAGCTGAAAAAAACCCAAACTTACTGGTAAAATGTGAGGTACATAAATGTGTTTCTTTATATTCTTTTACTACTACCATACAATTAATACTGGTATAAGTAATAGCATAAGCAGTAAAACTTAGAAAATATTTACCTTTCTGTCATAAATATTGGATAGTATGTTATGTCCTTTCTTTATGGCAAACAAAATTCAGAACAAAAGAACGGCTTTGAAAGATAAAATCTGATCCTCCTAAAAAGGCATGCACATACTAAGAACCCCCGCTGAAGCCACATCTAAATCCCAGTTTATACTCAAACAGTGAAAGAGCAAGCTCTGGAGTGCCAAGCCTGATCAGGCAGTATTTGGAGTGAAACATTTAGAATCAATGCTCTGGATAATGATATTCTGCAAAGCTTTACAGATAGAGGTTAAAATGTAATAACAGATGAGTACTGGTATGATTTTAGTGTCTTGTGAAACCAATGACTGCGGATTTGGACAACATAAATGTAACTTATTAAAGGAAATATCAAGGGTAGGAAATGTCTGCTTGTATTCAACTTGTTGCGTACCACTTGTATATTTCATGTTTATGCACCCATGGAATGTTTCAGAAAAACATTGGGAAACTACATCAATGTTTTGCCAACAGAAAATGCAGTACAGCGTTATTTAAGGACAGAATAACATTTTTAAGACTCCAGATTTCAGACTGCAACTTTATCAGTGTTGTGGTTTAACCCCAGCGAGCAACTAAGCACCACGCAGCCGCTCACTCACTCCCCCCCCATCCAGTGGGATGGGGGAGAAAATCAGGAAAAGAAGTAAAACTCCTGGGTTGAGATAAGAACAGTTTAATAGAACAGAAAAGAAGAAACTAATAATGATAATGATAACACTAATAAAATGACAACAGTAGTAATAAAAGGATTGGAATGTACAAATGATGCGCAGGGCAATTGCTCACCACCCGCCGACCGACACCCAGCCAGTCCCCCAGCGGCGATTCCCTGCCCCCACTTCCCAGTTCCTATACTAGATGGGACGTCACATGGTATGGAATACACCGTTGGCCAGTTTGGGTCAGGTGCCCTGGCTGGGCATGAGAAGCTGAAAAATCCTTGACTATAGTCTAAACACTACTGAGCAACAACTGAAAACATCAGTGTTATCAACATTCTTCACATACTGAACTCAAACCATAGCACTGTACCAGCTACTAGGAAGACAATTAACTCTATCCCAGCTGAAACCAGGACAATCAGCTTTGTATGTTGGCTGTTGGTTGTTGACCTTGCTGAAAATATGTAGCAAATTCTTTGAGTTCTCTGTACCCATTTGCTCTTGCTTTTATGGGAACCCATATGCTTTTAAACATTGTAACTGGTTCTAATTATTGCTTTTATACCACCTAGTATCCTCCATAAATCAGAATCTATTTTTAGATATGGTCAAAGGATTTGTCATAAGCTCTCAGAAAACAGTTGGTTTACAGCCCAAGTATTTTACTTCTTTAATCTGTGGCTAGAAGGAAGGTTATTCACTTTAAACTTCAGAAAAAATGAATGAGAGAGACATATTCTCTCTAAAATGAGAAAGAAGTATTATAAACATAAAATATTGAGTATTCTACCTCTGATATAAATGCAAAAGCAATTCTGAGAAGACAAAGCTGTTTTTGTAAGTTTTGTTTTAGTAATCAATGTCAAACTTTACAAATATCCAAACCATAAACTTTCAGATCCCCATTTTCATTTGCAATGACTTGACTCTGATTTTCTTTGGCTTTACTGGAATATCCACTTAATACCTTATGTGTATGTAGCTTCTTGGAAACAGATTTTAAAACCCAGTAATATTGTAGCTTATTTTAGCAGAAATTCAAATGGATTTTGTTCTTGTTTGATATCACTAAATCCTTTTCTTTTTTTGGTTGGAAAGGGATAGACTTTTATAAGACCCTTTGAAATGATCTATATATGTTAACATGAAAGTAAGGAGAAGGGGGTTTTCAGATACTAATCATTTCATCTCTTCTGAATATTTGCAGACCATAGTAATTATCTTTCTGTAAGTTCCCAAACGATATTTCTTGTGCTGGTTGGAGTAGAACCCAGCTACATTCCTTACCAGTCCTCAGAGCAATGATATTACACGCATCTTCTAGAATATGGAAATAATAGGGTTATCACATCCTTTCTTTTACGAACAAAAATTATCTAAAATGTAAGTTGGTTAGGTCAATGGTTATGATAGTGGGTAAGAGTGTATGCATATGTGTGTATGGATTCCTATGATAATCCTTTTAAAAGATTCCTTCACTTAAAAATATTTTCTAGTACTCAAGAGGAAACCTCAAACTTACCAGTTTAGAAATGACATATGATAGTCATTGTACTAGGCATCTGATATGCTGAATGTGAGTTCACTTTCAATTTTGTGGTATTTACCTGGAAAATACTTTTGCTGTCATTTTGGTTTGTTAAGGGTTTTTTTGTTGTTGCTCTTGTTTTTCCCTTATTTGGCAGTTGTGCTGAACATACATCCCTGAAGCTGGTTCAGGTTTATTGATGGAATAGATGTAGCATACTGCTACTTCAAGAGTATTAGGATGTTGTATGCCTGTAGTTCTTCACAGACTGAAAATTAACACTTGACCTTTCTCTCTTGGCTTTGATTGCCAAGAACCATGTTTACAACTACTTCCTCAACATCACTGTCTTCCAGGAGCAAATCTGAAGAACCCACTCTCTCTCCACTGGGATAGACATAGGGTCAATTCGGCTATTTGGCTGATGGATCAGCAGACCTACTAAGCTAAGGCCCAGACAAAGTTGTTCCATTAAATTATCAAAAATGGCTATATTTTTTTCTCCTTTGCTCTAGTACAGGCAAACACTAATTCCAGATTACTTGCTAGAGGTGCTAGAGTAACTGCATGGGTTAGTTCCATCCTGTATGTAGGAGGAAACTCAGAAACCTGACACTTCTTTTGACACTTCACATGGGGTTTTCACAGCTCACTTAATTTGATCAATTAAGCTTTGTCATCTGTTTATCTTGTGTGTCTTGAGTGTGAGTCTTACTGATGAGACTGGTTTCACACGGTCATTAGGAGGTCAGTCTTCACACAATCTGTTAGAAGTCAGTTTGTAGTCCTCTAAGCTTGCTGAAGTGGAGTCAACTTTTTTTTTAATAAACATTATTTATGACAAAATAAGGCTGCCAAAGCAGCACAGAAAATGTAAAACTGTGATAGTGCATTTGCAGTTTCTTCAGTAAGCCTACATTATGTTGAGGTTTTTGGCAGTGCATAGTTGCAAGGTCACTTTTATATAAGAATATTCTTAAACAAAACAAAAGATCTATAGCTCTAGATGCAAACTACATTTGATACACTCTTATTTTACCAAACTGCCAAAAGTTGTTTCAGGTAAAGTAAAGCTGTCCCTTTAAAACTGGTTTTTCAGCTCAGTTGGTTGGAGACAGCCTGCCAAAGTAAGGCAGGTTACTCCAAATCACTGTAAACATGCTCTGGGAAGGAGAGAACACAGTAATTGTTTCTTGACCAATTAATTACACACTTTCAGTTACTATTTTTAGTGGGCGGTTGTAATAACCTAATGACCCACAAATACTCCATGGAAAGCTTAGAAAAGTATTCTGTTTCAAGAATGTTTTTACTGTACGCTGTACAGCTTTGTTCTTTCATAGAATTTTTAATGCTAAGAATAATTTCAGAGCAAGAGATCCTGATCACAGCAAGTAAAGGAGGTGCTTTTGAACTAGCTGTAGCAAACGCACTTTTCTTAGATGGCTGGGAGCCTGAAAGGTTTCCAGTCTTCTGTAGCTTATATTGCGTGTTTTCATTGTCTCTTTATGGATTCTCAGTAGTAGATAATATTAGTGATACACACTCTAGGAGGCCTGTTCTGCTCTGGCCTACTTTCAACATGCCAGTACTGAAAGATATGAGAGGATTAGTTTAGGCTGTGGTCTCATGTATGCACTTTCAACAAGCAAAAGTCAAAGCTGCTGTCACACTGTTCTGGCCTTCCCTCAGCCAGCCTAGCCCCATGGCGCTTCTTCCCTTGGAACAGGCAAAGAATCAGCTCAGGGTGCCATGCCAGGTGAAAAGCAGTAAATGCAGCAGATGCCTGCATAAATGCTTGTGCTGGCACTAGGGTGGGGGCAGAGAGCAGTAGGTTCTTAACAGCAATGATGCCAACTTAAAACATCTGTATGTGAAGCTGTGGCTTCAGAACTCCTGCTGTTCGGTGACAATGGCCTCCTGCTCAATAACTCTACTGGAAGAAATGTTTTTGTCACTTTTGGGGTTTTCTTCATGACAGTGCAGTATAAATGGGGTTTAGTTTAACAGAAAGGACTTTTGGCCCAGGATCTTTATCTATGAGTTCATTTGCTCCTTCTGTTGCTGTTTTTTGTTTCTCATTGTGGATTTACAGTCCCTTGAGTTCTGGTAACTGAAAAGACAAAGCTGCTATAATGATTATCCTAGAAAATCAGACTCCAAAGAAACACCTGCAATTGATTTATACTCTGTTAGTGAGTTTCACCCCATGCTTCAGAAAGATATGAGGGAATGTTCACTCATTTGGAAGGAAGGAGAGCTGTAGAAACTTCCATAGGGACTGAGCAGTGTAATAGCACTGTTCCTTTCCACTTATTGTGTTGTTCCCTTTCCTGCTCATCCCGTCCTGTACCCCTCCCTTCAGTTCTTGTCTCTTCAAATGTAGTAGCCTCTCCTCAAATTCCTTCCATTTTTCCACTGTTTACTCAAAGCCAGACAAACCCCCTAATTATGAAAATTAGCAAATACAGGTCTCCTTCAGGGTGAGTTTATCTTTCCTTCTGTTGTACAGTGATAGTGCTATTAGGAATCTTGCATTCTATGCTTTTAGTACCACTTATTGATTTAAAAAATTCTCTAATGCAAGAGTGAATTTTGCTTCATAGGTCAACTAGTAACTGATTTGAGAGAGAAGAATAAAAAATAAATTGTGTGTCTCTGAGGTGACAGAAATAAATAATTATCATTTAACAGAAATATTATTTCTGTCACCTGAGGGTCTGATTACACAAACAACTGTATTAGCAGAGAGGTGAAAAACTGTAGCAATGGTGCCTAGAAAGATGAAGAAGTGACTGAATAGAGGGGGGGAAAGACAAATTCCTAAAATTACTGATGGAAAATTTTTCTGTTCCACTTACTTAAAGTTTCCATTCTCTGTCCCTAGCCACATGTTTGTCTCCATCAGGTTTTGCCAAGGCCAATTGTGTGTGTCTGAGACACAGAAACCTCTATACAATGTAGTGGAAACGTTATCATCCATGAACATGATACATGATAATAATTTGTATAGAATTATGATGATTTCAGAGCCATAGAGACACTTCACAAAATTTGTCACTGTTTTCAATTAAGGGAAATAAATCTTACATAAGGCATCACATTGTAAGGCAAAAATTACATCTAACTGTACAAACTTAGGTAAAATAGTGGAAGTAGTCAAAAAATATGGCAAATGTTACTTTCCCCACAAGTTGATAATTTGTATTTTATACATATCATTTACTCCTGACATTACAGTTCTTTTTCTACAACTTATATTTGCAGTTGAGTGTTTTTCTCAGAAATAGAGAAAAGTAAACTAGATCAAGTAAAATAAGAAGGCAATCATCTCAGCTTTTGATCAAAAGCCTGGTGTATGTGCAAAAATGTTTGGAATTTTTTTTGTCAGCTGTCAAAATTCCATCACCAAGGGATTTTCTGGTTTTAATGTCAGACACTGGTATGCAACATCCTGAGCTTTTGAGACCAGTGTTGCAAATGGGTCTGTATCTGTTTTTTCTGATCATAGCTCTGTTTTTGGAAACAAAGTACCAAATTTTTAAAAATTGCATGTAGTGTTTATATTAGCACTTAGTCTAAACATCCATAAAAATTGTTGTAGGGGTATCTGTGTTTGGATATTTGTGGGTGGCTGCAGTATGGACCCATGTGCACTGATACGAACTGTATACTGCAGCTGGTTTTTCTCATTTTAAAGATAAGACCCTAAAACTGTTTGTTTACACAAAGCAAAAAAGTACAACTCTAAATACACTTCCACAATGGCTTTCTTTTACTGAAGTGGCAGTGTAAAAAACGATTTTCCTGGGCAGATGACAAACACTGGGTGCTCCAGACAGAACAATTGAGCATTTCAGAATGAATTATACTAACTTGCTGAACCAGACTCTTTTCCCTGTGGGCATGTATCTGTTTGCATATATTTATCAATCTGCTTGGAAACAGAATAAGGAATACTTATTCATTGCCTTTTAGAGAAGAATCTGAATGGATCTTTTTTTTTTATTGTATTAGGAAAAACAGGCATCCTAGGGAAGATTGTAGCCACTTAGTGTAAACTAGAAAGAGGCTTTAAAGGCTCTTCTTCCCACTGATTTTCACGCAGTGAATTGTTAGTTCGTCTTTCCTTCAGATAATTCCAAACTCTGGTTTAACATTGAAGCATACTATAATTGCCTGTCTCCTAGTTTAGCCTCCCTAAGGGAGGTAATTCAGGAAGCCCATACTTTCTTGTAATTTCTTGATTGTCAGGCTATTTTACTTCTTTATTTTTATTCATGACCACCCATGAAGCACTTTAAACTTAATCTGATTGCTAGGACTTTAACAACAAGTTCAAATGCTTCCAGAATTAAAACAGTTCTCAAAATAATGGGCCACTTACTACATTTAATATTTTAGTAGCCAGCTTCTCATGAAAAAACTTACTGGTTTGTTAAAGTTATGACCTTGTGGCCTCAAAGTCAGCTTAGGTCTGATATTAACAGTGGTACTTTGCAGAGTACAGGTCTAGCTAGCAAGCACCACACAGAGCAATTACACTATTGAGAAATTACTGGAATTCTCTTCCTTTGTGACAAACTCTGTCTAGCAAAAACTGTCCCAGCATTTGACGTAAAGCAAACGCTTACTGGTCACTGTGAAAGACGTTGCTTGAGAAGAAGTACAGGTTGTTCACGCTGCTTAATGCACACAAAGCATCTTAGGAGGCTGGTCGTGCATCATCTCCTATGTGGTTAGTAAGGGGGGGAGCACTTATAGGGGTTGTTTCAGATTATTGGTCTGCAGAACCCAGGAGCACTTCAGTGTTCAGGTGCCCCTTCAAATCATGCTATGATTTTATCTCATGAGAAGAATCAGGATGCACCATCCTGTCTTCTCAAATTTTATTTCCACATCAAGGAAGCCCAGTTTTCTTGTTTTCCTTTTTCTTTTGATGTCCTTGCAAATCAATGCGATTGATCATTTGATAATTTCTAAGCTAGGGTGCTTATAGCTCCTATTCTTAGAACTCTGAACTGAAAACCAAAATATGAATACAAATAACTTTAGCATAGCTTATATCTCTCCTTCAAATAGTTATGTCAAAAGCCAAAAATACTGCTGAAAATAATGAATTTGTTATCCACATTTTTTTCCATAATGAGGAAAACATCATACTGTATGTTCCTTCAAGAGTATACTCAGGATCTAGGAATATACCCTCTTCATTTAAAGCTCCCTTTCTTTTTGTGAAAAATGTATTAAGCAACTAGGATGGCACTTCCACTGTTTTTGCTTATTGATGCTTACTTTCTAATTAACCTGACATAACCTATACATTCAAAACAAAGCTGGTGCCCATCTTGATTTATTGTGAATGTCTGCTTATATCTTCAAAGCATAAAGATTTAAAGCAAGGCTGCTTGCTTTCTATGGCTATTAAAATATATTGGCAGGAGTTTGAATGTCTTGGGAAGAATCTGACTAATCTGTACCAACCTCTTTTCAGTGAAAGCAGTCATTCACTTTCACCCTCTATCTAGTAGATTATAAAAGCTGGTAGAACTTTTTAGTAAAGAACAATGCCAAATTACTAATTGGTGGAATTGGATAACTAGGGAATAACACAGTTTTTAAAAACCTCCAAATTTTGATTTATTAACACTTTACAAACTAACCTGCAATTTCACATTACAAAGAAATTGTAGATTTTTATTACACATGGCAGTTGTTACCATAACATGCCATGATGATTTTCCTCTCTATGCTTTTGCTGATCATTTCCAGGGCCACAGCAGTCTCACTACCATAACCTGTGTAGCGTTTGATTTATTTTCATGTACTCTTTTACTTTTCCCCCAGACTTGTTCTTTATGCTAGGGATCAAGAAATGGTTCAGACTGATAATTATGAATCTGAGCTCCAGGGGAGTTCAGAGATGGGATTTTGTTTCAGGCCCATCTTCAGCCATATATAATAATGACTAAAATCTCCTTCAGTTCTTTTTCATTGTTTAAAAAAAAAAGCCAGACATTTTGAAACAATGTAGCTCAACCACGAGGTGAGACGAGAGGAGAGCTTCAACTTAACACCAGACAGGCAACTGAAAGTTAAGAGTTGAAGCTCCCAAAGGAAGACTCTAAACAAGACAAGTGTTTGACAGTGTCCTGCAGAATATCAAGACCAACATCACATCAATCTATGTTCTGGACTGAGTATGAAGCAATATCCCTGAAATTTATTTGTGGTGAGAAGAGTTACTCTCATGAACTGGCCCAGCATCATAGTGTAGTCTTAGTATATCCTGAAGATTTCTTTGCCAGGTAGTTGGAATGGCTTGGGGAAGCTCTTGAAAGCCTTTCAAGATAGCTTCCCTTCCCCTGCTCCACTGCAGTGAGACATAACCTGTCTCATGGAAATTCAGCCAGCCAAACTGCTTCACAAATCTCTTGGTCCAGTGACTTGAAGCTGAGATAACTGTGGTTTAAATTTAAGGCAGTTGCACACAAGTAAGATTAGTTGCATGTCTGAGTGATATCTTTTGAGTTGAGATGAGCACTTTCAAACACAATTATATGTTTTAATTCATTAATGTATTCAGTAAGGATGGATTATAGACACAAGAGACTCAGTCATGACACTTTCCAGACAGAGCCTCCTGTTGCTTTATGCAGCTGATATTCCCAGACCTTGAAGTGGAACTGCGGAAGGGCAGACCTGGTGGTGCTGGGTGGGTAGAATGGCAAGCATGTATATCGGGAGGTTTCTCTCTGCCAGTACAGTGAGCAATGCACTCCCAAAGTGAAGGTCATTGCCAGTGAGGAAAGTTTGTTCAAGTAACTGGGGCAGTGCAAATCACCTCTCCCTCCAGTGACAAAAATGCAGAAACCAGGCTGTTTTGCCAAGTTGGAATCTGCTTCTACTCCTTGGACTGCTAGTTGGAAGATTTAAGAGGGAATGGGACCTTTGTGCTGCCCACATTTCTAAAATCCCTCCAATGTCTTGTAGAAACAACAACAAAAAAGTAGTATTTGATAATAGCATAGCAATTTTTTTGGTATCCATACAGAGAAGAATTTGAAAGGTACTTCTTACTGTTGCTGAAGAATGGCAGTCATCCATATTAATTCATGTGAGAAATGATTTATAGAAAACAGTATTGCTTAAATTCATACCTGTCTTCAAATGCTATTCATATCTGTCTCCCACGTGTTATGTATGTGCTGTTGTAATCTTGACGTGCTCTGTTGTTTTCACAAGTTCTTCTGAATTCTCATCAACATCAACATTCATGTAAGCATCTGAAAAAGTTTATCTACCTCTCTGATTTTTATTTGTGAATTCAATACACTATTAGTAACCTCTAATGTTTATTAAGTAAACCATTCTACACTATTTCAGGTGGGACTGCAAGAGCTAATGGAGCATGTGTGCCTTTGCTGTCAGAAGGGCTTATTTTAACTTTGCAGAGTAGGAACAGTGAGAACTTGTATCCACACAGAGAGAAAAAAGGGTAAGAGAAGCAGACTCTAATTCAGAAATGAGCTGGCTTTCTTATTTAGGTGGAGTTCTGTCCTCTTAGTGAAATACCTGTAACCTGCTACTCAGTCAACTTGCTATCCATTGAGTTTCATAGTTTCTTCTAAAAAGCATTTTAGATATTTTCATTATGCATTGTTTGTCCAGTCTTTTTAAGTATGAAAGTTTACGATTTGTGACTCTCTTCATCTGCAGTCTGAGATACCACATGTGCCCTAAGGAGATATGCGGCAGAATTTAGTATCTTCATATTGTTTTCAGTGTGTAGTTTGTTAACTGGCTCATGCCACACCAAGGGCCATATTTTACTGCAAAAAGCATAAACCTGTCTTTCCCAACTCCCATCTTATAACTACTTCCCCTGTGAAGGCACCAGGAATCATGCAGCCACATGGCCAACTGAATTAGATAGCTGATACGGTTGAAAAGTAAGCCCCCCCCAACCCCCACTTTAGTTTTTGAGCCAGATCACTACCCTTTCAGTGTTGCCCCAAATTTAGATCACCTTAAGCTGACAGTGAAACTGCATCCTTTGTGTGGAAGATGGCTTCAGTACACCTTCAATAAAAATCCTTTAAATGTTACTCTTGGTGCAGGGTATTTTAGAGAAGGGGTTGTTGAAATATAAACCTGTATGAAATATGACTGACTGTTCTGTGCAGTGGTACAGAAGGAAACTTTCTTGTAGGAATGGCTCACTAGCAATACTTCATGGTAACATTTATTGTGTTGATTCTGACATGACTCCCTACAGAATAAAAATATTGACATAGATGAATGTCTTGAAAGCTTTCCAAGAATCCTTTAAAACTTTGCACAGTACAAGAAAATGTACCTGAAAATTTAACCAAAATAATATACTGGAAGAAAAGCAATGGGGAAAGAAACAGCTTAGAATTTCCCATTTTATTTTGGGCAGTTGTTTTCTCCCCAATTCATGGATGTTGTCACGCATGTGTTACATTATTATGTGAAGGATTTATTGATCTTCATTAGCAAGCCTGTTTGGACTTATTTGAAAAGTAACATTATTGAACCAATCAGAAATGTTATGCCAGACTTTCAGAGTAGCACAGTCTGTTTTCTGTAGTATGACTATGTCTAACTTCACTTCTTAAAGTTGTTTGTTTTGTAAAGCACTTTCATACTTGGAGAATATTTTTTGAAGTTACACTATTGATATAGATCCACAGAATTCTTTCTTTGCATTTCCAGCTGCTCTATAATAAATTCCATGTGTTTTATCTGTATTTGTATTGATTTTTCAGCTATGCTAGCTTATGTCTGCCTTCTGCCTTACTGACCCTGAAGTCAACCAAAGTGGTGGGTGTACAGCCAATTTCAGATGGCATTTGGTTAGTTTACTCCCTTTTAAAGTAGCTTAGGAAATGTAACTCAAATATTTCTGTTATTTGACAAGCCTGTTTAACTTTTCCAATTTCACCCCCTTTACTCTGAATTTCCTCCCTCTTAATATTTTCCAGTTCTAGAGAAAGAGATTAGACATGTACCTCACCTTTAGCTATTTTCATTGTAATTTTCTTTCTAAATTTCTAGTTTTGTTTGTCCAGCTATGGATTTTTTTTTTTTCTTAATCCTGGGTTTATATATATTTTTGCTTTGTGCTACTGTGCATTTGTCTTTAAAGACATAGTTATATAACCCTGGCACATAGCCTAAACTCATAATTACTTTAAAGGGAATTAGGGTGTGCAAGGAATGCAAGATCAGGCGTTTGGAAAATGGTGCAGTGGAGTCGCTTTTTTTTCCCCTGTACAATGAGTATCGTAAACAATTTCTTGGAAACTTATTTCACTTCTTCTCAGCTAATATGAGTTCCATTAGCATTTCTTGGCCTGAAGCCAGTTGATTCTTTCAGGCTTTGTTGAAGTGTGGGTTGCTTTTTTTTTCCTTTTGTTTGGGTTTGTTGGTTGGGTTTTTTTTTCCTTTTACCAGTTCTCTGTCTGAAATGATTCAGCTGTGATTTAGTGGCTGTTGGGTTTTGGTGGCTTTTTGTCTCCCAGACCAGTGACTAGAATTGCAGTTCATTGTTTCAAAAGTCCAGACCTTTACTTATATGTTGTTTTATTGAAGAATGTAGAGGCTGCTGTCTAGGCAATATCTGATTAAATGATGATAAGAAAGTACATTTAGTGATCAGACTTATCAGGCTTATTTTATTTTGAGAATCACATCCCAGACCATGTATCAAACCATACTATCAATAATACTATTCTGCTGGCAGTATTATTTAGGGCATGTTTTTCTCATAGCTTACTGGGAAATTAAAAAAACCAACACTGTATTACCTTTTACACATACATGGGACTGTTTCCTCACTTCACTGCGTGTTGTATTCTTTGGAATGTGTACTTAAGTAAAGGGAGCTATACAGTATTCCTTAGAAGAGCAAACCAGTAAATAGTGATGCAAATAAATCAGTCAGACAGGCACAGCTTTTTGAAGGTCCTAATAAAATTGAGCTAGTGTAATTACCTAGCTGACTGTGTCCAAAAAAGAACTGCATATTTTTCCCTAGGGTGGGCTGAGGGGGACAAAAGATCCTTAAAGCATAAGACAGAAGATTCAAGGAAAAGAAAGTAACATGATAGTAATGAGATGCTGACTTCCTTGTGTACCAGTGGAAAAGGCCAGCCAGCAATAAGGGAAGGTTGTGTGCAGCAAATAGTTCAGAGGTCAGTAACCATGCTAGACTTTCCTCCTTTGTTCATTGAAAAGGTAAGACTCATTTTGGTGTGGTTTGTTTTCTGTTTCTGGAGTTGTTTAAACAGGTTTGTGTATTTTTTTTTAAGTACAATACTCTTAAGTACTGTGACATACATAAATCACACTTTGTTTTGAAGAAGCAAAGGTATATTGCGACAAACTTCTGAATTAGTCACAGGTGACACCTGTTGTAATCTGAGTAGCAGAGTGAGAATAATCAAACTGGGGAATTAGCCTCTCCAGTTCTACTACCTCTCTAAGAGTTAAAGGCCTGAGGAGCTCCTCCCTTTGGGATATGCCTTATGGGATCCTGAGAAAAGACAGTGGTACAGATGATCAAGTGGCCATGGTTGAGACATCTCTTGGTAGAAATTCGTTCATGTTTGTGCATGGCTTATCCTAAACTGATCCCAGTTGTTCCATTTTTAGAGATGCTGAATGGCTGCTTAAAACTGATTCTGCAAAAATTAATTGAGGGAATTCAGCCTCACGTGTAATGAAACTTTTAGCTGGATTACATCTGGATTGCTGTTCAGTTATTTTACAGCAGCATTCCCCACTAATTCCCCATAATAAAGATTGCATGTACTCAGTGAAGATCTAAAATCTGCTTCTTGCATTATAAATAAAATATTAAAAAAATTATATCATTTTTTATACCATAGTTTAATTCTAGAACATATTTCCAATCAAAATAAATTTCCCACATTCTTCGCATGACTGATACCACTTTTATCTTTAGTACTTTCTCAGGTAACCTTTTCCTTCTGATTTTATAATTTTTATGCATTCACCTTCTCCTCACACATAGATTAGTTTCTTAATGTGGTGTTGCTGCTGCTTGAAATTTAGAAGCCTCTTGGGACAAACCTGAATATTGAGTCTTTCTCTCTAGAGCCCCTTGAACAATTTCTGGGATTGAAATATGAGCTTTTTCATATTCTTCTTCGCAGCAGCAGTTCCATGTAGTTCTTGGCTAGGCAAGGACTGCTGAAGTAAAACCTGCTGCCACCATAATTTTTCTTCTTTGAATCTTCCAGCATGCCCACCTTTTTTAGGGGTATCAGAAAGTTGGCATAGCAGCCACACATCAGCTGGGAGCTCTTCCCCTGTGAGGCTGGAAGAGTGCTGGGTGCTTGTCATGAAGAGATTGAGCCATCCTTCAAAGTGTTTGCCCAGCTATCTATAAATGAATATGGCTAAACTTTTTTCCATGACCACTCTCTTTTTCTGCCCAGTTACTTACATAAATGAATTCTGCAGAGGGTGGTTATTTTACAACCATTGGCTGATTGAGGAAAGGATTTTGGTTATTTTATTTTTAAAGAACAAAACATTTTTAAAATATTTCTACAATAAAAACCACAATATTTAAATAACTTATAGGTATTGCAGTAAATTTAGTGAGAGAGAGAAGTCATGCAAAAAAATCTCATTACACCTATAGACAACTGTTAGTTGGAATGCCTTTTTATTTTATAAGTCTATAAATATTCAGTGAAAGATACTTAAGTTTGTTGCTTTGAACAGGTCATCATAATGGGAGTTAGGTTTAGAAATTCCTATACAAGAAATATTGATTCAGTTTAGAGACAGTGGTATTTTCCTGGGCCCAGATACTCTCAGCTAGTGGTCTTGACAGTATACCTATGAAGTTATAAAGTATTTTCTGTAAGTGCTGATTTCAGTATGTTAAACAACTTATTTTTCCAAAGTCTTCTAGCATAAACATCCTCTAGCAAAATTCTAAATATAAACAATTTCAACAAACACAGTGGAATATCTTAGAGAGAATTAGATACCCTCTCCTTTCTTCCTAAGAAGCTGAAGGAAAGATAGGTTTTACAGAATGGCAGAGTGTAAAGTTGTAGAAAGAACACAGTAGTTCTTTCAGAACAGACTCTCCATAAACTGAACAGACCCTGCAGCAAAATAAACAGTGTTCCATTATACAAGATACCTATAGGGAGTTCTCATTATGCCAAACCCAGAAAAAGATTTACTTTGGATTTGGCAAAGAAGTAATCAAGAATATATTTGGCAATGAATATATTGGAGAACTGTCTTATTCTCCTCCCCTCCACCACCCTTACTGAATTCCTAGTGTTTTGTTTGGGTTTTTTTCCCAGAAAGATTCTGCTGGTTCTGTAAGTTCAAAATAACTATAATAAAATGTTGTAAGCCAGCATGTTTCTGTATATTAACCATAAGGGCTGTGTTTTAACAAAAGGTGTTATTATGTTTCTCCAAATATGAACCATACGTGTTACACAGTATTGTAGCAAAAGCCTTGCTGCAAGTATATTATGTTTTTACTTTAATCCAAATAGAATTTTGAGGGAAAATACACAATCATCAGACATTCTTTATTGGCACACGCCCATTGATGGGGAAAAAGGAGACCAAACTTGCTCTTAGAAGTCCAGTTTTGGTCAGTGAGTATTAGTTTATTGATAGGAACTGTATGTCTGCAATGCAGTCCTTTTCCAGCCAGGAACATATTGCAGTAGCAATACAGAAAAATCCTCCTTTGCTATGGGTTTTGGGGCTATTTTTTTTCTTTTCTTTTTTTTTTGTTTTGCTGGTGGGTTTTTTGTTGTTGTTTTGGTTCTTGTTTGGGGGTTTGGGTTGGTTTTGGTTTTGTTTTCCCCTTTTAATCATACTATATGTAATAAATGGTGCTGAACTGCTTTTGAAATAATTCCTCTGGATAAGTGCAATTGTTGGGCTAGAAGATAAATTTGCTTCAAGAAATTTAAAAGACTCTGCAGTTATCCTTTCTAATCAGAGTAGGCAACATCCATACTGTTGGTATGAGTAGAATTAGTGAATATGCAAATGATCAGTCACCAACTTAGCTGGCAATACCATGAATTAAACTTCCTGTCTCAGAACTGCTGTCTGCTACTGTTGCACTTGCTTTCACAATGGGTGCTTGTAGTAGTCCATGAAACTTTTGGCATCCCATAGATTGTTGCCTAGGTACTGGCCTGCAGTACTGCTCCCTTAGTGTATCGTCTCAAAGGAACTTTTACTTTTAAAAGTTTTGGTTGAGATACAGCATCCCTGACCATGAAGCACTCCTCAGTTAAAACCTCACGTAACAGTCTTTGTCATGCTTCTGGAATACAAATGTTGTGTGTGGTTTAACTTTGCCAGAGAAAGGCCTTTTCATGGCCTAACTAAAACTGTAAAAGGGAAAGTATCCTTTGTTGTTAGGTTGTTTGCACCTATGTGTCATCAGTTAGCAGATGTTATCTGTCCTCTCAGTCCACATTCTTTTAGTCCTTTATAATTTTAAAGCTTAGTTACAAATTCAAGTAGGATCTTAAAAACTAATACAACTGTGTGAAAGCAAAATGTCGTTCATAAGAATTCATATAAGACAAAAAAAAATCAAAATTGTGATTTTTACAGAGCATGGTCTTTTTAAACCATGAAAACCACATACTTACAAAGTTGTTGTACCTAATGAAAATGTATACAGATAATTAGAATTTCAATGCTTTTAAGAAAGTCTGTATATCTACTTCTTCATTGACTTTTCAGAATATTTTATCACAGGCCAGTCCATGATACCTGTTCAACTTTGTTTTTAAAGAGACTTCCAGTTTTGTTTTTATTTAGTTTTCACTTTTAATGATCAAAAATCCTCTTTTAGAGAAGAAAAGGAACTGGAGGATACTTCAGAATTCTTGATATCTGCGGACTGGTATTTCTGTCCTACAACAGAAGTGTGGACATTTTATTACATGTTTTAATTGAGTTTAAAGTGAAAACCACTATGTTTTTAATGGAATTGCATAGGGAGAGGTGTAAGGTTTTAACCCAAACTCAAGATGAAGCAGCAGAAGTTTTGTTTTAATCTATGTTTAATGTATGGTACAATCTTTTTACTGGTTCTTGTCAAGATAATGAAAAAAAAATGAAAAAAAACCCACCCCAAAACCCAAACCAACATTCACTGGAAATTAAATAGCAAAAATGTAGTGATAGCTGTGAAGTAATTTAGAGTAAGAGGTCATATACATCTTAGGGAGGCATCAAAACATGCAGTCATATATGACACTTCACAGATTTTAGAAACTGTTTCAATAATCCTGGTTGAATGAAATGTAGTATTTTAATATTCAGGCTTACTGCAGTATAAACAAGTTTGTCTTAACAGTGCTTTCTTTCTGGAAATGAAGTTTTATGATACCATATTCCTTTGCAGTTTATTTTCATCTCAGCTGAATAGCTGATGTATGCAAAACTTGATGCTTCCCAAAAATACTGGTAAGAAGCCCAGAAAGAGATGTATGGTGCAAACTCTCTCAAAGGATTTCTGTGGAAGTTGAGCATGTAAGACTGGATGAAAACTGAAGTTAAAATTAATTTGGATAAGTTTGTTCATCCATTTCTACCCATACATATCACAAAAAATTACATGGAAAGAAGTTCATAATGTCAAGCCCAAGAAGATAGTTTTATAGTCTCCTATGATTCCCTTTAATCTCTACCCTCTCACCTTCATACAGAATCTCATCTAGTTGCCCTGACATCATCTTGAGCAAATGTTGGGAATGCAGGCGAGACAAACTACTTGCTTTCAGTTCTTATGCCTTGTGTCTGTGATGCAGAACAGGATTTCTAGGAAACTCCTGCTAAGCCAGTAGCAGTCCAGAGTCTAGCATAGAACATCCTACGTGTATGATCCGTGGATTTCTGACCTACTGGAAAAAATCTGGCTGGAATTTCTGATGTCATACTGAGCATGTGCAAAGCTGATTTTTTTTGGTAGGAAGGGGTTTTGTTTGTTTAATTTTAAATAAAAAGCTCATGATCTAGCCAAATATAGGCATAGTTTACTGTAGAGAAAAAAGACTTATTTCTGGCACTAGTAAGATCCTCTGCCAAATAAACTGGTTCTCTACAAAAGTGTTCATGTGCTAGAACACCCTTAAAATGTAAGAAGCACATTCCCCTTTTATTAATTTCAACTTCAAAACTTTAATTTCAAAGGCACCTAACACTTCTTTGTATAAAACTTAAAAAAAAAAAAAAAATAACAAAAATATTCTGATCAGATGTTTGCCATGGATTATTTCAGCACAAATGGAAGTTTTGCAAAGCTGTAAGCAGCTGATTGCAGGTTCTTCTAGCAATGTGCTGTGGATATCTTTAGTAAAAGAGATGCTATGCTTTGAAGAGCATATTACTACTTCCTGACAAACTGAACGCTTTCTCCTGTAACCATGGAAAACACTCTGGTAGGTTTCACATCAACACCTTTGGCATAGGTGAGGGTTGTGCTGATTTAGTGGCTCTTCACTTGCCATAGAGGGAGAGGGCTTGCTGATGTAAGAAGTTTTGATCTGTAAACAAAGTACCATACAATGGTGAAAGAGTTCTCTTAAAAAGCATTTTGATACAATGTGCAGTGTTGGAGTGGTTAATGATCCACGAAGTAAGGAGAAGCACCAGTCAACAGCTTTTCTGTGTATTTTATAACAATTACATTCCTTTTTCTAAGCCAAAACATAGCCATCGCCATTATATAAATGTAAGTCTTTCTTGAGAAGTCTGGTTCTCTTCCTTCATTTCCTGTAGCATTTTAGCTGCAGCTTATTTCAGACTGTTTTCTCTTAAGCTCCCAGAAAATGTAAACAGAGCATAAAAATCGTGTCCACAAGTCTTCACACTAAGTCATTCTGAACTCCCACTAGGAGTACATTACCCATAAGAACAGTTATTGCAAATTACTATTGAAGTTTGGTTGGTTGGTTTTTTTTTTCTTTGAATATGTTGTAATGTCTAGGAAGAAGAAACCTGGTTTCTAAAGGACAAAATTAAGTCTGTAACATGTTGTGCTTTGACAGTCGCAGACTTCACGATGCACGTCTTTTTGTTATACATTATAGTGGGTTTTGATTGCTCAAAAGTTCTGTTCTTCTCCTGAGCATCCAATAAACATGACTCCTACAAAGGAAGAACATCTCACTAGCACAGTGCACCAAGAGAGCTATATAAAAATGATATTGTATTGCTGAGTTAATTTTATTACAGTGCTGCTTTATTCTCTGTGTAGCACTGTCTCATTTGTGGATCTTTTGTTTTGCCCAACAGACTGAGATGAGTTGTACTATGGAATAATATTGCCAAGTTTTCTGTTATACTCAGCTTCAATTTGTCATTTCTTAATTTCATTCTGCTGCTCCTCACTGTAGTCTCTGCTTATTTACTATTTACTACTTGCAGGTATCACTAGTTACCATTTAACAAAGTCATGCGGCATATATTTCCCTCTAAAGCCAGACTGCAAAGTGGTCATCTACTTGCAATTGACAGCAATTTTTGCTTCCATTCTGTGTACTTCCTCCATTTTGACAATAACATGTTGGCAAATGTTTTCCAGATCTAAATACAATACAATGGGGTATGTCAGCTATACATATGGAGAATAGTACTTCTTATTCCCATGAATTTGTGCCCAACTCTCTCATACATGAGCATTGTCTTTGGCTGCTGCTGTAAATATAAGTCAAATGTATGACTTTTAACCACTCATAACTGCATTATATTTCAGAGTAGCTTTCATCCAGGTTTCCCCCAGGATATGTTTTAGTACTTCTGCACTGAAAGTTCTGGCAATACTATTTTGATATGAATGCACATGGTTTTCATTCAGATATATATATACATATATATATAATGTTGCTCACATGGGTCTTTAATCAGAAAAGCATGCATTAAGATTAAATGAGAATTTGATTCCAACAATAAATTTATGTGTAGTAATTAAATATTGTTGCCTAAAGTCTTGATATTAAGCAAACGTTGTTGGTTTCAGTAGAAGATGGTATTTCTTTTAGAGCCCCACTTATATTTAGTTGACAAAAATCTGTGATACTTGGAAAAAAATATGTTTTTTAGATAGGATAGTTACAGCATCATGAAAAGCCTTTCTGCAGAGTTATGTTTAAATATTTAATGCTACGCCGTAAGTTCAGGCATGTAGCGCACGATGCAGTTCTTTTTAGTATCAGCTGTCTGTTTTTCTTATGGTGAAAATGCCAAGATAGAAATGTCTTGTCTCTCTCTTTCTTGTGATTCCATGCAAACATGTTTTATTGGTCAGCTAACCTGTGCAGATTAATTTTAAACTGGGAAATAACCGTTCTTTGCCTGTGTCTGTGTGGCTGCCTATAGGTACCTATATACTTTCATGTGTGCATTCCATATCTTTCCATGAAAGTTCTGGGAGAAATTTGCAGCAAGCAGTACTACCTTGGTTTCAATGGGGGCATGTGTTTCAAGAGTATCTAAAATGTTCAGAAAAAGAAAAATGTATTAAGCCTACAGATTATATATTGGCCAAAACCATTTGGGATGACACTTTGTAATTAGAATATTAAGATCATGAACATAATGTGACATTTTGGAGCAAAAAAACAAATTTTGTAAACAGAAGTAGCACCTCATAAATCTTCTCAAACCATTTGAAAGAACCAATAAGCACCATGTGCATAAGTGAAGTCTAGTTGATACAGTCCACTGGATTTCCAAAGGTTTTCAACACAGTCCATTTTGAAAGGCTTCTGAAGAAACTAAGTAGCCAAGGGATAAAGGCTTGACAAAATAGATCTTCTTGCCCAAATAAAACTAAGTGTTTAAAAGAAAGTAACCAAAAATAGAAGTAAACTGTCATTTCTCAAAAGAGCAGGAGATAACCAGTTGAATTCCACACAGAACTGTGCTGAGCCTGGCACTGTTCAACGTATGTGCCTCTTTTTCCAGATCACTTATGTTTTAAAAAAAAACAAAACAAAGCCCACTTCCTCCAAACAAACAACAAAAAAATGGTGTTCAGGTTTCAGGTGTTTGGGTAGCAGATCTGTAAAGAATTCTTTTTATCAGTTAAGTCAGTGTATATTCTCATACTTTGGCAGGAGATTTGTTCAAGTTCTCGATTAAAATATATTATTAGTAGTATGTGTATCTATACATCCAGAATATGTTAAGTCTGAGAAATATGATTGTGTTATTGAATATGCTTTACAATATTAGTAAATATTTTGGCACATATGTTACAATGGCAGTATTCTTAATTTTTATTACAATTTTATTTTACTGATAAAATGCTGAGGTTTTTTGATTGTTTTCATAATTCCTTTAATAATAGTAACAGATTTTGTAGTTTATGAATTCAGTGTTCCCCAGCAGCAGATTGAAACAGTTGTTGCCGGTACTCTAAACTTAATAAATGGCTGTGCACCGGTACCTAATACCTTCACAGTCAGATGACAAAACTACTCGGGCCCATCAGGTTAATGATGTGATATTTCCTGGCACATTTCTATTCCACTGCTTCTGCAGAGCCTTCTATTTTTTGACTATATAAAACTGCCATAACATTGATGTGGGGCTGGACAGTATGAGTACGCTCTGGCAGGAGTGCAGGCGGCACAGCATACAGTGCGGGTCTCTGAGGGCAGCGCTTCAAGCCCATGAGAAAGACGCTGCTACTGCTCAGTCTAGTTGCAACTGTTGATTTACTGTGTGCAGTGGAGGAGTCTGAGTGAGTGGGTTCACTGCGGGAGGACAAGGAAGGATTCAATTGTACAAGCACAAATTGGCAGCTACCAGAATGAGAAGATGGCATGGGGAGCACATATGCTCTACTTGCTGAAAGATTGCCACTGGGGTCAGTGGTAGCAATTTAACTATGTGACGTATTTAGAGAGAGAAAACCTGTACTTTGAAACCTGTTTGACCAGCCGGAGAGGGGTCTGGAATTGTCATTGAAAATCAGTTGAGTAGTAACTTCCAGATCTCTGGGAGGTCATCTGTTCTGCAAGGGTAGAGGCCTAAGCTTTCATATGCATTTATCTAAGTTTTTAGATAGCTTTCTTGAGAGCATTGCGAGTTCCTCATTCAGCAGAGACATACTCTTATTTGCAGAAGGGAAATATGGCACAAAACCAAAAGAGCAAACACAGAACAGCATCTCAGAGGTTGAAGGATATGTCCTTCTACCCTGAACATATCTGTTATGGTGTCATTCGTTCCATTCAGAAGAACTGATGTCAGATGAAGGGGCCTGGATGGTAACTTGTTAGCAGAATCAGCAGAGAGTTATTTTTCAGTAGCCTGAACACCTGCTGGAGATGATGGAGCTGTTCTGAAATAAACCAGTACTGCTGCAGCCTTCAGCAGTGGGGAGAGTGAGCTCCAGGAGATATCCCATTTAGTTTTAAATTACTATTTGACAATCATATGTCCTTATGACTTTTGTTTAATTTATTCTTAAAGCATTTCTGTATTTTTTATTTTAATTTTAGCATTTTCTTTGTCAGTTATGAATGTTTTAATTACATTCATCTCGAAACAGATAACTTGAAACCAGGAGATTTTTCTGGACATAAATTCTACTAAATTGCTCCTATATATTTCTTATTTTGCTGTAAGTTGTTTGCGTGTTTAGTTTGTTGGTTTGGTTTTTTTTCTGAGGTGGATTTTAGCATGGTAGTTTATGTATGTAATGTAAATATGATGTGGTCGATATTTTTCTTATTCTGCTATTATTATTAAGGTGTTTCCTTAAGTTTTTCTAGTTTGAGAGTTTCTCACAAGTAAACAAACTTGTTCGGGCCTCTGTTGAGGGCAGGAGTGCAATATAAAAATACCAGAGTTGGTTTTCTGTTGAGCTGAAAATACAACTGGCTTAATGTGTTTGGTGCAGCTGAAGGAGCATTATAGGAAGGTGGTTATAAATGCACCTTTGTACTCTCCCTAATTACTTTTTTTCATGCACTTGTGCCCAGGAGCAGTCACTACTGCACACTCTACATCAGTGACTTAACGCAGTGCTCTCTTTATTCCAGTCTGCTACTTTTTTTCTGCTTCACCCGAACATCCAGAGGAGCTTGCAATAATGGAGGAACTTTTAGCATTACTTAAGGACTTCTTTTCACAACTTAATACTAAGGAACCATATTGAGAAATATGGGAATGCTTCCAGACTCCCAAACAGAATTAGAAAGTCAGAAGTTTAGCTACAACTTCTTCTTTAATTTGTTGCAAAATACTGTTTCTTGTCACGCTGCCCTGGAGAGGACTGTCTCACAAGACTTTTACTAATTTTGAATGGTTACTTCGTGAAGGGTATTCCTTTTAAGGAGTCACAGCTCAATAGTTTCCTTAGCCAGATAGAGATATCTCTGCATACTAACTTTGCTTGTTTCAGTTGTCACTGTGGATATACTCACTATGTATTCTCCTGAACTGTTATCATTTTCACGTTTGAATTTAAAGAAAGAAATCAATTCCTGCAGGATTCCTTGATATTCATTTAAAAAATGACTATCACATAAATGCCTGTGATATTCCACTGCAAAAAAGACTAATTTTAAAAGATGTGAACAAAAAATGACCAGCAGGGCTAATTCTTTTATTTAAGTGTTCTTCCTTGCTTGCTGTTGGTCTTACATATACATGTACATTTAGACTATAAATTCTTTCTCACGAAGTACCTGATGCGCTACTAAAACTGAGTATCAAGCAACAGTCGTAACAGTAGGGAGTGTTCTGCTAGCGAGTTTACACTGACTTCCTGCAGGTAGGCCGCTCTTTATAATACTGCTTAAAAGAGTTTCGGGATATTTTGAGAGTAAACCTAGTCTCGCTTTGCTTTCTTCATGTAGCATGTCAGAATGGCCACTTTAAACAAATGGGTAGCACTGTTGAGAGATTCCTTTTGCTCCGCAGAAAGCACCAGTTAAATCCCCAAAGGACAGGCCGCAACCTGCTCTAAAGAACAATGAAAAACATGACAAGAATCCGTGAGTTTTTACACTGGAACTTTATAACTTCGGTTTCCTTTGTCTCGTTGCCAGCGGCTTGTGCGTGCTGCCACGGCAGCTTAAAAAGTGATCCCACTCGGGACGCCCGCCACGGCTTTGCGCGTGTAAAGGTGAGGCTGCTGGAAGGGGACGAGCGGAGGAACCGGAGACAACGGTGTGCCGGCGGTTCTCGAGAGGATCCCGGCCGCCGCGCCCCGGAGAAAGCCCGGCTGCCCGAGGGCGGCCGTGTGAGGAGGACTCGGCCGGGGCCGGGGCCGGGGCCGCCCCGACCCGACCCGCCCCGCCCCGCCGGCGCCCGGGGAAGGTGCTCCTTACATGGGCATGGCCGCGGCCGGCGGCTGCCGCTGCTCGCCCGGGGGCCAGGCGGGGTGGCCCGCTGGAGCCGGGCCGCGGCCCAGCCGGGGGCGGCGCGGCCCGGCCCGGGGCGGGGGGGGGGGGGGGGTCAGCCAGACAAAGAACAGTCCCGGCAACCAAATAAGGAAGTTGGAGCTGGAGGATTTCAGAATAGGAGCGGGGGGGAGATGGCGGGGAAGCAGTCTTTCTGCAGGAAGCTGCTTTCTGTTGTGAACAGCGAAGTGGTAGATGCAGGGGATCAAGGCTCACGAACTTGTCGTTATCCTCCTGTAATCTTCTGCCAGCAAAGCTGAAGAACTCAAGCTGTGTTTGCCATATTTTCTCGTGTTTCTGAAAGCTCTTTATAGAGTTTTGTTTATAAAGGAGGGGTCTTTGGCAGCCCCGTTGGTTAGCAGCCTGAAGATAAATGAGTCTTCCTCTGCCGGGGAAAAAAAAAAATCCCATTGTAGATAATTTCAAGCATTACAAAAACACGTTACGAATTTTTGTCAACTGCAGTGTTCTAATGAAAACTTAGAAACACATCTAGAAAGGGAACACATGCACCCCTGAGAGACTGAGCTGTCTTTGCAGTTGAGAACAGTAGCACAGAAAGAGAGAAAAGAAAGAAAATTGGTACTAAGAAAAACATCCTCACAATTCTGATAGAAAAGCATTTCATAACAAAATGACTTGGTGGAAAAGTATTCCATGATATCAGAAATGCAAGTAAGCTACTGTTTTAAACATAGGTATGGAATTCATGCCCTGCCATGCTAATCCCCAGTGTCTTGGGACCTTTTTTTTTTTTTTTCCTACTTACATGGGCTGAGTTTAAAAGGTCTTATTCCTGGCAGGAAAAGACACAGAACACCATTCACCTTTTCACTTCAGACTTACTCAGAGCAGGAAGAATCAACACAACAGAAACATTCAGTAGATGAAGGAGCAGCTGTGATCTCTGCTGACTGTGTGAAAGCTAGAACAGAGAAAACTAAATAGCTGTGGGCACACACTTCAGCAGTAACGTTTAACATACTGGCCTGGTTTGCTCTGGTTTCAAAACATTAGCAACAGAACGTCTCCTAAATTCACAGCCTTTAGAGCAAACAATTACATGCACTATGAGCTTGACATCCTGATGAAAGAAAGTTAGTTATGCCTTGATCTTGAAATTGTGACCAGATCAGCTCATAAACAGCTACTGAAAAACATTTTAAATGTTGTGGAGAAGCCTGACTCAGAAGAAACAGCTTCTTTATCTTCCTGACAGGCCTCCCAATTACAGCAGCTGTAAGTTACTAAAGTGTACCTAACTGAAAGATACAACACGCTCACTATTACTGTATCAGGAGTATTAAAGAGAATGTAGTGTTGAGATTTGAGTTGGGAACTAGGAAGGACGTATGGGTGGCATTTGAATTGCTGTAACCACCTGTGACTTTATATGAGCTTCCTAACAATTTAAGCATCTGAAGTGTAGGTAGACCTGTCATAGATCCATAGTGATGCTTGCAAATGTGATTTCAATATCACAGCTGAAGAGGGTTATGCCAATTTTACTATAAAGTAAAGAAGAAACAATAGATACAATACTAACAATACCAGAGAGGTGTTTTGGCAAGGTTATTTTGCTCTTGATCTGGATATGTTGATTGAAACAGAAGAAAATTACAGGTATCTTCGTAGTTTGTCTCATTAATAAAAAATAGAGAATCTGAGAAGAATAGTAGAGTGAGGGAGAATGGAAGTGCAAGGAAAAGCTGCAAGAGTTGGGAAACGAATACAGGTCAAAGCCAAATGCAAAGGTTGGGAGAGAAAAGGAATTGGACAAAAACTGAAAAAACAGTTCTCCTGTGTGGTGTTAGTGAAACTGGCAGTTTAACATGGGTCAAAATCCTTTTGAGTCTGAGGAGTGAAGTATTTTCCAGGTTATATTTTGTTATATTTAATGTAGCTGTTTCCAGAGCTCATACACATTGCTGTACCAGTAGTTGTGCAGGCCAGGAAATTCTCTTGGATTACTCATGGTCAAAACAGACTAAGAGTGTGGGTACTGAAGTATCTAGGTACTTTAAGGAAGCCATTGGGATACTTGACTTCTCTATACGCTTGTTGTTCAACCGTCACTGTTCTGGTTCCTTGTTAGAAAGTGCCCATTATAGTACATCCATGTTTTTTCTCCATGCTGTCACAGGGATTACACAGTAAATCTAATCAATATCATTTAAAGAATTTTGTACCCTGAAGACCTTTGCTTTTTTAGTCCAAAAGGTGAAGTAATTAGTACTGTAACAAAGAAGACTTAAGCATGAGTCACTTTACCACCACGTATATACACATGCATGTGTGTATACATATATGTCCATTAAAATGGTAATTGCCTTCTTGTGAAAATTGTCTCAGAAATAGAAACTTCTGATTTTTGTTTTCCTCAATGTATAATTAGAAGTTTGGAAAAAGGTCCTCTTTTCATGTCATTTTTATTGAATCATGTTTTAATAGATCAGAGACTTTGCAGTATGATTTGTTTTCAAATGTTGGCTCTAGCTATGGTTTCCTCTCTGTAAAACACATAACTTTGATAGTGTGTATTGGCATAATTGAAAGTCATGGGGAATGTTTGCTTAAATAATCTTTCTTGTAACAAATGTGATCCTTTATTTTCCAGAATTGCTGAGAAAAACAAAAGCCACAAACAACTTGGTACTCCTAGTTCAGACATTGCGAATTTCACTAACAGGAAATAATACCAAACAAAGCAATTTACAGTTACAACCTCAGTGTCTGCCAACACCAGCAAAGTTGGGTAGTACCGGATGCTTGTAATACGGGATTCAAGAAACTTTTGAAATAGTGCTAAGTGCTTTGGACTGGTACATGTTTGGCAATTGCCATTTCAGAAGTATAGTTAGTCCCTTTTGTTTTCAGGAAAACCTAACTTTGCATTCTGGTCTTTTAAAGAAATCTCAAACTCTCATGCATTCCAAGAAAATCAGTGTCCTGTTCCTGGCTTAGTAATCCACATTCAAAGCTTTTAAATGTTGTCAAGTACAGTATGGGAGGGGATGTAATTTTATGGAGGTTTTTTTGTTTAAAATAAAAATTTGAAAATCCACAATGGTTGGCATGTCAAAGCTCATTTTGCACAGCTAGTGTAAATGGGATGCACTTCCTTTATGTGAGAAAAACAGGGAGGTTGCTGAATTTGACTCCATAAATCACTGACTTCAGTCAGCTGCATATGAATCAGTTTGAAAGCTTGTAAACTCTTTCAGTTCCCTCTTGTCCTTCAGTGTCTATGTTACTGCCATTTCCATCTGAGCTTAATGATGTTTGAACTGTAATATGATGCAAAGCTCCATTGTGGCTAGCCGAATACTATTTGGGTTGATTTAAGAGCATGCCTATATTCCTGAATTAATTTGCAGTTTTTAAGACCAAAGAATATCATGCCATATGTTTCCCCCATGTAGAAAACACCATTTGAATCTCAATCACAACTTCTTCCTAGGCCTCAGAATTTTTTAGGGGTTTTGTTTGTTTATTTGTTTTCTTTTTGAAAGACATCCTGTTTTGATTTAAAGAATTTGAGAGATCCGGTCTTAACTAGCATGATCAGAATTCCACACTCCAGTGTAGCTTTTAATGTCTTTGTTATTCACCAGCTAGGATGCTAAAATTTTGCATATCATAATGCGGAAAAAACAAGTAGGCAAACAGAAGAAAGGAAATAGAAGTGTGTAGTTAGTTGTAGTATAGTAGCACCTGGAAACTAGATGTTGTGGATGACAATGTATGTACACTCTATTAAAATACACTTCCTCCACCGAAGATACACTGCAAGAAAAAAAAGTTGCACTTAAATACTACAAATTATTCTGTAATAGTTTAAGAACTTGACAGACTATCCCAAGAAGTCCATTGCGTTGTTTTAGCTTCATTTGTTTTCTCTCAGATTGCTGAGGATGTAATTACATTGTATAACATTTTGTCTCTGCATTTTCAGCTTCTTTTTTTTTTTCTGAAGTCCCCCTTTTTAATTTTAGTACTTTAAGCAATGTTAATTTCATTTTATTTACAGGGTGGTATAAAAAGTGAATCTTCATTTTGTGAAGATTCTCAAAGTTTGAACGAATGCTAGCAAAAAACCCCTCATACGACTTCAGGCAGTTTGGTGTTTGCCTGTTTTACTAATGGCATTTACCATTACCTCCTTTAGTTCACAGAAATTAATTGTTGGGGGTTTTTACTGCGTTTTTCCAAAACCTGTTTGTTACAATTGTCATTACATTTTAAATATTTCATTTAAATATTAGGACGCCATTGGAGTTGTATGCAATTGTCTTTTTACATGTAAATTAGTTTCCCTCATTTTAGTTCACTAGTCATGCTGTACATATAGTTGGAAACTCCTTAAACTAGAAACAAATGTTTCTGGAGCTGGAATGATAGGCAAAGTTGTTTACAAGAAAGAATCACAGATCATATTTAAGTTTTAAGTTAAGCATATGGTTTTGTTTCCTTTCTCTTTGGATCTTTATCTCACATTGTGCCTCGTGTTTGGTTCCCAGAAGTTGAGCTTCATATTCACTTTCTATGCTCAGTATGCTTGTGGAGTCACAGCAAAGCAAGTGTCTTGAACTGAGCTGATGTGCACAAGCTATGTTTTTGCTTTCACCTTCTACCCGCATGAAGCGAACATCAGCATACAGGCATAGACATAAAATTCTTCTCCAAAATTCTTGGAACATGTGTGCAAAGTATGTGCAATGTAAGAGCTGTGACAGAAGAAAATGTCAGAGAACTCAGTTGTCTTTATTGCAATATTAACTCACTCTGTTATAATCGTATACAAAGGAGAAGGTGCAGTTAGGAGATGTGAAGTCTGGGTACAGTTTTTCTATAATTGGCTTTTCCTACTGTACATCAGTCCATTCTTTGTTGTGTGTGTTAGATTATCTGCAGCTATTACTGGCTTAACTGTGTTCTGCTTGTTAGATAAAATGCTATCCTCAACCAACATACTTACCCAAAATCATATCAAGACCTGATTAGTGGTGAGTGATATCCTATTTATCTTTGTACTGTCTTAATACTATGTGAATGAGCTACCATGCTTCTTCCCCATAGTCATGTACCAGAATTGGAAACAGAGTGCTAGTGCAGTGCCAGTCTTCTCGCTGCCAGGATCTGGCGTGTCACTCTGTGTTCTAGCAGCATTCCTCTGTTCTCCCTATTACATTCTGGAGCTATCGAGTGATGTGGAGTGCGTTCTGAGTCCTAAAGAGGGCTGGGTGGTGAAAAGGGGTGAAGGGGCTTGAGTAAGCAGGGGAAGTTTTGGTGCCACCTTCTTCTGCATCATCCACTGTAGAATGAAATTTCTCAGGTACAGGTCTGTGCTCATCTTGGGGGTTCATACCAGTTGGAGGAAAATAGTTATGATGATGTTCTTGTGTAAACCCAAGAAATTCCAGACATCCAGAGCTGGACTACAATACACATTGATTGGAAAGTGGAGTGGAAAGAAGAAAGAGGAGCACTCCTACTTTCAGCTGCCCTAAAAAGGATGTTTAATAGTAGTGAGATAAAAGCATGTTTGTACACTTCTTTTTGCTGTCCACATTGTAGAAAATTCAAGTGATACCACTGATCACCTCTGTGGACTAAGCATGGATTTGAGAATAGAGGCTTTATAGATGTATCTTTTGAGATTGTTCGTCTTGTTTTAAGCAGATGATTAAGTAGATATTACTAATGATTAATTGCGTTCTGTGATTACTTACAAAACTGATGTTGGCATGTAATCTGTAAGCAAGAACTGGATCCAGACCACGTGGGTTCTAGTAGGAAGGCTATGAACCAACAACAGAAATCTGTTCTTCAGTTTTCATCTCCTTGGGGGGGGGGGGGGAGAAAAAGAAAAAAAAAGAAGTATCTACCTCCAAGTGATGCCCTTAGTGGAATATGCAGTAGTAATTAATGTATTTATAGTAAGTGTTTGACAGTCTGGGTGGTTTTGCATAATGAGACTGCAAAATAGCATGATTTTTGTAACATATAGTAGATGTTCTCTGAACTCTGATCCTATTCTTTGACAGGCGAAGACGATGCAGGAGATTGTTTATAAAACAGGTGACTAAAGCATGCAATAGAGTCATACAGTTTTTCTGAAAAAAGTTTTAAATTCAGTCTAACCTGAGAACTCGGGGACTTGGTAGTGATGAGTAGTGGCATAACTGTTATTTTAAAAGAACAGGAAAGTATTAAAAAGCTTAGAAGAATAACTCGTGACCTCGGTTCTGCAGTTCTACGTTAAAACCTTTAGCATCCCACCCGCTCTGTCATGCGGACGAAAATGATGTGGAAATCGTGGAGACTTTTCCCACGCAGAACAGCTAACGCAAGCTCTCGTGGCAACACGTTTGTGCAGCTGTATGGCAGCATGGAAGAGCCTGGGATGTTACCTCTACTCTCTGGGCAGCTGCAGCCGAAATTTAGCAGAAATTTCTCAAGCTTTTCTACTGGCTAGGGATGCCGGGTTCCCGGAGGTAAGGAAGTGAACTTCCAGCATGGGACCCGAGCCTTTTTTGGCAAAAAAAGCGCGTCAAAAAGTCCCGGTTCTCGCAGCTCCGAGGGGAGAGTAATTAAGACTCAGGCTGCGGCAACAGGGCAAGGCGATCCCGATGGCGATTCGCTGCGGGAAGCCCGCGTTTCCCTGCCGCTCCCAGCAAGCAGCCTGCGGTGACGCCTCTCGCAGGCATCGGGGAGCCCAGGCTGACCGCGGGACTCTTAACGTGAAGCTGCCGGAGTGGGACGCGCCGGCGGAGGCTTCATGAGTCACAGCGCGGTGCCTGCGCCGCCGGGCCCGCCCTATATAGATAGCGCCGAGTACCTGCAGGCGCCGCTCCGCTCCGCCCCGCCGCCGCCGCCGCTGCTGCTGCTCCCGCTCCCGCCGCATCTCCCCCGTCCCCCGCCGCATCTCCCCCGTCCCCCGCCGGGCTCGCGTATGCGGTGACTGCCCTCGTAACCGCCGCCGAGGTAAGATGGCAGGATGCTCTCCTGAGTTCGTACGTGACGTGTTTTCTTCGGACGAGGCGAACGCACGGCAGAAGCGGTGGTGGAAGGCGAGAGGTCGGGGCAAAAGGAACCAATCGTGCTGTAATCGGACCGGGCTGACCGCCTTTCTTTCGAGCGTTGCTTTTTTTGCGCCACCCTTTCTTGCCCTTTTCGTTTGCCACATCGTCTGGTTGCATTCGAGTTTGGCTGATGCACTTTATTTGCCGACCTTGCCCATCTGCTTGGGGTTTCCAAATACAGAAAGGATGCTGTTGTGCGGCAGCGGCTCTGTGTATCTCTGTAGCTCAGGACTTGCTAAATCAGTCGTTAGTTTGTTAGCAAATGGGACAGAGCAGTAAAATGTGCGTGCTTTCGCAGCCTTCTTTGTAGGAGACTTCTGTAGGAACCCGGTGATACTCCTGGGTGAAAAGAGAGTTGGTAATGGGCAGGAGACTTGATGTTTTAGAAAACGTACTGTGGCTTCTTACCAAAGTTAAACCAAACTCAAACAAAATATTGGGGTTTTTTTGTCCTGTGGAATTCATTAGTCTGTAAGGAAGACATATTTGGTGACCTAGCAATGATGTACTCTTGTAGCGAACTTTTTTTGTCGAATGTTTATTGTTGAGTGTTGAAAGGAATTTGGTGTTACTTAGTAACTTTGTAACTTAGAACAGTAATGGCTTTGGAGGTTTTTTTCCTTCTTTTCCAAGTCTGTAGCAGACATTTGTTTAAATTTTAGTAGCAAATAAAAAAAAAAAAAAAAAGTGAAAGTTTCCTGGCAGGAGGTGCATAATTAGAAAGAAGGCTGGGAAAAGTAAAGCTGGCCTTCCTTATAATGATGTGTTTACAGAAAGTTGGAAAGCAGAGATATGCATTGGCTATCAAAGAGAAACCAACGTCTGCTGTTGGAACATTTGGGTCAGCCTTATATTAAGGAATATGGCACTGCAGAGCATACATCTAAAAATAGGAGTGGACACAGTCGCTGTTTCATTAGGCTTTGAGGTCAAGAAACTGTTTTTCCATGGTGTTCTGTGGCTGTATTGAACTGAAACCATGATTCCTGGGACCAAAGTTTATATTTCTGAAATTAACTCCATAAGATGCATTACATATTGTACAGAAAGTTTTATGTCTGCTCACAAGTCTACGTGCACCAAAATCCACTGGAGTTCTGGGGTGGGAAAAGTTATGATAATGTTCTTAAGGAAGTCCAACAGTTTCCAGGCATCCAGAGCTGGTCTGTGATTCACTATGCATACCAGACATAGAAGGATTAAGATATAGAACTGATAACAAGAAGATGGAAAAAACATATAAAAAGTTAAATGGCTCTCAGCCCATGTCCATTGATTGTATCTAAATCATTTCACTATGAAGAAGGGCACAAATACTTGGAAGAACAGGATTCTGAGAGAGATTCTGTTGTATCCTGCTTTCGGATGGGAAACAAAACCTGAAAGAACTGACTGCCTGTGAAATAATATTCTAGTACTAATTTGCCTGGCCAGGAGGAGAAACCCTGTGGGAAAAGGTGGGGGCAAAGAGATAAGAGCTTGAATAAAAGATACTGGGAACATTGGGTAGGTGGTATACAGATGTTCTTACAACTCTTGAAATGCTTAAGAATAAGCAGGTAGGATTTTGTTGGAATGAGGAGTGTCTCATTTGGATAAAAACATTTCTCTCATCTTTGAGATAGTAGAAACCTGATAATCACAAAGTCGAGTTTTACCAAGTTACCATACACTGCAATCTGACATAGAAGTTTTCCTAAAATCAGAATGGTGGATGTGTGGTAAAGGTTTGTTAGCTGTTGACAGATATACGTCACATAGCTTTTCTTTTAGCTTTATGAGAGCCAACCAGTTGGGGTTTTTCTCAGTGAAAAATTGTTCTGAAAATTTAAAGTGTGATTTAAGTAACAATAAGCAGCCTCGTGTATCAGGATTCCATTAAAAAGCACTGTTGTAAAATACATGTTTTTATGTTCTTATACTTAATGAAGTCCTAGAAAATTCTCTATTATCTTCAAATTGGTTTTCAATTTCTCTTTTTTTTTTTTTTTTTTGGTAACAGCAGAACAGCTGTATATATTTTCCTGGCCAAGGCCAACTTGCTGGACACTCATGCACCTATTATTGTGGGCCTATTATTTTTGACTAGCCTGAGTCTACTGCTTTCTCTTTGCAGAGACTGTGTGATGATTGCAACGTATACAACTTTGCAAAGTATATTCTATAGTAATTATTGTTTTTGTACAATTACAGTTATTGTAAAGTAATTATTGAAATCTATGGTTCCAGGCAACAGAAAGCAACTCACTATTCTCTGCTCTGCAGTGAAGAATTTTTTGAGCTTATACGACAGTTCTGGAGGGCATGATAGCCTAACCTCTCCACAAACAAGAGTGTGGTTGCAGTTTTGTCATCCACTGTGTGGTCTGTATGACTGCAGCAGCCATTTCTAATAGCTATGTTAGCTATGTTGGAACAGCATGCCTCCATTTCTGTAAGGATGCAGTGGTAAATCTGATGAGTAATGTTCAGCTGTTGGGCTTTGGGCATTGGAAGGCAAAGGGAGCGGTCTGGCTGGAAGTGACCTGTGGGATGCTGGTCAGCCCACTTACATGGATAATTCCTTCTTTCTCTGCTGTACAGAACTTCTTTCTATTACTCTGCTTCAAAATCATCCATGAGACACTTGCCTTATTAAACTTCTCCCTAGTTCTCAGCTGGGCAAAGTAAACCGATTTTACTTGTAAAGTCATGTATTTGATGAGAAAATATTGTATTCTTCAAACAGCAAATGAATTTCTCAACCAGCTCTGCTTAAGTAGCTGCTTTGTGATTTTAGTCATGCCATCATTAATGTGGACCCATGCACCTGAGAGCAGAGTAGACCGTCAATCAGTGTGATGTCATGTATATAGGTTTTCTCTGTGTGTATAGCATATTTTCCTGTAGATTATGAATATTGGTAGGCACTAAACCTGAAAGACATGAAGATAAAGACCTTTCGTTTTAAAAAGCTGAGTTTCTAAGATGAAAATGTGTACATAAGGGAAGTGAATGGGGTACAGTAAGAAGAAACTGTCTGAAAGTTGAAAATAACCATATGCACTATTAGTTACATAATCTCCATATGAAATGTTTTATGTTATTGTCATGTGTCTTTTCATTTGCTGTTTACTCTCCAAGAAAGGAGTCTTCAAGTATTTGGGGATCTACTGTACCTTTACTGACCTGAGAAGAGTTGGTGGCCCTAAGATTTTATTTTCCCAATAAAAATTTCAGGGTTATGTAGAACATATTAATTAACTGATAGTCCCATATATTCTTGAGAACATAATCATTGGCTGGAGATCTTTCACCCTGGGAATATTCTTTAATCAAAATATGCCTATGGAATCTTATATTAATGAATCATCTTCCATCCTGGGAATATTCCTGTTTTCTTAACAGATAGCATTTCAGTGCTAGATTAAGTAATACAGTTCCCTCTGGAGTGAAGCTCCCACTCAGTAATAGCAATACTGAGCAATGATTTCTTAGTGATAATACATCCATTTGGAAAAATTAGGAAGAATATATACAGAGTAATTACTAAGCAAGTTATAGTATGCCCAGAAGATTCATTTTAACCTCTTATTCTGCAGAAAGTGAAGAGGACAGTCTTTTGTGACCACAACTGTCAGAACTTCCTGGAGCATTACAGATCATTTAACATTTTGGTATTCGTTTAATTTTTTTTTAAAAAATGCTTACTATACCATCATAATTATCATAGAAGGAGAACCAATAATTAAGGGAGTTCTTTTTACATGTGAAATACACTTTCTGGATTAGTACACAAACAGAAAACTTAGGAAATATTTTTCTTCCTCATTGCTGTCTAGACACTTAACATTGTCCTTATCCCACCTGCTTGAGACATTCTAGCCCTTGCCAAGGCAGGAAGTTTGTATTTCCTTTATTGAAGCAGAATTGATTGTAATTAGTGTATTGTATATGGCACTCCCCTGTGCTTTCCCTTTCCACAAAGGGAAGGAGTTTAAGATAAACAGCATTTATTTTTATGAAAATAAATAAATAAATACAGTGGGCTCAATTTTGTTGCTGGGCTTTTTTCTGTCTGGTGCACCTGTGTGAGATGAGCCAAGAAACAACTGAGCCTGCTTTCCCTAGTTTGCATAGTGTGCGTATCTCTTCAGGGATGATTTGAGTAAGAAATCTTTGATTAACTTAGATTATCTTAAACCATCCTTTGGTAGCGGTTATTCAGAATTCATTCCAGTCCTTCCCAGGACATTCTTCTGAGACTTGGGGAATTCTATTCCTTCATGTCGCCAAAAAATGTTCCTTTTGAAATGGGCTCCTGATTTCGTTTGGTATCAGTTTCAGAAGACAGTCTACATTATATGTGCTAGTCTAAAACATAGGAGAAGAAAAACCCATTCTTCTTTTTGAAGAAACCAATCTTATATCATGGTTCACTAGAATATTTCAAACAGAAAGTGGCAATGTGGGTCTGAGTTGATACTTAAGCCTTAAAAATGTGGAAGAGTTATTTAGCTGTAGAGTTGAGTCTGTGTGTCAGGAGCTGCTATACTGCATTGCCAAAGTGTCCAAGTTTTGGTAAATGTTCATAAGATGGCACGTGTCTCATTTGTCCTTTTGGATTTGTATAAAGTGAAGGCTTTCTAGAGAAAGACAATTGTTTGCAGACATGATGTGTCAGCCAGCAGAAATGTACAGGAAAAGATTTTTTGGTTTTCATTGGCAACATGGTTACATTTTTTTGCCAGGCTGAAATGTAAAAATAGATTAACATGCAAAAATCTGTTTTAGTAATGTTAACATTTATACCAACCAACTAACTCCATCAAATTCACAGTGAAGATTAATATTCTTGTCTTGTATGCTGCTGTACCCATTAAGGCAACATAGTACCTGAGGTGTGCATGTAAATAATGGGAAAACATAGAGAATTCATTTACAACATCAGTATTTAACTGCTTGCATTTACAATCGCAAGCTGGTTTGTTTTAATCTTTGCATTTACAAGAAAGTGACTGAACTTTGCTTTAAAAGCATTGAATTTAGGTGGAGATTCAGTCAGCTGGATTTAATTTTTAAATTGCAATTTAAAAAGAATTTCTCTCCTATGATGAAGAATCATCCGCTTCAGAGAGCAAGAAATGCATGCAGGCAGTATCTGGTGAGCTGGAGAAACTTCATTAGGAGTTCCTGCCTGGGCTCTAGTGAATAGAAAAAGAGTATGGAATATTTTGATTTTTTGTGCTGCTTCTGGTACAGAATCATTTAAAAAGTATGACCCCAGTTCTTCAGCCACACCGAATACAGAAATCTGGTTTAAATCAAGACCTGCATGTGTTACAGCAACTTTTCTCAGGAGAGCCAACCTACTGGGTTTAGGCCAAGCTTTAAACTGGGCTTGCTCCTACCCATTTTTGCACCTTACTCACAACTTGGAAGACTTACGCTTAAAAAAAGATCTTTATGTTCTTTTTGTAGTTGGATTTTGTCATCTTTTTAAATTTTTACTCTATGGCTGAATTCATTCTTCTGAATAGGCTGAATTGCAGTATGAAAGTAGTTACTAGAAACAGAATTCTTTTTCAGTTGTGTTTCAAACACCATGTGCATATGTATATGCAGATGTGTGTAAAATGTATGTTTCTGACTTCAAAGAACAGATAATGCAGATTTTTTTTTTATGAGAGGAGATAATGCAAGTCTGTTTCTGTGTGCATATGAATCTAATGGTGTGTGAATATATGTGTGTGTGTCCATACAAAGCATAAGTAAAAATCTGTATCTGACTCATGGGGATGATTTGTTTAAAGCAGCTATTAAAGTGCAAAACAATTTTAATAGCCAACTTTGGCTAATGGAGCAGATTCACCAAGGCAACATAGAAAGTTTTGCACAAATGAAAGGAGAGTTTCCTTGCGCAGAAACCCAGTGGTGCTGTATTTCTTCCAGCCCACCTCACTGTACTTATTTTGGCTCTGAAATATAAAGCCTTTCTTTTAGGTGTTTGAAGTTTTCAGGAGGGTACCCTGATTTATGGCTATATTTTGCGGGGACCAAAGACCTAGTGAATTTTTTAGTACAAGTGAGGCTTTGAAAACCTCAGAGGTGGTCATACTATTTTGTGGATTGGGGTATTTTCATGCACTCTTTATTTGTGTGTGATCTGTGTTTCCTGTCAAAACTTTTAGGGAATTAAATGAAAGCATGAGTTAATTGGTATTGCATTACTGATGGTGAGTCTGTTGCAAGATGATGCCGTTTACTTCTGTGCAAATCCAAGGTGCCTGAAACCAGAATTATGTAAAGAAAATTTAAAGGGAGTATTGATATCCACCCTGAGAGAGGTGTTGGTGTGTAGCTATGAATGTCTTTCAGACATTTTCATGAAAATAGTGCCTGGGCTTCAGAAGTGTTCATCAGTATTACTCAACTGACAAGACACCAGACTGTGTATTTTGCTCTATAAACTGCAGATTATTTTCAGTGAGGAGTCAGAGTCTTTAGTGTTTTCTTTTCCACAACAGACCTGTTTCTTCATCTGACACGGCCAAATTCTATTGTCTTTCTGCTTCTAAAGCTACCTGATATTTTCCATATATCCATGATAATTCTTACACACCTAGGTTCAATGTCCTCACCAAATCACATGTTTATTCTTTCATGTCTAACCTTTGTAGCCTATTTTTTCAGGCAGTAAATAGTTTGCCATACTGCTTGGCTATGTTCTAGGGAGAAAGTCTTGGTTTCCTATAAATCTTCATAGTTTTTCTATCTTTATAAAAATCTGGAGATCTGTGTGTAATGTAAAAAAGAGAGACACCTCTTCTATCAGTTTCTGCAGACATATGAAATCGAATTTATAAAGTGAGACTACGGAAGTTCAAACTATATTGAAAGTACATTATGTTGTCTTATGAGTCTCTAGGATGTTACACGTGGTTTCCATTCTTTTATCTTTAGTGGCTTTTGGAGTTTCTGCTAGAGATTTTGAGGTTATTAACCATTTAACATTTTCTTAAGTTGTTAATCAGGAATTCCTGGAAAATGTTTGCTTCCATTTTCTGCTTTGTATTAAAATACCATCTAAACATCATCTTTCTTTTTTACAAAAGAAGAATTATTTTTTTTTAATATCAGTTGTTTTTCAGGAACATTTGTGTTCATAGGACACAGAACTTTCAGGGAAAAAAAGCTGAAGATAGAAGCTGCTTTCATATATATATATATGCAACTGAATTAGATGAGTGTTGCATGCATATTTGTCCACATAGATGGAGAGAAAAAAGGAGTGCCTATTAACATAAAACCAAAATGATATATCAACATCTTCTCAAACAAAGAATGAACTTTCAGCTGCTGACTCTGAGGTTAGTTCTATGGTTGTCTCTGGCCTATAAAACACAGAGTCTTTAAGTGTTTCCGAGATTTTAGAAATAAAAATTATACACTGATTCTAAAACTCTAGGTTCCTGTGTCCCCCATCCCTTCAAAATTTAGTGGTCATGCTAACGGATAGGTATAAAAGAGCCAATTAATATGAATAATGACATCTATCTGAATCATATGAAATACCCAGAAAAATGAGCAGAAGGCTCAGAAATCAGGTTCTCTTTGCCACGTTTCTCTTGCTCTCCCACCAATTGTATGGCTGCTGTCAGCAACCAGCTGCAAGCAACACATGAGCATTCTCTGCAGCCATAGCTGGAACATATTGCAGTAATCTAGCCTTTATGTTAAAGGCGCGTCATGTGGTATGCGGACCAGCGTGTGGTGGAACCATTCCCAGGATGGTGAAGCTCAGCACTGACCACATGCATCACAGTTAGCCCAAGATCAAGGACCCAGTTTCAACTCTAAGGAATCTTTTAAGGAGGGAAGCAATGCTTTCTGGAGCATGAGCTGACACTTTAAAGGAGCAGGGTTTTGTGATTGCCTGTCTAAGCTTCAGCATATCCAGCTGGTCTATGATACCTCACTGGAAGCTTTCTTATCACAAACAGACAATTACAGGGATTCTACAGGTTCACAGGAGTATCAAGAAATTTAGACCCCAGAAACACACACACACATGTAGTGGATGTTCTGTTTGTTACAGACCACAGTAATAAATCGGGGCATTAACATGTGAGCGCAAATGTTGTAATTATAAATTAGTTTCAGGTTCTTTTGCCATGCATGTCTTGAGATGAAGCAAGCCATTCCTATACTTCTTACAAGGATCTGATTATTATCTATGGGCATGGCTCTTTGTGTGGTGAAATGTTTGGTTCAGAAAAAGTATTGATATCTTTAATGCTAGATTTAGCATGTTGTTTTACTAAAAGGCAGTAAAATACTTCTGGTTTCATCCTCTTCTGACTGCAGTCTGCTCCTCCTACAAACTGCCAGACAAGGCTACTTCATCCTCCCTTCCAACACTCTTTGAAGACTGTTTTGTAGTACTTCTGTAACTTTGTAAAGTTAACCTTCCTGTTAGGTACAAACTTTGGACTTTTCTGGTGGTACATTGTAACTAGAAAACAGGAGTGACCTAGGGGCAGTTTAATTATAATGAATTACAAAAGAGCTCTGTCTGCCACTGAGGCTAATTATCGGTTTGCAACTAAAACACAGCACTCACATTATGTCCTTTTTTGGATTAAGAAGATAGATATTTGTGCTTTAAGCATTAATGCCTACAAATGCAAAAGGCAGGCCCTGTTTACTGAGTGAATTCTTGTACGAGTACTGAATTAGAGGAACTGTTTGCAATGCTAATATTTGAAGTAACAAGCTCATTGATAAAGAGCAGAGCAGAATAGAATTGGAATGCATTTAAGCAGGAAGCTGATCTGTAGTAGATGAAAGTTTGGGGCGGTTGAGAGAATTTGTACGAACAAAGCTCTGAGGTGCCTAACGTTTTTACTAAGTATCCTCCCTTTTTCTAAAAAGGTTTGGTACATCTGCCAGAATTTCCAGTACTGGCAGAGCAAAGTTGGTTATGCAGAGTAATAGAGGATTGACTAATTAGAGTGAAACTGGGATGTTTGGGAGACATTTGTAAAACATGTGAATGGTACTTTTTTAATTAATGGAAATTTTTTAAAAAATGCCAGTGCTTCATATAGAGAGTGATACAAGACAGAAGCAGCTCGTCCAAGAGATTAAATTCTTCACAAAGCCATAATTAAATAATACTTAATATGCTTTCAAGTTAGGGAAATTATGTCTCTGTCATCAGTGATGGTCTTTGTGATAGAGGAAGAATCACAGAAATCTGCTGTCAAGCTTCCTGAGTTACTGATGTTAATCTTTGTGGTTGGTTGTTGAGATTATTCTCAAATGCTTCCTCTATTTAATTACCTCAGATTCCTCAAGAGTTTTGTGATAGGTTGTCCACTGTTTTGCATGAAATTGAAAATGTCTTTGTCAGGAGTCACTTAAAAAGGAAGTTAGCAATATGATTAGTTTCTCAATGAATTGCCCTTCATTTTGGAAAATTTTGGGTTTGCTAAAACCACTGACCACTGGCAAAGTTTATAGAATAATTTAAGCTTTCACAGGTGGTAGAGGTAACTGCAGTGTGCTGCATAAAGGACAAGAAAGAGGTGGTGAAACGCCTTTTTGGAAGATGTGAGACATATGAAAAACATATTTCCTTAATTGGTCTAAGAAGCAGTTCGATGTTTCAGAGTTTTCTTTGGATGTTCTTGGTTGTATACTTTCAGGTCTAAATTAATTGGTTGTCCTGTAAATTGCTGACTGTGCCTAATATTCTTGTAATCTGTTATGAGGTCTTGAATTGTACAGATACCTGTCATATGAATATTGCACATTGATGTGCAGATTAGCATATTGTGGAGACCAGGACATGTGTTTAAACTATTGTGCTTTTGGTGTAATGGAACCATTTCCGTGCCCTTTTTTCAGAAAATACTAGTAGTTTTGCTGTGATAATAATGTATATTGTCCAGTGTTTTTGAATAACTGCCCTTCTAATCAAATTTTCATAGAGGTGCTAACTCTTAAGATTTATCTGTGATATGTTTGGATTTTTTTGTTCCCCAGTAAAATTAGGATTACATTTACTGTTGTTGATGAATTTACACACTGGCCTAAAAACTGAAGGGTAGTAAGCAATCAGAAATAAGTGTTGTACATCATATTCAGGCTATGCCAAGTCAGGGTATAGCTGAGAATAACACAAAATTATAAAAGTCTCTAGGAAGTGTCAAGTTTAATTCGTTACACCTCATTAACTCCAAACTTGGCTGTTTCTGTTCCAGAATGAGTGTGTACACCTAAGTAGTTTGGAGTACCTGTTGTGGTAGAAGTATCTGTTCTGGTATAATTCTGCCTATAGACCAGCCCAACTAATTCCTTCATCTGTAGTTTCCTAGTTCAAAACAGAGGGAAAAGCAACATTTCTAAACTGTAGTACTGTAGGCTAAAACTACTGCAGAATATTAGTACAAGTGGTTGTTAAGCCACAGCTGAGTGATACTTAGCTGGTATTGAAGGAGATATCTTCTGATTTATATAAAATTTCTAGATATTTTAAACTGTTATTCACCTGATGGTGGTACAGTTTCTTCTGAGGCTTTGTTGTGTGAGCTCTTTCAAGATTTAGTTTATTTTGGCTTGCAGTCTTCTTATGCTAGTTTTGCAATGCAGAATTCACATTTTAATTTAAAACTATTAATTTTTTAACAGTTCTCTGTACTGGGAAGAGTTGGTATGTTTGTAGCTTTTCTGTAGCTCAGGCAGTCAAATCATTAAGTAGCAGTAACAAAGCAAGTTTAGACAGTGTAAATCATAAAAGATGCTAAAATATGTCAATAGTACCTGAAACTGGAACTATAATAAACGTGTGTGGATCTTTGCAGTTGCATATTATAGTCTTTTCCATGGTCATTTAGCAAAAGAGTTCTCCTGAGCTTCTGAGAAATTCTGCCATACCCCTTAATGGGAAGGTTTTTATATTCCAATTTTTGAAGCAGATGACATCATTCAACGCTGTTATTTAAATTACCTGGATTTGTATGCCATGATAAGCATTCCCTTTGATCTGAATTTTTAATTAAAACTTGGAAGAGACTCCAGTGTGACACCAAGGGACACTTAGTTAATATCTGCAAAAAATTTCCCACACTCCTTTTTGTATAGGGACATTTTCCAGGCATGAAAGAGAAATTTCTGTGTTTTCACTGCTTAAATCTATTGATAAAGGTTGACATGAAGGTAGTATATTTAAACTTTGTGACAACTTTTCTAGGAAGAGAGTGGAGATTGACCCACTTCAATCACAATACCAAATGCTAATCAGATGTTTTCCATTTCTGTCACCACTGATTGGACTTAAATGGGGACCTGGGTATGAAACCTGTGCAACTCCAAGTATTTCTGTGCCATTTGCGTAAAGGCAAATTACTGAGGTACTTAATTCACCTTAAAAAATTACTCCTAAAGCACAAACTAAAATTTGAAACAAATTCTTGTAATACACGGATGAATTTTTAAATGTAAATTTTCAAATTTGATTGAATGAAGTTTAATTCATACAAAAGTTGCCTGATTTTCAGAGCTACTAATTACTGTTGCTCCCATTAGTTTCAGTGGAATGTCTGTGTGCCTGAACACACAGGCTACTGGTTTGAATTCCTGACTTCATTTACACAAGTTTGGAAAGCTGTTGCAGCTTGTTTTTTCTGTGATAGAACAAAAAGATGATAGATTCAACATGTACATGCCCAGCTAGCATATCAGTTCCTCTTGTAGCTGCTATATATAGCAGGCTAACTTGCATAATAATAGTGCTGGGATGGATGAGTGAGAGACTTGCAGTTGAATTTTTTCCATTACAGCTCATTTTAGCAGATGTTTTCTCTGTTTCCAAAATGACAGAGCAACACAGTACAATAGTTGAAACTTAAGAGAGAATTGTAATAACTTATTTAGCAGGAACTGTGTTGTCCAATCAGCAGGTTTTGATGAAGTTTTATTGTAACTAAGATTTGATTAATGTTAGATAAATATAACTGTCATATTATTTAAAATTGTGTTTAGAGTCTAACTTAATTCCTCTGCTTTCCCTGACCTTTTCTGAAAGCTAGGCATTAATTGAAACCATTGCTAAAATTATATTTTAGAAAATGAGTGTTGGCTGATGCTAATAATTCTGCACATGGTTTTAGAATAAAGAAACCTAAAGAAGCCAATTCATGGATCAGCAAAAGTACACAAAGATGAAACTGGTCAAGTGAATATTGTTATTTATACCTTTGTCATTCAGGCAATCAAGTCTTCAGCTACATGTCTTCATTTATAGTGACATGAAGGCCTGTAGTGTGCACTTGGTGAGAGTGTGTTAGTGTTGCACAAATACCCTCTATTTGAAATCTTTAGATAGTTCCAGCAATGGAGGTGAAATTTACTCCAATTATTCATTGTACATGCTAACCAGTTTAAAATCACTTTTCTGTGTTATAACCTAAACTTTGGCTTTGCTTCCATTAAAGACTTCATTAATTATAGGGCAGTTGAATTAAAAAATGTGTATGTGAATTAAAACACAAAGATCTTGCTCAGACGCTGCCATTCAGAAGTAAAGTGGATATAGAAGTTCTTTCTTGCCCTTCACGATTACAAACTAAAGGTATGGTTTCACAAACCCTACCTTGGAAAGGACTTCCTCCCAGGCAGTATGAGCTGTGAGAGGTCCAGCTTTCAGGTGCTTGTTCCTGGACAAGCACCACCCTTCTGTTGCACCAGCAGAACCTTTTGGGTGGCTGCTCTTTAATCTGAAGCAGTGAACAAATCCAAGTTTAAAAAACAAAATGAAACAAAACCCCCAACCCAAAACCACAAAAAAAGCCCCCAGCCAACAAAGAAAGCCACCAATCCACCCAGTTCTAGGGTTACTTTCAACTTTTAATTCACTTGCTCCTTCTGCTGTAAGGGTCCTAAACTGTTGTGCCATCACAACTGGGTAGGAAAGAACAGGGAAGGGCACACAGAAGTGTTTGGGGATATCTTACTGAGTAAGAGGGACAGAGAATCCATGGTATTGTAAGACCACGTGATTCCTAAATGAGAGCATTCACAGTGGTATTCAGTGTACTCCATCTTATATTTATTTGCTGCATACCTTTACTTGATTAGCATTGTCTTTCCTGAGAGTCACTGATATAAACATGGCAACATTTACTGTAAATTTTCAAAGATTGTATGCTGCACAGCTGCCACTAAAAGCAGTAGGAACCACTCAGTGAACTCCTTTCAAACTTTTTTGGAAAAAGCAGAGGACAAAATGACCTACCCTGACTTTTTGTACTGTGGTAAATACATTTCTGTGTTTGTGTGTGTGTGTGTGTGTGAAAGTGCCTAAATAAATTATGCTCTCAATAAAATTCCATGCCAGTAAATACTGCATGCAGACTTGAAGCTGGACTTAGATTATTGCTCAGCAATTGTGCATTACAAATACAATAACTGGAATTTATGTTTATGTTATTACAGCATGAACATAAATTTCTCTGGGCACTTCTATTCTTCATGTACGATGTTGATTGCTTTTCACCTGTCAATATATGACACAAACAATGAAGTCTAGCAATCTTAGTAATGGATGCAAAAAATTGAGTGCAAGGATATCTTTTTCTCAGAAAAACCTTGTAGGTCCACTGGGTTTTGCTGCACATTTATTTTCATTGTGTACGGTCAAGGAGTCCTATTATTTGTGGTGAAAACTCAACACATATGGGTGGCAAAATCTGGCTCTTAGCAAATGAATATCATATAATATTTTACAATAATTAACTAATTTCTTCAAAATAATGTCATACTAGAGATAAGGGACGGTACTGATGGTACCATAAAATAGAGGGTTTGTCTTTTTCAGGATCACAAAGAGCAAACAGCAAATAAAACTATGGTAGATGCTTGTGTCTCTGTCCTGCTTTTGACTGGTGGATTAGGCCTCTCTTTTTAATTTGTCACTTTCTAAGGTTTCTAGAGGAAATCCTGAGTCTACTGAAGTAAAGTCATAGGAATTAGAACTTCATCCCTTGCTTTTTACTGGAATTATGTACATTTTACACGTATCTTTTGTTAGAGATTATGCAACTCCCTTGCTCTGCAGTTGGTGACAATTTAAAGATGGTTTTCATTAGAACTTCTCTTTTCAATGTTGTACTGGGAGCTCCAGCTCTATGTTCTAGTCCTTTGCGGCTAACTACTGGCCTTATATGATGATCCTCACTGAAGACTTTGTGGACACTTCTGAGTGTTTAAAGCAAGACGTTAAGTTGCAGAGAGGTTTCCTATTAAGGAAAAGTGATGTAATGTCAGTGGAACACTGCCAACTTCTCTCTGCTCATTTTATTTATGTTAGCTGCATACCAGAGAAAATGCCCCATAAAACATGAGTGCTCCTTGCTATATTTAGCCAAGCTAATTTACTAATACCAGGAGATTATGTTTATAAGCAATGGAAATAATTATAAAAAGATTTGGGGGCATCTTATTGAAATAAAACAGGTTGAACTTGGGAAAAATAAATACCAGATTTGCTCCTGGTGCACAGGAAGACTCTAGGGTATCTTTTAGCATTTAGCAGAATACATATGTATTTCTGTGCTGAAAAGCATTGTTTTAACATTTTAATTGAACTATTTGGCTGATTGTTTGAAGAACACAAAGTACAAGGATGTTATTTACATTGACCCGAGTCCTTTTAGTCTTAGCAATGCAGATGTCCTCACATTTAACCTATGTGACTAAAACCAGTCTTGCCATATGCATTCCAGTCTGATCTTCTGGTCTAAAGTATTTGCATTCATCTTCATATGGAATACAGTGTGATACTGTGCTTTTTTTGTGATGTTTAAAATCAGTCTGGCATATCTTTTGTTGATTACCTTCTCTGACTTTTCTTTAGGACTACTTTTTAAATGAGTAAATGAGTCTCCTTTTTAATGAGTAAAATGTTTTTGTCTGGTTTATTTTCAACTCTTTGTTCTACAGCTGATGGTGTTGATAAATAATCACAAGATTTCTTCCTGACTCTAACAATGTGACTTCATAATGCTGTTAAACAATTTGACCTTTTCTATTAATTTTACTCCTACATGGTGACCCCAGCTGGGTGTGGTAGTGTTGGAACTGTGGATCCTCCCTGATACTAAGTCTGCCTAAAAGAATATTCCCCATCTTGATAGAGTAGCTGAGTACATTTGTTAGCTGCTGATAAATAAGAGCTGTCATACTAGTTAACTACATAATGCATATGAAAAAAAAATTGGTACTTTAATAATTAAACGTTAAGTCTAGTGTGACTGTGAAACAATGTAATGTATTATTATAATGAGATCTGCAGTTGACTGGTGAGCTACTAAGTTGTGGGCAGGGGAAAGAATTTTGGGTAGTGTTCTTTTTATCTGCATTACTGAGGATGTGTTGAACATTTTATGTGTTTTCTGCTCAAATCTGAGTTGCCTGTCTTCGTTTCGAAGCCTGCGCTTTGTTGGGATGACTTCTAAAGACGCTTCTTTAAGAGAGTATTCATACATTCTGACATTTAGCATCTAATTTACACACTCTTAACTGCACTCTGGAGGTTTCACTGACTATCTAGGAGGCTGTACTACTACTCATGTAAGTGAGATGCCAAAGATGAGATGATGAGAACATTTCCCTATGTGTCTCCTTTCAACCAGAAGAATTAGAGCAACATGACAGCAAACTGAAGTGCTGCAAGGCCAGAAGAAAAAGGCAAATGATCTTTGAGGCATATCATAAATCAAATATCATTGTTTTAGACATCTGGATCTTGTTTTGAAAATATAAAGCTATTTAATATATAGAGGATTTCAAAATGATTGCAAGATTCTGTTGCTATTTCCAAGTATGCAGATCTCTTCTCATTCATTCTGAATGATTCATTAGGGAAGTAGATCATGCTGCTAAAAAATCATGAGAAAATGTTTTGAGTCAACTAAGGGTCAAAAAACATTTCCTGCAATTATGAAGTATATTAATCAAGCTAGGCCTTTTGCCTTACAGATTGCTCTTAATTTCAAATATCAGATTTTAAACATAAGACAAATTTAAACAAAACAAAAAACCTTGGATCATGAGATGCCATTTCTAGTATTAGGCTCTTGAGGGCAAAAGTTATCCCTAGTGTAGAAGATCAGACATAACTAATTTGTGAAGTATTGCCTGGACAGTGTACAGCAAGAATTATGTGCTATTGATTCTTGCTTAGCAAAGTTTATTTCCCCATTTTTAAAACTAAGGCCTGGTGGATTAGGTATTATTTAAGTAACTTTAATATTGAAGTCTTGAAATCCATTTGGAAAACTGCAGTCTCTGATGGTTTATGAAATGAATGAAAAATGGACAGCTTCAGACAACATTGCCTTTAGGGCGTGAGAATGTAATTAATGTGGTAAGTCTAAGTACATGGCCTCGTTAGAGTCTTGGCATGCAAAAGAGGATGACTGTAGGGGAACAAACTTATTTTCCTCCAAACAAAAATCCTAAGCAGCTCAGTCTTTCTGCAAATCTGGGTGCTCACTTTCCCTGATATATGGCACAACTAGTTGGAGAACTGAAATGTCTTTGCCTTATTTTACCCTTTATGACAAAAACTACAATATTTTAAAATACTCTCTGGTGTCGATATCTTTTTGACTTTCATTTAATTATTCCTTGTTCTGCAAAAAATTGTCATGGTATTTTGTATGAATTGTCTAATCAGTTAGCTGACCTTAAATAATCCAAATGCTTTTGTTGTTATGTAACATTTCTATTCAGTGCTGTGTTTGAGGTTTCTCCCTGAAACGGAAATGGAATGGAGGGATCCTTCAAATGAGAAACAGGATCAAAGTACTGCGTAAGTTTTATTTGTGACTACAGAGTAGCTTTAGTAAACTGGCCCAGAGACACAAGGATCATGTGGGTTCTAATACCTAGAATAACTATCCTTTAGTTCACAGTAGAAAAACTGTAGTAGACGGGGGTATTTTAGGCCATTGTTTTCTGAAGAGTGAAGTGTGCTTTTCTAGAGAAGCTAGCATATGAAGTGAGGGAGAAGGCAAAGTCATGAATTTTGGTATTGTGCACCCTAGGTAGCACTTGTGGAGCTCACAAGGGATAGTAGAGAAGTGGTGATAGCCCAAGGGTAGAGGCAGGAAGACAGATAAGAAGACAGCAGTTAGAGAGAGGGAGGTCAGTGAGAAGAAAAATTGAAGACAGACCAGCATTATACGATGATCTGAGTAATGCTAAGAGGAACAGGGGATCATGTGGAATCTCATGGTTCCTATAGGAAGAAACATATGATCCACAGTGATGCTCACTGTAGTGCTACCAATTTTGGTATTGTCAATATCCTTCTGTCTTTGACATAGCCTACAAGTCCAAAATTACATTTTCAATATGGAGCTATAGGTTGTTTATTAAACCACAGCCAGGTAAGATTTTTTTATTTTTGCTCTCTCAGCTATTTGTGAGGTAAAGGATAGCTTGGAGTCCAAGTTGTTGTGATACTTGAAGAAAAGGTTTTACATACAGATAGTGTTGACTTCAGTGTGAAAGATGTGTATAGCTACTTTTACATCTTAATAGCACTTAAAATAATGGAAACAAAGCATCGATTATTTTTTTTTTATTTCAATTTACTAACAGTGATTTACCAGTAGTTTCCAAATGTAATTTAAGTACTCTAGTTATGCTAAGGAAACAATTTGTATATATTGTGCACACTAGTAACTATTCAATGTGAAACCTTTTTTCAGAAAGGACAAAACATAAACGCTGTTGGTCAAGATAAACTAAACTGACTTTGACTGTAGGAATAGATACACCACTCTTCTCATGATCCATTCTGGAATGTTCATTTTAACATAAATCTAATCTTAATAAATAAATATGGGAAAAAATAACTTGGGACCCTCAAATCAGACAAGTGCTGTTTCTAGGCCAATGTTCTTTCTACAAGAGTGTCCAGCTCCAGGCTAAGAAGGTGCATGAGTCATCAAAATGATGAGTCCATGAAGAGAGAATCTTCCTTCATAATTGTCAGAAAAAATGGGTTTAAATCTTGAGGAATACACTTCCCTTTGTAACTAGCTTTTTACACACTACCCTGTGATCAAACTGAAGACAAACAAGACATGTTTGTTTTGTCTGGGACGTTTTTACTGCAGGGCAGAAGGAAAGAGTGGAATTAATTGAATTCTGGAGGTCAGCTGCAGGCAATCAAATAGTAAAATCTGTGCTACAACATACAAAATAGTAAAATTGCTGTCTATGATGTGTCCACACATTGTCTCTGAATGTGCAAGTGTTAAATAACATGCATGATACCCTATTTTTTTAATATATTACCCATCAATATGCTGTACACTTAAAAAAACATTTCAAGAAGCCCTATAAGTTAAACAAAGATTATTTTTTAGCATATTTGTTTAGCAAGACATGTGTTTAACTTCCCAGAAATTGAGACTTACACAAAATATAAAGCCAGAATCTCTTGTGGTATACACACTTCTTTCTAAAAGCCTTCTAGACTGTATGGTTTAGCTAGACACCTCATCCTAGTTTATATGCCTACTCCGTATGTATAGCCTACACTAGCAAGTAATACACAGGAACAAGAGTGGCTCTGTAGAGTGAAAAAACGTGCTGAGGTCATGATATCTACACTACACATTTCAGAGTCACTGAGTTTGGGGTTTGGGTTTTTTTCACTGGACTAGCTGTAGTTTGCTCCCATGGACAGAAGCACATTAGTGGCTGGAGTTTATTACGTTTGTTTCACTTGACAGGAAATCAGTTCATGTTCTTGAGAGGCTTCTCCAGGATGTGAACTGGAGAACAAGCAAGTGGGAACAGTTAGAGATTTGCTTCAAAAGCACGTTTCTGATCCAAGCTAAAGCACAAATGCAGGTGTGTCCTTACTGTCCTCTTAGGAGAAGTGCCAATCTATATGGTTCCTTGTTTTTGGCCAGTCACCATGTTGGTTACTATTTTATTTGGGAAAAATGAAACTTGGTCCTTCCTCTTGTTTTCTCTGGGTAAGAAGGCTGACTCCTTTCACTGAGAGCTAAGCAAGATTTAAAACAGTTTTAGAGAAGGGACCAGCCATTCAGAATCACTGGCACAGTATTTGGCCATAACAAGTGTTTATCATTACATAATTTACCTGTATGATTTCTTCTTTTTTACATCATTATACATCACATAAGGCACAGCTTAATTCAAGGAAGAAGTCCTTACTGTATAAGTCTCCCAGGTTACTTGATATATTAAGAAATAGATGATTCACTTCAAGTACTATTTTTATGGAATATATTTTCACTCAAAAGTACAAAAACAATTATTTGTTCTGTGATTTATATGTGATGTATTCCATTGAAGCTTTCCAGAACAATGCACTGTACAGTTAGCTAACAGTTTAAAAAAAAATAGTTAAATTCTTACTGTAAAATCAATTCATCTATTTACCAGGGAAATACTATTTATTGCCAGCGCAAGAAGCTAATTCAAGTTGAGTGTCTGTGTCCAAATGTGTGTAATTTCAGGATACGTTGTTTCTCTTTGTGATGACAGGGAATGTGATTAGGTCTGTTGAAGTCTGTTCAGTCTGTTCAGGAGAAGAATATATTCTGAATATTTAAAAGTATATTTTGACTGCAGTGACATTTGTACACTATGGGTGGATTTTGCCTTTGCTCAGTAATTCTGCTGATAGGTATTCATTTTTTGTTTTATAACAAGTGATGGGGAAATTACAGTGAGGTGTAGAATTCAGTCATGGAGTAAGGCTGCAAGCCTACTTAGTCCTTAGGATTCTGCTAAGACATCTTCATTATAATTAAGTTTATCATGCAGTTGTAATAAGCAGTAGCTCTGCATGTCTAAGGGTGCTTTAGCAACATTTTGAGTATTGTAATTTTTCTTGTCTCTTTTATACTTTGGGGAAGATGCCTTTTAAAAACAACAACACCCCACCCCACCCCCCCTCAAAACTCACACTTCTGAAGTACATGTCTGGCTAAATAACAACTGACAGTGCCCTATAAACTCTATTTTATTTGCAAAATTAGTCCAGCAAGATGAATGGAGATCCACATCTTAAAAGATTGTTCCTGATACAAAATAGGTCACAGAAGTATTCATCAGGCAGGTATCACTGACATCAGTGCAAGTTGGTGATAAGAAAAAAATGCAATAAACCAAAAAGATGTTATCAGTCTACATGAGCAGATGAAGTTATGTCTACTGTTACAGCCAAGTCTACAAACAGTTCTTTTCAGTCTTCTAAATGCAATAGCTGACATAAGGTGCATCTGCCACACTGTCAAGTGTTTTCATTTTCAATACTAATTGAAAGTAATTGAAGTTTCAATACTAAGATATTCTGTTGCTGCTGTTTTGCCGGTGCATGTTGGAGTTTACATCCTGCTCTGTGATGAGTGTAGCCCACAAAGAGTCTGCTGGGCATGAATAGATTGAGCATTTGCCAACTCTTTACAGAAATATTTATGTGGAGTGCTGCAACATGTGCAAACACTGAGGACACTTCAGCTATTTTTTATATTCAGTTTCTTTACAACGAAGTGACTATTTCATTTAACCAGGGCTTGTCTATCAGGTAGCCTGTTTGGGGAAGAAAGTTGAAGCAGTTTGTCCATACCTGAGCAAACTCTTAACTGCAGCTGGAGCCAAGCAGCTATGTAACATGGAAGGGGTAGTTATTTGTTCCCTGTTTCAGGTGCCAGAGAACAACAGCAGGGAAGCAGTCAAAGGCTGTCGTTTCTTCAATTAATGCATGAGATGGGCTTCACTAGTGCTTTTAAAAGGCTAAGAGGGCATCTGGCAAGAAAAATTCTCCCAATAGATCTGCTAATGTCTCTGGATTATACCAATCCCTAATACGGCAGTAACTTCAGATACCCTAGGAAGTTTGCAGCGTGCAGAGTCACTACACAGTTACTCATCCGTTTAAGTATCTTTCTTTTCACTGCCATAACTTTCATTGAGATTACCAACCTAGATTGGATGACAGGGATATAGCATCCTGCACTGGATCGAGCACAAGATATAATTGTGTTAGGATTACATTGGTTGAATAAATGTCACAGAAGTTGTGAGTAATGCTGTAGTGTTATTTTCACTTTTCAATGCTCCTGAGAACCAGGCTGAGAGATTATTACTGTCTTTAGCAGTTGCTGTTACTTCCTGGTGCTTCTCCTCCTTCCTTAAAAGTTAGTGTATGCTGTTGATGGGGTTATTTTTGTGTGAATAGAAGGACTTCAGCAAGAATGGTATAGTACTAAAAGTTTATGATACTAAGAGGGTGCTGACACCTGAAGTGAGTAAGTCATATTGTTGTAGTGGGAGAATCTCAGATGTATGTATTTATTTCACATAAATACCAGTTTTTATGTATTGATTTCCTTTCCAGTGGTTCCTTTTTATATGATATTTTAAGAATAGGATACCTCCAGTGAGTTTCAGTAACATAGACTACTGATATGTCAGCTGATAATATCCAAGCTTTACATGAAGCAGCAACCTGCTCAAATGTCAGAACTATTTGTGAATACAGAATGGCTGGTAAAAGGGCCTAGAATTTAGGCTCTAAAACTACCTTAACTTCTTCAAATAGCTTTAAAACATAGTTAAAGCTTTAATTTTCAAAAAAACCACGCTGACAGCAACTGTGTGCTCTCTTTAATATCAGAACATCCAGTAGCTACTTTTTTTTTTCCCTTTAATATGATGTTCATTCTTCCTCACAAAAGTGTCTGTTTCAGTAGTACAAAGCAGTTGTCTTTATGTGTAACCCAAAGAATAGACACTTGACAGATACTGGAATGTTAATATTGAAAGCATGGAGGTCCAGTTTTAAGCCCACTGTAACTGTTGGTGGGTAGGCATAAAAATAAGCAAATCTAACTTTGGTGGCCAGTGGTAGATGAAATATGATGATTTATAGGGCATCCTGTTAATCAAATACATTAAATTAAAAAAAAAACACAACACAACAAAACAAAAAACCCAGACCAACTGTGCATGTGCTGTTCCAGTGGCAGCACTGAGAAAACGTATCATACTACATCTAGAAGAGGAAGAGTGGCCATCCATCTTTTTTTCTGTTCACTTTTGGGTTTAGGCTAATACAGTTTTTTAATCTTTGATATATTTTTTTTCTCCCCATATTTTCTTTGAGTATATACTAATCAGCACAGAATATAACCTTCCACATGGTATAGCACAATCAGAGGCAGAAGATCTATTTGTCCATTTGCAGACCAGTTCATTCCTGCATTCCAGGTCATGATTTCCTACACTTTGGGCCAATTCAGCTGTAAATTGGAACCTGTGTTGTTATTAATGGCTTGTAACAATTTACCCATTAATAACGTAACAATTTTTGCTTCCTTTTTCAGTAAAACTTGTTATCTGTGTCATTTTTTTAACTGTTACATCCATCACTGGATTTTCTATGCACTAGTCGTGTAACACTACTGAAATACGAAACCAGACAGATTTTTTGACTACCAGACTAATTCTTATGGTCTAACCCTACCAGAGATATGAAGTTTAGCCTTTTTACTAAAGCTGTATTGTGTCTTTATGACTTTTGGGAACAATGAATGTGCACAAGAGCACAATTTCCTCTCTTTCTGTACCCAAGCTAAACGTGTTATCTTGCTGGTACATGTTTTGAAAAACGTCCCTGCAGTGGTATAGAGAGATGAAAAATGGTTCCTGTCTCTAAAAGAATTGCTCGTGTTCAATGAATACTGGCAGTACCACTACTGTTGGTTTCCTTAGTACAGAAATTACTTTGATGCCTTTGACAGATAATCAAACCATAATGGAAAATGGGCACAGGTACAACTGCCACTTTTTAGGATAGACAGAAAAGTATTTAACAGCCAAATTGCAGCAGGATTTCCTTACAAGAGACTTCACAAACAAAATGCAGATGCAATGCAGATGGTTTGCGTTTCTCTTCTGTGTGTATGAAGTTTCTCAGATGAAAAGTCAAGCTTAGTTTCATAGTGTGCTCATAATACAGTACCTGTGTTGGCTCTTGCACCACACTGATTTTACTGAGAGTGCATTAGGTTACAGTGAAATTAATTATAAACACTCCTGTATATTAACCTGAAATATGGAAAATGTTATTTGTCGTGTATCTGCATTTTCAAATTGTTAAGCTTTGAAGGGCAACTAATAAAAGTGTTGAAAGGTTGCAGGTGGTGGAGATGGTTCCTAGTTATAGCTCTGTAGTTATTCAGCACAAGGATTAAATTGTAAGTGACAACCTGCATCCTCCCTGAAATCTGTTAGTACAGACAAAAAATATCTCTGAATGTTTGCAGGGTAGAACCCAAACTGGTGCTGGTTTTTGTTTTTCCACACAGTGTCCGTCCAGTTCCCCCAGTTCTTATTTTAACTGATAATTCCAGTCTTATGTAAATGTGAACACCTGCATGATTTAAACCAGTCCACATTTCTTGCTCACAATATAAGGGATTGCTCAGCATCAGGAAACTTAATGCTTGAGTAAACATATTTATATTAATACAGCCTGAAGTCTGTCTGTGTTGAACACTGGAGTTTTCGTAAAAAGGGGGATCCGTTCTCCCTTTACTTCACCTTCTTGCCTTGTTACTTCACCTTCTTGCCTTGTCATACATGTACATTTTTAACATTTCTAAAAATGAGTAGATATTCCTTCAGTGGACAGTTTAGTTGGAATTACTTTTGTATTCTGAGTATTTATTTTCAGTACAGCTGTTAATTAATTCACTGCTAGCTTAAGTTGTTGTTTTCATTTTTAACAACTCTCAACCATTGATAAATCTGGTGGAAAGCCTTAAATTATATTAGGAATTTTGTCAGAGTACAACTCCAGATATCAGTGACTACTATCAGATTTTGGATGAGTTGGTATGTGCATTTCAGTCTCTTAAATAGTAACTGTCAGAAGTTTAGAAAATGACTCATTTTCAACAGTACTGTTTATACCAGTAAAATACAAATGTTGTGGTTGTAGAAAGCAAATTAACCAGTGTGTTCAAGAGCTAGCTTTAACAAGACCTGGCAAGTCTGCCATGAGAGCTGCCCAAGAGCCACAGATGCCAAAGCACTGTGAGTCTTATCTAGTGAGGGAACCACAGCAGCTCCCAAGCTCCCACTGCTTCCAATTCTCCATTCCTTCTTTGCCTAGCAGCTATGCAGTTGGGTTGCCAAGGAACTACAGAGATATAACGGTACGTTATACATTCTGATTTTAATAAATTACGAAAAATATTCCATCCTGGATTTTATTGTATAAATATCTCAGTATAGATATAAATATATACATATATAAATATATCTAAACACAGATACTTGCTGACATGGAAGTCAGTGTTACCTGAGATGAGCCCTTGCCTTTTAATGCAGCATGATGGTGACTGTTTCACTTTTGGTAGAGCGCTGGCATTATTCTGAAGCAGTAGTATTGAGTTAAAGCTAGGCCTTCATTGGAAGGTAGATTTCATGGAGGCAAGTAGTTGTTACACCAAAATACAAATACAGAGGTTTTCTGGCATTGGTTTCAAATCTTAATTTAGAAAACTAGCTCAAGCTTTTAAAGTTGTGGTTAATTCTGGTTATTTTCATTCAAAATATTCCTGTACTTTTGTTTCAGAGGTATGTTTTGTATATTGCTGTAGAACTGCACCGTCTGTTTCTCGAAGGGCAGATCACTGGTAGGATTGTGAAGGGGCCAGTCTGCTTTCGCTCAGGAATGACTTGAGGTAGAAGTGAGCCTGTTATTCTTCCATACGTGAAATAGATAGGACCCTTTCTTTCAAAAAAAGTTGCTTTTCTTCATCTGCTTCCCATTTGCTCCTTTTCTTTTGTTAAGATCAGGACGGCCAAAATCAGAAATTTTAAAAAGTTATAACATAGAAAAAATTTATTTAATCGCAGTTCTTTATCTGTGGTGCTTTATTTCAATCTACTTCATATATTGTGTTGTAAAACACTGAATAAACTTACCACACTTTGTGGTAGACACTACTTGGATAGGGTTCATTTTGTATACGACTGATTCCCTCAAGGCTTGGACAGCATCCCCCTACCTTTGGAGAACATCACCCTCCAAGATAGATAGTCTGGAAAACTGCAAATAGTAGGGTGCCTCCCAGGAGAGGGGCATTGTTCCTCTAAATAAATTTTTTTATGCTCTTCACAAACCCAGAGATGTAAGGTAAAAATAAAGCTGGTACATATCCTAATATTGGGAACCTGTGAATGAGACTGACAGGGAACTTTCAGTATGAAGGATTTATTGCATCCCTGAAAATGCCATCTGCTCTAACATCCCTGCAATCCAGCAGCCAGTTACTATTGAGACTTTCAGAGATGTACAACCATCTACCTACCTCCCCTCCTCCATAGCACTGTGTCCAGGCACTTGGAGTTATGGTTCCTGATGGTGGTTGTTACCAGTTTAGCTCTCAAAGTTGAGGACTGCTCTATTAATTTCAAAACAGTGTGATACAAAGAGGGTATCAGGAAGGAAAAACATTATGAAAGTGGCATAAAAAGATGAAAAAGCCTATTATGATCTAAACCAAGTGCATACCTCAGATCATGAATTCTTGAGTAACTATTAAAATATGCCGTATGTATTGGCATCCTTAGAGAAGATTCTGATCACCTCTGTCTACTATTTTCTCATACAATCAGAGTGTTTTGCTTTTAAAAAGATAGTATTCTGTAGCTGCCCACCAAGAAACCTAATGTCTCTAGTCTTCCCTTTGAACATCTCTTTTCAAATGTTTCTCACTATCATTTAGCTCTGAAAATCATCACCTTACTGAGCAAGTTCCAAGTGCCCAGAACCAAAACTGTGCAACTGTTCTTACAGGCAATGCAGGCCAGAAACCTCACCTCTGTTGCAACAAGTATCTGCTTCCATTAAAATATTATTGCTTTACTGTTTGCATTTCTTTAACTGTTTTCGCATACTGTTGTGGTTTAACCCCAGCCAGCAACTAAGCACCACGCAGCCGCTCACTCACTCCCCCCCATCCAGTGTGATGGGGGAGAAAATCAGGAAAAGAAGTAAAACTCCTGGGTTGAGATAAGAACGGTTTAATAGAACAGAAAAGAAGAAACTAATAATGATAATGATAACACTAATAAAATGACAACAGTAGTAATAAAAGGATTGGAATGTACAAATGATGCGCAGGGCAATTGCTCACCACCCGCCGACCGACACCCAGCCAGTCCCCCAGCGGCGAATCCCTGCCCCCCACTCCCCAGTTCCTATACTAGATGGGATGTCACATGGTATGGAATACATCGTTGGCCAGTTTGGGTCAGGTGCCCTGGCTGGGCATGAGAAGCTGAAAAATCCTTGACTATAGTCTAAACACTACTGAGCAACAACTGAAAACATCAGTGTTACCAACATTCTTCACATACTGAACTCAAAACATCGCACTGTACCAGCTACTAGGAAGACAGTTAACTCTATCCCAGCTGAAACCAGGACACATACCTATTAGAACATTTGAAAATGTATATAAAAATCTTGGTTAAGAATATCTGGTATTGGAAAAAAAAATCATAAATACTGAAGCAGACCTTTTGAAAATATTTATGTACTACTAGGCCTGCTTTTCAGTAAGTTGCCGAAATTTCTCAATATTTGCTTTACCCTAGTTGTGATTTTTAAAATTACTTACTTTTGCCATTCACTGATTGAATTTTACTAAAAATTTACTTCCAGATGTTAATTCTTACATTTTTATAATTAATTTTTTGGCAAAACCAAAAACTGCACATGAGAAAATAAGTTTTATTCTCTGTTGTTTAGACAAGCTTGATGCGTTCCCTGAAAGCACATGTGCCCTTTAAAACACTGGGATTACAAAACATATTTCAGTTAATTGGAAAGAGGATGTAATTACAATTAAACTAATTTTTCCTGTAATCTAATCCAAAAACTGAACTCTTTTTAATTCCCTTCTTTGTTTCCGTACTGATGAGGGCAACATAGCATACCAATTCCCTTGCATAATTTTGACTGCTGGGCTCTCTATATCTGTGGCACAGCAGCATTATCTTTCAGGGACCTACCTATGTAGAGCTTCCATTGCTGTCGGTGTCATTGCAAAGGAACACTTGTGACTTTATTATTTTTTTCTTTTTTTTTTCTTCTTCATAATGACACATCCGTAGGATACATCTGCTCAAGAAATTAATAAGTATAGGGCAGTATCTGCTGTTAAAAGAATAGCTCTGAGGTGGAGAACATTCCTTTGCAGACAAGGATCGTGCATTTCTACCACTGGAATGAAAATTTGCTCTAAAAAGATCTTTATGGTTTTTGCTACGTGGACTGATGTGATAATGATTATGTCTGCATGTTATTTTTCAAGCAGATATGCACTTGCTTTGTCTGGACCCTAAGCTGATCAAAAGCTTTGCAAATAGAATTAGTGCTGTCCTGAGCTAATAAACCCTGACTTACAGGCACGTATATTCTTGTGGCCTCAAGTCAAGCTTAGCGTGAGAGCAGAGCAACCTCACATTTGCCTGCCAACCTTTTGTAGACATACCATGAATCTGGTCTTTACTTCTGCCCGGACTGGTACAGCAGCAGTTCAGTGGCAGGCACTGTAGTAGTATACTTACCATTGACAGGGCCATAGATGGTAATTTGTGTTATGCTGTTGGCTGGGCACATCGCCATGTGACTTGGCAATGAAAATAAAAAAGTCCCAAGACGAGGCATTCTGACTTGCTTTCAGCACATGTTGGGTAAACATATGAGTGTTGAAGACAGCTAAGCTTCTTCTCTATTCAATGCACCATTTATAATACTGAATTTCCCCCATTTTTTTTTAACCTTAGCCTCTCTGTAATAAATAAAAAAATTATTGGGGGCGATTATGATGGAAAATAAAATAAGTATTATTTGTAAATAATTTTAGAGGTGTTGCACAGTAAGTCTGCAAATATTCAGACTAAAGATACAGAATGAGCTGAAAGTGGTGATCTTACAGAACCTTCTCCTTCCAATCAGAGGTGACCTGAAGTATTTCTGCCATCAGCCAAGAAAGTCAAATGATGATGGGAACTAAAATTGTGCTGCTTTAGCCCATTTATGTAATTTAGCAAAAATCAAAGAATAAGGTTCAGCCCATGTCCTATGGAGTGAAAAGTTGAACTGATAGGGATTTAGATTTTATTTAGATTTTATTGTCAACAGTAAAAAATGAATATAAAATTTACAAGTGAACTACAACATTTCGATGTTTTTGTTGCTGATTTAATTAAAAGGGAAAATGCTATCTCCTCTTTAAGTACTGAAATATGTATTGTTGGTGAGATGACTGATGCTGCTAGAATTGAACCATCTTTATGACAAAAAAGAAAAAAGCAACCATTAAATGTAAATGACTGATTTTTCAGTTTTCTCTCCTAAGCAATCTTTCTACCCTTTTTCTTATCTGAACAGTCTCCTTTGGCCTGAGATCATAAGCAGAATTATTGTCAGAAAACATTTTCTGGGAAATGTGGATGGTTGGAATATCAAAATTAATCTTAGAGTGGAAAGTATGATGATATTACCATTTCTAATTTTGTTGCTACCAACAAAAGTATATTATTGTGCCAGAATCATACATTCATATGCCATGCATTAAGCAGACAGCTTCTAAAATTTCTGCTTAAATGACCTAAATTATATATAAACAATGACACGCTTGTATATAATAAAGTATTTATATATTAAATATACAGAAAAGGTATATGTGCATATGCTGAAACTTTGTGGACATCTGGAGTATTGAGATAAAGTTATGATTTCCAGCTGGAACATGACAATTTTTAAGCAAGTCAGTCTGATGTATTTTAAGATGATAGACCACACAGTTAATTTGATCTCAATGTCATTCAAACAACTGTATTGTGGACAAAACCAAAAGCTAGCACATGGTCTGCTTTGCTTCACTGCTGAACATTTTGCTTTTCTTTTTTTTTTTTTTTAAATTAATTAACAGTTTTGAGTGCTCCTGCATATTAGCTTTCTAGACTTTATTGTTCTGCTAGTGGATGTCTGCATTTCTAAAAGAAATTCTCATTTCCATTTGAGCTGATAGTACTGCAATTAGCAATTCCTCAGAACTGTATTCAGTATTTACTAAGATATGTTTAGGACCTACAGTTAAGAATAAAGCCTGGAAAAAAAAGTGGGATTAAAGACATGGGGAAGCTCAGTTCACCATTTCCTTAGGTTACAAATATTTCTTCGAAGTCTTCTTTGCTCATCTACAAATACATGGATGGTTCTCACACAAAAGTTTGTCCCTTGTCTCCAAGTGCTTCATTAAAAGTACGGCAGTAATTAAGTCTGTCCGATCACCCTACAGAGCCTACAGCAGAAATCAAGGCTGAAGTTGTCACTTTGGTAAATATCTGAGGCTTACTATTGAAAGAGGGCCATTGAATGAAATAGGCAAGAAATGAAAAGAAACCTTGATAAGAAATTCAACATTTTTACCATTACTTATATTATCTGGATTGCTCCTTTAAATATCCTAAGTGTCTTCAAATTGTCTTATAATTTACCTTTTTTACAAATTGAACTTTTATTAGGCAAATACTTTTTCCCCCCTTCTTGAGCTCAAAAAATGGACTTTTATAGCAATGTTTTAGCTCTGAAGAAATAGGGCTATGCAAGATATGCAAACACTTTGAACTTTCCTCGCCTTCTGATTTTCCTAGACAATAGATCAGTGGAACTTCTACCTCCTCCCCAACCAACACTGCATGTCTGATCATCTTTTTGTCTATTTTTCCTTCCTACAGGGACCCTATAAAAATACAGCAGCTACAGAACCAAATTCGTCTGGAGCAAGAAAGTGGCCAGTGGTATCGTCACCAACAGCAACCTGATCATCATCAGCAGCTCCCTCCCTCTTCTCCTTCCTTTCCTCCTCCCCCCTCCTTCCAGGAGCTTGAGTCCAGCCAGTCTGTCACCTCTCCTGTGCCAATGAGTATTCTTAACTCTCATACTTCCCCAACCATGCAGTCTTCCAGTTCCTTCAACTATGCTCGGCCTAAGCAGTTCATTGCTGCTCAGAACATCAGCCCTGCTTCAGGTTATGTGACTCCATCTTCAGGATCATCTACATCCAGCCTTCCTTCTCCTATGTCTCCAACTGCTTCTCAGAAACAGTTTGGGAGAGTGCCTGTTCCCCCTTTCTCTCAGCAGTTTGCTCCAGAAGGGGAATATGCCTGGTCTCCTTCTTCTCCATCCCCTCCTCCCCCGCCTCCACCTGTCTTTAGTCCAACCGCAACATATCCAGTGTGTGATTCCTTTCCACTTCCACCTCCGCCACCCCCTCCTCTTCCTTCACTTTCTTCACCTTCCCACAGCCTGTCTCCAACTCCCAGATTTCCTAATTCCGGCCAGTCTCCAGCAGCTTTTCTCAGCTCCATGCTGCCATCCCAGCCACCACCCATTTCTGTCAACGCATTAGGCCTCCCAAAAGGAGTGACGCCTCCGTAAGTATCAGCTAATGAGCTCCTTGAGTTTGACTGTACTGAAGATTGTACTGAAGATAATTGCACTTGCTTCATTTTATACTTTTCTTGGGTCCTTTTGCTGTTAACTGCTACCTGAGAGGGAGAGATGTGGGAATTATTTGCAAATGCCTCTGTGCTAGAGATGGGATATAGTTTTCTAACCCTCACAGAAGTGAGGTTCTGAAAGAGTCCTACAGTGGGAACACAAAAGAGGAGAAGCCAAAGGTTTAAATTTGAGTTGATGAAAATATGAGAGCAGCAGCAAAAGACTGTGCATGCCCAGGGCGGTAGAAGGAGGTCCAAGAAAACCCTCTTCATGACCCGGTTCTTTTAAAGTCACATATTCAGTGATGCTTGCAGTCTATGTTCCTATTACATCTGCAGATAGAGAAGTATCAAGTAAAGTGAGCATTGTTTAGAAGTCCCTATAGCTCTGCGATACTTAAAGCATAAGGTATTAAAGTATACATCTGACAACAAAGTGGTCATAACGATATATTGACTTTTTGCTAGAGTTTTTGTTCTGAGGATGTTTGGAAAAGGGTTTAGGAGGGGATTTAGAAAAGCAGTGCATAAAAACAAACAGAATCCCTCCCCCTAACAACTCTGCATACTTGTTTTCCCCTTTTGTCTTCTCTAAAGGCCAAAATAGTATTTTGGAGCATGTCAGCTCCCATCATAGATCAGTTTGTCTTTCCACTGGCACTAGACTCTCATTCCATCCTTAGAGAACAAAGAGACATGCTGAAGAACAAAAATGAGAATAGCTGTATCCAAGGCTTATTTATAACTTTGTCTAGAAGTTTGTCTAAACATATCTACGGTATCTAGGTGACTTGCTCAGCTACACACTGTTGCGGTGGGAACTTCTGTTATTTCAGTCCAAGATATGAAAAGGAAGAGAAGAAAGAAAGCAGACAGATATCAAAGTAATAAATCATGTATATGCTTTAAAAAGCATTTCTTTATCTTGATTTCTGTCATATAGCTCATTCATTATGGAGTCTGGCCATAAAATAGATTTAGGAGAAAAATGAATAAATAGTACAGTTTGCCCTTGCAGTCATAATAGTTGTGATTTTCTGTCTTACTGTGTTCTTTGCGCTGGCTGAGTTTCTCTATCGATAATGACTGCTGAAAGTTGCTTGATTAATTTACTGACAGCTTGACAGGTAAGCACAGCCCACAAAAGCCTGCAATTACCCCTGATTTTCCAGCAAAGGCTCTAGTACAGCTATATAGCTCTGGATAGGAACTGGATTCTCTTTCAAGTTCCTTTCTGTGTGCTGTGAGGGTGACAGCAGCAGATCGAGCCTCTGCTGTGTCCCTCTTTCGCTGTTATGCTACATTCACACATGTTCTCACTTGAGGCATTAGCTGTGCTCTTTCTCATTCCCTTTGATCTTTGGACAGAGAGACAACTCTGCAAGGATGCTTCCCCCTTCCCCATGCCCCTCACTTCCCCAAGCCTAGCAGCCAGTCTGGGTGTGCACGTGATGGTGTGTCTATCCCCCGGGACAAGGCAGCAGCCTCAGGCTCTGAGCTGAGAATGAGGTGGTTGGCTGTTTGGCCTGCATTCCCTCAGGAAATGTAGTCCAGATGGGAGCTGGATCATGTTAACCATACTGAATGTATGTGTGTATAATTTATGTATATGTATATACACATGTGTGTGTATATATATACGATGAGCATTTGTCATCTGAATTATAACATTAAAACATAGTAAAAGATATACTGCATGATGAAAAAAAAAATCTATTGTTATGTATCTTTGATGCCAATTTTTCCCTGGCCTCTCCTTTTTCATTTTATTGTGTAGGTTACTAAAGTCTGGTGTGTCTCGCTGAGTAAAATCATTCTGTTTCCCATCATTCTCATACCACTCCTGAACAATTCTTCTTGCCTCCCTTTCCCCCACTGCTTTTGGTATTTTTGCTTTGCGCTACAGTCTCAGTTCTTTTTTTTCCCCCACCTTCACTTTTTGCTTCTTTTCCCTCATCTTTTGCTCCATGCTCACAAATCCTCTCTTCTTGAACACATTTATCTTTCTGAGACATTGTGGGTTTTGAGCCACTCTCAGTATCCTATAACCTCAGCCCGTAGTCTCACAATGTACTGCATGATCTCCAAGATCCATTGACTGAAAAGGATGATACTGTTTCCTGACAGTGTGCTGTACAGAGTGGGTGTTAGGAAGGAATTGGAGCATTCAAAGTTTAGCTTCAGCTCAGCATCTAAAATACTAGTCAAGCCATTTAGCTTTGTCTCTGCTTCTTTGACTCTGCTTCAGTCATATGGTGGTGATACTAAGAATATGATAGTGGGTTGCTGAAAGTGAACTAGGCAGAGTTTGAAATACCTTTCATGAAAAGGAGGTACATTTTTTTACTAGACATTCCAAATACACTGTTTGAAGTGGTAGGATTTCCTCTTTAGACAATAACTTCATGATTTATTATATTTTAACGTCAGTGGAAGTAGACACAGACCTGTCATTGCATTTAGATACTTCAACACTTTCATATCAAGTGTCTCTAGCAGATAAAATGCTCTTAAAACAGTTTTCCTGTCTACTTTCAATGTTTTCATGGCTCCTTTCTCTTGCTTTGTCTTTTTTGTATGTGTATTTCAGGGTTGGTAAATCACTGTTCATATTTTGATTACATGGTCTTTTTACCATGGTTGTTTACTCTCTTCTTTCCCAGGCATAGGTGCTGTGACACTGGTAGCCAAATATCTGAAAGAAAACAATAAATATTTAGCCTTGTCAGAGTGGCTTGTAATTACCACAAAACATTGTTTGGCAGAGTAAGAAATTCTGCAGACTATTTTCATAAGCTATGCATCTTGATATACTGTGGAATTTATTGAATAATTGTTTAATTTTTCATACATTTCAATGATTGTTTCATTATTAAATCTTAGAACAATTACAGATCTGCTCCTCAGAATCAGTACTTAGGCATCATTATTATTTTCTTCAGATTGCTTTTGTGGTAGAAGCAGAATAAAGGTAAAGTAAAAAACATTTCAGGTGGAGGTAATTATTTTTGAGAATGGTCCGAGGCAGCATCAGTGAAGTTTTCTGTAAAATAGAAAATACAGTGGTTGTATAAAAAACAGCAGAGTCTTCATTTCTCCTCATGGGGTCAGACCTTCCATCCATCAGCTTTCTTCAGGCATTTCTCTTCCAGTGTATGTATCATCTTTGTTCTACTTAAAAGAAAAATTAACCCAAGGAGGTGGTGTGCCTTTTTTACATAGGAGGTCAGACAAAACATTTCTAACTCTTTCTTCCATCCCCATGCTCTGTCTGTGAGCCCATGAGTAGTAAATACCATGCTAAAGTTTCAGCTAAGGGTTGACATTTTCCTTGGTTTTGGGTCCTGAGAGTCTGTGGAAGTGATAGCATTATCTAAACCTGTTTGATCAAATGACTATTCTTTCCAGTCGATAGATTTGGAAACATTGCACTGGGGTTTTTTTGTTTGTTTGGGGTGGGGGTTTTTGTTGTTTTTTAACAACACTTATTCTTATAGCCTTGCCTGAATCATGGGAATAGCTACTTATGAATTTACTACATTTTATTTGGACATCTGAATCATGGAAAGCAGCTTTGTGTCATTAGTACCTACTAATTCACCTTTAAATATTTTAAGCATTTATTTGCAATAATTGTATGGTAAATGTATCAGTTCAATAAAATAGATATCATCTTTCCAGTAAGCTCTAGACACTTTGTAGTGACCAGCATTTTCAAGCTGTGACTGTGGTGGTGTTAGCTGAACAAGCTTTGGGAATAACCTTTTTTTTTAATTGATGAAGCAGCTTTGATAAATTCATGTCTTGCCAGAGCATAGTGTTATTAAAAAAAGAGAAGTGCTGGTGGAACTGCATAGCTAATTAAGTGCTTAAGGGAATTATGAACACTCGTCAGTTATTTCTGAAGTAAAACTTGGCTGGAGTTAAGATTGTTGGATATTGTTCTTAAAAATCTCAGTTCTTCCTTTCTTTACCTAAAGAAAACTCTAGGGTGGGTGGGTGGATATGTTGGACTCAGGTTAGCTTTTGGTTACAAAAGACTTGCAGGAAGCAGAGTTAATGTCACAGAAACCTAGAATTGAGGGGGGTTTGTCCACAGTTAAATCTGTAGAAGCTAGAATCTGGTCTTCACTGTTCATAGAAAAAACAAATTATATCTGTATGAAGAGAAATAAGTATACTTACAAATTCTAGGTAAGCACATACATTGGTAAGTTCACGTGAGCATTTGTGGAAGAAAAATTAATCCCATGAGAAGGATTTAGTGGCTATTTAGTGAATATATAAATAACAAGAATGTAAATCCTACTACAAAAAGGTGTGGAGTGATCCAGCCTGGAGAAATGGAATCTCTAAGTATAAAAACCATGTATTGTCAGATATATGTATATTCTTTTGAAAGCAACTTGAAAAATTACAGTATTTTCTCAAACTAGACACTTTTCCTTAAAGTGGACTTAAAGTAAATATCTTCAGTAGTATTACCTTAGTCACAAACAGAAAAAAATCTGACTGTATAGAATTGGTGAAAGAACATGACTTTCTGGAAAAGAATGGAAAATGGAAGAGAAAACATTGTTTTCAAGACAAGATTGTCTATAGTATCTTGTAAAATGTAATTAAATAAGCTGCTTCTATCACTCTGCATAATAAATTCAACTGCTGTTTCAATCATCCCTAGAATCTTAAATCCAAATCTTAAAGGAGATTCCGTGGGAATCATGAAAATAGCAACATCAGAGAGAGATCTACACTTTTTTCCCCCTCCGAATCAGAGCTGCTGGTCTCTTCTTGCAGCTGTGTACTGTGACTTGTCCATTGAATTCTGTCTCAAATAGCACTGAAGCAAATATTTTAGTAACCCTTATGTTCCTTAAATCAGTTAGCAATGATGGTCACAACTCTGAGGAAAAGCTACACTTCTCCATCTTTTTATCTTACAGCTTTCAACAGTCTCCCAGTACAAATGCCAGCTTTCATTTTGGAGTCAACTGTATTGCTGTCCTATGTAGACTGGACATTTACTTTTACCATTCCTGTAAGTTATGTCTGTCACAACTGTAAAAAAATGGAGGTTACCTACAGTATGATTGATGTGAAAGTAGCGATATGTAGGAGGAAGTACCTTGATTAAGAATTTCAACATCAAACTGAGAGGAAAGGTCAGGGTGTTTTCCTGCTTCTGAGGGAGCTCACCTCATCTCTGTATGCTGCCTATTCAGTCACATCTGGAGTTATCCTGGGATCTCAGGAAAATATATCTGAAGACAAGTATTTCTGTAACTGGAAAAACTCTAGCAAATATTAGTGTTTGCATTCCTTCCCAACCCCCAATTTTCCTAAGCTATTGCTCCTGTCCATTAGACCATTTTTGTTTAAAATTTCTTGATTTATTGTGTTGCACCTTCTTTTCCCATGGCTCAAATACTACTAGTGGCTGTTAGGCCAACACCTGAGTGGTTTATCTGCGATATCAGATCACTTCTTGTTGATTGTGCTAAGAAGCGGCTCATACTGGGGGCTTTGTTTTTGCACAATGTAACACCTATGCACGTGAATATCATGAAATACGTGTCTATATCAGCTTTTTTGAAATATGATGAATGCATGTTTGTTCTTCTTGAACTTTGAAATCCAGGTTGTGCCCCAGATCTAATCAGTTAAAGTTGCTCAAAAGCAGAGATCAAGGATTTAACATGGAGACACACAGACAGTTGCCAAAATAACTGATCTACTGTATCCTGACAATCATTGCATCTGGAATTCTTAATTTTCAAGATGGTTTTATCCAGTTCTTTTTCTAAATGGTATTTGCAGATGCTTAAGAATGTTGTAAGATGACAAGTGAACTTAACTAAGGGAATTAGTACATATACCTCTCTGTTGAAAAGAGAGGCAGGCTGTTTGCAGCATTGCTTTGCAGCTTTTTTTGGTCTGCAGATTTTTTTCTTCAGAGGAGTTAATTTTATAACTTCCTTATTTTAAGCAGATCTGAATGCCACAGAAACATCTGTGAATGTAGAAGCCAAGTACAGTGCTTGATAGTTGTGGAGACCTTAACCAGTAGCCTTTCATCAACTGGAATAAAGGGTAATATTTTGGATATATTACCTTTTCTGAGTCCAGTGTAAGTTTTTCTTCACATGCTTCTGACATTTAACTTGTTTTCAAGATTTCAGGACTATGAGGACTGTGCCAGCCTTTTCTACATTCGGGAGCAGTCAGTGCTTTAGTGATTTCTTCTTGGCCATCAGTTTTAGCATAAAGCTGGTAACAATCATAAATGCAGATAAGGTTATCGGTTACAGAATAGGTAGTATTATTTAAATTTATATCCAAATATGTGGACATACTTTGAAAAGCATATGGCACTTGTGTTTCTATGGTAACCAGTGCAGCATGAGGCAGAGGGATAACTTGCTCAAGTAGGGAAGTTCAGTTCAAACAGGAGAATGAAAAAGAAGTAATTCTTCTTTTAATGAGTAAAAATGCATTTTTAAAGATAAGCCTTAGAAAAATAAATTTTTGTGGTAGGCATGCAGTTTGTAGCTGAGTTGTTCTCTGTGTTATCTAATCATTAAGAAGGATCAACTTGCTCAGAAATATATATTATTCATCTCAGTCTTGATCCTATCCAATGCTGAGGCATGATTTATTTATTTTTTTCAACTACGGTTTCATAACCTTTTCTTGGGTGGTAGAAATAATTGAACTTTTGTTACCTTTGTTTCATTTAGAACAAGTCATCCTTAGTCAGGTCTGTGCCTCAGGCATTCCCTTAATTCAGATGCATGTAACATCACATTACTGAACAGAGCTGACTCCTGGTCTCCACAGCTTGTATGACAAGATCAGACTAAAGCGATTTTAATATGCAGCTGCAGCTTCCAAGTTTGTGACCTGTTACAGTGCTTGTAGTAACTTTGTTCTTACAGTAAGTGAAAAATGTATTAAGTGGGCAGAAATTAGCTGTATTTTTGGAAGGCTTTAGTTTTAAAGGAAAAATCAAGTTGCTGTTGATTACCTCAGTACCAGAGAATTGATTTGGATTTCTGTGAAACTGAGCCATACTGGCTGCAAACAGGAATTTGTTCTTGGAAGGATAACAACAGCCAGCCTGTTGCCCTTGTTTACACTGTAAAAGGTACACAGGAAAAGAGGGAATCACATCCAGCGAGCACTCTGTGTAATTAAAACATGAAAAGTACTGCTGGTTTGGCCTTCTTTCTAAACAAATGTTAGGGCAAATGCTCAAAACTAAGGAGAGCCAAGACAAAGTTGAAAAAATCTTTGCTGTGGAAAATCTCTGTATGAATTAAGATGACTGAGTTTTGGCAATTCTGTTGCACCCTTTCTGACCAAAAGAATTCAGACTTGTGTGCTTTTATCTACATCTGTATTCAGACCCTCAGTGACTTAAGTGATGCATGTTTCAGAGGTGCTTAAAATCTATGTGAGTTGCAGCCTGATTCTCAAAGGCTGGTAGTTTCTTTGCACATTTGTGGTGGTGGTTGTGTGCTCAAGACTAATAGTGTCAATATCTTGAAATATGCCTTCTGAACATACAAATACATAAATGAATTGGCAGAATGTTTTGTTTGGTATTATCCCTGAGAAAAGATGAAAAGAAAGATGATGAGTCACTAAGCAGGACACAAATCTTACAAACTTAATGCATCCAGATAAACGCATGTAAGGATGGTGAAAAATATTTGCAAAAGCAGCTGAAGAAAGTTTGCTGCCAGGCTGTCTTGACATGTAAACTATATCGCAAGCTGAATGGAGCTGTGCTTTGGAGGATAGATTTACCAAGGACCTCCTATTTCTTGCCATTGCCTTGTAGCTGTTTTGAAATGCATCTTAAGAATGTATGTCTTAAGAGCTAACTTGGTGTGGAGGTATGTATGTATATATATATATTTATGTACATATATTAAAGTGTATATATGTAGAGAAAGAAAGATTCTAAAGAGGGGGTGGAAATAGAGAATCTGCAGGAGGAATTACATTTCCTCATGCACGTTGTCTTTTTTTTTTTTTTTTTTTTTTTTTGGCCTAATTTAAAGTAGTCCTGCAAGAGAAAGACAGGTTTTCTAAAGGCATTTGAAGAAATTTTGACTGATACTCATTTTTATAATTACATTTTTAAACCAACTACTTCCTTGCTTAAATACTTATTTGTAAATGTAAGTAAAGAGAAGAGAATCTATTGTTCAGTCAAGTTGCCTTGACCGGGTCGTGGATGACACTTCCACACCCTCTGGGTAAAGCTCAGGATGTTCTGGCACATAACCAGAAATCTGGAAGGTTGTTAGGGTGTCTGCCTCTCCTGTTAAAAGCCACCAGGGATCCCCAGGCCATTGCTGAAATATTTGCATACCTTGTTCTTAAATAAAATTCCTTAGCTTCCCTACATGACTTGTTCTAGTGTTTAACTGTCACTGTTGGAGGGTGGAGAAAGGAGAGCTCTACATTGTTTTTGTCGAAGCTAGGCCTGTTGTTCTTCAAGCTGTTGTCTACTTGTCCTCCTCAATAGACACGGAAGATCATTGAATGCCAGCTATTTTCTGATGTTTTATGTTTGATTCACCTCTCTATCTTAATTCTCCTCATTTCCTACCTAAATAAACAAGATATTTTGTGTGTGTGTGTGACATAGCTTGTCACAAAAGCTATGGTTTTAAAACCATCTGACAGTTTTCTTGTTCTAAAACTTTCTAATTTGCTGTATTTTTCTTGAAGAGCAGTGGATAAACTGTATTCAGTGTCCAACAGCAAGGAATAAAAGAAAACAATGAAGTTTCATGTCTTATGCTAATGTGTCCCAGAATTATATTTCTTTTCCTTTTGAAATAATGGTGTTATTGTCCAAGTTTTAATCTCACAGATTCTTGAGAGGGGCTTAATATGTTAGTGCTAATTTTCCATTTGTATTGCTGTCATGCTTTGAACATTTTTCCTGAGTTTCATCATCATTAGACCACCTCTAGACTAATTATGAAGATTATTGTAAATGACAGTTGTTACCTGCAAATGAGTTTCAACCTCTGCAAGTTCAGTGTCATCAGCCAATTTGAGAAACACGCTTTTTTATTTCACTGTTCCAGTTGTTAAGGTTCAAATACTAAGTACTGAACTTAGTATACATAGACCTTTGAAAGAGCTTACTGGTCTGTATTCTTCCAGTTTGATGGAAAGAAAAAAACCCAACCCTCTCTGAATAGCTTTTTCAGATAGTTATGCAGCCATATAAAAGAAATTTCAGCCAGACTCTGTTTCCCTGATTTACTAGGGAACTTAACTGCAGCTCCTGAAGGCTTACTCAGAAGCCATAAACTGAAGTGTATCAAAGCTATTTCTTTTTGCCTATCTGCATGCCCTTCAGCCTGACAGAGAGAGAAATGTGAGGTTTGATATGATTAATTTTAATTTCCTTATTATCCTACATTGTTTTGAAATGGACTGTAATACTGTTTTCTTATATTCAGTATGGACGTTGAACTTAATGACCTGTAATTCTCTTGGTTCTCCTTCCCCTTTGAAAAATGGGTGTGTTTGCTTGGGGCTTTCTGTTTTCAGAGATAACTGATAATTCAGAAAATGCTTTCACTTGTTACTTGAAATCCACTCCAGAGCACTTAGCCCATCCCCCTCTTTTTGTGCAGTGTTGTGACTTTCTCGGGTAAACTATACGTTTTACCTTTACAGCCTATTGAGTGGAAAGCATAAGCAGGCCTTTTTCTGCTAAGACTCTTTTTATCATTCAAGTATGAAATTTGTAAGAATGTGAAATGAAAACTATTTCTTAAATGTATCACTTGGAATTTTTGAGGTAAGATGCACGTCTCCATTAAAAGCTCGCACAGGGCTTCTTCAAGGTGAAGCCAAATTTGAAATTTGCTGCCTTGAAGTTGGCCGGATTTTTTTTGTGTGTGTGTGTCCATATTTAAAAAGGAACAAAGTTCGGTTCCATGGCAGTGCTTGGCTGGGTGGGGGAAGAGGCTGGAAAGTGAAGGGAAAGACTGTGAGAAGAGAGTCAGATGCCACCTCCCCACTAGCCTTCCAGCAGTTGGTCCAGTCTTCCTGTGGGACATTAACTTCTGATTCCCTCTTCCCACTTTCTCCTGTCCATTTTCCTTCCATATCTTCCTTTACATTTACTGTCCCCAAATTTCTTGAGTTACTGAAGCATCTCTTTCTTGAAGACACCTTACCACTTCCTCTTAGCATTCTCTTATCTCCCTGTAGAAGGATAGTTTTCCTCACTTCTTCCCCAAAACAGAGTGGAAGAGATTTTCTTTGTTACTGTGACTGAGAAGATCCCAGCGAAACGCTGAGACAATTACTCTGCTTGGTGACTGAGATCTCCAGCTAATGGCTGAATGTTTCTAGGGTGAAGGATGTTGTTCTCTGGCTCTTTGCAACATTAGGCAAATGTCTGCTCTTCTTCTGCTGTGATTTAATGTGAAAATGCAGTTCTTTTTACAATAACTTCACCATTTTCCCATTTTAAATTTACTTTCAGTAACAGAATATGAAATGTTTTAGGAATTTAGACAGAAATGTTTCCAATTTTTGTCTTCTCCATCTATTCACTTAATTCCTTTTTGGCTTTTGACAGCATATGTGTATTGTTTCATTTTAACTAATGCTAAAAATTACCATTGAAAACACTTGCTGAAGAATGACGTTTCTCTAACCACGTTACGGAAACATAGTACCAAACAATATCCAAGAAAATTTGTTATCTTGTATGATTCTTGTTTAACATTTTGGTGCTGGTAATTAAATTATTAAGTTGTGTATTGGAAAGAAGTTTACCCCTTACATGTTAGTCTGACTTTTTCCATCTCTGTCCTCTGAGTTTGGCAATTTATTTGATTCGATTCCATATTTTGCATAAGTCATTCCCATGTAATGGGCTGAGCCCTATTCATGATGAAGTTAACCCCCCCCCAACTAATGTTGAATCAGTATTGATGTTTTAAACGATAATGTATGACTTCACTGGAGAAATGGGTGTGCTATGAGTTTCAAATACTGATAGCAATGTTGATTTCTTCACAACTGTGTAAGAACAGCTGATCTCCAGTAGAAACCACCGTTATTGGGCATTTCTAGCAACAGAGCCATCATAACATTACTGAAAAGTGTTAAATATTAGTGCAGACTGGAAAAAAATTTCCTGTGCCATTCCAGAAAATGAGAGCAAGACATCCTGAATGTGCAATCATAACTTGTAGACTGGTATGAGGAATACCTTAGCCCTGTGAATACAAACTGCCAAGTGGTTGCTATTCCGCTGTGAAACCCTGCTGCTGAACACTGCTTTACAGGGATGATTTTTCTTTTTGCCAGTGTAACCTAGACCCTGTGAAGTCTCTGACTCTTCTTTCAGAAATGACATTTACATGTTGCCTTCTGGGTATGTGTTCAGAGATATGAAGAATAAACATGAAGTTATGCACTGTGTATTGCAAAGCTGTAACAAGGAATTAGTTAATAAATAATATAGGAAATTAATAATTAACTTCCTTGTCTTAACATCTTTCTGATCTTTAACCACCTGGTACTTCACAGGAAACTAGTTTATCTTCCATCCCCACTTATCTAGTCATGCTTTCTCTTTCATGTTTCCTCTCACTTTGCTTTATTGCCATCGCTCATCAGTTTCCTCTTTAAGTGTATGGCGTTTACAGCCACCACTACGCAATCCTGAGCCCTATTTTAACAAATGCATGAATAAAGCATAGTTTCAACTTTTGTCCTTAAACTAACCATTTAATCAGTGATGTGAGTTAGAAGGGACAGCATAGTAAGTAAGGTGCCAGACCTCTAATTTCAAAGACACAATGTTGTTTTCGTCGCTAATAGCAGTGATTCCAGATAAATTTCTGAATAACAATGATTTCAGGAAAGCTCATGAATTTTCCTGTACTGTTTTGCAGGGGATTTCCCAAGAAAACAGGCAGAACTGCTAGGATAGCATCAGATGAAGAGATTCAAGGGTCAAAAGATGCTGTAATTCAGGATCTGGAAAGAAAACTTCGCTTCAAGGAAGACCTTTTGAACAATGGGCAACCGGTATAAAAACATAAAATACCCTGGAGAATGGGAGTGGGCATGAAGGGTAGTTTCTCAGATATGCTGCATATAAAATAATTGTGGGTAGATTATTTTTATATTTTATGTATTTGTTATTTTAAATTGCATGTCCAAGGCTGCATTTCCATAAGGAATGATAGTATACATTTTGGCCTATTGTTCCTTCTCCTGTTGGGCAACTTTACTTGGACTTAGCAAAGCAATGGAGGGCTCAAAGATGATGAATTCGCCTAAGAAGCCTGCACAACCTGTACATCAAGGGCTTTTTCAGCCTCAGAGGCCGTTTGCTTTTGACTGTTCATCACTGGGTCGCTGGCCAGTAAGCATATGCATAGCTCTTGATCAGTCCAGGCTCATTCTACCTTTTGCCCAGCTGTCGGGCAATGGGGGAAGGAATAGGTGGTAAGTGGACATTGGAGGGGGACAGGGCAGTTCATTGTGAGAAACAAACACATTAGGAATCAGGCATCATTAGATCCTGCAGCTGTAGGACTTTTTTGACCAATAGAATAAAAAACAACCTGTAGTACTAACTTACAGACTTTATCAAGAATTAACGGTCTGCTTGAGGAGTCAAGAAATGAGGTAAAATGGGCAAGTGTATCAAACAATTGAAATGCACAGCCGCAAAGTTCTCCATTAATTTTTGTGCATTTTAGCATATGCATAAAAGATAAAATACCAAATTCTTCCCACTCAGAGTTGATGAGAAGCAACTCTCCTAAGACTTGATTACAGTTATTAAAGCATTGATTTAAATGTCTTTGAAGCAGGAATCTCTTCTAAGAGGAAAGTAATTTTAAAAATGTAGACTGTCACCCCTGTTTGTCAATCAAGTGTCTTCAAAAGCATCTGAATGCCTTGGGAGACCTTTGTGTCACTGAAAGGTATTGTGCTTTAGGTTTCTCAGGACCATGCTCGGAAGTTTGCTGTTTGCTACTGTGTCTGAGATGTGGACTATGGTGGTTTAGTTCAAGACAGCCCACGAGTCAGACTATCTACTCCACAGCTGCTGGATTCTGGTTCTCAATAAGGACAATGGAGTGAAGTAGGGAGAATGTTCAGAGCAAGGAGTGCTGCTGTACTTACCTTTCCCCATTGACTGCATAGGGTTTGGCAGTTTCCCATAGCAGTTAAGCAGAATCACTCCCATAGTGTATAAGTTGCCATTTTTTCAAAGGAGGTGGGCTGAGCTTTGGAAAGTGAGAGACGTTTGGCCTGGATAAATGAATGGAATGTCCTGAGAAAGCCCACATGGCCCAAGGAAAAAAAAAAACCAAACCCAACTGTGATCAGATGATATGGGAGCTTGAACCAAGTGAACTCTGGGTTTGTGCTTGCCTTGAGGCTTTTGCCTTGCAGATCCTGTCTTGAGTGATTCTGTTTGTGTAATCATGGCTGTGGGCACTTGGAGTCATCACAGAAGAAATTAAAGCAAAGAAAAGTTCATGACTTGCTTAGACATTTGTAACCAAGCCAAGATCGGTACTTAGTTTTCATGAGTCTCAGCCTGCTGGTTTAGCTACAATATGACATATTTTAAAAATTAATTTAAATGAGCTTTTTAAAAAATGGAAGCATTAAGTGGATGTAATGTTTTACAATTTCCATTCATTTTTCTGTTTAAATGAGGCATTTCACCATGTAATGAGTTTGCCTTTCAGTCACTGGCATTTTTTTGCAATGTTGACTTGTAAGAAAGTGTCTAAGTGCCTGAAACGTGTTATTGAATGTCAAAGGAAAATTAATAATGAAATAATTGAATTGTACACTTTTCTTTTAACTTGCTTTACCATCTGAGTGTAAATTGTCTTTTATAAGTTGTCTCCTTAATTTCCAAAAGAACAAGAAGAATAGAAATAAAAAACCTTAAAGAATATATTTTTCTATAAAGCTGTCATATTTTTGACAAAATAATCAAGTAGTGTAGTATCTCCTTAGCATTTTTGGCAGGGTTTTCTGCCACGTGGTTCTAATGTAAAAATTGAGCAGAATGACTAGGAGTAAGGTTTGGGATGATTTGACATGCACTTTTTTGATGGCCATGCTGATTTAAGCAGTTCCTATTGCTCATTCCTGCCCAAGTTTCTGGCAAGAGGATGGAAACAAATGGCAGAGTCAGGGCAAGGGTTGCTTAAGCCAGAAGAGCCATTTGTAATGCAAAAAAAATGCATTACAAACTGTGGTAGAAAATTCCTGTTAGAAACATATTGCTGTTCTCTTTTATTAACGTTACTTAAAGCACTGCTTACTAACTGCCTTGTAGTTCTTAATGAGAAATAAGAACTTTTCTTTCTTCTTTTCCCTCATCCTCATCCTCCACCCCCCCTTTTTTTTTTTCCCCAGAGATTAACTTATGAGGAGAAAATGGCTCGTCGATTGCTGGGAGCAGACAGTGCTGCAACTGTCTTCAATATACAGGAACCAGAAGAGGAGCCTGCTATACAGGTGCCACATAACTCTATAATTCCATAGGAAAATAAAAAATTTCTTTCAATTTTTCTTTTTCAGAGGCTGTGATTCTCTTTTAAAAAGTTCTATATAAGACAATAAATATACATAAGATAGGATGGTTTTGATTACAGAAGTCATATGTTATATATCAGTGAAGTAAACTGGAGGATCACATGCCTGTTGCTCAGCTTTTCCATACTGAATAAGGCTGAGAGTTCTCAAATGTCTGCTCTCTGCTTTAAACTCTTCCGTTTATCCTATTCTGTCCTGACCTTTAAGTCTCTCAAGGCAAAAATACATCTACTATCTTGAAACCATCTTCTCTTTATGTGTGTAATCTGTACTTTTTGGATGCAGACAAAAAACACAACAGAAAGTCTGCTTGAAAGGCCAGGTACACGTTCTCCATTGTTCAGATGCCAGAGTTACTATTCGGAAACGTGTAGCATTTGTTTGGTTATGTTACCACATAAAGTACATTCTCCTGACAAAAACTCTGAGAAACTGTCATGGATGCCTCTTGGTCTTCTTTCTGCCTCTTGATCTTTTTTTCTACCTTTGCAGGAAGCTCGCTCTGTTGGTGCTTCTGTAGTGAGTCCTGTGGATATTCAAAAGGTTAACATTTTCACCTTTTTTCTGTCTTGCTTTTTTGTCCATTGACTTCTTTTCTGTCATCTTTGCCCTTTCCCCTCTACTATTCTTGGTTAATAAGAAGAGGTCACCTAGCATTAATAACTGGGGAGATTTGGGGTGCACTCCATTCAAGGTGTTAAAATTGTTCTATAAGCCTAATTGTCTGAATGCAGGCGGCTTAACCACAGTAATGGCGTGCTCCAGTATCTTTCTGCTGTAGTGTTAACATACACTGATACTAACTGCCCTGCATCCAAATCGGCTGCTCTTTATATACACCGTGTGTACTTCATGGTTTACTTTTATGATAAACTTTCAGGAAAAAAAGAAATTTAAAAAAACGTCTGCAGTTTACAAAGGTATTTCTCTCTCCTTACATTTTTTACTGTTATTGAGGGGTATGATTAGTTCTGTAACCAGTCAGTAGAAAGGCTACATGTCATTCACAGACCAGAATCAATGGTAGAAGATGGGCATGTAAAAGGAGGCTTCGTATGAGACTTGTTCTATCTTAGATAAAATAAGGGTCAGAGACAATGGTCAAAGGTCATTTGAAGGCATGCCTGAATTTCTGCTGACTGAGAAGAGCATTGGCTAATAGAGATTTTTTTTATTTTTTTTCTGCTTCTGAGCTTTTTTACATTCTGGCATTATCTTTGTCACTAAGATTCAAAGCAGGACTTCTGTACTGCAAAGTAGATAGAGTGAACAGGCCAAGAAAGTACATAACTCCCTGTCACAGTAACCTTTCCCAGTACCTGAATAGCAAATTTAAACAAGCAGTAAGTGTTTTACACTGGATGAAACTTTCGACTCTTCTTTCTATATCTTGAATACTCTTATGACAAATTTTGTTTTTAAGGAAGAAGAGGTACTTTTGGCCAGACAAAAGGGACCATGGCAACAGGAGTAAAGAGAGGCAACTATCATGGACTGCCAGTGTTGCCATTCTCCCCCCCCCGCCCCCCCCCCCCCCCCCCCCCCCCCCCATTTTTACAGGCAACTGTAAACAAAATCATTTTAGCCTTCTAGTGCAGCCTCTGGTACAGTTATAAGCAAATAGCAGATGTGAACCATATGGTCTTCTGGCCATCTGGAAACAAAAGCCACCCTAAATCTGCCTGTACCCTCAAGGAAATATTAGTGTGTTTCTTTTGTCTTTACGAACTGCTTCAGAATACTTTTATTCTTATAGGCTTTTTTAAAAAATGGAAAGAAAGCAACCAATGACTTTCCTTTCCTTTATAAATTAGACCTTAAGATAACATGAAATACAATTTTTGCCTCATACCAGATGTCTTCATTGTTTCATAGGGAAGTTATTGGAGGCACAGATTATAGTGTTTTTCTTCAACAAGATACAGTTTCCTTTTATATGTAAAACCTTAATGGATTGTCAAAGATCAGTAGAATAAAAAAAAAAACCCAACTAATATGTACATTTCTTGTTTGACAGGAGTATAAAGTCTCCAGCTTTGAGCAAAGATTGATCAGTGAAATTGAATACAGGTTGGAGAGATCTCCTGTGGAAGAATCAGATGACGAGGTGCAACATGGAGATGAACCTATTGATAACAGTATGTCACCATATTTTGAGATAAAGCTGAAGCATTACAAAATCTTTGAGGGAATGCCAGTCACATTTACATGCAAAGTGGCAGGAAATCCAAAGCCAAAGGTAAGAAAAGAGTGTAACTATTTCTAGAAATGCTCTGAAGAGTTCTATATTAGTACCTTACAGTGAGCCCCTGGATCCTATGGGCTGTATCTTACAGGAACAGCAGACATTGTCTCTTTACAAGAAAGACTCCTAGCTGGTATAAACTGTCAAATCTCTTTTGACATTATTGGAATTATTCAGATTTATACTAGGCAAAAATCCTACTATGAGGCTTTGGCTCTTGGTTACTCTCCCCTGAGACTTCATCTCAACTATTTTACCTAGAATTATTTTACTTCTGTCATTTTCAGCATTACCGTCGGCGTACACCTGTACCACAGAATGCGGTGCAATGCTAGAAAGTCCCACGTGAGCTGGCACAGTAGTCACAAAACCAACCTGATCAGGTTAACATGGGTAATTATCTCAGGCACAGCAACATCCTAATGCAAAAATATGCTGCTTCTGGTTCAGGAGCCAGCATGGTATCTCTGCATTCTTCAGCATTGCAGAGTTTATATCTACACACCCTAACAAGACTAAATTTTAATGAAAGTTAGAAGAAGGCATAAAAAAATACCATAAGCTCCCATATATCCCAACAGCAAGATGAGACATGATGGTGAGGTTTTAACGATGAGCTTCTGAGGGAGGGTTGGGCTTGGGAAGCATTTCCTTCTAGCAGATGTAAAAGTACAAGTTGCATGATGTCAGTAGTCTGGAAGAATGCCTTCCTTTGGTAGGTTGTGTTTAACCATTTCAAAAATTGCTTGGCAATCGACTGACTCATTGTGCAGCAGGCAAACAGCAGTAGCTTCTTCAACTTCCTTGCCAAAGCCAGTATCTTCCCCATGAGGTCCTTGCAGTTCTTACAGTGACCTCTTGTGGATAGAGGCTCTTTTCTTCTTCGACAAGATCAAAGATGCCTTATCTCTTAGATAAGATCTTCACAGCAGCAGCCACATCCAAATCTTTCATCTAGTGTAAGTTTTACAGGTATTAGGATTTTGAACACAGATAAATGCAAATGACTTTACATGTCCAATGATATAGGCATATGATACTGCACAAACTGTAAAAAGAAAAATGGACTTTCTCAGGTAGCAGAGAAAGAACAACAGAGAACTATGGCCACATCTACATTAACAAGTAGTGCAGACCAGAAGAAGCAAATCTGTAGAATGAGATAACCATCCCTGCATGCATTTCAGGAGGTTTTACTTCAGGCTAGCTCTAATCTTGTCCCACAGACTGAAGCAGATGCAGCACATTAGATGTGTTCTTGGAGCACATTTTCTGGCTTAGTTTCATCTGAAAGGAATCCAATTCTGTGCTCCAAGACCACAACACGATGTGAACCACTGCAAAGTAAGTGGGGCTGATCAGTATAGTCATGTCAAAAAAGCAGTCCTGCTTCAAACTGAAGACACACACTGAGATTAGCCCAGTCTGACTGAAACCAAACCTTTGATGTCCAGTGTTACTTTTGAGATGACCATACAGAAGAGTCTGTTGTGCTGAATAAGGGTAGAAGACAAATGGGTTCGTTGGTGTTAGAGCTGCAGTGTGCTGGAGAGGTGCTCTTTTTGCCTGAGGCTTATGACTAGGTTGCTGGATGACCTATTATGAGTCAGCCTTAGTCAATTTAGCCATTCCCTAATTTTCACAGTTTTCAATTAAGGTGTAGTTTCACAGTCATCTTAATCTGATTTAAAACAGATGAAAGAGGATGTCTCCTTTCCCTCACTTGCCTTGTTTTGGCATTAGGGATTGCACAGCAAGAAACCACATTGTTAGTACTTCCCCTAAAGCACAGCACCGTAAAAGGAGTATCTGATGTGAATGCACTCTGATTCAGATACAATGTTCTGTTTTTCTGCAGTGTCAAAGCACGCACATTAAGAAGTGATTTGCTCTTGCACCTGGGACTATGACCCTTTATTCCGTTCACTTGCAGATGCTTTGTGCGATTTGTTAAGTTGCTTGGGATGGAACCAATTTCAGTCCTGTTGGATGGCTACTTGTTAGCTGGGCTTTGCAAATGTCAAAGGCTGTATGTATCTTCCCCTCATCTGCTGGAGCATGTCAAGATAGCAATTTTGAAATGCTCGATGTCTGAGGGCTGCCCTTCTGCTGTCATTTGTTGAAGCTGGAAGTGTTGCCCCTGAATAAATTCTTTACTTTGGCAAATGAAAAGCTGGAAATAATTTACTAACTTGAAGCTCCTCCCTTCTAAGTGTTCTGTCAGCTCTGCCAAGGAATGGCTTTGGGAAGGACTGTAGTGTTTCTAAAATCTGGCATTCATTACAAGGGCTTTTTCTAAGCGGGGTAATTGCCTTGATTATTTTTTTCCCTGAACATGCCATGTAAATTGAATACTGATGTGCAAATTCTGTCTTCATAAATATGACTTTTTAAATCTGAGTCTACTTTTGTTATAACCTTCAGTGTAATGTAAAACTGTTTTCTCATTAAAATGAGAACCTGTGGTGATACAGGAGGGATTGTGGAATACTTCTTTTTAAGGGATATTTCTCTTCAGAATCAGGACAATACTATATGAAAGGTTAATTGAGACGTGAATGTTGCATAAACCTTGTACTGCTTGCTCTTCACATAGCTGAATATAATTCATAGTGATTAAAAATGCCTGTGCTGCCCAAGATCAAAACCCCTTTTGTACTGTGTATTCCATTGTATTTCTAGTCGTTACATATTGGTTTCTGAAAATCTGGTATGAATAAAAGCAATCCAGATGCAGTGCTCAGTGCTTACGTAGTTTAATGGTACATTTATTAAAAGGTATCCTAGAAAGAAAATACTTCACTGCAAGGGCCATTGTCTCCAGCAGTGGTAGTGTTTTACTTATTAACTCCATGTCAGATAAAGGTAATATTAAGAATTTACTACTTATAAGTAAAACCCAGTGATGCCAATGTTTTTAAACTTAGTGGAAATGAGTATTGGACAACATATGCATGATGTTTGGATAGCTGGTTTAGTTAATATTTGCATGTATTTCCATGTAATAATTCCTGGCATGTCTCCTGATATTTCTGATAAGTGCATTGTTATTAAATAATTACTACTTAATGCAGTAGATTTCCAAGCAACATTATGACACATGTAAAGCATGCAAGTTAAAACTCATTTTTTGCAGCTATGTTGTTACCAGCATCCATTAGCATGTGTATATAAGTGATCAAGTATCTCTTGCATCTCCAGTAAGTGCTCTGTCAGCAGATGAGAAGACATGACTAAATCTTTTGTTAGCACCACAGAGTCTCTGCAAGGCTGCTGACAGACAAAATGGGAAACAAGTATAACCAGCTATTGAGGAAATGAAATCATTTCTAGTTACACATAATGCTTGTTAATATAAAAACCATACATGGTAATTAATTTTTAAGGGAAATTTCCACTCATTCCCTCTAAAACATTCACCATTGTCTTTTTGTGAAATTTAAAAGTATATCCTTAACTTTTCCCCCCAAGTGAATGAATTTAGAGCTTTGAAATGTTGACACGTATGAAGAACCTGGCATATTAAACTCTATCAGGAATTGTGCTTTGCTTTGTCACTTCATTTTTACTGGAAAGCCAGTACCCTTTCCTCACTTTAAGACCTAAATTCCCTCTTCAAGAATTAGACTGAGGAAAATGTGTGTTTTCCTTGTGCTAAATAGTCCCAGCAGTGATGCCACCAGGACAAATACAGTTATATTTTGTACAAGTTAACCACGTAAAAATTGTGTAGGATTCTACACAAGCGACTTAAGAAATGCTGAACACCACTGATGTTTGTTAGAGAGTAATATATGCTTCAGAAATGACAAGTAAATAATATTCTACTTAAACATGGGTTTGAGGAGCTGATGACAGCCTTCCTAGTATAAAATTTTTCACATATTCCTGTGTGTGTTTTCATGCATACACCACGTTTTTCCTTTGATTCCAGCAGATTTCAGTTTGGGGTTTTATATTACTTTTAAAATATAGCAAAACGCCCCAAAGCTAGGTCAAAATATTTGAATCTTTTTTCGCCTTAAATTTCAGGCATTAAAAACACATACATTTTTTTGTGTAATTTATGGATTACTATACGATATTATTCTGCATACATCATTTTTTTGGCTCACTGCAAGTAGATCTTGGGTCAGCCAGAGAATAAAATTATGTATCAAAAGTAATGGAAAAGACCTCTATTTGATAGATAATGTAACTGTTCTGTACAACTTGGAACTATACTGGTGTTGGCGTACAATTATTAAAGGCTATCTGTGTGCTGACTTGCTTTGAAGTATTTCCTCTTGCTTTGTAAAGCTGTCCATTTCTGTAGATGTCTGTCACATTGGGGTGACACTGTTGGTTTCAATCATACAATTGTACTGAGCTGGCCCGTTCACATACTGAACTGTTCATTGCCAGCGTGAGCGCCTGAATCCCCTTCTGTTTTTTTGGTTCAGTCCAGTCAGCATAATGGATATGAGACAAAACTGGTGTTTCAACAGTGAGATCATTACTTCTATTTTATTCATCGTTGAACTAATTATTCCTATAATTACCTTGGTTTATGTTATTTTCTGAAAAGAGAGCAATAGCGTTCTTTCTCCAACTTCTTCAGATTCAAGTTATTTCACTTAAAATTAGTATTATTAGTATGTTAGTTATTAAAATTAGTAGTCTTCTCTGAAATAGAACTTTTCTTTGTAATGACATTTATTTTCAGTTCTTGAAATGTTCAGCTGCTGTTCTGTGCTTGGGATGGGTACAGCCCTCATGCACCTGTAAATTTCTTCAGTAAATGTTCATGCTGCCATCTTTCTCTTTGAGAGATTGCTAATCTTTAACTTGTCCGTCAGTGAAAGTGGTTCATGGAGTGTGGTTCTGCACTTTTACTAGTTGATCAAACTGGTTTTCTTTTAATGCTTACCAGAAAGGTTTTCAGCAGTTAGGATTCGTTAGTGCTATTAATTGAGAAATGATGACAATGAACACCCACCTCTTATCAGCCATGCCTTGTTTTTTCCTGCAGATTTATTGGTTTAAAGATGGGAAGCAAATTTCTAAACGAAGTGATCACTACCGAATTCAAAGAGAACCTGATGGAACTTGCTCACTGCGTACTGCAGCCTCCACCCTGGATGATGATGGGAATTACACTATTATGGCTGCTAACCCACAGGTAAATGAAGGTTTGGTTCCAGAGCAAACATGCTTCTGGACATAAATCTTCAGAAAACTATCTCATCTTACGTATGCGTGATTTAATTAAATGATGAAGTCACCATAAAGTATGTAAGTTAGATTTCTGTTTTCATCTTGCATCAGTAGGGTGGGACCTTTCTATCTCCAAGAGATTAGCAACTCAACAGCAGTTTTTTTCCTATGGTTTGAGGTTTCAGAGGGGAGGGGTGTTGTTTTTTAATCACTCATCCACCATTTGTTTCAGCTGATAACATCTCAATATCCTTACTGAGCATGGACAGCATACGTACTCTGAAGGGAGAAAAAAAATCCAGTTTACCAGTAGAAGTAACCCAATCCAGCAATTTAATTTTTCTTCTGTTGACACTACTCACTGACTGAGGCCAACTTTTTGAAATGAGTAGGAGTATATCACACCTCAACATGTTTAGATTAGGCAGCGATTGCAGTTCTGTAAGGCAAAAAGTTCTAGCACTTACTATGTAGAGGGGAGCTCTCCTGTGTTCATCCCAAAGTCTTAAACAATGTTTTTCTGAAACACTGAGTGTTACTGGTTTTGTAATATTATTTGTTCTTCATAGACTCAATAAAAGAGCTGAGGCATAAAACAGGAACCCACTAGCGCGTTGGATATCACTTAAATTTACAGTTCACGCATCCTATTGAAGTAACTTTTTCAATCCACTTCTCCTACAGCACAGCAAATTGAGGGGAAACATTTGCACATGAGAAACGAAGGCAGTAACATAACTTCAGGGATATAACAAATTATTTTCTTCTGTAGCACCAGATATCTTGCCAAGACCAGGCCTTCGAGTAGAATCACACTGTGAAGTAACAAACAGTATCACTGAGACAGAGTTTAATCTGAACAGGAGTGTTGTGCTCTGTTATGAATGTTGCTAGGTTACGTAGCATGACACTGCCATTTTTGCCTTGCTCTTTAACTGTCAATCCTGCTCTATTGCAGTCTGCTTGTGAATGTATGGGATTGTACGCACAGATGACACACAGATAGCAGTTTTAGGCTAGAATCTACAAATTGCAGTGCTTAAATCTAGGTAGTATTTCTACATACACAGATAACAGAAATAAAGAAATAGCATAAGGCCAAGGGAGTTCTTCAAGCTGGGAGCTTTTACACATAGATGACCATTGTGTTATAGCACATGGTACTATTTCAATTGTGGAAATTCACAGTAGGTTTAAAAATGATAAATAAATACATACATGCTCAAGGTAGGAAGTGAATTCTGTTCATCTTCCTGTAAGTGTTGTGTTGGTGCATGTACAGAGTTTCCCTATGTAGTGTTACCGCGTGATCCAAAAATCTTAGAGACCTTGGTGAATAAATTGCCTTTGTGTTTCGGCACTGTACTCTATCCTGAATAACTCATATGAGCATATTTAGGGCCTACTTTTTAGCATTTGTTACTCTGGATAAAGTTCATTTGGTGACACAGCAGGGAACTAGGTTATCAGCTCTGGTCATTGATGACGCTAGTTTGTTAGTGGGTTTTTAGATGTACTAAAATGAGACATTTTTGTATTGTTCCTAGTTTGGGGATTGAAAAAGCAGTTTTGTTAAATGACAAAAACCTGTGTCTGTGCTTTTTTCCCTTCTCTGGAGAAGAACCAGAAGCATCCTCCTCTGGCTCCCCTAAACAAAACATCTGTCTGTTTTACCAAGCCCATTCTATGCTTTCTTTATTCTTTCTTTATTCACAGTGTAATTCCCAAGCAAACATACTTATCTCTTCCACTATTTGCTTGCTTTTACTATGCATTTAACAGTACAATGGAGGCAAAGAAGGGCTATGAGTTAATGTACTAGCCTTTCACACTCAGAGATCTGGATTCCAATTCTTTTAAGTCATCCTGAGTGGAAATAATTTTGGCATAGCTTCCTCAATTCTAATGGAAAGTTCTCCACATCTCAAAGCTATCACAAACTTAGGCAAATTTGGCAACCCTTCCTTAAGAAAAGCGAAATACATAAATATAACGGAGCCTACATCAGCATTCTGATGGACTGGTAGTTATTTGCTATGCCGTTGCTGTGTTTTGGTCATTGCTGTTGGAACCACCAAACTACAAAGCAAAAAGGCATATTCTTAGCTGATAGAAATTGATTTAAAGCAAAGGATTCCGTTCATGAGAGCTCTGCAAATTTATGCCATCTCATGATCTGGACTAATACTACAGGATTTATGTATGTAAAGTGACTTGTTGACACGCCTTGGAAATCATCCGTGGTGGTTAATACGGCAGGCACCATTGCCTGTGATGTAAAGTGCAGTGATCTGGAATTAAGGTTCTAACACACCTCTGGGGTTTGCAGTAAAATTTGCCATATAACTTAATCCAGAGCAAACTGACCCTGGGCCTAGAAAAACACAAAACCTTGCCTGTTTTAGGCCTTTAGTTACAGGTTACATCCCTTAACTAACTGATCTCTTTCCATGAGCTGTATGTGCTCAACTCGAGTCCTTATTTTCACCTTCTTCCCTTTTATCCTGTTCTCTCTGCTTCTTTGCACTATGCACCCAGTCCTCAGTCTGGATTTTCCTTATTTTTCTAGGCCATCTTCTCATGAATTACTTCCCACTCATCGCTTCCTTCCCATTCATCCCATGACTTTTCCAAATCTCTGGCTTCCTGCTTTTTCTTCCCTATCCAAATTCCTTACTGTTCTTTGTGTTTCTATTTGTGATGCCTTCAGGTATTGAGATAACGCAGAAATTTTCCCAAAATGTGTGAATGCATCACCTGCCAGAAAAAGATTAATATGCAGTGGTGCCTAAAATAGAAATGTATTTGTTCCAGATGTTTCTAATGGTCTTGTAACACAAAAAAAGCTTTTGCTTAAGAAATTGCTGCAGGTCATGCACAATGGCTTATTTTAACACAAGTATTTTTCTTGTGGACTAAGTGGGTCCTGGGAATAAAAGCGGGACACAGCAACTTCATTTCTAACAGTCCAGGAGTAACACGGTCATTGCCATTTGAAGGCTGCTGTGACCCCAGTGAAATTGTTTTTCAATGGGCTTTGACCAGTTGTTAATGAACAGCAATTTGCAACCCCTGAGTTACTGTGACAAAAATATTTGTCACTTTTATGGTGAAAGACTTGAGTGTGGAGCTCACAGCTTAGAACTGAAATACACTGCAAAGCTGATGTGGATGTTGCCTTACTGCTACCAGTCCAGGGGGCAGAGACACAGATGGACATCTTCTATACAGTTATCAAAGAGCTATTTAAAACTATCATTTTTGAAAAGTTATTAAAATTACATTGTCATATAAAATTATATAAACTTTTACTACAGTATTATTTTTATATATACCTGTTATATTTGTATCTATTATGTAAATTTATTAATACCACCAGATGCTTTTACCCCTTACATGGTGAATTCAGCGGAGTCCTGGATGTCAGCAGTTCTGGCTGCAGGCAGTCCTATCCGAAATTTGTTACCTCTAGTGCTTGTGGTGGACCATCTGTCTTTTAAAAAACAAAATAGTTTATTTTGACATAAGAAACAAAGCAAAACAAAACCCAGGGATTAAATACAACAGATCCCATGTTTTATTCAAAGCTTTATCATTCACTGAAAATAACCTAAGACTGCTGAACCATCTCCAACGTCCAGCAGTGCAGTTGTGTGCTTTGGTGCAATTCGTACCCCCAAACCAGGCTCACTCTTCCAAGAGGAGCCTTTAAGTACTTGTACAATTGATTTGCTTTTTACATTCATAGATTTTTTTTGTTTGAGCTGTGGCCCCACCAGGTCAAGTGGATCAATGCACTTTGGAGGCAGAAGCTCTGTTGTTAACTTTCAACACTTTCTAAGTGCCATTTTCAAGAGTGACTGATCTTGAACTAGTCTTTCTGTCCACTTGCCAGACACAGAGAAACCTCCCACCCACATCAATGACTTAGTCAATATACTGGTTTAAGGATTTAATTGCCAGTGGTACTAATAATCTTTTTTTAAAGAAAAACTTCCAGGTGGAACATTTTAACCATGACTGTGTTATAGTCACAATTATTCCAGTCTGTTCTGTGTTAGATGGGAAGCTGACAAAATAGTTTAGTATCAGAAGGTATGTTGACAAATGTTTTTCAATTACTTAGTGAAAAAAGAGATTGTATTACAGACTCTGTAACAGGTGGGCAAAACCGAAGAGATCAGATTGAACATTTATTAATATTATATGCTTTAAGTATTTTAATGTTTCTACTCTCCATCATCCTAACAGGGAAGAGTAAGTTGCACGGGCAGGCTGATGGTTCAAGCTGTAAATCAAAGAGGCCGCAGCCCTTGGTCACCCTCTGGTCAGCCTCATATGAGAAGGTATTTGCTGCTTTTTGTTTGTTTGTTTTAGTAATAAGTTTTGCAAAATTATTACGATAAGATAAAGAATGTGAAGTAAGAAGGTAAGCTCAAAGTATGGCATTCAGGAAGAAATGTGCCTCTGCTGTCTAAAAGTTTCTGCAAAGCTTGCACACTCAGAATTATAACCAACCTCTGAAATTACATGACTTTTAAGTATCTTTAATTTTGCCTGTCTCCTCCTTTCTTTGTCATGTTCACTACTTGCTCCTTATCTCAAATTACACTACCAGCTGTTGGGAAAGACCTTGTCACTTAGATGTTTTTTTAAAATATCTCACCTGACTAGGATTCTACCAGAAACCTGTAATTTCTGCAGCTTTTAATAAGTATTCATTTAAAGAAACAGCAGAAATAACTGCATGCCAGACAAGGTTATTAGATTTACATTAGAAATATTTTACTATTTCAGTGATTTCAGTTCAGGTTCTTATAAGGAATTATGAGTCAGAAATGAAGTATTAAACTTATCTTTGGTGAGTTTACAATTATTCACATACGAAGCTTTGGTTTATGGTTTTGGACCATATAAGGGAATTTTCCCTTCAAATACATTTTTTTTTTTTTTTCATTACCCAGAGCATTTATGGGGCTATTTAAGCATGGCTTAGACATCTTTAGATGATACAAAAAAATTCATTTTGATTACCCAAACAGAACTGCTTTCAAGGGAGTATGAGGGGTCTGGTTTCTGCTGTGATGAGGCACATGTTTTGCTTAATGGTCACAATGGCCATAGACTCTCAATATTGCCTAACTGTAATATGTAGAAAAAACGTACATACATATAGTCAATGTGCAATAAAGAAATGATTCCTGTAACAATTAGTAGTGGTAGTAGTATGTACTGTAGAACTCCTGCATGCAAAACAGGCTGTCTTACCCCCTCTGGTAACTAGGAAGTATTAGGAAGCGGGGTTGGTTGTTTAGAAGATCTTATCAGTCTTACTCTTGCATGGAACAAACTGGGCTTCCCACAGTCCTGAAAGCATTTCCCAACGTTTCGCTGAGGTGTCCTACCAGCTCCCCCTCTAATGCTTCACCTTTAGGCCTGTTAAGCCCAAAGCTCAGACTTCTTATGGAGGAGAATATCCTGCTATCACTGCATTGTGAGAACAGCCCAAAAAATCTGGGTCTGTTTGGCGTACCCTGTCCAAGAAATAAGGCACTTGACACCTGCAAATAATGGGTAAAAAGGAAAATTGACCGTTAATCCCTGAAGGGAAAAGTTGCCATGAAGAGTCAGGTTTCAGCTTAGTCATTGCATGCTGGGTGAGAAAGAGGAAACATCTTTTAAAACGGGGATGGGAGAAAGGAAGATAGGTATGGGTAAGAGAGTGGCGAGCAGCTGACACTTCTGCATCTTTCTGAAGGATAAAATGCGGGTGTCTCTCTCTGTGTGACTGGCAGAACCCTTGGGCAGTAATGGGGGAGGCTCATTTTTCAATCTCTCCAAATGCAATTGAAGTCCGAGGCCACTTATGGCTGGTATTTTATCTTCTAATTGAGACAAACACTTGGGCAGCCACTATTGTTTTGGTTGGGTGTCCAGTAGAGTAATGAATTATAAATAAGTGATTTCCATACAGCAGTTTAATTAATATTAGGGCAATTATTGCAGATTTTTATTTCCTGTAAAATTACCATATGTGAAGGGCTCATCCTCATACCTTTACTTACAGAAGGTCTGTTTCTGCTAAGCATTCAGCACAATACTATTTCTGTTCAGTGACATTTCCCATTAGTCCCATCACCCCGTTCTCCCTGAGACTGATGAAATGTGAGCACGTAAAACCTTCCCAGGACAGATTCCCACCATCGGCTTTTCTAACATAACGTACCACACTATTGTGCTCCCCCATATACTATAGTATTTGTCACATATATTGCCATATACTTTTGGTAAGTAATACTCCCGTGGCATTACAATATTATTTCTATAAGCTTTTCTGCTTGAGAGCAACAAAACTTTTTTTTTTTTTTTACAAGTGTAATTATTAGCTCAATGAACTTTATGACTTGTTACACTGTCGACTGGCTTTTTCCTGCAGTATTTTTAATCTCTTACAGAACTCTGTTTTTTGTCATCTTCACTACGTCACAGACATTTTAAAACACTGTAGTTATTTCATTTTTAATGTATTTTTCTGCAATTTGCTTAACTTGCAAACATTACCGTCTTAGCATTACATGGCCGGGGGGCAGGGGCAAGACGTTTGAATTGTCTGACGTGTACAAAGCTTGGGCTCAATCCCTTAGACGTCATGGTGCTCAACACTGTAGCACCTAAGCTGTCTTGCCGTGCACTGCAGCCAGAGTCCTGAATAAATCATCTTAAAATGCATGAGATTAAGAAAGATTTTAGAAAGAACTATTCCTGTTGTCCCTGCTCTCAATTAGAGGATTAATTTGAACTTCATCTCCTTTATCCCCAATTAGTGATCATTATCATATGGTCAGTCATAAAGTCTTCCCCAGCTTCTCGCTCGCTGAAATTCCTAGCACACTGCGCCACGCCAACCCATGGAGTCTCCCCTGGACACACTTAGTACATGATGTCAGTGTTGCTGAAACTAATCTTTGCAATTTGATGCACACATCACAACTCTAAAGAACCCACAACTAATCCAAGGGTATTGCAGTCTATTGCAATTTGTCATTCCTAGACATCTGAAGTACCTAGCTCTCCTCATTTCATTATTTCTTTAAAACCACAAAATGTTTCAGAATTAAAACAACCCTAGTTTCACCTCTCAAGGTAAAGGCTTAAAAAGTAGTCTGCAATTTTAGAGATAAATTTACAAAGAGGTAGAAAGAAATGCATTATTTGTTTCTGACTCTAAACAGCATGCTGATTTAGGTTTCCTTTCAAATGTGTAATTTGAAAACTTAGTTTTCACAATTCAAGAACATACTAGCAGGAAAAAAATCTCAAACTCCTAGTCTTTTGTGTTTTCTGTTTCATTTGGTGTAAATTTTTTTTTCCCCAGTTTTGACCAGTGCTGCCTTTTTATGCAGCTGGAGCAGTGAGATGGTGGCTTTCAGGACTTTCACACTTCTGTGGTGCTAGTTAACCTGCTTGGCTCAGCCTTGCAAGACATTAAGAAGCACTAGTTACCTGTACTTTACTGGCATCTTATCAACAGAATCTAAACAGGATGCATATAAATACTGTGAAGGCAGATTTTGCTTGGGTTGCTTGCACTGAGTAGCACTCACTTGACTAGATACCATCATTTCTAGTTGGTCTTGCAGAACTAATTACCAAAAGATATGAGTATAGTTTTTCTTTACTACCATCCGTCTTCCTTCCCAGCTACATGCATACAAGGCAGGTATGTTGGCAAAATTGGTTAGAAACTCACCAACGAGAGCTCAGCGTTGCTTATGAGCTGTAATGCAGGAGCTATTGAAGTAGCTTTAGGCACATTTGAGTGGCAAAAAATATTAGGTGCCTAAGACCTGGATTTAGGCACCTGAAGAGTTACGAGCTTTTAGCGCGTGCAAAGATGTCAGTCTGTGTTCCACATTGCAGTATCCATTCCTACGTTAATAAGCAGTAGGGGCTAGATTTCCCTCAACACATTTGCCTTTAGCTATAGCTGTGGGAAGCCTGTGATGATCATTAAAAGTCAAAATTCATCTATTTATGACAGATAATACTGTAGCAAAAGTGATGACTGGTCAGAATGCAAACAGAGCAATAACAGAGAGAAGAGCAACAACAGAGAAGGACAAAGTAAACCAAGTTCAAGCAACTCTAATTAAACTTTACCTCAGTGGAACAGTGTGCAGCTAGAGTGTTTATCTTCCATACAGCAGTACAGCATCTTGTTTTCCAAATAACTGCTGGGGGTTTGAAGCTTTTTTTGTTATGAATTATTTTAACCTAAAGAAACACCCCTGGGCAGTAGAAAACACAGTATAGCCACGTCTAACACAGTACTGCACGTCTACTGCAGACACTGGCCAAAACAGAAACACTGGCAAAAGTTAACAGAAAATGGAATTCAGAAAAGAGAATTTCACTGTAAAGTGTCATTGATAAAAGTTATCTTGGAGGATATTTGCATAGCTCCTCTTCACTGCAACAGGATGTTACTGCAGGCAGCAGCTGGCTCCAGAAGGGAATCCACTGGAGCTGATCAGGCAAGGACAAAAATTGGCCTAAAATTCTGTTTCAGTAACAAGTTTCTTTGATTACTAAGTCACACAAATGTAATAATGCTAATTTCATTTGGAAAAAAATCCCGTTAAATGAGGAACCATCTAGAAAAAGATTCGATAGATTAAATTAACAGGCCAATCCTGAAAATGGATTAAACTATATTGTGGAAGCTTAAGGTGATTGATACTGTTTCTGGGGATAGGAGTTATTTTTCCCTATTTTTGTTTTTTATTAAACTTTTTACCGTACCTGTATGAAGAGCAATTTAACGACCAAAGTTTTTCTTCCTATTGCTCACAAAAGAAATTCCTATTATTTTGACACCACAATTTGGTGGCTTTGAAAATGTTCAAGAATATCTCAAAACAAAAAAAATCTGTTAAATGAGGAATAAATATCCACAGCCCTTCAATCCACAGAATTTTCTGCATGGTCTTCAGTAATGCAGAACAAGAGAAGATGAAAAATAAGTCCGATGTGAAAAGTCTCTTCTCAGTGGAGCTGAGTTAGCTTTTAGCTGCTGTTATTTTCTGAAAGGTAAACATAATTAACAAACAGTACCTGCACTTTCTGGTGTAATCAGCAACAGTGAAGGGATTAAGTACACAGGACGCTGGCAGTGGGGGACTGAAGCTATATGCTAAGGCCTACCGACTTTATTTATATTTCAGTGATTTAAAGACTAAACAAAAGTACTATCATGTATAAATAAATTATTACAAGCAATTGCTCTGTAGCAAGATTGTTTTCTAGATCATATTTTGCCACATGTGAATTAAATGAAAGGAATTAGTAAGCACAGTGTCATAATTAACTCAGTCTGAGCCAAATGCTACCACTGTATTGTGTGTAAATATGGAGTGATTATGGTGTAGGTCAAAGAAGTGATTTAAAATTCAAAGCAGTCTTGTAAGTGATTTTGGTTCTCCTGATTTAGCAGAGAAAAAAAATAATTTACCTTTATTTCATGTTATTTTAAGACCACGATCTCGATCAAGGGACAGTGGTGATGAAAATGAACCAATTCAGGAACGATTCTTCCGGCCTCATTTTCTGCAGGCTCCTGGAGACCTGACTGTTCAAGAAGGAAAACTGTGCAGAATGGACTGCAAGGCAAGTATCACAGAAAGGATAGCAGCCATCTTTCTGCAACATTATCTGACTCAAAAACCAAATCAGTTTCTTTTCAAAAGCTATTTTACCTATTGGCAGTTTCAGCGACTGTCAATGGGTTAATTAATCTCACCGCTTATGAGGAAGTGGGCAATAAAAGTTTGCTTCCCCTCCAATTAAAGTGCTTCAGGCAAATCTTACAGCTCACAGTAAACCGGTTTTTAGAATTCAGCTATGCCGGGGCATGGAGGGAAGCAGTACACACTACAAAGACAGTGTGCTTCTCCATTTTAAGTCCTTTTGCTACTTGAGTTTCGATCTCCCATTAAAGTTTCAAACAATATAATCTTGATTTATGACTTTGCCTAAAAGAATTCATCAAGGCTTGGATGAATTCTGTTTACTTTATGCTGATATACTGGGAGAAGCTATTTGTTTTCAAGTAGTATCCACAGCAAATGGCAGGGCTTTCAAAAGTACAAGACCTGTTCACACAGATGAAGCACTAACGAGCATAGGCAGTGCTATCTAAGTGGAATAGCACTTAAGAGTTCAATAATTAGTCAGCTAACATCTTTTTGTCTGCAACTTTTCCACATGAAGTTAATCTAGAAAGGAGTGTCTTCTCATTCCACCTGAATAGCAAACAATAAAAAAAAAGACAAAAGGTATCACCCTGCCTTTTGTTTTGCAATGTATTATTATTTAGCTTCTAGCATATCTAAACACTGATCTTTTTTCAGTCACGCCCATAAGACGTCACAGAATTCAGGGAGCTGGCCAGAAAGTAAGTGAATGAACACAACTGAGTCAATGTCTAATTCGGGACAGAATTAGATCTTTAAATCTTGTGGTACACCTGCAGTAGCAAACAAACCCAAGCTTCTCTGAAGTAACAAGTCAGGACTCCTCCGGTGTTTTATATGGCTAAGACTATTTCCCATTATTCTGTTTACACTTAAGGTTAGTGGATTACCAACTCCAGACTTAAGCTGGCAACTTAATGGAAGACCAATTCGCCCCGATAGTTCTCACAAAATGTTGGTGCGTGAAAACGGCGTGCACTCCTTGATCATAGAACCAGTCACAGCCAGAGATGCTGGCATCTACACGTGCATTGCCAGCAATCGAGCTGGTGAAAATACATTCAGCCTGGAGCTCATTGTTGCAGGTAACATCTTCATGCTAAGCTTCCGCACCCAGCACTGTGAGGGTAACGTGAAAAAGGAAAATGTAAGTGCTGTAAAATGGCATGGTTGAGGGGTGGGGGTAAGAAAAAGAAACCTGGCAGTAACAGAACTATAGTATATTTATAGGCGATACACTCGTGTTATGTTGTGGTGTAAGTTGACTGGCATGTAACCTCTGTGCGTGCAGTTAAGAAAAGAGGGCTGTTGTCCTGAGGCACAGTTGAGGCCACAAACCAGACTCTTTACTTGAATGGGTTTTTTTTAATGGCAATTTGTGCAGACCCGTATCTACCATGATTGATTTGTGTGTTTCACAGCATATTAGACTAACGCCATTCCAGCCTTCTGGTAGAGCAGTTCCTTCTGTAATTAAAAGCCCATCCTTTTATGGACTGTAAAGGAGCACTGTTAACAAGCATGATGCAGCCAGTGTATCTCGTCTTCATGCTCCACATTTCAATTTTTTCAGGGAAGTGGGGGAAACCACTCACTCAGCTCTATTAGCGCTCGCTTTTGCCCTATTAAAATGCTGATGTGACTGTTTTCTTCAGAGGAACCAGGATTGGACTTTGTGATTAATGAAGACAACACTTAAGTTCCCTGCCACATGTATTTTTCGTTATTGGTTTTTAGCATGTTGCTGAAAGAAAGGCTACATTTTCATAGATTAGTGTCAACGTGACTGCAATCTTTATTTTCACAGCTAAGGAAGTACACAAAGCACCTGTGTTTATAGAGAAGCTACAAAACACAGGTGTGACTGAGGGATTCCCAGTGCGACTGGAGTGTCGAATCTCGGGGGAGCCATCTCCTCAGATATTTTGGAAGAAGGAGAACGAGTCCCTCACATACAACACTGACCGAGTGAGGTTAGACTGACTTAGAATCTTATCTCCCCCTGTATAACTTCAATGACGATTTATCCTGGTAACACAAATGAAAACCTAGAAGGTCATAAGAATGCTTTGTGTGAAAAGCAGCTCATAAATATTAACTAGTTATTGTAATAATTGATGATATTTACTCAAACTTGTGGCCAGCCTCGTGGCCGAGCCAGAATTAAAATGTTAGCTCTGTTTTCCATCCTTGGACTTAAACAACTATCTTTGCACTTTAAGCAAGTTGAGCAATAGTTTTTTTCTTCTAGAACTAAGACTTATAGAAATTTACTGGTGAAAACCTAGGCTCCTAAGTAAAGCTATCTGCTTCTCAGCAGAAACCTTGATTCATAACACTGCTGTGTAGTTAAGCCACTGAAATTCAGTATTTTATATTCTAAGATCTACAAACTTGTCTTGAATGTTCAATAATATTTTGTAGGAATGTTTAAAAGCAAACTCATGATATATTGCAAGAAAAGGAACTCAGTACTGATATGACACTGTAATAAATTATTGCTGTCCTTCTAAGTAACTAAATGTATTTCAGTACTTCATTCCTCAAGTTTTTTTATCCTTTCCCCAAAAAGTCTGGGTAAGTCCCTACTACTTAAATCAGATTTCCAGATATCTTAATCTGTAATTGTGAAAGAGAAGTTACTTTATGCATTTTTGCTTCTTAGTTTTTAATACAGGATATTAAACTGCCAAACTGTCAAGCATATTCAAGGTTTTATCTTCCACTTGCTAATTTCAGAGGAAGTTCTGTATGAATTAAAAGTGGACTATAATTAAACTGTAACTAGGATTGGGTTGGCTTATAATGACATTTTAAAACAGTCTATGCTGTTTTGCAATTTAAATAGTCATTTTCTACTTTTCTTTTGTTTAGCATGCACCAGGATAACTACGGCTACATTTGCCTGCTTATTCAGGGAGCTACAAAGGAGGATGCCGGCTGGTACACCGTTTCAGCCAAGAATGAGGCTGGGATTGTGTCTTGCACTGCCAGGTTGGATGTTTATAGTAAGTGACTTCAATTTTCACGATCGCATTAATCCCCCCAAAAGCAAAAGTCCTGTAAGTTTCAGTTTGTTCACGGAATGGTTTACATTGGTCTCTCTTTCTTTTGTTTATAGTTTCTCCTCAATAATAACGATCCACATCAAGACAACAAATGCTCTGTCAAAGTATATTTCACCATCTTTCAGATTCCTAAAGCAAAACAAGCATGCATGCTTTCTGTTTTTGCTTAGTATATTAAATATAGCTAATTAACAACAGATAACGGCATGATTACATTATTTTTGTGGATCATTATTACTATTGCTCTGCTAGCACTTCCCTAACCTTTTGTATTCTTTTGTACATTAGTCTGTAATACACCTGTGACAGCTACCAGAAGTGTACTACTAGATGTTTTATGGCTTTCTGCTTAATTATTCGGTTTGTTCCAAAGCAGCTCCTGACATAGTGAATGTTCTCTTAAACCAAAATCTCTTACCAGTCTTCCCATAGCAAGAGTAAGTGGGGGGTGGGGTGGAGAGAGACTGGAATGATAAACGATGGTTTCTGTGGTGGTAGTGAGACTTGCAAATTGGAGACTTGGCTCAGCATTCTTCAGCGTACGAGGGGTGGCAATGGCAACCACATGATTTCCTTTCATACACAACAAATAACCCTCGAACAGGCCTGTCACTGTAATAGCAGTGCACGGAAACAAACCCCTTGCTGTTACCCTTCTCAGTGACACAGGGGAAGGTAGGAAGCATTGCCAAAAAGGCAAAGTAACACACATAGACACTATTGTTTTTACTTACCACATCTGAAGGTGAAACTAGATGCTGAGGAAAAAAACCACCACCGAGATACGAAACAAACTTACCTTTGATATAATGGTTTTCTGCTGCTCAGAAGTTAGTATCTCCTTTACAAAGAGTTGACTGTGCATCTGGCACGCTTTGTTGCACAGCTTGAGATGCCTAACATTTCTTCTTTCCTTCTTGATCTATAGCTCAGTGGCAACAACCACCTCAGACAACCAAGCCAAAGAAGGTGCGGCCCTCAGCCAGCCGATACGCTGCACTTTGTGACCAAGGACTAGACATCAAAGCAGCTTTCCAGCCTGAAGCAAATCCAGTCCACCTGACGATGCAGTCTGGCTTGGTAGAGAGCGATGATCTGTAGATCCAGCTGCCGCTTCCATCATTTTCTTTCGAAGCAGAAACACTGAAAGCCATTGTCTTGACCAATGATACTCCTATGTCACTTTATGCAAAGGCAGACACCTTCAAGTACAAAAGATAAACAACAAACACAGTAACCATATATTTCTTATTCATTATGCCAAATTAGAATAGATAGATTATTAATAGAAATGTACACATTGCACAACACATCACATTCACCAGTTCCTTATACCTAAGTTGCTTCAGCTCTTACGAATAACCCTTTTCATAAAGGCCAAAATACATCAGAGAGACAGATTTTTCAGAAGAGAACACTATTTATCACTACATGCCTTCATATGCAGTAAGCAGATGCTACACAATCTTAATGGTGCAAGATGTTTTACTTGACGCCATTAGATCACAAAGAAAATTAGAATGTATGGTTATCTATAGTTCTAAAATGGCAATGCATTCTGATAGCTACAAAGAACAAGTGCAATATTGTAAGAATAAAACAGGAAGGGACAAGGAAAAGAAACGTAAGCAAATACTGTTATCTCTGCAAACTGCTTTCTATTCTACAATGAAAAAAATATCTTGCCTTAAATGCTGTTAGTATGGACAATTTTATAAAGCAACATCAACACCGTAACTTTAAATTCTTTTGTATTTTTTTCATTTTGCCATCTAGGAGGAGGCTTACTTACAAACATACAGCAAAGACAGTTTAAGCATAAGCAATTTAACCTCTTCAAGATAATGAAGAAAAAGAGCTGACATGTAATAACAGTCTACTCCAGACCATAAATACTGGTAACTAGATGGGAAAAAAAATGCTGACAGTATGAACCACTGCAGTAGGATACTGCAAAGGCTGGGAGGGGGACAGGGCAAGAGGGTGCAACTCTCTATGGATTTTCTGAAGACAGTCTGTAACCTCCTAATACTCCCATTCAAGAATCTGAAATTCTAAGGTGAGCTGAACACTAGGGAGTGTACGTATGGGATGTCTGACTGTTTAAAGCTTGTGTAACGTGTATGAGGATTTTAGAAATGTATAGTAAGTGAGAAATGGGTTGAGACTGCAATATGAATTGAAATGACAAGTATACACCACAGGTGATAAGCTTGCAGATCTGAGGAAGTAGAAAATGAAGATGGGCAAAAATAACATCAAATTTGCGCCTTTTTTTTCTTAACATAGCATATGTCTCTGGTAGATTTCACTTTTTTCTTCTGATTGTAGGCAAATGACAGCTCTTTTAATGGGTAGAGTCTGTGCACCGTAGATGAAAAGCCTGAAGGCTACTTTCAGAATGCAAGGCAAATCCACATCAAACTGGAGCCCCGCCTAAGTCAGACCTGACTAGGGAGTTTTAAATTGGAACCAAATGAATTTACAATGAAGGGGGGAGGGAGGGACAGAAGAATTACTAGGCCTGACAAGGAAAATAAGCATTTGATGGTACGAGCTATGATTCTTTGCTATGAAAGGAAAACACTGTATTCCTTATATGAAGCACATATATGGTATCTTTCATTATTTATAATAAAAGTGTTGAAATCTTTTATTTCAGTTCAGTTATTCAGAAGTCCTGTACCTAGGAGGGTTTTGGTTTTTTTTTTTTTGTAATTGTGTACACCATATATTGCATTACTGCTATACGTGTATTGCTTTGTAAGTACACAAAGTTTGTTTTGTTTTTTAGTGACTAATAAACTTTAGCACGTAAGGTAGTACTATTCTGGTGCAGGATATGACCAGTTATGGGGATCGTTAATCTAGATTAACGTCATAGTCTGTCATCTGGGAATAATCTGATTCTATTCTAGAAAAAGTGTGTCATATCACTTGCCAAATTTTTCTTGACTGTGACATGCTAGTTTACTTTTTGTTTAGCTTCACTAGCATTATTTTGCCACCTTTTATTTGTATTTATAAAAAAATGTATTATCATTACTTTGGATTGTTGTGCTGATACAATGTGGGTTTAACATCAATAAATATTACACAAATAAATAGAAAGTTTTCCTTCTGATAAAGACTATTAACTGTTTCAGTACAAGCATGCAAGTGTAAGATTTAGAAATTTTAAATATTACAAATGCAGATGAAATGAGGGCTATATGCAGCATCTAAAAATTACTAGAATTTATCAGAATATGCTGCTTGCGACCTGGAGTCTTGTTAAAACAAAACAGAGGAACATGACCCATACATTCTAAGAAACATCTTCTGAATAAAAGTACTAGAAGATGGTTTTTTTTTAATAGGTTAGAAAATATGCAGGTCTATGTTGAGTGTCAAGTAATTGCTATATGACAAATATTGCAAAAGTGACAAATCACAACTGATTCTAAGTACAGTGCATGGTCCAAGCACTGTTTTAAAAAAATGTTAATATTTACTTGTAAAATCCTGAATATTAACTAGCTTTTCCTTCCTCCCTTTCTATGCAAAAATAACAGGAAAGATGCAAGATAATAAATTTTTTCTTTTAGGTTTACATTTTAAGCCTTGATCACTACAAACAGAATTATCTCAGCAATTACTGGTGATATGGCAACTGAAGTCAATGCAGTTCTGTCTGCTTACAGTAAATTTGTCTTTGGCTTAGAGACTAAAAAACTGAGCCTGCTCTTGTGAGCTGGTTTAAGATGAGGTCATCATCACTTTTTGCCTCTGTATATATGTACAGACGCACACTTAAGTAGTAAATCACATCTCTAAGCAGCAAAGTTGTTTTTCTGAAAACATTCAGCTGTGCTGTTCCTTAGTAACTGGGACTGTTTGGGTTTACAAATTCAGAGATAGAAGTGTGGCACAAGAAAATGACATACTTTTCAAGCCAAAAATCTGAAATTCTTGGAAGCTTCAAAGTAACTTTCAGAAGTTTAATCTCCCTCCACAAACTCAAAAGATAGCAAGACCTGAAAATGTACTTTTATCATTTTATAGGACTATACGAAGAAGTCCTAAATTTTTGCAAGACTTCAGGTTTAGTTACGGGAAGAGTTCAAATTATGTAGGAAGTTGCTCAGTCCAAGTGTATTCAAAGCAGTCAAAGACTCAATGCAACTACACTCAGGATGACGACAGAAACCTCTGTTAAGAGCACCAGCAGCAATGTGCATGAAGGTTTTTTTCAGCTGGTGGTGTGCTTTAACACACAATGCCTGCCTTCATCCTGCAACTTCAGGACAACAGCAACCAGTAGTTAACATAATTTTTTTCCATCACAGCCAGCTGGGGGTAGGGATCAAACCCAAACTATAGTCCAATTTGAAACCCTAGCTTATAAATCATAGTTTCTTTCTATATTACCACTTTCAAAGACCATTCTAATTCACTTAGGTTGTATGCTAATAAATGCCTCGATTCCCCACATATGGACAACTACATCCTTATCTCTGCAAGCAGCCCAAACGGATTTAATATGCAAGTACTTCATGAGATCATATTATCCATCATGTCATGATGCTGAAGGGATTGGCTGCATGCTCTGGCTGTACGACCCAGCCGCCAAACCCACACTGTGTAGTATAGATGGATTAATACATGGACTGGAAATGCCTGCTCAGGTTATGCACATTGACTACAGACCTGATTCACTGCCTCCCAGTTCAGCTGCACCTGCAACGGGCAGAATTTGCTGACTTTTAGCTCATTCACCTGAACTGACTAAAAGAAAAAGCCCTCCCCCTGCACAGTTCTGTTTGCGCAGAACCATGAGCACGTAAGACACGTCAGGCAGATAGCGGAAAAGACAGCTCATGCCCCAAGAAATTTACAATCTGTTCCAGACAGCACACAGTATTCTTTAACGTGTCTTAAAGCTTGCGTCTCTAATTCAGAATTAAGCCACAATTTGCTTCCTTTTACAAAAGTAGTTAATACATAAAATAATCCCATACTACACTGAATCACTAATAAAAATGTCAGTGTTCGGAACATAATGCTCAACTCACGCTTAAGAACAAAAAAGCCAGACTACAAGCAACAGTACATGTATGGCAATGATTTCAGCAGCTATACAGAGGAGGAAGACAAATGAGCTGCAGTCCAACACCACAAGGAAGGAGAAATTTTTTGCATTATAAAACAGCTGCAGCGCAACAGGTAAACCCTGGGGAAGGGCCAGGTCTCACAACTGCTGTCACTTCCTAGTTCTGTGGTAGCATAAATGGTCCAGAAACAGCTGCAGAACAAGAAAGGAGAAAAAAATAACAGCACGTGGCCACTGCTCAGAATGATTACATCATTTACTGCAGGAGCTCTACAAATCTCATCACACTGAATGGATTAGATTAGATTGGGGTTCTTTTGCCTGAAACTGTTCTGTTAAACACACAACTAAACATATTGTCAAGCTTTTTTTGGCCGACTCTTGGCCCAGACATCACAGAGTCTTTCTACAAAGCAGAACAGAGGGTACAAAAAATACATTGCCAAGGACAGGACCTTTCCGAGCTACTGCAAAAGGTGTTGAAAATAATAATACCTCACAAGATAAGACTTCCCATACAACAGGCAACACGCCTCTACCCTACGGCAGGTGAAGAACTAATGGATTTTGGAGATGGCTTTTACCCGCAGCGTTTGTCTGAGCAACTGCTGGAGTCATTTGGAGGAAAGGGCCTGCCTAAAAGAAAACCTGTTTTACCACATTATTCTACAGTATAATGCACAATTCTCTATATTAACATATTAACTCACTTCCTCCTATGATACTTCAGAATCAGATTCACTGAACATTTTTGTAATATACTGCTAATCTACAATAGTTTTATCTTTCTTAAACTCTGTATTAACTTCAGCTGTACAATCTCTGATCATTTACTAATTCATGTATAATAACATATAATAAATGAAAACCTAAAGTAAAATGTAATTCTTCCACCAGTACAACCGTTTCTAAATCCAAAGATCTTGAACTGTACATGAATGATGTAATTTCAGGTATGCAACAGCAGCAGCTTTCAAAAATTTCAGTTTGCTAAGCTCCAGATCCACTTTCCACTCAGAAAAAATGTATAATTACATAATGCAGATGTCCAAATCTGAAATAGGCTCTGTTAGTTGTTTCCCTCAAAGTCCTGTATATGAAAAGCATAACAAGAGTTAAAAATCTTAATAGAAGAATGAAGTAATTTTTAAAATTCTTCTGAGCCACAAATCCATAAACGACCAACTTCATAAAAGCAGAACAAAGTTTTCACTTGTGCTTATTAGTGTTTTCTTGCAACATATAAAAATGGGTATAAGAAAAGGCACAGCTACCACTAGTAACTGTCATTCTAAAATAATGAATTTCAGGTCAGCCTATACATCCTGAAAGCGGAGATGGAGTATCACAGTGTTTCCAGTCACTAATTCCAAGGAATAAGACATCAGAGATCTGCCTTCCTTTGCCCAAGACAAGTGGCATCCAAGCCTAAGGTGAGGCAGAAAGAACATAGCACCTTAAGTAGGGGGGCGGGGGGCGGGGAAAAAGGCTGATGATCAGTGCATCTCCACTGCCCTCGCTTCAGAGTTCAGATTTGTCCTGGCTGCTTTTGGCAGATGTCAGGTCAGAATACAGGACTGAACTCATAGTCAGAGGAAGCTGACATAGCAGAGCATTAATCAGCCGTTAGTACAGTTCCTATTAACAAAGGGTAATAGAGTAAGGGGAGCTCAAATGAGTTGTCCTTTTTAGAGCAAAACTAAGTTTATGACTATGGCAATGCAAGTACCTCTTCACGGACAGCTTCAGCTGAATATGTCTGAATAAATAATTTCTTATGAACAAAACTCGCCTCCCATATTAATATCCTAGTATATTTGGTTCTCCCCCAAATGGAAAGATGCCACCTTAATTAATCAATGAGAGATACAGGCACATGACAAGCACTACTGGAAGCCAGATAACACAGCATTAGGAAGAAAGGCACCATGGTGCTAATAGAAACAAAGATTTAAGGGAAAACTTTGTAAACAGCTTTGCAAAACCGTGTAGTAAATTAACCTCGCTAACCTAATATTTACAGGTCAACTGAATACAGCTTCATGGCACAGCAGAAAGCTTAGCACGACCTCCGCTCTGGTGCTCTGAAAATTATGGTGAACTATAAAACTACAGACGCTCTCGGTTCTATATGCCTTCCAACAAAAAAGCTACAAGAACCTGCAGAGAATGGATGCAGTTCCACTCTACCACTGGCAGAACCGTCTCACCGTCAAAAATCACATATGCACACTGAATGGCATCCATACAAAACACATGCAGTGACTATGTTGTTTCTTTTCTCTAGGGTTCCAGGAAGTTTTCAGTAGAAATCTACCAACTACCTGAAAAAAATAGGATTAAAAGTCAGATTGACAGCAGCAGGAAGCAGAACACTCTAACTTAGAGCTTTTAACACGTCTTCAACATACGGGTGGAGATCTGTTTATAATACAGCCTCCAACATATAGGTGCAACATGTACTTGTAGTGCATTTAGCATTAGAAGTACCGAGCTGGGAGATCTGCAGATTAGAATTCACAAAACATCAAACTGCTTCACACTAACATGCTTCAGCAATACCATATAGTCAACTTGCAGTTATCCCTAAACAAATTGTTCAAAATAACACAGCAATTTCAAACTCGTCAACATGCTATGCATGCAAGGCCACCTCAGCGGTGTCAGCCAGCAGTCTGGGAAACAGTAACACCCACGCAGCTCCATTTGCTCAGGCGGTGTTAGCTCAGCGATGTCTGCCCCCCATGCTCCCACTGACATTATCCTAATGCACATATAACGATACCAAGGAAGATTTGGTGGCTTTTACTTGTATGTTTCTCAAAACGTTTGCCATCATCATACCCAAACTGGCAATTTGTTACCAGATCCTCAAGTAGCCAAAGCAATTTTAGTTTTAATGACTATGACAGAAAGATTCATTTTTATTTCAGAATACGACACTACAATGGTGAAGTGCACAAAAGAAAAAAAGGAGAAAAAAATAGTAGAATTGGATCTGATGTATGTAAAGAGTGAAAAAACCACAATTGTAGGTTTCAATGTCATATTTTGTTCTATGAAAGGAACAAAAAATATCCTAGATCTTAACAGATATAGGTAATATTTGTTACTAACTCAATAGACATATCTAACAAAAAGGAGCCTTCAGCACACAGTCTGAAACTGAACATAATGTGTGCCTGGAAATAAAATGTAATCTGGGGCTTCAGCAGAGTTATTGAAGAGCCAATGCTCTTTAATGACTTCTCTCCACCACTACATTTTCCCTGTCTTTTCAAACACTGATTGATTACCTGAATTAAGTGAGTGTACCTGGTCTTGGAAAGTTCAGTTTTCATTAGCTTTACTTAAATGAACTACACTGTGCTTAAAAGAAAAAAAAAAAAACAAAAAAAGTCACATAATTGCAACTGGCAATACACATTTCAGTTTCATGCAATACAACCTCTCACACTACACAACACATCAAAGGGGGAAAATTTGCCTAACAGCAATACATAATCGTTACAATGTATGTTTTAACTGTAGGGAATAATGTAATAAAAAGATTTTGAAGACTGGGCTTTAGATATCCACTTTCTATCCAAATTTCACTGAACTCAATATTGAAATCCTTTTATCTTTAAAAATCATGCCTTATGTCCCCAAATAGCTCAGGATACATGGATTTGGATTTTACAAAACTGCTAACAGCAATGCCAGCTGTCAACTTTGTATCTACACAGGCAACTCCACTTCAATAAGACCACATAGATACACTAACCCAGTATTACCAATATGATAATGCCTTAGGATAGACTGCCCTCACGAGGCCAAAATGAAATCTCTTCATGGATATCTCACACTAACACACTAACTCAGAACACTTTATATGCATGTTACCATAAAAGAAAGTCTGCAAAAGCTGTTCCTCGTGACAGCTCCTACTTACAGCTGCAATATTTAAAAAAAAAAAACCCCTCACTAACATTTTGAATGTTCTGCTAGAAACTTCTACTGATGACAATCAATTGCAATATGTGCCTCAAAAGTATAAAACTAACATAGTGAGTTCACTACAGCAAGTACTAAGTTACAAACACATCTCTTAAGAGAGAAGCAGGAGAAGTAAGGCTCCAACGGTACTTAACAAAAGACTATAGGAGAGTTTTAGGCAAAACAGCAGACAAAGAAACATCAGATGAATAAAAAGCACATGCTCTCACTTCCACTAGGAATGGAATCACAGAAACTTTGTTATGTCTAGTAAAAGAGTGGACTGAAATTTTCAAAAGTCAGCTGAGAAATCATGATAAGTAAGTCAAGCACACAGTCCTACTCAAGAACACCCACATGCAAAAAAGCCCAAACCATTTATATATAGCTCAGCATAACTGCTAGCAGCACAAGATGTAAAAACCAAACATCTGTTTTTAATCAAGGACAGTGACATAACAGGCATACCAGAAATATGATGGAAGCAAGACAAACAAGCAAGACATTGATACAAAATACATAGGAAAGTAATCAAATGAGATATCAATATATTAACTCATCAAATCAAATATGAATTGAATTTCCAGGCCTAATAAGGTAAACTCTGTTGTCAGACAATATTATTACCAATGCAATTAAGATGATGGCAGTAGCTATGACATCCAAAGACTATAAGGCCAGCAACATAACTGTAATGAAAGACAGCAATTACCAGCAGGTTGGACAAATGTCACACTGAAGATATCAAGATGACTTTTTTTTTAATATATTTTTTTCATGCAGCCAGTGAAGGACACCCAACTCTGGCTGCAGTCCCCATGAGCATACAAGACCTGACTCAAAATGGTAACTTTTATTTCTGTGAGAACATTGACAAAGCTTATTAATAAAGACAACAGACCACAACTGCAGACTTCCATAAAAAAGGAGCAACATAAAATAAGGAAATATGCTAAAATGAAATAAAAAAGACAAGTCAAAAAAATTAAGATGCAATGCTTGATGACAACACTAAGATGGTATGCACTGAACTTCAGTATGATGACTTTAAAACACACACACCAAATTAAACTTTTTTTGTGGGGAGGGGGAAGCTGACAGGGATTAAAAGCTACTAGAATTTAAGTCAACCTTTGTAAAACCAGCAGTCTAGCTTTAGCAGTCAAACAGAATCTGTCACTGAACGTAAAATTTATAGATAGATCAGAATGTAGAGGAACAATTTACAAAAGTGCACACAAACTGAACAGCACTTCAGGAACAGGAAGTGTGCCTGAATAAGGCAAGCAGATGATCGAAATAAAAAGCAAAGGGCTCAGGGGAGGCGAGGCCACAGAGAAAAAAAATCCCCAAACTCTGAACAAAATCCTGAATCAGTTTTTGGTACCATGCAGGAACCATGAGCAGAACCTCTACAGGCAACTCACTGAAGGTTTCACCCCTCAGAGCAAAACATCAGAAGAGGTTACAGAGGGAATAGTAACAAATGGCTGGGGCTGGGGGCTACCACTCCCTAATTCTAAGAGAAATCAAGTAACTGCAGGGTGAAACTTCTGCGTTAAAACTGCCTCATTAGCAAATGACTGGAAGCTGGCAAAAGTGACAGCAAGCTTTTGGGAATTTTGTGGGTGGAAGAATCACTTGTTTTTTAAGAATAGATTCCAGAGGGATCCAGGGAACTACAGACAAATCATATTTTTCTGTACAAACTGCCAGAAATTTTTCTAAAGCCTTGAAAACAACCAGATAAACATACTGAGGGAACTCAGTGTTGCTTTTGCAAAGGGAAGTCATGTTTAATAAACATTTTAGAGTTCTTCTAAAAAGAGATGAGAGAAAGGAGATCTAATACAGCATGCTTGAAATTCTAAAAGGCATCTGACACATTCCCTTGCCAAAACCCATTAAAGATGCTGTGCTGCCAGCAGAAGTTGTCGTATCAGTAAACTGTTTAAAAGATAGAAGAGAAAGGGTATGAATCAGCAGTTCTTTCCTAAGGACATGGATTGCCAAGAGAACACCACAGGCACCTATACTGGGGCTAGCAAAGTACAATCTATTCATAAGGGTTCTGAGACAGCAATTTCTAAAGGCCACAGTATATTCTAGTAACACTAAATTACTCAAAGTAATAAAGGGATAAAGGAATTAAACAAAAAATTGCAGAACCATTTCACTGAGGAAATAGGTCTTAAAACCATCAGATTAAATTCACTGTAGAAAAATGAGAACAATTCACACTGGGGAAAATACAAAAAATCAGTCGTAAATACATATGTAAGGAAATGGGCTCCAAGCTGCCCATTAATTATTTAGGACTGAGTTGTTGTTCTTGTATAGCTTCTGAAAACTAAGTGTAAATGTTAGGAAAAGGCAAAACAATTAGGCATTCTTTTTGGAAGCAATACAAAACAAAACACAAAACATCCTATTTTTTTTTAGATAAATCCACAGTGAACACTGTGAGTGGTTCCACCTGCTCCTCCCTCCTTGAGAAACTGGAAAAGTTAAGGGACAACAGAGTTGACATAAGGTACAAACGAGCTTTCCAGCAGCAAGCAGCTAAAAGAAATATGACTCTTAAGTTTGAAACAGAAACAACTGGGGCAGGCAGAATACGATACAGGTCTACGAATTCAAGGACAACACAAAGAGAGCACAAGAGGGTTGTTATAATGTCTCATCAAATGTAAGAACTTGCAGGCCTCAACCAGAGCTATCAGATGGCAAACATGTCAATCACAAACTGATGGAGGTACAAGAGTCTTCTAAGGAGACCACCACACACTTGATCCATTACCTACCCTATACATTCACTACTTGCACTGTCTGAGACATCACACCAGGCAAGAGAGAACCCTAGTCTGACAAACAGATATTTCTTCTTAGAGTACAGGTACACAGTACACGCTGAAGTGGATTACTGTTTTTAACTAGTTTTCAGTTCTAATTTACCAGTTTGAAGTAAAGGGAAATAAAAGGTCTTTTAAAAATACAACTTTAAGACTACCAACACTTCAATCTAGTCCTATAGCAACAGGAGCAATAAAAAACATAGTATGTATTGCGACGTTTTTAAAAAATTACTTAGCAGCATACTGAGATTCTTCTGAGGGTGTAATTCCAGGTTTTAATCACAAATATAAACTAAAAATGCCATTGCTAATAACATTTAACAGTTCCCTTAACAAAAAACCCAAGGGATAATAATAATTAGGGTCAGAACTCACTAAGAGGACGTTATTTTTAGTCTCTTAATTTTGGCTTCCGGTCAAGATATTCACACAGGCTTTGCCTGTCAAATACTAAGGACAGGTAAGGGCAGCAGCCAAGTTACTGACATATTACTACTTAACTAAGAACAGGAGTACCAGCTGTCCTTCCTCATCTTCAGTGCCCTCAGAAAAAATTCATCTATTCTCTGGCCAATTCCTCCTATCAAAGAGAAACATAATTAGCAATTACATTTTTGGTGCAAAGATACGTATGATGCATAACTTTTCACAGCAAATAACACCATCTTTCTACAAAGAGATAACAGTAAGATAAGGACTCCTGAAAGGACTACCTTTAGTGGTATTTTATATTCCAAAGTAACACAACCAACTGTAACACCCCCTGAATATACAACCATTCCTTGTATTATTTCTCAGTACATACCTACAAGAAGCTTGAACATGCACTGTGTTCTGGCACAAAGACAAAACTTCTCAGCTGCACAAGTGAAGAAAATCTCAGACTTTTAAAGACTCAAAGTTATCATCAGTGAGATCTCTTCCTTCTGTACTCCAGGTTGTGCCAAGACGGGAAGTAATTTCAAAAGCTGAATCAACATCTGGATCAAGATGCAATGAACACTGGAGCTAAGAAGTAAAGGTCCCAAACCACATTCATAGTTTTCTTCAGAGATGATAAAAACATCAATTACCAAAAATTACTTGATCTCAATAGAAAAGCCTGAGGCCAAATTTTTGGTAATTTTTCATGAAGAGAAGAACACTCAGGATCATTTACAGCTGAATAATTACTCTGCTTCAAAAGCTGCTTTGAATAAAATAAATGGCTATTTTATTGACTATACATACATATTAAAGAGCATCAACATAACACAGTTGAACTGAGCGTTCAAAAAGATATACAGCAATACACCTTGACTTCACGCTCTGGAAATGAGATGTGTTTTCTAAACATCTACTGAGCCAGTGAAAAGTCTTTTATGCAGCAAGGCCTGCAACTGTGCTGTTCACCAGTGTATGTGCAACTCAGACTCAGAATATTACAAAATTAGCAACTCAAATGACCAATCAACAGTCCTTCAATATATATACGCAAGCATTACTGGATTAAATTAGTGCTGTACATACATTCAAGAATGGAACTGAGCATGTTTTGTCTTCATAAAAACACACTGCATTTAATTAAATCTCCTAAAGGCAGTTCAGGTATGCTGAAGATATAGAATCTCCTAGCTTTGTAGTGTTAGCTACAAACAAACAAAACCCAAAGGAAACTCCTTGCCACTTTGTAGGGACTAACTGATAAGAATAAAAAATTATACAGTTTGCAATCTTCACCCTACATGAAAAACTTGATGCAATCATACCTGCCATACATGCCTCTGCACTTTAACCTTTGTGTAACATGATGATTCGAATAAAATCTCCACTCTATCCCAAATTGGAAAACATGATTTTATAAAAATACAGTGCTTTAAAAATGTATCGGCATTTTACTTAAAACTATATCAAACCCAGACATTTTTCTAATTGTTACATACATTGACTTCATAATACCAAATTACTCTTTTGGGTAGCTAAACACACAAGCTGGAACCCATTGCTGCTGAATTCCGCCTCGGACTAAAGAATATCAAGTCAATACATACATCAATCTTCAACTAATTGCTGCACACCCCCCTTAATTATTATATATTTAGATATTACCATCATGACATTTAAGTAGGTACTTATTCAAGGTAGTATTTAAGTCAGAAGCTGCAAGCCTCCATCTACAATTAGAGTACTCCCTGTAACATAAGGGGACTCCAGAAGAAAGACAACAGCTTGTGCAACTTCACGAGGCTCTCCAAATCTTCCAAGGAGAATTGCTTTCTTCAGCTGATCTTCTTCCAAATGAGCGGTCATCTCCGTGTGAATAAAGCCTAAGAGAAGAGAGATATTTGAAGAGTTACCTAACCTTCAGCTAAATTTCTCTAGCAGATTTTCCTTGGAATCCTCCAAAGTGAAATTTACTACCAGGATTCAGCACTAGCTACCATTCTTCAAAGTCTCAGAAGTCAGTCCACATAATTTTATAGCCAAGAACAAATTTTTAGCTAAGCAATAAAATGTCTTCCGTTTTTGGAAGCACTGATGTAATCATAAAAACGCAGAGATCTGTATAAGTTTATGAAAAAAAAAAGGTAACTCTAAAATTGGGCCCCAAAACCATATTTAGTACCACTTTCCTGATAGACAAAATAGTCATTTCACCAAAACATTCTCAATAAAAACATGGGTATAAAATCTCTGACAAGAAACCCCTACAGCTTGCAAGTGTTTCCATTGTATTTTAGAACTTACAATGGCACCTACATAATTTCTATTATAGCACACATTTGAAGAGTATTTCTTGACAATGTTGAAGGACATTTCTTTACTATTTTCAGTTACCTGAGATTCATTTTTCCCACTGCTGCACTTCTCTTCACATAAGCTGCAGCTTCATAAAGAACTGATCTTATCTGCTTTCTAGCTGCCACCAAGAAGGGAAAGTCTCAGTTTTGTTTTCTTCTGTACAACTTTATGATGACACTGGACTCTTCAGTGAGCTGCTCAACTCACTAAACAATAAAACAATAAAAAGTATTTTTCCTGCCTAGTTCACAAGCTGAACTGTTTCATAGAGAGGTCTGAAAGGCATTAGAGCTAGCACAAGGTGAGCAGCAGAGTACACAGCTATGAGTGGAATTCCTTAAAGGTGGTGGTTTGCTCAGACTAGATTGTCTTGTGAAATGACAGCCTTGTCCTCACAGAACTTTCCAGACTCTCCTTCTACTACAGGGATAGGCAGGGATGCTTTCATGCCAGCTTCTTGTGGTTTTTCATGTTTCTCTACTAACAAATAAGCATTCTCTAGCAGGAGACAAGGGTAGCTGTCTGTATATAATTAGTTCTAATCCTTCCATCTGCAAGGACAGCAGGTTTTGGAGGAGCAACAAAGAAAAAAAAAAAAAAAGACATTTATCATGTAATAATGGATAGAGGAATAGGTACACACTCTTCCAAATTTCTCAGTGTTCCCTTAAAAAGACTGAACATTTTGTAAAAGAATGTATTATTCTTTAAACTGAAAAAAAGAGATTAAAAGCATTTACATATAGAAGTTGAAGAAAATAATAGCAATCTGTCTTAAGTTATTTTCAGAGCACAGCAAATATCCAGCAGTCTTGATGACCATGTATTGCAACAGTCAAGGATGTAGGAACTTCCCAAAAACTAACCCGGAGCAACCACGTTGACTCGAATTTGCTTTTTTGCTACTTCTTTAGCAAGAGAGCGTGAAAATCCAACTAATCCTGCCTTGGTAGCACTGTATACACTTTGACCGGAGTTGCCTTTAAGTCCTACAATACTTCCTAAAAAAAAAGAAACAACAAACAGAAGAAAAGATTAAATGACTAATCTGAAACCTTGTACTAGCTTTATCATTTTAGTTTTAAATTTGGAATGGAAAATGAGATTCCAAGAGAAGGAATTAGAAGTATATTACTAAATGTACTTTATAGCCTGCTGCTGGGATACGCAAATCCCTCAATTATCTGTGATTTTTGTGGAATCCATATATCTATGTTGACCAATAGGCACCAGGAGAGTAAAAAGAAGAGCTTTCTAAAAAAATATGCTTGCATAGAAAAAAAAAAAAGAAACCAACTGTACCTATTTGATGCTTAGTTAATAACTAGCAGCTGGTAGATTTAGCTACTGAAAGAGCTGATAAAAAGCGGTAAAATTCTTTTTTCCATAAAATGTAAACTCTGAGGTGTTTATTACTGCAAAAAGCTGGTTTTACATTTAGAAGTTGCTGAAATTACACAAAAGAATAAGCATTCGTAAAAAAATGTTAAATATAGAATGTCTAAATACAAAGAAAAGTAAATTGTAACAAGTAACATTTCAATGGTACACCTGCTAAACCTTTCTAGAAAACTAGTACATAGAATTCCACTGGATTAGACAAACAACTTACCTATATTGACAATAGCACCTCCCTGTTGTTGAATCATGCTTTTCACAGCAGCTTTGCATGTCAACATTGTTCCCAAAAGGTTAGTGTGAATCTGGGCTATCATATCTTCAGTCTTGGTTCTCAGTAACAAACCATCCCTGACAAACAGACCAAAAAACCCAAAAGAATTCACTGAACAACCCCAATGATCACATTTACTCATAGTAAAACATGACTGATGAATGGAATATTAATGGGGATTTATATGGTTCTATACATTCTAGCATTCAAACTGATGATGCTGCAAGGATGACACATAGCAAGAAAAAAGTTAGCTATGCTTTTGGCAACAAAGCCTCCTTTGCAAAGAAGTATCAAACATTGTTTGGCACTATTTCAGGGGGAAGAAGTGGAAGAAAGAGGCGTAGAGGGGGAACTCATAAACTTGGAATGCAGAAACTACAGTGAAAGCTGTATCATCTGTTAGAATTTTACCATTATCAGGAACAAAATATTGGTGAGTGCTTAATACTGTTTTCAGATGTACTCATTAACAATACTTTTACTACATGCAAAGGCCCTTAGCACCTTACAATAAGATGCTGTCTTCTAGAATTACATACAATCTTGTAACAAATAACTAACCTGTTGATCCCAGCCGCATTAACCAAGTAGTTAATAGGACCTAAATTCCTCTGCATCTCCTCAAAAGTATTTTGGACTTCCTGTTCGCTTGATACATCACAGCTAAGCGCCAGATGTCCTGCTATATTGAAATAAAGGCACATTATAATAATGGTAAAAGTTGGTATACCATTCATAGACCTTCTTCAGCATTTATCAATTGCAAAAACCCATGCTGAATTAGTGATAACTTGAGGAACCCATTTAACCTCCAGAGAATTAAATAAGGATAATTTTCAAGTATTGTACTGATTAGTTATGTGACAATTTCTTGGTTTATATTTTTGGCCGTTTGAAATCAAAAGTTCAGCATGAGCAGGCTGGTCTCAGTTCTGGCCTGGCCAGGAGCCAAGGATGACTCAATTCATACGACCTCCCTGTTGTGACCTTGAACAATTTCTTTCATCTTACAATTCATATCTTGCAGATAGAATAGGTAACATACTTAACTTTCCCAAAGAATATTATGAAAACAAAATTGTACTGATATAGCTTTTCTTTCAAATTTCTCAACTTTTTTTTTTGTCATTTTCATCTAGTTAAACAATGAGGTTTATTTAATGATTTACTACTTTTACAAGTTACCTAAGCATTGGACAGTGAAGAAATAATTGCAGAGCAGCATACGTACCACCAAGATTACATGCAGTGGTTTGGGCTACTTCCAGATTTCTAGCAATAATTGCCAGGCGGCAGCCTTTCTGTGCCAGTAATTCTGCAACAGCTTTTCCTATTCCTCGGGATCCTCCAAAAATGGCACAAACCTTGCCCATCTTAAAAAATAATTCACAAATTGCAAATAAACCATGAATTTCAGGTCCAATACAGCAAAAGAATAACCACTGTTCTTATCAACATCACAGCCATGCTAGTTTGTAGCATTTTGTAACGTCAAATTATAGAATTAGTGATTTGTTAATTTTTTATTCACCAAAAAATAAACACTTGAGCTAAATTAGACACCACTTCTACAAATGCAAGTTAATTCTTAGTGATTTCTGAACTAGTAAAAAAATTATGCATGCAATCTAGCATTTCAATGCTAGTGTTATGATAACTCCTATTCAGTTGATGAAGTATACGATTTATATATCTAAAGGCCGTAATGTATCATTCAGCTGTTTATTCAAAGCCGACATAGTAGCTGTAATTATATTGTTCTTGCAAGCACTATTCTCATACTGAAGTCATTTAGCCTCAAGGTCTCGCTCCATCCTAAGTACCTGTGTTGGACACCCACATTGCAAACCTTACAGAGCATGATTTGATACTACTGTATGTACACTAGTTTAATACTAAGTTACACTACACAATACTATGTTTCACCACTAGCCTTAGGTTTTTTGTTTCTGCTTTTGAAGAAAAAAAAATAGCTTTTTGAAATGTGAAATGATTCTGAAGTATCTAGCTTAGATGTTTAGGAAGGAGTGTAAGAAGAAAGTACTGTAGAATGATCTTTTATTCTGCAACCTCTAGAAACCAATCAGCTGTTCTGGGATTTCCTGAGGAGCCAGAGGCAGAATCAAAGCAATAGCAATGAACCTCTTTTCCATACATTTGAATAAATCCTTTTTGAACCCAATTATACTTTGTCTCCATAACATCCTGAGGCAACGAGTTTCATTATTTGTGGAAAAGTACTTCCTTTTGCTCTTAACTTGCTTTCAGGTAATACTATGCATTTCTCCTTATAACTTCCTCTTACTGTTAGTAGCTTCAGAGGCTACTCTTCTGTATTTTACCCTCTCCCATAACCTCTTTCAGGTCTATTTAGTCACTCTTATAGGTATGGAAGCCATTCTGTATCTCACTAAAGACTGTCCAAGTTCTTAAACCCGCCACCCTACCCTTTGCCTTGCTCTTAGGTCTATTACACCCTTTTTGATATGCGATAACCAGAAGAGCCCACAGTGTTGAGCATGCAAGGACACCATCAACTCATACAGTGGCATAATGATTTTGGTCTTCTGTGACAGGGCCTGAAAGAGCAGACTGTCCTTTTCTGTAACAAAGTAAGCACAAGTGCTTGAAATCAACCCATGTGTCTGCTTCCACTGGCAAGTTGAAATCAGCTTCCTAGGAGCCCTTTCGACAGAACACGTACGAAAAGATGTCCTGCATGAAAACAGCTCCTTAGTGATAAAAACAGGCACCACTGCCTGACCAGAAAGACTAATCTTTTGGATAGTCTTCATTAGGTATCTAGACTGCAAGAGATGAACCAAGAGGTCTTGCACCCCAGCAGCTACAGCTCTTACTGCCTTAGCAAACTAAAGGCGCATCCAGCCAACCCACCCACCCACCCATATCTTGTTGACAGATTTTTCTGTTAGAAACAAAGTCTCAGTCTGCCTTCTCCATCATGACTGATCTCTTCTTTTACAGAATTATCACAATGACTCTTGGAAGTTCTTGCCTATTTGTTGCAGCAATGTCATACTAGGATTTCCTCCTTCATATTTTGTTCTTACCAGCACTGACCATACCTACTCTTTTATTTTTATGTGAAACATGGAATAATATAGATTACAAGGGATCTCTGGAATTCATCTTGTCTAACTCCTCCACTCCTAAGTAATGTCAAGTGAACCATCTTATACTGTTTATAAATGCTGTCAGACCCATATGTATTTTCCCAATAATTCTGGACGTGCTTAGCTACACAGGACCCAACAAGCTGCCTGGGGGGAGAGAACTTCTTTAAAACGTGTCATTCTATCCTTCCTGGTCTCTTTGAGAAGGGAAAAAAAATCTTAGCGATTCTACCATTCTCGGAAACAATAGTGAAAGTCCCTTGTACATTAACCAGATATTTACAGGGGGAGCGTAAGGCCTACTTCCAACGCAGCAATATACAATTTGCGGTTGAGCACATAAGAGCTATAGATTCTTTGGAGTTGTGACTTGGGAGAAAAAAAAAAACTGCAGCAGGAGTAATAAGCCTATATTCTCTGGTCAAATAAAGGTCGGGACAACCAAGTATCTTTTGAGCAACAGGCTCTTCTTCTGGGTCACCACACAGCACACACAAGTGCCTGCACCGCCTTTGTCCTCTACGGCTTTTCCCTTCTTTCAAAACAAACTCTTTAATCCGTGAGCCCCAGGGCTCCAGCGGCACTACCGCTAACCGCCTCATGGCACACCGCTCTACATCCGCTGGAGGACACCTTTCAACACAGGCGAGTCGGGATACCGCGGCCGGCCGGGGGCCGGGCCGGGCCGCCCCGCCGCCCGCACCTGTGCGCCCTCAGCCGCCTCAGCCACCGCCACCGCCCCCAGCCCCGACCCTCTCGTTCTCCCCTCTCGGCAAACCTTCTTCTCGTCGAGTCCCGTCCCCCGTCCCCCCCCCCTCCTTTTTCGGGCTCCCACCAACCTCCTCCGACCCGGGGCGGCACTGCGGCCCCTCCCTCCCGCAGCCCCTCACACGCCTGAAGGAAGGCGGGCGCGCGCCGCGTGGACTAACCGCCCCCAGCCGCCTCCGCCCAGGGCCGCCCGGCCCGCCGCCAGGGGGCGGCGGCGCACGCGCGCAGCGAGGCCCCCCGCCGCCGCCCCCCGCCCGGTGGCGCCGAGCGGCTCCGCGCTCACCCCTGCGGCTCCTCCGCGGGGCGGCGCAGCGCGACGGGGAGGGAAGGGGGGAAGGAAGGGAGAGGCAGGGCGCCCCGGCGCTGCGCCGCAGCACGGCTCCCGCTCCCGGCCCGGCGGCCGGGCTCACGGTGGAGCCCGCGGCACGGACAGCGAGGCGCGGTGGCGGCTGGGATCCCGCCCGCCCGCCCACCTCGCCGCGGGGCACGCCGGGACGCGTAGTCCCCGCCTGGCGCCGGTGCCACGGTGGCAGGGCTGCCGCTTGCCGGCCGCCGCGTCCCCGCCCCCCGCCAGCCCTCTCAGGCCCCGAGCCCAGCGCCGGCAGCGCTTCCCGCCGAGCCCGAGCTCGGGGAGGTGGTGCGCCACAGGAGAGTGACGAAAAAACCGGCGTCTATGCGTATTTCAGTTTACCTCCTGGTTTCTGAGCAGCTTGTCGTTTGCTTTCCTTACAGAGGCTTTTTCCCTCCCCGACGCGACGACGGTTCAGCTCTGAGCCGAAGGCGGGCGTCAGGAGATGACGAACTGATGTCAACCACCTGTTCACAGAAGCCGCCGCCGCTGGAAACAGCCAGAAAGGCAGCCGGCAGCGGCGGGTCCCGACGCTGCACCCTCCGAGCCGGCAGCACGAAGCTCCCCGCGGCGTGTGGGAGAAGGAGACCCGCCAGGGCCGGGTCACCGCCACGGCCCCCACCTGCGGAACGGGTTTCGGCCCTGCACCCACCTCCCTTCTCCTCAGAGCTCACACAGGGGCAAGCCCTTCCCCTTTCCGCTTTCTGGTTTTAAACTACGTTTTACATCTAGGTATCCAGACGACGTCCGTCTTAGCCGCTCGTGCTGGGCTTTGTGCCTAGCCCCAGTACTAGTTGCCGGAATTTATACGGGGCACGAAGTAGCCGCCTCGCTCCGAACTGATGCGCTCTGTCGCATCCTCGTTTCCCCCTGCGCGTACAAAAAGGTGTTTCGTATGTAGACGCGCACAAGCAGATGAATACAGATTTTGTCTCTTTCATTTTCGCATTTCCTTGCTCCCAAATCCCCAGGATCTTGCGTGAGGCATCACTATACCAGTAGAGTTAAACAGGAAACACTTCAAGGTAGATAAACCCCGAGTACAGAAACACCTGTGAGAGTTCCTGTTCAGCAACCCAAATAAGCTTCATGATATGCAACTAAACTAATGTAAAAAACTGCTGTGTTTTAACGGTAATGCTGTTAACATTTATGGCTGATGATATGCTGGAGGGGTTTCCGTAGGCTCTTAAGAGTCACACATACCGAGTAAATCCCTTCACCTGAGAAATAAGAATAAAATTGATCGCAATTGCCTACAAGAGTACTCCCTTGAAATTTTTTTGAGAAAAATTATTATTAAAAGGTTCCACAAAGGAAGAAGTACCAAGATCACATTGGAGTTTCTATGAGCTCAGTGGGAGTGTAACTTTGCACAGTTCTTGCTTTTGACTTGAAAGCTGTTAATCAGAATTTCAGATTATAAATGTTTCCAGGGGAGCTGTAGAGAGTTTAATAACATTACCCATATTCACATAGGATTCTTTTTCCATGAATCATTCTTTACATATAGAAGGAAAAGCAGATTTAGGCATTGCTAAAGAGATGAACATCTGTAAGAAAAAAGACCTTTAGGAAAAGCTGTTATGCAAAATTAGTTTCTTCTAGCAAATATATTTATATTGCAAGCTAGTTGTGTTTTCAAAAGAGTAAATAAGATTTTGTGATCCAATGACATTTCAGAATATGCCATATTCTGAAAAAACAGAGGTCCCAGTGATGAATAAGAAAAGGCATAGAGACCTGAAACTGTGACTCAGAACAGTCTCTGATCAAGACTTCTGGTCTCTAGCATAACTAAGGATAAGGATTCACAGGGGTTAATTACAGCTTTTCCTTCAAGTGATACACATAAGCAAAGTAACACAGAAGGGAAAAAACCTGTCCTTAGTGATATGGCATATTTTCTGAAGATGTGTATACTACAGAGAGAATAACTGTGAGCACCACATTGTATGAGGAGAGCAGCAGGCCAGTTTTTATGTGAAAATTCTATTAGCAATTACAACTTGAACATATTTGTGACCTGTGTCCTCAGCCAGAGAGCTGACCCATCCTTGTAAGAAAGTTAAAGAAAAGCTGATCTCTGCTGTACTGTTAGGACTTTGCTGACACAGAGCGAGCATGAGTTTCACAGTATTTTTTTAAAAACTATGTTATAGTTGACAAAGTAAAATACCCTTTTCAAAAGTTCAGACGAGATTCTGTTCAATTATTGTTCATTAACTGAGTGGTTAAAACAAGGTGTGTGTTCATTCATTGGCCAAAGTGAGATTAGCCTTTTTCCTCCAGATGCCTAGTTAAATAATGATATCACATAGTCTAAGCAGAGTTCATCTGAGCCAGTTTATTTACACCAATTTCCCATTAAAGCAAGATGAGCTAGTGGAGTCCACAAGAGAAATCAGTGTCATACTGAGTACCTCCCCTTTCTAGGGGACAGTAGCTGATACACGAACTTGATCCGACAGACCTGCTCCATCCATCGTGTCCTGGTCGGTAATGGTTAGTTCCATACTGGCCATTATTATGCCTGGCTTACTATTAATTGGAATTAAGTGCGATTATAAGGTAGTAATTCTTGTACGGCTCTCTAAGTGACCATGTACACACACATTTGGAACCTGTTCACAATGTACAAAATTATGCAGCTGTCTTTCCTGAATGCCTAATGCATTCAGGTATCAAAAACACTCTTCCTAAAAGAGTTTTTTATTCTTTTCTTAAAATGTTTCAATCATTCTTCCACACAACTGAGATACTGCTTTCAAGTAAGCACTTCTCTGTTAACAGGGAAAAACCACAATATCCTCAAACAGGAAAGGATATCTCATGTATCTAAAAGCATAAAACGCAAATCAAAGCATAACGTCACAAAACAGGGCCCACTAGCCATTTCTTAACTAAGGTCCCCTGTATCAGCTATTTCAAATTCCTCTTGGTTTTGGATTTGAGGCCAGATTTACAAAGGAACTTTAGTGCTAATCATTAATCACAGTAGTGCCCAAATCTGTGGTCTCTTAAACTTCTGCCAAGAGTCACGCATGAAAGAGTCATGCTGCTCAAAGGTCTGGCAGCATTTTCATACTGTTCCCTGTACTGCTTGTGAAAGCATACTTACCCCATTATATGGGTTTTGTGTAAGGCCCGAGATAAAGCAACTGGAGAACTGGCTGCACGTATGGGTCAGTCCCATCTTAAACAAAAGCCTGCTGGCTGGAGCACTTGGCTAAAAGACAACCTATTTTCAAATCTTCTATCTTACTGAAAACATGGCCACGAACTACAGTTTCTCACAATCGAACAAGACTATCATAACCATCAATCTGAAGTGGTTTCAATTTATAGGAACAACAACAAAAGATTGAAGTGAGCCACAGGTTTGACACTACAGACAGATTATTACTGTCTGGAGATGTAAGAGCTTGGGGATTAAGCATTTATTGAAATCAACAGTTCATTCAAGAAACTATTTTGCTTTTCAACTGGCATATTAAAAATGACCTCTCCAGGTTAAATGTGATGATGAAGGCACGTATCTGAAATACAGGAGTCATGGTCTTAGAAGAGAATTAAGCCAGTAAGCTTAAGAGTTTAAGAGGTTTCCTTCTTTCCATGCCAAATGATAACTGGGTGGCAGGTCACACAGTCAGTACACTGCTATGCATTTCTTCCTATAAAAAAAGGGTGTAACTGGACTAAGTGCCTCATTCTAGGCAAGCTGTCCTCTAGACCATAGAGGAACACCATCGTCAGGGCTCCTCATAATTTTCTACTTTGCCTGGGCAACTCAGCACTGAGGTTGCTGAATCTTTCTGTTCCTATCAAGCCCAAATAACCCCTTTCTTCAGATGCACACATGTGATTGGCACTGGGGAAAATCAGATCTAGTTACTAATTATACATACATACCTATTATATATACACACATATATATGGAATACTGTCCTGGTTTTGGCTGGGATAGAGTTAATTTTCTTTCTAGTAGCTGGTATAGTGTTATGTCTTGGATTCAGTATGAGAAGAAAGTTGATAACACTCTGATGTTTTCAGTTGTTGCCAAGTAGTGTTTAGACTAAGTCAAGGACTTTTCAGCTTCTCAGGCCCAGCCAGCAGGAAGGCTGGAGGGGCACAAGAAGCTGGGAGGGGACACCGCCAGGACAGCTGACCCAAACTGGCCAAAGGGGTATTCCATACCATGTGATTTCATACCCAGTATATAAACTGGGGGGAGTTGGCCTGGGGGGATCACTGCTTGGGAACTGACTGGGCATCGGTCAGCAAGTGGTGAGCAATTGCATCGCGCATCACTTGTTTTGTATATTCCAATCCTTTTATAATTATTATTGTCATTTTATTATTGTTATCATTATTAGTTTCTTCCTTTCTCTTCTATTAAACTGTTCTTATCTCAACCCATCGAGTTTTACCTTTTTCTTTCCAATTCTCTCCCTCGTCCCACTGGGTGGGGAGAGTGAAAGAGCAGCTGCGTGGTGCTTAGTTGCTGGCTGGGGTTGAAACCATGACAAATACATAAATTATGTAACTAACACGTTATACACTGCAATTCCCTAATCTGTTTGATACGGTCTCAGCCTTCTAGGCAAGTGGTACAAAGCCTGAGATGAACCGTTGGGGAAAAACCCAACCACCTAGTTGTATGACAGAAAAACACTCCCCTCTTCTCCCAGTATTTTGCAACTTGGCAAACTTTTACCAACCACACCAGTTCAGATATTTAAGTGGCCGAATTACCATGCTTTTGCTCTTATGTGATCTTTTTTTTATAATGCTGCAGACTGTTTTGTTTTTCTAGACTATCCAAAATCTCCCGAATATTTGTTCTTGTGTTGTAAGAGTGAACTTTTATCACGCTAACAGGAAATGTTTTTGTACAATTTAGATGTACTTTTTCAACAAATATGCAGGTAAACTTTTTCCTCTTAAGGAACTTATTCCCGGTACCCCTGTGAAACGTCTTTCTTCTAAAAAAAACCCCAAAACCCAGAACAAAACAAACCCATGAGAGGCTTTGGCAAATTACCTCATGGTTTCATATCCTCCTGGCTAAACAGGTTTCCCCACTATGACTGGCATTATTTCACACTTCAGCGTGAGGCCCATGCTTAAGTTAGCACAGTCACTGAACTGCTGCTGCTTGTAGCGAGAAGTCAGGCACACCATGGAAGCCACAAAGAGAAGCTTATATTATGGCTGCCTTATCTGTTGCTAAAATCGAACACTTCACTTCCAGTGCTGCCATGCAGCACCTTACACATTAAAAGAACACCACCATCACCCACCCCTGTAAAAGTATCTTCAAGAAACATTTGTCGTACATTCAGCCTCTGTCCACGACTCTGGTGTGATCACAGGCACTGGCCACTCCTACTGTGTATCAGCGGACTTTGGATCTCAGCATCTCTTGAAATCTCTTGCTTCCCTCGGTACGTCCGACTCCTCATTTAAGGACTGCACTGCCACGGAGTGTATCGGTGTTTAGCTCACAAGTCCCAAGCCAGCGAGGACTGGGAACAAGGAGGAAATAAACAGCTCAGCCGGCCAGAGACTAGATACACTGCATTTTGTACAGCACCTCTTAGACAGACACCTTTTCAAAACTGCAAAAAGCATCACACAGGGTAGTCAGCATCTCCCAGCAAGGTAATTTGGAAAACAAACAAAACTGACACTGCCACAGAAGGACATGTCTCACTCCCAGTCTCCACTGACCATTTTGTATAGAAAGGATATTTTTTGTGTATTGCGCATTTTGTGAGCGCTAAGAATATCCACTAGAAGTCTGGTACAAGAACATCCAAGCGTTTTACAGAAGTGTTTGAATACTCATGATTGAGTAACTCTCCTCCTGTTCTCTTAGAGGCAATTTATTTTTAATTGTATCTAATATACTCAATACAGAAAATAAGTAGTCTCAGGAACAGCACTTAAAAATAGCTAAATGCCATTTATAAAAGTCCACCTTGCATAATTGGTTCTTATTTCATGTATCAATGTAGTCTTAACTTCCCCATTCTGCCTTTCGCAGTTTCATCCCTACTCCCATTCACTACATATTTATATAAGCTGCAAAGTAAGATCCATGGCCAATCATTTCAAGAATTAATTTATCCTGTAAAAATCTGTTTAGCTATTACTGCAATTGCTGGTGGAAAAAGAGTATTTTTGAGAAGTATTCATCAGCAAAGGTAACAGCGTTTTAGCTCCTAAACATACAGAAAACTGCTCTCAGCATTAAGACTAACAGAAAAAAGTTCTAAACACCAAAATTTCCTTCATGTTATGATGGAGCAAGGGTCAAGGTTTTCCTGCCCTAATACATCACTAATCAGAGTCACAGGTTTTGAATCTCCACAAATGGTATGGACAAGTCCAAACTGTTGCCCACTTTAGTCCTGTGATGCAGTCTTCTGAAAATTTACTGCATCCACTCATATCTACATTTAGTACCCTGTATGTACTGTGTCTTAAAGTTTGCTTTGTTGGGGAAAGGGAAGAAAGAGGGACATTGGGAGAAGATGACAAAGAGAAGGAGGCAAAGTCAGAAAGAAGAGCAGGGGAGAATAAAGATAGAAAGATTCTACCTAATGATTTGGACTGAACTCATTAGGGTAAGAAAATTCAGCTAAAGGCCTATACTGCAGGAACAGTAAAACACAGTTAATAAGCAACATGAGTTGGTCCTTCACCTCCCTTCTCCTGAGAAGCTCTAAGAACTTATACAAGCAAAGTCCTTGTTTTATAAACACAGTAATTAGCCCCCAGAAGCAGCATACCTGAGACACATGGAAGTGAAATACTTTCATGATTCCTCCTAATATCTACTTTGAAATTCATGACATTTATGAAGAGACCAAAAGCTGTTTGAAGCAGGAAACTTAAGGCATATCCACAAGCACTACACCGTTTTTACAGCCTCACCTATTTTAGCATATGTTCATTATGTGAACGTGACTATGTTTTCAAGGTTAGCCCTAATAAGGCACAAATTTAACGAGTACAGGAATACCAACTTAATGTAGCACATCTACTTACTGACAGAAAGCAGCAAGTCAAAGGATCGTTTAGTCATCGCCCCGTAACTGCAAATAGCTGTGATCCTAAACATAAGGACTTCCACTGGCAAAACTTCAGTTGATGACTTGCCAGCAGTGAGTGTTGAACACAGTCCACAATAAATGGCAACTGTGATAGTGATAGTGACAATCACTCATATCTCATAGACTGCTCACCTCCTTTATCTTCACCAGTATTACAGGAAACGTCAAAACCAATATTCTTTACAGCTGTTACTCATTTTGCAGCCTGAAACACATACAGTAATACTTGGAGAGCTTTCAAGGAACTCAATTCCTAACATTCAATTTTCTCTATCAGATTGTCCTAAATAGATCTAGTTTTTTATTGCATTTCCTTGCAGAAATACTTTGCTGTCATTTCATCCTGCTCATGTACTTAACTGAGCAGCTGAAGACTTCATCTCCTTGTGACATACAGAAGCCCTTACTGTATGTCCTTCCAACAAAGTAGTAAATCATAATAATACCCAATCATCTGGCTTAATGAGGTAGGAATTAGGTTATTAAAGATGACAAGAGGTATTTTTAGATGATTGCTTACACCATTTTTTAATTTATCTACCACAGTGAATAATTTCTTTCAAAAATTATCAGAAGCGATTAGCATCCTTGGAAAGAATTAACTATTGCTCATGCCAGACTATGTCAGATCAAGTAATGTTTGATTATATAAAATGCATACCTTATTTCAACGGTTTTATTTTTTAATCATTCCTCATAGGTTTTGATTTTCAAGAGCACAGTTTATGATGAGATTCTACTAGAAGTCAAACATTTTTCTAGCTCCTCGTAACAGGTCTGGTAACCGCCCCTGTCTGACCACACACAGTTAATAGTGTGGCTTACAGAAACCCAGGATGGCACAAACTACTGTCTCTAAACTCCAGAACGGAATTTTGTTATGGATCCTATATATTTACTTTATAGAAAAGACAATTAAATATTTACCGCTAAGGGGGAAAAAAAGAGCAATTTAGAAGATCAGTCTAGAAGCTGTGAATTTTACCACACTATGACTATATTGGCTATGAAAATGCAAAAGTGATGAACAAATCTTCTGATTCAAAGCCACGTGATGCAGGTTGATACAGCTGTAGGGTGCTGCAGGAGCCTGTTTTGAGGGTTTTTTTTCCAGAACAGGAAAAATTCACACATATTTTTTAAGTACACCTTTTTGGGTTTATCCTCATGTGCCTGAATCTTCTCTATAAGGTTATGTATCGTTTCTATACTGAACATAGAGAATATACTGTATTCAGCACATTGCAGTGGTAGATTAACCCCAGCCCACTGTGGACCAGCTCCCCTTTCTGTCAGAGTTCAGTCTCTCTTTACCTAGTTTCTACACATCATGTTCTTTTTTTCTTGACAAAAGAAACACTCTCTCCCTCTCCCCATCCAAGTTCTTTCAACAGACACAAAACTCATATACCATTGCTTGAACAGGGTCCTTTTTTTTTTTTTTTTTTAGGGAACTATACATTTGCCAAAAATATCAGTTCTGAAGAGCACTGAAAACTACACATTAACAAAAAAGAATAAAATTTAGGAAAGAAGTACATTTTTCCATGTTTGAAATTTTTTTAAAGAAAAGGTAGAAGTTAACTTTTCAGAGAGTTATTTAACTGAAACACTGAATATTCTGAGAAGATCCAAGCTAGTATTTCCCTCCCAATTTTCACAGTTTAGCTACTAAACTGGAGAAGATGCGTAAGTACAGACCAAGCATTTATCAAAGACCCTGCTATTTTCCCAAAACCAGATAGCTGGATTCTTCTCCCAGCTGAGTCTCTGCAGGAAGAGGTTCATTAGGCACGACTTTTTAAGCTGTACCCACAGCTCCAACCAATCTTAACTAGAATAGCAGGGTCCATTGCTTTCATGCCTTTTCCTTCTTCCACAGGGTTATTTTCTTCATGTTTTTCTCTCTTCCTAGTAGACAAAAGGAGAAAGAATGCTTTTCTCTTCCCATCTTACAGGAAAAGGAGTCATCTTTATTGTCTCCAGCTATAGCCTTTTCCATAATACTGCCCACAGACTGAAGATTTTCAAGCAAAATTGCCTGAATCTGGACTTCAGTGACTATCATTGAGTAATACCACACTGCATCATGCATTTCCACTCAGATCATAATTATTTTAGGCAACCTATACAAGTCAGCAACATTTCTGTAGTGTGTGCAGTGTTTACATAGCAGAATTCATTTCTGTTTACTTCATCAAATCATTGTTGAATTTGAGGATGCCTTTCATAAACAATTATTCTGCTCTAATAGTAACAAGTAACACATTTGCTTTACAGACACCTCAGTGAAGCATTTCTGTCAATTCGAATTGTCTGTCATGTGCTTTAAAATGTTTTGAAAAAAAATACGGTACGCCATCTGGCTTCCAAATGCTCATTAAATCCATTGGAATATGAGTGTTTAAGGAAGCTAATATCACATGATGCCCACCACTTTAAAAAAAAAGAAAGAAAGAAAGAATGCATTTATAGATGCTACAAACAAGAAAAAAAGGAAGTGGTTAAATTTTGTTTATAATTTAATTTCCTACGACTAAGAACATGCCAGCCATTTCAAAGAATAAAGACAGATGACAGCTCCTGCTCCCAGGAGTTTATGGTCCAAGTTTATTTTCTGAGTGACATGAAGAAGGGAAAAAATCTAGCAGGAGAATGGGATGCTAAAGCCATAGACTATTTAGATTTCTCAGGGGAATGATGTCCCTATGAACTGAGATTCAGACGGCATGCTCCAAGTTTCTTTTAAGACTTGCCAAGTCAGTTAGTTTCTCCCCTCTGAATGTCAGTTCTCCCATCTTTAATTGAGCCTAATGGCTGTCAGCTTCCCCTACTGACACAGCCCTAGGGAAAGATCTACTCTGTAGTTAAATTTTTCTGTGGAAGCACTTTTAGGCCTTAATGTAGAAAGAGGACTGCACCCGCAAAAACTGAATTACCGGATGAAGGCCTTAAACCCCATTTGGAAATGCATCATCTTTCATTACGGGAGCTGCTCAATTCATTTTTCATGGGAAACTTAAAAATAAATAGATTAGGGAAGGTTGGGGGAGTTTCCAAAAAACCCCAAGTGTTTAATTTAAAAAAAACAAGTTTGACATTAACTCTGTATTTCCTGTAATTTTTCAAATAAGATTTATCCTATTTACTAAAAACTGCTAGACTTTCATTTGCTGGAATAAGCAAGTACTTTACAAAAACAGTTTTTTTGTGGCAATGTGCATTTATATTCAAAAGCTGTTAAGTATATGTAAATAAACAACCTGATAAATACATGTTAAGCAATTCTACTTGTGACACATTGGTCCATTGCCTGATGACAATGATGCAAGAGAAAAGAACAAGCTGCAATCCTGCAAAAAAATAGCCCAGAATGTAAAGTGAAGGAGAACAACACATAACCTAATGGGATAAGAAGGTAAAAACCAGTAAGGTCTCATCCAGTAGACGGCAGGACACCATCTCCTGAATAACATGTGGACTAATGGTGGGTAACTTTTCTCCATTGTAAGAACTGGGTAATGTGCTGACTGACCTTACCCAGCCTCTGCATTTTCTCAACTCAATGCATCGCTATTTTTAGCAGCAGAACTCTGCAAAGTGTTTTATAACCCATTTTGGCTGTAATGCTGCATCCAGCTGCAACATCCTCCATAGCTTTTACTAATCTAGGCTTGCTATTTTGTTAAGCATTTGAGGAAAAAAAATACACTTGGAAATAAATAAGGCACTGAACTCCACTATTTGGCTGTAAATGGAAGCCTTTTGCTCTAAGACTTCTGTACCTGCCACACTCAGAAATTATGATGGCAAAGACAAGTCAGTCAATGAAGGGTGGAGTGGGGAGGCTGTAAACGAATACACTTGCTGCCACGCTCTTGTGTTCTGCCATCTGGAACTTGACAACACAGCAGGAGGTTTCAAAACACGATTCTTGTAAGTTAATAAATCTGTTATGCTGACAAGAGGGTCATTCTGGTTTTGATAAGACAGACTGCTCCCTGAGGGATAAGAAAACTTATGTACGTGGAATTAGTGTGCACTGTGTGCTGGCAAATTTACGTGAATGCGAGACAAGCCATGGCTGGGTAGCCGTTCCTAATAAGCCTCCCTTGGCATGTGCAGGCCAGCTATGCAGAGATTCATTTGATGATAAAATGGATGTGCTATGAAGGGCAGGATGCAGTAGGTATTCCACTCATGGTAACTCAAAAAGCAGCACACATTTGAAGATCTTTATATACCAGCTGAGAAATCACAGCTGCCACTAATACTAATAATTTCTGTGTATTTTATCAGACTAGCAAGTAAATTAGTAGTTAATTTCTTCTGTCAAAAGTAAAAAACATACAGGACAGCATGCTACCTAATGGTACTAACATTCCAAGTATTTCCAAACTTGGGAGAGTTACAGTTGTGTGTAAGTGAAAAATGCGAAACAAAGCCCAGTTCTACCATCTGACTAAAGCTCTCTCACAGTAACATTGCTGTTTGCATCTATCATGCCTCTAAATGTAATTGTTTCATAAGTAAGAATTTTCTGGGTTTATTTGTAACATATATATGCATTATGCACAAGTTGACAGAATTTCTAGGTAAAACAAAGATATCCTCAGCCTGGACCACAGCTCCATCTATAGCTCTGTTTTCTATAATAAAATCCATTTATTCTGGTACAGCATGTTTCAGTTCTTTCAGAAGAACACCCACATTAACACATAAATGGCAACTACAGCCATACAAATACTAATGGCATAGTATTCATCCATGTATCTTCCTTTGGAGGACAAAGCGTTGTAATGCTACAGGTCCTAATTACTTTTTACAGCATCATTTGAAAGGCCCATCTTTTCTGCAGACATTAACAAACACAGATTACACGTTTGCCTTCATTTTCATACCTTTACTACAACCTGTCATGACAAATCTTTTAGTTAATGGTCTGCAGCCATTCAATTCCTATGCACAGAAATGTTGTCAGATTATTGCAGTCCTCCTGCAGCTGATTTCTAGCATTGGTACCAGTACCAATCCCAGAATTAGTGCTCCCCCTCACTGATACGCTTCCAGTTCTAGTTTGCTTGTAAGGCAAGGAATCAGAGTTATCTTATTCTTTCTTTTCCCCAAAGCAAATGCTTTCCTTTTTAAAAAGGAGCAAAGAAAGGAAGAAAAAAAAGCATATGCACTAGCGTCACACCCTCCGACCCTTTGGATATATTACCCTGAAGTAAAGAGCTTCCCACAGCGGTTTTAGAAAAAGACCTCCCTCTCCCACCTCCCGCCTCCCACTTTTGACCGTTCATTGTTCAAATTGTCAGCACAGATAACATTTAACTTACTTTTCCTTCACAGCTTGGGTAAGTAGTTCTCCCAGGTACCACAGATGTTGCCTTCCTGCCACCAAAACCAAACTTTTGCGCCTATACCACAGATGTCTGATCCAATGCCTAGCTTACACCTAGCATTTTATTTCCTCTCCTCAAAGAGAAAGCATTTGCTCTCTTAATTTCTAACTCTGCATCTGTAAATTTCTCATCCTAGACTTCAGCAGTTTTCCAGCAGTAGTGAGAGGAGACTCCACACAACTAACGTTGGACATGCATACGCAGATCAAATTTTTTGTCAGCATTGCCAGGATTTCTTGGAACAAGTCTTGATCCATGTGCTGCGCTGCCCGATTACAGCAACTGAAGGTCTTTGTACTTGCTTTCAATGGAGACATGCGCTGCTCTCAGTGTCTGTGTCAGCAGACTTGTTTAAAATACCCAGTTGGTGAAGTCTCTGGGATTATTTGCTTAAGCATGGTCCAAGGCATAATTTAAGTCCCTGATTCAGCAAAAGTCACAAGCACCTGAAACTCCCACTGAGGCAGTATAGCTGTAGTGCACACAGCAAAGGACTATACCAAATCACAGCCATGGTGACTAATGCACAATGTGGAAAGAAGGGAGAGAGTATTCTAGGCCAGTTCAGTGAACCATGACCATTACATCTCAAACTAGAAAACAGAAAACATTGCCAGAGCTCTCCAAAGTGCTGTACTTTCCCCTCATATCCAAGTATTATAACACCCAATATATCAATTTCAGGTTTGAAATGTCAATTTAATTAATTTTTGCTGGATTAGAAAAGTATAAATAACTTCTGTTTGTAAGTAAAATTGCTTTTTTTTTTTCCCCTAGAACCATACTACTTTATTTCCAGGATGGTCCAGAGGGGTCAAAGAAATTATGATTCAGCAAAACACCTCATCACACATTTAACTTTTATGATCATGTTTAAATCCATTCCTGTTCTGTAAAGTGCTTTTTTGTTTAGTAGGAGTCCAATGCACTTAATCCTTTAGGAAATGAAGGCCTAGGAAGTTAAGTGGAGCATGTGAGAAAGACAGAGAAGGAGGTTGGGCATATCATCAGGCTACATTATAATTAGCCACTAGACATGCTAGTTCTAGCTATAAAAAAGTAATTTAAAGTTATAAGCAAGACATTACATTCATGCCTTAGGGACCTCTTTTATATTTGGAATCACTATTTCAGCATTTAATATCTCTTCCAAAAGCATTCTATTGTGTTACTAAACATAGCAGGAGATAACATAAGCCAGCTATAAGCTATTGTAGATTTGTTAATAGTGCTTCTAGTTATAAGAACATGGGCTTTCTACTTGTGTCTTTTCCAATGCCAGACAGAGATAAGCTTTTAATAAAAAACATTAACCAGAAGTTGACCAGAATCTAGTATTTGCCCTTTGCCCTTTTTATTTCCTTAAAAATGTTACTTTTGACAGGACTGTAACAGAGAAATCATGCAGATACATGCAGCCAGATCTTCAGACACACACAAATAACTAGAAGGAGTTCCAGCCTCTGCTAGCATTATCTGATGATAAAGTCCAAAGAGATCAAAAGTACAGTTTTGCTAATTTTTCTCCAAACTAGCTCCTGTATTTGACAGAAGATACTTCTTGTACTGTGGATTTAGCCATGACTCAATGAGACCAGGGCTGGAGGCTAATTAAATCACAGCTGTGCGAGTACGCCCTGTTACTGTCAGCTATGAGTGTGATACTTCACAGTCAAAACCAAACCTGTTGTACACATTGGCGAAAGTACTAAGAGAGCAGATGGAAAAATTCCCATGTCATCTTGCTCATCAGTAACACACTTACGCAGAGTCCACACAACAAAGGTTTGCCAACGTAAATATATTACAGTGCAAAGACAGACGCATCCTACTGATTGATCGTTTTCCACCAGCCTGACCTCTGAAGAGATGCAACTGCTCTGGGAACAGACAGCTTTCACAGCTTGGTTTAGCTGTCTGAGGCTGTTGAGCAGCTCCGAAAGCAGTTCCTGCCATCAGCCTACACTGTGCCTGCACTTGGGACCGCTGGCAACGTAACTATCGCCGCAGAGGCCCCACAGCCATCTAACTAGCTAAGTTCTGTTGTGGTCCTCATCTCCCAGACATCCAAACACTTGGTCACATCCCGTAACAAACGTCACCAACCTTCTGTGGGAGAGGAGCATCAGCATCATTTACTAAGGGATAGCTTAGTGTCAAAAAAAGAAATAGCTGTGGTTGGACCAGACAATGTTTCACCGATCGCTTTAATTACAGGGCTGTTTCTCTTCCCACCAGTTCCCCACTGGCACATTCACTGCTGACATGTCAATCTTTACTAAGAGAACTGCAGCAACTTTCCCAGACTCAGAAACTGATGTTCAAGCATGGCTGATCCTGGGCTGTGGAGAACAGTTGAGAAATGTTATCCATAGAACTTTATATGTTAGTCTTCAATTTTTCTTGGATCATCTAAGTGTTCACTAACACTGTCAAATCAGAGAAACCAAATTACAAGGGAACAGTTGTGTTTTGCAGTTACGGCCAAATTTTATCTGCATTTGACGCCAGGTTAACGTGGATTTTCTTATCAAGGAGTATTCTAGGTAAGAAAAAGAACAAATGAGAAATATTCTCAGCCATTTTCTTGAGCGCAGCTGTAGCAGACCTCCAAATAGCAATATGGTTGTGGCATGCACAACTGGGCCACTTAAAGTTGGTCCTGAACCAGTCTCTGGTTCTTCAGACAGAATTCAAAGGTCATCTCACTCTCGCTCTCTTTCTTCTATTTGCTGGAGACATTCTGAACAGAAACACTCCAGCTTTCTGAGAATTACATCTAGTAGTCTGTGGCAGAAATCACAAATTCAGTATTAAGGAATATGCATTAGGTGCAAGTAATCAAGAATACTGAATGCCTAGGCAGCATGAGTACCCATCTTGATAAGAATTTTAAAACATTTATCCCTTTGCATGTGTTCTTATCCTCCATGAAAAGGTTGATCTTTACAAAGCCCAATATTATTTTATTTTAAAAAGCTATTATATTTCGTCCTTGTAAAAAAGCTATGTTGTGTATCAGAGATCTTAAATTATCGAATGCAAAGAATTTCAGTGATACGCAGAGGAAAAGAGTTACTTGTGTACTATAACCTGAGAAGTTGGACAGAGGCACACAGTAAACCTTTGATAAGGAGCAAAAAATAAGCAGATTTTCCTGATCTGTGTGTATTCAAAAGACACGCTAAGATTGCCTACCAAAGGAGTGGAGAAAAATTCTTTGAACTGTAAACTTTTTAGAGCTAGCATTCTTCAGCTTACTGAGAAGTTCAACCAGCTGAAATAAGAAATTTGACCTAGGGCACGTCCCTTGTTGTGGAGAACAAAGTCAATGACCACTTTAAAGTCATTCTGCTGCTGACTCATCTTCTCTCCCAAGCATCCACAGATATACCATGAGAAAATACAGCATCAACTAACCACAAAAGATTTTGGGGCTAGCAGCCGTTAGCAAACCAAAGCCTACTCTGCAATTGTGGATCTGAAAATTTATAGGTTGACTGAAAAGTGAACAAGTCTTCCGTGCTTTACAGTACTGCTAAATGGCATCATCTTTGATCCACTGCCTTAGCCGTACCAGTGGGACAACCATTTTTTGAGAAAAGTAAACACAGCCCAAATAGCTCTGTATTTTCCAAGTATGAAAATCCTCCAGCTACGTTTCTTTCAGACATATTCATTCCTCTAGGGCGGATGAGATATTTTCTCTCACTATTTAACAGTAGGGGGCATATTCAGTGTATGCCAGTAAAGTTTAATGAAATCAATGAAGTAGCACTGATTTGCAGTAATTGAGAGTCCAACCATGTGTTCCAATGCCAAAGAATGTGAGTATTTTAAAAGCTTATATTGCTTTCCTTTCTGGAAAGGGAGTTGGGGGGGAAGGAAATGAAAGTCCATTTGCTTTGTGGAATGGGGTTCCATCTAAGATAGCAGGGACAAGAAAACACCTGTACAGATATTTAAAAATCCTGACAATTTTCTTTCTGCCTTTGTAATTAAAGTGTATATTTTTCTTGCTGTGCTAGCCAAATTTCCACTCTCTACACTCTTGTACAGGCTGTTCCCACCACTCTGAAATTAGCATGTAGCCAGTGTTTGGACACATCTTGTGAATTGGTTTTGATCTAAATGACTACTAGATGCAAACATCAGAAGGCCTTTGGGTTCTGCATGCCACTTAAACTGAACCATAATATGGGCACTAGAGTTGGCTGCAGAGTGCTATTCATTTACACATGCTAAGAGGAATTTTTACAAGCTAGTTATAACTGTGAATAATTGAAATCTGGGGCTAACATTACTGTGTTTAAATTGTTTTTATTCCACTGAGTAGGCACAGCAGAGAAGTTAAGAACTGATTTTGCCACTTTTCTTTTCAGCAAAATAATATAGCTGACAGGAAAGAGTATAGTAGAAGGAATGGATAAATAGTAATTTCTGACATCTACTAATATCATATTCAGTGTAACTGCTGTGATTTGATAGGCATGCATGAAATGCTCATTATGTTACATTTTGAATGGCTTTTGCACATTGCAGATTGGATATAACAAATTCATTTTTGTTTTGTTCCTTGTATCAGGCTGATTCTGATCAAAGTGCTCTTCAGCTGTTAAAATGGATCAGCTAAGTGTCTCACCCACAGAAACCAGTCTCTAGGAGACTTCTCTAGTGGAAGGGTTTAGATGTTGCAGCTGTTGATTGTATTTGGAGGCAGGTCTAATCCATCAGAATCTATTTGCAAATTCACAAAAACCAGTCAGCCTTTACTTTCAAAACAAGTTTTAAATCACATACCTCGCAAGAACAGGAATCGTCAGTTTGGCAAATGAGGAAACTGAGGCTCAAAAGGTGAGACCTCAGGTTTTCAAGAGCAGGTGCTAACTTCAAGACTCTCACCAAGCTTGACTCCTAGAAAGTAAGAGCAATTTGGGTGACACTGTGGAAGGAGAATGCATTGCATGCATACTATTTCCCAAGAGAGCCCTCTAATATTAGTGTTACTACACAGAATACATAGAAAATGGACACTACCCCTGTTTATTAATGCAAACCTGCAACTCCTGTTGTGTTTTTTTATTTAACTCAGTACTCGGTGTGATATATATATTCTCAAAGCACACCCATCATATCAAGCCATTCAGGTAATTCAGGAATACAGACGCCTAGTTTTGGATTTCAGATGTGTTTTGACATGAGAACAACGATGCAGCTCAGGCCTACCACAACAGCAGTTGTTCTAAACGCAAGCAGCAAATACAAGCTTGAGAGACTAGGTAAAGACTGAGAGCTGCATTTTCAGCCTTAGACATCCAAGTTCCTCTTAGGTCCTTTCACAGAGATGGATTCTGGTAACTGAGGTGAGATCACAAATAAGTTAGCTAAGATTCAGGTCCCATTTACAGGTCTTCCAAATCCTTTTCTCTTTCCCATTTTTTCCCCACATTTGATGTCCATGTCCTCACCATCCACCATCACCATTCTCAGCTCTTTTGTTTCTATATACAAATATTTCAAGTATGCCAGCTTATGAATGATTAAATCATTCAAAAGAATTATGACACTGGTTTTGCTCAAGTCAAACTTCAAATCTGCTTAAGATTTACCATTAACCATTTATCAAAGTGCAGGGGAAGAGCGCTTGAGAGTGATTTGAGAAGTATACATATTGCAGATTCATGATAAGAATCCAAAGAAGATGGGTGCGTTGGCATGTCGTACAGAAACCAGTGGCATCGCTATTTATTGTGCACATATATGAAAGACTATACCATAGGAGTTTTAGTAATGCCAGACACAAATCTTTTTAACTAGACAAGTAGATTATTGTGTTTCATTAAAGTCAATATACACCTTTAAACACACTGTACTGGAAAGAACAAGCCAGTTAAAACATTCTGCCAGCCCTGTGAAAAAAGCCAGAATGCTCAGAAGCCATGTTTTTAAGCCTATGCAAAACTATCATAATTGTCATTACTGCTGTAAGGCAGAGGTAATGAAGTGAGAGTGAACAGGATTGCAGGCACCTTTGGCAAGCCAAATGTTAAAACACATATTAGAATTACTCAAAAATTACAATACCATAAAAACCCCAACCCAAAGAAATAGTCTTACTTCTACTGCACAGCCATGATGTTTGCGTGTACTTTTCTCCTATGCACGCACTGATGTCAGATCACAATTCTGAAAAACAAATAAAGCTGCTTTTCTATATTCTCTAGTCTGCATTTCTACAAATCATGTTGCCGCCCCCCCCCCCCCCCTTAATTAAGGAAAGTTAGACTAGATGCTCCTTCTTTACAGAGAGGACTTAATGCTGCATCACTCACTGCTAGCAAAATCTGGTCAGTCTTAACTAGCACAGAGTCTATCGCAGTAGCTGAAACATTTACAGAGTCTAAACATTTCTGCAAGCACTTTTAGGATTAACTTTCTACCATTTTCCCAGCAGCCACACGTATATAGTAGACATGCAACCGCATTCAAATCAAGAAGATCTCCTAGTTAGGCAGTTACTGTCTGACTGCTGTGCACAGCAAACTTCTTCAGGGCAAACGAGTCTCTTGCCACCAAACGCTTTTGCCCTCAGTTAAAGTTTGGGTAGATGCTTCACCCTCAGGGCTAGGGACTATCCCTCAATATACACACAGCAGATCCACTACACTAGACACTTCTTCCTCTAGGGAAAGCACTTTATAACTATTATGCACCTGATATGCTGTTGACAAGACCAAACTAGTCAGTCATGATCAGACTGCGATGGAAGTTACCTACCTCTTCTGAAGGTACTTGCAGAAATAAGGAGGCAGAAAAGATCAGCCAGATCCTCAGTTCTCTCTACAATTTTTGCATTATATTCATCATTCCAAACTTCCAACATTATGGAATCTGAAGACTTTTTCTCTATTAGCAGAAATATCCTCCTATGAATGCTGAAATTAAGTTCTGGTAATTTTATTGTCGAATTCTTTACAAGTAATTTATGTTTAATGTTTGCATACACATTTTGATTTAGCTGTTTGCTAAGAAAATATTTATTAGGATTGGAAGTTTAACATAGTAAATCAAACACTTAACATTCACTGGACTTCAAACATAGATATAAAATACCTTACAAAATTTTTTATGGAATTACACAAAGCAAATGCACAGGGTTTGTCTGTTTCTACACTGAATTAATCCCAAGCCAAAACCAAAAAATAACCCCTAAAAGATCACAAAAAAGGCATGATAAACTGCATTTTTGTCATTGTTGCACTGCTATGTAATAAGCCCTTTTTACAAACATTTACTTAATGTTAAAAAAATCAATTAAAAATGTATTCCATCTAAAAGAACTATTGGATTAACAGCTGATTTTTTAACTGACCTTACACCATGAAATTCTATTAATAGAGGTACCTTAGTCACTTAGTTTAAAATAGGGAGAGTAGAGATAGAAAAAAATTAACCTTTAGTAGTCTTTAATATAAAATGCACTAAATTTTCCAAAATAAGAATATTATGACACACTAGTGCCAATTTATGCTGACAAAAGCTGATATCAGCTTCTTTCTAACTAAAATTCATTTCACAAAACCTTTATATATTACATGAATATTCAAGTAAACTATTTAAAAATATTTAAAAATGCAAAAACTGAATTATACAGTGTTTCAGAGAGATGGTTAATTTGGGAATGCTGTCATGTCCAACTAAATATATTTATAGATATACTTTTTCTTATTTTTAAGACCATCATGATACTACCTGATATTGCAAGAACTCCTTGTCATTAACATTTGATATTTTTCAATGTATAACTTCAAAAAAAATTATAAGGGTTTAACACATCACTCTGTACCTTTTCATCACTGTTTCTGTGTACTGTGCGACACTGAATCACACTACTGGCTTCCCTTTGTAAAGTGCTGAGTAACAGCCAAATTACATCAGATTTAACTAGAGATGACAGTGCTCAGTGTCTTGCAAAAAATCACCATTAAACTGCTACAATCAAAAAATAAAATAAAAAGTTCAGCTGAGTAGCGTGTGTTCACCAGTGTCAAATCTCTAACAAAACCCTGAAAGACTAACAACACTTTTCTTGTTGGCTGCATTCTTTATATCCATTAGCTACAAGGACATTAAAATATTTTATTAATGATTCAAACACTGGACACCTTCTCTGGTTGAAGGCAAGTTGCTCACTAGTTTTGGTCAAGTGGCTTTTGGGAAACTTTCAGAGCAAAATAACCCAGCAACAGGAAACTGGAATGAAAAATGCCAACCATGCACAGTTATATTACTGCAGGAATTGAGTAACACATGCAAGACAAAGAAAAGGTCAGAACATACCAAAGTAGCAATGGTTAAGAAGTTAGTAGAGTTTTCACAGTGTTTCATACAGCCTTTTACTTTAACACAAGTGCATCACTTACCACCACTATTGCTCAGACATTTTAAAACATCTCTTGGCCATGCAGATCAGTTTGAGAAGAAAACAGCAAATTACACTTCTTAGGCATTTTTAGACATTAAGTACAACTTATAATTTTATTTTTATATTCAGTCTTATCAAACAGATGTTTTCAAGATATAAGCATTCTAAGTGTTGGGCTTTAACATTCCTTCCAATTTTGTTGGATCCTGAGCGCTAAATGCCCAAAGAACTGGCCAAATACACAAAGCTAAGCTTTGCTCAAATAGCCAAGTTATTACGTAAAGAGAAGGTATAGGGAATTTCTTATTGGCACTCCTAAATTTCTTCCTTCCTAACCTTGAGATGATCCTAACCTTGAGATGGTTGAATTTTATTCTGTTGTTCACATACATCTTTGCCTCCTGGAAACATTACTCTGCTTGCGTGATTTATGAAGAAGTACAACTAGACTCAAGAACACCACTGACTTTTTTTTTTTTTCTCTCTGTCCAAAGAACAAAATACATATTTTTTCCCCACTTGGCAAATTCTATTTGACGCCACATCACCACCACTCAACATTAACTTGTAAAACAGACTTACTCCACTGTCAGACACAGCAGGGGAAAAATGTCCAGAGGATAAACGGGAGGCTCTTTATCAGATATAATTGCTTGCTCATAAGGAGAGAATCCAGCTTCCCCTTAGTTATTCTTTCATAAATTAATAATTTGTTAAAATCATAGTCACAAGAACTTTTAGCTATTACACAAAATTCAAGTTTAAAAAAAACAAGAATAAATTAGTTACAGCCTTGTAAACAATTGTTCATTTATGTAACATACTTGGGGGGAAAAAAAAGTTCCTCTACATAATAAATCAGACAGTACAAGGCACACATCACACTTAAGAATCCAAAGTGATAAAACCAGCAGATGCCTTCATCTTCTTTGTTCGCTGGTGTAATTGTGCTATAGACACTGTAAAAATATGTAGATTTTTGTTTACTTTACAGTCATTTGAAAATATTTAATGACTGTGCTTTTTCTGGTAAAATATTTGTGCTATTTTACAGTACAGTATGATTTGAAGCTCTTGGAATGAATCTTCTCAAATGTTCTCTACAAAGCTGCCGGGGAAAAGGCCAGTTTTTCCATTTCGTTGCAGAGTACCTTTGAACCAGCCATCCTCACGTTTTTTGTGTACAAAAACAATGTCACCTTCTTTAAGTTCAAGTTCTGCTTCACTCTGAGGAGGATAGGATACCACAACCCTGTACCTGTGTAATTAGAAAAAAAAACCTTCATTTAGGTTTTTTTTTTCCTTAAACCAATGCTGTAAAAAAATATTCCTGTCCACGTCAAAACTTATGAAAACAGGAAACTGCCTAGAAGAGTTTGCTGAGTACATAACAACATATAAATTAAGTACAACTTGAACAGAAAATAACAATAGCAATGTAATGAATTTAAGTCAAATGTATGCATCTCCTATCAAGTTTTTTTCACCAAGATTCCTGTAAAAATACATACAGTGGTTAAATAGCAGGAGAAAATTGTAAACATATTTTTGGATATAAATTTGCAGACTCTTCCACTCAGCATGACTCAGCAATAATCAAAGCATTACAGCAGTAACTGGGCATAATTTTACAACTGTATGTTTAATATGATATTATCCCAAGGAAGGCTCTTAGGGAAAGGCACAAAACAAAAAGCAGCAACCAACAAAACCTATTAATTTGCATTGTTGTTTTAAATTATTTTTGTTCATCTTAGAAACTTTTCATGATAGAATGCATACCATCTTATTTGGACACAGTTGCACAATTTGTGTACTACTATATTACAAAGAAACATTTTTAGAAGTGTTCAACTCAACAATTTTCTTAAGCACCTGATACAAAGAAGTATATTTTTTCAGTTTTTCAAATTAAAATCGCTTTTCAAATATAAGCACATTAAAAAGAGGCTACACTCTTCTATCTCTATTTTTAAACATGCATAACACCACTCAATCTCTTCTACCATGGTTTGAGCTCACATCAACCTAAAATTTAAGTGTTACAGCTCTGTAGACAATTGCATCAACTTCTTGATCAAGTTTTCTGATAGGTATTATAACTCAGTTTCTAGTTACACAACCAATAATGTCTGCATGTTGAAATCAAGTAGAATCCATGGCTGACTGTAGAATTCAAAAGTTTCTAAGGTTAAGAGCCTTAAATGCAGTACTAGGAGATCTGTTAGACAAAATCTAATTTCCTGTTAAAATCAGAACACTTTGCACTCATGAAGATTACATATTACTTAATAGATTAAGATAATTATTATCTCAGTAATCTTAAGATAATTTATGATCCTAATAGATTAAGATAAATTAACAATACGATGAAAACACAAAATAACAGGATACTTCTAGTAAAGGATGGAATACCGACTATAGCTTAATACACATGTAATAATACAAGTTAATTCTATAGTACTGAAACAGAGAAAGATACTGTATTATAGTAGTACATTCTGCTTAAGAACATATAAACCAAAAATGAAGTATGTTTATATAGTTAAAAGTATTCAGAAAAGAGTAGCAGCACTGTGTAAATAATTAAAGTCTCTTGGGAAATCTATGTATAGCAAATCATATTAGGACTTAATCAGTTGTCAAGTTTTATTGATTAGTGATTTATAAACTATGACTTTGTTTCAGTTATGACAATCCCCAGATTTCAGAGCACTGGAATTATTAGATTCATGCTTCATAGAAGTTACCAAGCCAATTATAAGATTTATTAGTGTACAGCTTCAGAATGCTCCTCATTCAACCCAGGCAGCATGGCAGATGCCTGCACTAACTTCTGCTGTGGGAAATATGGGTTTTAATGCCGACTTAGGACATAAGAAGCAAACATTTTTAATAGACTAAGTTCAATTAAGACTGTAAACTACTTGAGGTAGAACAATAGCCTCTACTCAGGCAGGACAAAATAGTAAAGGATAAAGAACTGCAATAAAGCTATGAAGAACTTCTACTATTGCTTTCAGGCTGAAAATTAACCAGCGCACTACATAAGACACCCATAGCACTAGTTTTATCCAAAAGAAAGCCGTTAAAAAAATGGGTTTCAAGAAAGAATACCTGCCTTACCTTGCATTCTGTCAAATCCTGCTCTGTAAACATTTGACTTGAAATATGCTTGGTTTCAGTTTCTAATGCTGTCTGTCAGTAACTGCTACGCTCTCCTGAATTGATAGACTAGTTCTGTTCTTTCCCTAGCTTCTGCTGCTGCCTCCTGAGTGTTAAAAACAACAGCTTTGGAAAAAAACATCTTCTCTTTGCCTTCCCTAGAGGATCACCAGCTTGCGCAGAAATACAGTTCTCCTGAGCTTTCCATACAGCTTTGAACTCCCTCAACCCTGCAGTAATTTAGTGCTTCTTGTTAACTTTTAGCTTCCCGACTACTTTGATATCCATCTTGTAATCTAATGTCTGAAAGCACAACACCCCTCATGTTAAAATGCTGGTTTACTATATTTTTCAATGTTTAATGAGAAGAAACCCAAAGGCTTTACACCTTTAAATCACATCTCCTTCTTCTTTTGTTATGACAAGCCATCAATTTTTTTTTGCCACATTTACAAATTCTATTTGCCCAAATAGAGGTGATCAGATCCAGACTCATCACACATTCACACAGCTGTATACTCAGGTCACCTTTGATCAGCTATGGAACAAAACCTATTTTTCCATTACCTATTTCATCATCTACAACATACTGCCAAAAGTACCAATTTCATGCAGAGTAAAAAGCTTATGCTTCAGCTCAAAAGTTCATTGCCAGGTCCCTGGAGAAAAATAATCACATTTACCAAGCATTACCTATGTTTTGGAAAAACTTGTCCGTTCCCACATGTTTGAATCTTCTAAAACACTGCCTTGTTTATCTCCCTATTCAGAATTTGCAAATGTTTTTGAAGGTCAAATTTGCAGATCTTTTGTGGTCACCTAATCTATAATATCTTATATGCACCTAAGCTGCACAGTATACATTTTCTTCCTTCTACTTTCTTTGACTGTCTTACGGTATTTTTTATTAATTTTCAAAGTATTATCCTAATTCTTTTTAATCAGCTAGTGATAAAATATTAATATTGTAAGAATGAAAGTACTTTATCTTCCCAGAAGCAGCCCCTATATTTGCCATCAGTTCTTTTGTGATATTCCTAATGTGTCTGGCTGTATCCCACAGTGCTTTTGCACTTTGTATTTGCAATTTTTTTTTTTTTTTTTTTTTTTTTTTTTTTGAGGAGGGGGGTGGTGGCAGCGGTGGTCTGTCTTCACATTTCTCCATTCTACTTTTCATTTTTAATATTTGCATTTCTCACACTTTTCAGTAACATGAAAAAGATTATATCTTTCATGTGTTGCACCCTTTCTTCATTGCTTCTGTTTCACTAGACACAAAATACCGCTTTTCTTCCCAGCTATTTGTAGTTGATTTTTGGACAATTATCTGTGATTTTCCTGATCACCAAGTGGATAAAAATATTTTCTCACATGCAGATAATTTTAGCTGGGGAAAACACAGAAAGTTGGAATTACTATTCTTATACAAGTTAAATTCATACTTATTATTCAACTTCTTGCTTTAGTTTCTTTTTCTTGCACTGAATTTTCACTTTTCAGCTCACTTATGCCCTGCTGCTGTGCAGCTCTCTCCTGTCTGCTGAGTAGGTGCCTTGACTCCTACAGATGATCAATGCCCATCTAGGGCAGACTGATTCTCAGCATTTAATTAACAGCATTAAATGCTGCCAGATGTGATAAAACCTGCTGCCCTCTAAAGCCTCTGGCCTGCTCACTACAAGCAGATGTTACACCGGTCATTTTGTGGTAGATAAAATCACAGAACAAAATTACTGCTGTCTTTCACCGTAACTGGATGAAAGATTCATATTATAGTTTAGGATATGCAGTGATGTGTATTTAGGTTTAACTTCAGGTCTTTAACACCCTTGTGGGGTGCTGGGAAATTTACTATTATAGTGCTGTACATTTACTGTAAAACTTAAGGCTATCTAATCAATGTTCCCCTCTAAAAGAGAAAGCTCATAAAAAGAGCTTGAAATATTCTTTTACCCCTTGTCATGGAAAAAACTAAACCCCTCAGATAAACAAATTACTGTGTATTCATAGCATAACATGGCTCCCTCTGGGAATTGCAGAGAGTTGGGTCTATCTTTATAATGAAAAGACAGTGATCCTTGGCTTTGTCAGTGCTGCATCAACATAAAAAAATCACACAACTTGTGTCTTGGCTGGAGAATCAGAAGAAACGACCAAACACCACTGCAAAATCTCAGGTGACAAGAACTCTCCAAACTGCTACAAACTGGAAGCAAGGCTTGGCTGAAATTTACGTTTAACTTCTCTTCTCCTTCTACACAAGGAACATATGAAAGACCATGGACCACAGTGAGCAAACAACCCAGTTCACAGAAGAGTGAATATAGGAATGGGAACTACAGAGAAGACCTGCAATAGTAAGATGGAAGGGAGCGTCATCACCTTCCCTTCCTTTAGCGAAATCACCACTGGTATTAACTATCCATCTGTAAATCCGTGTCACAAAGAGCTTGTTTGCTATCCAACAAATCAAATGCCCATCCATTTATTCTGTATGATAGGAAACAAGTTCACAATTTTTATTTCCAATTTTCTGTAGAACATACAGGAAAGACAGACTCTAGGACAACTTGCAATTCTAGTGAATGAAGAAACAGTGGGATTAGAGTAAAAATGTGATATTGCATCTTAAGGGAAGCAAAGAGTTTGGGGAAAACTCCATGTCCAAAACAGGAACATTTCAAAGCATTTTCAAGTGCTTTCCAGAGTTGAGCAAGCTACTTTTGCTCCTAATTCATGCAGAATAATCAGCAGAACCTGACTCCTAAATCCTCTAGTCACCTTTGAAAATAAAACTTGAACACTAACAACTACACTGCGAAGCCAGAGCCAGAATAGAAAGAGTACTGCTTCTTTTTCTAGTCGGATTATAGCCTGTGATTGGAATTGTGATATGTAAGAGCAGAATAATCTTAGCAGGAGATTTCTCTGTTATTCAGCTTTTTGTTGAGCTTATCCTCTTGAGTACTTTCTTCCTCAACCCCAAATTTTCACTGAAGATACTGTTGCATCATCAGTATGTTTCTTACCCACCCCTTCTTCCAGACTCATGAAGATTAATCAATGCTTATAAATTACTTTGAAAATACTGAGTACAATGTAAGTAGTAAGTATTATTAAGCAACATACTTTAAGCAATTTGGCCTCAGGAAATGGAAACATGACAAGAGAACATCAGCAGGAAAAACATTAACCCTGCCCTGAAAAGGACTAAGGGAACTCAGATGAAATTCTGTCTAGCTACACTGACCAAAATGTAACAATCCTGCAGGACTACCAGAGAGAATGATCTTGTGGGAGCACTTCTTTGCTAGCAATTATCACTTAAATAATAGTAAGGATACAGAGATATAGTGAAAAGAATGTTTGAGTGTACGTTCTTATAAGATCAATAAAAATATACAGCACCATTTTCTGTAAGTAGTTCTGAGAAAAAAATTTCCATCGTGGAAGTGAAAAAACTACTTGTTGTGATGATGCAAATAGCTTTACACAGATAGCCAGTGGTCATGCCAGAATGAATTTGATATTATTTTCACATTCAAAGTATAAAAACACATTACAGTGCCAAACAGACTTATGATAATGTGAAAATAAATTATGTTATTCTTACAGAAAAGTCTTTCAGATTTTATTTTCCATCTGTAAGTGTAAAACTACTTCAGAAATCCAGTATGAAATAGAAATTTCCTGCAAGGAAACTGCATAGAAACAGTAATAACCTTTTAGAAAATATTAAAGGTATGACAGAAGTAAAACAAAAGACAAAGTAGAAACTTACATACTGTCTGGCTCTCACTAAAGGAATATAGCTTAAGATCAATGGGCCTCTGGTAGTACAATGGTATGCCCACACACCATGAGTTAATAGTATCAGAACAAAGTCTACAATAGTCGGCATGAATCAGTTCAGTCCTACAGCTGTTAACATTGCAACTCCACACTTTTTTTCTGTACGCCACAATCCTGCAGCTACTGCAAAAGAAATCCTATGACACTCTTCATACTGCTTGTCTACTACCAGGAATAATAAAGAGAGACAGCAGTTAGAAACTGCCACTTTCTTCACAGTCCATGCAATCTACTGAGGACTTGGAAATTTGAAACTAGTAGGTGGACACAAAAGAAGTGATGGAACTTTAAAGCAACTGCCTGGCAGTTTCAGAGTCCAGACAACTATGTGTTTTTCAGGCTCGCTTGCCAGGACACAGAGGCTGCCCTAGAGCTTGCTATGTAGAGTGCACAGTAATGGGGCACTTGGGTAGTAAAAGTATCTTTGCAGCAGCTCAAGAAATCACATATTAAGCCTACTCATCGATAAGGATCTCATTCACCATATATTTAGGTTGGCAGTTATGCACTTCTAGTAATCTTAAAGGGCTAACCTGATATTCATAAATCCAAGAATATAACGTGTTCATGTTTTGCCAAATAGGAGGCCTATTTTATCTACCTCAGTTCTCATATCAAACCTGTGATCACCGTATTTGAGTGTCTATTCATTCCAAAACCTCAAAGTAACACAAAAAGTAAACAAACATGAGTGTTGGTTGATAAGCATATAAAGCATTTTTTAAAAAGTTTCATCTTGCTACAAAATCTCAGCATTTTGAAGCAGTTCTAATATACACTGCAAGTGTCAGAAAGCAGATTTTTTTCTTGGTTTGCCTGAGTCTAGCTGTGTAGGATAATTTACCTTTCACAGACAAGAGGCCTGGATTCATTCAGGACCGGACCCAGGGATGAGCAAGGCTGCCGAGGCGGCGGTGCTATTGGAATAGAGGAATCCAGAGAACTTGTTTTCCGATGCGGTGTCTCCTGTGCCAGCCCAGAGACCTCACTGTCGGTGGGACAGGATCCAGCTTTGCTGTGACCACCTGTTGATGGAAGCTCTGGCCCGACCGCACCTTGCAGGGCTAACTCTGCAGCTGCCTGCTCAGCCTCCAGTGTTGGTGATGCTGGAGGTGACAATCGGGGTTTGCGTTTAGTGGATGCTCCAGAAAGCAGTTTCAGCAAACCTTTTTTTTCTTTCTGTAAACCAAAAGCAGTGCCTCATTTTAGAACAAAAGAGTCTCCTGTGAAGAGTTGAACACTGTCTTCTGATAGATGGCATCATGATCAGAGAGGACTTGGTAAATTATGAGGAGATATTTGAGATTGTACAAATTACAAAAGATAATTATGAAAAGTATAAAAGAGAAAGATAATTATTAGAATTCTAAAGAGAAAAACAGTAAGTTATTTAGACCATAAACCGGCTAAGTCCTTTCGCTTGGTTAAGTTAAGGCTTACCTTAAAAGCCAATGGCACTGGCCCAAAAGGTTGTCTAGAAAAAGGAGTGAGGAGTTTAGATTCCCTCTTATGGGAATCTAAGTAGTAAAACATTTCATTAACATGGAAGTTTCTAGGAAGGCATAAAGAGTCATTTCAAACCAAGGAGGGAGAAAAGTCTGCCCTGGAGGCTGCTGTTTAGATAAGTGTCTTTTATTTATCCTCCCTCAGTAAAGGGAAGACCTTCATGATTTAACAGAAATGTGCCACAAGGGGAATGTATTGTGTTTTGCTGCTCTGCTAGAGGGGAGAATTGTAAACATTCTTTTTGCTTGTCCAGACAGGAATCCCTGAAGACTATTACTTACCCTGAAGAGAATTATTTAAGTAGCTTTTGTATTTCTTGTCTGTTTTTCAAAGGGGTGTGGCAGTGATCTTCTTACCAACCCTTTGACTGAGTGAATTTAGTGCGTATGAGAGGTGCCAGATTGTAAGCCCTGGAGACAAAAATAAGCTATTTAACCGCAGAAAGAGAAAAGCATGAGCAATGTGAGATTTTTAGTATAGCTTGGGATGCAGTGGAATTGGTGAACTGTGAATGAAAAATTCTTGGTCCTTCTTCCAAGTCTCCAATAACTTAAAGCTAGTTCAGCAAAGAACTGCTGTCTAGCAAGTGGGAAAGAAAAAGAGAAGCTCAAAAAAACTAACAGTCCAAATATGTTAGCATCTTTAACCTTAAACTATAAGTTTTCTAAAAGCCCTGCCTAAGGGCACCACAGTCTGATTTCAGTGGCAATGGCTAAAGCAATTTTAAAACAAAGTTCTAAGTACCTCCATTCAACAATAATCAACAAAAGTAATTAAAAAGTGGGTGAGACTAGTGTACAGCCTAGGATTAAAACTTTCATAAACTTCATTAAGGAGTGCATGTGGCTGAAGAGTAGTAAGGTAAAGTCTAAAACATTTGAGACGTAAAGAAAGTTGTCAAAAGGAGGAAAAAAAAATTATAACTACACCCCAGCTGTAAAACAAAACCAGTTAGAAAGTTGGAGGAATGTTTCTGCCTACAATATATATAACATAATCACATGGCTTGTTGGACAGTGAGAATGAGTTTAGACACAGAGGAAAACACTTCAAATAGAAGGAAGGAAAGCAGAATCACTACAGACTCTACTGGTCAACAGTTAGAAAAGACAGTTACATGCTTTTTTATTTTTGTCCAATAAACACTGCTGGTAATATGTTTTTCATAATCTCTCAGTGTGTCTGCTTAAAAGGAAGGCAACCTAAAAGAAAACTGATTTTCACTAAATATTAGGTTTATTTCATTAGACCGAACTTTTTATGTTACCACAAGTTCATGGGGGTTTTTTTTTGGTTTTGGTTTGTTTGGTTTTTTTTTTTCCATTACAGGCTTTTTAGTTTACAGATACTTACTGATAACATTTGCTAACCATACAACTTTCTAAACTATTCAGGAAACTGACTGCAGGTAAAGAAAACCAAAATACTTAAAATTCCAAAAATTCCAACAGTCAATCTAATAGTTCTTCTGAACTTCATCCATTCACCTTTTGTTTTTCCTGCTTAAGGCATGAACCTGCTACCCTGTATTAGCCCTTCTCCAAGGTCTGCTCTGTATTTTACCCACCCTAAATTACTCTTGTATGGCCCAGAATGAATTTGCCCATAGCTGTAGTCACAAAACAGCTGCCTGAGTTTCAGGCTCAGTCTTAAAAACCTTACAATGCTGCTACTCAGCAAATGTAAGAAAAAAATATGGATCTCTTAAAAGTGTGCATGATGAAAATGGGAGAATTCAAGGGAATGATTTTATTCTCTACCCACCTTGCCATCCTTGTCTGCTTTACTGGCAGCAGCATTTCCACCAGCTGCTAAAGCACTCTCTGGAGATGCAGGAGCTCCAGGGTGAGTGTTTACAGTTCTTCCACTAACATCTCCCTCCAAAGATGAAGCAGCAATGTTGGGAGAATTCAAAGAAGCTGCTGCACATGCCAGTGGGATGGTTGAGCGGTTCACATTCACAGCCGTGACATAAGCAGCAGTATTTGGAAGCTGGGGCTGGAGCTGCTGGGAGGCAACAGAGTGGTGGGGAATGATCACAGCTGCAGGAATAAGGCATGTTGGACTCTGTGCTTGTATGGGTGTGACTGCTGCCGTAGGTCTTTCTTGACTGTGTGCAGCAACTAGAACAAAAGCATAAAATGTAGGAGATTTCATGTTTTCACAAGACACACAAAGTGAGGTAGGTACAGTCACTGTGTTATAGCGGATGAGGCATAAGAAGCTTCCTTCCTACTTTTGTAACTTCCATTTATATTACTGTAAGGACATCTTACACAGCATCAAATTTATCTCACAAGAATAAAGAAGTAGCATATGCTACCATACTTGCACCAGTATGCAACAGAAGAATAACAGCACTGCAACTATTGTGGAGAAATTCAAGCTGCTAAGCAAAATGTTTCACATACAGACAGAGATGCAAAGTGAAGATTACATTTTAGTTCGTAAGAGCTAGCTAAATACTGCCTGGGACTTGTTTGTTCCTTTTAATATGCTGTGTAGTTGTCAGGGCACATAAAACAAAGTTGGAAGAAACACTCCTTGTAGAAACTGCTAAAAATATAATTGGAATGTTCTCCCTAAACTATTCACAAAATCCACAACAGATTTAGTGGGTCTTTCAAACAATAAGTACAGTGGCAATTACTGCTATGAGTGGTTTCTCTGAAAATGTAAGCTATTGTCTCTTGGGATGTTTAAATATGGAAGGGGATTTACTCATACCCCTGTGAAATAAAAGGAACATCTACACTGGAAGCTGGAGAATAGCACCAGGCTGAATACACTAACCTGGGCTCCAGCCTAGCTGCGAAGCACAGAGCTCTGCATAAACTAATTTATCCTTTCCAAGAAGCAAAATTGCTATGATAGTTATATGGTCAACCATACATGCTTTTGGATCATTTCAACAGCTTGGGTATCTCTGTACCACTGGGTGGTATGAAGTGCAGACATCTTAACTGAATAATGAGGCAAAATGCAGCATTCCAGTGCTGCCAGCCTTTTTCCTTCAAATACTCTGAAACTTAGTATCTAAGGAGGGGTCATCCCTCTAGCTTGGTGCATGTAGGTCTCAAACGTATCAATTCACTCTGATTTTTCAGATACTAATTAGAGTTTGGGGCTTGTTATAAGTGATATCCTGGAATCAAGCCTCCAGCACTTGCTCTCTCTATCCTGCTCTCTACAAATTCCCCTGGTAATTTGGTTAGATTGCATCAACAGTGTATTAGAGAAGACCAACAAAGTTCACAAATTTGACATAACAATCCAACAGTATTATAACCAATTACAATCTCTATGATAAGAAACACAAATTCTTTCTTAAAAAAAAGCACCACTAAATGCTATGTCTATTTTTTGATACATAACCTCTTCCCCTGTAGCAGACCCTTCCTATGCCTGAGTACCATGAACATTTCAAAAAGGAAGATGGGGAGAGTGCAGCAAGGTTTTTTGTAACAAACAATTATTAACGCTGCCTTCTGTTCACGAGACAAAGTCAGTTTTCTTACAAGTAGCTGCTGTTCTTCAAGATATGACTATACTTACACGCAATCAGTGGAGTACAAACATGGAATAGCTTTCTGGTTTTGTTTTCTTATCCCTGATGGAATCCATAGGAAAAATGCTTCAAGTCACCCTATTTTCACATAGTTCATCCTTTAATGAAATAGGCAGAATATACATTTTCTTTCCATCAAAGAATGCATACCCTCTCAGTGAGGGTGATGTCAAGCAATGTCTCACTAAGATCATTTGAATAAGGGTCCTCAAAGTCCTGAGCTAAACTGAAACTGAAGAACAGCCCTGCAAAACGCAGCATCAATCTGTGAAGCCTCATCAAGAGAGTAAGACTCAGCAAAGGTGCTAGGGAAAGCTCAGGATGATCACATTTCAGATGCTGACTACAAAGTTCTTGGTACCATCTGAACATAAGCCATTATTGCTTTAGTTCTCAGGCCCTTAGATGGGACAGATCTGTACTTGTGACCAAACTGCACACCTTTACACCACAATCCAATGCTAAGTTCTCTGTGAAGAGAGTGCAGCCTCTTTGATTTTTCCATTTTGGACCTGAAAAGTTGGTGGGAAGTATGCTGTCATGTCTTCCAGCTGAATGAAACTGTAAGAGCTTATTCATCTTGACAGTGGTGCAGAGATGCGGAGACAGAGAGGCCTCTGGAGCCCAGAGCCTTCTCCTTTGTGCTGATACTTGCAAACTTCTAGGCAGCTCGAAAGAATGATTTAGAGTAGAAACCACCTATGTCTGAGAGGCAGGAAAGTACAGATGCTTTGCTTAGTTTCTCTTACCAGCTGCCAATAGCACCTGGTTATTTTTATTTAAAGGTAGAGAATAAAGTTGTTACAGAGGACTATCACATCTGTTCCAGCGTAAAATCAGACTGCAGGAATATGGGGCCAATTAAGAAAATAAAATATCTAAAGACATATGTACATATCCTACCTCCAAAAGCAAACCTGGTGCTGACATATGAACATGCACAGGGTGTTTTAGGAGATACATGACTCTGAAGAGGGAGTGCGCTAATTTATGGATCTTGAGATCATAAGAAACAGTCATCCTTAAGGGGATAACAGAGCATACCATTTGCAACTTTTGCTTTCTCTTCTACTCTGCCAGTAAGAATTTCGTGATTTAAAAAAGCCTTTGTCATGACTCTCTCAGCCAAGAGATCTTAGGCCCCAAATTCAAGGCTGAAAGAGGGAACACTGGGATAGTCTGAAATGGAGGTTTGTTTTATTTTTCTTTTTTTTTCTTTTCTTTTGATGCTCTAGGAGCAACTGCAACAGATTAGGTTCCAGTTGTGTGGTATTTTCCTAGCCTGGCAAATCCACAGAGGAGTGCATGGATTTGGTAAACAAAAACTCCTGAAAACACCACTATCAATCTTTTTGGATCTGGGTTTAAATAACAAGGAGGCATGTTTCACTATGATGTGGCCTGCCCCAGACAGTAAAGGAAGAGTTATATTTGTCAGAAATATAGAATTTTAAGACATAGATTGTATGGATCTTGAAGCCTTAGTGTTTCAGAGTCAAAGCTGAAAGAAGTTGCAGTCAAGGTTAGAGAACAAACTGGAATGCCTAAGGACCAACCCTGAGACAGAGACCTGAAAAAGAAGAAGGAATGAATGCTAAAGGTCTTCAAAGATATTAGGAGATAATTTAAAAGTGAATGCTAAATCAGAGCAATCTGCAGCTGTTATGCAGTTAACATGAAAAAATAAGCTATGACTCAGACGTTCTTATCACTTTTATTACTATAAGAATTGCATATGAGTGGGGAAGCTCAAAGAATGTCCCCATCCCAGATACTGCTGGAATTAAAAAAATTCCACCTAAAGTACTTGCATATAAATTCCTAACAGTAGGAGTATGTACATACACACAGTTGCTTAGAAGAAAATAATAAAAGATTCAACTATTCAGAGAGATATATTGTCATTCCAGAAAGCATTCAACTCTAAAAAACGACATAGAAAAATACCTTAAAAAAACCCCAACACATATTTACACATACCTTGACTCCAGCCACTTGCCCAGACAGACCCTACAGTTTGTCTACCACACATAAAAAGCTTTATTTTAATTTTATTTTATTTTTTACCTGTTCTAACTGCATTGCGAGCCTGGTTGACTGTCATTTGTCCTGTCACGTGCATAAGGACCTTGGTTTGCGGACTAGTTTGGATATGTGCTGCAGAAACCACAGCTGTGGGTACTGTGCTGGAGTTCACTGCCACACCATTCCCCTGGAGCTTCTGAGATGTTCCACTAGCAGTGGAAGGGCTGACCATAGTTACCACTCGTCCAGTTTGGCCAGCGGTAGACATGGGAACTTTTGTTTGTGATGCACTTGTCACTGTCCTGCCAAAATTAAAAGCAAAACACTAAAACACAACTGAAAAAAGAGCTAGTTACTAAAACCTGCAGGTCTTCTATTATCCAATTTTAGCATTAAATATAAGAATAGAATCATTTTGGACTTGAAACTAGATAAACTATTTAGACACTTGTATAAAAATATACCTTGTAACTGGAGCCACATAATTTCCAGGAAAAACACCAATCTTGCTTGTATGCATGGAAGTTCCCTTGAACCAGCCATCTTGACAGCGTTCAAACACTAAGAACATTTCTCCCTTCCGCAGTTCCAGTTCATCTTCTTTTCGAGGAGTGTAAGGGTATATAGCAATATACCTAAAAGACAGGAAAGTAGATGTAATTGATAAACCTAAAACAATTGAAAACATCACTTGTGTTTTCTGGCAGAGAGAGTTCAGTCAGAGATGAGAAGGCATGGCAGAAAGGGTTATGCATTGGTCGATCCAACATACTGTTACAATATTAAAACAAGTTATGGCAATATTAAGGGAAACAATGACCTTTAAGAATATCCTCCTAACTGCACTTTAATGTAATGTACAATACTTCTAATAATACTGTCCATTTTCTTAATTTAGTGAACTTAATTAAATAGGTGTTTATCAACTACAGATCCCAGCATATCCCATCTTTCTCTCCCTACACCTGCTTCTAGTATCACTTACACTTTGTAACGTGCCAACTTTTTTTTTTTTTTTTTTTTTTTGGAAGGATGGGGAGCATGGAGAAGTTCTGTTAGTTGAGAGTGAAAGATCAGTATCAGAACTACTTTTTAAATTGCAAAAGTGGAATCTCCCTGTGCAACTGCAGTGCCAAAAAAATGTATGTTACTAGAACTTGAAGGCTATGGGTAAGGTAGGTAGCAGTTATTCACTTGTAAAGTTTATTTCCCCTTTTTCCTTCTAAGCAACATTAATGTATAATACAGTGCATCTGAAAGATAGTGAGAGTTCAGAAACATTTTGCATTTTTCTTTTTAAAAACACAGTCTTAGGAAAAAAAAAAAGTATAAATAAAACTGAAGCTCCTGCAGTTGCATGCTGGAATATTCCTAGGGAAGTCTTCAAATAAGATTGCACAGTTTCTTATTATCACATTAAAAAGCAATAGTATTTAACCACCACAGTTTGAATGTAAGAAAACTGTTTTAACAGTTTATATAAAAATGTTTATATAATTATGGACCCAGACCTATGGGAAATAGCATTCTAATAAATCACTTTTTCTCAAAAAGAATATAATTTTCACAAGAGGTAGCCAATTAGGGTAGATGGGTAGAATATCTCCTTTTTTGAAAAAGGATCCACAATTACTTGCAATGCTAGTCTCTCCCACTCCCCTTGTAACCCCAAGGGTTAAAAAAGCAGCTTTACAAAACATTCTTTCGCCAAAATTGTCTCTTGTGCATAGTAAGGATAGCATTATCTGTATGCTTCTCCTTTTTGCTTTCTATTTTTGTTCCTTGCTGTCCACCCAGGAAACTCTGCATTACCTGCAAAAATGCTTTAAAAGCAATATAGGTACCTGGTAAAGCAAGTCCAAAATATGCTTTAAAGGCAACATATGACACACTGGCAACAAAAGGCTTCACTGGCATGTGATTTAGGGGTGATCTACAAAGCCACATACTCTATGGGAAAGCAACTGATGTGCTTTAATTGGTGTTCATTAACTTCCCTTTTAGTTAAATCATTCCAAATTTCATTAGTATCCTCGTATAGAGCAACCCTTTGAAGATGGAGGATGGAAATAAACGAGATGGGAACTTGATTAACTGCACTAAGAACAATAATCCATAAGAAGCAGTGTTAAAATGCTTGACACCAAAAAACCAGCCCAAATCCAGATGCACCTGCTATACAAGAAGGGTGCTCTTTTGGAGTGGGAGGAAACCTGGTGGGAAGATAAAAATAAAGGCACAGAACAAAAGCAGTCCTTGCATTATTCAGATATGTCCTGTTAGATGGTTCAGCCACTCCTGATTTTTATTTTTTCTTTTATCGTTCTTATTCTCCAAGCTGCACACAAAGAAGTTTCCAAGAACAAAGATGTCGTCAGCAGCACGTTAATATACAAAATATTTTCACCCAGAAGGATGACACACGTTTGCTTCCATTACAGGTACGAAGACATAATGCTAACTAGCAGCTTTCTGCCTTAATTCCAAATTGTTATCCACTAATTAAGTGAACTGTAGAATCTTCAGTCAAATTTCAACTGCAACTTACACAAGCAGTCTGACAATGACATGCTAATATAACAGTCTAAATGAAATACAGCACTTTCTGTGTTTTGGCATTGGTTATTCCATATGAGAATAGCCTTTTCATACCTTATGTAACAGAAAACATTGAATAAATTCAGTCCAGTATTTGCCACTTGCGAGTTACACAGTCTGCATCACTAACTCAAGGATTCATTCATTTTCTGCATGATAAATACTTCATATTTTTGATGTGAGTCCTTTCTATACACAGCAACAGCTGATTATATTTATCTCAGACATAAATAACCCTCAGTATGAAGGCTATTTGGGGATGTCACCTTTATGTATGTTTTGTTGCTTTTGTTCTTAGTTGTATGCTTGACTTTCTGGGAATTCTAGCAGAACATAGCCAACTGGCATGATATAAGTATATGTGAAATTATTGATCTTGTTCCATATTTCTGACTGGTGAAGTTTCAATTTTACTTACACACTTGGACGAGTTTGTGGTCGCAAATGTGCCATTTGGTCAGTTGATCCTGATGTAGGCCTTTGTATTACACCTGCAGACTGAGGTCCAGAAGAGGCCGATGCAATGATTGCAGCAGACAAGAGAGGTGGTGGCGGAAGTGGCGGATTCATATTCTGATTTTATGAGGAAAAAAAAAAAAATAGCAACAGATGATCAATAGTGTTTGATTAATTGAATCAGCTGCCAAAAAAATACGATATTCTAAGGAAATGGGAAAAAAACAGCTGAGTTCAGTATTCCTTTACCTACTGCTACGATATAACTGGAGAGTTAGGTTTGTCTGTATTTGTCTTTTTCCAGTTTAAAATCTTGAAGTCTTGGCAGCTAATTAAGCAAATGACAAGCAATTTTTCAGCACAGGAAAAATGGAAAGCATTGTTTGTAATTATAACATCTTTAGGATAGGACTTCACAAAAATTCAGAAGCCTTCCAGGAGGTAGATTTTGCATCCTACTGCTGACTGTACTTCAAAACATGATTGTTTTTGTAACCTGAAGCTGAGATATAATATACAACTCAGCAGCAGTGCACCCAAACCTACCCCTTCTGGAGGAAATTTTCTTTTGATGTATGGGTTACAAAAATGAGCACAATATGAGACCATAGTCACTGAGCTATTGTTACCACTTATGCTTTTAGTTTAAAGAGTTAGGTTTTGAAATTCAGTATTATCTGATTGGTAATCTTTAACAAACACCCCAGTAAAAAGGCACGGTTCCTTTACAGGGAGATCATAATGGGGGTCCTGCCTACAGGCTTCTATGCCTTTTGAGAATCAATGGAGCAATTGTTACCTTCTGCGCTGTAAAACCTCAGACAATTCTTTAGGACCTTGTGTACTGACACTCCTGGGAAAAGTCTCTCACAAAAGGAAAACTTTTCCCTCCCCGCTTCCAAAAGTAATTAATAAAAAACCTCCAACATTTGAAAATGTAAAAATTAATTTTAAACTTGATCTTCAACTTAACACAATCCTTTAATACTGAAACAAAACTCTAAACCATCCCATTTCAGGTTTAAAACCCACATAACAAAAACATTAATTAACAAAATGTCCTGAAGTACTGCCTGGCTGTTCCAGTACATCAGCATATGAAGGCACAGCATTACATTATCAGTTTGGAAAATATATAATTGAAAGTCATTTTAATTCCCCTCAAACAGCCTACTTCTAAAGGTTGGGTTTTTTGTTTTTCTAAACAAAAACCTATAAGGAAAATAAGTTTTACTTCTACACTGTGTGATTACTACCTTGCTGCATTTGGTGAAAGTATTAATAAAAAGACAGCTCTCTGAACTAGTCTTAAAGTCAAGACACAGTGAAGAACTGCATGATTAACAGCTTTCAAATCTGGAGAAAACTGATGAACTCTTATAATTTTTCAGTCAAAATTCTCATGCTTAGTTATGATATAAATTGCATGGTATATTGTGAAAATTCCTGGTTTATTTAAAGCTTTTTTCCTGATCGTACATTAAGAATTTCTTAAGACCAAATAGGTGTCCTGTATCCAACACAAAGCAGAGATGACCTGCTGGAGAAACATCATTGTGTGCTTTGATACTAATAGTTGAGTTATTTACAAGAATGGCAATTGCATTTGCTTCACATTCTAGATCGCCATCCATCCAACAATCTTTTAAAATAAGTTGATAATTCATACTGAAATACCAACATTTCTCCTTCAGTTGCTTTACAGCAGAAGTTATCTCCCCCTTCCAGTCAGCTTCAACAAATGTCTTAGCTGAATCCAAGCTGAATGTGAGCATCTAACTTTTAGGCAGCCTGACTACAGAATATAAATTCAAATCTTTTTTTAGGTATCTAGATTCCTTTATACATGGTAGAACCTGTAAATCCACATGAGGAGACGATTAGCTGGAAATCTTTAAAATTAAACCTATTCATACACAACATCAAGATTGTCACGATTGCACGCTTCTTGCATCTCTAAAGATACAAATGCTGGGCATTGTATTTTTTTCTTTTGAATGTACAATATACATTTAATTTTTAGCTGCAATAAAGGCACCTTCCCAGCTCTGTTTTATTCTTCTTTATTCAGGTTCTGCTCCCCTCCCCGTGTCTATTACTATGGTAATGAAATCTGCAGTAGAGCCACAGCCCAATTAAACTCCTGAAGACTTGGCAAGTACTTAGAAATCTAAATAGACTACCTGATAGTCTTTAGAGGACTAATGCTCCTCAGCTTGCACTGCTGCAACTTGATAAAATAGATCCAAATGCTCTAGCCAAGTTTTCAAGAAGTCTTCTGGCATGTAACCATTTTTCTAGCCCTTGAGAAACATACCTACCTCCAGAGCACAAGCTAGTTTTGATGGTTCCCATATTCAACATTCTGTGAAAGAATATATGCAAACCTCATGTGATATAATAAAATATGCTTATCAAATTAATTAAGAGTATTTTTATTTTAGGTAGTTCAGGGGGAAAAATTGAAAGTTTCTGCAACTACTTTTCAGACAAGTGTACTTTCAAGCATAAAAAACAGCAAATAAGTGATAATTTTTTTTTTTAATTGGAAGATGAAACATTACATAATTTTATACTTAATTTATGTAAAAACTTCAAATAGTACCCATACTCATGCCCTAGAAACACATATGTATTACTAAGTTTAAATATCGTTAGGCTGCATTCCTGTATCAGTCAACAGAAGATCAATAATCAGTTCATCCAAAGAATAACAAAAGGCACAGCAGTGAAAAAAAACCCATTCGTTAACTGTCTTCACTCCCACAAGGTCTAGGACAAAATATATGACTTGCAAAACCTCCTGAAGGCTAACAAATTAAGGGTCATATTTAACAAAATTCCTGAACTATAAATATATGTTATCAAAACCAGGCCTCTCATACAAAATCTCATTTCTTTCATCTGCTTCCTCTTCCCAATAAAAGTTGAATTTTTGTTGGTTAAAACTCAGACAGTTCTCATTTAAACCTCCTCCTGACTTACTTATGCTATTGAATCAGCTGCAACTACATGAAAAAGAGCTAAATATCATCAGTATACTATAACCCTCACAGCTTGTGCCTCATTAATAATAATTCAGACTACCTTATATACTTTAACACAGGGGAACAATTTTTTTGTGTGTGTGGGCAAGAGAACAGGACCAGAAAAAACAGGGATTTTTAAATTTTTGAAACCTTCAGCTCGTAAGTGAACGTAAACCACCCAAATATAGACCACCTATCTCTGCTAGTTAAGTGCACATACCAAGATACCATTTCAAAGTCAACATATTCAATCTGCAGAAGTAGCAATATGGATATCTAGGTCAATTGCAGTCCAAAATACTTTTAACTTCTCAAGAGACTGTAAAGACAGAATGAAAGGAAGGTAAGTTAGCTGTTGTTGCTACATTCCCTTTTTCTTCTGCTGCTTTTGAATGTAACTCTAACTTTGCTGTGGTGTATTTTGTCTCTGTTTTTCCCATATCATGGTTCAAATCACATACTTCCCTTAAGAGTTTTTTCAGCAAAATCTATGGCAACTAGATCTCCTCCATTAGATAACTACCTTATAAATTACACCCAAGAATTTCCTCCCAAGTAAATGAGCCTTACATAATTGTACGTGCATACTTTCACCCAACAACTACTGAACCTAACATCTGCTATTTATATTTTATAAAGAACTTCAAATATACTAAGCACCTACAAAGTTCAAAAATGCCAGTGGCCAAGAAGAGCAGACCGATTAATGCCCCTATTAAGGGCAAAGTTGTGGTTTGAAGTCCCAGAGAACAGTGCAAGTGATAATATCACAGTCAAAATCCTCAGCTGTGAGAAGTTTGTCTCAGTTCATAGCTTCTTCAATTTCAAAGAATCGAACCTCAAAACACAAAACAAGAATTAATGCTGCCAGCTAAAGAACTAGGCTAAAGAACTGCTGCTATAAAATAAAACTTTTAAATAAATTATCACAGCTTTTCTGAATGCAAATTAAAATTTGCTTAAGTGATACAAGCAGCAGATAGCATATACGGTTACTCGACAAAAGCACTCTCATTCCTAAGTCTTATTTGTGTCAATTTTGGCTGCAAATTTGGAAATTACTTTCTTCATACAACATTTGATGCCAAATAGCATCTACAAAAGATTATTATGGACAAAATAAAATTAATGCAATTGGCATTTTTTGAACCACCATAATATATCCCAAAATAACAATGTAACAAACTAAAATGTGATCCTATACATGTACACAGATAAAAGACTCACAGGCTCCTTTGGGCTAGGAATTAATTTCAACTGTCTTAGAGAAACTTGCTATCCAACAAGACAGCTCAAAATATCTCCTCTTAACAATAAAAAAGCCATCTTTCTTACAGAAGATAAGACACTAGCTTTTCTTTGCTTCTAGATTCAGGACAGATAAACGTAGCAAAGATGCATAAATTCAGGATTACTGTAAATGACTATGTCCTCTTCTTCACTGATGGGGAATCATGCTCATCTTCTCTGATATCTTCCTTCTCCCTTAATCTGAGTTTGGCATGAAGTAAAACAAGTTGTATAAATGGCTTGCTCTCAAAGAATGATCAATTACTTTAAATAGTATTATAAACACCAAAATGACTGACAAGAAGAAGATCCAATTAAACCATCTTCATGCTAAAGAGAAACTCTCCCTGTTCAACCCAACTCCCTTGTCATTTGCTTAGTATTCAGAAATGAAGAAAAAGCTAAAGGGAGAAGCTTAGAGAAATGCAGGACTTTATACTTACAAAAGCAAAAAATACAAAAGCAAAAGACTCAAGCCAGTCACTTCTGATGTATTAAATAATATGATCACAATTGTTCCATAGCTTAAAATTAATGCTCAGAATGTCAGGGAGGGTATTTCCAGAAGGGAAACATCTAGAGAAACAAGAACACCACTTTGTCTCTTGACCTGTCAGAACCGTTTTGCACATTTCTAAAATTAAGACAAGAGTTTATGAAGCAAGAGGAAGAGTGGACGTAAAAGACACACTTCACAGTCTGTGACTATAAGCTGCATCATCATCTAATATCATCTATAATAAAAGACCACAGGAACGACCTGACTGTAGCCTGAGCTGCCAGCTTGTATTTTAGTCATACTGAAAACAAGTCAAGAAGAAACAGAACATTATGTACAGAAGGTTATTGACTTTTAAAGAGGGTGGCAGAGAATAATTCAGATTCTCAATGGGAATTATATGCCTAATTGGAAACATAACCAGGAACATGGTTATCACAAAAAGAAAGTAGCACTCCAGGATACAGGATGATCATGTGGCAGGAGTTTCACTCCATGCTGCACTTAGCACTGTAATTTAATTCCTGTGGGTACCAATGGTGAGATTGCTTTTGAACAAGCTTATGCAGCTAAAGCACCCGAGGTGGTTTAATGACTGCACCAGCACCAAAATAAAGTATTTTTCCATGTTGGCATCAAAGAAAGAACTACTGATGCTTAATAACTTACAGAAGTGTTTGTTACTGAGAGGAAAAAAAAAAAAGGAACTTCTGACAGACCTTTTGAAATTATGCTTTGAATCCTGCCTACCCCATCCTCTCCAAAATATATCTCAGCCACAAATCAAATCAATCACTCAATGTTTGCAGCATGTATGTTAGCTAGACTTGTATTCTGACCAACAGCACAAATGATACCAAAAGTGGTTTTGCTTGCTCAGTTCTCACAGGTATTTTCTGAAGGACAGGATGAAAGAAGTATAAAAGATGACATGGATTAGTATATAAGCAGCTAATTGTTTCTAGTATTAGATGTATACCTCATATGCAAAAAAAGGACCTGGGGATCCTTCCTGGTGGACGCCAAGTTGAACATGAGCCAACAATGTGCCCTACTGGCAAAGAAGGGTAATGGTATCCTGGGCTCCGTTAGGAGGAGTCTTGCTAGCACATCAAGCGACATGATAACTCCCTTCTCTTCAGCACTGATGAGGCCAAACCTGGAGTACTGTGTCCAGTTCTGGCTCCCCAGTGCAAGAGAGACATGGGCATACTGAAGAGTCCAGCAAAGGGTCACTAAGATAATTAAGGGACTGGAGCATCACTCCTATGAGGAAAGGCTTAGAGTGCTGGGACTGTTCAGCCTAGAGAAGGTTCAGGGGGATCTCATCAGTGTATATAAGTACCTGAAGGGAAGGTACAAAGATGACGGAGCCATGCTCTTTTCAGTGGTGTCCAGTGAAACACAAACTGAAACACAGGACATCCAGTCTGAATAACAGGAAACAGTTTTTCACCGTGAGGGTGACTCAACACTGGCACAGGTTGCCCGGAGAGGTTGTAGAGTCTCCATCCTTGGACATATTAAAAAGCTGTCTGGACACCGTCCTGGGCAACTGGCTCTAGGTGGGCCTGCTCGAGCAGGCGAGGTAGACTAGATGACCTCCAAAGGTCCCTTCCAACCTCAACCGCTCTGTGACATTAAAATATGAATCTAAATATAAGGAGATTATTAATTGGTTCCAGATGAGCATACATTTAACAGTAGGACTGCACAGATGACGCACAGATTGAATGAGTTGTTAACAACAAAAGGACACAGCATTGCTACAGCACAACCTGCATTACTTAGTAAGACAAGGCAAAAGCACACCATGTGTATAATTGTCAATAATAAGGTCATCTGTCTGAAGAACAAAGAATGTGAAATACATTTACTTAGATGAGAGCAACTACTACATCACTAATGACGATGAAAATTTGTGGGATCATGGTGGATATTTAGCTAAACACAAACTTTGTGCTACACTCAGGCCAAATGAATGGATGCAAATTCTCAAGATGTAAACATCAGACTAACAGGATAAAAGTAAAATGATCATACAATCAATATTTTCATCACTGAAAAAGACCACGCAGTACTGTACCCAGTTCTGGAATGTGCTTACAATGTGCTTATCATGCCAGAAGGAACTACTGCAGATAATTCAGAAAATAACAGCATCATAATTTTAAGGACTGAAAAACATAACTTAAGAGTCCCAGAGAAAGCTATCAAAATGCAACCTCTCAGCTGCAACCAAGCCACACCTAAGCATTTACTTAAAAAACAAAAAGTTGATAATAGAAGACAGACAATTCTGCCTTCGATTTTGCAGACAAATGTGTAAAATGATCCAAGTGCTGAAAGTTGAAAAAAAAACCCAGACACATTTAGCAGCAAGGTTATTCATCATGTTTTACTTGCTTTAAAGACTGCAAGGATAATTAGACACCTAAACAAGATCAAGCCTTGGGTTTTTTTGTTTGGGTTGTTTGGTTTTGGGCTTTGTTTGTTTGTTTGAAACTAAGTGGAGATTTATTATTTGACTGTCCCCGTCGTGTGTCCCCCCCCAAGGTTAGAGGAACAATTTTTGGACTCGAAACAAGGATTAAATTTTGAGAATTCCTACGATTAGAATAAAGGCTCATTAAGTTCCCTTGAAGATCTCTGAAAACTGGTATCCATAATCTTTACTGCAGTTAAGGTCAGGCTCTGGTAAGTGAGGTATGATACAGGGCATTCCAGAGTTTCTCTACCACAAGCATAGCAAAATAAAGAGTTTCAGTTGGTTTTGGAATGAAATACTACACTTTTTGAAGACAAATGTCATTTTCTTTGTCCAAAGGAAACAACATGGCAATGTATTCCTTCCTTTAAAAGATGGCCATTTGCAACAGTTTTTCATATCTATCTCCCAGATCTCATATGTTCTTCATCTGCTACAGGCGTACACACAACTAAAATCATCTTATCCAATTAGGAGAAAGCAGAGTTTTGAAACTTATTTCAGAGAATCTTGATAATATTGAGTTAAGTAAGACAGAAATATCTGGCAGCTGTGGTCTCAAGGTGATGTTTTTTGTAAGATCTTGCTTGTTTCCCCTAACCTCCTTCCCAGCATAATCTCTTTCCTACTCATGCTGAAAAGAACCACTGTTCTGGAAGGAAGTGTGCTTCTTGTGTTTACTATAGAGAAATGACAGAGAAAAGCTGGAGAAATGGATACGCATGACAGGATGCAAATATTATTGTATCAATAATGCTTTTGCTATAGTTCAATTTATACCATTGTCTATCACATAGATAATCATCATAAAATCATCATTTCAAATCAGTGTATCAGAACTCAAGGAAAAAAAAAAAAAAGGACCGTACGGACCAAAGATAAATGGGAAGGCTGAGTTTTCTTAAATGGTACTTACACCGAGAGCAGCTTGGTAGGTAACTTCTGATGGGAAGGTAAATGAAGGCCCTGTTGTGACTGGGCTGCTAGGAGGTGGAGTCACAATTAACCCTGTAGTACCGATATGAACCTGTCAAAAAAAAAAACCCAGCAGGGTCAGTTCTGAGTAGTTTAATAACAGCTGGTTTTGACACAGCTGCAAGCTTCACGGTCAAAATCACCAGTACTCTACTATCTGTAACTTTAGACTAGAACTGATTTTTTGTTAGATACTTATACAAACAATATTGGATCACACTGCTCACTTTTTTTTTTTCCTCACATTTCAGAAACTTTGGAGATGTATTGAACTAGCAATGTGAAACACACTTTTACCAATGTCAGTTTTCTTTTTTTTCCATAAAAAGCTGTCAGATCCCAAAGACATGCAAATAAAACATATTTACTAGCTCATGTAAAATGACACCAACACTTCTTAGTCTCCATTAATATCTCTTCTCGCAAAGTGTAATCTCTATGTGAAACAGACAATTGTTCACTAACCAATGTAGCTTGTAACTAAAAGCTTTGAAGAAACAGGAGATTAAAAAATAAATAAAGCTAGATAAATATTTCTGCTTATCACAATCTGATTAATATGGTATATTTCTGGAATTCATGCAATTTTCAAGTTGAATTTACCTTTTACTTGCAGGCAATTTATTAATATCCAATATTATATTCAATTTAGAAAAAACCCAAGAAATTAAATCACTCCAGTTTCTAGTTTCCACAGTTTAATAAAAATTTTTGTGGCACTTAAGAAATTAACAACTGTGAAAAAAATTAGCTTACAAGACCAAAAATATTTGCTAGCATTGTATAAGAAGTGTTCTAAAATGTTTGCCTTAAATGCTCTCATGTTGGAAGATAAATTTCATGAAAGCGTACATTAATATTAATTACATATAATTAATAATTTGAAGTAAGTACTCTGACAAGATCAGAAGCCTTATAGTAATTTTTTAAAAAATACACACATGATTTATATTTTATTTCATGTAAATTACCTGAGAAGGGGCACTACAGGAAAGTCCTGTCAGCTCACTTATGCGGGCTGCTGCGGTTGGGTTGCTGGAGCTGATGAGGACAGGAGGACTAATTTCCATTGAGTGGCGATTCTGAGAAGACTGTGAAGACTTGTTGGACATAGTGAGGGAGGTAAAAGAGTGCCGTTTTTTGGTGTTTTTCTTAGTATCGGTGTGCTTTTGGGTTGAATTGTTGTGGGCTGCCCCAGAGGTACCTTCTCCAGAGTCAATAGCAGAACCTGAGGGCTTATCCAATTCTATCAGCTGTTTGGCTGCTGTGTTAAACTACAAAAGATAGTCACACATTAGTAATTTTTTATTTATAAAAATCACCTGAATATAAAGAAAAAATCTATTTTCCTTTTATTCATAATATAATAGAATTTAAACCATGCAACTTAAAACTGTGACATACTGACCTACTCTACAAATTAGTCATTACAGAGTGACAAGCCTTTCGCTACAAACTCAACACACCTACTGTTGGGCTGGTGTGGACTACTCATCAGGGGTAAAATTTCAATCAAGGAAAGACCCTATGCTCTAGTCCAGACATGGCTTAATTCAGCAATTTCCACTGCCTGTGTTATCTAGAAGTCAGACTAAATCACAGCGATCCCCTTTGACCTTATAAAAATCTCTATTATAAAATTTCTTGAATGTTCATTTCATTTTAAGCCTTTTTTGTTTTGTTTGTATGACAAGCCCACACCTTTGCATGTGGGCTCTTGAAGACATTCCTCCTACTATATCTTGGTATGTATGCACATATCTTTAACACTACGAGTAGTAAAAAACAGGCTTCCTAAATGCAGATTTAAGAACATAGTAGGATAGACTAAATATCCAGCTATACCAGTATACTGCCTGACAACACATAGCTACACAAGCATAGGACAGTAAAGGGAGAATAGAAACACATATTGGCAATTCTGTGGAAATATCTTCTCAGCTTCTGAATTTTCTAATGCACAGGTAGCATCTCTATACCTAGGAACCCTCAAATGGATTTTTCTTTTTTTAAGCTTATCTAATGAATTTTTGTTCACAATGAAATTTTCTATTTGTTAATTTGTTACAACAATATTATATTAGATGCAAACAAATGTTTCCTTTCCAATGAAGAAATAGAGACTCCCACACATTTTCTTCTTAGAACGAAATGTAAGCTATGTAGGGGAGGGGGCGCAAAACAAAATACAACCCCCCCTACATTTTTCACAAACCCTTTATTTCCAGAAGATCTTATTTATATTTTAGAGCTATTGGAAATAATAATGTCAGAACTCTCATTTATTCATGAGCTGAAGTAACACCAGCACGGGTTTTCTGAACAAGTTAACTAATGTTAGTATGTATCACTAAATATGAATACTGTTACTCGGGTAAGTGTAGCAAATTATGAAGAAGGGAAAAATCTTTTCTGAAGAACATCAGGATGAAAGAATGAAATTAATTACTGTGGAAGTAAGATTTCTATTTCTTCAGCATATTATTTCTTCTATTTATTTCACCCATTTTTCCACAAGTCTTGAGATACGTCCTATGCTCATGAAGAGTTTTAAAGCAGTATTTTACCCCATCAAAACTTTGCTAGACAAAAACCACGTCATTAATCATGACAGCATCAACACTGATTTAAACGCAGCTCCCACAAAACAACAAGAGTTTATACCGTGAACACTTTCCTATATCTGAGGACAAGTAGATATATATAAAGTGGTACAAAAGAATAAAGAATATATTTTTTTAATATAGAAAAAGTTTTCAAGTGGTATTTGAAAGATGAGATCTGGAAGGAAATTCCATACACATACACAAAAAATAAGACTGAAAAAGTTCAAAACTAGAACTACTGGAACAATAAGGAGTTGACATAAAAACCTACTAGGATGCAACAGCAGGAAAATTAAAATTATGAAATGCTCAAAGAGGAAGAACTACCTAGAACATACTGCAGTTGAAGAGGGGCATAATGGGGGATTTGAAAAAGGATATGATGATGAGAATGTAGAATTTCTTCCTAAATGTTGTTACTGTTGTCTCATACAATGGCTGCAACCACTTCTATTCTTACCTAATCTACTCCCTTATTTAGCAAATAGCCTGTTCACAAATAACACAGATCAGAGAAAGAAAAGCAGTACTCATTTCTAAAACAAGAACTACCTAATCGGAAAAGTTAAGGGATCACTCAGGAATAAAAAAACAAAAACAAAAACAAAAGCCACTCTGCTAAAAGCACCCTGAGGTACCTGTTACACCTAATTATGTTTGTTTACCTCCTGAAGCTATTAATGCCTGCAGAATCTGGTTATTCTATACAGTGAATAACCTATTAGAGACAAGTTAAGGCTTGCCCATGGGATTGATTCAAGACCAATTCAAACATAAGCAACATACCGAGCTTTCTTATGTAGAGAAGCAAGCACAAGACAGTAGCATGAACCTAAACATGGAAGTGAACCGATTACTGGGCTTTTCTTAGAAGCAACCTGAGGACAGCAATAGTTGCAGGATATTTTGCAGAGCACAGTTTCCTTCTTCCTTGAGAAGAGAAATGAAGAACTTGCATGCATTCTCCAATGAAATGGCTAGCAACCATTCAAGGTCACCATGGGAATGCATCCCACTCATGCTATGAAGTGTTTCAATACAGCATTCCCTTCTGCAACAAATACCCCGGTATCTATTGCCACATTTTCTACGTCAGTCATTTTCCTGAACAGACGTATTTGAACCGAAGCTTCTTTAACTTTTACATTTATTCTGTTTTTCCACTCAACAAAAGCTTTGCTGTAACAGGTAGCCTGAAATCCAATTCCCCTTCCTATCAAAACTGAGAAAACAGAACAACTTCCCAAATGGGGGCAAGGCAGAGGGGCCGGCTGAGCCGCATTGCAGTGCTGCAGTAGGGGATGAGGCCAGCACACAGGTTTCCGCCTGCTTGCAGCCATCTGGAGAAATTACCAAGTAGACTACCGTGCAAGATCTATTTCAAGTCTCTTATAACTGTGCTTTACTGTACTTATTTTACAGATGAATTCAGGTGTTCTTCACTCACATATAGACAGTTGGAATTCAAATATCATCACTTTCTGAAATTAAGTGAAAATACCATCTTCTCCCTCAAACGATCTTTCTATTCACATTCATCCAAAGTTTTTATTGACGCAATTTTACTACATCACCATACGTCAAGGAGTTATTTTTCCACGTTAGCAACACTATTGTTAGCCAAATTCCAATTTCTAGACATTTCATTTTCACATATATTTGGAAACAAAGGAGTAAAGTCTAAGTAGAACTAAAGCAAACATTGTCCTTATCTGATATTATTATTTTTGCTAAATATCATTCTGGACAACAGGTAATAGCTTAGAAACCTAAATGCAGCTTTGCAATTAAAGTTTTGGAACAAATATGATTTGTCCAAACCAACGGAAGAATCATTTTGCAAATCTTAAACAGATCACAGTCATGAGCAAAACTGCATTTATATTGATTTTTGAAACAAATGAAATAGTTCTATATTGCAGATTTTGTTAGGGAAATTAAAACTACGATGCTCAGAAGTTGTCACTGTAATGATAACATTGAGATTATCACATTCAAATATAGTGGGGATTAGACTATTATTTTCTACTCAGAATTAACAATTCTACTCAATGTGGCGTAATATACAACATTCACTTTTTGCATAAATTTTCTGTTTTAAGTTCTGGGCAGGCAAAACAGTCAAAAAGTAGAGGAAAGTTTCCATAAAAGGTTTTATCTTATTCGTCTTGAGTTAGTATTGTTACAAAAGTCTGATTTTTTTTTTTCCTAAGCAGGTTAAATCAGATCAAATCATCTACCAGTGACAGAAAACGTTTAGCCTAGTAAGTACAACATTAAAAAGACCATGCTAGAAATCCAGCCAAAAATCCGATCTAAAACGTATAGACACAATAAAAAAATAAGTATGTTTTGAAACACTCCTGTTTGGTACAGGAAGAGATGCTAATAAAAAACCCCAACCTGACACACTAGGTATATAAAATCTTATGTTCCCATTGATTAAAATTGTGTTAACTGATGGATATGAAATGACAATGAACTTAAAATTCTACTACAGTGAACATTTTAGATCATTTGGAGGTTTTTTCCTTACATTTCTGTGAGATTGTTTATAAATAAAGCTAGAGGAGCTGCATTAATACAAAGGTGTTTCCCAGTTGTTCATGTTAACTTGGGAAAACAAAAGCTGTCATTATTTTCTACTGACATTTTGATTGAAAAGTGATTCATTTTCCCTGATTTTTCTTTTTCTATTCTGGGCATTTATATTTTTCTAGTTGTTCTGTGAGTGCTGAATAACCTGTAAAAATTTAAATACTTTTTAGATTTGGAGAGTCTTTACTAAGTGTTAAACCACATCAAAATGTCAAATTTGAGGTCTTTCTAAGAAATTTATACTGTAGCCAGAACTGTACTCTATGTAGAAAAATTCTAATAATATCTGTTTAGTTCTGATTAATCTTTTTTTTTGCAACAGAGATAAACATAAGTGTAACAAACTTAACCATGCAGTTTCTAGACTCACTGCATTTTATTTTGTCACTGTACAAGAACCTGGTTGACCTGCTTTTAATGCAAGCACATTGAAATTCCATCAGTCAGAAGTCTAGTAATTTAGGTATGTTAATCAGGTCTTACTCTAGTAAAACTAAAGGATTTGTTTGGTTTTAGCACTTCTTAGAAAACAGAATTTCATTTTTTGTAATGTTTGCATTACTGATTTTTCATTTGCAGATAGAAGTAATTATTTCATAGTGCTATGTGTCTACAGATAAAGATGTAATGTTTTGTGAGTCAGTTAACAAACTATATTTTTAATGGAATCACTATTAAAATTCTTCTCAAAATGTTTTCAGTCTTAGCTTTTATTATTACCACAAATTTAATAACTGAAAATGATATAAAATAATAGAGCAGACTAGCAAACATTGGATCATTAAATGTTCCTCCAGGTAAAAAGCTGTCCTCAAATATAATCAGTTTTTCATTGACTTCAACGTATCTAAAATTTTATCCTGTGACCTCATCATACAAGAAATATCGCAAGTATCAGACTTATACTACATAATAAACATCACAGACTACACTCATTTGAAAGTTAACAACTTCAGAAAATCTCCAGTAAATGCAGCTAATAATTCACATTTTTTTAAAAAAGGGAAAAAAAGGATGTGGACTAAGATACACAAGGCAAAGATATGTCTGTCATTACAACAAAAATAGGCAATGATTACAGGATTGGGAAATATAACTAATAATACCATATAAAAATACCTCAAAAAACATTAATTACTTCTCATCTTTGGTGTCTTTAATAGTGACATAGGTAAGAATGGTTTGATATACTTGTTTGTATTAACTGTCTGTATATTTTCCAGAACAATAGTTATACAATCTCAGAAAACAGGTATTTAAAAATTCAAATTGGTAAGTTTTCTGCATATCTCACTGCTCTTCACCACAGCACGTCTTTTTGGTTTAGTATATACTGAAAAAACCCACCTATCTAATCTGAAGTATCTCTTTGGGTATTAGTTATCATTCTAGATTTCCCGTATCATTTTAGTGGGGATTTGCGACTGTGTACACAAGTGCTTGTGCTTGTTCCTAAAGGGTTAACTGAAGATACATTTTCTTAGTTGACGGAATTTGTCTGAAAACATCAACCATGAAATATATTTTGTGACCGAGTATCATTTTTACATAATTTTTTTCAAGAGTATATCTCCATTTTGCCAACTTTTGTAGAGGTGGAAAGGGAGTTGTTAGCTAAATAGTTAGCCCAAGTGGCAGCCCTAGGAAAGGGCTTTTTCTAACTCGGCTAAGTTCAGTGATTTATTTTTAAAAAGCACCACAAAAAGCTTTACTGGCTGAACTGAAGGGGCAGTTAATTGCAAGGAGCTAGGAATGAATAGCCAGGGGCAAGAACTTCTTAAATTGGCTTTTAAAAACTTCTTAAACTGAAGCCAGATTTGCACTAAGCAGGTTGAAACCCTTTTGGTTTTGTTGTTGTTTTTCAGTCATGTGAAATTTTCTATCCCCAGATATACAGATCCTTACATCAACATATAAAAATGAATATACATATTTTCCCTTTTAAAAAGAATAAATTCTATGTTGGCTGAACACAGTAATCTTTTAAAAAGTTCCCATCTCATCAGGGCATTCAGAAATTGAATTAATAAAACCTGACTTGATTATTAGTATGGTTACACGTTTCTTCTGTGACCTGAGGTACATATTTCTCATCCCACAGGTAATGTGAAAATACTTTTTTCTTTCATCGTTCTGCCGCATTTATTTAAATAAAATCTTGTCAATGCAAGAAGTGTATCTTACCAAGTATCCATAGCATACCTATCAGAAAAAGACAAACACTGTTCCAAACCTCTATATATTTCTGTAATAAAAATTTTAATAATCATTGTTGCAGCTGTACACACTGTTCTTAATCACCTATGTCTTTCTGTATAGAAGATACAGCTTTCAACTCTTAAACCTTACCTTAAAAGGTTGGGGAAACTTTCTCAACTGCTACCTCTCACTGTATATTGTTGCATCACATATGAGAAATGCAGGAAGATACATAAGATTCTATATAAGGGTCTGTTGGATGTAACAGTCAATGCTTTACCTGCTTAACAACAGCCTTTATTCTTTGACTTTCTAGTTATGCTAATTTGGTTTTGGGAAGCAGACATTAGGGACAGTGCAAAGCTTACCATTCCTCTGACTTGCTGACTGCTTCATTTTGCGGTCAAGTGTGGTTTGTGATTGACTGCATTGACTCCAGTATTAACAAGAAAACACAGTGACTGCCTCCAAGCACTCTCATTCCAATTCCATTCAATGAAAATAGGTATCAAACAGCTAAGTAAAAATCACTGGTTCTGCTGTTGAGGTCATTAACTTTCCCAAACTAAGCACACAGATCTTACATTATTTTAGGTCTAAGGCTATTTATATCTCAGGCGATTTTAGAATCATCACCTGTACTGATTATTTGTCTGTTTAGAAAATGAAATTCACAGTGGACACAACCCTGCTGAGGGCCCAACTTTACTCACCTCAACATATGAAATTGGAAATATTCCTATCTTGTCAGCCAGCATTCCTTCTGCCCAGTTTTCATCCACACGGCGAATTACAGTCAGAACATCATCCTGTGTGAACATGCAGTGATTATGTCTCCCAGCTCTAATTAAACTAATTTAATTTCCCTCCATAATGCACGGGTAATCAGAGAAGGCGGTACACGGACAAGAACCACAGAGTAGGCACTCTGTAACAGGAACATGCTGCTTTGGGGGTTGAAGTCGGTTCCAGCCATTCCTCTTCCTATTTTGTCAGAGTTCAGCTAACTGTCCACAGCTAATCTCAGCCATCTGACTTTGTCCTTAGTGCCAGATTTCCTGCCATGTTCGGTCCATGGTATTCATCAGCCCCCCTTTAAGTCACTGGCATTAATCAACAGAACTGCAATCTTTTTCCTTCTCAACTGACCCATTACCTAATCTTCCCTAGATGTTGCTTTTCTGCTTAAGTACTTAAGAACACTGGTAAATGATATGATTCTTTCACATCTACATGGAGCATTTGGATTAGATATGGTTTTGAGAAGGTCACATAAAAACAGGATTTACATGGACATTAAACATTGCTCTCACTTATACTGAGTTATGTAATTGTTTCATATGCAAGTTAAAATATTTAGAAACATATGCTTACTCAAGCGAGACCAGATTTAAAAAAAAAAAAACAGTCTGCCAACAAGTTAATCAAAATATGCAAGCTAGTGCCAATCATCCTCAACAGTATTGCTGTTCTGTGTTGTAATAACCGTTGTCTGTCCAGATGTTAATATCTTTCTTTTTTAGAATTTTAGCCATCCTTTTCATTTTTAATAGGCAAGGGTAGAAAAGTGATTAGTTCACATTTGATCTTGCAACATTTTCGTGCAATTTGATAAACTAAAGAATAAGAAACTGAAAAAAAAGAACAGCTCTGATTCCTGTTAAAACTCTGTATCATTATATGCCTTGCAAGACAGAAAATTAATTACAATAGAAACAATATAAGAAGAAACATCATATTTCCCAGAAGGCAAGTAGTAATATGATAGAATGACACAGTTTAGTAGTACTTTGTGTCTAGTATCTAGATCCTAAAAATGTTGCTTACTGAATGCAAAGCTGAAAATAGTACCAACTTGAATAATTTAAAATGAGTGTTTCTTTAGAAGATGGAACACTTTTAATTCATAACATAGGTTATTTCTCATAAATTAAGAACATTACTACTGCAATTATGAAAAACTGCATTCTCAAAAATAAAACCTCAGAGAAATTATATGTAATTTAGGAAGAGAAGGAAGGCAAAACTAATCAACATAGGAGAAATACCTGCAGAATTACTTGCTCTTTTCATATTTGTGTAGCTCCATTAAAAAAATGCAGGAAAGACTACAGAACAGTCTTATTATTTCTTATTCAATTGAATGAAATCATTAAAAGAAAATAATAATTATATTCTGGTTTTACCTTTGCAAATGGTAAACAGTCTTTATCTGCTTCCTTGTCTTTTACTTCAAAGTCATAAAGTGCTTTGCACTGAGGTGGAGGTTGAGGTAAAGGTTTAATAATCTGAACAAAATTGGTAGGAAAAAAGCCATGGATGCCATTGACTTCTCCATGATACCAATTTTCATCCACCTGTCGACGCAAAATGATGATGTCCCCTTTACTGAATTTAAGATCTCCAGGTTCTTTTCCCTCGTAGTTATACAATGCTTTGGCACATGGTAACTGAGGTACACCCTAAAGAAGAAGAAAAGAAAGCACTAGAATTAGGTAAATAGTAGTAAATACAATTTGTATTACATTCTTTGGGAAACTATGAATGAAAGTGTATAAAACTGCAAAGTAAAATTATACACAATAGAATTATTTTATTGCAGTGATTCTACTGATTTTAGCCAAACACGTAGGAAGAGCTTCAGTTCTATATAGTCTTAACATCCCCCTAAATTTCATGATGATTTTCAGTAATGGTACAATGTGGATCGACAAAAGACAGGCAAAAACTGTAATACCTTAACCCTCATGTACTAATTCACGAAGTTTAAACATTAAAAAAACAAAACAAAACAAACTAGAAAGTATCCTGACCACCTGAGATTGGACAGAAGAATGCTGCAAGAAACTATAGCACTAGAATAACAAATTTGCTATAAGACCTTTAAGGCATGTTTTCTGCCTTTCTTATTATTTTCCTCAACTTATTTCATGGGCACAGAATGCTACGGATGAGGACGTAAGGGAGGTGTTTTCCAGCTTCAAAAACAAGTGTCACTTCATTAAAGGTGAGATATTTCATCCTGGAACAACCCTTCTAATTTAATTATTTATTTTAAAACCCAGATAAAAAGAGTTACTGGAAAAAAATCTGTTGAAGGTGTGTATCGTTGGGTTTTCTACACTTGATTCCTCCATAATATCTGAAAACTACAGGTCATTGGTGCTGCTCTTGAATGCATGTCAGAAGGGTTACAATATAATACTGTATCATCCTCCCTTATATAGACCACAGGTATTATTTTTTAATTGCTCAGTCTGTGCCTCCACATTTTGCAAGAGTGAGCCATAAAACTCTACAACTTTAGTATTAGGGCTGCTGCCTTCAAAACTCTCTTTTCTCTCCAACTTTAGATTCCTAGAGGAGAGCTCACCCCCTTAATGATGTAAACAGCAGTAACCTGCATTAGTAAGACAGTCTTTCCATAGCAAAGACAGCATTTATAGTCAACTAGAGCACAGTATTTCACATCTTTAATGCTATCCCTTACAGAAAAGGCAAATTTTAATGAAATTCAATGCTGACAATATTATTCGCCACATCTACCCCATGGTACGTCTCTCCTCTCAAGTATTCTATCAGTTCCAATTGTAAATTGGAGTGGACTTGCAATAATATCTCAAGAGGTACACATACAATGCAAGGAAATTCCCAGAAGGAATTACCACTTCAAGTCTGTCTCATTGGTCAGAAGAAAGTGTGCTTGATAATTTGTTTCACATTTAACACTTCAAATTCTGTCTTTCAATATAATCCAATTTGTTTGGACATCTTTAATTTTTGTGTATGATTTTATAAACAGATTAATGATTTCATGAAGGGATAAACAATATCTTAAAGATTAGCTTATTTAATAATTTTCTTTCCATACCAAAGTAAAACCATATGTATATACACAGGTACAGATGAGTATGATTTACATATGAATACAAGAAAATCACAGTTCATTCTATTGCATCTAGGATGGGTACTAAAACTATTATATTAGCAGGATCCATGCAATTGGTCACAAAACCCAGTGATCTTCAAACCGAAGCAAACAGTATTTTTCTTCATGATCACACTTAACTGCATCAGTGCAGAATGTAAACACTACTAGCATACTCTGTATAAACCTGGATAGGGAAAAAGACTAAGAAGACATCAACTAGAGAATTTGTGGGCCCCAACTGACTGACGGGGAAATTCATGGCCACAATAGAAGAATTAAAAAATATTGTATGTATATATTTTTAGTCCTGTGTGCTCTCTGCAGAGTAAACAGACAGAATGACGGACGGAGTCAGTGTAGATGTAGCAAGGACAAGTGCAGAGAGAGAACTGGGGGGGGACAGGGCAGGTTGGAAGCAAAAAGAAACACACCTCTACACAAGAGAGGAAACACTGCTTGCTTATCCATTTCCACCCCCCTAACAAACCAACCAACCAAAAAACTTACAGCCCTTCAGGGACTGCGAGCCAAAGAATTACTTGGTAGAAAAAGGGCCCCAAGCAATTATGGCTACTACAAGACATACGCATCTCTCTTGCACGGGAAGGAATAGCTGGAGTTCTCCCAGGAATCACCCCGTTGACCTGGGAGAAAGCTTTCTATGGCCCTGTACTGAGGAAGAACTTTAAGACTGCTGTGTGTATGAAATAGAGTTGGAAAACAAATCTTTTTAAAAACAAACAAAACCAAAACAAACCAGGAGTGCCAGCACAGCAGATCATGGCAAAGTGATCAAATCCATCAATTAGTCATCATTTAATTGTTAGGAACTCAGTATCGCATTTATAGAGTTTATCACAAAGCCTCCCACGAACAAACCTTCTTCACTCAAATGTACAAACATCTGTTTATATTTTATAGGAAGTTCCTTTCCCAGTGTATAGGTTGAGTTTCTGCAAAGCTTGTTTCCCACGTTAAATAAAAACGGTTCCAGTCCATAATTTCAAACAGAACAAAGTACAACAAAACACACTTAGTTCTCAGTCAGACTGCCAGGGATTAAAGAGAAACGGTTAAACGACTCGGAAGAGAAGTGAAGCAAATGCCTTTTCCTTCTGTCCCAGGGGGAGGATGAAGCCAGAAGGAGCGGGTGCGATGGGGAGTGCCGTTCAGTTCTCGGGGATCTGGTACCAAGGGCACTAGAGCAGCATCTTCACATTCCTCCTCCGAGAAACCTGGCAACCTGGGAGCCGCGGCTCATGGCCGGTGCCTTCCGGGCCACTGCGGTTAGCAGCCTTGGGCAGCTTCGGCCCCCCTTCTGCCTCTACCCGCTGTTCACCAGGAGAGAAGGCCATGAGGATACGCCGAGCCGGAGTTTACATTTCACTCCCTGTCTCTCACTTGGCTAAACATGAAAGGCAGGCTTTGGAAGAAAAACTTTGCAGCCTACCCTTAGGTTCACAGCTGCCATTTACCCTGCCAGCTCTTTGAGAAAGCAACAACAACCAAAAAAAACCCCCAAAAACCAAACCCCCAGACAAAAACCATTTTAGGAAATTAAAATATGAAACTCAGAAAGACTCCACACAAAATAGGTTTCTTAGAATTATTTCCTCAGTCCTTATGCAAAATCCTTACACAAAAATATTTGAACATCTCATGCTACTGCTGACATACAAACTGTTTAAATTCATGTTTAGCTAAGGCATGGATATACATACATGTCACATGCCAGATTCCTTTAAAGAAAATAAAATTAATAATATATGATGACATCAAAACAAATGGCTTAACAAGAATATGAAAAAATGCATATGCATTCATATATATGAGGCTCAGGTCCCTCAGATTTCTTCTCCCAACCCAGATATTTTGTCTTAGAAACCTACAGAATTCGCTTACAATTTTCCTCTTTGGATTTATACTTTGTCTTCACTCACCTTATTTCAAACTTTACTCTTATTTTTTTAACGGACAATATGCAACTGTATGTATTTTTCATGAGCTTAAGCCAAGACAAACTTATGCCTGCACAGAAACATGAGATCTGATCTCCTCTTAAAAAGGAGTTTCTGTGGCAGAAGCCCAAATGTAAATATGCTTACACTGGCATAAAACAGCGTTCATTGTGTAACTTACTGCACTTGGAGAACCAGCATAAGCTAAAGTAGCAAAAATAGTAAATCCCCTCCCAAGGAAATGAATGGAACAGATACTGGGTCATCTGCATCTCTGTTTCCTTCCAAGCCTCCCCGGCTGTGGTGCTGCTCATTATCATTTTTCCAAGCAAGCAAGGCATTCCCTGTTCTCCAGCTGTGAGACTGGGATGTGGCCTGGGCTTCCCTGTGAACCAGTTGAACTTACCCCGAGTATCTGTGCCGTTTTCACCTGTTTGAGGTTCTCAGACACTGAGTGTCTTCAAGAGGCCAGGAAGTCTTCTTTTTACAGAAGTACTGTTTATGTTAGTAGTGGGACAGACAAAAAAGATTCCTGAAACTGTCTACATGCACAACCAAAGCACTATCAGCCTCCAAAAAAGCTGGCCTGCTCAGACACCTCAGCAGCAGTTTTTATGCCTAGCTTTCCCAAACAACTTCTGCCTTTCTTTAAAGAAAATCTAAAAACTGGAAGTTACTATCATTTTGATCCATGTTATAAGAGGATCTTTAATAATTATCAGTTATGTGCAATTTTCTTGCAAGTGAAGACAGAAAAATTATTTTTCTTCATCTATTTGTTTATTTTCTTTCCATGCAGTTCCTAAATCAAACCAAGTCACATTAATAACCGGGACAAGATGAGAAACTATTACAAAATATCTCCAACTACACAGCAATTTTAAGTACAGTAACTCTGGTGCTACAGAGGCGCTTTTACCAGTCTAACTTTTTTTTCCCAAAGAACCAGTACTGTAAAACATACTTGGTTGCCAGTGAAAGTTGCCCTTACATAAGGAAAGGAGCTTGTTAATATGCTGCAGCCAACTTGTTTGCAAGGCAGATTTGGGTCAAGTGGGTTCTTCATGCGTACATTCTCCAGCAGATACAGGTATACCCAAGATTTCCTCTTCAGACTCCTAGTCATTCAAACATTTTGAATGACAATATTGCTTCTTTTAATCTTCTAGTTCATTCTCTTTCATATTGCTGCCTTCTTGACTCAAATCTTTCAAATGCATCCTTTTTATTACATTTATTGATGTGTATTTTAGCTTTCTTGCTTTCTTTGGCCTTTACCAAGCTGTCCAGTCCCCCATGCAAGAACATCCCGTTTTGCACCTATACTTTTTTCAGGTCTCTTTCATCTTGCTGGCTCCAATGCTCATTTTCAAGTCTTAATTTAAAGCCATCTGATCTGTCTAGTTCCATTTTCTTTGTTTCAGCCTCCTTTGTTCCTTCTGTACCTGCATTTAAATTTTCACGTATTTTGAGACACAGAGTTTATAAGAATACTCCACTGAAGACCTTCTTAAACTGCCTATATTAAAAGATGTGTTTCCTTCAGTAGGATTGCCTTCTAAAGGAAGGAAACATGCTCCCTGTGTTAAGCTATAGATACTCAGTTTTGCAGAACACGCCAACCTAGAGGCAATAACATTTGAAACTAAGTCTCCCTGTTTCTTTTTGAGTTCCAGAACACAAAGTGTCTCCATAATCCAAGAAGAATGTTAAAAGCTGGCTCCCAGCATTTATTTTTCTCATCTAAGGAACAATACAAACGTGGTCAGATTTGCTCAAAGAAAGGTTAACTGAAGTGTTATTAATCTGTATCTGACACCAAATTATTAGTGGCATCAATTTTACATACTTCTACCATAAGAACTATCTTGGAAGACTGCAGAGATCATCAGTGCAAATGAAATTATTTCTAGTTAAAGCACCTCTGAGGTTCTTGCTATCTGAATGATAAAAATGTAAGATATTTTAAGTCAGGAGGCTGTTATCAAGTTGCCAGTATGCTGTAAAAACCATAAAACCAAACCTTTGGTATCATCTGATATGAATTACTATTGCTCTACTGAATACAGTAAACCAGTATTTTTTTATATGACAGTTCACTACATTAGGGAAGTAATTGTTGTTAATGTTGTCAAGTACATGAATTTCTATTAGTTTCTAATGATATAGTTGTACTAAATCTCATGCTTCTCAGCACACAAAATAAATAACCAAACATTTGACTTAAAAGAGTAAAAAATTTGCAGTTGTTTTGAAATGCCATATTCAAATATGGTTAGTCACAGCTTGGTACAGATTTTTATTTTAATAGAAGTTGTGCATTGAGAGGAAACTAGCTAGCCAGGTTACTCTGATTAAAGAGACCAGGCTTGAAACCCATCTGTGTGTAACTTGACTGTGACCTACATAACAATAATAATTTTGAACAAAGATTACTTTAGGAAAAAAATAGGATGCAGGATAAAAAACACAATCAAGCCAACATATTTGTTACACTTTTGGAAAAGCTGAACAACTGCAATCAGTAAAAATTTTAGGTTCTTGATAAATGAAGAAATAGGATCATATTTTTACAATTATTTAATTCAACCATCAAGTTAAAATTTATTTAGTAGACATGCAAAGCTTCTCTGCTACTAGCTAACTACTACAGAATATGGTAAATTTTCTCTAATGCTTATACATAACGCCAGTACTAGCGCTAGATGTAATAGTGTGTGACATATCAGAATACTCTTTATTAATTTCCAGGTTTCAGCCATCTAACGCCGGTTGAAATGCCAAGCACCCGTGGAGCCCTTTGCCCGATCTTTTGAGGACTTTATCAGTTAACTTTGCTCTTGGTAACTTGCAGAAGAACCTCATAGCACAGGCTCAGAGAAACCCTGTATTTTGTAATAGAAGGGTAGCTCCTCTCCTCATGTAAACAATTTTTGTGTGTTCTTTTGAGGTAAACTATCAATGACCTACTTAAAGTGGCCAGTTTATGAAAGTCCTGTTTGCTTCCTCTGTCTTAACAGCTTGTAGAAGAAAACATTTTGGCATTTTTTCTTGTCTGATGTCAAGGAATACATTTAAGGTTGTTTAATATAAGTATAAGCAACTCTCGCCCACAAAGTTGTTTTGAAATTAAAAGCTGGAATACAGGAGAATGAAAGGAATTTAAAAATGCTGCCTTAAGGCCTAAGCAATCAGACTAATAATATGGAAGGTTAGAAAGGGACATTTACAAAGCTTTCCAAAGGCACTTAGCCCAGTCTCTTTCTGTGCAATACCTGTGGTTTTGAAAACTTTTTCTCAAATGAAAAAATGAGTGTCTTCAGAATGCTGCCTTCTTTCCTTTGCCTATCTGAAATGCAAAGTTCTCAGCTACTTACTTTTCTGAGGTTTGTTAAAGAATATTTTGAACACTTTCCACTAAACTAAGCTCTCAAAATAACCAAACAAGTAAGTAAAAAATAGGAAAAAGTAGAAAGAATAAAATAATTATATCCTGCATGTCCCCAAATATTTTAACTGTATGCACTTTTACAGGTTAAAGATTGCTTCTTTCCATGGGCAAAAAAACCAAGAAGTGTGAGAAAACTGCTCTGCACAGGAAAAACTGAGAAGGTAACTTTCAAGATGCAGAAGAGAATTTGGGTCTGTATTCCCATTGATTCTGAAAAGGAAAGCCAATCCATATCAAACAATTTCACTCCAAGTCTTTAAAAACCTTTTGATTAATTGTTTACTAAAGAACCCTTTTGCTTTGAAAAGAATAGATCCTTGTAAGAATCTATGCAAAACTTTAAAGTGTGCATTACGTAGAGCTAAGATGTTTACATAAAATAGTTCTTTCTAAAAGCAATGATTTGCCTTAAAGATCTGCCTTTATAAGCTGTTATACCAACCTCACTGGTCAGTCTGAAAATGCTACTTATCCCCCTAGGTTTTCTCTTGGTATGTTACGACTCACTGGCGTTTGATGTCTCCATCAAACTGTTAATTCTTCCTGTCCCAGTGCCGTTGTACAGCAAATGTGGATCTCCTAATCTCTTTGAGCACGTCAAGTTGATATGCAGCACAAGTTCATTCCATTCCATTTAAACTCTTCTACCAGTGTATTCCATTTTCATGTAATATCACCTATGGCTTCTAAGACCAGAATACTGCATACTCCAAGAAGGAAAAGGAAAGACACCTACCCCTCTTGGCAAGCATATGTCTAGAGGAGCAGTACAATTGTGAGACTGAGTAGTGGAACTTACTAGTCCTACTCCAAACTGCCACTATATCCCTGAAGAAGTCTCAGTGTGGAGTGGGATGTTAAAGTGTATCTAGTATTGCCCAATCACATCCAATTTGTCAACATTAAAAACCCTATGAACACCTAAACCTACAAAGGCAGGTCAACACTAAGTGCTTTGGAAAGTTTTGCTGTTTCCACTTTCTCTACATACACCTATAAAAGTGCAAGAAACTTACCTCACAGGTATTAACTTTATCTTTTTAAAGAACACTTTGGAAAATGGAAAATAGATGCAGTAGATTACTGATCCACTGCTACGCTTTTATTTTTCCAGCCAGCTTGAGAAAAGTGACTTACCTTTATCGTCATAAGGCAGAGACTTTTTTTTCTTGGGGGGGGGGCGGGGGAGGGGAGGAGGGGGGAAGAGAAGAAGTAAAGTGAATCAGAAAAGCGTAGCAAGAAAAGAAGCAAACAAATGAAACAAAAAATCACATAGGATGAAGTATATGAACGTCAAGAGCCTGTCAAAGACCTGGTAAAAGACTTAGAAATAATATGTCTCAAGTAGTTTCCTAAGATATATATCACTGAAGCTGAAAATACAGAACTATTTGACTGTTCAAAATACATAATTGCTAGATAGTACTTATGTGTTTAGCAAGAAGCCTCATTTTGCCTAGTCACCCAGCAAATGCCTTTCGTAACTATTCACTCCCCATCCAAAATCTGTTATGGGAAGCATGACAACTTTCCTGTGCTGATACAGATTCTTAAATATCACTTGCTTTTTTTGCTTATTTGTTATATGAACATAAAATCACAAAACAGTAACTACAGAAGAGGCAAAAAAACTCCCCCTGAAAACTACCAGGATACGGACCACATCTGAGTGTTAAAACTCCTTCCCAAAATTCATTCTTACCTGGCTATTGTGAATCCTTCCCTTTTCACTCTTCCTTTTAGTTTCCTCATAAACTGGAAGTTGCACATCTTTGGCATCCTTTTGCTGCTGCCTAAATTCATACTTATCCTTCTAATACAGTTATTTGGAATGTACTCTCCCTGTCAAAAGCCATATATGCAATTGCTTAAACAGCCAAATAATTAAATTCCCAAGCAAGATGTGTGCCAGTCTGAGCTCCAAGACCAGATTAAATAGAAATTTTCATGTAAACTCAGAATACTCTTCTTTCCCATTGGCTTCATGGGAGACAGCTAGAGATGCCACAGACCTTTTCATACCCTTCCACAAACAAATAAAGCATCAATAACTGCAACTGTTACCATTTGAAATCTGCCCTACTAACTGAACCACCATCTTACCTTATAACAACTTTTATCAGTCGCCAGAGAGAAAAAAAAAATGTTAATTCAACAAAACGTTCCCAAAATAACATCTTGCTGTAATCTATATAATCAGTATGACAGACATACTGTACATGACAGTTGGTGAGAATTTCTGCAGCATATGTAGTAGTTAAAGATATAGGGATACAGTCAGCAGCAATCTCAGACAAAGGCACCATCTTGCAATGCTAAGAAACATCTCCCTTCTTTTGTTTAATACAGTCTCTTCTTTTTTTTTTTTAATGCACTAACACAAAACCTCACTGCATTAGAAAGAAATAAAAGGGAGTCTACATAACCCCATAGGGTATTGCTAACACCTAGAGAAGATCCATTATTAACGTGATACCACTAAGTTGTGCTATGCTGGAGTAGTGGTAAGAAACAAATAGAAGTATCTATGTCGTCTACCAGTCTTAACATGGCTAATCAGAACACATATCTTCTCTTTCATTTTTGCATTAAGCATAAGCCGTCAATATTGGAAAAGCAGATCTATTTTAAAAATTCTCTCACAAATCTACACTTTGTAATGCCACTTTACAAATCACTTTACAAAACACATTCTGTTTGCTCACTTAAAAAAAAGTTAATCTATGTAGTGCAGAAGACTGGAACATTTGGCTTATCAATGAAGCACTGGAACACAGGAGGTCCTGTGCCTACTTCAGGGAGCTGATATTTTAACACAAGTATCAAAAGCTCCAGAGGGTTTATCAACAATGTAAAAATTTAAGAGTAATGCTCTGTATTGTTCTAAAGGTTTTTATACTTTGAAAATGAACGTAAACAAGCTTCCCTCACTGTGATGTGAAAATGAGTATGTTTACTTGTTGCACCAAAAAAAGGAGAGGGAATTCCAGGTGAGAAGACAGATTGAAAAAAACTGAAAAGAATAAATGAGAAATGAGATTGCTAAGAGCAAACTCTTACTGCGCTTTGAAGGTGAGGAGTTTGAACATGATACAGAAGGAGCAAAGCCAGCAAATAACTCTGAAAAAGGGAGTGACTTGGTAAGATTACTCTTGGTGAGATTAGCATGAAGAAACGTTCCTTTAATCTCTCAAATACTTTGCTGCCAAAAATTGGGCAATGGGAAAACACAGTTGCAAATGAAGAGGTTGCTGCATTTTTTGATGAAACCTATCAAGGTTGACAGGCGTGACTTTTTATCTGAGTATGGTTTGCTTTCCATTATGATCAAGTGTTAATGTATTCCCCGCCAAAACAGTGTAAGGTCTAAAATTAAAACGACCCTGTCAATGATATTTAAAAAAGAGAGTAACCACACACAGCAATCCTATTTAAATTTGATTTTTAAAATCTGAGATAGCATCTGACATTCCACTACCTGCTGAGAAAGTGTTTTTAGGTTTATTTTCTGTCACTTTCACTATTTTGTTAATGTTCAGGTGCTTGTCCAACCTTCTGGATGAACATATCACTGTCACACATCCTTCTCAGGTATTCCCTGCAAACTCTTGTTGCCAGGATCAGGAGGGCCTTTCGCTAAGCTTGATTTGGGACTGGTACTGTGTCCTCCTTCTCCTGAAACCCCCTCACTCCCTTGAAATTCTTTCAGGGTCAGTTTAATTCCTTTAATATCTTGACTTCAAACAGCCCCTTGCCTATTGCGGAAAAGAAAAGGTGCTAATTTTAACTGTCACTGTAGTATACACAAATATACGTCTGCTACACCCACAGAGTAAATGACAAACTCCATTTGCTATTTATTTTTACTTATTCTTTAAATTTTTCATGCCTCAAAGCTTCCTGGAATATATATTCTACTTCCAAAACATTTTTATGGTACTCTACTTGAAGCAGCTGGTCGGCCTTTTGAAAAGGCAACTAATCCTAGCCGAAATTATGCATTTTTTTTCCAAGATAAATGTTCCTGTATGCTCTTTACTATAACAAAAGAGCTGAGTGAGCCAGAAGAATGCTACGCTAACATTTATCTCTTGTCCGGTGACAAGCTGGAGTTTGCAACTCTGGTTATTTCAGCCAGACTGTAAAAGTAGACAAACAGCCTGGCGCACATCAGCTTTCTGCTCAGTGGAGTACTGCTAGAACTGGCTGGAACCCATAATGCCTACAGAGAGTACTGTGCTTCACATTTCATATTGCTCAAATGAATACATTTTAGCATAAAAGTATTAGTGGAGAAAACAAAACCGATCCGCATGTCTCTATCGGGTCTGAATTGGTACGTAGCCATTTCCTAGCCATACCGCGCACCACCACGCTCCCCTCTGCTGTCACTGTACCTTTACAAGTCCTTCCCGCCGGCCTCCATAACCTCCCGGGCCTCCCTTCTGCCTGAGCTTTGACTTTCTTAACCCCATACCGACATACTCAGCGTTCCTAAGTTCCTCCAGCGTCATCCATCCCCACGTCCACATTCCCTAAGCTTCCTTTCTGCAAGGGAGCTCAGCGAGGAGCTCCCCATTCGGCCGGCCCGGCCTTCCCACCCCAGCACCCCCCACCTCCAGCCGTCCCCGTCCCTGACGATGAATTGGCTCTCCTGGGGCCTGACGTTACTCTGCCGCTTAACCGGCAAACAGATTTCCAGCAATATGTGACTACCTCTCTGTAAGTAGTGCAGAAATCCATATTCCACCCGTTTATGCTAGTTAATTAGCCCCTTATTCCATTAAGAGTTACCACTACTTAAGCAAGGTGTCAAAACTCAGTTACTCCAGCAGATCTTTGCCAAGTTTTCTCCCAAATTGCACAGCCCTAGACTGTCCTTCACTGTACAGGAGTGCTTTAATTTTTACAAAAACTACCAGATCGAATACAGCAAAATCTCTCATTACTGTAATTCCACCATCAGAGGCAGGGAGAGTTGCATAAGGAGTACACAAAGTAGAACTAGGTATTTCAGGATAGACAGGAAAGGGAAAGGATTTTCCATTTTGCTTTCAAATGCAGTTGTTTATCCAAAAGGTCTGGTTTGTTTTCAAGCATGACAGGTGAACAAGGGTTAGAAATGCTAGGCAATATGAGGCTTACATTGAAAGGATAACCTGTTCACCTCTCAGTATTTTACTACAGAAAAACTACCAGAACTTAGGTCCAGGGAGGTCTCGTTGGTCTGTGTTTCCTCACAGCAGTTCTACTCCTCTAGTCCACTTGCACTGCTGACATTATATTACTAGTTGGTTACAACAAACCAAACAGATTTCACCATCCCACAGAAACTAGAAGCATTTAAACTACCTAAATGAATGGTCTTTCAGCAACTGTGTTTGCATTCACCTCGGAAAGAACAGGAAATTTGAAAGTAACAAGTTGATCATTACTATGCTGTTGTAAATCAGATTAAATCTCTCTGTTTACAGATTATTTCATCAGGTAATCTTCCCCCATCTTTTTTGTATTTGGTAGACAGTGCCTCAAAATGGTAAGCTTTGAGTATTATATACAGACAGCTGCTTCTTTAGAGTAGTCCTTCAAAATACACATCCTTTCTACTTCAAACAACAATTTAATAGCAATTCTATCCTGTTGTCATATGCGTTTTCCTAAAAGCCCTTTGCCTCTCCAAATGTTATGAGAACTTTGTAGTCATTTTGTAAAACAACATCTGAAGTATCTCTTGGACTTGTACCACAATTTACCAGTCTCTCTATTTATGAAAAACAAGTTTATACAAGGTTTGGGTTTTTTTTTACTCTCAAGTATTTGGAAAAGTTAAGGAAGGTAATTTTTTCCATTTGTCTATGATATAAACACAAAAGAAACAATGCATTCTTTTATCCAGTTCAATGAAAATGACCATATTCCTTCCCCAACAAAGGGAGGTTATTTATATTTTATACTATTAACTGTCTCAGATCTGCTCATAGTTTTCATTTATGTGTTCATGCCATAAATTAAAATACATACTTCTATATAATGATTATAAACAAGTAGCTATATGTATGACAAAGTTTAATAAGTAGTATATTCTCATACATATTTTTTTCATTTTGGAGCAGTCTTAAAGTATATGAACTGCACTACTCTTTCGTGAAACTAAAATGGAAGATGTGCTCCAACAGTGATTTGCTGTTCCAACATTCCCTGGAATTAGAGTCGAGTCCGCTCAAAGTATTACCTCTGAAAAAATACAGGCTGTGGCCACCAGGTCCTCAGCACGCACTGTTTTCCTTCTGTGGATCCATTCCCACTGCCAATTACTTGCTAATATAGATACAGCCAAAGTTTTCCCAACCTGAAGTAGTTTTTAGTCCTCTGGTTGTGAAATGTGATACATACCATATCTCAATGTTTTCTTTGAAATAATTAAAACAGTTCTCATTCCAGTCAGGTTAATCCCACTAAAAGTTTATTCCATGAAAATTAATTTCATGATACCCAGAGAGATTTTTTCCAAAACCTGCCTCCTACGGATAGTAAAACTGCTCAGATAAAATCACTAACAAGAAGGAGGGACTAGGTATCAGAAACTCTTTTGTAGGAGATAGTAAGCTCTTCCATGGGGCTGAGACCATGCACTTCTTAAGCAATTTTAACTTCTAAAACTTTAAGAAGCCTGTAACCTCCTACTGCATAAGGACCTCCTGACTTTGAGACTCCATACTAAGCAAATTAATAATCACCTACTTACATTAACAGGGAATGCACAAAATAATTATGTTCCACAAATAAATTCTCAAGAACAACTTACAAGAAGTACAACTTTCTCATTTAGATAAAAAAGTATTTTAATTATGCGGTTCAATCGTAATGTGTTATTATGGGAAAGCACTGCTTTGGAGCCAAGAGTTAAGAATCAGATAGGATAATGAAAGGCTGACGGCTCTTTAATTCTCTCTCTTAACTATTCATGCTACTAAACTGGTTGAGATATATTTGGAAAGCAGAATTCAGTCATCCTGCTTCAGAACTCTCTGATTCAGACTGCCGCAAGGCCTGATGGAAGACAACTCCTTCAGCAGGATATTCAAATAAACTGAAACTCCACCGCTTTTTGTCACCTTGGTAGCACAGCTTGTACCTTAAGGCCCACCACCAATGGAGCTGGTTTTTCTCAGCTCTTGTATGAGATTGTACCTCATTTATACAGAATCAAACTCATGCAGTTAAAAGAAACACAAAGTTATAGTAAAACCCCTGCGAACTGCAACTGCATTAACACAGACCTCAGCTTTGTAATTGTTCCACTCAGCGCATTTGTGTGAATTGGTGCTGACACAGAAATACTGTCCTGAATAAAAAGCCCTGAATATATATTCATGGAGGTACAAAACTTGCACATGGTATGACAATGCTGATATTAGGCCAATGTACTTGCCATCGTCACACGCATTCAACTTTCCTGCAGGGTAAACACTCTTCAACCCACTGACTTTAGCTCAAAGTGAAACACAGTATCTTGTAAGCAACAAACCCCACCATGTTTCTCCTAGCTGTCCTTCCTGTCAAGTTTTGCTGACATTCCAATTTTTCTCTTTATTCACTCAACTCTGTTCTCTCTTTGTAGGATGGCTGAAGTTTAGGATTTGATGCGACCCCAGACACAGTTTTGGAAAGTATAGAAACACTGATGTATACCATGACACATTCTGTCCAAAATTTGCTGCCTTCAACAAAGCTGGCTTGTAAGTCTGTCCCTATGCTGCCCAAAAGCCTGCATTTAAGGTTGTTTCTAAAGAGCCCATTAAGCCTGCAATGCAGAAAATCATTTTTTCCAGAAAGGCACCAAGTCTTAAACTGAAACATTGACAGATGAACAATTTATCCCTTCCATTAGGAGGTTTCCAGTGGCTTACCATGCTACATAGATTTAGATGCTTCTTAAAGTACTTGTGTAACTCATGGTAACTTTAGCCCATTATTTACCATCACTCTTCTGATTACATAAAGCTGTAATTTGTATTAATTGCTATTCCTTCTTTCCACCACTTGTTATATGAGACTATTTTTGCCAAATTTGTTATTTTTTTCATCTTTGGGAAAGTAACCCTTTTGAATCACCAAACATAAACATCAGGGGTTGCTTATACTGAACATAATTTTCTATGCAACCAATACTTTGTCTTGAACTTCATTATGACAGCTCAAAATGACTGAATACCTGGACTAGGAAATCATACTTCAATCATATTTTATAAGTTTCAACATTTTGTAAAGTAAAATAATTATCTATACATCTATGTTTTTAGAAACTAACATTATGTTAATACAAGCTGCATAAGATCTTCAGAATAAGACTACTGTACATGTCAGTTTGAGACACTTCTTCCCTTATACTACATTAAGTGCTTAAGGAGTAAATAATTCTCTTCTTTTTTAAGTTTTTTAAAAAAATTTATTTAGTGTTGACAGCTAATTACACATAATCTCTCTTTGCTCTCTTCTTCCTTCCAATACTATTTAAGGTCTTCTCACATTTTCCAACAGATTAACTTTTCTCAAGTACAAAGTCACACTGATCCTATTTCATCATCTATATCAATTATGACTCCTGGAGGAGACAGAAGCCAGACTGTAAGAACAAATACAGAGAGCCTGTGAAGGTCTGTTCCTAAATGCATTAAAAATCCTTCCAATACAACAAGCTGTTGTTGACAGCTATCTGCAGGAACTTCAGTTAAAGAAATATATTTCCATTATCCTCTATATTGGAAGCAAACTCTGAGAAGATATTTTGAAATCTGGGATTTGCCAAATCAGAATGGTTACCTTAATGTTACCGTTAATGTTGCTGCACTGCAGCAAAGTAAGATCTCCTCAATATCAAAGAAGGATCGAGTCACATGAGCACAAATTCTGCAGCTCTGCAATATTTACACAGAACTGGCATATGAATACTTACAACTTGTGCCAATTTTCATGTGCTTCCATAATTCAGTCACATTATTCCAGTTTCTGTGACTTTCAGTCTTCTGATTTTAGTACTTATTTCAAAACTCTAGGCTTTACAGTTACTTAAATATACACTCTGATGTATTCACAAATAAATTTAAAACTCTTCTAGCTACGAAAAAAGGCCAAAAAGGTAATGCTGCAATTTCAAAATCTGAAAGTTAAATTACAGTTACCTCCAAACTTGACTTTTTGCTTTTCTTTAAACATGAATTTGGAAGGCGCCCCCTCCTCCCCGCCCCCATCCTGAATGCTTTGAGTGGCTGGTAACAAAGACTAAGTAGGTTTAACATTATTTATGAGACCTGGAGTACAAGAAAGAAACAAGCAAACCACAAACTGCCATGTACCTTTCAAAGCACGCTTTGTCTCCTCTACAGGCAACTCAAATCTTCCCTATTAATAAACTTGACTGAAGTTTTCTCTGGATCCCTTAACAGTCTTTAGATAATTTAGGAAGGAAAGGCCAAAGGAATAACTTTCTGTGATAATGATCGTAACAGGAATCCTTATTTACTAAAATTGTAAGACTTTCCACATGAAACTACTTTTTTCAGTTCCCTGGATTCAATTCACAAACTTTGCAGACTGAGAAGGAAATCTAAATGCAAAAAAAGAAGCCATGGATTTTCTATTTAAACACAGCTTAAGATGCAAAAGCAAGGTTACTACAGCTCTTTTTCCAAAGTATCAAATAAAATGCAAAGGAACAGAATAATTTTTTTTAATAGTATGTTATCTATCATAAATTCTTGACAATGTTAAAAAAATTAAGAATATATAAGGTCTGCATAGAATAAAACTAAAATAATTTCTAAAACACGTCTTCATTTTATATTTACATTTTTTTGGGAACCCCAAGAAAAGTCTCTCATGGTACATATCAGAGCACTTTCCTTGTAACATGTCTCCATTTTGGGTAGGCATTAGTGTGATCATCTTGCAGTACAAACAAAATTCTGCCCTTCAGAAAAAAATGCGTATGACACCACACTGCTTCTAAGTATTCTGCTGTGATGCACGCACACTTCTGCAAACCTCATTTATCACCCATGTATCAGACAAAATATGTTGCAGATTTATTACGTTGCCTAAAGGAAATCAAACCTATTATCTCATTATTCAAGTGTTCAAATTTAATTTTCTTACAGTTTTAAGTCTACAGTAGCAGCTTATATTTAGTTTAAACTTCCAGATGGTCAGAAAATAATTAGTTCTACATAAAAATGGCCGACCTTGTCAAGATGGTGTTTCCAGTGCTCCTTGCATCATGCTATTTTTGTGCTTCCCAAACTTTCAGTTAGGAGTGCTAAATACGTGTTCCTATTTGTTTTTGCAGAGCCACACTGCTCAATAGTTTAGTAGCATAAGGTTTGACAGCTGGCTTTTCCAATTAAATTATTTAGATGTTACGACAGGTCAGACATTGCCTCTCCTCTCCCCTGCTAAAAAAAAAAGGACATTTGTAGGAATGTACTTAAATTGTTTTGTGTGGGTAAACACAGCACTGGCTTAAATGGCCTCTGCAAATATACCACTAACTAGTTACAAGTAAAAGTTTCTCCAGATGTGTAAAATGTAGTACAGTTCAGTTTCCTAAATTCTCTTTGCAGCTGATGAAAGCTTCTGTGTGAAATGCTATTTAAATACAAAAAAACAATTTAAAAAAATTCTTTAGCAATTCAATCTACAGCTGTAACATTGCCCCTAAAATTAACTATAGACAAAAATCTTCTGTTGAAATTCAACATGAGTCTTTGAACATTGTACAGAGGAGCTTAACATAAAAACATATCGAAAGAAACTATTTTGCAAATCAGCATTGTGATCAGCATTGTCATCATTACAAATCAGCATGTATTTCAAAAGCATGTCATTCATTTTTTTTTAAGATATTAAAGACAACAATAATAAAAGCCACACATACTTTGGAAGCTTGTTCTAAACAATAACTGTTATTGTTAACATCTGCTCTAAACACAAGCTAGAATATAAACCTTAATAACGTAGATGAAAACTCCAAGATCCAATCACGACTTTACAAAAAAAAAATCCAATTTGTATGAAATGTTCCATGTCTGCCATGGAGCCAAAGGCAATTTTTAGCTTGGTTACATTTGAAAAGGAATCCCTACGGTCTTGGCCAGCTCCAGTCCCTTCTCTATCAAGCTGCATTAAAACAAGCAGGCACATAAAAAGGCAGAGTGCCACATTAGTGCCATCCTCCACTTGGTTCTCTGTGGCTGCTGGCTGCTCGCTGAGGATATGTATAATTTGACACCAGCTACAGGCATCCCTCTTCCAGCTGGCTGGTAGGGGACACGAGAGCAATAGGGGACACCAACAAACCCCCAATACTGCGGGACCAGTTAACATAGAGGACATGAAGAGGCATCACAGGTCACTGCAGTGTTGGTACAGGTATAAATCTTAGTCTAATGAAAATAAGCAACTTTCTTAACCAGAGGAGACTTCAAGTTGAAATGCCTTTCAAGAAAGTTACACGTGAACAAGTTGGAGAAATAATGTAGATGGTCTTCTACTCTTCCCTAGCCAAAGGAGCAAAGGAACAAAACCAGTTCTTTCTTTCGCTTGGGTTCAGTGGTTTGACTGTTGCAGCTTCTCATTAGCTAATATTCAACATAATCAACACAGACCAATCAGCCAGTAAAGAGAAAATTGCTAGAAAGCAAACATTCAGGAAGGGTACCAAACTAGTAATTACAGCATAACCACAGCATGAGTAATGCACAAACTGAGGCAATGGGATTCACCTGGCCTCTCTAGGAAAAGAAGAGACCCGTACTTCCAGATTACCCTAGCACACACTGACCACTTCGCTTCATTCACTGATGAATGTCCATTACCTTATACCTGCTTTGTTAAATAAAATTATCTACCCTGATAGGGAGTTACAAATCCAGCCTCTCTACAAAAAACCTCCTAGCTGAGAGGGGAAGAGGACAGTGACAAGCAAACCCAACCGCACAAGACAACCATCAAAATCTAGACTGCAGCAGCCCTCTGGCTACCCGAGCAATGACTGTTTCACCTCCCTACAAAGGGGATAAAACACACATCTCCTATCTTAATGCATAACTCACTCATCACACAAAAATAAAGCAAGTCTCAATTTGTGAAATGTGCAACAGGGTGACTATTGAGCATAAGGACTTCTGGCAGGCTGCTCCGATTAGGAGACCTGCCTAGCTTTCAAACTCCATGCTGCACAGTGCCAGGAGGCCTCAACACTCCTGCAGGTCAGAAAAATTAGGAGCAACTCATTATTTAGCTAGCTCTTAGTAAGGACCAGGACTACCCACATACTGCCATGTAAAAGCTCACCTTACAGTTTCTGGTACAAACCACATCGTATTGACTTTAGCTTGGTATGTGTTCTCAAGCTGTATCAAGACTTTAAATTTAGTCAGTCATACACGTGAAATCATTTACTGCTTCTTCTGTTACCTTCCGTTACGTCAACATGGCTTCACAGCCAATGAAGCAGGCTTACATCCTAAAAATACCAGACAGACTGTAATGGCCGCATCTAGAATCCTTCCAAATGGCCTAAATCCTTCCAATCCAAACTATTCTATGATTCCATGTCTTATCATGCCAATGAACTTCAACAACAAGCACACGAAAGCCTATACTTAAAATCTTATATATAAGATATACTTACAGTCTTCTACAAGAATTGACTGTTTTCTCCCACTCAAAATGCCCCTTTAGAGAAAAATCTCACATCAAGAGGAGGAGGGCAAAGGATCCCAGTCTAGTTTCTCTTCAAAGAGGTCATCATCTATCAGGTCATCCACAACACAAAGTTTAGATTTTCCAAAAATGCAGCTGATATTTTGGAACACATAATGTATTAAACTACTTGATTTACATAACCATAGACAGATTATTTTCCCATTACATCACCCCTGAAAGGTCATTTTAATGATACTTCTTTATGCTTCATATTGCATTAACAAAGGTTCAACTAAAAAGCCTACTGAAAGTTAGCTTTTTTCTCCTTAGATGAGATTTTGACACCCAAGTTAGCCCAGTAAGAACTCAAAGTTGAATTATTGAGCCTTGTTTTACTGCATACTCTAATTAAATTATGCCAATATATATAATGCTAATATATTTTCTCAACTTTAATCCTCTGAGATTATATCAGTAAAATATAAAGTTAAAAGAAAAATAAGTCAGAACAACTTTGAATATATTTGGACTGTATAAAATAAAACAGAACAAAGTTCTACCTCTCTCCAGCCAGTTTACCAACATGTTAATTTTTAAAATTTTTTTATATTTACACATAGACAGAGGTCATAATACAAAAAGATTTGCTTGTAAATCTGAATATAGCAGTTGAGAAGTTAAGTTTTGTCTTTTAACACTAGAAATTGAAGAAATCTGCACTTTTTCAAGAGCTTTAAAACTCTACAAATTATTTCAAGCAACAAGATCCTTGTCGTATGGCTGTTTCGTGCTTAGTAGATGAAAAATTATATCTATCTGTAACTCCATTTAAGTACCTGTACTATCACTGTGACTGCAAGTGCAAGCCAAACTCTCTCCCTGTCATGTCCTTGCCACAAGTGGTTAACCCTGGCATAGTTAATTACTTTGCAGGTTAAGAGTTTTCTACTTCTCCAGTCTTCAATTTTATCTTTTATTCTCCATAAAATTAACAGTTCTTTCCAAAGTCTTCCAGTAAGAATAACTTTTCTTTATACCCCATCCTGATGAAACTTCCAAAAAATGCAATGCAATAAAAAAGGAAACTATTAAACTTCTAAAACTGTTAGTTTAACCCTCTACATTTTAAGGTGTGGATTAACCCCCCAATTTCTTTTTTTTTTTTTTTTGGTAACATTTCCCGAACAAATTCTTAAAGTGATGTTTTGGTGTTTGGTTTTTTTTTTACTGTATACAGCAATTAGTTTATTCCTGCAAAGACAATATACCTGCATCATTAACTCTCCAAACATTAGCTGATCCCTATTTCCTTGCATTTATTACTACCTACAACTATTATTTATTTAAATCCGTTGAAACCTTATTTGTTTCCACATACGTAGGTAGATCAAACCAAGTGGAGCAGGGAAAGGCTTTGGACAAGTAGTCTTCCTGAGACTAGAACGAGGCCTCTGAAGAGGCTTCCATAGCACAAGCACTCCATACCCAGACCGACACCTCCCACATCAACTGAGGATCTCCTCAGGGAGTTCAGCAATTCCTCTGATAAAGTAAGTGACAGATTCTAGTCTGCTCAACTGGTCCCTTTCCAGAAGCATCAAAAGCTCGATTTTGCTGTGTTTTGTCCAAAGATGAAGGAGTAGTGATGCCACAGAGCCACATAAACCTGCACTACGAACAGAGAAAGCTTTATGCCAAACAGCATTTTAATTTATTTTATTAAAATATTTACCAAATAAGGAACTTAATCCAGCACTTGAGTAAAGAAACGAAGGATGGGAAAGGAAGTATGGAAAATGAGAAGGTGAAGACAGGAAAGGCACGTGCCATGCAAGTTAGGACATCCCCCCACAAAGTTAATACACTGGTTTTATATTTAAGAGGAAGGGTATCGATAAGACACACTGCAACACAAATTAGGATTTGAATCTAAAGACAACTTTTCTCATTAGCTTCAGAAAGTGTTAGTATTTTGCCTTGGTTACAGATTGAAATACAAATCATGCAAAGGTTTAATAATTTTCATAAACTGGACTGATATGATCCCAGACTTCTGACAGGCAAGTAACTGGCTCAACAAGTGTCATCCCACAGAGGATCTCAGTAGCTCTCCTCCCCCCACCCCCTTTTTACCAAAGGGATAAAAAAAAACCCAGCAGAAATCTGTAAGATATCATGCTTAACTTCATCCATCCAGGCAAGAATGGAAAACTAATAATCAAAAAAAGCCCTCTGGAGACAGAAAAAAAGCAGGTAGTGCAGACATCGTACATTAGCTACTGGTGTCATACCAGGATCTGAAGATGAAAGGCATTTTAGTCAAACAACAAAGCAACCCCTCCAACAATACAGAAAAGCTAGTCTCATTAGTTCATTACTGGAACCAACTTACCTTTAGACACAAGGTAGCTCTTCTACTGTCTCTCCCTTTCAAATACAACTTATCTTAAAAGCCAGTAACATTACACATTCAAGTCCTCCAAGTTAGTAAACGCTGAGCTGAGATTGCCTGCAAAACTTTACATTATGCCTCTATATATGCACCATAATACAGCCTCTAATTACATGATCACTGTTTTAACTTTCTAGAGATGAGACTGTGTTATATTGTTTTCTTATCATTAATCAGTGATCATAAGTCTCTGTGTCTTACTCACTGGACTAACCCAGAATACTAAACTTTCCGTTTCCCTTACTAAGGTTTTAGTTATGTTAAGCACAATAAAGTTATTAATAAATATTCAAAATTGCTTCAGTGAGATTAGGGAGTGGTGTAACTTTCATTTTACAGATAGAGGCAAAAAGTTAACAACCAAAAGTCCTCGTTCCCTTTAGCTGACTTGTTTTGTTCCCTTCTCTCTAGCCCTCCTCTCCAGAACACAGGACACTTAGCTTTGTACTTCAGAGATTCACACAGTAGGTACCAGTGATGACAAACATCAACATGCCAAAACACACTCACTTTTCCATAGAGGGAACTACTGCATATTTATGAACGGATACTGTGTAACAGGTTAATATTGAAATTTGTTTAATTACTAAGTCTGGGGAAAAGAAAGACATCACGCAACACTACTTTAGATGGAATACCTGAAGTACTCAGCTAGCCACCAAGAGACCAAATGATGCTATATCCACAGGTGAACAGAAGGAATGCTCTTCCTTTCCAAATATTCAAGAGCAAAAAAGGTGAGGGGAGCAGTTTTTATCTAGACGCTTGAGACAGTATTTTGATGGGGCCCACCCTAAGTAGTATTGCCATATCAACCTTTGTGTTGTGGTTGTCCAAGGTGAACCAGCTATTAGATTCAATCTTTTCTGACAACAGAGAGAGGCAAAAGCATTGGCCTTTGCAGGAAAACAACATGGTCCCTTCCTTGCATTTCTAGTTTGCAGCATTTTCCTGGCCCTGCCTGCCTGAGTGGACCAGCTAAATAACCACTTAAATACCTTGGAGAAGAAGGAAAGAAGGCTTCCAAGCAATTGCATGATTGAAGTAATGCAAACACAAGTTTTTAGAAAAAAGAATCATTTATATCACATAGGCACATACCATATTATAGAATTTGTCCTTTGCTTTAAGACCTACAACATCTATTCTCTCCTGACTTAGATTTTTAGTTAGCTATAGATGATCTCATATAAATACATCTGGCCCAGGAGAAACCAGCTGCAATATGCAACTTTTACTGACTTAAATTTTTTTTGTTCTTATTCTCTACCCTGCCCTTCCCCAGCAATCTCACTCTTTCCTACCTCAAAATGGACTGAGCTCCACTCCCTCATGTGGGCAACTGAGACTCGATTCAAATATCATGACTGGGCTTATATGCCATCATTATCTGTACTTTCATCAGTACAAACTCAGGTGTAACCTAAACTTTAAAGTCTGAGCACAAAAAGTTAAAAGCTTTGTAACTGTGGTACACTTCCTAGTTGTTAAAAATAATAACAGTAAAATAAAGTGAATGTACACATTTCTCCCCTCATCCTCCACATCCTACCTGAAGGCAAATATCAGTGAAAAACTTTCCTCTGCAAATGTATTTTCCAGTGTTGAATAATCAACAAACTCCAGAAAACTACTGCAGTTAACATTATTAAAAAAAAAAAATTCTATTAAACGAACCATTTAAATTCATTGTGTTAAATACTTTCCCATTCTGACAGAGTATTTTGAAGTCTGACTCATAGTTAGGATTGCAGTATTTGAGGCAGGCAACTGAAAATGGAAAAGCTAATGCCCATCAGCCTAGCTATTTTCTCTATATACTGTTTGTCTATTAGCATTTCAAAGGATCTATGAATTAGAAATCAGCCGTCTCCAGATGTACAGTGGGACTCCGGTTACTCCAAAAAAAAGACAAATTATGTCAGGAAGTCCAAGAAAAACTCATCAGTATTTCAAAAATGTATTTAATGCAATAGTTAATGACTATGTTATTATAGCTTGCAAAATGCTTTTTAAAATCACAAGTGATTTAAAAATGCTCACACTCATTTACACTTATGGCAACGCATACAAACTCATCTTAGAAACTGCTTGTTACTACATGGGTAGTCAGCATCCCTACTACAGCAGATTTTGTGTGTTTTACTATACCCGTTAAAAAAAAACCACCCAAAACCAAAGAAAACTCTTATACTTCTGTTTCTCTAAAAAAAATAAGCAATGTAAGGTTACAGTTTAGAAGTTAGACGGTGTTACCAGAAGCCAGACAGAACATTCATTTCTAGGTGAGCAAGTGCTAGTCCTCATTCATATTTTGGCACAAGCTGGTTCATTAGCAGCTTGACAGTAAAAGCAGAACTGCAGCTTTCTGCAATAAAGACCTACTATGCTATCTGAATACAAAGCATGTTTTGGACACAGCAGAAAAAGGGAATATTTTAACACATGAGTTAGAAAATACACAATTTTCCATTCTGATCCCTCAAAACTTGCAGTTGAATACATTAGAGAAACAAATTTACACAGTTAAAACATAACTAACTTCCTTGGGAATAGGCTTCCGTTCTGCAGATGCATTAGGGGCTTTGAGGCTTAGAAGGAAGCAATTGGAGAATGCTGAAGGTTAGAGTTTGTTTTGTTTTCCTTGAATATTTGTTGCAGGGAATATAGGCTCTTTAGAAGAAATATGCTTTCTTGTTGGCCCTCATTTTTCCCAGCAGACAAAAGCTGCTACTGTCCAGCGTTTAAATGACCTTTGCCCTGCCCTCCTACTTTGTTTCCCTTAGGAATGTCATTCATCCTTTTGTAACACATTGCAACTCATTATTGCCTTATTTTTTCCTGCCACTTTTGTTCTGGTCTTTAAAAGAGAACATATACACTCTTTCAGTCTAAGAAAAAAAAAAAAAATGAAAAGGAAATCGTTAGGACTTGGGAGAATGCTCAGAGACAAATACTCATGTTGTACTGCAACATAATCTGAAGGAGTTTTTACCCATAAACTTACCAAAACTAGTTAGTGACTTAGTGAACTAACCATAGATACAATGAAATACCACATTAAAATACAAAATTTAAGCATATTTCTATTTTCTCTCATTATTTCTTCTTTCTCGTTGCTCCCTTACCTTCATCAACATTTCATCATACATTTGTAAGGCAAAACGGGTTGCTCCCCCCCCATCTCAGACCAACCTATATGTGATCTTCATATACTTACACCTTTCCTTAGGAACTCTGAATTTATTTAGTAGAGACATAACCCTTATCTACACTAATAGAGTTTTCACAACATATTCGCACTGTTGCTATCGCTACTGATACACTGGTACTGAAGAACAAAGGCAGACCTCCCGCTCTCGTAACACACTGATGCAGCTGAGTCAGTATTAGCAGAGACTGAACTTTCTTTAATAGCCACTCCTCATGTATACAGAGGTACAGTAAGTTTCTTTTGAAAATGTCTTTGAAAAAGTACCTGAAAAGAATAATTTTAACTTAATAGTCTAAAATATAAATGACCTTCAATTTCCTCAACTACTATACAAGAATGGTGTTTTCACAGCCAGCAATACAGACTAATAAAGTCTTCCTTGATCACAGTTCTTTGCCCAAGAGTAGTAAAGAACCATCCAAAGTTTACAGGGGAATGGCACCTGCAAAAGCTCAAAATGTTAAATTACCCTAGAACTCCTACATATTAAAACATACTTTGGTAATCAAACCTAACTCAGAAATATATAGAGTGGGGATACAAAGTTTAAAATAAGTGTTTTGAATAATCCTTTTTAAAAATAAATATTACATGCAAACACTTATGAAAAACTTACTGTTACAAAAATGATACAAAACATTATTAACAACACTGTTCACACACTGACAGTTTAGTCAACCCAGTGAGAAAGGCACAATTTAAATCACTGGAAAAAAAAAAAAAAAGGTTTCTAGAGGATGTGGATGAGGAGACACAGAAAAGATTCAAGATTACAACCATCTACTGTGAACCAGCAGCCCTGGAGGGAAAAATGTTTCTTCTCCTTTTCTTTTAGTTCACCAGATACTGTGCTACACGCTAGCAAGAAAAATGAAGTCTTTGTTTCCCCTCTTCCTTTTACTTATAGTTCTGTGGCTCCAAAAGCTTGCAATCTCATGCGATGAAAACTGCCACTGGAAACATTACAACATCATGTCAAATCACACAACGAGGTACTTCCATATCATGTCAAATTGCTCGCTGTGGAAAACCAGAGGCCTCTCTTATAAAAGGATAGCTGATGAGTTGAACGTGGTATTTCATTCTTTATCCTTTTTCTTTTCTGCTTTTTTTCAATCCCACTTAATAACCCAGCTGCCAGTCACCGTACCACCCACCAGTAAGAGGGTTTCACATAACTGTGTTAGCTGGTTCCTGCTGCCGAAGCTAACATTGGGATTTAAAACAGGCCCTCCTGCAATCCATCCCTCAATTCAGAAATTCTCAACTTCTGCAAACAAATAGGTGCAAAGATCAGCCCAAATCATTTACAGCTTTGCCAACTCGTTCCTCATTCCTCAGGCTGAAACCCTGTTTAGCAGAGCTGCTCTTCTTGTCGGCCTTCCAGCTGCCTGCTGGGATGAGCAATATTTACCATCTTACTCTTCAATCAGAGGGCAACAAATAACAGCACCAGTTAAAAGGGGACTGATTCCCATTCCGACAGGACTATTTGAACTACTGTCTTCAGGGGGAAAATTCAAATAGCCTCCTACATACTCACCAAAACTCGACATAAGAATAGCTTTCATCTTCTAGATGCAACAGTGAAAAAGCTCCAGCCACTTCAGAGGAGAAGCAGTCAACAGCCTAACAGCGTGCGTCTTCTCTATAGCCCAGCTGCTAGCAGCACAGAAACCTGCTCTGCCATGAGTTTTCTTTCTGGAAAACTGTTCGGCATTTTAATGCTGTAACACAACAACGTGTGAGTCACTCTCTTCGAGGGTATCGTTTCATTTCAGATTAATAGGAACGAAGGAAAAATTACATTTTACAGTTACAGCCTTAAATTTCATGTTTATACGTGAACATTTGGGATTAGATGCACACAGGCCTAAATGCTTGGAGAACAGTGTAAAGCATATGTAGGACGATGGTTCGGGGGTGATTATACCCACTCCTACAACTAAAGACATCTCTGCCTAGCTGGTGAAAATTTAAGTTGTAGTCCTTTTTCCAGCATGGAGATGAGGGAGGACTAAATTCCTTTTAAATAATACTGCTTTTACAAGTTGATATGGCTTGCACATTGTGATAGCCTTCAATCAAAAATTATTAAAAAAAAAAAAAATTCTTTTCTGCACAACCCCATGTGTAAGGTCATATATCCACAATCCGTCAGACAAATAGTAATTCTAATCATATTTAGTGTGATTTGAACTGCACTCCATTTTTAGATTGCAAGAACTATAGACAATTATAGTTTTCTCCTTAAAGTATCACATCTATTCTAACTACCTCTAACAAAAGGCTTTTGGCTACCACCAGACGACAAATAACATAAACTAAAACCACAAGAATGTCTAATTAAGAAGAACTAGAAAATGATGGAACTTGCTTCGGTTTGCTTTATTCCTTTACTAAAACGGGTACTTTTTTGAAGCAAAATGCTGGGCAGAAGTAAAAATAAAGTGTATTGTGTCAGGCCATTTTACAATAATTAACAAACTGAAACTTAAAAAAAGAACCAAAAAAGTCAACCTACTTTAGACTTGCCTGCTGGAAGTCCCCAATACTTAGGAAACAAGTCTGCTTTTGAAGGACAAGATGATAGTATGAGGCACACAGCTGATAGAGTGTACACTTTTCCCATGGTTCAATGAAGAATAAATTTGAAGAAAAAAATGTTAATTTTTAAATTTCTTAATTCAAATGTGAAATGTACCTAAAAAAAAGTAGTCAAATGTGGGGGTCATTGAAAAGGTTTTCACAGAATACAGAAATTTCTGATTTTGGTGATTTAGGGGCTTTACTTCAAGCAGCAAATGAGCTTAAAAAAAATGCACTCAGTTTAAACAAAAATATTGGAGGCCACAGTTCATGGTTTACACTTTCTGTAACAAAATTTGCATACAGCAACCCAAAACATTTGCTCCTATTCCTATGTTAGATATTTGTAGTTACTCGTAATAGCATGAGATGCTAATAGTTCGACTTCAAATAAGAAGAGCAAAACCTCTGAATTTTATCAGTTGCGATTATTAGTAATGACAGGTCATAGTGCTTCTTGTGCTTTCTCTGATCGCTTGAGCGAAATTTGATAGCATCTTTAACACCATACTTTGAAACAATGCATACATTCAGACTTTTAGGAAAGATTATACTATAGAATTTTTACAACTAACGTGGTAATGTACACAATTGGTTATTTCAACTCTTTCTGTTCCATAGGATAAAACTTTCTGTATTTAAACTCCAGATTGCATTAACTAGCCCACAATAAAGCATCAAGCTCTGTGGGTAAATCATGCTTATTACTGATTAATTGAAGAAAATCTGGCCTTCAAAAAAGCACCATGCCAAGGAAAAAAAATCCTATTTTTATGAATGGTAGCAAACCAGTTCGAAGAAACCTGTATATCTACAACATATCTTAGGAAACACTCATTATAAAGTTGAAGTCATACAGCCAAATTCTCAAAAAGATCAAGAAATTAACAGGCAGAGAAGTCTGATTATCTTCTATTATGTATTATAACATGTAGAAAACTTAACATTGAAACTTGGGTAATCTGTTTTCAAATTTTTACTGCTACTGTAAGGTTCTATACTTAATGCACCACATGCTCTGCAGTTACTATGTACTTCTCATGTGACTGATTAAGGTTTTATCAATCTAAGCACAGTAAATCAAAACACATGTGTATCCAAATTTTTAAAAACTGTATTATAAGATGACATAATGCAAGTAATTAAGGATTGCACATGAAACAGGCTAAAGACAAGACTGTATTCCAGTTTAATTACAACTTTCTGAGGTGAATACTCAACCGCATATTAGTAAAGCTGTACACATACAGCTAGAATAAGAAAAAGACCATTTTTCTGTTTACTGAATATATAATAGAAATACTTAAACATTAATTAAAAAAAACATTCACAAACACAGCACCCTACACAGTTAATCTAATTTATGCTATAAAAATCTGATTTATATTGCTATAATCTACAGGGGTTTTGTAACCAATTTTGCCAAGACTTGCCTATGTTCTTTTAATATTCTGCTTGCCATTGGGAAATTTCTATTCATTCCATTTCATCAGTACAATGATTTCCATTTCAACAAGTGTGTAGATACAATCTTTAAAAACTCATTTATGAGTAAGCAACCTTAATTTCTTGTGTTACAGAGTTCAAGAGCAACATATATCATCTGAAAAATACCACACAATATTCTAGCATAAACACCATCAATATGCAGTACTTCCATGTTTGAGATTTCTTATCTATTACACCCACAAAGGAGATCTTAATGTGTTAGAAACTAAATGTTTTCTAAGTATACAAATTATATGTGCTCATTTCATTAAAAAACAGGATATGCAGGGTTTTTTGAATGACAAATATCAAATAGAAAACACATCTGCTCCACTTACTACTTGAAAAAATATATTTTAAAAATCAAATTAGGCCTCAAAATACAATTAGAAAAATCGTGTCAAAAAAACAGTTCTACTTCTGTTTGCTACTACTAGTTATCTCATTCACTGCTTTAGCAATGCAAGTCCACTATTGCAATCAGTAATTTACAATTACAGTAACAAATACCTGCTTATGTAAAACTGTACTACTTTTAAGATTTGAGTGTAATAATTTTTTGGTTAAAAGTTTAGCATAAAGAAAGCACTTTTCATGTATTTAATAAATGAAAAATAATTCACTTCAGCAAGCTTTCTGTAAATTACAAAAATTGAGAGATTTAATTGCATAAGCTAGAGAAATGTCTTACTTCTCTTTTAGGGCACCTGGAAGTTCCCTCATTCCAATATCTAAATGCAGCACAACATGATTTCTGACACCTCTCAATCTTAGGTACAAAGTAACTAAACAGTGGACAAAGTTTTGAGAAAAAGAAAAAAGGAAAAAAAAGAAAAAAGGGTATTATATTTATTTCACAGATCAAGAACAAAAGACTAATTCATCCTCTCTGGAAGACATTACTACAGCATCTAAAATGTTATTGCCTCTATTTTCTACTCCACTTTCCTGCTGCAGATTATTGTCCATTTGGCAAGGACAACAGGAAAAAAACCCCATGTGCTATCTCATCAGCAGGCATAGTTCATAACCTGCCGATTAGCCTAAACTGACTTTGTCAGTAACCTTCAGCAGAAGACAGGAGTGATAACAGTTTAAACTGCCACAGATAAACCTGTCAAAGATCATGATTCAGCTCACAGAGAGACTAAGTGATATGTCCAGTGTCATATATTCAACTTAAGAGCTGGAACTTAACAGTCTTAACTACAAGATAGCGTTCATTAACGTATTATTGAGGGCAGAAAATGAAGTTTCTGAATTCATCCTGTAATTTTCAGATTTTTATAAGTGCTTCTGGTCTTTCATTCTTTTCCATAATGTACAACTCCACTAAAGCCTACAAAAAGCTATAAAAACTCCACAGCTTACCTAGAATACTCTCTCTTGCAAGATACAAATTTTATCAAATTCATGCACCACCATATTTTCATATGGCTGGGCTAGGGAGCAACTCTGACCACATGAACCTGAGCTGAAAGAATACTGCTAGATTAATTCTAGAGCTGTGATAAAGTCATGTCATTCAGCAAATTCAGCTGAAGTTGATTTTTTTTCCCCAAAGTAGTACGTTTATTTTGCCTTTCTTTTCAAAAGTACAAGTCCGTCAGCAAAGAAAAAACCAAAACTGATAAATAGTAACCAAAAAAGAAGCAAAACCTTAGCTGTGAATAAACAGAACTGTTATACAACCACCATGTATCCATTGTTGGATACAGCACTAGACAAAGATTAACTTTGCTCAATATTACTCTTTTCACCTGCCCATGAAATAAAAAATGTATTTTTATTTCAATAAACAGACCAAACTATCTAATTTTGTGACATATTTCATCATTTGCTCCAAAAATAAACCACATTTATTCAATACATGTACTTGAGCTTACCACAGCAAAAAGTATACTGGAAATGGTGATTCATCTATATTTGTTTCTCAAACAGTGAAAGAACACAAGAAAAAAGCACCATATAACGATCCTGACCACAATGTGTAGCACTATAGAAGTCCCTAGATGTATGTAAAACCAAAGCATGGGGGGAAATTGCCGATATTGTAGGAAATAGAAGAGTATAGGATAGATAATGTATTAAGAGGTACCTTGTATATGTAACATTGACTGAACACATAAATACACCAATATTTATGAACGTATGACTACATTGACTACTAAATATAGGAGCATACTGAAGTGTTGCTGTGCCTCCACCTTCACACACACACAGAAGTGAAAACAACTTTCTAGTACAACCTATTATTTGTTTGAAAGGAAATAATGGGCTTCAATCATACCTCTGAAAACAACATGCTATTTTCACAGCTTGCTATACTTACTGCAATGGACAGTAAGATAAACTACTCTGATAAGAAAGTTTAGCAGAGAAGGAAAGTTAAAAACCAAACAAGTGATATGTAAAATGCATCTTGACTATGGGAGACAGTCTTCTGAATCACATTCAATCTAACTCTCTTTGTTCCATGCAAATGTACTTGTTGAGAATTACAGGCCTCATCTCCCCATCTGCTGGAAACAGGATCTAAATGGCAATCCAATTCATTAAATATATTTTATAAAGTATTTTGGTATCATAATATAACCTTTCTACTAAGGGCTCAGACTTAAATAGAGAATCCAACAGCAAGAAAAAAAAACAACAGGAAAAAATGGTGATTGTTAAAATGCAGATACAGTCTTAGGTGAAACTTATAAAAGATTATTTCTTGTCCCTCTTCCCCACAAAAAACTAGGGATACTTGCATCACCTCTTTTGTGAAGAAATATAACTTGCCATAAGTTTATCCACCAAGTGAATCGCTAATAAAAATATAAAAATTCTTTTATTTGATAATACCCTACTGTGCCTTTTCAACAGTTCTGTACAGAACATGTACAGTGAAACTAATTTTCAGTATCTTCATTTCACTTACACACTTACTGAAAACAAGAAATATTTATTTTGCCACTGCATAAATTAATACTTCCCTACTACTACTCAAGTCATGCATTTTTAAGAGCCATGTTTAGGTTATGTATTAAGATGTAACATAACCCTGAAATCTTGATGGCTCTTTCCTTATTTATGCCACTTAAGGCTACAATTTAACCTATTGTTCCAGGCTCCTTCATCTATGTATTAATTTATAAATGAGACCATTCCATTCAAGATGAAGGCAGCAGTATAAAATGGTCAATCACTGCCACGCCCCAGAATAATTTAGGGACAGGAACTACAGAATTGCTCATAGCTCGTGTCCCAGTAATTTCCAAAATAATTCCTGAGTCAGAAAGATTACTAAAAGAAGCAATTTCTACAGTAGCTTGGAATCCTAAGCTCTCTAGGCATCTGACACATCAGGTTTTCTTTTACAGGGGATTTCTCCCCCACAAAATTTGTAAGGAAGCTGAACAGTAGCATAGAACATCTTCTTTGTCAATGAATATTTAATCTCACATTATTTTATATTATCCAGTATTGATTTTTAAAATGTTTATAGTAAAACAGGCTTTAAGTCAATTTTGCATATTGAAACTAAAAATTACTGTTGAATACAAATATAGTATCTGAAAGCAAATATAAGTTATCTTAAAAAACTGAGATGGTAAGGTGACTAGAGGCGACTCTTGTTCACCCAGTCAGCATGCTGACACCTCTTTCCCTTCCACTTTCTATTTGAGTTAATCAAATAGATTGATTTTCATTTGGGAAATCCAGATTAATCAAAGTACCAGCAGGCATTCATTTAGAATTTGTTTCCCTAAAACTGTGCCTTCTAAAGTCACTGAGATGTTTTTTAAGAAGCAAAAAAGATAAAACAACCAAAGTTTTAAAAAACCAACAAAAACACTTCTCTCACTGTGAGTGAGGACCTGCTTAACATACAAGTGATTTGATAACATTTGATCTACAATACAGTACTCAGTCTACAGACGATCCTTAGCTATGGCTGTTTCATGCTTTTGTTCCTGATTTAAAATTTTATTTTTTACTACCTTATATCTATTTCAACTGTATTATATCAGAATTTTAGCATATCGCCACCAGTGGCACTTACTAAGCTCACCACATTAAGCATTAAAGCAAACTTCAATTTTACCTTCGAGAAATGAAGGAGAGAATACCATCCCTCGTGCTGATTTGGAGGCATTTGTTATCAAGTAATCCTGAATGTATAAGATCTTCTTGAATCAGAGATGCCTGTCAGCCCTGGTAGCTGCCTTACTCCCTGTTCATTTTCTGCTGACCTTTTGCAATTGAGTCAATCAATTATTATTTTTTTCTGGTGTGACCTGAACAACAGGGTGGAGGTGCCTTACAGCAATTCAGCCTGTAGGTGAGTGGATAGTGCCCACCCTCCAGAAGCAGGAGCAGAAGAGTCTACAGCTCCAGCAACTGAGAATAAAAGATCAATGTATTTTGGGAAGTACTCAAGTCACTGAAATACTGGGTAGGTTTTTTTGCTGTTGTTGTTTTAAGTGACTGCTGTATTTTGGGGGGACTTTTCTGTTTTAAAAGAAAAAAATATTTTTGAAGGAATCATCAACATAACCATTTAACTCTAGTAGAGGACTTCAGACTGTGAATACCGGTGAAATAGTCCTCTACAATTCAGAATTAGCTCCCTCAGCTCTGGAGAGGCAGGATTTCACACATGCTGCTTTTCAGTGCTGCCTATGAGTTACCTGCAGTAGGTCCCTTTTGGAATACCGGTCATTGGGAAACCTAAATCAAAGCTCAGCTATGTGATCAAAGCTGCAGTATCTAGCATCTTAACTGCCAAGTTTTTGTCAGTCTAGCAAAAGACCGTAAGAATATAAACACAATTGGGTCAGACAGCCAAATTTGATGTTGCCCACGTGACTGCAACAACAGGTTTCTGCAGAACAGTGTATGGGATAAACATCTGCCTGCTGCAAAAAACATGCCTAAAATTAGTTTCAGAAAATAGCATTTAAATTAAGATCTCTCACCAATAATTGTCATGGAAAGCACACTGAATTTCAACAGAAGCAAGTGTGGGGGGCAAGGCTTTGATTAATAAACTTTATCACTAAATCTACTACTGTTAAGTCTATACTCACAAAGATTCCACAGCTTATTAACAGTTCTTTCTCATCTCAGCAACATATTAGATTAAGAGACAGATGAACAGCTTACTTTTACTGTTAAAGTGCTAGAGGCTACATTTAGGTTTTGACAGTCACAGCAGTTTCGATATGCCTTGGTGGCACATTTCATTGCAGTGTTATCGTTACAAACTGAAAAATCCAAACACTAAAAGCACACACAGGAAAACACTGGTGGACAGGCTTAGCATTTAATGGTCTTGTCCATTCAAGGATGATTCACTTCAGAGAATCTTCCAGCACAACTTCACTTACAGTAAGAATTTCTCCTAATTTTGCCACCCTTGGTCTAAGCAACATCTAAAGCAGAGTACTGATGCAAGTTCTGGGTTCCAACCCCAGCCAAGAACAGCCTGGGTCATACACTGGTAATAACCTTGGCAGCACACTCCTCTGCTTCTATCACTGCCAATACTAATGAAACAAAACTAAGACGCAAGAGGTTTCTTAGAAACTTGGTGTTAATGCTGCGTGGCTGAACTATCCGTAATGCTTGTACTAATTATTCCTGAGTAGATTAGACCAGAGAGTGCCAAGCAAGCCCAGCAGCCTTTTCTGTGCACAGTCTGCAGGGTGACCAAATTCAAAATTATATTAAATGATTGACACCAACATAAATTGCAACAAAGCTACAAGTTTAAGAATCATTATAGCTATGTTAAGACAATCACTAAAAAAAAACTCAAGCAATAGATAAAAGTAACTTACATAAATAAAAAAATAAGCAAGCGATACATAAAAAGTAGTTTTATTTTAAAAAGGCAAACAGTAAAATACACCCATAAAAATCCAAGTTTTGTGTTTTATGTGAAATATTGCACAGAGTAAATAAAGAACGTGGAAAGAGAACAAAGGGATGATTTCTACACAGCAGCAGTTCAGCTTCCTAGTGCCAACATTTTATGTAGCACATTACAGTCACTTTTATACCCTCATCTGCATGCATCAAGTAGAACAGTTAGTCTTCATCTAGAGCCATAATATAAGTACATACTTGTACTTCTCAATAATAATGTATTTGTACAGCCTCAGTTGTTCTCTCTCCTTGGAGGTAGAAGATTGTGGTTCTATTTTGCTTTTTTAGAAAAGGAAACAAAGGAACATTACACTGCTCAGTGATTCTTTTTAAATACAGATTCACTACAGAGGCTTTTAAACACTTTGTGCTGTAACATAAAGCACACAAAATCTAATCATTTTTTCTACCACCTAGAAAGAACATACCTGAAACTCATTTCTTATTAAGAGAAGAACACTGAATTGGTAAAAGTGAAAGTCTAGATACAATGTGCAAGGTCATCTGAAAAACTGAAGTCAACATATATCTCAATGCAATTTGCTGGTTATTATTTTTAAGGGAATAACATTACACTGATATTACTATTTTTGTTATTTTTCCTTCAAATTCAATAGCAGACATATAAATCCCACAAGATCATAAAGATATAGCTAACCTGAAATGTAATATTCAAGGTTATATATGCTATTAAAGCTGTCTTTTTAAAAGTGATTTAACTTCTGAAAAAAACTTAATTTATGCTTTGATAAATATTAGTCTCTTTCACAACAATAATGCTCCAACATCTGAAAGTTTATCCCAAGAGATACTATTTTCTCATTAAATACAGAAGTCAGAAATGAAGTATTTTCTCCTAAATTAATCTCATCTTTACATTACAGAGGAAAATGAGAAAAGAAATATCACAGCTAAGCCAACACAAACAACAAATGTTATGTTCCCCATCTGATAGTCAAAAAAATAGAGGAAAACCACACTTCAAGCCATACTTAATTTTGTGCTTTCTAGACAAAATATACAGTTGGAATTATTTTATCTCATCAAATCATTCATTGGGGACACAAACAAGGAGATTAAGAAAAAAAGAAAAAGGTGCTATTTCCATAAAAAGTGTCATTAGTACCTGCAACACATGATCCAATGTGTCATGAGACCCAACCACCAAACCACATATGCCTTGGCAGGGATTCCCCTTAACCTCTATTACAGCACTGAAAGGGACAGCAAAACAATTCTCTGGCCCAATGACCCAAGGACTCACCTGGGATGTGGGCAGTTGGATTTTAATCCTTTTTCCAGTGGATATTTTATTTCCACAGAGCAGAACAACTCTGATTTTAGAAAGGGGGCCAAAAGTCTACATGATCAAGCCACTACGATCACCAGTACCAATCTTCACAGTATGTTAAATACTGAAGCAAAGGCTGAATTCCCTTAATTAAGGTGAATCACTAAAGGCAGATTTAATGCATACTGGCAAAATGACAAAACCGAAGAAACACAGGACTTCTGTATCCAATGCTGTTTTTCCAGTGTCTTTTGAAAATGTTGTGTGCAAAGACAAACAAAAACCATAGAGATAAAATAAAGTATTTGTTAGCCCTTGATCTTAATGGCTAGCCAACATTCATAGGGCCTTGCTGGCTTACCTCCATTAGAAAGACAAAATGATAATTCAAAATAGTATTTACCAAGAACATTCATAAAATCATGATTCTCTAAAAAATAACATGACCAAGAAACAGCACCCACATACTTTGCAATTTTTAGTGCTACCAGCAAGTCCTGTCCTCTCTGTTGCCTTGATGGTTCATGCACAGCTCTGGTTCCTTTTTTCCTTCTAACTCTCTCTCAGAAAATCCATTTTTCTTCAGGCACTAACGAATGACCCAGCTCTGGTATTTATGGTCAGTTTTATCAGTCCTCATACAGTAGTCTCCCCTGTTCCAGATTTATTATGCTGATGAGCACCTTTAGCAGCAGCTTCTATCACTTCAGCTACCACACGAACAGTAAGACCAGTGTCCCTCTAATGAAGGATAACTACTGCACTTACTGATTTTTGCCAGATCTGTTTTCATGGAAGCCATTAACACTCTTCTGTATTCCAACAGAATATTTTCCAATGTATATTTTAATAGCAAAGTTCAAAACTGCAATTTTATTTCTATAGCTACAAGACCTTGAAAAGTATAAACACAGTGAGTGTTTATGTAAGACCACTTTGGACAGATTTCTTCCATTAAACTTAATATGCTGAATAGAAGAAAGAAATCTGCAAAAAGTATTCTTTTTTCAGAACACAGCACAAATCAAATGCTATTTCATCCACTGAGTACCGCTACTAAGACATACAGATTTATTTATCCTAATAAAAATCAACTACCTTCTCTGAAAACAAAGCACAGTTTGGCATCTAATGGTATGTTCAGCCTAGACTTCAGTAATTGGAGTCCGCACCCCAAACCAGAGCTCTGCGGTGCTGACAAAGCCCTGCCATTTGATTTCTGTTTGGTGCTGAGTTTGGTGTGCCTTTGTACAAAGCAAGGGGTTTTCCCATAGGTCAGAAAGCCACACTCTACCAAAAGTTTCACTGACTCTACCTCTTTCCCCAAAATGAAACACACAGAAAGAGTGTGAATCTGAGTTTTTAAACACATTCATGCATTCAAACCTAGAAAATCAGTGCATAACTTGATTTCGGCTTATCTAGAATCTTACAAATTCTTACTAATGTTCTAGGTTTGAGCACCAGAGGTATCTGACTTCCCAAGAATTAGATGCTGTTCCTAGGAAGATGTGGGGTCCTAACCTTACATTGTAAATAGCAGTTAGAAGAGAGCGTGCCATGATTTCCTAAACGAGTCTGCAGCCAACATCCAGATCTGAGAGTGAGGTGATCTGTTTAAGCATGAAGAGGATCTCTCCAATATCATAAGGTACCTTACACAAACAAAACTTAAGAATTCCTAGAGGCAACTATTGAACATTTGCTTGAAACACATGATTTGGAATACTCTGCTTTCCATTTACTATAGGCAAGACTAACCAAGCCCAGCCACCAAATATGGTGTGGTTACTGCATACTGGGCTACAAGATTTTTCGAGCTGTAAGACATGTCTAATTACAACGACCAAGTCAGAGCTTCTGTTTGATTCAGATAAACTACCTTGAACTTCAATCTTGCTATGGGCGACTGGGCTTCAATCTGACTATATCTAAGTGAAGCTGCACTGAAATCCCCTTGTAAGCAGATAAAAAATTTCACACACATGGATTTCTTCTGAGGACTGTGCCTCTGAATATTATAAATCCATACCCTTCCATTACTGCAAGGACAAAATTGGATCCAAAATAATTTTATTCCTTCTTTTTTAACCATTTCTGATCTTAACTCTTTATTTGTGAACTGAGCAGTACACTCCAGACAAAAATACACACCCACTTATTTGACAACCACAGCCTGCAAAAACCAACAAACAAGGGCATGAACTTCATCAGCCAATCTATTCATTAACTCTCGTAACTCCCATCAACATAAAAAAATAAGGAATCATGTGGTAAGGATGCCATGTTACATAAAATTTTACTCAGGAGAATATTTTTAAAATGGCATCCAAGTTTGCATGTAAAATTCTGTAATTGCTGCAGGAAAAAAGGGCACAAACACTTCCTGACAGTTGTGCTGTTTTAACTCATACCCCTTTTTTTTCTTGGATTCCTTTAGTGCCAACTCAGAAAATTTGAAACAAGAGTATTACACTAAAAAAAAGTCTCCCTATCAATCAGCAGGTAGTCAATTATGAATATTTCCTATTTAAATGCATTGGAAGTAGTATTTAATATTTTATTATTTTTAAAGAAATAAAGCCACAGAACCTTTGTATGGAGTATATAGAATAACCAGTTCCTCTTCTATGCCATTTAAAATAAATGTTGACCTCTTTTACGCTGTTCCTTTTAAATGTAGGGAGCTGGTAAAATAACAAATAGGGAAGCATAAATGACATCAGCTCCCTGTTGCAAGCAACAAAATTCTGAATTGAATATATGAAGAAGTATGATTTCCTGAGTAAAGAGCATATACCCACAACAGGAGCTGAAGTTAGAAATAAGCTTTCATTGACCCTTATGTTTCTTTCTGGGTTTGGAGGTTTCAGTATGAGAAGATAAACATTTCTGAAAATTGTAAACTGCTTTGGGAATCTGTTTCCAGAAACAGTCCACTAGCTATTCTATTTCTCCACTGAAAAAACAATTCTACTTATTAGTGAAAGATAAACACAAATCTCCCTCACTGAACAAAAATAATGTATTTTGAAAACATAATTCTAGAAAGATAGTTCTCCTTTTAACCATATTACAGAAAGGTGAGCTGCTCCATGGACTGAAAACATACTGAAAATATTCTGTTATTTTGCTTGGAGAAGAACCTGCCCCACAAAATTAATTCTTCTTATCTATCATGACTAAATTCAAAAGAATAGTATGTGAGATCGTAGCCATGGTCTGTAATGCCAGTAGGATGTTTACATCCTTATTTTCAGCTATTACTAACTGAAGGACTACACAAAAGATTGAGGAAACATAGAAGCAAGGTGAAAGAAAATGCTACCAAATCAGGATAGTCACAAATGCTCTTTTTTTTTTCTTCTTCCTTCTTTGAGAGTCTTTTCCAATTTCTAAGCAATTCCTAGGATACTAGCCCACCTTTTCCTATATTCTTTCTGAGTTCATTGAACAGAAGATTTAAATCTGTAGCTTTATTGGTTCTATAAGAACTATGAGAACAGTTTATTAGTAATAAAATTGACATTTTTAGAATCCTGTGAAGAATCTCAAAGTGCTTGAGAGATATGCCAGAAACAATCCTCACAGTCCTGAACAGGAAGTTCTTCAGCCATTTTGGAACTGAAATATTCTAAATGTCACATAGTACATGACACACTATTTCAAAATAAACAATGAAAAATAAAATATACAGTATATTAAAATTAAAATGCACACACACTGGAGGAGAATAGATGGCACGTGAGTCAACACACTTAATTCTTGTTCTCACCTCTTGTCCGGCCAACTCCTCCATATCAAATTTTCTATTTTGATGCTCTCCAAAGCCTTCCTTAAACAACACACTAACTCTTCAACTTGTTCCTCCACCACCTCCTCCTCACCAGGTCTCTAACTCAGTTCTAGTGAGCAGAGAGTCATTTGCTCGATCCGATTTCCTCCTCCATCATTTTTATCCAATCTGTCTGTTGCTATGTTCCAAATCTACTACTACAGTTTGTTTTCTTTCAACATAACCCACTATCCCTCCACTACACTTACTGCTTGACCTTTCGCGTCTTTATCACCCATCAGTATTGAGGTTTCCCTGCTTTTCAGTCATCTCCTCCCAGAAGCCTTCTCCCATCCTTTCAACTAGATGAGTGATTGTTTTCACGCCTCATACTCGCTGTGTGCTCGGCTCTTCTGCCGCCCTCTCCAAACGCAAGGTCACCCTTAGCATCTCCTGGACGCGGCTTGGACCCCACATCCACTTCCTCTGCTTGTACTCTGGTGCTGCGTGAACATGTCTGGCAGGGATCCTCACATTAGGCTCAATTCTTCCACTATAAACTTTTCTTTTTCCTTCCTCCAGCTCCACTACCCCAGGAGCTCTGCTCAGGAGATGGACACAGCTTCAGTTCAATAGGGCTAAAAGGGCCAAAACTGAACAGAAGTAACATGCAGACTGCAGTGGTGGCCAATACAACATTATCTGCATTAATGTTTTTTTAAATTCTGGTCCAGAGACTACTGATCACCTGAAAGATTTTTAAAGATAGCTTGTGAAACAACCACAAAGATGCTTTCAATCTGCATATGCATAATGGCAGGGAAACAGTTATTTTTATTTACCTCATTCTATATTTAAGATTTAACCTTATTTTCTTGGGCTATAAACCAGGCACTAATGCATTAAAAAAAGAAAATATCCTTTATTCCTCCCCATCCCCGCCACCAACTAAACAAAGTAACAGTCCTTTCAACTTTTTCCTCAAACTGTAGATACTGTGGTAGTGTGTCTTATACTCAATGGAAGTTTAGATCAGCATTTCTCAACCTTTCAAAACTCAGTGTAGATATCAACACTTATTTGTGGAAGACCTATATATCTTCTGAAAGATTATCCATTCATCTACTTATTGACTATCCCTGCCCTGCTTAGACCAAAGATCTAAGAGGATTACAGAACTTGGTGGCAAGGCTGAAGGCTTGTTAACTTAATAAGGCTGTGGATTTAAAACTGTGTTAAATTAAACAGGTTTTGAAAATGGCTTAACTCTGCCAGTGTGGATAAGATTTAAGAGTCTCCTCGCAGATCTGTATCTAGCTCATGAAAAAGAAGACCATGTGAGATAGTAGGGCACTGGCATACACGAACAAGTGAAGGTCCACAGACATTCATTTTTCTTTTAGCAAGCTCTCAGCTTCAGAATAAAAGCTTCATCTTCACTCAGAGGCACATTACCACAGCACACTGAATTCATCTTTACTGGATTTGTTTAAAATAAGCTTCTAGAACAGCTATGCCCTATATATGCCAACTCAGATCGTCATCTGATTATCTTTGAATACTTTTCATCTTAACACTTTTTAATCAGTCAGAAGTGCCTCATTCTTCCCCAATTTTTGTATATAAATAAAATGCAGACTATAACCTAAAGAATTAAGATAGCATGGTAATAATCGAAGAGACTTGCTTCAAATTATTCAGTATTGATCCTCTCACTCCTCTGTGCAAGTAAGACTACATTCCCTTTCTTGAGTTCAGCAGCTTGAACATCTGGTAGGAGTGACTACTTTTGTCTTTAACCAGAGCTTTTCAAAAGCTTGTCTTGTAAAATTGTAGTTCACACAAGATAAAACAGTGCTTCAGTTCTTTAAAAAGCTTTTAATGTACATGTATATTTTGAAAGTTTAGGTGCTGAGAAGAGGAAGTCAAGAGAGGTAATATGCATATCCTTCCTTTATAAAAAGGAGAGCAGAGTTACCTCACGTTACTGCAACTCTGATGCCATGAAACAAAATCAGTTTTATTAACAAGGGAACACTAAAGACTGAGGAGTGCTTCAGGTTATGAAGTCCAACAGGACACTCTCTGATGCCTGGCTTATCTTCTGTGCAGCACTTCTTCACTTCAGAGAGGAAGAAAATGATATCTGTATCAATTTTTAAGCAACACTGAAATGCTTACCTTTGATCAAAATGCATTTATGATTAATATCATACTTCCCAGCTAGAAACCGTAAAATTATACTTTGCACATTTACAGAAAATAGAAACAGTCTATATTCAGCTCTGAAGAATCATGCCAACTTGAAAGATAGAAAGAACAGTTAAGCACTAGACCTGACCTTTTAGTTCAATTTAAAACAAACAAACAAAAAACCCCACAAATTTACACCATATTTTAAAAATTATATGCAGAAGGCTGAGCATATCAGCACCATTTCAAATAAAATTACTGTGCGAGAGAGACAGCGCACATACATGTGCACAAGAGACTCTTGTTCTCATTTTTAGATCAGACACATTCTTGCAGGTTCTATTTTTTTTTTATACTTGAGCGTTTAAGTGCTTATACTATAGGTGATGGGGTGGGGAATTAATCAAGGGCCAAATAAGATAGGAACAAAGACCTACACAAGAAATTAAATTACTTAAAATTCTGAAGTGTTCATACTCTTACGCTACAAAAAGTTAACTTTGGATAACAAATCACACGCTTGAGTGCCACAAGTGTCAAATGAGCGTCACAGTCCTAAGCTTCTAAGGGTACAAGGATAAATGATTTCCGTGGTGGATTGCTCATATGTGCCACAGTTAATTTTCATGTACCTAGGAGGCTCAGATTCTGAGACACTTTGGCAACAGTGTCTGTAAATGAAATGTGAACAATTAAGTTTGACTTCTGTGTTTCATTTTCCCCTCAACTGGAGAATCCAAACCTGTATGTTTCCAGGAAACATTGAATGACATTTTAAAGGTATGCATATAAGCATCACATGTCAAATAATTCCAAATACTGGACTCGGTTTCTCTCTTTGGAGTGATTGTCCTTATCTCCAGAGCATCTTCCTGAGTCCCAACAATTTCCTGACTTTAAGAGCATGCAGAAGAGAAAACAGACTTAACTGTTTGCCTCTGTGCTGACCAAGACAAGCTAGGGGCTTTGTGCCCAAACTGCATGGCAGCCCTGGCAATATCTATGGGACAAGAAGATATGAAAGCAGTTATTCAGACGCTCTCAGTGCAGCAAGGCTCTAACTAGGACTAGCCCCGCTGTTTAGTCTGACAATCAGAGGACAGTGCTGCCATCTGCCCCTCTATACTCAGGAAAGATAAGTGCAGAAAAGAGCACTTGGATGGGCAATTCTCCCACCTCAGGGCTGCTCACTTCCTAAAACTAATACAGCTCACCTCAAAGCAGCCATCCTTCATCCAAAAAACCCTGCTCTCTGAAAAGATTCTGACTTGGTGATGTGAAAAGAAATGTGAAGAAACTGAGCTAGTGCACCTGACCCAAGAATTCACTGCTTATTTTCTGAGATGAGCTTTTCTGTCTACTAACAAAGAGGCACTTGACAGGAATTGAGACATAACAGATGCACACTTTACCTTCATGCACAAAGTAACAAGGTGTATATATGAACAGGGCTGACCAGGTGATATTTCATCTTTAATTACTGAGACGCATTCTTGCCCACACTAGGATGTGCAATGATTTAAAGAAAAAAAAAAAAAAAAGGAAACTCTTACACCAAAGAAGGCTAAGCAATACCGTAATATTAACCTACACTTTATGCTCTTAATTCATTTAGCAGATTTAGTCATAAATACCACAAGAGTGTCTGTAGTCCAGATACTTCAACAGAACATTTTCTTTCTTATTGTTTACTTTATGTTTCCTATGTTTGACACAGTCAAGGACAAATTGGACACAAGAGGGAAGAAAAATATATGTTTTCTTTTTCTTGGAAGTACTACACTAAGATCAGAAGCGAGAGAACGTTTGAATAAAGGACAGTGATGGAGCCAAAGAAAAGACTAAGGAAGGTGCGAAGCATATCACAAGGAGAAGGCCAAACGCACTGCAAGGGGAAGTCCACCAAAAGAAAGACAAACAATTGAACATAACAAGTTTCCAGTTTTATTATCACAGCTGCAGTTTCAGGCTTGCTGTTTTCCACAGCTCCTATCTATGCACTAAACACAGGGGTAAGAAGAGGAAGTATCATGTGAAAAAACATTTCACTCAGGTAAAGGAGAGGAGAGGAGATCTGATCCCATCCCAATCAGCCCCTTCAGCTCTTCCTACCGTAAAGGATGTCTATTAAGCCACCAAACAAGAGGTACTCCTTGCAGAAAGCCAGACACTATACATACAGAAACACAGCAATAGCACTACTGACTGACTTTTCTAACCAGACCCATAAAATTGCTTTACATAGGTAGTCCAGGGTATCTGATTTCTGTGGTAATAAGACAAAAATTCAAAGATTTTAATTCTCTTAAAAACAAACAAACAAAAAACCCCAACCTGCTCCCCTTCACAAGCCCATTAAAAGTAAGGGATTTAGACTTCCTTTTTCTGCAGAAGTTTAAATTTTCTGAACAATCAAAGCTTTTTGAGTAGAGCGGTAACCTGTAACTCACTGGCCAAAATAAAGTGGAGAAAAAAAGACACCATTTTATTTCAGGTAGGTGGTTTTAAACAAAACTACAGAAATGGAGGAATATTACTTTGGAAAGTGAAGGGAAATAAAGACAGCCCCCCTCTTTCACCTGAAAACAAAGCAATCGTACAACAGTATCTTCCACTAATACACAAAAAAAAGTGTTTCAGAAACAAAATAAAAAGGGATTTAAGTACCACACTTAAATAATGTAGATTTGTTTTTTAGTTTATAAATCAACTACTTCAAAACCTAATTATTTTCTAAATAAAGGGATTATACTAGTTTTGCAGCTATTTTATCAAGCAGATCAATGTTAGCTGGCAGGTTAAAGATTGCTATCATGATTCAAAGTATGGAATTAAATATTTCTGTACTACCAACAGCATTCACATTAGATATTCTCTTTTTATTCTTTTCAAAACACACTCAAATCTACACACCAATGTGCCAGTCAGATGCAGATCACTTACTCTAGCTGAAGAACGGAACACCAGCTTCCGCAGATTTTTTTTCAGTGTCTGGCTTTTCCTCACTGAGGTACTTATGTGATTCCCTATTAAACATCCAAACAAAACGAAGTCCTTTTAACAATGTAACACCAGGCACTGGACCATCTTTGGTACAGGAAATGGATTATGAACAGCTCTCCAGTAATGTGGAAGTCAATGATTTAAAGAGTGAACAGCAGTATCTACTGACCTCAACTGAGACTGTAGACCCATTGTAAAACACCCTATAGATACATCCAAAATAAAAAGTCAATCTCTGCCCTAGAGTGTATACAGTTTAAATAGCGAGTCAAACAAAGGAAGTACTATCAGTCATATCTGCAGATGGGAAACAGAGGCACAAAGAGCTTTGAATGACTCTCTGCAAGGTTATAAAGGATGTCTGTGGCAGAGCCAAGAACTGAGCCCGGAAGCTCTCAATCCTAGCCCCTTTGGATACGGAGACAATTCTTCCTTTTGCTTATCCTCCATCTCTTTACTTAATTAGTTATCTCTGAGAGGAAACATATTAACAACATGAGAGACAGTCTATTTTCCTTTCATATTTATAATCTCCGTTACATTTTCTGTAGCTTGACATAGCATACAGAAGTGTTACAGAGAAGTAATTAAAATTGTACAAGCAATTGTAAATGTAAAAGCACAATCTGGTATTTCAGAAAGCATTAGAGGAAACAAAAGCACACATACATGATTTAGAGAGACCTCCCAAAATGTTTTCCAATGATCACTCTGGAATATGAATAGCCACCTATCTCCACGTTCACTAATTAAGGTATTTCACATGTCAAAATTGCACCTCTACACTCCTTACATTTTTATACGATGGAATACATGCAGGAATGCATAATTAAAACTACACAGACAACAATAAGATACGGTTTTGTTTCTTTTTTTTTTTTTAATAGGAGGGAAAGCAGATTTTGTACAAATTTGTACACAGACATCAAAAATGAGGTATCATCACGTAATGATTCTCCAGCCTACCATCACAAATACCAATCATAAAACTAACTGCATTAGCCACTGTTTCTTCCATATCTCTACAACCGCTTTTTCCCCCACAGTGGCATACTTTACAATCTGATCTACTATCACAACATGAGCCTCTTCTAAGGGTACCTGACCACCAGGTGTTTACTGACATGACATTTCTGTGTACTGTTTTATTCTGATAACTCTTGTTCAGAGACAATTTAAACATCTGTTCCAATCTACACCTGCTGCCATTCTTGGCAATCCCCAAATTTATTGTCAATCCTGTAATAAAGTTACTGATATATGAATGCAGATTTTCAGTCCCGTTGTTGTTTTCTAATCTAGGAAGTTTCCCTTGACAACTAAGTTCTGCCAGGATCTCAGCAGGCCAACAAGTGCCATGGCTACAACAGTAGCACTTGTTTCAGCTCCTGTCAGGTTTTTGAATCCTCCTAAGTAGTCAAACTGTGCAAACTGCCACCCTGAGCTCTGTTCTCCAGGGTGGTTAGGATAAAAGAAAACCGACTGCTAGCATCCTGCATTGAGTCCAACAGAGAAGCTTGACCTGCTTAAGTCCTCACAGACGAGTAGGTGGCCCGTCATCCCTACTGTCCCAAGTTCTGTGCTGAGTTGAAACACCACAGCAGGGGGGGAAAGAACCTGGCTCCATTTATTTTCCTTTTTGGCATTAAAGCTGCTTCAGCAGTTCCCAGACAAGCCTAGTAGATCCCAAATGACCACTGCTGCACCAGTATGGATGTGGGAATTTAAAATTTTACTGTTGCTTTCCTGTGATACACAAGCATGAGAATGGATCTGTGGGTTTCCACTACAATGCAACACAGCTGAGCATTAGCAGAAACTCACAGACCCACCTCCAGTTTGAGGGTTTTTCTTTCCTCTTCAGTTTAAAAGAATTTATCACAAACATCTCAGATGTTGGCGGTTCTCAATAAAAACCCCCAAAGTTTCAGGAATGCACAGAGCAAGAATTTATTGATGCAGCTAGAAGGCCCCCTTTAAACACCTAAATGAGCATCTTCTCATAGCCTTTAACGTTCCTTTACCCTCTCATTTCAAGAGGACTTCAGCACAAGTGATATCAATAGAGGTCTCTATCCACTTTCCAGAATAAAAACAAGAAAAAAGGGAAAAGCTTTAGGACTTACGCATTGTCTGCACTGTAACATTTCTTGATAACATGTCCCACTGACATACAGTATAATACACTCAAATTACACCATCAGTACTTAGCATAAGCATCAACTCTATTAGGCATGGCCAACTTTTGTGCTACTCATGCTTTTCTTTTGAAAAGGGAGATCATCTGAATCCTTTGCTTATCTCTTCCTGCCTACACGTGGTCCAGAGAACAGCTGAAAACATAATTAAAAAATATTTTCAACAGTGATGAGATTTCAGACTATCTAGGCAACTCCACTCTAGGTTCTGCTGAGAAGACAGCCCTAACTTCAGAAACTTGGACTATAAAGAAACTAAGAGGAGAATTGGTATGTCTTAGGCGCTTACAAATTCAAGGGAAAAGTTAAATGTGTATCACCTTAAGTCTATCCTCTAGTAGAGAAATCAAAACAGCTCTCCAACATCTATCAACTTAAGCACACAGCTACATTTAAGACTCCTGCAGTAAGCACATCCTTGTAAAACTACTATAAGAAACTTAAGACAATACCTGTTTGACATATTTTGTGAAAATGACAAGATGAATAACATGAGCATAAGTTTGAAAGTAAGTACCCTACAATTTTCATATGCTCTTTTGAAGCAAACAAGGCTCATGTGATCATGCAGTGCCTCAATAGCCCTCAGTAACTTGCTCCTGCTGACCAGTCCCAAGCAGATTTGACAGCAGGCTGCAGTTTGTAAAGCTCTTCCAAGCTGTCAACCTAGCTGAAGGTTTTCACTTCAAAACAAAACCAAAAACGCAAAACCCAACAAAACAGAAAAGCATTAAATTAGCATCCATACCAGAGAGGAAGCTGCAGCATGAACATAACTACTATTTGTTCTCCCAGGCAAGCTGGCTGCTTAGAACAGAAGAGCTGGGCAGCCAGCAAACAGTTTCCATCAGGTACAGCAGTATGCTGCCTTTGTCCAACTGGTACCCGCGGAAAGGCACAGAAGGCTTTATGCGTCAAATAGCAGGGAATAGAAAGAGGTTAAGAACTTGCAGGGAGAAATTGCAGCTGTTACAGCAGTGAAATATTACAGAGGTTACAGAAAGAAACAGGGTTATTGCAGTGGGGGAGATACAAGGCACAAGATTTGTTAATCCCCACCACCCACCCAGCTTCATTAGTTTTAAGACTCAAGGAACCATTTGTTTGTTTATTGCCATGTGTCACCACATACATACAGAGAATGCAATATACATAGTACTGTGCAATAACAAGGCTGGCAGCTCCATAGTCATTGATACAGTTCAGGAAATCATGCTGCAGTACATGCTGTATTAACCTTTTCTGAAAATTATGGCATGCTCTGAAAGGGCATTTATGAGCTTAGTATTACTTCAGGGTATAAGCAGAATGTTTATGACTTGACAGCCTTCATCTACGTTCACTTCATTTAACATAACAGCAACTTTCATTTACTAGCTCCCCTTCAGCAAAATTAGTTCAGGAAATCTGACTCTGCCACTCATCTAGAAACAGATTTTTCTCTCTAATTCCCAGAGAGGAACTGTATTTGCTACCATCTTTATGTTACAGTTAGCAAAACTAAATCGGGCATTTGCTTCAACCCTGTCCATTAAATTGGCATTTTGCTTTCTGGACTTTTTAAACAAACAAACAAAAACAAACAAACAAAATCCCACTTTTCATACAGAAAAAGGAAAAGTTCTTATTATCTTCCCCTTCTTATCCCTCAGAGTCGGCTCAGGTTCTTAATAGTACTGCCTTCCTAGTAAAAAAGGCTCTGGACAAAGTGGACCAAAGATGAGAAGATGACCTTTCCCTGTCTCCCAAAGGAAAGAAGACACAAGAACGCCTGTGAAACACCAGAAACAAAGATGTATTCAGACTTACTGTAAAATGTTGAAATCTATCACTAATATACACTGAGTATCAGTTAATTGCATGAGGAATGCACATGGTCACAATTTTAATGGCACACAGTACAGCATAACTAATAAACTGAAGCAACATTCCACATGTTATCACTTTCTACTCTGCACAACATCTGGAAATGCAAATGTTGCACAACAGGGTATTATAGAACATTTTAAAAAGAGAGAATACTCCATATTCAAGTTTTTTTTTCTAATAGGGCTTTAAGAAACTCTGAAGCACGGTCATTCACATATGCAGTACACTGCTGCAACGGAAGCCTTTTTGGAGGAGAAGCAGTCTCTGAAAATACACATTTATTTACAAAGGTTGACAAGGAAATATGTAAACAAGTTATATGGGTATTTTGCTTTGGTTTAAGTTGAAAAGCTTTTGCAAATGCAAGGTATCATGGTAAACACCTTAAGGTTCTGTAGACCACCAGACTGGTTTTGATACTGCTGAAGCTTCTTAGCAGTATTTTTTTTTTTTAAGGTCTACCTTCTGAAAGAAAAAAAAACAACAAACAAAACCAAAACAAACCACAACACATCATCTTCTCTCCTCCCTTACCAATTAATCTATATACAGAACAAAACTAATTAACAGGAAGTGGCATGATAATTATTATTTTTATATTCTAAAGTAAAGAACCTAATGGGAGTCTCTACCAAGCAGAGAAAAGAATACAATCTAATGGAAGAACACCTGTGTTTTAAATCCCCTTGCAATCTTAAAAGGTATATCTAGGATGTTTTAGATAGATTCCAATCACATAAGTACAGCTGAGGACAAATCAGTGTAAGGCTTCCTTCATCAGGTAAGGAAAATAAATCATTCAGCTATACTTTAAAATAAAGACTAGTCCTGCCAAATACACATTTAAGCCCTCTCCTTGGATCTCCTTGAGACATTTCTTAAAAATAAAATAGACTTCACGACAAGGAAACCACCTAAACCATTCAGAAACTCCACTTCAAACACAGGAACTCTGAATATGGAAGCATCACAAAGCGGGCAGCAAGCCCTTTCAGAGAAGCTGTTCTGCCTTGTCATTAGAAAAAACAGAGCAAGGTCAGTCATCTCATAAAACTATATTTCCCGATACAGGCTCTAGAATAGATAGTCGTAAATAAGACTACTGAGTCTTGATTATAAAGGTATGACAGAGTCTACGAGTTGCATAGATCCTGGGAAGGAACAGGAGTACAGGCAATGTCTTCCCATCACAGTACACATATTTTCCGCATCACTTAGAAAAAATACTTTGAGGAAAAACTAATTAAAGAAGGGGTGAGGACTGACAGTACAAATAACTTATCAGACCACAGTAATTCAAAGATTTCTTTTTAAAGGAAGAGAAGTAAAAATGTAGCTCCTTAGAAGCCAAAGGCAAAACCTTTATTGACTTCAACAAGAACATAACTTCCCTGCTCATGTTTAACATTCATTGTATCTAACTCAAAGGAAATTTACTGATAGCCGGAATCATTACAGAAAGCGCAAGAGCCAAAATAAAATCTCTAATCTTGCAGTTGACAAATCAAGAACAATTTCAAGTGCTCTTCACAAGATGTTTATCCTTAACAATTACTTAAGCTTTCCACATAAATTATCTTGTTCTTCCTTTTTAATACGACAGTTAAGGTATTGAGGTGCTTTTCTGCTCCTTACCTCAACAACTGAGAGTTTTAATAAGGAAGTATTATTACTGGTATTTACATAACAGTAAACCAATACTGATAAGAACACCGATGTGTTTTGCTAGAAAACTACAACAATTCTCAAAAATGCTTTGTTTTGCCGTATTTACTATCTGACTGCCCTTATCCTGAAGCAGAGGCCATCAACCATTTTGAAATGGTGCAGGAAAAATACCGTCATCACATAGTACCTACCCTAACAGGAGGGCTTCGTGCTTGCACCCTTTGCTGCTGTCCAACTTGAGAGCTCTGCAGGTCCTTTGATCCGCAATTAGCTACAGTGTTGATCGGGACCCTTAAAGCATTTGTGCTACCAGTCCCACCACCAGCGCCGGGTTTTCGAGGCCTCTGTTTGATGCCATCCAGTAGCCTGACAAGCAGAATGTTACTGGGAAGTTCATCAACACTGCAGTCCACTAAAGTCCTGCACTCTGGGCATCGAAGCTCATTTCGAGAGCTCACAATGCCCAGCAGACAGCGTTTACAAAACGTGTGTTGGCAAGGCAAGACTTTCGCAGAAGCATCAAGGCGTTCTAAGCAAACAGGACACTCCAACAGATCCAGCAAAGCTGATTCATCCATTTTCTTTGTATTACTTAACCAAAAAACAAATCTTTGCAGAATTTGTATGTTTTGAGCACTCCAAGGATATCATGTTACATCCATTCCTCTTCTGACTGTGCTCTGAAATTTTTTGAGGGAAAAAGGCATTAATAAGCTGGAAAGAGAGTCAGTAAGACTACGTTATATGAAGATGTTCATACAAAGAGCAAAATAAAAGATCTCTAGATTAACTCAGGTATTTTCAATAAATGAAGGAAACATCAAAATAGCAACAAATAATAATAGCAATCTACATTAATATATCTATTTAGGTGAACTATTATAAACAAATGTTAACAGCAACGGTTTTTAAATTCAAGTCCCCATAAATTTTAATCTTGAGTGATTCTATCTTCTCAAATTTTTCCAGAATGATGAGCTATCCGGTACAGCTTTATAACAAAGCTCGCTTTTCATAGTTCTTGCTTAATACACCTGTATCTCCGAACATTTATTTGAAACCAGCTTTTTTTACAACAAGACGGCAGCGAAGGTGACTACAGCTGGGTCCAAAACAACAGAGCGTACACCAGTAGGGCGTAGCAAAGGGAATTACATTTATGCCGAGACCAAGCCAACAGTGGACTACAGACCTACCGTTTCTATGAAAAGTAACAGCAGCACACTACACACCCCAGTCTTGAAAACGGGCTCTAGCTCACCGGGTTTCAAGCTTGCTGCAGGAACTGACAAGAGGGTTCATTGCAGTGCCGCCTTTAAGAAGCGCTTCAAAAAACTATCGCGAAGTGATTTACAGCAGGAAGTGCTACTGCCATATCGTTAGGACAACACGAGCGCTGCGTATGCAGCCGCAGAGGCAAGCCTTCAGCCAGCTTGTGTGTAGGCAGCGAGGGGCTTGGAAAAAGGGAGGGAGGGAGGGGGGAAGAAAGAAAAAAAATAAATCCCACCACCGAAGAAGCCCCCTGAAAAATATCATTCTGCGGGAAGTCGCACCAGGCTGCTCCCCAGGCGAGAAACCGGCTTGTTGAGCTCGGCAGTCCCCACCGCTACGCGCCCGCGTACTTGGCGCGGCAAGGCAGCCCCAGCCCGGGCCCCGGCCGCTGCCCCTGCGCTTCCCGCGGCGGGGGGCCCGGCGGCGGGCCCGGCCGGCCGCGCAGCCCCGTCCCACCCGCCGGGGGTGCCGGGGCCAGGCTCCGGGCGAAGTTGAGCGCCTCCACCCAGCCCCCGCCGCCGGCCTGCGGAAGCGGCTCCCCGGGCGCCGGACGCGTGCCCAGGCGCTCGTCCCCGCACCTACCTGCTTTCGGGCTCCGCGTCCACCCCGCCTCCTTTATTTATTTATATGGCCCCGCTCCTCCCTTTCAAAGCGATTCGCAGGCAGGCAGACCCCGCGGCGGGCGGTACGCGCCCCTCAGGGGAGAGGGGTGAGCGGCGACGGCAGCCCCAGGAGGTGCATCCCGCGGCCGGCGGGAGGAGGCGGGCGGGGGGCAGGCCCGGGGCGGAGGGCTGTCACCCCGCCCCGCGGCGGGGAGGGTGAAGGCGGGGGGGGTCGGGCCTGCGGCCCCTGCCGAGCCGAGCCGAGCCGCCCCTCAGGGGGCGCGGGAGGGTCCGCGGGGAGGCCGAGCACCGCCCCCCTCCCCCGTCCCTCGCCCGACTCTCACCGTGTGGCGCCGCAGCGGGCCGGACGGGCTGCGCCGCCCCCGCTTTGTTCCCGTGAGGAGCCGCCGCCGCCGGCCCCACCGGTGCCGCTCCCGCCGCGGCAGCGCCGAGGCTCCCGTCCCCTCCCCGCCCCGCCGCGCCGCGCAGGGCTGACGCGAGGGGCGGCACCGCCCCGCCCGGCACCGCCCCGCCGAGGGCGCCGCCCTCCCCGCGGCCCGCGGCCCCCGGCCCGGCCCGGCCCGGCCCGGGCCGCCTCCCCTCGGCGGCAGCACCTCCCCTCACGGGAGGGGGCGGGGCGGGGCCGGGCCGTGACGGCCGCCCGCTCTTCCCCCCTTCCCCCCCCCGCCGCCCCCTCGCCAGGTGCCGCGGGGTGCCGGGTGGGGCTTTCCCGGGACGGGGGATCCGCCGCCGCGCCGCGGGGAGGGCGCTCCCGGCCCGGCAGAAACCTGGGGCTGCCGCCGACAGCGTGGGAGCCGGCGGTGGGGAAGGCGGGAGGGTGGTCGGAGGGTTCCTCCCGCTCTCTGTGGTAAATCGGCGCGCAGTGCCGGCCCAGGGCTGCGAGTCCTCGCGGAAGAAGGAGCCGGAGTGCCCGGAGCCCGGCGGCGGCCCGGGCAGGGAAACGCTCCTCAGGCGGAGCGGGCTTGTGTGGGGCGGAGGGGCCCTCCCTCTCCCGGCGGGGGCACCCGGGCCTCTTCCCCCGGCCGTACGGCCTCTGCTCCCGGCGCGGAGGGCGCAGCGTCCCGGTGGTGGGAAGGGGTGAGGAGGCCGGGCGCGGGGCAGTCGCGGCGCTTCCCGCCTCTGGGCGGTGGTCGGAGGCCGCGGTGGGGGGTGCCCTGCTGCATCAGGTGCTGCCCTCGGGGGCAGCGGTGCCCTCGCAGGTCGCTCCGTGGCGAGGTCGAGTGCGGCGTAACGCATTAAGCTCGGGTGTGCGTGCCCCTGTCAGGGTGGCACAGTTGCTTGTCGGCGTTGCTCAGTTAAGTTGCCCAGTGAGGAGGGCAGAAACTGCCCCCGAAGTGGTGCGGTGTCGCTGGTGACACGGGCACCTGCGTTCAGGAGATGAACCGCTTGCTTTGTGAAAGACTTCTCTACGAGGCTGTGGGAGTGAAGGAGGAAGTAAACCCTAAGGTAGAGGCAAATTACCATAAAATTAAAAAAAAATTAATTTTAAAAAATGCCTTTTTTTTTAATCAGATGAGGCACCTTGTCAATGGATGGTGAAAAAAATCTAGAGAAACGTGTACGTTTCAGTTAATCACCTCATCAGCTGCAACTCAAAAAGGAAGCAATCCTGAAAGCTTCCTTCTTGTGTGTAGTTCTGAGCTATCCAAGTTTCTTGTCATTCTTAGACAATTTTGTGTGCATATAAAAGGGTTTTTGATTTTTGTTGGTGGGGGTTTTTTGGTTTTTTTTTTCATGGGTTGTGTAGGTTTGTGTAAGTTGATACCGTGACAGGCTTTTCTGTCTTGCTTTCTGGATTTGTTAGCTTGGTTGTTTCCTACGGTGTTCTCTATTCTGTGGTTATTAGGATTTCCAAATAAGTGCTCACGCTGAATGCATCTCTGTTGGTTTTATTTTTTTTTAGTAGTAGCAGTAGTAGTAGTAGAAATATTGGAAGCCCTAAATATCTACAGTTCATTAAGAAACAAAGTTTCCTCCCCCATGAATTCTGGAGTTTAGAAAAACTGATACAGATGGGGTTCTGGTCTGTGTCTGCGCTTTCCAGGGAGCATCGTAATATAAATAGAAGAGAAGGGTATAAACATTTGATACTTAAGAATATTCCCATGTCTCATAGGATTCCTCTATTTTGCCGTGTCAGCACTGCCGCTACAGAAAGAAGGGTAATCAGGATGTTTCAAATAGGGACTTGTTGAATCTAAACAAAAGTTCATCTCACAATTGAATTTCCCTTTTGGCCATAGCTTAGCTTTTCCAAAAGATCTCATCAAAGTTGCATGGTAATAATTTGCCAGCCTTTCCAGCATAGTTTTGTAAGCAATGCAGTTATTGTTGCCTAAACTTAGTTTGCTGTCTAAGGAATGTAAAATATCTATTATAACAGTAGAGGAATCTACAATACAGGTGGTGCACCAGGGAAGCAAGATGAAAGTTCAGGGAAGCAGGATAAAAAGATTAGCCCTTTATCAGGGCTGGTCTTTGATAATGTTTTCTGTAAAGTCTGCAAGATACTAAATATATTGTGGGATACTCGCCAAAGCAGTAAACATTCTGAAGAGTATCAGATAAATATGTTACTTCCTGAGCAGCAGCAGTAGTTAATTTTCAAACAAATATAATCTGTGTAAAAAAAACTGTGCGTGTGCGTGCTGGTGTACGCCACTGCCCTCTTACGGATGAAGTGTTTGTCTCGGAGTGGTTGCAATCGTCTGACGCCAGGACTGAAAGCAACAGAATTACTGTTACACTGAAGCATTTATTCATTCTCATTTCCAGCCACAAGCAGGGAACTGTACACTTTGCACATTTTTACATGAGGAGACCTCCCTTCTTGACACCATTCCGTTCTTATGTACAGTTCATTAGTTCCTTGCACAACTTTTACTAAGTAATTGATGCAATGGAGAGATTGCACAGGGCAGAGAACCATTAAAAACACAGACTTGAAGGAAGAGAGGCCCTCCAGTTACTCAAATCCCTGTATTTCTATGATTACAATGTCTATTAATATTTGTTTGTATTTGTGAAAATATATTTTACATGTTTTTGGTGTAATAAATCATACTTCTGAAGTTGGTTTTCAGGCACAAACTTTTTTTTTTCTCCAGCATTGGGGGTTTTTTTCTTTCTTTCTTTCTTTCTATGCTGTTTCTCTTCATCTGGAAGCCATTGGGTAAAGGAAGAAGCAAAGGGCAATAGGCAGAACAGCAAAAGACACAATGTCAGTAGCAGAACTGGTAACGCCTGGTTTCTTTCTTTTTTTTCTGTGTTCTGTGCCCAGCATCCTTGGCGCAATAAACCTACTGTGTCCTCTGTGCTCCTCCTTCCCTTTTGCCGATACCTTCTTTTTCTTCTGTGGACCAACCAGCCTCCTCCCATGTCTTCAGCCCTCTCTGCCAAAACAATCATACTTTATATTCCTCCCTAAACCCTACTGCAGTAATTCCTGTTTCTATCATGTTTCCAAGTATCTTTAGTTTTTCCTCTGTCCTTAAAATGCAAGGCAGTGTATACTGTGCCTGGCTTTGGGCAACACCAGCTAATTGATAAGTTGGCAAGCTAACAAGAAGAGAGAACTTGACCTTTGCTGCACGCTTTTCTGTAGGCTGGACAGTAAATTTTAGATCTTTTCTGGCTATGACCACTGTTTTCCATAAAACCTGTAGAATCTTAATATCTTTACAAATATTCTGTCGGGTTTTGCCAACGAATTATAAATAATTGGGAAGAGGGGCTGAGAGATGCACTCTGTGCTCATTTACATCTAGTTCCTTAGGAAATTTAACGAAGAAGTAGTATGAGACATTTTAGAGTAGGATTCCACTTGTTAGCATGCAAATCTTTTGAAACACAGACATTTGTAAACTAATGCAGGAAAGCATTAAATGCACTAAAATACACTAATGCACTGAAAAACAAAACAAGGTCCAGTCTCCTTTCTAATGCTGCAAAATGTGCCTGAAGATTGTGACCCTGATGGCAGGATAACCTGTGTGCCTGAAAAAGTCATGTTAGCAGTCTGTATATTTGGATTCATAAAACAAAACTGAGTGCTGTGTAGAGAAACCCTGGCCTGTGAGAATAAACGTATGAAAGTATATTTAATTTATTTGTGAATTCCATCCTTAAAATCTTGAGATGACTACAAAAGACTCAAAGGCAATAGGAATCATGGAACAAGAAGTGTTATGTCCTTATCAGAAAGAAAATACAGCAGAAGATAGTGTCTTGTGGCAGTCATAGACCGATTTTTTTTTTTTTTTATTTGTAGGTTCAAGAACGAATTTTAACATTCAGATTATTTCTAATGAGAAGAATAAGCATGTTTTTGTTGTAAGATACATTCTTTGTACTGAACTATTTTTATATCTATTTTTTTTTTGTCAGAATGCTCTTCCCCATTGGTAATATCCACATTAGCCCATTTTTCCCATGCAATATAGATCTCGAGCACAGACCAAAAAGGTTGATCTTATTTCCTTGTAAAATGACCCCTGGAGCTGCAGTGGCACTTTCCTTTCAAAGGCCACACAAAATTCCCACTGACATCAATGTAGTAAGAGTTTACCATTGATGGCCATGCTGATATTGCTGGCTTTTTATTGTCAAGTACAGCACATTGCGAAGCGTGGCCAACTTTCTTCAGTCTCTGGTGGAAATGAGCAAGGATGTTCTTCAAGGAGTTTGTTCTTTTTTCATGAAAGAGTTGGAGATTTTTTTGTGGTTTTGTTTTTGGGGGGTTGAGGGGATTGTGGTTTGGTTTAGGTTTGGGGTTTTTTTTGGTTTGGTTTGGTTTTTTACAACGAGATGTCTATGCTGCAGTTAGCTCTAGCTTTAAATTGTCTAGCACGGTTACTAGTAGCGGAATTCTAGCAGCATTGAGCTCAGCATGGTTGATATTGATCCAGTCAGTTTGCTGGCAAACCGAGTTTTGCGCTGCCCCTGCTGCACTTTTTGTGTTGTGAACTAGTCGTAACTAAATCAATGACTGTAATACAAAGGTACATCTAAGGCTTCTGCATCCTGCCAGAAGCATCTCTGCTGTTCTTTTATTTGTGAGGAGGCAGGAGAAATGGGTTGTGCTTTCAGTACATTTTGACTTCTAGTTTTACATCTTTATTCTGTATTCTAGGCATCTAGCTTGGGGTATAGACAAGAGTTGCCTGGTTGCATCTCAAACCTGACAAGACAGAGATCACATTTGATTTTTGATTGCTTCTTAGTTTCCTGTTTTCTTGAGGAGAGTATCATTTGTGTATTAATGTCATGAACTAGCTCGCTCTGACAACGTGAAGATGGGATCGTACCTTTGCAAATATTGATGCTTTTGTAATAATTTACGTCACGATGAGGGAATATGCAACAGAAAAAGTGGCTGTGGCATTAAAGAGCAAACATGTTACAAATTCTCAGTGTTTAGGTGAGGTCTTTGTTACCTTAAGACATTTCCACCAGGCTGGTCACAGGAAAACACTTACTGGGCTTACGGGTGCTTATGATCCAGATAGCCTAGCTGCAGTGTCCACAGCTGTACCTTGTAGAAATGCAGTAAGGTGTTGGTGTGTTTAGGTGGTCAAGAACTTGATTTAGATGATCATTACACTGATGGGAACATAGTGCCTGCATCTCATTAACCAGCAAGCTTGAAATTTCCGGTGCTACAAACAAGGTTAAAGAAAAACCGAAGGAGAATGTTCATTTAAAGAAATCAAGCTAGGTGGCACAGCTGTGAAGATTTTAGAAGAGATACAGAAATGTTAGAATCCATTCTTAATAAGTTTATTCTAAAATCAAATTGTCTTTTTCCATCCTTGCATGCAGCTGATAAGCCGCAGACCTCATCTGTGTGGCTGAAGAGTATGTCCCAATGCTCCTTTGCCTCTCTAGAGTTAGTGCTGTGCCCACAGGGGAGATTCCTGTGGGGATGGAGGATGCCAGATTCTCTGTTCAATCCTTTCCTAGGTATCTCTCAGTATGATCTAGATCTGCTCTCCCAAAGATTCCCAAGTGATTCAGGATGTAGTTTTAGAATTACTGACTGCCCTAGACTTTTTGGAATACTTCCATGCTGTTTTAATAGTTTGCTATATTGTTAGCAAATTTTGAGCTATTAAAAAGCTATTGATATTTTCCCCACTTGCAAAGGCTACATACAAGACACAGGGTAAAGCTGTTTCATATGAACAGTAAACCAATAATTATATAAATGTTTAAGTAGAATTATTGTGTTACTGACTCTAGACTGAGATCAGGCAGCTGTAATCAACCACTTTGAGTGACAGTGGGCTGGAGTGACTAAACTCCAGTTTTATCTTTGGTGAAGGTTGTGACAAATGTTTGGAGCTTTCAAAACCCAAACAGATGAGATGAGTCGTGGGGCCCAAACAATTTTTTTTCTTTTTAAATAAGCGAAACATCATAAAGGATGTTCAACATTCATAAAAGTTTACTTAAGTCTTCATTACCACACCTCATTACCAAAGTATCTGAAAGAAGCTGAATGTCTGGAGACTGGATACTTGGCATGTATACTATTTGAACAAAAAAATTCAATATTAGATAGGAGGAGGTGGAACTGCTGAGGAGAGTCAGAGACGCTTTTGCATGTAGACTATGCAGAGGGAGGGAGGTTGTGCGCATTGGGAGAAGTCTGTATCCATCATGTCAGATGTACAATTCCTAGTTTCTGTCTTTTGTTGTATTTTGTATTTTTAGAAATGCACTACAGCTTCACTCTCTAAAATCTTGTGAGACAGACAAAGCTAGTCAATAAGTTTCATGAATAGGGAAGAATTCACAGCACTGTGCTATTTTATCTAGACAGGTCCTGCATTCACATTAATCCTCCTAGAGCAAACATCCTTGGCCAAAGCCTCGAGGTCCTATCTTCAGAAAAGCATCCTCCAAAAAGTAGCAGGCTGGAATCTCAGACCTCTTCACTTTTTCACACCAAATATCTTCAGAACATACTAAGCACCCCCTCAGGCTTTCTAAATGAGAATTTTTCAAGTCCGCTCTGAGCATAGGCTCTATGACACGTGATGTAAGCGATGTTATTTCTCTTTTGGGCAACTGCACGACAACATAATGAAAACTCAGAAATTTCTGCATGTTTTAACAAACACCTAATGTATGTCTTAGAATAAAAGCAGTTACTGGAAGTGCATTTACGGAGGAGCAACTCTTAAAAAATGCTTGTGCTTTTGTGGTCATTAAAGCATGAGAAATGTATAGTAACGGCCAAGATACGTCTGTACTGTCGTTTGTGTGTGTTTTATGGTGAGTCCTGCAGTTCCTCCTACTGTCCAAATCGGGAAGTCTGTTGAAAAGCATCATACTCCCCTCACTTACATCTCCTCTGCAGTGAGAGTTGATTTGGATTTTGTCCCAGAACAGTCTGAACGTAGCTGTGCCACACTTCCAGGCTTAGGAGCAGGGATTGGTAAGATGCTCCAGGGTAAAGATGTGACATCTTTCCACATGAAACTCGTGTTTTTAGAGCAAAATCTACATGAAGAATTTGCTAGCTTGTTTGAATTCTAAACCAAGCCATTTTAGAATTTTGAGTGCTGCAACAATTTGATAGTTTGCCAAAAACAACAACAAAAAAAGAGTTGTCATGTTAGTTCTTAAAACCATGCTCAGCTAGTTTTTTGAAAAAGATTTATTTCTTTAAAATAGCATTTTCCTACTAAAACTGCTGGGCTGAGCTATCTGACAGGCAAGTAGAATTATCAGCATGTTTACTTTTCAAACATCTCTGCCACACTTAAACAGTTTTGCTGTGGTATCAAACATACATGAGTGATGAGGTAGGTTTTGTAAGAGTTTATGTACTAGGATATAAAAAGATTAAAATGTGTTACAGCATTTAAAGTGCACCAACATTTCCATTCCAATCTAGTCAAAGCAGTGTCCTTATACCAAGGTAAAGCATTTTCTTTGAGTGAAGCATCCCTTTGTGGAATGTAGACTCAGCTACAAGGAAAGTTGCTTTCCCGTTAGCACAAATTATACTTCTTGTGTCGTCTCAAGGGTACAGAAGCTCCTTTAAAGCTTCAGTATCTGCAGTTTCTGGTACGCTTATGAAAGGAGGTAGGCAGAGGTTTGGATGTGATCAGTATACTGTCCATGTACCATTGTTTTTGTCTGTGATATCTTAGAAGCAAAAACCAAGGATTTCCAATGTAGCTTGACTCCAAAGGAAAGTTTTGAATTACATTGGGATGAAAAGTAAGGGAATAAAGGGACAAGTTCCCCAGTGATTTTTTGCAGAATCTCTCCTATCATTCTGCTACCACAGTTCTTTACAAACAAGGAATGTAGAAAAAAAAACCCCAAACTTTCCTTGTTAAAAATAAGATTAAGGAAGTGAGATAAATTTATGGAGTATTCATGGCACAACTTTGGATTTCTTTTATAAAGCTTGGGACTTAGCTTTTAAGTTGACAAAGACATTGAGACGCAAAATGAATTCTCTGAGGCTGCTAGCACTACAAGGCTATATAATCACTCTGGGATTGCCAAAGATTTTTTTTTTTTTTGTACATTTGTGTCACTCTCACTCCCACACATCTGGCAAGAGAGCTCTCTGCACAGGCTTAGTTGAAAATCTTATCTCATAGATCATTACTAGCAATAAATTCCAGCCTTTGTGCTTACTTATATTGTCCCACAGCCTGGAGTCACTGATTTTGTGGAACTAGGAATTTGGGCTGTAAAATATTTACTCACTAACACACACCAAACAAAAAAAAAAAGCCTCAAAACCAACCCGCTAGCTGTTTCTTTGTGAAGCCAGCTCTGAAAGTTTAAATCATATCAAACTTGACTCTCGGGGCCAAAGAAAACAGGCAGCTGGATTCCATCCCTTTAGCTAAGAATCAGCCCTTAAATACCTCTTAAATACACACTTTATATGAGCTATAGTCAAACTCACTTTCAAGTAATGTTTTCCCGCATGTCCCCAAAAATGCCAACAGCAACTCTCTGCACGTGGATGTGACTAGGGCACTGACAATGGTTAAGTGTGCCAAAAACCTGTTTGCAAGCATCACTGTGAACTGCTAATGCAGTTCTACCACCATTCTTCTCTAAGGTCATACCTACACTAAAAAAAGGATGTATTTTTAATCCATGTCATAGTCCTTAAATATAGCTAAGGCAGCTGTGCTCAAAAGAGCTGTTGGCAAATGGTCTGTGCTAGGTATTTTCTTATGTGCTAGTTGCCATTAGTCAGTGAGCGTTTTTCTGGTACTGCATTCTGGAAGCATTCTTATTTATGGTATTTATTGTGCTGTTCCTTTTCTGTATAACAGGGATGGGGAGCGCGAAGGCAGGGTTACCTCATACATTGAAGACTTCGCAACTAATAACGAAAAAGACTGGAAAGATAAGAGAAGGCAAGACAAATGAGGGGAGGTAATGACTGGCATAGATGCAGTTATCTCTGCAGGATAAATTAAATAATTTGCTGGGGAGGAAACAAAGGGACAATTCCCAGAACTAAACCACAGATCTCCAGTCTAGTGACCGGGCTCCTGCAATACTGTTAATGAGCAGGATCAGAGTTAGTAATGACCAGGAAGTGTTGCTGGGTAGCCGATGCATTCTCTAGGTGTGGTGAGAAATGGTATGGAGATGCTTGAGATGCAGTGTACCCTAATATCCCTCCATTCCTGATCATCAGATTTCAGAAGAAAAATTGGCAGCTGGCAGATAATAAAGTCAGAGTATTTTCCAGGAGTCCCAACAATCATTCTTGAATAACTTACTTACCCCAGCAAAAACATGGCAGAGTAAACAATCAGGGTATAAAGAACTTGAAATGTCTTCCCCTTTTGTTTTCATAGGACAAATGAACAACGTTTTGACTATAGGTAGTGTTCCGTAATATGAAATGTAGTACTTTTAACCAAAATACCAGGATAATCCAGCAACAAGCTGTAACTTAATTTTTGGCATATTTATTTTCAGTTTCCCAAGGGAATACTAGTGAGTGTGTGGAAGTGTTTTTTAACCAATCCTGATACATATCCATATATACTGCCATCTAGAATGGGGTTACTGCATTATAGCTGCTGCGGGAACCTTAACTCACTTTCATTGACTTTAGGAGGATTAAGTCAGAAACTGTACCATTCTAATGCCATTTTTTGTATTTACTTGGCAAATACTCTTGTCAATTTAAAGTTTCCCATGGGAGGTGTCAAGAGGTCACTGAAATTTTCCTGGGTAAGGGAGGGAGAGTGGTTGAAACCTTGGCCTCCCTGCTGCTTCCTTCAGTGTTTTTCTTCATGTCATTAGTGCTGTACTCGGCACTTTTCCCCCAGCTTCCATTAGAAGAGGGAGGGAGGGAGTGAATGTAAAAATGTTAGTGAGAAATGGAGGCAAGAAACACAGAGAAGGCTTCCCTGCTGTTTTATTTGGCTAATCCTAGGCCTCGGTAACAGTAAACTTAGTCACAGAAAGTGAGTATAGAATATATTGTCTAGTATGCACAAAAAACTCCCAGATGCTTTCAGCACATTTTTTTCCCCCCAGTTCATTCCATTATTCTACACAGTCTTCTGTCCAAGGATCACAAAGCCTTCTGACCTCTCTGTTATCCTATGGCAAGGAAATACAGTTCCCTGAGGCTGAAAAAGCACCAGGGTTTGATTTCCAGAAATTAGGTACCTGCAATTTCCATGAACATCAGTGTAACTGTACATGAACAGCACATTTTTCAGACACCACTAAGACAGAAATGAGGAATGGAGGGGCAGGAAAGACACCCCACATCTTACAGGCTTTGTATGCAAGGCTTCTGCATTTAAGCTGAAAATACCTGAGCTGAGGTATCAAAGACAGCTTTGCTAAAGCTAGTGACTGTAGGAAGGGATCTGACCTGTTTCACACTGTGTATTAGTGTGATCCCTCTAACAAGCCCCCATGGTTTATCATATGATAAACCAGGCAATTTCACAATTACTAGATTTTTTTTAAACGATATTTATACATTTCTCACATTTTTAACTGCTGTAAGGCAGAATAAAACACCTGTGGGGAGTTTTGCCAGCAAGTGAAAACAAATACAGTGTTAAGTACATTATGACTTGATTAACGCAAGATAAACATTATCTACTATGCAGATTTTGCTCCTCAGCAGGCCTGTTTCACGTTGTATGTTCATACATAAATTTCTCTTACCAATACCGCACAAGCAGTCTTGCACCATCCTTGACCCATGAGCTTTAGGAACTGTTGCAAAGTGGTATAAGTTATAGCTCCATCTGTTATACCCCATCCTTCTGACAGAGATTGCTTTCACTGTGGCAGAATAAGCAGAATGGAAGATGTGTTCCTATCCTCACCAACTGCAGCTCAGAGTCTGGTGACTTGGCTCAAACCCATCGTCCCAGCAGTTTAATCAAGCGACGATATGCTTTGTGCCAAAGCGTGAGGGTGGGCGCATGTTTCATTCTGCTGGTCCTGATAATCATCAGCAGAGGGAAAGAATAGACAGCTGAGAACAGGAGCATCTTAACGGATCACAGTGGGATTTGACTCAAGCTTTTTTCTAGTGGGAGGCCTTCTGATGTGCTCATCCATGCTCCGCTATTGTATGTACGGCTACAAACTGGTATTTATGGTGGAAAATCTGTCCATTACTGATCTGAGCAGACTATTTACTGTAGTATCACTGCATGGTTAACAAAGGTCGCAGGTCGCAGGATTGAAACTGTGCTGCCTTCCCCAGCTGCCAGAGCTTAACCCCACTGTCTGTTAGAGTCAGAATTTCCTGGAGTCTCTTCCTGGACAAACAAGATTGCCCAGTGTAGAGAAAGCAACAGTGGTCATCTGAGGAAAGGAGGCACTGCAGTGAATTAAGTGAATACAGTGAGTTAAGTTTTTCAGGACGCTGTGATCATTAACTGATGTGCTGAAGTCCATGGTGGAACCGGATATACAATTAAGTGCAGTCAGGCTTTTCAACAGCTGAAAAAAATTGCTATATTATTTGTAGCTAAAAATCACATTAGAGATGTTTTACTGCTGTGGAAATAACTCTCCATATATGTTTACTAACAGTAAAATATAGATCTACTAAATAAGGCTTTAAAACTATTAAGCATGAAAAAATAAAATATACTAATATTTCTTAGAATTAAAAAGTCATGAAAGTATGTTCAGTGTTAAGTCCAAATTTACTCTACTGAGAAGCTCAACTGCCATAATCTTCACCTTTTGATTTCCTCTTACAAAGTTTGAAGAACAAGACTAAAACACTTCAAACTGCCATGTAAGTTATCAAAACTAACGTCAGTGGCAAAGGATCAACTAAGTGTGCTACAATAATGGCCAATTAGATGCATTTTACTACTGTCTTTTAGACGTCTTTATCAAGAGTTGTTACAGCTCAATACAGAGGAAGAAACAGAATTTAGAGGAAGTACAACAGCTACAGCAGTTTATAAAAAGGAGCCTGACGGACCCTGTAACCAGTGGTCACGCTGGTATAGCTGCCCAGTAGACAGACCTCTAGCTCATCATTAATGGCATCTCAGGTTTTCTGTCTTTTCTGTATCCCCACCAAATCAATCACTTCTTCAGAAAAAGGCTGCGTACCTCTTTTTTGCAAAACTACTCTGATAGCATTTAAAATAGTTCTAGCAGCAATAAACCAAACAGCAATGTGAACTCCTGATGGGGAAGGTGGTGGAAGGAAAAAATAGCATCCCTGAAGTATTGCTTGAGATTTAAAATTTTATTAAGATAGCTGGTTTTTGCCTAAAATTTGAATGTGGGGAAGTTTTATCCTACATTGAGGATACAGCAAAAATGCGTACTTCATCCCTTCCCCTTGAGAAGAGATTACTGTCAGGACTGTCTGCAGGATACAGCAAAAATTAGGGTATGTCGAGGACCTGATTATGGTTCCATTATCCGCAGAGCATGTCTGCATCAGCTTGAGCCACAGCACTATTTAAAACGGAACTGTATTTTGTCCTGGCTGACTATAGTCCCTATGGGAACATCCATCAGCCAAGCAGAAGTGACTCATGCAACGCCCCAGCCTCACGCTTGATACAATCAACCTCAGGGATGACTTGTGAAAAAACTGTCACAGCCATCCTGAAACTAAGCAAATGCTACCTCGCTGGAGTTTTCCCTGCTGTGCAACCTGCCTGGTTTTGGCTTTTAATGTGCAGCTAATGTGAAAAAACTCTCCAAGTCTCTGGCTCTGTGAGTTTTTTAAACTGTGTTGTTAAAAAGAGAGTTAATGGAATTAGCTAAATCCTATCTTGGTTTAAAAATGTCTTGGAAATAAAATCTGGAAGGGCACACCAGATCAGAGGTGCTCAAGGCAAGCAATTTAGTAGAAGCAGCTGAACTCCTATATATGTGGCTCACAAGTAACTACAAATTAATATATCTTTATGGAAGCAGTTCAATTAAGGTTTTAGTTGCTGAAGAAATGTTTTAAGACTCTTGCACAAGCCAACTGTTCAAAGTGCTACTATTTGAATTGATGAACTCGTCAGCTCAGCTGGAAAACATACCAACTTGGAAATGCATTTGAAGTCTGTCTAGCATTAACACACAGATTTAATTTAAAGGAAGAAGTTCTTTATGGATTTTAAAACTAGTACTTAAACTCTGCAAATTGCTTCATCTAAACTATGAATAAAAATGGCAAAAAGAAACGTTCTAGGAATGGTAACCATTGGTTTCTATTTTATGCTAAATTTTAGTCTACATGGCTCATGAATGAACAAGTGTTAAAGTAAAGTTTGAGAAAGCACACAATTATTTAGGAAGAAAAATGTTTAAAAGGATTGAAAAATCAAATTCCGTATTTGTGTTTGGTTTATCACAGTTAATAAAATGAAGCAGAGCCTAACTACATTTGAGCCTTGATGAGGCGCTGTTAGTGGAGAGATAAAAGTCAAATCAGTAATTTAGTCAGGGGCACGCTTCTACCCCACCCTCTGGCCGAGGGGAAGGTCGATACAGAGTCCAACCATGCACAACACCGTAACTGTGCTACATGTGTCATATTTTGTTTTATTTAAATTTGCACCTAGGCATGTGGGGAAACTGGACGTACCCTGCCATCCCGCCGATCCCCCAGGAAAAGGAGCGCAAGGATTGCACGACTGATACAAGCTGAGAAGCTCTGCTCTATCTAAAAGCTTGTTACCCAGCTGAATAAGTTCTATGTATTTCTCTGGATCTTTGCTTTGTAAATTATTTGTGAGTAACGTTTCGTAAACGTTTGTGTTCGCGTGTAGGGTTTCAGAACGTGGCCTTGTACAAGGAAATAGTTGTAAATCATGGGAACTTAAGAATTTCCGCGCTGGTTCAGACTCGCCGTCGACCAGCTTCGGGACCCTACCTAGAGCACCAGGTAGCCCCGCCCCTGCCCGGGGCGGGCCCCGCCCCCCCGCCGCGCCCGCCGCTATGCCGCCACCTGGCGGTCGCAGGGCGGCACCGCCGCCCCGTGACAAACGCCCGGGGGCGGGGGCCGTCTATTGTAACCGCCATCTTGGGAAGGCGCAGGTCAACTCCCAGTGGGGGACAGTCAGAGTTGTGAAGGAGCGTAGTTTCCCGTTTCTGCAAACAGACGTGAGAAAAACTATATCTCACGAAAATATTTTCGTAAGTTTTCAACAGATTTAGGCACGCTCGTAAAGCTTCAGAAGAAAAGGGTTAGTAGAGAACACACGTTTGACTAAACATGCAGCGTTTGTGCACCAATCGGAGCACGAGGGAGACAGAAGCACTAAAAGCTGAAATAAGAATTATTGATAAATGATGTAGATGTCTCAAGAGCATAGAGAACCTCGTCAGCAATATGGTACGCCATTCGCTTACAAGACCGCAGAAACGTTTGTGATCTGCTTCGGTTCGCGTTGCCTGGCCAGGCAATACATTTTTCTGGCATACCTTCTAGTAGTAACCCCAAATACACAAAGTTCAGCAAACTGAAGAGCAAAAGCGTCTTCAGGCTCTGTTCTCTGAAAAAGATTTAAGGCACCGATGCTCAGGGTAGGATGACTGTACCTGTTCGGCTCAAAACGAAGCCAGTTAGCAGTCGAGACTCCATCTTCCCGCTGCAGGCCCCGAGGACACATTCTCTCTAGTTCTGCCGCCTCACGGCTGGGGCTCTCCTCCGTTCTGCTGGAGGTCGGAAAACCCCAGGCGGACACACAGCTACAGACAGCGCAGTTAGCCAGGATTGTAGTCCCCTGGTGTCGGGGACTACAATCATGTCTGCAGGGCAGCACAATAGAGGCATTACAGGTTTGGCTTTCTGGGGTTGTGTTTTGGGAGGGGTGGATGCATGGTTTTTTGTTTGTTCATGTTTTCTTTTGGGTTTTTTGTTTTTGTTTTTTTAAGTTTCCTTATCTGAACTGCGGTTGGCTGCAGGGGTCAAGAAGAAAGACTGAGGACAGGGACATAATGTGAAATAGATTACAGAGTATGTTTTGTGCCAAAAATACCATTATATACCTCACTTTGCTGCTAGAATGCAACAGAAGATTCTTTATAATAAATGTAATATAAAGACAGGCCAAATGCTCAACTAATTTCAGTAAGTTATTACATACAGACTAATAAATCATCCTGAAGTCACACTGTCCTTGATGTCGTTACAGTGTACATTAAATAGGGATTTACAAGTTCAGATAAAAGTATTTCTTTAGCAAACTTATTTACTGTGTCATTTTTAAATTAGCTCTTGAGGGATTTCAAGGATATCCAGTATTGGTTGGCAGGTTTGAAGATTATTCTTGAAAAGCTGTGCACAATCTACGCATATTATTCAAATTATTAATTGATAAAAAGCTCTACGTCTGTAAAGCTTGAAGGCTGCAGATTATGCCCATTTTTCTTACCAGAGGCAAGCCAGCACACTGCATAAGAAATGAATGTCAATAATGGTATGATTTCAATTTAAAAAGAACTAAACACCCCCCAACCCGTAACTTAAGTAAGACTGTATCACCTTTAGAAAATTCAAAACCATAGAGTGCAGAATCTACCAGTTGGTGTATTTTCTTCTTTCCATATGGTTAATCTATATTCTTCTAAATCTAAAGGTTTTGGGTCCTCCCTTCCCACAGAAGGTGGGCAAGGTATGACTTGAAAAGCAAACTTGAAAAGGGAAAATAATGCAGACTCATTCTTTATTAAAGTCTTTGGAGTGTGTTTGCTAAATGTCATCGATGATGTAACTCATGAGGATCATCTCTCTGAATAGATTATTCAGCAGTGAAAAGTGGAATGGAAGAGAAGCCTACTGAAAAGCCCCCAAATTTACTGTGGGAATTTTAAACAAACAAACAAACAAACAAACAAAGGATAAGAGAAGCAGCATAGGACAGAACCAGCACTGTTTCCAACAATAACCATACTTTCTCATCAGATGAAGCAAGAGGTGTTTATCAAGTAAGTAAGGATATAAAAAATTAGTATCTTAAAGGCATTTATGATCATTCATTTTATTCTCATCACAGGTTCCCAGGATACAGCTGAAATAGATTAAATTTGGTCTACCTTTAAGAATTGGATGTGTTTGAAAAAAATTAACACTTTTCAGTGGGCAAAACTTTAATAACAACATCATAAAACAATTATACAAAAATCATGTACATATTTTGACAGTTCTAAATTATATATATATATATATATACTTGATTTTACTTTGTGGAAAAGTAACTTTTGACAGTTTTAGACTGTGACTGGCTGTAGCTGGAAAAAAAAAAAATCTATTTTTTTTCTTCCAATAGGGCAGTTGGGAGTTTGACAGTTCATCAGATTTGTAACAAGAGACTTATTGTATGGGTAAGCCAATAAAGCTGGTCCAGAGATGATGACTGGAAAACAACAGCATACCTGATATCTGCCCTGTATAGTACTGCTTTTACAGGAGGAACAAGGAAATGTGGGTCAGAAGAAACCTGTTTTTTCTTTTGGGGTGGTGGAAATCAAGATACAAAACACGAGCCAGAAGGTGAGAAGTATTACATAGCACTTGTGCCTGCAATATTTCATTTTCCCCCATTTGTGCTAGAGCCATGAGTGCAACAGTAAGAATTTAAAAACAAACTGGAAAAAACCCACTCCTTTCACTTCAACAGCAGACTATATTATCATTGATCAGATTACAAAATTCAAAAGAGCTAAATACTTGGGATTTTGGGAAAGGGGTGTGGATGGGGAAGGAGAAGAGGAAGAAAAATATTGGGAAAAAAGTATTCCAGCTCCAACTGAATTTTACCATCTCAAAAAACCCCAGACTTTTCAATGATGGCTGAAGTACTAGTTTGCCTTGATTTAGAAACACCATTTAAGATATTTCAGGTGACACTGGTTAAAAAGTGACAGAACCTTTTAGCTTCAAAATACAGTAATTTTTTTATTAAGAAAAAAGTGAAATACTCAAACTGGACCACTAGATTAAGACGCTCTTAAAATACAACCATGAGGGTCAATAAAAATGAAGTAATTTCTTTATATAGCTGTAGAGAGAGGCTATTTTAAGTATGTAAGTGACTAGCTAGATGTGGGTACTTCCACAACACAGTAATGCTTCCAATTGCTTAACCGTACCAGCCAACTGTTGATATGGCAGAAATTCTGTTTTACATTATAGGTCTCAGTTTTGTATCAGAATATCTACAGGTATTCCTTTCTAGATTTCTTTTGGACTTTGAGAAATTACAGGTTTGGGGATTTTTTTGTTTTGTTGGGTTTTGTTTTGCTTTTTAAATTTTGAGCATCTAATATTTAATGAACACATTTAATGAACATTTAATATGGAAGTACACACAAGAGAAGTGTATCGGTATCCCAGTTTTAAAAGGCATGTTCTTCCGCTTTTTCGTACAATGAATATTCTTTTTTTGAAGTCTTGCTTCTCCTGCCCCATGTTACATTCTCCACTACAATTTGTTATTCAGCTGTGCAGACTTCAAACACCGATATGTAGTGAGTCAGGTTTATTCATCATTATCTGTAAAAAGCAGGAGAGGGAGAGAGACGGGGTAAAAAGGAGTGACAAACACACACAATCAAGTTGGGCTTACTAAACAAACTAGAAACCACAATTTAGTAGGCAATGCTACAAGAATTCATTAAATTGGTCACCAATGAGTTGACTGTTACCAAAACTGCCTTGAAAGCACTATGTGTACAAATACTGAACAACAGGTTGTCTTTCTTGGATTAGTGAATTTAAGATAGTTTCATCTCAAGTGGCCTGCTTCAGTTAGAACAATCCTCTTGGTAAAGAGCAATATAGATTTTTTTTTTCCTAACTTTTCTTATTTCAAGGATATAAAACTTTTGAGACAGAAGCTCATGAACATGCTTCTGACTGTCACTTGTCCTCTATTCACCTTTATTAGCACAGGATTTTTCCTTTAAATATCTGAAATTTAAAGAACTGCTTTAAATGTAGTTCTTTATGTACTTTAGTACTAAAGTACTACATATACTTTAAATGTCTGAAATATAAAGAACTTTTTCTTTACATTTTTGTATGCTACCACAGATTTGTAAAATACAGAATTAGAACTGAAGCTATTAAAAATAGCCATTTGTTAATCAGCATTTTGCAAGATGAAAGTCAGCTTATTTTAATAGGATTCACTCAGACAACAGCTTACAATTTGTATGCCAACATTGCAGCAAATTGTCATTTAAGCCTTTCAGTACTAGTTTTAAAATATCCTTAAGGCAAAGTGGCAAGGAAAAGAAACTAGTAACACTATAGTTACCATTTTCTTCTCATTCTACATTGCCAGTCCTTTGGACACTTGAAAAATGAACTACTAGAATATATCTTTCTAATTCTATCATTAAATCAATAAATTGTGGTTGAAAAAATATTTTTCAGACACTTTTCTGTCATAGTTCTATAACACAGCATGAAAACAACATGGTACTGCTTATTCTTGCTGAGTGGTTCTATTGTATCGGTAGCAATGAAAAACTGGGAAAATATGATTTGTATTAGAAGGTTTTTTAAATATTATCTTTTAAAAAGTTGGGTTGGTTTTTTTTTTTTCAGACTTTCCCCCCCCCAAGCATTTACATGTAAAAACCATAGAAAGCCGTAATCTTATCTGACCCTTTATTCACTGCTGTTGCAACACATTTGTTTAAACAAATTTAATTTGTTTAATTTAAAAGATGCAGAAAGTAGATGTTGGTTAACATCCATTAGAATATTTTTTCAAAATTGAAATACATTAAATAGTGATCATTGCACGCATTTCTAAAACCAATATATAATGCTTCTGATTTCCATAAAAATAATTGTAATTTTAAGATTTCTTTTTTCTCTCTCTCCAGTAAAAACTTTCATCAGTAGAAATCTAAAATTACGTAACTGCAGTTAAATTTTTTACACGAGAGAAAAAAAACCCAAACAAAACCATTTCTCATTAATTGTGGCCTGTGTGCTATTTCATAGAGTGACTCTGAAAGATCTAGGAACTATCAGTCTGCCTAGTAATCTGTGCTAAGCTAGGCAGGGCTCCCAAGCAAGATAAATTCTCTTCATGTATTACTGAGCCACCTGAAAACTAAGATGGATGGTACCTCCACATCAAGTTCTTCTGAAAAATGACGATTATAGGATAAAGAGCCACATGAAATTTTCTTTTCAGAAAAGTAGTAATACTGCAACCCGTTAAAAGCAGAGTTTTGGAAAGAAAATATTATTTTAGCTAAAAATCCATTAACTCTTAAGATTGTTGATTAGATTGTTTTTAATTCTGAAAGCTTTATTCTAGACTTCCATCTTCCCAATCTGTATAACTGTTTTACAGAAATTAAATAATTATACTGCACCTTTCATAAGACAACTATTGTTACAATTGACTATATATACATACATACTGTTAATCAGAGTGGCCAGCATGCTTCATCAGAGTTTGCCACGTTTTCTTGCAGGAATAAAAATACCCTTTGTGAAAAAAATTAATTTTATCAATTTAGCTAATCAATATAACAAAGCACAAATACGTTTTAAAAGTATATTAGAACCTATTGTATATGACCAAGAAAGAACATAAGACAAGCCATAGTTGCCAGGATACAGTAAGATTACCTTCTTGATAGGCTCCGTCTGCCATTACTAGGTGAAGTATTTTGGCATACAGATGTTTGTGTTCATTTCCAAGAACAGTCTGAACTATGGTTGAACAAATATCAATATTTTCATCTTCATCTTCATGTATAGCCTGGGAGAAAGGACAATCCATGTTGCCAAAATTAAAATGGGTATAGAATTAAATAGTTCATATTTATTAAATGCAATTCATGGTTAAATCAAAAAAGTTTTCCTGTTTAATCCACTGGCATGCCATTTCCTCTGTTAATATTTTAGTGTGTTGAAACAGAGTAGAAGACTAAAGAAATAAGCATTGATTCTAGTCACACAATGCAATTAGTTACTGGCACAGTAAACAGCCCTAGCTTGTTTCTTAAAATATTTTCCACTTGAGGTTATTCCACAAACCTTTATTTTCTCATAAACTTCAATGAATTTATCAAAGCCTATTTCCCGCTCAAGGTTGTATCTCAACTCCTCCAAATGGCTGAAAATACTATCACATTCTTCACATTCACTGGCAATCTCTCCATCACTATTATCTGTAAAGAAAGAAAACAACAGTAAAAACCCCTTGGTTTTCCTACATTCTTAATGTTGTTTCCATGTCCCTAAATTTGTTATCCACACAGACCTCTAAACGTAATGAAAGCAAGTAAGCCCAGGAGCACTAGGTGGTTTTGGCAGATGTTCTGAACAACCTGCAAGGAAATAGGAACGGTCCCTTTCTTGACAGCAGAGAAATTCTGAATCCCAAATGGGAAGCATCTACCTGTCTCCTCTAAAACTCCACTCTGATAGTTAGCCATAAGGGTATTCCTACTGAAGAAAAACAAGGTATGGTCTTAAAGCAGACTTTTATTTAGCAAAGCAACGTTAGTAGGTCAAGTTCCATATAACCATTCCACATATGTCGGAGGTGGAACTGATGCAGGGTTCAGTGGCTGTCCCACGCCAGGGAGAAGAGCTCCCGAATGAAGCAGCTGTCTTCTAGCAGAAGATACGGACATGTATATTAAGAATAAATTATTTAATTTCTGCACTGAGATGCATTTTGTTCCACGGAGCAAGTCTAAAAACCCGGTATGAATTTAGCTACAAAGTTCCTAATTCTTTTATGAGTGCATCTCCTTTGTGTAGCAAATTCAGTATGCCATCTGCTGCAATAAGATATGCAAGAGAAATCAAGATGATTTTGCTTATAGGCTACAGAAACCTTACAAATAGGTTTGTAACAGTCAAACGTTAGGTGAGTTTAACAAAAAAAGGATCTATTTAAAAATATAAGATAGAATCCCTATGTAAAATCCTATTATAAAATGCAAACTGCTTTTGCCCAAGAAAAATACTTCCTTAAATAAGTATTTGAATTATGAAGGGACTTATCTACCCAGGGAAGAATATACAACTTTTTAGATTTCAGATCTTATATTACCAAATCTTTAAAAAAATACATAGTATTTCCTGGTAGGTCACAGACTTTCTGAGTTAGTATTAAAACTCCACTAGTTTTCATTCCTATATATGACTAGTGTAAGTTATAATCCTGACCAAATCATATCCCTGATTCAAGTATCAACACTCACATCAACAAGAAATTATCATTGAAATGAAAAGTTGTATATGGGTTAAAGACTCATTAGATGACTTCTAATCTTGTATTTAACTTCTGGATCTTGAACAGATTTGGTTTCAAGTTCTGTCTGTTCCTCTGAGTTTTGAAAGTCTTCCTCCAGCCCCCAACAATGAAACCTGCAATTCTTATGAAACATCATGAATCTAGAAGGTGGGACACTGACACCAAATACCGTAACGCTTGCAACAACAGAATCACAGAAACAGATAGTATTGTATGTTATCGGTGTGTAACATCAGCACTGTCAAAAAATGAAGAAGATGGTATTACCCAAGTTTATTTTACCTTAAAATACTTACTGGAATGTATTATATCAATAATATCTAACAGGTGTATTCACAGGTTTTAAGTTTGTTTGAAATGGTCTTCAACAAACCAAAGTTACACAAAAGCTACATTTTAGATTAGTTATTGATTTTCTACATCTTTCTATATCTATATTTCTAAGTGTACTTTATTCTACAGGAGTAGTAAAATACTTATATTTCAACCAGTATTTAAAAAACAGAACTGAGACTTCAGGACACCATGGTGTATAATAGCTAATTTAAAATGCTTAAAAGCAGTAATAAATTTTTCTGTCTCATTTTTAGTTTGACTGCATTAATAGCTATTTTGGGCTAAGGACAAGTTTAATAATTTCACGTTCCTTTTGACTGCCTGTTAAATTACTTAATTGTAATGTAAGCTGGATCCCAGATACTCCAGTCATGTCAGTTGCTATTTCTTTTTCACTCTTATATTGCAGTCATGATTTATTCAAAACATATGATGTGCACAGTCTTTGATCTTCATTGAAGACAAGTTTTAGACAAATAGAGAAAAAGTGATTTATAATCACTGCCTAACAAATAGCCAACATTTGTAACATTGAAAGTTGCTTAGAAGTTGACCATAACATTCAGAAAGTCTAAATATTATCTGATTTTTTAAAACTTCTGTATAAAAACTATTAATTAGAACTTTATTTCATTGTAAGTATACAATGCAAAAACATTATTCTGTGTTTGAATTGTTAACAACAATAAATAACTTATAAAACAAATATAATAGAAATTATACCTGACTGCCATTCTTCATTAAGTGCACTTTCACTGCTGGGGTTATTTTCGTCTCCTTCATCCAGCTCTGTACCATTTGTTATGCATTCGATGACATTGGCCTTTAAAGTAGACTCCTCCTCTTCACTGAATTCCTCACTAGGCTGCTCACTAAGCAATTGTTCCATTGAGGCCCGGAGCTCCTGCAAATCTGTATCTGCCTCCCCAAACATACTAAAAGAAAGTGATATAAAGTTTATAAAGTTTATATAATTAATACTTTACAAGACAAACTCTGTAGGAAGAGCTCATTCCTTTTGTTAAGCCAACAAATTGGAAAGCCAATGTAGGTGGAGGAAAAAGAGGGGAAAAAACCAAAAAAAACCCCACCAAACAACAAAAAAAAGAGGCAAACATTTGTGTCCTCAGTCCAACATGCTTACAGCACTGATACCATGATATCATGCAAGGCACAGGGAATAAAAATTAGCTGAACAGATAGCAGACCATTTCGTAAAAAGATGATGCTAGGTGCTCAATTCAACTTTATTAGTACGATAATTTCAAAATCTTTGTATTCATGCACTATTATAGACCCCTGGCAACTATAACATTCCCAATCCAGATAAAAATGTGTCTGGAGCAATAGAGATCTAGATCTCATCAGATCATTTTATCCCTCAAAATACCCAAGCTGCAGGCAATAATCAAGAGCCAGGGTCAGATTTTGAAGCCCCTGAAAGAATTTGGGGGACTTAAAGGACATTCCAATACAACAGTAGAGAAGATAGATGAGCAAGATTCCCAGAACATATGAATAAAGGAAATATTCAAGAAATCTTTATTTCTAGAAGAGTGATAGCCATCAACCTTGATCTGCTTCAGCGGAATGCAAGGTGCAGAAGCCAGACAGAATAGCATCTTGGATGGAATTTGGAAAGGAAATTCAGACAGCTATTGTAAGCAGTACATCTCATTAGCTTCTCAATTCTCTGGAACAAGACTCAAAGTAAATGGTGATTCAATACAGGATTTTTAAAGCTTGGGTAAAACCCCCATGCTGGTATACTGTGTATAATTGTTAGCGTCTAACCAAAAATATTCTTGATCTAAGATGCCTATTGAAATACTTGATAAACTTGATACACTCACATATCTTCAGAATCAGAGGGTCCTTCTTTGGCTTGCTCATCTTCTGTATCATCTATTTCAAGATTATGTTGATGCTGCACATCTGCTACACTGGGGACATCAACTAAAGTTCTGTACAGTTTGTAAAGATCTGGGAGCGAACATGTTCTCAACATCTGCAAAGGTAATAGAAAGCCTGTTTGGTAACAATACGAAGGACAGTCTGAGGTTACAAAATACTTTAAAATGAGATTTTTTTGTCCTTTTTCATTTGAAGGTCAATTTCAAAATAAGTGTGTCCAGCACAGATACTCTAATTGTTGAAAATTTGACATCTGGAATTTTGCCTCTCAGCTAAAAGGAAAGCATTCCTTCTGCCTTTACACCTTACTGTGATTGAAAAGCTTTAAGAATATCAACTGACATATAGATCCTGGTTTTGTGCAGATTTGTTCATTACCTTGATGGCTATCTAAAGAAAAGGAACATTGCAGTAGAGAAATAAAATATACCTATATATATGTAATTGTTTACAATGTATGTACGTCAATCACACCTTAGAACCATTTTAAGTAGCTGACAAAGGAATATTTTTTAATATTACATTTTATTATTTCTCTAGGTTGGTCACTGAAAACAGTAACTTATGTTTATGGTATATTTCAAGGCAGTTCCATAGTATTAGAAAGAAGTTCATTACAAGAAGTATTAGAAAGAAGTTCAAATTACAACAGTAATTTGTTGCAATGGAAATAAAGCAACATGGAAACAAAGTAACTGTTTGCTCAGCCATCTACCAGATCTCTCTTTTAAGAAGTCTAAGAACCCCCCAAAATTACTAAATATTCACCATAGTATTAATAAAAAAAAGAAACAAGACCTAATCTGCACTAAGAAGTTTTACCAATAAGCCTCACCTTCCTTGAGTGTAACTCTGAATACATGCATGTTCAGTGTTTGCTCCTAATGAAAACCTTTGAATTTTAATGAAAAAAAAAAAAAAAAAGTTCCTCAGCTGCAATTTATACCAGCACAGTGTATTCATATGCATGCTCAAGTATCAAATCTCTGTCAGCACATGGCCAGAATATTATTGCCATCAAAGGAATAAACGCACCCTTTTTGACCACTACTACCAAAGTGAAGGAACAATTAGAAGACCGAGTACCCCATATTTTGAAAAATGCTTCTTTTCCTATTAGCCTACTTCTGTTAGCATACACACCTGCATACAGATAGGACACTAACTCTGCCTGCCCTGCTCCCCACTAAAGGTTTCCTTAGTTTCTAGGTAAGAGCTGCAGCAGAGGTAATATGGGAAATTCCAGAAAGTTACATTTGCAGATGCTGCAAAGAAGTACTGAACGTCCTCTTATTGCAACCAAATGAGGAAAGGGAATTTGTTGTTACTGCTGCAGCAGACTTAATGAAAGAGAGCAACAACACATCTGTCGCTTTTCTGCAAGCTCTCTGCTATTATGTAGAGCTCATCTGATACTGCATTAACAATTCTGTGACAAACACTTACGGCCAAAATGCATGCCAAATATGCAGTAACAAGTGACATACTGAAGCGGTTCATATTGATACACTGAAGAACTTCATTATAAAGCATATCCATTACTTTCTAAATCTGATAAGGGTACAAAGAATGTTCATCTTGCCCCTACTCACAAGTTAGCTTTTCTGTAACCATTGTCCAACTGCCAGATAAACAGCTTCTTAAACTAGGGAAGTTAGTGATAGACTAACTCTTGAGGAATCAAAATTAGAGTCATAAATCCATTTATGTGAATATATGGATCTGTGAAAACAGATGCAAGCTTGTCAAGAAGCCTTATTTTCCCACAGATGCAAACAGCACTATTGCTGACTCTATGCTTCCTAGCAATACATCAACCAATAGATATTATTCAATATTCAATTATTCATCAATACTGCAACTTCTTTCATGCACTCACAAAAAAAAGGCTGGGAGTCAAAAGAAGAAACATTCTTCCTTATCTGGCATTCCACTACCTAGGAAATCCTTTACTACACATTGACTGAATGCAGTGCAGGTGTGCAAGTTTCTGGAGAACCCTTGCCACCATTGTTTCTCCAAAAAGCAGCTACTCTTTTACGTACTTTCCACTTTAGAACCCAGGCAAGTGTTGCACGTAATTTAAGAAGTCTGTTTCATCTACTAGTTTCATAACTATTATTAAAATATTTTAAATTCATATCAAAACAAAGTTCCACCATCCTATGCTCATTTCACAGACTGTAAGCTGCCACTCAACCCTATGCAGCTGGTCAGGAAATGCCTTCAAGCAAGCAGTTAGTTCCATTCACTCTTCTTCAGTCTTCCTGCTTCACAGCCAGAACCTGTGCTAGCTGGTTAAATCCTACAGGAAAAAAACCCAGTCACTTGGTTGCTGGAAATGGCAAGATACCTTTTGCTGATCTGTTCAGTGTTTATGTTTATGATGGCAAGGTAGTGATAAGTCTGAAAAACTGCAGAAAAAGGGAGAAAGCAGATAGGGGAACTTAGGAATTTCCTTATGAACTCCCTCAGTTATGTCTCAGAGAAGTGGTGGCATTCCTCCACGAACACCCAGACATAGAATGCTGAATGGTGAAACCAGAGACTCACTGCTGCGCAAGTCCTGCTGATACAGTGAACACACTGCAGTCATACTGCAGGGCAGACATGGCTAGACAAATACAAACACCTGCTGAAACAGTCATGCCATCTGTTCTGGCCTCATTCAGCCTCAGTAAGAAAACAGAATAATATTACTATAGAAAAACAAGTATTCCTTTTTAGTTTTTTAAACTTGCCTTTGGGTCGTTTGCATCAAAAAGCCCTGTAGAAAGTCCAATCAACAATGAACTTTTGCCTTTATTTTTTGCTGGTGATACGGAACGTGAACGAGGTACAAAAGGCTCTTCCTGTGAAGACTGAGCTGACAGAACTGGTGAGGCTGTTGGTACAGCTGTGGGCTGTATTACTCTCTGGAACAAGGGTTCAGGTTGCAGAGAGTCACTGGAACAAGTTTCTGATGTGGTAAAAGAAAGTCTGTTACACATCGAAATAGATTAAAAACCCCAAGCTCTTAAGCAAAAGGTAACTAAAGTGAATAAAACTAACTAATTTCTGTTGTAAAGTTAAAGGGGAAAATAGATAGCACTGTAAAAGTATTAAAATCTCTTTGGATTATTTTAGTAAATACATTATAATGAGAAATTCTCCCATTTTAACTTTTTGAGAACATACAGCCCTCAGCTATTGCCTGTTCTCTTCTCATGCCTTCTAGTTCCTCATTATCTAGTCCATGCCTGAAATTATGGTGTCATCCATTTTCATGTGTTGCTTCTTCCCTTATACTAGCTTTCTTCAAAGCTACCTCAACATAATTCACCCAAACACTGGAAAAAAAACCAACCCAGTTTGCATAAGCCACCCATAAATAGATGCAATAGTATCACCAATGATACTTGACAGTATTGGCAATGTATATTCTATTCCACTGTAAAAGATGCAGACCTTCTGAAGTTACTTCAAAGACTTCCAAGAGCAAGAAACTCTTCTATGCAATAAAGATAAAAGATTATCATTAGCAGCTGCTTAAAACGTTTTATTATTGAAGCTGCAGCTCAATATTAATTTGAGATGTCTATAAACAAAGCAACACTTTTATTAAGTAAATAATCAGATTTTATAATGTTTTAAATAGTTGTTTTAAAAGGTTGTAACATTCAGAAACTTGATATTCACTTTTAAGTATCAGTGTGGGCCACTGCCCTGTTCACCTCTACATAGCATAGCTTTTTTTTTGTTGTTGTTGTTAAATGTTTTCTTCTGAAGTGGCAAAAGTAACATCCACAATTTGTCTTCCTAATCCATCAGAAATTTGCTTTTTAGAAGTATGAACTAAAAAAGAAAATGAAAATAGAAAACCTGCTCTTTGGGGTTAGTGAAGAAGTAAGAAGAGATGGTTCAAGTACTCCATACTGCCAGCTACAACAAACAAGAGACTTCGACTGACCTTCCGGAGCTTCCTTTTGTGGTGGCACCTTGTCAAGTGCTAGCTTCTCAGAAGCTGCCTCATTTCTTCTGTCATGTTGTCCCCTATTATAAAATACCACATCCAGGGGAAACACCATGCAAAGATAGTCATTAGTCTACTGAAAAAGTCACTAAGTGCAGTAAAACTAACATGGCAGACAAGGAATGAAGCTTTAGCTAAGCTTAACATTTTAACTGATGTATCTAAATCCTACTCAGTTAAAGCTAGTTTTTTGAACTGGAGAGAGAGGGATCAGAAGAAGAGAGTACTTACTTATCCTCCTTCTCTTTTACCCACACTTCATTAACAGTGATGGGAAATTCCTTACTCTGGTGCTTTTTATCTTCTGTTTCTTCCAACATCTCTGCTTCCAAATCATCAGGTTCTAAAATTAATAAAGTCATATACCTCATTAAAAATGAATCCCAGCCAAACAAAAAGACAGGACAGCCTATACATCTTAAGATTATACTTAAATCCTTCAGCTTTAGTAATTTTCCGCATTTTGCAGAACCAACTGAAGTTTTGTAACCCCAGCACTAAAAGTTGTTTTCTGATACAAGAAAAGTATCTTAAAGTTCCAACAAACTGTGTGTTCTAAAAACCTCCATAATATTCCCCCACATGTCAGCAGGGTGCTGGCATCATATAGGGGAAAAGATTCCAGCACAATTTATGGAGAGAAACAAATAAAATAAACCCAACAACAGCAGCAAAAAGTTTGAAACACTTTAGAATTCCATTTGTATTCTGGAGTTTTCCATAAGCAAACAAAAAAGGTTTCTGGAGATTTACAAAATACATTAGTGAATCAAATTACAACACAGGCATAGAAAGCACTTGGTCCTACCTAAAAGGTGTTAATAAAAAACTGCACATTACTTATGGGTAGATATAAAAGTATACAGGATCGTTACTTCCCTCATTGAATTAGAAAACAGATTGTAGTTGGAATTACTAATGAAATGACTTACCATTCAGCATAGTAGGCTTGCTCTGCACCTGGGTAGGTCCAGCTCTTTGAGATTCTTCTGGTACAGTCATGTCAGACTCTGTGACACCAACTGGAACTGAAGACTGAGCTCCAACAGTAGGAAAAGCTTTCTCTTCCTTCTCCTCTGATGAGGACCGATGATCTCCTTCAAGAAGTTCTGCAGTACCTAACACAAAATTATTCTATTATTTAAACAGTGCTTTAACACAGTTTGATAATAAACTACAATGTGACTACAAGGTAAGTCTAGAATTTTTGTTTCTTTAAAGGAAAACAGAATAGAAAAGTTTGCATGCTTTTATTATAACTATTATGAAGAGGAAAGCTAGAAATATTAAAATTTGAATTTGACTTGCTACATTATTATTAGTACAAGTTTATACTTGGAATAAACATAAGTCCTTTTGTCCTTGGAAAGGACAAAAAGCAGGAGTTGACCAGAAAAAAAATCCACTGCTAACAAGAAGATTATAGGACCTATCTAATACATTATTCAGTTGATGACATCCTTTTAAAAACCAGACTTGTTTCTATCAATAAGCTAAGTCCAGGACTTTTCAACAAAATGAAGATCCTTCCCTTTCAGCACATCCTTCTTACTTTCTTACCACTTCAATGAGTTTGAAAGATTTTGGTGTCTTCCAGTACAAGCTTGTGCTGACATTTAGAACTGAGGCTACACCCAGAAGAAGAAAATAAGAGTGATGATAAAATATGCTTCTATAGCTTCAAAATTGTTCCAAATAGACAAACTGGCAATCTGGCACTTCCTACACCAGCTGTGCTTACCATTTATTACATCTAGTTCCTCAAGTAAGTCGGTTTGCAGCTGCAACTCTGCTTCTCCTAGGATCTTCAGGACTGAATCAGTAGGGCTTTTGCCCCAGACTTTCCTGTGGGGTTCACCAATATCTAACCTAATTACTTCCCCCAGAGTTTGACCTGTTGAGACACAAACATAAATATAGAAACTTTCAGAAATTAGAAACTTTTGTTCACTTTATCTATAATAAACAAACAAACAACCTCCACAAAACTAAAACTTACAAAGTCAGAACTCATGTCACCTCACCCCAAGTCAGACAACCTAACGACTGTGCTCAAAAGCCTAGCGTTTTTCTTCTGCCAGTTCCATTTGATGACAGGAGTTACTCAATGCCAGTTACCATCTGCAACTTAATAGCAGCAGCAGATCTTTTCAGCAATTCAGGCACTCCAAAAGAAAACAGTATGAGAAATGTTTAAAACTGGCATGAGACAGTCTTAGCTTTACCTGAAATGGGAAACTATAAAGTCTCTTGTCCTGCTGTCCTTTGACATATGTTTCTGTTATTTCTCCCTCCAAGGAAAACAGAGGATAAAAGCAACAAGGAAGAATAGAGCAGAAGAAGTTTCTTGATCTTCTAACATCCTAGCCATGTAAAACTACTAAGCTATGAAATAAGTCTGTCACATTCTCGATGATTATTTACTTCTACAGTGTGAAACAGACCCTTAATAAGACACTGAAACCAGGAAAAAGGTCTTCTGCCCAAAAGACCAGAGAAGGCAGATAGAAAATTTGCAAAGACAGGCTTGACTTAAAAGAAGAAGAAAAGCTAAGAAGGGCACAATAAAAGTAACAGATCTGAGTTTTTGTTGTTCAGTTTTTCTTATTCTACTTAAAACATAAAAGGGTTTTGATGTTAAATAAGAAACTTTCATGTATCTTAAGTGCTTTTTATTCCTTCTGTCAAATTAGTGCCTTTTTAAAAGACACAAAGAAAGCTCAAAGAAAGTAACCATGCATTTAATTAGGTGACTATTTGTTGAAATTAGGAAATTATTTGTTGAATCTTCTGCAGGCCATTTAATTACTCAGCCTGTGCCTTAATCCTTATCCAAGGGAGTACATAACCACCTGTTTTTTTAGAAGCAGATGACATGGAACTGATAACAAGACAATAATAATAATAATAATAAAAAGTACTTGCTTTAAAAAAACCGGACACTACACACGGTAAACTGATTTACTAATATCATGGTGACAAAAAAAGTACTTACGGTCTGTTCCAGAGAGAGAATCTTCCATTGATAACTGAGCTAGAGGAACTACCAACTCAGATGCCCCAGATTCCCATTTTTTGCGATCTCCTAGAAGTGGATGGTCACCTTCGTGTTGTTCCTTACCATCTTCAGACCCAGCTGATTCAGAGATATTTTTACACTCCTTTTTCCCTTTCTCATCATCTTGAGCTTTAAGATTTTGATTTAATCTTCTCAGTATTTCTCGTTTATTCTGAAATAAGGGCCAACATATATCACTTAAAATAGTACCTTTCTTAAAAGAAAACTAAATGAAACTGAATACAATTTGACATACTTGCATTGCAAAATCTGGCTTTTTTATTTCCTCCTCAGCTTCCTGGATAGCAGTTACATTTTCATCCTTTAAGTCGGAGAAGCATGAAATACAATGTAGAAGAAAAAAAACCTTGAGAATATTAACAGATGTAATAGCAAAAAGTCACTTTTAAAACCTTTTCATTGACAACTGCAGATAGACTAAAACAGAACATATGATACTTCTGGTTTTATGGGGCTTCCCAAAGACAGAATTTCAAGGGCAGCTTCTGTCTTTGAACTGTTCACTATCTGAAAGTGGTGAGCAAATGAATCAGACTCAGTTTAAGCAGACAAGTGAAAATTCAGAGCATGAAACATGTAGAGATAAAGCTAGATATGACCTCTACGGCAAAATGCTACCAAATTCCAATGCTAGAAATGAGTAATTCTATAAAAGAACAAAAAAAGTGGCAAGGACAGAGTCAAGGAGAACCCATAAAGAAGAGTAGAATAAAGAAGAGACAGCTTTATTGATATGTAAAATAACCAAACTAAAAATTGAAGGCAAAAATGTAGAACTTATAACCTTTGTGTACAAGGCTTGTCTTCTCCGATTCCAATTGCTCTGTGTGCTAATTTTTAGTCAGTTATAGTCACCATCCTGCATTACTATAAGACAAACTATCCACATGGAAAAAATGTGCTAATGATTTAAGTATTTGTCAAAGCATGATTTGTTTATTTTCCTAGCTGTCAACTGACATCTTTCAGTGTATTACATTTTATATATACTATTTAGCCCTAAGTTTCACTATATTCCCATAGTCATAGCCTTCAGGGCTGTATACAGTATGTAAACCCACACTACACTGAAATCTAGAAATAGCTTAGGTAAAACCACAGAAGTTAGCATTCAGATTAACAGGGATTGTGTTAAAAACTCAAATTGTACAACAATACACTTGTATGCTCAGTTTCACAATTTTTACTTAAATCAAATGGTGGTAGTTGAGGTAAATGTGTAAGCATTTACAATATCAGGACCCAAGATCACAGAAAACAGAAATTAGGAAGCCTCTAATACTGTTTTAGACAAGAAGAGACAAAACTACCAGATTGAAGTCTCTTAAACTTTATACTCTGTTATATTCAGCACATACTTTCTAACTCACTGAAAACAAGAATTAATATAAAATAGTCCTATCATTCAAAATTTATATTCTCACTTCCACCAGGTTACAAGCTCCACCTTGATCAAAACTGAAATTGCAGCCTAGAGTTCATCATAAGCCATTTTGTTCAAAACTGACTGAATTTGAGTTTCAGTGTACAGATGTATTTCAACAGCTTCCAAGTTTTGGTTTCTTCTTACATTTTTATTTCTTTTTTATTTTCCTTTCCCTAATTAGAAGCAACAAGTATCCTTAATGATTTTTTTCTACCTAATCTACACATTCTTCTAAAAATTCTTTTTCAAATCAGTTTGGTTTTGGTTTGGTTTGGGGGGGAGGGGTCCCATTAATTTTACCCTCTTAGCAAAAGTACCTACCACACCCACTTCCTTCAAAGCAGAAGTCATGGAGATGACTGGTGTACCAGGTTTCACTGGAACTTGTGGCTTAGGAAGAGCTGCTCCAAGCTCTTCTAGCCCATGCACAGGACTCTGTTCTGTAGCTCCCACATTAAGATCCTTTACCCCTTTTGCTATCAGCTGTATAGATTGAATTAAAAAAAATGTAAATCAACAAATTAACTTTGAGACTTTGCACACTAAACACAGTATTATCAAATAGGCTCATGTAAACCTTAGACAAGGACAATAACACCACACGTTTTCATACAAAAAACAACTACCAACTGCACATGTGAACTATTTTCAGTTTACCAGCTTCACAACATCCTGCTTTTTGTAGCAAACTATTACTAGTTGGACTTGTCACTCCACAGCACACAGAAGCAAAAGAAGATTAAGTACACTTTGGTAAGTTACAGATCTTTAATAAAATATTGAGGTGATCCTAATGATTCTTGGGTTTGATGTTCTTAAATTCTTGAACTAAATTCTTCATTCAAGTATACCTAAGATGAGGCTTCTAATGAGGGAATTTTGACTGACAGATGCCCTCCTCAGTTTCACAAAACAAACTAATTAAGCTTGAAAAATGACAGTATAGAATTTTAGTTATACAAAGATACGGCACTACATACTTTGACTGTGTGTAACATTTATTTTCTTACATGTTCTTCCCAGGCTCTTTTCTCTCTTTCATATGCTTCCTTTCTCTTTCGCTCTAACTGTTCTTTCAGAACTGCAGCTCGAGCATTTGCTTGGGCCTATAGTAAACAAACAAAGCAAAAAAAGACCAACTTAAAAATCATAAAAAGCATTAGTACCCCATTCCATTGAACATTTTAAAAAGAAACATGCCTGAATTACTTCATTGTCCCTTCTCTCACTTACTACTGTATAGACTGTGAAGGGAGGACTCCACTGACAATCAAAATCACCACACAAGTATAATAACTGGTCTTCTATGTTGAAAATAATGGCAACTCCTCAAAATTTAATTACAGTTCTTGATTTGCATGGTTATATTTTTAGTGTACTTAGTAACCTTAAACAGCATAATGTAAAATTAGAATCTCTACTTAAAATTAGTTTTGAAGCCAAATGCATTAATCACAAAATATTAAATATTTGGTTTAAACTTTACAAACTTATTCAACATAAACACAAGAAGTTTCAGTTGCTGTTTTACCTCTAGTTTTAAGGCTAAGCATAAGGTTAGCTTGTTTTTACGTTGCTCTTTGCAGATGATAGGGAAAACAAAAATTATAGAATAGATAGAGTAATACTTTCTATGTATTGTATGGTAGAGATAGTTATTGATACAAGAACACTGCATGGAATAAAGTTCCAATGAAACATTGGATTTCTGTGAAACACATTTGCTTTAAATGTACTTCATCACAGTGGTATATAGCTCACCCTCCAATCCACACGTAGCCCCTGTCAGCACGTGTGAGGAGTTTTGCCTTCCTTTATTCTTTTAACTAAAATAAAGCTGCTGTTATTTAAGGTACATCTTCCTTTCCCTTCCAGTATCAAGATGCTATTTTAGTTATACCAAATTGCCTTTAGGACTAAAGCTAACGTAGAGATAAATCTCAAAGGCAGGGATAGGAAAAATCCTTGACTTGCCACGCTATGCCAGAGCATATTTTAAAATTACTTGTATAAAACAGTCGAACAGAGTTGTTACCTCAACACAGTTAAAATAAAAACCTCTGTATTGGGTTTGTGTGGTAAGGTTTTGACAGCTGGGCAGCTACATGGGTGGCTTCTATGAGAAGCTGCTAGAAGCTTCCCCCATGTCTGACAGAGCCAATGCCACCTGGCTTCAAGTTGGACCCACCGCCGGCCAAGGTCAAGTCCATCAGCAACGGTGGTAGTGCCTCTGGGATAACAGATTTAAGAAGGGGAGAAAAAAAAAACCCTGTGCAAATGCAGCCAGAGAGAAGAGTGAGAACATGTCTGCAGGGTTGTTTCTCTCACACCAAGGTCAGTGCAGAAGGAGGGGGAGGAGATGCTCCAGGCGCCAGAGCAGAGATTCCCCTGCAGCCCGTGGGGAAGACCATGGTGAGGCAGGCTGTCCCCCTGCAGCCCATGGAGGTCCAGGGTGGAGCAGATATCCACCTGCAGCCTGTGGAGGACCCCACACCGGAGCAGGTGGGTGCCTGAAGGAGGCTATGACCCTGTGGGAAGCCCACGCTGGAGCAGGCTCCTGGCAGGACCTGCGGCCCCATGGGGGACCCTCACTGGAGCAGTGTGCTCCTGAAGGACTGCACACCACGGAAGGGACCCACGCTGGAGCAGTTCATGAAGAACTGCAGCCCGTGGGAAGGACCCATGCTGGAGAAGTTCTGTGGAGGACTGTCTCCTGTGGGAGGCACCCCACACTGGAGCAGGGGAAGAGTGTGAGGAGTCCTGCCCCTGAAGAGGATGAAGCGGCAAAGATAATGTGTGATGAACTGACCGTAAACCCCATTCCCTGTCCCCCTGCGCTGCTGGGGGGGGGGGTAGGTAGAGAATCCGGGAGTGAAGCTGTGCCCAGGAAGAAGGGAGTGGTGGAGGGAATGTGTTCTGAGATTTGGTTTTATTTCTCATTACCCAACTCTGGTTGATTGGTAGTAAATTGAGTTAATTTTCTCTAAGTTGAGCCTGTTTTGCCTGTGACAGTAATTGGTGAGTGATCTCTCCTGTCCTTATCTCGACCCACAAGCTCTTTGTTATATTTTCTCTCCCCTGTCCAGCTAAGGAGGGGGAGTGATAGAACAGCTTTGGTGGGCACCTGGCATCCAACCAGGGTCATCCCACCACAACCTCTTGTAGTGGATGTATGAACAAACTATTGATAAATGCAAGAAACTTCATGAGATATGAAACAAATCTGAAAACAGTAAGTTACATCTCCTCCCTCCCCACAATTACCTTCTGTGCTTCTATCTTTTTGCGTTTCAGTTCTGCTTCCTCACTTGATTCTTGTCGATCAGAACTGGCAGCTTCATTCTGCAAAGTAAGAGTCCTTAGAGAATTATCACTAATTCACATATGTAAAAACTGAGTGATGTAAGTGACTATTTGGATCATTTAGACTGACTATGACTAACGTGGGTCATAATTTCACTAGGTAGCTCCCCACTCAAATGTAATGTTTACTTGGACGGAACTTAATCTTTGAGATTTGTGGGGGGTTTTCTTTGATTTTGGGGAGGTTTTTCAGTTTTAAAAGATATGAAGCTTTTACAAGCCAGGAACAAAGTAATGTGCCTACTGTTGCAAGGGAAGTGACCTAATGATGCTGAGCTCTCACCTGCCACCCCTCATCACTGTTGCATGCTCTGCAGGTAAAGTATACAAGAAAGGTTCGATGCTCTAGAATTCCAGTCTCTTCTACTGTATGTGCTCCAAAGAAGGTGGAATGGGTGAGGGCGGGAAATGGTAACAAGTAAGAATATATAAGGTCTACCTCCGAAATCTCTGTTTTCAATCTCTTACTTCTTTCCATGCCCTCTGTATATTCCTGTTTAGAGAACAGACTGAGAGCTATGCAAAAAGGATCTGACAGGAGCCTTTTATTGTTCATGACCAACTTGTGCAGACCTTTTATTTAAAATAAATTATTTAGAAGGCCTGTTTAGTAGGCTTCTTACAGTATAAGAAAAAGACTATTATTAGAAATAATTTGGCAAAACACAATCAAGAATTTTAGGTAATCTTTTTAAGTGAAAATAAAAAATATAAGGTCATGCCCACCTTGGCTTCAGTCAACTAACAGGAAAAAAAGACGACTGTAAAGAACACTGGAGATAGAAAAACTTCAGAAAAATAATTTGGCACTCTTCATAGGCAAAGGAATGAATACATATATTCATCTATTGTATATAAAATAGGATACTATGCAGTAGTGATAGATATAAAATTGTTGATCAACATAAGGAAATAGACATATCTGTGAGAAGATTTGGTCTGAGATGGTGTTCCTCTAGAAGTGAACCTCCATACGAAAGTTTGCATCTGCAGGTCACCAAGAAAAAAAACCTCTTAAACATGGTCTCTGAATTCTGAAAATTAGTTTAAGCCTACTTCCTGGAAAGATATTAATCTATTCTCTGTTCCTTTGTAGGTGGCATACCTTCTGGGACATACAACACTACCCCAGGTAAAGTACAGCCACTGGGAAAGGAAGATAGTTTCCTGATATGCCTAATAACCTATACAGAGAGTTAATGTCATGGTCACAGTAACAGTACTTTTGTTTGATTTTACTAGCACAAGCAGCCTTGGCCTCCAGAGAAAAGGTTTCTGGAGAGTACCTTTATTTCTGCAGTTAACCATACTGCAGGTAGAGTGTGGGTCCTCCTAATTTTGAGAAGTGTTGCAGCTGCTCAGTGAAAAAACTGAAAGAAATGGCGCAGTACAGCAATGGCTCTATACTGGTAACATTTTAGCACTGTCCTCAGTGTTCTAAGGGTACTCAGGAGACACAGTGAGATTTCATAGGGCTGTATATGGAGATGACTAGTCCCACTGCAGCAGTTTTGAAGCTTGTCCAAAACAGCAGAGGAGACAGAGTTATGAGTGAAATTAGGACCAAATGCAATTAAGATAGAATGGGCTTATGGTGCATCAGTTTAGCATTTTATGTGTCAGTGCTAGTGATAAACTTCACTGGCCAGCCTCTACAGTAACTTCATACAAGACCTTGATTTTCCTCATGCTCTTTAAGACAAACTTAAAAGAACAGCCCACGTTGGTCCTATGCCAGACTTAGCCACTAGCACATCTTATAAAGTTTGCATAGTCTTCTCAGGTAGAAACATACATAACTTTTGCCCTGGATCATTCATTTTAGATTTAAGGGGCATGGGTTCCTCTTCAATACACTAAAGAAGTTTGCACCTCAATCAAGGGATTGAGTTTGCCTCTGCTGCGTCTCGTCAGTGAGATGCAATCAAGGTTAAAGAAAACAAAAAAAAAATTCAAAAGAAGTCACTAATACAGAGAAAAAAAATAGAATATTTCAACATTAAAAAAACCAACAACCCGAACCTACAACAATATGGAATACTTTAGCTGGGACAGTGGTCCAAAGAAACTGAATGGTACTGGGCATACTCTTGCCTTTATGTCCACTCACTATACATAATATGCATGAAAGCACTTAATATGGGGGCTTAAAGGGAGGGGTGGGACAGGAACGTTTCTATAGTTTTAAATCACAAAGTACAATGTGAATACATAAGCAGGTAATCACTTGAGGAAACCCAAACACTCTATTAAGACAAGTGGACAGGAAGGGAAAGAACAAACAGGAGTACAAGATCACACAGGAGGTTAATGAAAAAAATGGAAACAAACTCCAGACCATATTTACTACATAGATTGCCTCTCAAATGAAACTTTTTTTAAGCAAATAAATGGATTGCTTCCAAAGGTGCCTTGGACTATTCATTTGACACCTTAAGATGCGTTCGTTCTGAATCTACTTTATGAACATATTATTTTGGTTTTGTTGTATTACAAACATATTTCGGTGTTCTGATTTCAGCTGGGATAGAGTTAATTTTCTTTCTAGTAGCTGGTATAGTGTTATGTTTTGGATTTAGTATGAGAAGAATGTTGATACACACTGATGTTTTCAGTTGGTGCTGAGTAGTGTCTAGACTAAGTCAAGGACTTTTCAGCTTCTCATTCATGCCCAGCCAGCAAGAAGGCTGGAGGGGCACAAGAAGCTGGGAGGAGGCACAGCCAGGGCAGCTGACCCAAACTGGCCAAAGGAGTATTCCATATCGTGTGACATCGTGCCCAGTATATAAACTAGGGGGAGTTGGCCAGGGGTGTGGATCGCTGCTTGGGAACTAACTGGGCATCAGTCAGCAAGTGGTGAGCAACTGCATTATGCATCACTTGTTTTGTATATTCCAACTCTTTCAGTGTTATTATTGTAATATTATTATCATCATCATCATTATTATTTTCTTCCTTTCTGTCCTATTAAACGGTCTTTATCTCAACCCATGAGTTTTACATTTTTTTCCCCCGATTCTCTCCCCCATCCCACTGGGCAGGGAGCAAGTGGCTGCACGGTTCTTAGTTGCTGGCTAGGGTTAAACCACAACATTTGGAAAAGTGATGTTTGAAAAAAGTGTATTGATTACATTAAGCTAATGCCAGGAATTTCTAACTTTCATACGTACCTAGAGAATGTATAAAAATAATCGCTTTGCACGTATTCTATGTGAGTGTTGTCAAAAAGTGACTTCTGGAGAAGTTTCTATTAACTAAAGCAAATAAACATGGTAGTGCTTGATGAGAAATTTACATGTCAAGTTCAGATGTGACCTTACATTGTCTTGTTTTTAAAAGATTGTTAGTTTACAGGTACTGAAGCTGCACCCCTAGCACTGAAACAACAAACAGATTTTGCATATTCTGGAAGAAGAGATGGAAGTACACTAACTGTGGAACAGAGTTAAATGTCAAAAATGTATGTCTATATATAAAACTGCCTATGAGAAAAGTCTTCCCACAGGGATAAAAGAATACATCCCACAGCCAACTTCCGTAAGTATTTAAGATTATTTTTCAAACCAACCTTCTCTCCACGAAGTTTTGCTCTAATCTGTTGACGTTCATTAAAGTTTTGTAGCCGGATCTGTCTTAATCTTGCCAAATATTCCTAAGGCAAAGAAAGGAAATATGTTTCAGTTATACTGAAACGGTCTCTAGTATGGTTAATTTAAAATACGTAAGATTGCACAAAAAAATAAGATGGGTGAAAAAAACCCTCCACACTATTACTATCACCATATTAGCATTTACTAATCTCCAGAAAAACTCTCATCTAATGAAAATAAAGACAACTGGAACGCATGTTTCCCAGTATTAACCTATCATTACATTTTATATCATTGAAGGCTAGGAGTAGTTATATTAATGACCACAGAATTAAGATATAGAGAGTCATATCTATATGTATGCACATTCAAGAACTTCTGAGACAGACTGATGTAGACAACTATTATTTTGATTATTAAATAAAACAAAACAAACAGATCACAACAAACACACCCAAACTCTAGACCTTTGTTCAGTAAATTATTTCCTAGGAATTTATAAAGTCCTTTAATTTTGTTCCACAGATGATCCATGCAGGGAAACTAGGCACAATCAAGGTCAAAATAGTGCTATTTGTGTGATGAGCAAAGTGGCAAACATGCGGCAAGCATACCTCTTCCTCCTTGTTTCTGGATTTCCTTCCTCTTGCAGAAATGGGCCTGCTTCCATAGGTATCTGCCACGTTTTGCAGTGTACCCTGTTTGCCATTTAATGGTATCAAATTTAAGGTGGCTGGGGCAGTAAAATTATCTGCTTTATCCAATAAGTGTTCACTTATAAGAAACCAAATCCATCAATGATCTGCAGTTGTTCTGAAGTTAACTGATAACCCCTTTTCACTTACACAAAACATAACGACAGTAGTAACTAAAGATCCTGAGTAGCCAAAGAGTGACACTAGAGTTTTAGGAATATAGCTGCATTCTCCCTGAAATTCTTATCTTCTCCTGCTATGTTAGAAAGCCTAAATTCTGATGCACATGAGTTTTTTCTACATCTGGATTATATACAAATTGTGGCACAGAGTTGGCATTTCTGTCATTTTTGAGCCAAGACTAAAATAAAAGTGGAATCTTTATGTTCTTAGATTAAGCTTTTTCCACAATGACAACTTTTTAAAAAATATGCTACAAGTAGCAAACTCAAAAACCTAATAAAATACTTAAATATACATATTACATCTAACAAGCTGTGTTAAATGCCTAATGCATTTGCATTCACAGCATATACTATTGGTTAGAGTGATGTACTCTGTGTCCTGTCACCAAAAGGATTCAACCTTTAAGGAAGTCCAATACAAAACAGTACAAGAATCATTTAATTCCAGGTTTCCTGCTTGGATTAAAATGCAAAATATTTAAATTATTTTGTTCATGATATATGATAAGCCTCTGTTGAACAGGTTAAAAATATCTTAATTTGTTAACTCAACATATAATAAAGACAGTAAACATACATGTGATAGTTACATGGACCTTCTGCCTTATAAAATACTAGGGCTTTAGCTTTCTCAAGCTTGAGTGTAGAGAACCATCGGTAAAGTAAATACTCCAGTTAAAGTTCTTGACAGGGACGACTGAATCCAAGTATTCTGGCTAAATCTCTCAGATTGAGCAAAAAATCAGTAACTCAAGGAAACAGCACATTTCTGCACTTCTGTGGTTTAGTGACTGGGGGATCAGAGAACAAATTAGAAGAACAATCCTGCAGATAAGTACACATACATTCACGAGGACTGCATGAATGCTCAAGCAAAAGCCAGAATTAATTCATGCAAAATGGAAAGGAGTATTTTCCATATTCACCTTTTCAGAAAATTGGTTTTATTTTCAACTTTTTTATGCATGTTCCTGAGCTTTACAAAAGCTAACTGGCACTATTCAAGTCATCTCACTGTTCTTCATTCTAGCATTTAAGTTAGCTTACATATTTTCATCAAACTGATGGAGATTTATATCACTGCTCTTAAACAAGAAAGAAACTGGAAGCAAGATTTTTGAAAACTGATTTTCTTTCTGTAGATTGTTAACTTTTACTCATCTGCCTCCATTAAAATTTTTAAAGATCAGGACTCAATGTTTTGCAATGTCACACAACTACAGTGAAGTAGCAAATTAGGTCAGCAGCTGTCTTAAAGAAGAGATGACTGAAAGTATCAACTCAACTACTGAGTCAAACTTTAGACCACCACCTGAAAATTAAAATGAAAGCAACTATATTTAACTGGAGCTGGGTAAATTAGTGAGAGTCATTTGACTTACAAGTCTTTATATGACAAAGAGCTGCAAATTAGATGAGGATTCCTACTGATTTCTCCTCTCAGATCATCACAGTCTGGACAATAGTACCATCCCTATATGAGCACTCCTGCCAGCTAGTCAAATTATTTTCCTGCACGAATAGAAGGAAGCTGCTGAGAACTTCTGCTATCAATGGCAAATGATAGTACATGAATTTGGAACCCTGGCTTCAAGTTACAAGTCTTAAACATCTGGAAGTTACTTTTACAACTGTTCAGTAACCTCCCTGTTTTATTAAGGCAGCCAGTTAAGAATAAAACATTTGGGCTCAGTTGAATACATTAGAGAAACACTAACCTGAATACTTGGGTATCTTGCATTACTTGATCTCATAACTTTATAGTAATACCAACAAAGTCAAAACCAAAATGGAAGCAGGTACTGCTGAGAACTTGTCTAAGAAGAGGCAGTCTTAACAAGAATTGTTTTAAAAAACAGAACTATAATTTTAAAGTGGAAGACTCATGCTTTAAAACATATACACTAATCTAAGGATACTTCACCATCAAAGCAGTGAATCAAAGTATCTAAGAATTGCTTACTGTAAGTGAAATAATCCCTGAAACAAAGACCTGGTTGTAAATCATGATCTGATAATCAGATATAACTCAGGAGATGCTTCTGTAAATCTGCAGTTGGTCTCATCTCACTGCAATGCCAGCATGGTCAGTTTAATTTCAGCAGCTGACAGTGATATTGGGACTTGGTTGTGTATGAATAGTGTGGAGAAGCACTCAAAAAGCAAAACTCTCCACGTTATGAAAACACACAGTTCAATCACACAAAGTCCTAGTGCAATTGAATAATTTCCAAGATATCTTTACTGTAAAACAAACTTCCTAAAGGAATACTGAATTTAGAACTGCAAGCATAAAAAACAAAGAACGTTTTGTGACACTGTCCACTAGTTGATCTCTAGAGAGTAAAGGTTTTAGAAACTTTAAACTTGACAGAGATAGACGTCTTTATAATACCTTCTCAATAAGCAGAATGTGGTTTTGTAGAACACACTACTGTATCTGATCATTAGCTGTATCTGTTTAATCAAACTTCATTTTAGGTTCAAGCTACTGAATAATACATAAAGTTTAATTTTAACCAAAACTTTAAAGCTATGAACAGAAAAAAGTGTCAATGAATGTTCTAAAATTCATAATATCAAGTTAGACACATGCAAAAAAAGGTATTTTCCTTTATTAATAAATTTACAGTCATGAGAAACGTACTGCACAATTCTGTTACATTTTAATATAAACAGTAACAAAATGCAAAAAAACCTACCTCCCATTCTCTCTTTTTTTTTTTTTTTAATAGTTAAGGAAAATATTTAGCCAGCATTTCATGGTTATGATGCTATTTCAAAGATTCATAAAGCATGCTGAAACAGTAATATACACAGGAAGACCAGATTCCATACCATGTGTCCCTCAGCTCGGGCTTTGTTTTCCATGGCTTCTCTCTTTCGTTGCCAGAATTCTTCAACTTGCTTTGCTCTATCTGCAGCTATCCATCCTTTTTGCCTGAGTAATTGCAACACATAGCAAGATGAAAGTCTCTGAAATATGACACTCAGAACCCCCCCCTGCATTTATTCTAACTAGGACACACATGAAAAAAGTAACTTTCTATGAGCAAGGCATCTTCAAAAAATGCCTTCCATCAGCCAAAATACAAGTCAGACTTCACGAAACGAAGGAAAATAGGCTTAACTAAGTTAAAAGAACAACTTAAAAAAACAAACCACCACCCAACAAAAACAAAACATCATGTTGTCCTTCCAGATCCTGGTCATCAAAACAAAAATGAACGTCAAAACACAATCTTAATGTGATTGTTTCTGAAAACGTCTCAACTTGTTTCATTATTGCCATCATTTGTGAAAAAGAAGACTCCTTCAAAGTTTCCCTTCAGAGATGAGCAAGAACTCATCACATGAGCCAGTCAGTAAAGTCAATACTGCAGCAGTCTTTCAAGACTATGTTTGGAGTAAGAGCTTCTACCACTTAGACAATTAGTACAGTGTTAGTATTCTCAGAGTGTTCTGGCAACTCCTTTTGGGGATCTTGGGGGATTTTTGTTTTTAAAGGGACTGTGAAGGAATTTTCCTACCTTAGAATTAGCCAGAACAAGATGTTTTTTTCACATGTTCCACCCCAGGTCAGGGACCTGCTTGGGTAGACAAGAAGGCTATGTTCAAGTTACCATAACTGAGTATCTGGCAAGTCTCCTAGTACATACATATGATCATTTTGTAGAGGAACCAGTTTCTGACAAACTGGTTAGAAGTGGACTCAGAAGCAGCTCTCTATTAAAAAAACAAACAAACAAACAAACAAAAAAACCCAACCCAAAACCGCTGAGAAATGGTGTAAGATATTCTAACAAATGGTAGAATGATGAGGCAATCCCCTTTCCAGGGTTCCCCTAGCCTCATTTGACTGAGGACTATTGGGGGTCCAGCAACAGGCAGGAAGAAATTGGAATAAGCTGATAGCAGTAACTCATCAGGCTGAGACAGTTAAAGAAAGAATCATTTCACAATACAAGAGCTATTGCTAGTAATTCATAAATGAATTCGCACACTAAACATCCTTGCATCTTGTTTTTTCTCTCCCCTCATCCCCCACCCCCAAGCAACAAGGAAATGAAATATTTCCATATGCTACAATTCATTAAGAGGAAGACTGAGATAAAACTACTGTGATACAATAAAACAAACGCTGTAGCTGCTCTGAAAAGGCAAGACAATCCATGTAGGTGTTACAGATAAAGAAACAAACACTTGATAATCTTTGTATACACATATTTGACTCACTACAAGATTTTTACTGTAACTGTTCATTACATATGAACTCAACTGGTGGATAGTGAAATATGTCCAAACTTGTGTCATATAGCTGAAGTTTAGTTTACAGCATTGGAGGAGAGGTGCTTCCCAAGCAAAAAAAGCCAAACCTGTTTGTCTCAAACCAAATTCACAGGAAAAACCTATTTCAACTAAATTTTATGAAAATGGTTTTCCCTACTCTAAAGCCGAGTGACTCATTTTGCTAAAACATTTCAACTAGATTACTTCTGGGCTGCATTTCTGTCCAAGAGACAATTTTTAAAGATTGTTGAAGTTGAATATACTTAGCTTCATGTTAGTTGTGGTAATGTAATCAAAAAGATTGCAACTTGAGGATTTCTCAACTTCTTTAATATACATTCTAAATTACCTATCCTTAAGAAAGTTGCCATTATTTAAATTCTTTGTTTGAGCTAAACATCTGAACACTTATCTTTATATTTCACCTCCAGCTGAAAGGATAAAGTGCAGGAGAGAAATACTGTTAGGCTAGCTATGATAATAAAATTGCTTCTAGATAACGAAGTACAAATACTTACTACATTTTAAATGCTAAGAAACAGCACCTCAATTTAAGGCTAAAGGTAATCCCGTTTATAAATAGAAAAAAGTCTCTATCTATTTTGAAACTTCTGCACAGTATTTTCACAGAATGCTTCCAAGTTCATGTGTTTGAGAAATACTGAACCAGCTTCTCTTCATGATCTCCATGTTATTCATAATTTGCAGCCCTCTACTATAGTTCCTTTCAATTTTAACACATTTAAAACAGTTTACACAGGGGTAGCCTAGTATCATTTAATATTGTCAAATGTGCGAGGCAGTGTTTCCAAATCTAGGCAAGATTTGGGGATTGTGGAACTCTGTGCAATGCATTGAGAATAGAGGAGGATGGAAGTACACGCGTATATCAGTTGGGAAAATACACTTTCCACTGCTTGGTTATACCAGGAGGAATTTTAATTAGCTCACAACAGCCCAAATTACCATAAAAAAAATAAAATATACCTTGTAGCTTGCAAAATTGTAACATCAGTGTTAAACGTGTTATGTTATTGCTGCAAATTTTAAAATAGAAAAAAATCTATAAAGGCAAAATATATCATATTAAAACATAAAGCTGAAAAAAATTAGTTTAGACAGTGTTTTCTGTGGCCACTTCCTTTTTCTCACATTAGCTCCATTTATTTCTTCCTCCATGGGACACATCATTGGATCGGCAGAAGTTTAAGTAATACATGAGAAAATTTGTCCCTCTATGAAAGTTAGTTAGCAACACTCACATACTAAACTTCTAGGAAAAAAGCTATTTTCCCATTTGCTGCTCACAAGTGTGGGCACAGTTCTTTGGGCAATACTAACAGATCTGAAGGACAGCAAAGTAGCTTTGAAGAAGCTACTTGAAAGAGTAAACCAAAACAAAACAAAAAATTCAGTACTTGTTTACAATCCTTTTACATATAAAATACTTAGTTTATATTAATTGAAAAGAATAAGCATCACTGAATTAGAAGTTGCACACCATTATAACACCTGACATTCTCATCTTGGCGAAGAAAGCTCCTACAAGTTTTCCACTGATAAATAAACAGGAGCTAACAATTCTGGGAGCATTCTAGACACTCTCCTGTGCTAGAGAGTCGAACACTTAGATGTAGAGAAGGCAGTCAGAATGACATGACAGGAGAAGTAAGCATCTTCGCAGGTAACATAAAAAGTAGAACTATGAAAAAAGCAAAGGAGGAGGCTTATAATGTTATCTGCAACTGCATTAAGCCAAGAATTTTGGCTGAAATCTAGTTTAGTTACAGATGTTAGTAATCCATTTTTTCCACTATTGGGGAAGCCAAGGTTTCCATTGGTTCTAAAAGAACTGTGGTCTGCGAAGGACTAACGCACAAACAGATGGCACAGTACCAATGGATAAAAGTGGTTTTGAGACATATCCAACTACTAAATAAAACAAGACACAGAACAAGAATCTAACATGTAGGGACAGATTTACGGATTATCATAGTCCAACCTGTTTGCATTGGCTTGTTTAGACACCTCCTTCAATCTTTTCATTTTTTTCCTAACTGCACCAGCATCAGGTAAATGGTGATGACCTGCAGGCCCCTTAGGAACTCCTGGACGTATTCCAGGTGGAATTCCTCTGTAGATAAATATGTACAGCAACTTTCATTACTTTCATCTAAAGCAGACCACATGCAACTTCTAATGGAAGGTAGCCATACCTTTCAACAACTTCTCGGCCTTGTACTTTCGCCCTCAATTTGGCTTCCCTCTCTTCAGCTACTCTAATGTTTTCCTTTTGCTGTTGCATCTGGTCAAAAATAGCATGATAGTGTTCATATTGTCCTCTGGAAGACACGGGAAAAGGACCAACACCACCTCCACCGCCATAATATGGTGCCTGGAAATCAGAAGGGGTAGGGTGGAAATCTCAAATACTGATTTTAACAAGCCATTCCAATTTTCACCTCTTCAGCAGAATAAAAGCATTAATATCTCCTGCAACAATTCTGAATTGGTCCTAGTTTTATTCCTGGCACGCCCCTATTTTAATGAACTACAAGATAGATAAATTAAAAACTTATTTTTCTGTTAGCACTTCAGAATAACACACCATTTTACCTCCCTCTGACAATAATCTAGTTATACACGAGGCATCTGTCACACATTGTGGAAGTTATTGGTAACAAATCCATTGAAGCATAATTGGAGATAGTTGTTCTACACAGCAAAAATCAAAGTTTTAGCACAAAAACTAGAAGTGATACACTACTAACTGAAGTACTAATGAGTGTTTTGTAGCCAAACACCCATTTTTTCATGAAGCTGGAAACAGTTAAGCACACTTCTAAGGTTACTGAATGGTATTAAGTGCAGATTTATCCAAGATTCCCCATTGTTACCAATCTATAGTTTAGTTTCATCACAAGAATTAGATGTTTCCCTACTAAAGCTCAGATCAGGGGAACATCTACCACAAGCTACGGCTTTACGTGAATTATCTCTGTCATTCTCAAAGAATTAAAATTCCTACAGAACCTTCATGTGAAAATAATAAAAAAAAATGTTGCAAGCAGCTGTGTACAGTAGTAGCCAAGGATGGATGCAGAAAATGTGAAACTGGCAAAATAAGGTTAAGGTTGTCAGCACATGCATAAACATTCCCGTTACACCTGGGGGAAGCAGTCAAATAGTCCATGGTAGCGCATCTATGGAATTTGTTTTTACATTAGTGTCAATGGTCCTTTCAGAGTGGTCTTAAGTATTTTAAACAAATTCAAATAGGTGAGTGCAGATGTGGCAGGTTTAAGATTGCCTCCCTAGAAGTTCTTGAACAGATTGTATTTGACAACGGAATTTAACTCACATTCTGAGTTTCAGTTGCTCAACACCCATCAAGAGCTCCCCATAATCCATATGATAAAATACTGAAAGATTTATCCAGGCATTCAAATAAATATGCAGGTATGCTGTTCATCCGAATAAAAATAATTTACTATACAAGATTATAGTTTCTACAAATAGAAGGAAAAGTCTTGCTTTAGACACTATTCAAGGTTTCACCTACAGAGCTCGGTTTTCAAAAGGATTATCTAGAGAATAGTATGATCAATCACTAGGCAAATACTATGAAGCAGGTGCTCGTCAACAGTCTGCAGAACAGTTACAGCCCCTGCTAGAACCACAAACCAAAAGCCAAATCCTTGCCACCTCTTTCCCTACTTTCCCTCAGAAACAGGTGCCAGCAACCAACCCAAAAAGACAACAGGAGGAGAAAAATCATGCAGTGCATGACCCTGCTGTGCCTTCATAAGAGGCTATATGGCTTGCATTACTGGAAAGCTTGAACAATGCTATTCGACAGCATCGTCAGGGAGTTGCTCGATACACTGTTTTCATGTTGGAGAAAGCAAAAGGATAATTAAGTCAAGAATACTGTAATAGTATATGAAAACCTGGAGCGATGATAACCTAGCAGCCTGCAGTAAGATTTGTACTAAACTATCCAATTTGGAGAAGACATTTAAATGAATTTTAAAGCATGTCTGCCATGACATTTTACACCAGTGACACTTAGTGAAAAGATACACAGCCACTGAACCTCAGTTTCCCTAGATGACTGAGAATACTGATAACAATGCAGCTGTAGCTACAACAGAACACTTTACACATTTGCAGTGTCTAAGGACCTTGCAGTAAAACTCTTAATCAGAAACATGATAGTTTTCAGGAACATACATAGCTCTCATCTAAATGTGATGATGCTGATACATTGTGTTGTATGGAAGCTTGTATTGGTGTCCGCCAGTTTCATCTTAGAGAGAGAAGAACAGCATAAGAACCAAATGATGTTTTTTGACCTTTCCATTAAATCAGCACCGAGTAGTTTTTAAAGTCTGGTATGCTTAAGTTTGCTTTTATATTTAAGCTTTACTTATATGATGTGTGGCACATATCCAAAGATAATGTCTATTTTGAAATAATACATATTTAATAAACAGCTACTGAAACCTGGTCAAGTGCTTGTGTATTCCTCATATTCTTGTACAAGGAACAGAAAATAAAACCTTTATTCATTTTGACTCTACTGCTCCATCAGAGCTTGTTTACAAAAACCCTACTAAACATGTTTAGGCCAAGTATTTTTGTAAGATTCACTACCACCACAAAGAATAACTGTGTTTTAATCCATTTTCTACTATGAGACAGATTTACACCACAGCAATACTTAAATTCCTGCACTGGCTCTGTCTGATGAAAGTACCCAGACCTTTATATTCAACTATCTTCATGAGACTACTTCCCAGAACAGTTATGTTTCCATGAAACTATGACACACACAAACAGGCAAAAAGAAACTGTCATAGGAATCAGATTATGTAATTAAATTATGTAAGATGTGAATGGCTAAAGAGTTTACTGCTTTCAGAAAAAAAAAAAAAATTAGATTTACTCAAGATTTTTTTACCCCCCTCCTGAACAACTTATCAGTAAACATTTATGTTGCTAAGTAACAAAGAAAACTTAGAAGCAGGTGTTTAATACTGGGGAAGAAGACCATTATGATGAGAACCTGGAAAAAGATTTCAACAAAAGAGTTCAAGAACAAACTTGAATGTAAAAGAAGCTGTCCATGCATAGATTCAGCACAGGAAAAGTAGCAAAAGCAGGAGTGGCAAAAAGAAAGTGGCACATGAAAACCATTACTAGCAGAAAGAGAAGAGATTCAGCAATTTAGGAAGTATTAAAAATGAAAATTGCACATGATCTCCAAAAAGCCAGGGAAGGAGTCTGTTATACAGTTTCTCTTAAATTATCCATAGATTAATAACGGGCAGCCCCAAGAGTTGACCTCCAAGAGCAGATCTTTCTGAAAAGAGAAGACCATGCCAGATAACCAAAGGTGGGGGGAACAGACTACACCACATTTCTGCATCTGCTGCCAACCTTAACATCACCACTTCCACCTGAACCAAGCACATTCCTCCATCCTTGTTCCCTGGCTCTGTTTATTCGTTCCATCTGAAGGAGAAAACAATACAGGAAAACATAATTCAAGGAATCACTAAGTAAAAATTGAACTTAACTATTAACACATTTTAAACATATTTTACCCTTTCTTTTTCCAATCTTCTCATTTCATCTGCCTTCAGTAAACTGATCTGCAATGTGTAAGGATTAAACATGTTTAGTAACGGGGAAATCGAACTACTCCATATTCTTATGCAACATGTAACACAGCACAAAATATTTCATTAAAATTACTAAAGGTGAAAAAAGAAAGTCTCAAGAATCTTGTCTACCTGATCTCTCTGGCGTTTTTCTTTTTCAGGCAATTCTAACCTTTTCTTTTTTGAAGGTTCCTGAAAAATAAACATATAATTTGGCATTTATTATTGAGCCATTATTCTGTCAAGCGTCTGTCAGGATAGGTTAGTGCTCCAATTGCTGGTATCTGTCCACGAAGATCAAAAAAAAAAATAATTTAAGAAAATCGCTGTTACATAATGTTACGAAAAAAAAGATAAGGAGGAAAGGTTTGAAGGTTTTACTTTGTCATTCTTGCTCTGGACTTAGCTTTTGCTTAGTTTGAAAATTAACAGATGATTTTATGATACCTCAAACATTTTCCTCCTTTTTTCTCCTGGATCCATTTTCTTCACTGGAGTTGGAAAGGCCTAGATAAAAGGTGACACTTCAAATCAAATACCATGATGCCAGAATGAGAGAAAAAATCTAATCGGGGCGGGGGGGCAGGAAATCTTAAACCCACAACTTAGTATGTGCAAAATGGGGTTTAAAATAATTAATTACTCAGGAGGTTTTAAATGAAAAGCACTGCTAGGATCTAGGATTAAATGCTACTGTATTTGCTCATCCTTTACTAAAAGCTCTGTCTTGAAAGCTGAAGGCAGTAATTTTTAAATCTCTTTTGTCTTAATTTTTCTTCTCTGGCAATATCATTCTGCACAACAATCTTTTCCTATAATAAGTCTTTGAGGGTCCCTAGATATTAAGATTCTCTTTTATTTGGAGAACAGATTTATTAGGTTATCTTTAGGCTCTTTTGCTTGGGTAACTCTAACCAAGGTTCTTGTTACCTCTGGAAGAGGAGAATGAAGACACTATTGAATGCCTGGTAAAGAAGCAGCTATACATAATAAATGATGCTGCCTACTCTAATCTTCTCAAAAAACTTACAGTTACTTTTAAAGCATTTTTTTTTCTGACCGTACTAGAACACGGAGCACTTCATAATATTTTGACAACCTAAAACCCTATCAAAATGAGTACTTTAAATTCAAGTATTTCAGAAGATGGAAGCCTTTAGAGACTTAAGTCAATGTAGTTCAACTACAGTGAGTTAACATAATATCACTAAACAAAGGAGATGATTGTTCAATGCTCCTCTGAAAAGCCAGTTGAGAGCTGCAAGCTCAAACTACCCTGGAAAAACAGCAAAGAGAAGAAAATGTCTATTACTGTAGCCAGTTTCTATCCTACATCTTACCCCTTATCACTAGGTACAATCCGCACAAAGAATGTCTTAAAATTGCAGCATTACTGACTCCTTACATGCAGCGAGAATATATTTCCTCAGTCTCTACCCTGCTTCTTTGAGTCTCTATGCAAGTTGGACTCGTGCTAGCTGGCGAAACTCGATTATAGAGAGCAGCAGACCAGCAGATGGTTGCACAATCAAGCTTTAAAACATAAAAACCTCATGGTCTCATAAGGACACACAAGAAGTCTGTGCATTCCCTTCTTCTTGCTCTCTTTTTCAAACTGTATATCACAAGCCAACAAGGCTTGTGTGATCCATGAGCTTCTCCCTAAACCTCCGATAACTTTTGAACCGCAAGGATAATTTATATCTCAAATATAATTTTCTAACCACCTATCAAATTTGACAGATGGATAGAGATCTCAGTATTATGTTCCCCAAAGTGCCACAGGGAGAAGTAAAGAAAGAAAACACAAACCCCACAAAAAAACCACAACAGCAACAACAAAAATATTACTTATTCAGAAGAAAATTTGAATTAGTTCTCTTGATGAAGTGGGAGCTTCTTGGTTGCTAGTTGTCTGGCACATGCATATAGCTCAAAACTAGCTGTATCATAAACATCTCCTGGCCATGCAGTAATTAAAGGAATAAAGAGAGAGAAAAAAAGAATTTTATGTAATAAGTAGTACAGAGAAGATGACTGGAAGATCAAAAGTACTGTATGAAAGTATACAGAAGACTATTTCTCATTAGGTCATGGAATTAAGTCTGGAAAACTCCTCTTCCAATTACACAATTTCTCTCGCTGACAACACATTAGAAAATGACTAAAAAACTTTTCTATGTTTTGAAAATCTGCGATTATTTTTGAACAAGGAAGAAAGATGCAAAGATTCTTATCCAGTGTCAATGATATTGGTATACCTGACAGACTTCCAATATTTCTAAAAGTGCCAACACCAACAAAGGAACTGAAAACATGCAAAGCACATCTAATTCAGCAGTGGAATTAAAAACCAAACTTAAGGAGCAGCCTCCAAAAATCATTATATTAAAACAACGTAAAAAAAAAAAAAAATCAATAATGAAGCAAGCCAAGCATTTAAACTACTACTACTTTCTCTGCAGATGCATGTGTCCACATAAAAGACATTTTCAAAAGGAATGCATAGTATTTTCATAGCATTTAAATAAGGTATGAGCAAACCAGTTCAATCTGAGTAACTTAGCTTCTTACCTGTCTAGATTTAGCCAATGGTTTCTTCTCATTAGGCTTCTTAGCTGCATCACAAGACTTCCTGATTACTAAAGGCACTCCATATTTTGCAGCAGGTTTGGTAATTTTCTGAGCTGGTGCAACTGAAGTCAGTATTTGTTCTTGAGCTGGCCTTTTAGCTAAAAAAGAAAAAAGACGTGTTTTACAGCTATCCAGGCTGGCCAGTGTACCATATTTCTCATTCCCAAGGTCTTGGAACAGCAAAGCTGGAGGAAAAATGAGTGACCTGCTAACATTTCATTCACATGAGCTGATGCCTAAGTGCAATATACCCAGTTGCCCAAAACAGTGTGTCTAAATTTCATGCTTGATAAGATACAGCAAAACACAATCCCTGAGCTTTTCACTCTCAACACTTAAAACTGGAGAACTGAAGCTTATTTCAGCTGCCATGCTTTTATTATCCAGTTGTCATGGTCACAGGGAAGTTTTCCTAGTGGAACAGAGGGAGAGGCCTCCCTCCACTAACGACATTGGATTACAACCTGCAACACTAAAGTCAGCAGAAGATGAGTTCTGGAAGAACTTCAATGGCCTTCAGGGATATTGTTTTCCCTGCAGAGTTCCTGAAAATATGCCAATATTGTGGATTTGATTCTGTGTTAGCAGGGCTCTCTTACTACAGCAGGACAGCCGTGAAACACTTACGCAAGACTATCAAAAGACACAGAAGTACTTGCCACAGCTTCAAGTAATTACAAGGAAATAAAATAAAGGGGAGTAAAATCTAGGGAAAAAAGGGTAAACTCATGCAGGAAAATGAAGTAAGGTAAGACCATTCTGACAAAATGAACCATGATCTAATTTGCTACTAGTAGTAGAAATTCTACTGCTTTGGGCTGAAGTCAGGGCTTAATCCTGGAATCTGTATGAAACCTCCCACATTTTTACAAAAAATGGTATTTCTCATTACCCGTTTGTAATTAGCAAGGGGAAAAAAAAATGGTACAATAACTACACATAAATTATTGCCAGTATTTGTAGTCTTTGCTGTCTCCTTAAATTTTGGAAGCGTAGCATACTGCACGACAAAAAAGTACACTTAAAATATTACAGGACCACAGTTTGTATTTGCATCACTTGTACCCTACATACATCCAGCTCCCCAGGGGAAGGGGGAAAATAGCTCCCCTCTCTTTTTTCCTGAAACTTCTAGAATCAGGTATAAGAACACACCAAAACCAATAAAAGAACAAAGTTACATACGCTATCTTGCCAGAGCTGAAAGCAAAAGCACTCTACATGCTTACTTACCTGGTGCAGCATGTGGTCCAAACTTATGGAAGATTTTGTGATTGAATTCTTCTGCAATAAGCTAAACAAAAAGTTGAACAGTTAGCCAACAGTATTTATGACTGAAGCTAGAAAGAACTTTTCAGAGAAGTGTGCCACTCCCAGTAAGCATCTAATTAAAAGTATTTACTGTAACTTAAATTTAAATGAATATTCAACTTTATGTATTCAATTTAATATTACTAACATGAATATGAGGCTGGATTCAGTATTTTCAAACATTTTTTCCATAATTGCTGCAAGAATTTTAAAAAACCAATTTAGTCTGACTTCTGGGTGGCACATGTTACCTCATTTATGAGCTAACTAAGAATCTAGAAGAAAGTTAATGTGAGTATCAGCATAGTTTATGCATAGTTTATTTCAGATTTCTGTATAGTTGCCAAATTTCACTTCAATTTCTCAGACAGCTTGTGTCCAAAAAACCAGTCCTTTAAAAATGTTTGTAGTTTTTAAGTTTCTCTATGCTTTTCAAGATGGGAAGGTTACTACATATGTGGATATCTAGGAACAATGTATACAGTGTGCTGTCAGGCATATCAAATCAGCATAAAATGTGGAAAATAGCCTTAATGGAGTAAAAAAATTGGAGTCAAGACAAAGAACATTCAAACATCAATAGGCTATCATCTCGAATATTGTTATGTAGTTCTGAACCCAACACCTCAAAAACCATGTAGCAGAAATGAAAAAGGTTCAAAGAAGAGCAGCAAGGATAATTAAAAGTGTTGAAAAGATTCAGTACAAAGAACAAATAAGCTTGCTCTTCAGCCTATAAAAAGACAACCGAGATGTAATATGACAGGAGAAACACACAAGGGCAGCAAATGATAATACCAATATAAGAAGTGGGGTACAACTGAATATAAGGAGGAAGGTTTAGAATAAACAAAGTTGATGCCTTCTGCAACAAGTAGCAGACCTGTGAAATTTCTTACTGATCATAAAATCTTACACAGGTTCAAGGAGAAATCAGGTAAGCTCATGGACAAGAAATCTATTGAGGATGACTAAATACCAAAGAAGATGCTTCCTGAACTGATGCAATTGAGACAGAAAAAGATGAAGGCTGGGAGAGTATTATAGGGTAATGTCACGTACGCTTGCCTTGTTCTTATATGTCTCACCAGGCACTGTTCATGGCCAGTGTTCACTGCCCACAGGATACGGAGTGAGACTGACTTTTAACTGAGCCAGCACCATGTTGTTGTTTTCTAACATCCTGCTCTCAAACTTCCTGCTGAATCTGAGTGCCACAACTGGTGCTACCAATACAGAATATTAAAGGATGGGAACTAAAAAGGAGGGGTTTTTACAACAGTAGAGCTACTTGCAGACAGATAATGGCCATACTACAGACCACCTTTCTAGAGATGGAGCGTGCCAGGAACGCATTACTTAACGTTCTGACAACAACAGACAGCAACGTTAACTGAATAGTTGCTAAACCCCAAGGTTTTAAAGAATAGTCTTTATAGAATCTTGAAATATCCAGATTATTTTGATTTGCTTAAAGGCTACCAGTCAGTTACAATGATGCTGAGGAGTTTAAAAAAAAAAAAACCCAAGAACCAAAGTGCAGAACTTAGGACTCTGCACATGATGGCAGGGAAAGGTTTTAACCTGTACGGTCTGTCATCAAAAGATTCTGTAAGCAAGAAATCACACATAAGAACGGTCTCCTACTAATGGTATTTCAGTGATCTTGAAGCTTTTATTTGGGTAATAAGCAGTAACAACTGAAGTGTGATGTTTCCATGATAACAGAAAGGAAAAATAACTCTTCAGCATCTTTCAAAAAGCCCTTTTTTTGTTGTTTTTAAATTGATGCTAATTTAGATCCACTCTTTACTGTAACTTAGTAACTATAAAAATTGAGACAGAATTTATATAAAACTGGAAGACTGATTTCCTGTCATTTAAGAGCAGGATTTCAGCAACAGTTGCAACATGTTGAAGATGTCAGCTATGGAAGATCTCTTAAGCTTAGACTAAGTAAAGCAGAGGACAACAGCATCAGCCATGGATGAAACTGAAAAAATAGGCGTTACAGCTGTGTCACAGAATGACCACCTCTGGCACCATTTAGTAAAAGGTGCTTTCTGGCTGTGGAGGTTTTTTTGTTGCTCTTAGGATTAGGTAGCATCTCTAAATCAAACGTGTTAGTGATTCAGCTGGAAAAATTGTGTGCAAGTATTCATGCTCAATCTAGGAGCAATTAGTATTATCAACTGGTTGTAGTCTATTACTAATTATACTTTGCCTGACTAACTCCAAATAAAAATTCTATATCCATTCCAGCTACTGGAAATAAAAATCAGATCAAACTATTGCTGTTGTCAAAGTTAGAACAAACTTATCTGCAAAGACTTCTGAATCTTACCTTTCACTGTGACTTTAATCTGAACTACTATTAGTTGAAAATCTATTTCATATACAATTGAAATTCCAATTATATATGGCCTTGTCATGAAATTTCGTTAGTTGCGAGTTAGAATCCATTAGAATTCTTTATACTTAGTGAGGTCTCCTTTTGCATTCATTTCCTCCCTCTCCTTTCTCTGTCTACATTTATTTACCTCATATCAGTACTATTATTCACTTGTTAATCTTGATCTCTTTTGATTAGATTTATATTAAAAGGACCTGAATAGAGGTCAAATGATATCGACAGATTCTAAACAGAATAGCAAGAAACTTCTTCGAGGTTATATACGCATGATACATTTAAACATCAAGAAATTTTAAGATTAGTTTACTTAGCAATATTTCACAGAACATGCTTTCAGGCCATTCCAAATTCCAAACAAAAAATGGACTGAAGAAATTTCAATAAAGCAGCGATGCTGAAGTAATTGACAGCACCATTTTATGAAAAAAAGCGTATCTAAATAAATCAACATCTCACTCATAATTCCTCACTACATAGAAAAACACACAAAACAATGCACTTCAGAAAATGCCAGTTTAAATTGTTTGTGGAAACTAACAAATACTTAAGTAATTTGAGATTTTTCTTTACAGTTCATAACAAAACTCTTTTTTCCTCAACTGAAAGTGTCTCTATAAAAGCTCTAGGGAATACCATTACGCAAATTTCTCATGTTGTACATTAACATTAGAATAAAGAAAAAGTCTGTGGTGTTTTTAGCAAAACTAGAACTAAAACTAACGCCATACCTGTGGTGTGAGAAATTTTTCAACCCGTTTGGCTATGAAGTTTTTCTCCAATATGGAGTTTACTGATGGTCTATTCCTAGGATTCCTTTTAAATAATTGTGACAGCAGATTACGTAGGTCATAGGAGTAATGCACAGAAACAGGAGGAAAAGGTCCAGAGATTATCTTCAGTACCAAGTTCTTCATGTTGCCAGCTTCAAACTACATCACACAAGAAACAAAACAGTTACTACATACTACTTACTGTCTGTCCACCTGCAAGGCTGCATATAAAGATGAAGAGGAAAACAAAAAAACAACACATCTTCCCTTGCCTCAACACACCAAAACAAATTTTCAAGGCCATCAATAGTTTACATCAGCAGTTTAAAAAAATCTGCTGCCAAGTGTTCTGATTATAAATACATCACAATACAGGTACTTCATACTACAGGTATAAATTTTGCTAACAAATAATTATTTCCCTCCAGATCTAGACTGACAATGAAATATAACTAAAGATAAAATAATTACATAATTATCTGCTTGATCTCTCTCCCAAACACTTTCAACCATCACGACTTCTGCCCTTTTTAGCAAAGCCACATTTCAAATGAAAGAATGTAAAGCATTCACACTCCTTCAGTGTTAAATCCAAAGGAATGCTTAAACTTCAGCTTAAGGTCAGAAAACTGAGTGCACCATTTCAATTCCTTTGCACAATAAAAAGAAAACAGTACATATCACCCAGCTCACAGAAAACAACCTATTGCCATCAACTCTCAGAAAGGCAACATTGTCAGCATTGATGCCACAGACAAGACTAAGACTAAGCAATAAGAAATTACAAAAGATTGAAATGAAATTAAATCTTTTTTTTATTTTCATGCTGTTATAATCTTTTTTCTTTTAATAAAAATAGCTATTAAACACCCCCCCCCCAACCAAGACCGAAAAAAAAATGTTTTTTCTTCCCTTCCTAACTGGAAAATCAGTGATAAAGATGTATTTTTCAAAACAACACACACACACAGAGGGGGGAAAAAAAAAAGGGGGGGGGGGGGGTGACGGACACGACACAACTCTTTCACCTTGGAATGTTTTTCTAAGAACTGTTCCTGTTCTAAACAGAAACGCATTAATCCACCTGCACAAAAGCTGACAGTCCAAATTCAGAGTTTCAATGAAAATGTCAAGTTTTTTTGAAAGAAAGGAACACTATTGACAGTATCGTTTGTTACAACACATAATTTTTTTTCAGCTAACACAGTTCATTAAAAACCTATATTGAAAATAAAATATACAGTGCTAAGATTTCTGGAGAGATTGGCATGAACCAAAATACAGATGGAAAACGTTGGTCAGTATAGGAAAAGGAGATGAAAATGTTGAAGGCAATTTTAAACAGTCACCATGAAAGCCTTTCAACAACTGAAATCCATTTGTGTAACATCAGGAAAAATTCCTGTTTGAAACCACTATTCTTTTAAAGACACAAGAATTTTCTACTCACCGCATGTTTAAGTGTGCACATTTCATAGAGAACACAACCAAGGGCCCAGATATCGCTAAATCAAAGAGAACATATCTTAAGAATTAGTTCTAGATGTAACATTGCCAAGTAACTTACATCTGTGAAGTCTATCTTTGAAAAGTAAAAGGTTGTATTTTGAGTATGTACAAGCTCCCTTGTACGTATATCTTCCACTCCCCAAACCACAAAATTCCAACAAAAAAAGAATTCAACAACCAAAAGTAAGACCAACCTGAAAACCAGATGAGGTTATTTTGGGTCCAGATTTTATTTAGACCTTTTCATCTGAACCACTTCAATCACAAAAATTAGACAAAATATGGACAAAGGCTTTTTTTCTTTAAATATATATTTGCCAAAGGTCTTAGAATTAAACAAACAAAAACCCAAACAAAACTCACCACCTAATTCAGCAAATACAATTCTTAAAGTCAATGTACTCTGTTTAACATTGACTTACCTCCCCTCACTCATTACACGACTACAGAATTTGGTTAGAATACCATTGGATAATAAACCGCATGTAGAAGAAATTGAGGGACAAAGAACTGCAACAATTTTTATCTTTTAAGAAACCAACTGAAATTAGTATAAGGCACTCACAGCAATGGATGCAGCAGCTTAGTGCAGTATAAGACTAACTTGAAAATGACCATTTTAATTACATTAGGGACGCTGTTACCAGATAACAGCCTACTGCCAGGACAGCAAACATATAAGCAAAGTTATCTGAAGCAAGCTGAGCCACCTATCTAGGCATGTGCTTAGAGAATCCAGTTACTGTGTTTGTGATTTCATCTTTAACACAGTTTCACATTCATACTGCATAAATTAAGGCAGTACAACTAGCGTGCAGATAGACAAAGGCAGAGCCATAATTAAGAACACTGCTAGATCTAGAACTCAGAGCATTAAGCTAAGTCATCTCTGCATCACAGTGCTTTGTACTGCACAGACCTACTAAGGTCCCACCTGTACAGTGAGACTCAGTACCTTCTTGGGTAAGAGATGAACTAACAGCTGTTCACCATCATATGAATAGAATAGCTTTAGACTTCTAAAAGAACTCACTTTCTTCTTACCAAAAACATTTAATAAAATGCTTATTACTACCTTTTATTGTTGTAAGGCTTGTTCTGACATATTTCAGGTGACAAGTAGTATGGCGTTCCTATGCAAGTGCGAGCCAACTCTGCAGTACTAAGAAAAAAAGAATGAATGTTAACAACTCACATGAAGTGCGTAGATTGCATTTTCCTAGATCAAAGCAATTTAAGTCAGAGAAAACAGCATCAAAAAGGAGTTACCTGTTAAGAACTCTGGCGATCCCAAAATCTCCCAGCTGTATTGTTCCATCTTTGGTTAAAAATATGTTCTTGGTATAGAAATTTTAAGAAGTCTGTTAATTAAAACATTCATACAATTGCACACTTTTTGTTCTCAACATGTTTTGGGAAGAATAAAGTTTTCTACCATTCAATCACTCTGAAGTCGCTAGCAACAGTGTTATTGACTACTATTAAACACCCAACTTATTCTAGTCCTACTTCATCAAAATTAAACACTATAATACATTCTAAAACATAACCTTTTCTGTCCCCACACATAAACATATGAATAACACTCAAGTAGCTTCATCAGATAGTCTCATCTCTTTGTACAAATATCATATAAACCTCTTCCAGACAATTCTGAAGAAAAATGTTTCCAGTATTAGAAGCATTTATGTAAAAACACCATTTTCTCTAATTTGCCAGTTTACACTAGCAAGATATTAATTTAATCACTTTGGAAGTAAATTCAGTTAAAAAATAGTTACCTACATACCTGTGACTTTATGTCCCGATGCAAGATTTTTCTATCATGTATGTGTTTTAGTGCTAAACAGATTTGTACAAACCAATCCAGAATCTATGTGTAAAAGAAAATGCAACGTCAGGATCTTTATCTGAAAGCTTCGCCAGTTACATAACTGAAGATTATAAAATCAATTTTAAAATTATAACTCAAGATTTTACCCTCTTCCCACAAACCTGTCTTCACTTATACCATAGAATAATTAAAAATGTTACCAGTACTGTCACTATAATGCAGACTTTTCAATGAAATATGCTTATTACCCAAATTAGATATTAAGCCTGAGACTACTAGTTTCATTACATATTATAAACCTAACAAAAGTATGCAATATGAATTTGATTGGCTAAAATGTTTAAGATATGGAACTTGCATCTTAAAGATTGTACTTTTGCTGTAACCAATACGATAAGTCCTCTTGCAGTCAGTCAACCGAGAGTCCTAGAATGCGATACTGATGTTTACAGAAACACTTATTTTATCATACAGTAATTTTATGTATTTTACATTAAAAAGAAAAATAGTACAAAGCAGATTTCAATGAGAAAAGCAACAAACAACATATAACTAGAAGATCATAAGCAAGCCAACAACCCCCTTTTTTTTCTGTGAATTTGTAAAAATCACAATATCAAAAAGTGACTAACAGCAAGAACTTTTCCACATGAAAAGTGGTTTCACATTCCCAACTTAGAAGTACACACACGTCAAAATTACAGTATAATGCAAGGTGTAATTTTAACTTTTCCACCTTAAGTTCTTCCTGTAAAAGTGAGCCCAAATTAGAAAAATGAAAAGTTTTACAGATTATATCCAAAATATTTAATGATTACCCTATTCTAAATACCATCAATGGACCCAATATACTAAGCCTTTCCAACCACAGGTAAATTGAGATCTTATTGGATGCAGACACAAAAGCATAGAAACAATTTATAAACAAGGAAACATATGTCAGTTCTAACCAAAAAATTGAATCCTACATAATCTATTTTCACCTAATTTAATCAAATCTGTACATTAAATCCTCTCATCTATTCCAAATTCTCCCACCATACAAATGCCTTTATAACCAGTATCACGGAAAAAGAAAATCTGCTGGTATACTTCCAATACAATATTAATTTTTTTCTAATTGAAAAATACACTTTTGAATTATGTCAACTTCATATTGCTCTATTTTGTATTATTATACTTACAAAGTATGTTATTTTATACTTCTGATAAATGAAAATCAGTATTACAAAACAAAAATCCTGCGCCATTATAACTTTAAAAAAAAAAAAAGGTCAAAGGCTTAAAAATATTCATGTTGTCCTTCAGTATTTTTCATTTCTCAGATTTGGTTTAATTTGCAAGAGATCCAACTTTTATTAAAAGCATCTTACACAGACAGACAAAACCCCAATAACACACCCAGGATTTCTAGCTACATTTTCTTTTAAGATACTACTGTGACTGATGGCAACGAGAATCACAATTTGTGAACCTCCCCTTACATTAAGCAACCACATCTACCAAACTGAATCAAAATGATTTAAAACTCATGAAGAAGTATCATGCAACAAAACATTATAGCAGCAGTTTGTTCTTACCTGATCTTCAGAGAACAAGATTCCTTTCTGGGCATTTATTTTTTTAAATAGGTCTCCTCCTTCACAGTAATCCATCACTATGTAAAGACAGCCATTTTCTGTAAAATAAAACATAAAGTATTTCAAAAAGAAAAGAAAACACCCATCTTTAACATAACTTTCTGAATATCTTCACTGCAGTCACAGAAAAAGTAAAAAAAGTAACCTTTTCACATGCAGCTTTAGATATCATTTATTAGTTCTTTTTTCAAATTTCAAGCAAAAATGCTTTTATTATTTTGAGTTCCACAACATAAGTTTCCCGTTTCTGGTAACATTGGACTATTTTGATATGGAGAGAAAGAAATGACATCTGCTGAACCAATGCCCCAAAATGGGGTTCAAAACCACTACGAAACTAAAGGCGTCACTTTATAAATGCAATATAAAACCACTCTTCAACCTGCTTTCAAACATCCTACAGATCCCCTACCCTAAAAATAGAGATCTTAAGTTCTAATTTAGGTAGTTGCCTGTATTTGCCTAATTCTTTCTTGGAGTTTTACCTGGACAAGGTATTACTCACACGAAATGCAAGAATGGAAGAATCATCAGCTCTCATACCAGACATACAGTTCATTTCAGAGACAAACGGAAACAATTATTTTCTCACTTTTGAATGAAATTTGAGGAGACTTCCAAAAATCCTATGTAAGTTTCCACTAGGAGGTATGAACATATATAATACATTTCATACAGAGATACAGTTTTGTTCCCCAATGCAACCTTTTCCAGTTAGTGATGAAAAAAGAGATTAGGCAGAGGCAAACTGCAGGTTACCAAAACCATGGGAACTACACTACTCGCATATTAAGCATGATTTTGAGAAGAGCTGAATAAATGCATAAAATCAATCACATGCTGCTCAAAAGAAAAACTCTTATGAGTTAGTCATAGCACTTAAACTCTAAGTAGAGTCAAATTTAATTAAATCATCTAAGTCGTTTAAATTTCACTCCCGCAGAACACTTCTGAAATCTGTCTTTCAAAATATCACACCCAGGATTTTTCTTTTGTGCTTACAGCTGTTTGTATTTTGGTTAAGCTTTATATCAGTATTATTTTAAGAGATGATTCTAGGAGTCTGGACTTCTTGCAGACCTGCTGCTGAAATAATTCTCTTTTATAAACCAAATCAGTATGTTCAAAAGTCCATGTGCTTTAGCAATAAAGATGCAACATGAAGTCCTGTGAAGTACAGATTACAGAATTTACCTTGTAAGAAGAAAAAAAGAAAAAAGCAGTCTTACAGAACAGGCCTCTATTGCAGAGAAGACAGAAGAGTGGATTTACAAACCAGACGACCACGGCTGTGCAATATGACTATGGCACAAAACTCTAATTTAATGAACAGAAAAAATAAAAGCCGCCAATCAAAAGACATATGAAAGTCAACAGAAAGGAAGGAAAGGAGAAAAGAGCAGTGTCCCTAAACAGTATCTCAAATAATATTTAGAGGGTTTTTTTAATAGTATTTTAACCTATATGATAGGCTTTTGGAATCTTTTATCTGTTCTGTTCATTTCCCAAGACATACACTGTGAAAACAAGGTGGAATTATGTTCTCCTTCCTTCATAGCTCGATGAAGTAAACAGTCCCATCTATTTTTCCAGCTCTGAAAGCAGTGATACAATTGCAATTACTGAAGACTGCATTCTAAGAAAACAGACTTTGAGATAAAATTGCTCTTGCTAGGTTATCAATACCCAAATTTAGACCATACTCATATTTAACATACACAAGCATTCAAGTCATTAGGGTATACACAAGTATTCAAGGAGACTTACACTCTGGAGAAACAAGAGAACATAACCCTTTCATTTAAGCATCAACCAAAATTGATGCATGTAAGGAAGACACAGGAACATTTCTGTTTAATTGTTGCACTTTTAAAAAAAATTACTGTTATTTTTAAATGTGCAGGGGAATTGTGAAAAAAACACAACCAAAAAGAACTGAAATAAGTAACAAAAGCATGAAAAAGACTGAGACAAAACACACAGACTTTTAAACTAAATGCAGTAAGTAGTGCACAGACCGTCACTTACTATCATTACTTCAGGTTCTACTATACTAATTAATCTTACCTTCAAATGACTCCCTATACAGGACAATATTCGGATGTTTCATGTTAGCCAATACAGCAACTTCTCTCCTTGATTCTTCTCTCTCCTTATTTGACATCTTCAGAAGGAAAATAATGATTGTTGAGAACAGAAATACAAAAAGAATGGATCAGTAATTATTAATAATCACTCACCTTAGAGATGTTTATTTCTTTAATAACGTACTGTTGGCCATTTTCTTTAGCTTTGACAAGAATTGCTTTCCCAAAGGATCCTTCTCCAATCTTTCGCACTTTAATATATTTATCCATAGTTATCTTCTTAAGGCATCCTTACTCGAGTGCTAGGCAAAAAAACCACATAACAGATTTAGTTAGCTGTACTTAGTCATCTAGTCTGCCAGGTCACATTACATTATTTTTTACTCAAAACATCAATCCATTTGTCTCTTCAGTTGCATCACATGCTTTGTAGCTTTTCAGTAAATCATCTACTCTTAGTCTCAATTCTCTATTGGTACAGTTGGCTCACTTGGTGTAGAAAAAGGGCTCCATTGCTAAAACTGGTTTAATCCTTCATCTTGACAGATAGTATAAAAAACAGGATGTGTTTTATCTTTAAGAAAGATAAGCAGTCACAGTGCCATAACTTCTGATTCAGCTAGCACACAAACATCATATGGAGCTATAGCATCTGGTTAGCAATCTTTCATTCACCTTTACTTGGAAGAACTATAATAGTAGGGGGGAGAAAAATCCCTACATGTTGTTTCTTAAGAAGCACTAAATCCAGTATTTTGGAAGTTAGTCACTATAATGAAGCCAGAAATGGACTGAATTTTGGATCCCCAACAAGTTTAGAATCATTAGTCAATATAGTAAGGTGTGACATTAATTCTGACTGAAAACTTAGGTAATTTATTTTTCTATGTTGCATATAAAATCAATTCATTACAAATGACCACTTAGACTACCTTTTGAGATTAAACAGATTACTCAGCTGCATGTTGATTGTGTTGAAGGTTCTATATTAAAAAACTTTGACAAAAATAACGTGTGTGGAAGGTACGGCAATATAGAGAAGTGTCAGAACAGCAAAGAAAATTGGCAAAACAAAGACCAAAGTGACAAACGTCAAAACAAATTCATGGTGGACTACCAGGCCACCTTTTCTACAGTAGAAAGAACATCCGTACCCTGAAGAAGTTCCCATAAGCTGAAAAAGACAAAAGGTTCCTAAGCTTTTCTGCATCCAAGCCTCATTTAAGAGCACTAGCAGCATTTGTGCTTTCCTGTGCCCAGCTTCCTTCCAACAGGAGACCCTAGTAGCTTAAATCCATACTTCACACACTTCTCAGGTAAGGCTCTTCGCCCTGATTTGGGGTCATATTTTTGTCACAGAATTACCATGCACCAGACACAGATGCTGCTAAAGAGTCTCAGGAAGATGAAGGACCCCTACCATGAAAGCAGACTAAAATGAATAAGCTTGATTAGCATAGCAAGTCAAAACACAAGAGAACCAAAGTAATCTTTTCTGCAAAATAGGAGATGGGAAAATAACCAGGACTAAGAATAACTACCAGGAAATAAAAAACATGAAAATGACAGGCCTGCAATGTCTTGGTGGTTTGGTTGGGTTTTTTTGCCTTGAAGTGCAGAAAAATAGTTTAGCATAAAGTTGCACTTCTAAAAGAAGAAAGACTCAGTATTAACATCAATATTGTCTTTTGGGCAATAGCAAGACATAGCAGGTAGGACACAATTTTAACTTCATATGGCTTTAAGTTCTCTTCCTACCCCTGCTTTGTTTATGAAACAACCTATGCCGTACTACCACTAAACCAGCTGCATGAGGCATCGCTTAGGGCTCCTACTGCACGCTGTTCTGTGCGAATATAAACGATCAATAAGCAGCCTGTGGGCGAGAAGGGACAGTTCGGTCAAAGAGGGGAGATAATTTTGTAGGAGTTAGATGGCTTATTTTTACCCGTGGCATAGGAAATACAAGTCTTGAGAAAGGACATCAGCGCTGACAGGGCGTTGGCTTTTCAAGCCCTGGGCAAGAGGTCATTTTATCCATCACGGACAGGCACAAAAGCGGCTTGTGCGGCGGGGCACAAGTGACACCCCAAGACAACCCAACCGACCGCTAGGCGCGGAGAAAGCGAGGCGACAAACCCGAACCGCACGGCCAGGCCACGACCAGGCGGACGGAAAGAGGCAGCACACAGTGCCCGCCAGCCCCAGCCCAGCGGCAGTGCAGGCCCCCAGGCCAGGCGCCGGGCTAGGCGAAGCGCCGGGCCGGGCCGCACTCCTCAGCCAGGCCCCACCAAGCCACCGCCCCCACACAGCCGGGGCGAGACCGGCGCCAGGGCGAGAGGCGCGGCCGGGGACCCCGTCCCCCGCCCCAGGGCGACTGAGAGAGAAGGCCCGGCCCGGCCCCGCCAGCTGTTGCTGCTGCTGCTGCGGCTGCCGCCACCGCCAGCCCCGCAGAGGGGCGGCCCCGCGCCCCGCCCGCCTCATCCCCACCCCGGCATACCTCCCCGCTGCGCCTGCCACGGCCGCGGCCGCTCCACCGAGCCTCACGCCCGCCGCGGGTCCGCCCCCTCAGCCCCTATTGGCAGGCCCGCCCCGCACCTCGGCTCCCATTGGGCGGCCTGTGGCAAGGCGGGGCAGCAGATGCGCTCGACCGCCCTTTCCCGCGTTAGCGGTGCTTCACCGTGGTAACCGCACGGCCGGGAGCCACGTGACGGGCGGGGCTGGGCGCGTTTGCGTTTAAGGGAGGGGGAGATAAAAAAAAAAAACCCCAAACCCGGCTATCAGTCTTCGGCGAATCAACGACGACCCGCGAGGGCGCGCAGCCTGGCACCGGCGCCTCCTCAGGGACTGCCCCGGGGCGGGGACTGTAGGGTCCCAGCGGGGCTGTGCTCAAGCCTTCGCGGGGAGGGAGTGGAGGCTGCCCAGGGCGGCTGGCTCCCAGGTGGCTTCTCTGGTTCCTCTGCTCCCCAGCCGAAAGGGTGAGCCAACGGAGGGAACGAGGGAAGGCTTGGGACTCGCAGCGCTCGCTCGCTCTCGGTCTTAAGCGTCTCGATCCGCCACCCCGCACGCCCGCTGCAAAGCGCCGCTCAGACTTGTCAGCCTTTTACATAAACGACCGTGCGGGTATTTTATAATTTTTTCCTTGGGGGGAAAAAAAAACCAAAACCAAAACGAAACACCTAACCTGCCGCAGTGTTTTGCGGGAACCTCCATCCTGTCGAGGAACGCTAAGCAAACTCTTTACCGGCCCCAGTACCTTGGCAGGCACCAGGTGCCCGCCTGAGGGGCTACGCGCTCAGCCCGCGATCTGCGTTTCACCTGCGGACTAACAACGTTTTTAAGCTCTCGGGACCCTACGTAAGGCGGGGCGCGCGGTGTCCCTGACACTTCAGGCGCGCCGTGGTTTCGCCAGAAGCCAAACGATGCTGCGATGTACCGAGCCACCTCCCGTCCCTGGGAAACCGCCTCCCGCCCCTTCCGAAGCACGGCGGCTTCCCGCTGCCCCGTTGCCGCCCGCCCTGCGCAGCGGCCAGCTGTAACCCGGGCCCGTAACCCGCCCCTCACAGAAAGGGCCGCCTCCGGCGTGGAAGGGAGCCCGGCGACCGAGCGCGGGCCGGGCCGGCGGCACCGGAGCGGAGCAGAGAAACGGCTGCAAGCACCGACCCCGCCACCAGCCCCCCTCACCGGGCACGCGCCTAACAGCCGCTCCGCTCTGCGGCCGCCGAGAGGCCACGCCCCTCCGCGTGGGCGAGCGGGCGAGGTGGAGGGACGGACCCGTGTCGGCAGCGGACCGCGGGAACCGGAAGTAGCGGCGGCGACGCTGAGTCCGGCGAGCGACGGCGGCGCGCGTGCGTGGCAGGAAGCCCCGCCCCCTCGGCCTGGGGGGCGGGGCTGGCTGGCGGAGGGACCGTTGGGCCGGGGGCCGAGCCGGTGTCCGCGGCGTCTCGGCGACCCCGCCCCGCCGCCGCAGGAGGATGAGCCAGCGCCTCCCCGGGGAGCAGCAGGCGGCGCCACCCGGACAGGTAGGGGCGGGGCTCGGCGCCCCTCGGCTGCCCTCGGCTGAGGGCCACGGCGCGGGACAGGCACCGCGGCACCGCGACGTGACAGGAGGGGCCGCGGGCGGGCCGCTCGGTCCTGCCCGCGGGCGTCGGAGCGAGCGAGCGGGGCCGAAGTGGCGGCTCCGGCCTGAGCGCGGCGCGGCGGGGGAGGAGAGGAGAGGAGAGGAGAGACGGCAGCCCCCGCCGCAGGGCCCGCCCGCGGAGCGGCTGCTGCGCTCTCGTCAGCGAGACCGCTTCGTCCTGCGGCCGGGAGGCGGGAAGGGGCCGAAATGGCGGTTCTTCGCCGACCCCTCAACTTACCTGTCCTTCTCCCCCGAAAGGGGAAAGGCCGGGGTGAGGGGGCGCGCCCTGCCCGCTTACACAGCCTGTGATCTCTTGTCACCCGATGTCGGTGTTCTTCTGTGGCAGCTCCCGTTCGCCTACGGAAAACCGAGGGGCTCTGCGACTGGGAAGATCCAGAGTCTCCTCCCCACGTAAACGGCGTTAGAAGTGTTGTTCTGCCCGAGTTGCTCGCCTTATGTTGGCTCACAGGTTTGGTTAGTAAGGCTGCTGTTACACAAGAGAGGGAGATAATGGGCTTTTCTTGGAGCCTCCTAATTAAATGAGGAGGGTGCGGGTCAGCGAGGTTAAAACCGAACATTGACTGCATTCTTTCAGACTACTTGTTCAAAATCCTTCCCTCCCCTATCCAAAAACGTGGAGCTGACTGTAAAACAAGTATGTATCAATTCTCACCTAAAATGAACAGTGGCAAGCGTGACAGTGGAAAACTGTGTGCTGATTGTGAAATATGTTCGGTGTTGAATAGTAAATTTGCTGTGTCACACTTTAAAGTACTGAACTAGGTAAAACAAGGCCTTAAAAGCAAATTAAAAATGTTTCTGGTGCTAAACTGTGTTAGAATAGGCCCTGAAAAATATTTTTGGAAAGATGTCCCAAAATGGTAATCATTTGGGTTTCAGGAGTTGCACCTCCTTTTTGAGGTTGTTGGACCTCTGAAGTTTATGGTGCAGAGTTTGTGAAAGAAATTAAGGTCATTGATTATTTAAGTGTCAGATGTATTGGTACTTTTTGCTTTCAGGAGCCTTTCTTCTTGGCGTACCTGTGAAGGGTTTTATGTTCTGTATCCCCTGGCAACATAGGTGCTTCTTTGCAAAAACAGCTGTTTGAATGAAAGAGGTGTTGGTGTGACAGATTTGAAAGCAGATAGTTATCAATGCTGTTTCCCTAGTTAAGGAAATGTCAATATGCTGTAATGTAAAATTAAAAAAAAAAAATCATTCATGCATTAAAGGAAACATACCTTTGTGAAGTAAAATTAGGCCCTAGAGAACGCACCAACTGTCACTGTCATTTTTTCTAAGATAGAAGTTTTACACTGGCTAACTGCTTTAAATTTGATGTCTTGTCTCTTTGGTTGGCAAGCAGATGTAAACTTGCTGCTCAGTACTCTGAGTTGTCAAAATGGGGGGCAGTTCTACAGTAGGAAAACTGCAGCACGCTTAAAACAAAATGACTTTGCATCTGTGTGCAACACCTGTGAAAATAAAAGGTATATAGTGCCCAGAAAAATGGAGCTTGTTTCTTGTTTGCTTCTGTTAATATTGGTATCCCAGTCCTAAAAATTATTTGCTTGACAATAGTAGATGTCATACACGATGTGTATTGCAAGATTTCTAGAAATGTATTTTCCTTGTTCTATGATTCCCAAGGCTGTCCTTGCCCAAATCTTTATGGCATCCTTTCTGTGGGTGGTTTACAATGCTGCTGTTTTCCCTGTGGTGCATACTTGCAAACTGAAGTTAATCCTGGGTTAAATCTCTTCTCTGTCTCTCTCTCTCTCTCTCTCTCTCACACTTGATATTGACTTGTAATAAGAACAAGCCTATCCAAATCCTCAACTGGGAAAGACGTTTGAAGCTGTTGGTCTTTGCTCTTCGTGACTGCATTGCTCTGAGCCACTTTATTTTATGAGTTTGTCTGCATTTTTCTCTCGCAACTATGTTGGTACTTCCTCTTGTGCTCTTTTCCATACTTAATGTTTGTCACAAACTGATTTTTCAGTAACCTGCAAGTGAGAACCCGTTGTGCACTGGTTATTCTATGAACAGCTGGGTCTAGCTGTGTAATATATGTTCTCCCGTTCACTGAATATACGCTTTAGCTTCTCCCCTCCCCCAGTTTGCTTTGGGCCTTTGGGGGCTCTGTGTGTGTGTGTCTTACCTTGGTATTTGAACAGCAGAGTTGCATTCTTTAAATGTAAGCACTAAAGCTGGGGCAACTGTTCCAAGTTCACAACCGTTGCCAAAAGGCATTCTAAGAACATTCAGAAATTTTTTTTCCCTCCCCTTATTTAAGTGACTTCGTATGCACGTGGATAGGTGTTACTGTGCAGATCAGGTTTTCAGGGTAAAATCGTATAATGAGTTGGTAGTAGGGATATTTTAACTTGATCATAATAAAAAAGTGGGATAAAAATTGTACTGTTGAAGAGATTTGTGCCAGAAATGGTAGTGCCAGTTCAAGTTGTTTGAAGAGTTAATTTCCTAATTCTCAGACTCTAGGTTGCATGTTCCTAAACTTCTTGCTTTGGCACCTCCTTGGCAGCAGCAGTAACCCGGTAATCTCTGAAGGCGGTCAGCAGTGGCAGTGGTCAAGCACATGAAACTACTTATACACCCTCCCTCCTTATTTTCCCCAAACTAAGATTTCAACTTTATACCTGCATGCTCCGAGAGCAAGTTCCCAATTCTGTGCTCCCCGCGTCAGTCTTTCCCTTATGTCATAACCTGAAAGTGCAGGTTTTCTGTTGGCTGGCTTCCTAAAGCTGTTCAGGTGTCAGGCCATCTTTTTATCTCTGCTCTTGAATGAGGTATGCAGCTCCAGGCTCTGCTACATAGCGTGCTTGTTTATATGCCAGGCTTTGCAAACTGAAGATGCTTGGAATACTAGAAAGTTGACAATTATAAATTTTTATAGCTGTTTAACTTGAAACTTGTTTCTACTTTTGGAAGCCCTTATAAAATCATCTGCGAGAATAACATTTAGACAAAACAATGCTCATATAAATTAATTCTGAGAGGATTGTAAACGGACTGTAAAAATAGTATTTGCTGGGACATGTGTTGTGCTTTAAAAAGACAGAAACTGAAAAATCAACATAAAACGTTGAGATGGTGGTTACACTTAATGAGCTGATAATACCTGTTATTATCAGAGAAGAGAGTTGACAAAGTAGTTCTTGGGTTTCATGCATAATAGAAAGAATTCTAGACAAAGCTGTTAAAATAGTTGTAAATCTGTTTAAATCCGGAGTATCCTTATTTGTTTGTGTTGCCTAGTAAGTAGTCTTGGATATGTACTCCTGCAAATGAATGGAAAGACGAGAATTTATAACTTCATAGGGGGTACCAGTGGTTTTTTTAAATGACTTGCAGAGTGTTGAACTTTCCCCTTGAGCTTTCTAGACATTCAGCTTTTTTGTTTGTTAAGCATTTTGCTTAGGCTTTCTAGTTACAGGAGTAGACTCTGTGCTTACTTTGGGAGGATAAGAAGGAATAGTAAATGAAAAAGTGAATTAAGTTCAGTCCTCAAGCACTGACCTGTTGATAAAAATAACCTTTGCTGTTACTTTTTTTTCTTATTTTTTGGTATATTTTGATACATTTCTTTAAAAGCACACGAAAGAGGAAGTACTCAAATATGCATTTTGCATGTTCATACTGCAATACGGTATAATGAAGAAATGTTTCCTAACTGAAATGGTAAAAATGTAATTTCAATTCAGTAATATGTTTAACTTATAGATAGAGTTCCTGAGGTGACTTAATATTTTGACATCCTGCCAGTTAAAATTCAAGTACTCATTTTCCTGAAAGATAAGATTGTGTTTGAGTTCCTTCTAATCTCCAAATTAGTGTTCTCTGCCAGATTTGTTGGTTTTGATGTGTTATCTGCAGTTCTTGATCTACTGCAGCTCTTCCCCTGAGGTCTCTCTTATTAATTTGTCTCTTGTGTATGTGTTGGGGGGGGGGGGGGGGAATGCAGTTCTCCATATGCTTCCAAACACGCTCATTTTCTGATTCTGAGAAGTGAATCTACAAATTTGCAAAGGGGGTATCTCTAGGAAAGAAAACTAAAGATTTTTTTAATTATTTTTGCTGCTTGTCTTGCAGAAAACTTTTATTCTCATATGGAACACTACAAGAAAGAACAAGTAAAAACTCAAAATTATTATCAGTCTTGCAGACTTATCAGTTTTCTTCTGTTTTGTGCTGAGACATGAATATTCTTTTAAATTACCCAACAAGGCTTATAAGAGTGCAGAACACTTGAGAACACCTAACAACCTGTGCACTGAGTATTCATGTTATTACCACAATTACAAAAATCTCAGTGTTTATTCCTCTCTAACAAATTAAAAAAACAAACAAACAAAAAAACCCCCACAAAACCAAACACAAATAATTTTGGTTCTTTGGATAGGGGTGGATTATTTTTAATAAATTTGATTTATGAAGCCCGTGAAATGACCTCATCTCTGTGGTTATGTAACACATTTAAGACCTTCTTGTGTACTCTGTTAGCTAGAAGCCTTTTAGTAAAGTATTGCTGAATCTTTTTTCTGTAATTTTCAAAATTAAAAATCTCCCATGAAGTTGCTTTCTTTTTTTCCTCATAAAATATCCACCTTGATTCTTGCTTTCAACTTGATACCACTATTTAACAGTAATAATTTCCCTCTAGACTCTCCTGCCAGAAAATTGTCTACCATCTGTAGATCCTGACAAAGTACGCATAGTTGGCTGGTTGGCAAGTACAACTTCTAAAATTAAGTTTTACAGCTGGAGAGAAGAATATTCAAGTGAGGGGAACTTGCTGTGCATTCAGAACTGCTACCACATTTGATTTAGTGAATGCTTCACTTTTGGTGGTGTTTGTGCACATAGGGCTTCACTGCCTTTTGGTTTGTTTGTTTGGGTTTTTTTTTGTTTTACCTCCTTTGATTAGCGTATATGTTTTTATTAAAAAGCAGAAACAAGCCATTAACAATCTTATTTATTAACATCTGAGATTCATAGATATTTCTTGACAGATTTATTTATTTGTTTCATCCTTTGAAGAAGACCAGAATGGCAATCAGTAATGGTTGGATATGCTGTATTTACAAAAATGAGGTGGCTTCTGTCTAGTTAGAGCCAAGAAGGTCAGCCATGAGCCAGATCCTGGCATTGATTGCAGATCGCTTCAGTCTTTCCTCACCTTGTAACCCTAACACTGCTGCTTGAGAGGATCTAGAGCAAGAAAAAGAGCAAGCCTATTATCAGGGCTTGTAGCTTTGAAGTTTGAACAGCTCTACACAGTGCATCTGTCAGTTTATCTGTCTGTTAGACATGCCAAGAAGAGTCCCTGGCTTTTCTGATCTCTAGATGACCGAAGACTTGTCATTTCTAAGCAGAGTACAGCGAATGGGTTCCTCACTAGCTGCTATTTTCTTCACTTTGAAGTTTGAAAATCGGGAGTAGGAAGAGTAAGTGAAGAGGAACCACCAGGGGTCCCCACAAGATTTCATAAGCAGTGGTCGTGTGCTTGTGCTGTACTTTGGAGAACTCGGTAGGACTTTTTTTTCTTGATTTCATGGGCTTTTGTGTGTTTATGAAGAATTGGACTTCAGAACAAAGACCTTAAAAATCTATGGAAGCTGTTGTTATCAAGAAGATGTGTAGAGTTAAAATGGGGATAATGGTGCTTTTCCAGATTCCAGTTTGACAACCCTGAATTATAATTTTGCCTGTCAAGAATGAATACTTTTCATGTGCTTCTCTTTCTGCTGGAGTCAGTGCTGTCATATGCCCTTGGTCCTGGCTCACAGAGCCTCTTTTCTGTGATGGTCTCCTTACTTCCTTTATATTAAAGTTTTTTTTGTTGTTGTTCCTTGAGTACTTTCAGATCATTTGGATACAAATACATGAAAACTTGAATGAAATTATCTGAAAGGCATGTAACTCAGATGTGACCCTGAACTTACGGATCTGTGCACATAGTGAAGGACTGTTCAGTGCATTTCTCCAAAAAGATAAAGAACTGTAGTATAAATAACAAGACTTCTGGTCATTCTGGTGGTATGTAAAAGCTACACTCCAGTGTTTGTGTATCCCTCAGATGACTGCAACACAAGTCCACGTTCAAAAGGAGCAAAATCCTTTGAAAACTGTAAAGATAAGGTTGCACGTTGTTGCTGTGTCTTTTCATCAAACAGAAAGTGAGCATGTAGTGGTTTAACCCCAGCCAGCAACTAAGCACCACGCAGCTGCCCACTCACTTCCCCACCACCCAGTGGGATGGGGGAGAAAATCAGGAAAAAAAAAGAGTAAAACTCGTGGATTCAGATAAAGACAGTTTAATAGGACAGAAAGGAAGAAAATAATAATGATAATAAAATAATTGGAATATGCAAAACAAGTGATGCACAATGCAATTCCTTACCAATTACTAACTGATGCCCAGTTCGTTCCTGAGCAGCGATCCACTCCTCCCCAGCCAACTCCCCTCAGTTTATATATTGGGCGTGACATCACATGGTATGGCAAACCCCTTTGTCCAGTTTGGGTCAGCTGCCCTGGCTGTGTCCTGTGCCAACTTCTTGTGCCCCTCCAGCCTTCTTGCTGGCTGGGCATGAATGAGAAGCTGAAAAGTCCTTGACTTAGTGTAAACACTGCTTAGCACCAACTGAAAACATCAGTGTGTCATCAACATTCTTCTCATACTAAATCTAAAACATAACACTATACCAGCTACTCTATCCCAGCTAAAACAAGGACAGAGCGTCATGGCCAAAGACTCAACATACAAAAGTTACGTTGTCTACGCTGGAACCTACAGTCTATTTCCTGCCCTTCAAAAGAGGAGTATGGGTTTTACCTTTCAGTTGTCCTAACTAGTTTCAGTGTTAGTCTCATCTGAATATGAACACAAAAGGAACACCAGAGGGTTTTTTTGCTAAGGGGACTCTCCATCTTTTCTTTCCTGGATGGGGTATTTGCAGCTATAGGTACTGACCCATTAGTTTAGAAACTGTATCTTGCAGATATTTTAGGCTTGCACTGAAGTAGCAGCCATGGACACAGTTGTTTACCATGACTTGGCTAAGGATCAGTACTTGCCTGTGAAGCTTAGGCTTTTGAGTTATATTTGCTTTTATATCTAGTTCAGGTTCATGCTAAGGGATTATGTTCTTAATAATTAGAAAAAAACAAACACCCAAGCCCAAAAAACCCTAACTAAAAAACCTCAAACCTGTTAAAGACCTTACCACTCATGTAGCTGCTTATTACTGGGCCTGTGTGGGAGACTATTCTTCAACTCTGATAGCAGAGTTGTTTCTAATGTATCAATAAATGAGGTTAGGTGAGTAAATTTAAATCTTCGTTTTTAGCTAATTCAGCTAGTTTGGGTTGAAAGAAATTAAAAAGTATTCACATTAGTAACTTGGTGAATGGGAAAGAAGCAATCCCTTCAATCATGTAGGCTAATATCTTTGTGCCAGGTGGTACAAGTCTTCAGCTGTCACAACTATGGCTAGCCATAGCCTTAGTTGTTAAGACATTTTAGAGAGTGGACATGAAGTAGTGTTTAACTTTCTACAAACTGAAGTCAATGCCTTTAATGTTTGAAATCATATGACTAGAAGCATGAGTTCAGTATTCATCCTGTAATTAGGGTGACAGTTTTCCATTGGTTTTTTGGTTTTTTTTTTTAAAGCTGAGAAGATTAAAAAGTGTATCAAAAATCAGTACTGATTATTGATTTTGCTTTTGTGAACATCAGATGTAGTGGTATTCTGTACTGGTATGTATCATAAAAGTGAAAAAACTTTTCAGGCTGTTGTTATGTTATATTAAGCTTTTATAACTAAGAGTGGTAAGATTCAGTAGAATCTAGAGATTTGAGTAGATTTGAGTCTTGTTGTAGTTTTAAAGCTAAGATTGTCTTCATGCTTTACAAGTATTATCTTTTCATGTAGTTTAGTCTATGTGTTTCTGCGCTCGTCCTTGTTTTCTTTCTTGTTTAAAGAATACTTGAGTATGTGTCTCTTTCCTCCTTGGACATTAATTTTATTTTGGAAGTAGCTGTGAATGGAACTAGACTAAATTTTATATATGTGTATTTTTGTAAATTGACTTTTAATCTTGTATTCCAGGAGTATCTACTACATAAACTCAAATAGTGGTTTTTTAGTTTTGTTTGGGGGTTTTTGTTGTTTTTTTAAAACTCAAGTAGCTTCAGTTAACTGGCAGTGCTCCCTCATTTTTCTAAATATGACCTAAAAACTGACCGAGAACCTTTCTCACTAAATGACTGCAATAGGAGCAGTACTATTCTGGACATCAATTAAGTTAGTTTCAGATGGGGTTTTTTGAATGCTACAAAGAATGATCTTCTGTGTATTTATTTTTATAAGGTTACCATATGCATTCCCTAATTTTTAACAGTTTGGGTTCTTGAGTATCCTTAAGAATTTTTGTGATCTAGGATGACTTGAGAAATTTCACAAAAACTGCTATTTCACTTATTTTCCCTTCTGTATTGTATTTGAAGTGTAAGGGTTTTTGAGCCTTTTTATGAAGAAATAAGTCTGCTAGTGATCTAAACAATACATTGAGAAATTCCTCGCAATTCATTCACCCCTTTTCCAAACCTGAAGTTTGGAAGATGAGTGATGTTCTCATCTTGTTTAACAATCTTCATGTCACAGACAAAATAAATAAATGGAGCCTAGATAAGCTGGGGCTGCGATGAAAATGGGAATGTAATTTTGACACTGGTGAGGCTAAGGATGGAAGAATGGGCACAACATGGCTTTTGTTTTAAAACTGCTGTAAAAGGCTTATCATTTGTGAGCTCAAAATTTCTTTCCGAAGGGCAGGCTCATTTAAAAAAATAACCTGGCAGTGTACTATTTTAAATTAGCGTACTATGGGACGTTTGAAATTAAGTGTTCACAGCTGGTCTTGGCTACTTCCATTTTTTGGGGAGTTGTTCTGACATATATATTTGGGCTATATGTTGAAATTTTAATTTAACTGTGGGTGTGGGGAATGTTTTTACCTGTTCTTGAAGTGTATGCTAGTTGTTTAATAAGATGATATGTATAGAACTCCTGACTATAATAAATAATCATTTTTGAAGGTTACCAGTTAAAATCTTTAAAATCCAATCATTTTTTTCAAAAATTTTCAGCAAATGACTACTCACTCATTGCGATTGATTCAAAGAAATTGACTCAATAGTTTGATTAACTATTAAGTAAGTATTCTTTATTGGCAGCGCTGGATGCACGGGGGATCGCTCCACCTATCGTGCACACCGTCAGGTCTAATTGTGCAGGTTAAATACATGTTCTATATACATATTCACTAGATTTCCGAGAAATGTTATACATATTCATTAGTTTTCCGGGAAACTATTAGCATATGCAAATGTCCTTTACGCAGGCGCATTGAAGGTCTCTGGTGGTCTTCAGGAGTCCTCTGGTGGTCTTCCATAGTCTTCCTCACTCGTCCGCTATTTGACCCTTCTCAGGTGATTCTGCGCAGTATGGTCTTTTACATGTTTTAATACATCACTGCTCGTTAGTGTTCTTATTATCTAAGTTCTCAGTAGTGGTGTAAAAACCATATGGTTAGTTTAAGCTAAATTATCTACAAGGACGAGAACAAAGGCAGGAGTTCTTATCTTTTCTGGCCCTATCTATTCAAGCAAGGCCTCTACTTGAGCCTTCTCGACAAGATCGTAAATTTATCAAACATTTAATTAAGTTTTGTGATTGTTCATGGTTCCTTCTTGCTCATCACTCCCAAGTACCAGTCTCTGACAGGCTTAATCCTTGACGAGCACTAGTCTTTGGTATGTAAAGTTACAGAGAGACAATCATTAAGCAATTAGCAGTTCGTTCTCTATATCACTATCACTACATTTCCTCTACTGTAGAACACATTCTTATGTGTAAAGATTTTATTCTTAATTTTAATTTTATTTGCTTTTGGTTTATGTCTGCATAGCATTTCTCACTAGGTACTGTCCTTGTGTAGGCTTTGCAGGAAGGTATGTTTGAGTTAGGGGACAGATGACAGCCTTTTAGTTCTTAGTACTGAACAGAAAAATTGAACATTACACTGATTTTGGGGGTTTATTAAGATTCTTCTGTTAACAACATCGATTGTCAACATTGTTCACTTTTTTTTTTTTTTTTTTTTTTCCCCCTTTCAACTATTTAACGCAGATTTGTGATCTGGAATCTGGAAGAGTACTTTTAAGTTTTCGCTCCCCTCCCCTCCTGGGGAAATAACAAACTTACGATGCCTTTGTTTCCTTGCCACCCCAAGTAAGAATGTTTCTACTTGCTTTTACGGGACAAAAGAGCACATACCGGAGATTTACAGATTGCTCAGATTGCCTGACAACAAATGTCCTGTAAATCAGACTTCTTACTGTCCTATTCTGTCTTCTCCAGAGACACTTCACCTCGTTGGAAGTGGTTTCCTCAGCTGACTCTCTTCTCTGCTTGACCTTTTATTTGTAGAGCTTGAAAGATAAGCAGGATGTCACATCTGAGGACAGAAAAGTGCCTGAGGTACTAGACTGTGCAGAAAACTGCAATAGCCTTATATGCTTTTTCCACTACAAATGTAGCTGTTTCTGTGCTGTTCTCCTTTATCAATGTAGTTCCTGCCTGCACTGTATTTAAATAGCTCTTTCACAGTTCAATATACCTGTATGCTTATTACTTTCTTCCCCCTCCCTAGTCATAACAAGACATCCTGCTTTAGCTGTGTCGCCTTTGGTTTTGTTTGGGTTTTTTGGTTTTGTTTTGTTGTTGTTGTTTAATTTTTTTAGTGTCAGAGGCTTCTCTGTTAACCTGCTTTGTAGAAGAGTTGTGATGGGTCAGGACATTCTGGAAATACCTTAGTAATGGAAGTGTGATGGTTTAGTTGCAACTTTTTTGTGAGTTGAGTCAAATTCCTTTCCTGTTCCAAGAACTCCCTGAATGTTGCTTAGATTTTCTTTTCTTTATTCTTACAGTGCATTACTTCACTATTTTTGTTTTTTTCAAAGATGATCTGAAACGGTTTTGAGTCTGCTTTCTGCGGTATCTGGACTGGACTCTGGATCAAAACTATGATACTTAACAGAAATAAGTGACATGTTAATATCTTTAATGTTCTCATTAATCCTTTGTAATGTCTCTTGTATTTTTACAGTAGTCTAGGTTGAAAAAAAGGTTTATTACTTAAATGTTTTTACTGTAAATAGTGGTTGTTGGGAATCTGGTATAGGATTTTTTGTTTGCTTTTTCAGGATATGGGGTTTGGCTAGCATTCAAGCAGTGCCTTTTCTCCCTGTTAGCAATTTCTCGAGTAACTTTCATCTTCTCCCACTTGCCTTTTAGTGCTTGTTTGGATAGGGCAGGGAATCTGTGGAATGAATCTGACATTATAAAATGGCAAGTTGGCTGGTTAGTTCTGTCTTCACAACTCCATAAGCATTTGTGCAGGCTCTCTTGTATGAATGCACTCTTCCAGTATCCGCAAAGGTTAATCTGCACCAGGCTGGGTTAGGCACAATACTGGTTCTCTTCTGGCTGTTGTAGCCATAGAAAAAACATTTTCCTGGCTCTTCCTTTTCTTTATTAATACTGGGAACAGCAATCGCTTTCTGAGGAGGAGTCTACTCTCTGTGTCTATGTCACTCAGTTTCCTTCACTCAAGTGAGGCAGATCTCTTACCTGCTAACAGTGTTTTAAAGTGACGTGAGCATACACTTTTAAGTTGTCTGAATCGTTTAACACAGCTCAAGATAGTGTGTCCCTAACTTTGTATCCTAGTTTGTTAAACAAACCGTCTTGTTAAAGGCATACTAAGAAATCTGTTGTATGTTGACCTAAGCTGTCCTCCCCCCCCATTAATTGCAGGTAGTGGTGGACAAACTAGTGACTGACATGCTCTCAAGAAGTAAAATTTTAGTCCTATGTGAAGCTTTTTGAACAGTTACCTTTCTCATTATCTTAGTTTCCTGCATTCCTGCCATTACTGCATGCAGCTGTAAAGCAGTATCTGTAACAGTATCAGATACGAAGCAGCTGAGGTACTTGAGTCTCTGGGAATGTGGAGAATTAATGTACACTTAAGAATCTTGGTTTGGGTCCTCAAAATGAATGGTTTTGGTGTTACAGGTTTTGCTTGATTGTTGGAGAGGTCTGTCAGAAGCAATACTTCTACAGCAGGAGACACATAGTGTTTCAAAACAAGAAGAGAAGGCCTGTAGTTTCATGCCTATCGTGTAACAGTAGGCACGTATGTGCCAGAGGAGTTGGCATGTGCAATCACGTTTGTGCAGAGATGATGCAGGGATTCTTCCCAGTATATTTGGTCTGGCTCTGGAGAGTCTGTGGTTTTGTTTGTCAGTTACTGACTAATTGATGAAACTTTCCTTTCTATTGAAGCCCAGGCTGAAAGCATTTTTGCAGTTATTGGAAGATGTAATATCTGTAATCCACTGCCCTGACATTTATCTGAAGTGATTTAAAAGACATCCAAAGGGAGAGTTATTTCTCTTCACAGAAGTGGTAGTACTTTTGGGGTCTGGATTTGCTACCTCTTTGTTGTTTTGATACATTTACAAACAACTTTTTGTGATTGCTAACTCAACAGTGGTCTTTCTCTTGCTTGTTAATTGTTTTCTCCTTTGTAATAAAGATTACTACATGAATGAAAAAAATTAACTATTAAAAATGTCACATATACAACAGGAAGAGGACACAATAGACTAAAACTTGCAGTGTGCTTGAGGGAGGGGTTTGTGTCTTGTCCTTTTCGTATTCTAGTGCTACTTTTATGGACAAGGCAGGAGAGTTTTCTGTCTCATTGCAGACCTCATCAGAATGTAGGAAAAATCAGATGAATGTAAAAGGAACAAAGATTTCACTCAGGCAGGAGGCCAATTGGCAGATGAGAGTCTAGAATATAATTTTTGGTGCATGGAGCAGGTGGAAGAAGGTGACGAATGATGCAGTGAGTGGAAACACTTCTAGGAAGTCCCAGAGTCTCATTTCAGCTGAGCTGTGTGGTTTCCATTTATGATAGTACCCAACTGGTACAGGCAGAGTGATGTTAACAGGACTTTCTGTGAGCATGGTAATGAAATAGTCAGACTATTTGTGATCTGACTTTTTCTTGGGCATGTTCTTTGTAGGTACGGTTTTATTGGGAATGCCAAAAATTACCGTGTGTGAAAAGTTAGTATCTGTTGAACAGTTTCAAGTATAGCTTCTGAATAAATTATAAATTGTGATCTGATCTATTTGGGGAAAAAAATGGAGATGCTTCCATTGTTTCCAGGTGTAAGCAACTGTATTTTCAAATAGGATATGCTTCATCATATGACTGAATTTTTTTTGGCTGTTCATTCAGAAGCTTTTCTCAGTGCCTGTAAAATGGTAGAATATTAAGACTTTTCACATAAAGATGAATGGAAGAAATTTATTTGAAGAAAGAGTATGTTTTAAATTGTAAATATTCTAAATAATTTTTTTAAAGGAAATAAGAATGGGTAAAGCCAAAGGGATCTGTTTTGCCCAATAACAGATATCTAGAGAAGAGTATAAGAACAGAATAAGCATATGCACATCTGCAGAATGCTCTCGTAGCCTCCAGCATTTCCACCAGAGGTGTCATCTTTAATAGCTTTTGATGTTTTTTTTTTCTTCTGTGAATTTGTCAGGCTGCTTTATGAACCATTGCATATTTCTGAAAAGTGGCAAAGAATTACACCCCTTCCCTACATGCTGTGTGAAGAATCAGCCCTTTTTTCTCTGTTTGTCACCTCATCACTTTCATTATAACACATAGGGACTACCTAAAAGCAACTGAGGCTTTTCACTTTCTTCATGCCACTTGTGATTCTGCTGACATCTATTGTGTTGTCATCTACATTACATCTTTTTCAGACCGAAAAGTCCCGATCCATTTTGTTGCCCTTTAGAGGAAAGCTAATTTGTACTCCATCATCATTGTGCTCTTTTGTAAACCGTTTCAGCTCTTCTGTAATCTTTTTGGACTTTTGGCATTGTGTAAAGTATTTCAGGTGTGGACAAGCTGTGGATTTATAGAGTTTTAATGAAGTTCTCTCTCTTAACTGGTAATTCTTGTATCACGTTAATTTGGGGACTGCTAGTGCATGCTGAGCTCTTTCTTGTAACTTTATTACTACATTTGTGAATGGTCGTAGTCAGGTCAGAGCCCATTGCTTTATAAGATAAGTTGGGATTGGTTGTGCTGCCCCCTCGCCAAGTGACGTGATTCGTATTTATCTGTACAGAATTTTATCTTGTGTTATCACCCAGCTGCATGGTGCTGAGAATTCCATCTGCAGCTACACAGCAAACCTTGTTGCTTCATTTTTCAATCCTTTTTCTAGGTAACTTACCTAGAAGGCTGAGCCATTTGCCAATATGGGAAAGCTGTCTGTCTGACCTCCGCTAGTAACTCTTGATATTGGCCAACCAGTTTGGCTATATTTCACTGCAGTAGGTTGACCCTGGGTGGACCCCAGGTGCCCACCAAAGCCAGTCTATCATCCCCTTCCCAGCTGGACGGGGAAGAGAAAATATAACAAAAGGCTCGTGGGTTGAGATAAGAACAGGGAGAGATCACTCACTAATTACCTTTAGGGGCAAAACAGGCTCGACTTGGGGAAAATTATCATAATTTATTGCCAATCAAACTGGAGTAGGGTAATAAGAAATAAAACCAAATCTTAAAATACCTTTCCCCCACTCCTCTCTTCTTCCTGGGCACAGCTTCACTCCTGGATTCTCTACCTCCTCCCCTCCCAGTGGTGCAGGGGGACAGGGATGGGGGTGGGGGTCAGTTCATCACATGGTGTCTCTGCTGCTCCTTCCTCCTCAGGGGCAGGACTCCTCACACTCTTTCCCTGCTCCAGCGTGGGGTCCCTCCCACAGGAGACAGTCCTCCATGAACTGCTCCAACATGAGTCCTTCCCATGGGCTGCAGTTCTTCGCGAACTGCTCTAGCGTGACTCCCTTCCATGGGCTGCAGTCCTTCAGGAGCACACTGCTCCAGCGTGGGTCCTCCACAGGGTCACAAGTCCTGCCAGAAAACCTGCTCCATGGGCTCCTCTCTCCACAGATCCGCAGGTCCTGCCAGGAGCCTGCTCCAGTGCGGGCTTTCCACGGGGACATAGCCTCCTTTGGGCACCCACCTGCTCCAGTGTGGAGTCTTCCATGGGCTGCAGGTGGAGATCTGCTCCACCCTGGACCTCCATGGGCTGCAGGGGGACAGCCTGCCTCACCATGGTCTTCCCCACGGGCTGCAGGGGAATCTCTGCTCCGGCGCCTGGAGCACCTCCTCCCCCTCCTTCTTCACTGACCTGGGTGTCTGCAGGGCTGTTTCTCTCACATGTTCTCACTCCTCACTCTGGCTGCAATTACTGTTGCACAGTTTTTTCCTCCTCCTTCTTAAATATGTGATCCCAGAGGCACTACTGCCATCGCTGACAGGCTTGGCTTTGGCCAGCAGCGGGTCCATCTTGGAGCTGGCTGGCATTGGCTATATTGGATACGGGGGAAGGTTCTAGCAGCTTCTCACAGAAGCCACCCCTGTAGCAGCCCCTGCTACTAAAAACTTGCTAGGCAAACCCAATATGTTCACAAGGCTCAACAGCTGGGTAGAGGAGAGGGATCTGAACTGGAAGTCTTGTTACCTGTTATTATTGCTGCCAGCTGTCTGGATGTTTACAGTGCATATAGCTTTGCAGCAGTTACAGTGAATGGTTACAGAATTTGCAGATAAGTAGAGGAAAATGGGTGTAAGGAAAAGATTCAGACATGGGTTGGGGGGGGTCATCTACTTTGCTTGGAGGGAATGAATGGTTTCTTATTACTGAAAAAATGTATGTTGGGTTGTATGTTAATAAGGAGTGATGATGTTTGAGAAATGACAAACATGAGACTTCCTTTGGATGAAGGAGGGCATGGAATCAAGGTGTGATCACGCCTTGTCCTCCATCCCACCTCAATCATGAAGTTATTTCTGTGAGATTTACCTCTACAAGGGAAAGGAGGACTTGGTCTGAGTCTGAAAACCTAATGTGTTAGTGTTATACTGAATGTGCAAAAGAATGCGTTGCTGACACCTCATTGTGTTTAAAAATAAAACAACCACCAAACAAAAGGTGTATAGGTAAGGGGTTTGGAAGTTTTATGTGGACATGAAGATTTTGAGCTGTTTTCCACTTTTGTATTTGCACTCTTCTGTGCAAAAGACTGTGAAGAGTTTTGTTCAGGGGACTACAGCATTAGCCTGCCATCTGTTTCACTCCAAGCAAACACAGTACAAAGATGCCACTGCTAAAGAAGCTCCTTTTTTAACCTTAACATTGGCTGGATTTTGTACCAGCTCCATGGTGCAATGCACATTCCAACCACTGGTACTGAAAGTGAAATACTTTCATGATGATAACATCAAACTAAGGAGAGCCAAAGAAAGGGGGTGAGGAAGCATCATCCAGTTAAAAATCACTAAAAATTTGTGAAAAATGTTCTATATATTTAATGATCTGTATTACTCCTATGTTTTTTGTAACTTGTAGTATTGTGACCTTAATATTTTTTCCCCAGACCATGAAATACACTAGTTTTGTTTTATTTGATATAAGCTTCTCAATCTTTTGTGCATATTCAAATAGAAAATAACTCATTTTCTTTATATAGGTTATAAAACAGCTAAATGGAGTCTGAGCAGCTGTTTCATAGAGGCTACTATCGAAACAGCTACAACAGTATAACTAGTGCAAGCAGCGATGAGGAGCTTTTAGATGGAGCAGGTGTAATTATGGACTTTCAGACCTCTGAAGATGACAATCTCTTGGATGGTGATGCATCAATTGGTAAGTTAATGTTAATTTCAGCTTAAAAATTTCTTTGGGTTTTAATTTTGTGGTTTTGTGTGTTTTGGTTTGCTTTGTTGGAGGGGTTGTTGTTTTTTTAATAAACAAAATTGACCCTTTTTCATGACTAATTAATGTTTCTCTTTAGCTAATCTGTCCTTCAGAGGCATGCTTTAAACCTAAAAGTGGCTGAACATTTTTCTGTGTGCATGTCTTAAGTTGCATCGTATGGGATGACTTCTGATACAAGGCAGATATTAACTTACTTCTGGCAAATGACAAACTTCTTGTCAAGTAGGGGAAGGATGGCTGTTCTGCAGCTACCTGGTCTTTCTTCATTGCAGCAGGATTTTGGAAGTCCCACTGTCTTCAGTATTTCTTTGGGGCAGAAAGTAACAGTCTCTTTTAATTGTTACTTGTGGAGATAAATCTGTTTTCTGCTTGATTCAGCTTCAGATCTGTAAAACAGGCAAAAACCTTAGAACTAGCGAAGGTTATTAGAAGCAACAGAAAACACCATATGAGTTGAACTTTCGACTAAGTGAAAAGTTACAAAAAAACCTTTCTACTGTGAGCACTGATAAAAGCACTGAAGTAATACAAAGAAGAAAGAACTGGGAGGCTCTTCCTTTTTTTTTTTTCCAATTAACAAAGCAGTTAATGGAGTGAAAGCGTTAACATTCTCTTAGCAGTGGTCAAAGAGGAGAACAGGAGAGAAAGAAATAAATTTCTGTTTAAGATGGTAAACTTAGTTAAATATATATTCCTATCACTTCGACTTGTTTTGTTTAAAATCAAACTCAGCCTCTTGAGTTTTTTTTATCAGCCTTTCCTTCCCCAATAACATTCAGTTGTCTTCTTTCCCTGCAGAGTCTCTTCCTTCACGCATTTTCCCTTTGCCACATTTGGCAGTTGGATGTTGGCATTGTACTAGATAGTTGTGTCCTATCGTTATAGGCATCCTTCTCATCTGTACTCCTTCTATCTAATTAGATACATCTGGAATGTGCAGTTATTTAACTTGTATACCAATACAGGTATCAAGAGCCAGGGCACCTTCAATCTACATAAAAATTCCTTCTGCCAAATTACTTATAGAACACCAGCATGATGAAGTCAAGCACTTAATAGTTAGGAAATTATTAACTGAACGACTAGCTTCCATGTGTAATGTTTTGTTCTGAATATCTGGCACTTAATTAAAAGTGAGTACCTTGCTTGTCTAATGTATTTGCAGCCTGTACTGAAAGTCTGAAGCTACTCTGGTTATTGTTTATATAAATCCTCTTCATCACTTCAAGCTTGAAGGATAATAAGTTTGCAGTAAAATAAATAGTTTCAGAGCCACTGTTCTGTCCCTTACTTGTTGTGAAATTACATCTGTAAATTGAGTCCAAACACATGAGGTGGTTTGTTTTGTTTGCACTGTCAAAAGCAATGCTAATTGCTGCACATGCCAGCAGCCCCTATCTCATTGTAATGCTGAAGTATTAGAATGTGCATTAGAACATAAATATTAATGTATTTTCTTTCCTGGAGTTGAATTTTTTTGCTAATGACATATCTGCTTGCCCCAGTTTTGGTCACTCAGTAAGAGGCAGCAATAGTAATAAGCCCTATTATTTTATTTAAGTGAATGGTGATCTATGTGTCTCTATGCATGGAAAATATTTTCTTGTACGGTAAATCATAGTAAATATCTTAGCAGTAGATCAGAATCTGGTATAAATTTTCTTTTCAAGGTGGTAAGAATATACTTCTAAAAAAGTTTTAAATAAACTTACGTGCAGGAGGTGAACATCTGTGTTTCTCATAGCTTAGGTCTTGAAATGTGTAAGGTATTTTTTCTTGTGTGTTTTTAATTCAGCAAATCTCATTGACAAGACGAAATAAGCACTTCCTTGCTGGACTGCATGTGCCCTTTTTGTAGTCCTCTGTTATTCACTTAGCATCAACTGTTTTGTTTGTTTTAATTATTATTATTTAAATACTCTTCATCATCTCTTTATTAATGTATTTTTGTTCTGTTGAGTCTAAGTACAGATGAATTCACAATACAGAATCTGTCCCACCTCCTGAGGAAGGGCAGGACCATCCCAGTAACTGGAAGATCCCATGCTTCTCAATACTGGAGGCCATCCAGAGCATCATGTGAATGCAGAGGCATTATGGCTAGCTCCGTCCGTGCTTTAGCTGGTGAACCCTGCCAAAATCAGGAGCCCTGTTTAAACATATAGGTTGTGTCTTAAGTCTGTAGGGCTGGAAGTACTTATAAGCCTCATTTCTTAGCAACATGAACAAAATGGCAATAATGTATCTGTACTTAAAATGATTATGGAAATAATGTAGTTAAATTGAAAGCTGCATAGCTGCAGAATGTAAGCTCAGCGTACAAATGAGCACAGACGTGAATTTATCCAATCTGGATAAGCTGCCATGGACAATAGAGTGTTCATTGTAATTTTACAGTTTATGTAATAAAATACAGACTGACAGATTTTAAAAAATCAAGACCATGCAATGAGGAGAAACTGAAGGATTAAGAACTTGTCTATCTTTTTTTTTTTTCTTCTTTTTTTGGCTAATGAAGATTGAACCATAAACTGCACATATATTATGCAGATAAAAAGCTAACACTATGGAATTTCTAAAGTCATTGTAGTCTTTCCCCCTCATTCAGAGGGCAGTAAGGTAACAGAATTCTGCTTATTTCAGTAGGCTTGGTAAGTCCTTTGGCTGTCAGGACAGCAATTCTATAAAACCTGCACAGTACTGCCATTCACATTACCACTCATACTTAAGTACTTAACTGAGGCATACAAAGTCATTGAGGCTGTTACTCAGTGGTGAATATGCTTTCTGTTGAAAACATGTGGAAGGTGGATGGTATTGGGAAAGAATACTAACGATATGTACTACTTGTCTTATGTGGGAAATTCCTTGATACTATATGGGACTAAACAAGTGAACATTAACTGGAACCAGTCTTCAGAAAGTCTTATCACCTCGACTTTTAGGTTTCTTTAATATTTATTTGATAGAGATTTGCCTTTTTAGTGTCACCTCTGGTTTGCAATTTGAATGGTTTTGTGTAGTTCCACATGGGTGATTCACCATTATCTTAAAAACAATGCTGTACAACAATCTTGTTTCTCTTAACACCATCTGAAAGCATGTATGTGACCTGTCCCTTACTGTGTCATCTGAGAAGAATACAGAAACTGTGAATATGTAGTATTATATACTAAATACATATATTATATAAATACATATGTATAGTGATTATACCATAATTATATATATACTATATCATATTCCTGTTAAGTTCTCCAGTAGCTGTTTTCTCTGCACAAATTTCAGACTTTTAGTGTCAGGATTATGGAGAACAAGTAGGTATTGTGAAATTATGAATTCTTTGAGGGTAGTGTGTTTTAACATGCTAAATAATTAAATTGCTATGCATGTGCAGGCTTGGATGGCTTGCACCAAAGCCCTGCCTAGAAGGGATACTGCCTGTCAGCTTTGATCAAAACTTGCTTTTGTTGCTTATCAAAACTAATCTCTTTGTAGTACTGAAGTTAGTGTTTTTCCTTGTTGAACTACTGTCTAATGAGAAGTACGGTGACATTATACCGATAGCAGAAGTATCTGCCTCTTTGTAGGGACGTCTTACCAATGCTTGTACATGCAATGTACTTCCATGTATGCAATCTGTGGAGATCATTTTCATCATGGCTTATCTATGTTTTATTTTTAGACTGTTTGTCCTGCTTCTTGCTAGGTCAATTTAAGCATGTTATACTTACTATTGAGAAGCTGTCAGTTCTTTAATAGTTAAGCCATATAAGCTAATATTCACTGGTTTAAATTTTATACGAGTAGGTGTATACTATTTAGCTTTTAAAAAATTGTTACACTAGGATAGTTGTTTTCCATCACTTTAGCAGAGGAAAAAAGAATTCTTTCTAATCAGAAGTGAAATCTCCAGAAGTGAAATATATTACCAGATTAATTTTTTAACTGGGGAATATGAATGAGAAGATTAAACGTCTAATCCATTCTGTTTCTCTCAGCATTGGCTTGCCTTGTCTGTCTCTAAAGCTTGAGACACATGCAGTTCTTGGCTACTGGCTGGGCTTGAAGGACATAACAAGTATCTTCAAAAGTTCAAACTTTTTTCTTTTATGACTCAGAGTTACCCAACTAGTGAGGTGAAACTGAGGGCTGTTTATATGATAGAAGAGAGGACTGCATGAGTTTTCACTATTTTTTTTATTGAAGTGTAGAGCAAGCTCTGCAGGGGGTGGATTTTTGTGGTGTTGCCAGACTGCAAATTTTTCAAGGCACTGACTGAAATCAGATGATTAAACCTCATTTGCAGTAAAAATGGTTTGCAAACAAATGATCTCACTGGTGTTATCTCAAGGTACTTTGATCTGTCTGTGGGAGTCTTGAGTCCTGAATGAGCTTGGCATTCTTTTCAATAGCTATAGTGATTCCTGCTTCAGTTGAAGGAGCTTGGTTGCTTATATTGTGACTTCAGTGTGGAGACAGTTTACAGTCTGGCATATGGTGTTAACATAAAATTGGCAATAGTTAACCTTAATATGACAACCTGTAAACTGGTAATTCAAAAGCTGCTGCTACAGCCGCTACTATCTCCTTGCAGTAACAGCAGTGCCACTAAAAAAAAAGACTATGCCAACAGGTCATGGTGTAAAACACTGCAGCTCTCCTAAACTGCCCTTACCCATGAGTTGGAGTCCTTTGCTTAAAGTGAGAGACCAAAACAATCCGTTTTCAGTGCCCTAAATACCGACATTAAAAATATGGTATAGTGAACTAATGTTATGGTGTTATTTGAGCAACAGAATGTGATTTTCAGCAAGTGTGAGGTGACTCTGTATAATCAAGAAATTCATACCACATCAGAGGTTAATTGTTCAAGCAATATCTAGACATAGTTATCTTTTCCAACAACACATGAATGTCCTTTCATGTGCATGCTTGTTTCTATTTAGCTATCGCAGTTTATAAAGAAAAGAAAGAATACAAAGAAAAGAATAAAATAACTTATTTCCTGCATGAAGAACTTAAGTTCCTGTTACATTCTTTATGCATGGAAATTGCATGAACAGATTCTTCCTGTTGGGCAGAGCTGTATGAAGAAGGGTCTTCAAAGTCATTTTGCACTATTGGCATTTTTTGTGTTTTCCATGCATGTGATATAAAACTGACTTGACTGAACAGTCATTATGACAGCTTGACATATCTCTTTCCTAAGTTACATACAGCCTATTTTCCAAGTTAGCAATATTTCCATTTAAGGGCTCATTCTTCTTAAGTAAGGAGTATATTCAGTCTCAAATGATGCCATACAAATTCAAGCATGAGATAATATGACTTGCTGTGATCACAGGGGCAAGCATGAGGCACAGCTAGTTTATTTTGAATAGTTAAATTGTCAGTAGCTGGTTATCTTTTACTTTTTTTCCTGTTGGATTGTAGTTAGAACTGCAGACATTTTGCCTGTGCTCCATACTACTAACGCAGCTGAACACAGGATATCTGACAATACAGAACCATGTTTTCATTTACTTTTTTTATTAGTAATGCATTAAGTTAATTTTGTCCATCTTTTTGGAACACAAGTTGTTTTATGTTATGTTTACATGGATAACTGGGCTAATTAACAAAGTTCTTCCTTCAAGGATTTCAAAATTCCTGGCAGAAAACAAAAAAATTGGCTGGAAGATTCTTAGGTTAAGGGGAAAAAATGTTTTATCTTAATTATTGGATGTCATTATTGAATGAGTGAGTTGCAGGTGTTTGAAATGTCTTTTGCATCTTACCTGTTTATCATGATAGTGATTTTCCTGAACTCTGATGTATTTTTTTCTTTTTTAACATAATTATTGTGCAAATTGAAAATTCACTTGATGTCGTTTTAGTTGAACAGCCTGTAATGGTGTTACAGTGTTAGTTAGTCTGGGCCTTAAGATTGTAATTGGATTGATGTGGCATTAGACTTTCCGAGGGATGGAAATTATGGCAGTGTGTATGTAGAGTTTTAGTAACTGATTAGTTTCTTGTTTTCTTAAATGTTTAAAAACAAATATTGACCATTTCAATTTCTCACAAATGCCATGGTCAGTTCTTTGAGGACTTGTTTGAGAACTGTTGTTTTTATAACTTCACTCTACAAGCAGTCCTTGAATGGTCTCACCAGTCTTTCCCACCAAAGTTGTATTTCCAAACTTAGGTTTCATCACCTTCCAAAACACACAAGCATACGCATTTCCAGCCTGCTACTCTGGAATAAGATGAATCATAATACTAGTAATTCAGTCCTTCCAACTTTCTAATACTATATAGTCTTGTTGGTTTCCTTCTGCAGCTCTGCTGAAGTTCTTAAAGTGCACTGGCTTTGTTAACAGATGCTTCTGATGCAGTTACTGCTGACTTGACAGCGTGGTGTAGTGTTATTGTAAGTAGGTCCTTCTCCCAGGCATACTGTATGAATAGTGTAAGATGAAGGAATGAAAGCAGAAGAAATGTGATGGCATATATGTAGGTAGGTAGAAGAGTCGGAAGTATACAATAAAATAATTTAGTCTAATATGACTGCAAAGTCTTTAGGTACTAAATAAACAATTTTCACTACAGCTTTAATAATTTTTCATTCATTTGTTTTACCTTTGATTTGTCTCTCAAGTCAGCCAAAGGAGGCGGATGCTATTCTAACCAAATTGATGTCAGGCTGCACTCTTGTTCTCTACCTTTGAGAATATTCTTGCTTACGAGCATTTTAAAGTGAAAGCTTTTCATCTGCTTGGATTAAAGAGAAATGTTATTCTGGAAGAGGGTATCATGATGTCCCTGAAACATGAGAACGGCTGTGCTGGGTCAATCCACAAATCCACCTAGCTTGGCATCCTGTCAAAAGTCAGTGCTTAAGGAAGAGTAAGAACAGAGTGACTAAGTGGTAAGCATCTGAGTCCTTGTACAGCAGTCCTGTATGGCTGAGGGCCTCCCTCAACTGGGTGGGGATTTTTAGTTTTAGTCCTTATCAGTGGATTTTTCTTCCACTGACTTTTTCTTGAAGCAATTCTTTAGTACCCATACCATCCTTTGGCAAGCTCTAATAGCTTAGCTACATTTTTTGGTGAAGAACTACCTTCTTTTCTTTATTTTGAACCTATGTCCAGGTATAAATATTGCTGAGAACAGTTATAACTGCCAGTCTTGCCTAGGCTAACACCAGCCTATGCGTTAGCGTGGACTGACACATGGACTTCCTTGTCACTCATCCTTGTACAGCATAAATGCTTAAGATCTTTTTTTGTTGTTGTTGATAGTTGCAGCTGTGAAAAATCTTTCTGCTGATGCATACTGGTTTTAGGGGGTATTGTTGGTTAAATGTATAGAATGCAATATATAATTTTGCTAAAATATTTCTTACAGTTCCATATTCCTATTAAAATTAAATATGATTAATTCTAACTAATAACAAATCAGTAACATTATGAGCTTATTGAAATTAAACTGTGCTTGATACAGAAAGGTTTGATGTGAAACTAGGACAGGGTGACTGTCACGACCCAGACTGGACAGACCAGGGAGTCGTGTTTGATTTGAAATTCCCTCGGGCTAAATTAAGGTGAAACAACACCAAATGATCAGTTAAAGATTTTATTCATGACAGAAGCAAACTGAACTGGGGAGGTGTGGTAGTAGGTGGCAGGGTTTCTCACAACAGGAATTGGCATAAGACTACTTCTGTAAACTGTGTAACCATATACATCAATTCAGGGAATAAGGAGATCCCTCCCATTGAGTCACGAGGTTCAGAGCAGACCCCCTTGCTTTCCAGACTCCTCCTCAGAGAAGGGTCTAGGGGCGGCTGGATCTACTCTTAGTCTCAGACTTGGTCAACAGTTTATATCTTGAAACGGATGATGTGTAGGGATTGTGGAAAAGGAAAAGAAAGGAAAGAGAGAAGACAACAGAGAGAGAAAAAGGAAGAGAGAAAGATTTCACCAGTCCTGGGTCCAGCGTTGGTTCAGTCAGCTGAGGTGTCCAGTCAGCCGAGGGGTCCAGTCCCAGTGGGCTTAGGCACCTGGGGCTTCAGTTTGTGACCTTTTATCATCCTTGCCCCTCCTTCGGGCGGGCACCCCAACTCGTCAGGTTAATGAACAGCTTGTGAGCCTTTGGACTTGGGGGTTGTTTGTGGAGTAACTTCTTCCCTGCAGATACGGCCATTGTTTGATCTTTGTATCAGAACAGCTTATCAGAACAGGGAGCTGCACACCCTCCAGCACGCCCTCCCCCTCCTGTTGCTGATGTCTGAGCTGATGGGGTTTTCACCTGGGTTCCTTGCTGTGCAGGGTTTGTCTTTAAGCAGAACTTGCCCCACCACAATGTTTGAGACATTAACTCTTTCAGTCTCTCACAGTGACCTGAAACTAGGGTGACTTGATTGTCTTGCCAAATACACATACTTTGATAAGGCCTATCATGCATTGGCCATATGCATGTAGAAACTAACAAGGATTAACGTATCGATAGCATTGTGCTTCACTGTGAAAGGTGGTAGTCCTTCTCCCACTTTTAAGAGGAGAGAGGAAAGAATCATGGATTAAAATCTCAGGTGTCAGAGCAGTGATTTAATTACAGCAAATCAGTGAACAGTTGTATTTATTAATCACCAGTGTGAGGTATCAAACTGTTTATAGCTTATGTTTTGCTATACCTGTATACAAGGTATACTCACTAATTTCTTGTTGTCCTTGCCCTTGTCGTTTGTAGTGGTCTTGATCCTCTAGAGCAATAACTGTCTTAGGAGCTCTGTTATTAGAACAGGTGGTTCAAAAATTGAATTTCATTGCTACTTATTTCTTTCCCTCCTCAGTTATCTCTTTTCCAGGTTAAGGACTTCTGGTCGGCTCAGTTGGACCTTGCAGCTATCCCATGCTTTGGATCCTTTTCGCTGCCCCTTTCTGAACCTTTTCTAGTATCTGTAACTTAAGGGAGGGATCAGAACTTCACACAGCATTTGGAAGATGGGCATGTCATGAAAGTAAAGTAGCAAGTCTTACTCTGACCACTACTAAGTACTGAGCTCATAATTTGATGGAATTCAAATATGCCTGGCATAGTATAGTATTATGTATTAACAACATACAAAATTGCTGTTGGCGCTATGTTCACACAGCTTATGCATGTATGGAGAAGATGTAATATTCTTGAAGATAGAAAGTAAGCTTAATATATATGGCATATCATATATGGCATATCTAGGGAGGAATACGTGTTGGTGCTGTAATTTTATCCCCTTTGAACAGCAAGTTGGAAATAGTGGCCAAAAATAAACAACCCTAAAACAGAATAAGAGCAATCTAACAGATAAAACCTATTTCCTTATATGCATTTAGGTAAGAGGAAAAATAGAATGATCTCAGTAGCAGAATTTTGACTAGCCCTAGAAAAGGGGGAAGTAAACTTTAGGAAAGCTGCTAAGTAAGCCAGGGTCGCTTCCTAGTAAGGATGCCAAATCTTCTTGTTGATGAGTTATAACTACAGTTTTAGCAGATTGGAGTGTGAGGAAAGGACACGTATGCAAAGTTGAAAATGCAGCAAGACTTACTTTCTTAGTAAAACCGTACCCTGTAAGGAAAAAGAACAGAAAAAATAAAGAAAGTAAAGAGGCTCTTAGAGAATCAGAGAAAGCAACTTGTTTACAGAAAATAGCCTGCTTTTCTTTCCAAGTCCTCCTTGCATGATTAGTACAGTAAAAGTAGATAAGTTTAATGTCAGTGTGAAGCTGACCAACTTTAATTAAAAAAAAAAAAAAAGGAAAGAAAACACAGGAAAACCCCCCCCCACCATCTCTCTCGGCTGATAGCTAGATGTAGTCTGTTGATGTCAAAGATTTTCTTCCAGCATCATTGGGTAATGGATCAAGGAGCGTGTGATAGACAACCCCAGAAAGAAGTGAAAAGAAAACTGAAGAGAGTAGTCTTGTGTTCAGTGTTTTGGGCCAAGATGTCAAAGCAGTCTTTAGGGACCGAATGCTTGCGTTTTTTTCCAGTTTATTTTTGGTTTTAGGCATTAATGTTGCATCATGATTTCATTATTTCCCCTTTGTTCTGTCTATTTCTTTCTTCTGCCCTAAAGTTTTGCACTGCAGTGGGGAGCCTTCCCTCCTGTTCAACTGATTTACGGTGAAGGTTCAGCTACTTTGAGGGGGGAAGTCAGTCTCAGAACTGATTATGCAACATGCTTGTGGCTATATGACCTGTTCTACTGCATTCTGTTTGCTGGTTGGGTTTGACTTCAATTACCATCTTGTGTGTCTGGACAGTGAGTAAAAGCACCACTGGAAGTTGTACAATGCTGTAGAAGTGTAATTCAAGAACCTGTGGTTGGCCAGTGAAGAAGCAAGCTTACTAGGCTAGATCCTGGAATAAAGTGTTCTCTGCTGGGTGAAATGATTGTGAGCAAAATTAAGTGACTAATTTGTGGGAAACAAATGATTGTGAAAAAAGAAACTGTGATTAAGGAGCTGGGGTTTTTTCTGTATGATAAAATGTAAGTAGAAAAAAAATTTATCGTGTATTACTGCTAAGCACATTCCTCTGGGATTTTTTGACTCCTGTTTTATTTAAACCCCATCTGCCTTGAACTACTCAACAGCATATGCTATAAATTTGTTTTCTTCTGCTTTTACATTATACTTGGTCTAGAATTTTTCCTGTCATTGTCTGTCTGCCTCATTGAGGCTTTTGATGAGGTGGCAATGGAAACAGCTTAATGGAGTCTTCTGTTTATAGCCTGATAGGGAGCTGGGAGACTTTGGCTTAACACCGCTGTGACCAAGCACAGGGTTCTATGTAATGCTGATGAATGAATGAAGTTGGGAACTCTGTACTTTAAGATTTTAAAGTTTTTGGGTTTGTTTTGGTTTTTTTTTTACTGTGTCTTAATTTGAAGCTCTGTATAACTGAACTTCTTTTTCTCTCTTTTTTTTTTTTTTTTTCCCTTTTCTGTGATTGCATCTTTGAGTTATTTCATCTTGGACCATGTCTGGGTACCAGAACTAGAAGAAAGGTGTTTGTTCTTCTTTTATTGTCTTTAGTGTTTCCCACTGCTGGCTCTGTGTGACCCAGATGAGAAAGTTGTGTGATTTTTATGCAGAACAAACAAAGTCAGACTGAAGGGGCTGCAAGATCAGTAAACTGAGACAAGTTAAATAAGAGAAGTCAAGCTGGTAGAGGAATTAGACCTGGGCTTAATTTGACCGCATGGATTGAGAAAGGGTAAATGAAAGAAGAAATCGGAAAAAAAGGCAGGAGAATAAAGCTGGAAAGAAAAGGAATGGAAGGAAGAGGAATGGGACACAGTAGGTTTTGAGACATTGGCACCCTGTTGTAAATGAATGCTTTCATGCCCAACCTTCAACTGAGGGTGCATATGAGTTAAATTCTTTTCAGAACAGTTGGAGATGGTAGCTGTTTTGAGGCATGCTCTGTTATGTAGCATTTTTCAAGAGAACATTATCTGCTAGCTCTGCTGAAGGAGAAGCTTTAGTTTTGAGTAATAATAATAGGAAAGAAACTGACAGTTAAGAGTCACCAAAATCTTTTGCATCAGTCACACTAACATTTGTAATTATCAGACACATTTTTGGCATCTCTTGTTACTTTAATGAAATCATTCAGCATCCTCAATCTTACATTTGGAATTTCATAAAAACCACAATTTTAATTTTCATTACCTGGTGCAATGAAATTATATATTCTGTCACCAAAATAAACCAAGTAATTGAGGGAATCGAGAGGTTATGTTTGGTTTATATGTAACAAGGTGCTTGGCTGTCTTCCTTAAACCTAGCTTACTTTTTAACATGAAATAGTGGAGTAGTGCTTCAGAATTAGGGTCTTCCCTCTAACCTTGGGTAAGCAGGCCGTCATACCTCTGTAATACTCCCCTTCTTTTCACTGGCCTTGTTCTGTCACCTCAAAACACCTTTCCCTGGGTGTATCTGATGTGTCTAACCTCTGATTTATTCTTATATTTTCAGATACTTTATCTTGAATGTGTATCTTCTCTCTCCCTAAAAGGGAAAAGATAAGGTGTGGAGGCGGGATTAAGGTATCTTTCTTCATTCTTACTGTGCCTTAAAGGTGTGTCATCTGTATACATTATGATATTTCTAGAACAATGGATTTAAAGCCCTTTTCTGCAAAGATGGATGCATCTAAGTAATGGTTAACAACAGTATGTGCCTGTTGAGAACAATGGGAGCACTCAGATGTGTGAAGTTACTTGGGCATGGAGGATTTCTGGGATTGAGGCCTTGGTCTATAATTACTGTGATGAAATCTCCTTGAAAGCAATCTGCTGTACAAACCTGCTGTTTACATATGAGCTGTTCTATGTACTAAATTGGCCATTTTAAGGGGTTCTCAGTCATTGAAAATAAGGCTATTGTAAAACTAACTTTAGGCCTTACAACAAATATTCATAATGTTATGTACTCCATAATACCCAAAATACCTAGTTAACTAGAGACAGCATTTAACTAACTACAATTTTGGAATTTGCTGAACTTCACAACAGAAATAACTGACATACTCTTTTGAATATAAAATTGTCAGACGGTTGAAGTCAGACACTATTTCAGACCAGGTAGAAAAAGAGTAATTTGGAAAGATTAAATTGTATAGACTTCTAGATATTAAAAAAAAAAAAAAAAAAACTGGCTTAACTAGGTCATGTTAGCATACATAGTATCTCTCTCTCTTGCTTACAACCCCCCCCCCACCTTTCATGGTACTGTAGGAAAGGGAATACACACAGTGGTAGTGGGTATGAACAATGGAAACACAAGCTGCTGGTAACTGAGAAGGGAGACTGACTGTTCTGCTTTTTAAGACAGACAAAGAACTGTATTTGGCAGCCTGTCTATAAGCAGTGACTTTGGAAGAGCTGTTGCAGTTTAATATTAGGGGGTCTCGTGAAATTTTATGTAGCAAATATGAAGTTGTATGTGTTTTACACTGCAGACTTCTTGTCATTATTTCCCCTCATATCTAAAGTTTATCAGATATGCCCTCCAACTAGTTATACCCTTTATCTTTTCCAGCTCGGACTGAATTTCAGACTTATACAGAAATTTTGCATGTGTCTTAGTCCAGTGAACAAGTTTAGTCAAACAAGTTAGCCATTTTTGTGCTGTGACCAATTTTTATTATCAGTTCTAAGACATTCCTGGCCTTTGGTAACTACATCAAACTCTTAAACTAGCGGTGATCTTCCAGACTGTGTTAATACAAGTCCTGTATATCCTTTATTTCATGTTCTCTCAAATACGGAGTTGAATTTATAGTGTTGTCTTCTATAATCGACATCCAATAAATGCATTAACAGTTTATTCTGTAATAATTCTCTTTCTTCAGGTTACAAAAATTGTTGTATTTCTTCCTGCTGCAAATGACTTTTTTAGAGTCTTACAGTAAGATTACAGACTTTCCAGGTGCTGTTGGGATAAGGAGTTGAGAGTGCTCAGGGTTTTCTGTTGTACATCTCCTTAAATCAAGGTAATGTAGATAATTTGAAGTTCAGAGGTGCTTAGGGTGGGTTTTTTTTCCACAGGCAAAAAATAAATGGTGAGAATGCATAATGGCTCTGAAAGTCAGACCACTTTCAGTTATTCAAGATCTTAAAGATTCAGTTGCTCTTGTTGAAAAGATGATTGTAGGAGGCCACTCTTCAGAAAGCATTTCCTTGTATAGATGACAGCAAATGGAGATGTCTGTTTAACTCAGTAGAAGACACCAGTACTTTAGAACTGCGTATCTGTGGCTCAAGGTTTCCCTTTGTCTTGGAGCTAAGATAGTCTTTAAGGTTTTGAAATACATTTTGCTCTATGCTCATACTTTTTTTTTTTTTCCTTTATTCTCACTTGGTTTTGTATCCATAGAGATACCAGCATTTTCTCAACATTTGTATTGGAGCCGTATTTTTAAGATTTTAATATATTGACAGTTCTGTGAAGTAAAGAAATATTAAATTTAAGTCCTTCTCTGTGCTCAGAAAGATCATTTACAGTACACAGCCTGTAACATTGGTATTGGCTTATAAAAGAAGTAACTTCCTTGAGAACAAACTTGGCAAATTATTTAAGAAACTAATGCGTTTGAAAACTAAAATAGTTGTCTGTCTGTCACACTTAGAGGTGAAAAAGCGTACATAATGAAATTAATTCCTTCCCTTGTGTCCTGTGTGAATGAAACTGAAGCTGGGCCTTGGTGCTGCAGGCATGCGGTATTCTCAACTTTGCTAAGCATGAATAGTCTCAGTAATTTCACTGGGACCCCTCAGTTATGGAAATCATGTGTTTGTGTGTATACACACACATATGTACAAGATATATTAAAGTGTTATGCTGATGCAGTGTGTCTAATGACTTGCATGTCCATCTTCAGCTCTTGAGAGCATTTTTTTTTTACTTTTGTGTAGTTTGACAAAAATGAATCTCTGCAACTTAAGTGATAGCGTAGTTAATGTATGACCCATTTTACTGAAGCGGAACACGTAAAACAACTGAGAATAATAGATCAGGGGACAATAATTGTGTATTACCTGCTGGAGGGGAACAAAATGAAAAACAATATGCACATCTTACCCATTTTGTTACAACTGAACTAACTATGGAAATCTCATGTAAAATAGTTTTCTTATCAGTAATTGCAAGATAGGACCAGTACAAGATCATACAGTAAACAGATTAATGTATGGATACAATATATAATAACATCCGTTTCAGATGCAAGCAATTATGTAGTCAGTTTAATATTTCCTGTCTCTAGATACTGGTTATTTGAAGTGCTTGGGTTTTGCCAAAGCTGTAACAGTCACTGTTTGATGATGTATCACATGAACGCCTCGGTTAGCATTCATGTGGGTTGTTGCCTATTTTGAGTCTGTGACTTTTAAGGGCCTCGGAGCATTTTGTCAAGCATAGAGTAATGCAAGCTTAAGTATGGACTTGTGTTTATTACGTGTGCTCCTCTCCCGCCCTCAGTATTTTAAATATGAGTATGGATGTTATGCAGTTGTAATACCAGAATAATCATCACCCAAAAAAATGGAGACACCTGACCATTTTAGCTAGGTATGTGATTAAATTCTTGCTTCAATGTTTTTGATTGCAAATGTTCAAACCTGACGTTCACTGCTGTAGAATTGAAAGTTCGGCAGCCTGCACGGGGTGGGTTGGGGGGGTGGAGGTGGAAGCGGGGTAAGCTGACCCCGTGGGGCGGAGCGGTTGGCTTTTCGCAGGTTACATTGTTCTTCCTCGGCGGTAATACTTTTGCTGTTTGAAGAGAGTAAATACAATTACCGAGAGACAGGCTTCCCCCCGCCCCGCAGCGGTAAGACGCGAATTCTCCCTTCCAGATGAAATGCGACTATAACCGTTTAAAAACTCTCGGCTGGCGCGGCTCCAGAAGGGCGAACAAAGCAAGTGCCGCTGCCTTTGCCTTTTGAACCGAGCCGCTCGACCCGCCGCTCACTCGTTGACCGGGCTGGCGGGTCCGGCAGCTTCGCGTGCGCGAGTGAGCCGCTGCTGCTGCTGCTGCTGCTGCTGCTGCTGCTGCCGCCGCCGCCGCCGCCGCCGCCTCTGCGCTCGCCGGTCGCCGCCAGCCTTCCCGGGGCAGGGAAGCCCTAGGCCGGGGCGGGGGCAAAACCCCGGCCGCCCCGTCGGGTGCGCCTCCCCCCGCTCCCCCCCGCCAGCTGCCGGCGGGCTCTTTTCTTCTTCTTTCTTCTTCCTGTCAGCAGTCAGCTACGTGGCTTCGTTTTCCTGTGTAGATGAAACGACGCGCAAGGGCGAGCGCTGCCGCCCGGGGCGGGGCGGGAGGCACAGGTAGCGGGGCCGGGGCCGGGGCCGGGGCCGCGCCCGCGGCCGCGGCCGCCCCGCGGGGCCGCGCCCGCCGCCCGCCCAGCCACTGGCGGCGGCTGCGGCCGCCCCGCGCTGACATCAGCGGCGGGGCAGAGCCCGGCTCCTGCGCCAAGGCGGCGGCGGCGGCGCGCAGGCCGGATCCCGGTCAAACATGGCAGCGTCCCCCGCGGCCGCCCTTGCGTAAGAAATGCCGCGGCCCTCCTGAGCCGGCAGACGGGCTTCGGGTTCGTCACAGCCATGGATGTCTCTTCGGATCCGTATCTGCCCTACGATGGCGGGGGAGGAGACGGCATTCCGCTCAGGGAGTTGCATAAACGAGGTATGCCGAATTTACGTTTGAGTTACTCGTTTGCATACCTGGATGTGCGAGACAGCCGTTCAGGTTCGAGGTGGAGGTGTAAAGGCCCGTGAAGTATCGCATTGCTTTGTTTTGCCAGCCTGACGCCTTTTGGAGGAGGAGAATTCAGTTCTGGCTGGTTCCTGTGCTGTCAGTGATTGTTTTCTCTGTGGGCAGATTAGTCCTGCTTCACATCTCATCGGCTTGTGACTCCATCTTCGATATGTGGCAGGCAGTCTTTCCTTTCTCTCTCTCTCTTTTTTTTAAATCGATAAAACCATCTCGTCCACAAAAAAAACCCAGATTGTGGTTGTGGCTGACCATGACCAAACTGGCAAGAGTTTATTAAATGCGCTATTTTCATGCCTTTCGCTAACTTGAATAGGAGCAGCGTTTGTCTAGCTTTGAAGTTTCCGTACGTGCTTTTAGACTTGACTCTTTGTTGACGACTTTGATATGTGAAGGGAAAGCTCTACAATTGTAATGTCAGTTAAGTCAATATTGATGAGCTATTAAGAAATTGGAGCTTTGTGGTAGGTTCTTTACGCTGTTGCTTGCAAGGAAGCAGATTTAAAACTAAAAGTGTTATCCATGTTCGGGGAAAAAAATCCTCTTTTGAGCTTGCCTTTTGTTTCTTACTGCAAACTTAAAGCAGAATACGTTCTATAAAGATTGCGTTTGTACTGAGAGAGGTTGTAGTAGGAATAAATTAAAGCTAGGCCTTCAAATTCTGAGGATATAAGGGTTTTTTTCATGGTTGGATTTGGTGGTTACACGTTGGTGTTGAAAAACAGTAAATTTGGTAAATTTTCACGTTTGTTTAAATTGGCTAATCTAAAATCAGGAAGTTATCAACACTTATGGCTGGTGATGGCATTAGAGAGGTGGTAGGCTGAGAATAAAGGTATGATTTACATAAGGTTAAATTTTTTTCTCTCCATGTTAATTTATTTTATCACCTTTCCTTGTAAACTCTTATTTTTATAAATAAACTAGGTCACTTTTTTATGTTCATTTAACATTTTTATCTGTGTTTTAGTAGTTTACATAAAAGGTTATTTGTTGTCTTTTTATGATTCTTAGAGTGTTTTTCAGCATGTGTTAAGACTATCAACAAGTTCCAATATGGCTTATTTTAAGACAAGCAAATTTTGCTCTGCCCAGATCGTTGTTATATAGCAAGTGCTGGATAGTTCTCCCAAGTCAGGTTTTAGAATCGCTTCTGAGAAATCGAGGATGGTATTTTCTTAGAACATTTGCATTTGTGTGAATTGGAGGTCTTCTCAATGTATATGAATACCTGAAGGGAAGGTGCAAAGAAGGCAGAGCCAGGCTTTTTTCAGTGGTGCCCAGGGACAGGACCAGAGGCGGTGGGCACAAACCGAAACATGGGCGGTTCACTCTGAATATCAGGAAGCAGTTTTTTACTGTAAGCGTGACTGAGCACTGAAACAGGTTGCCCAGAGAGGTTGTGAAATCTCCTTCCTTGGAGATACTCAAAAGCTGTCTGGACACAGTCCTGGGAAACCAGCTGTAGGTAGTCCTGCTTGAGCAGGGTTGTTGGACCAGAGGTCCCTTCCAACCTCAACCATTCTGTGAGTTTAGATTTGTAGATAGATTTAAAGATGAAAACTGCAAAACAGCCCTAATATTACACTTTCACAGCTGTGTTTTCCTGGAAATTACCAGATTTTAGTTGATTTTACAGTGTAAAAGGTAGATATTTGCAGTACAAAATGGTGTCTGGCACATTGGAGTATTGCTATTAAACATAGAGTTTACAAATACTGTAATGAAAACAGTCGAGGGTTCAACTAGGTGTTCCCATTGTGGTGACACCACTAGGAGCCAGCAAGAGAATTCCCAGTTGTGACTTGTCTCTTTTTGCAGTTTCATTGAATTCTGTTATGGCTTGTACTTCCTATATTCTAATACTGGATTTCAAAACCAGTGTTACTGGTGCTTCTTGGGTTTGTATAGTGAGTTTCCTTTTAAAAAAACAAAACAACAACAAAACCCCAACAGTGTTACCATAATCTCTTGCAAATCTTAATTTGTCAAGTGCATATGACTCATAAGAAAATTGAGTCTCCAGACCAGTTTGTTCCATAGATTTCATCAAAATTTGTGGGTATTTCCAGCTGGTTTACAATACCACAGCAATTTGTTACTGTCATCTAGCTATCAAAACCGACAAAACCAGAAATTTAAAGTAAATTCTTGATGTTTCTTAATTATCCATGAGTCTAGAAAAGGATACTACCAAGACTTTTTTTGCCCGCATGTAGATTTCAGAGCATTGTAATAACAAACTAAGAGAAAATGGATAAAGATATTTTGAGAAAACAGGCTTAATTGTTAAAGCCTGTGGAATTTTTTCCCTTATTCACATACTGACAGCTCCTCTGTCCTGCAGAGTAATGTTCACGTCATGCAAAACTGCTTTGTAACATCAAAGCATTTGTTGCACTAATTGACTGCAGTGGCTCACCCAAAGTGGCTGTACCTCAGCAATGATGAAATGACTGTTTAAATCATTAGGGGTCTTTGAGGTTTAATTAACGGCCTTTACTAACGTTCAATGAGATGAAATACAAAGTATTGTAATACATTATTACTAAAAGCCTGACCCGTTGCTCTTTATTAAGAAGATGGTTTTTTGGGTTTTTTTTTCAGTGCAAATATGCTGCAAAACATCGAATGGAAAGGTTTTAAAATATGTATTTATTAATTGTGTTTATCTTTGAATGTTGATTACTTATCATTATCTCTTAAAAAAAAATACAGATATTATTGAATACTTCTTATCAGGAGTTCCTTTAACTTGCTCTGTCCTGAGACTTCTCTTTATGTGGTACTAAATTCATCATTCCAGACCTCCTTATCCTCCCTGATAGACTAAAATAAAACCACAGGAACACAGTTCGCTTCCACTCTCTTCTCTGGTAACTAAAAAAGTTAAAAGTACTGCTTCTCTCTTCAGAAAGGGTTTTAAAGTCCCAGTTTAGTATTGCATATATGATAAGTAACTGACATGTACATTTTTTCTTAAGAATTTTTTATGTAATAAACTATATGCTGGAATATATGTTGTGCAAATCAATTATTTGTGTTGCTCAATTCTTTGCCCTTGGATTTATTTTTGCATCATTTTTGCTAGCTGGACCCTTTTGAAAGTTCCAAATTACTGGTATCTTGCTTGTCTTCCAGCCATTCACAGACACGCTCACACTCTTTAATCCCCCCCCCCCTTTTTTTTTTTTCCTAAATAAAGCATCCATTTTACCATTCTTTAAAAATTTGAAATCTGAGCAATAGTGGTACATGTATAGTGGCCAGGCTACCAGTAGCAAAAGTTGAGCTTCAGCAAACGTGGGGGTTGTTAACTCCTTTTTATTTGTTACATGTACATAAGCACATCTTAAATTTTAGATTTTGGAAGTCCTCAAGCAAAATTAGTGAAATGCTGTTGTTCTGCTAATAATCTGCAATTGAGTCAGTAGGCTGGAGATGTGAAAATTATGTATATAAAGAGCACGCCAAATTTACCAATGACTTAGTTTTAGTGAACCTAATTTTTTTTGAGAGACAAAATAACTCACAATTTCATTTATTGTGCACCAGTCACCACTGCAGGTAGGTGCAACTCCTGTTGCTTAGACTCTACGATTAACAGTAACACTGGGGAGACCTCTCTGCCCCTTCCCCCAGCTTCACCTGTTATCATAAGCTATGGGGCAGAGGATATTTAATAATATCCTAGGAAGAGTTTGAGTCAGATGCATACTGAGCCAGTTCAGATCCTCTAAGTGGTAAAAGCTATCCTTTGTATTTTAGGCTGCATTTCTGATTATGGGCCTCTTACGTCTAAGAATTAGTAATAAATCAAAAGCCATTAGAGACTGAAATTCTCAGTGTGGCTTTTGAAGTGAATGGGTGTGAAAGTTGTGTACACATGCTCAGAGCTAGAGTTTGACCCCGAAATTTTATTAGTAGCAGAGGAAGAGTAATAAAATTAATTTTTACACTAATTACAGGTTCATGACAGAAGATATGATCACGATGATTATAGTTGTCTAACATTGAATGTTTTGAGAAGGAGCATTACTTGGAGAAACTCAGCAAGGTTACAGCACTGAATTTCTGCTGCACTTGTTTTAAGGTTCCTAGTAGGGGATAAGGAATTTCAATTATGAGTTCAGCCTATTTGGCTTTGGTGATTAACAGAAAGTACCATGCAATATAACTACAATTCTTTGTAGGTAGTTGGCAGGTTATCTGTGTGCCTGTGCTGTATGACTGGTAAGTTTCTCTGTTAGGCATGCATTTCTCAATTTTGGAAGTCATTTTGAGATGTACTGTTAACGGAAAGAAAGCTAATGAACAAACCGAGATTATGGCCTCCTTGGGCCTGGACATGGCCTCATTGGGACAATCATATTAGCAGAATTATTATTTTCGTTGCATCCTGCCTTTGCTTTCCAAAACAACATATAAGTAAGTAGCTCTTACGTACATGCAGCAGCAGTGCTTAGAAATCTGATTATCTAAATTTCTGTTGTTATGACTCATTGCCTTGGCCATTGTTACGTGATAGATTACTTCCCTTTTGTAATATTTGCTTTATCTAACTTTATATATCTTTATACCTTTTATTTTTCTGATCTCCTTCCCGCACTGTTCATCTTATATTTAAGTTGTAAAGTTAGTAGTGTGGGGATCACCGTAACTCTTCACTTGCATATCTGAAGTCTGTATTCATTATAGACTTAAATAAATAAATGTAGTCCATTCTGCCTTTAAGACTACAAGAAAAGAAATCTGTAATAATAAAGCCATTTTTTCTGCAGCATCATAGATAGAAGCAGAAGTGTTTCTTCCACCTAAAGTAAAAAGCCAAAGCTATTTATGTTCTTTTTTTAATTATGCTGTACACGTTGAGCAATACTTGACCTCCTCTTTGCCGCCTTCTCAGATTCCTGTGCATTTGCAGTGGACGCAAGTCTTCAAAAGTCTTGGTTTAACTCTGAGGTGCTAATATTCAACTTTTGTTTTACTCCTACTTTTTAAAAGGTTATTTTTAAACACAGTTTTTTGTTTGGTCTTTTTTTTTTTTTTTTTTTTTGGCAGAAGAGATGGAGAGGAGGGGATTGCCACTCAGTACTTTGCTAAAGCATTTTATTTCTTTTCCCTGTTCTTCAAAGCTTCTTCTGAGTCTTCCTGTTTCCCACCTATCAGATTTTTTCCAGCTGATTTTTTTTCAGTTCGTGTATATATAGTTTTGTCATTTTTGTATGCGTTTTGATTGCAATGCAGAGACCAATTTGTGCTTGTATGCATTTGATGCAGTTTAGAAGAGCCAACTGAAGAGACAGGCTGAAAATTCATAGTAACATACAAAGGGTAATGGGTTACTTGATTACAAAGACTTTAAAATCATTAATCATCAACAGTAGCAAATGATAGCACTCTGGCATGGCATGCTGTTCTTCTGATTCTGAAATTTTAAAATTACTTCTAGCCAGGAAAAGACAATAGTGCTTAATGACTCTTCTTGAGTGGTTACAGACAAATTTAAATAAACTGACAATTGTTTCTTGTCTTTTTTTTAAATTGAAAGCCTCGTACTTTGAGGTCTGAATATAGAAGCAGAAAGAAGCTGAGGCACTGACACATACCTTGTGTATACAAATCTTCTTTCTTACAAGTGTAAATGATCCTTCTGGTGTGCATTGCACTCGGGGTGCTTCCCTGCCTCCATTCCCCTTGCCACCTAGTACTCAAGGACACACGGGGGAAGTGTGTATTAGTACTCGCTTGGATTAGTATCTGGCCTCTGGAAAGGTACAGCCCCTGCTGATTTTAACACTCAGCAGGTTTCGATGGTCACGTCAGAGAGAGCTTATTCCAGCCTTTGCTGTAAACTGATTAGCTTCATTTTCACTCTGAGGTGCATTTATTCCCCCGCCCCTCCTTTCACTCTGCTTGGAGTAGCACAAATGAAACATGTTGCACTGCTGTCAGCCAGAAGGACAGCTGCTGAGGGGAATACTGTGTAGTTGTGCACAGCCTAGAAAAAGGGGTGTGTGAGCAGCAGCAAACTAGTGTATTCTTGCTGTAAGAGTTAGCAGTTACATAGCTTGTAGAGAAATACCTTTGAGAAACTGGGTCCTATTATTGCTCTGCCATTGACTCCAATATTGATGTTGTTTATCTGTTGTTGTATTCACAACTCTGAGATGTTTCTAAACATAGCCACCTTTGGGAGTTTTGAGCTCTGTGAAATGGATATTACTGTATAGTGTCAGGATATTAATATTTATATAGAAGTTTTGAATTGTTTCCAGCAGAAGGATGTAATTAAAATCTAACAAGACCCAAGGGTGCGTTTATATATTTTGGTATAACTAGTCTGACAGCTTGTTGCTGTGGAAGTGGGTGAACTTGCTTGCTGTTCCCCATCTTCTCTCTCAGTTCTTGCTCTTGCACTGGCTCTGTTTCTTGTCTGACAGCACAGAAGCTTGATTCCAGTTCTGTATAATGGCAGAATTTTTTTTTTGTTAGTTTTGTCTTCTTAGTTGGATTAGCACATTTGCTTGGTTTACTGTGCAGTCAGATCCACAGGTGACAGAGCTGATCCGAGGGTGAGAGTGGGAGTGTGTGACCAAGAATGGGAGGGAGAAATAGGGGGAGCAAGATCTCCTATTTGAGTGGGAGCAATCTGTTAGATCAGCTCAGCCGTGTTGTGAAATTATGTCCTGAGATATGTCTTGTTTCATAAAATGGAGCAAGCTGATACATGCTCAGTTTGGGACAGAGCAGTGCATTCAGAAGATGTATATCATATGCTGTAGAGCATATAGAAGGGGTCTTCAACTCTATCATAAAATTGTGGTCCCTTGTTAATTCTGCTAGCCACCCTCTTGAGCCTGTTAATGTCTCAGTTCTGTACATTGTCCTCTATGGAGGCTGTAGTTGTGTGGATTTGTTCTCTAGGTGATACCGGGTAATTGTTCAGATAATCGCATGGTGGAGAACCACATAAAAATCTATCATGCACTGTTTGATTACCCAGGTTGCAGCATTTGTCTTAAATCTTGATGTTCCTGTTATTTTTATGAGAAAAGAAGGAACACTGCACACAAGGAAAGAGTCGGGAAGGATTGTTGAACAGCTATGCAGGAATCGGGAGCATCAAGTATGTTGCAAAACCCCTTTCTTGTGTGAAACTGTATTTAGATAACTGTGAAGCACTAGCTCCCTTGTTTCTTTAACTCAAGGTATTTTAAGTGTACTTTCGGTGGGATTTTTAAATCATTGAGTGTGGAAACTGGAACCACTGCCTCCCTGGAAGAGGACCCAGGTCCACTGGCTCTTCATTTCTTCATACCAGGGACCAGGATAGCAGGACCCTGAAGATCTTTATGATCTGCTGGGTTTCTTCACTGGGGACTTGTTCCGAGAAGTCTGTGAAGCGAAAAATGCAACAGCATATGAGTGTTGGTGACTCATGTTTTGATTTGTTAGCATTTTAAAATGTTTTATCATGAAAATTTTTGAACTGTACCATAGAGAATAGTCAGTGATGGTCTGCTTGCATTTTAAAGGTATGAGTCCTTGCCGACGTGATCTTTTTCTTTTTAAATGAATTAGCTAAAAATTTACCAGGTATTTTTCTTTAAAAAAACATGACTTTTATCAGCTGTGTGTTGCCCAGTGTTGCTTTCAAATCTGAAAGAAATCTACTGAGTTGCAGAAGGACAAGGGAGTATGGGATCACTACTACAGGAGATGAGGCAGCCTTTGAAAATGCTGTGCATGGCACCTGAAAAATGCTGTGTGTAATCTACATAAATCAGCTTTTTGTCATGTTTATCATAGTACCAACATCAATCAAGATTGAAGGCTGCTTGTATGAGGCATATATATAGAATATGAAAGAAGAGAGATTCCTTGCCTCAGGGGGGACATAAAGCAAGGACGAATCTGTAATGTTTAAAACAACTTGTGTGAGTATAGGAAAATATTAGTTCTGTAATTTCTTTGTTCATGCTTTACATCAGGAGGGACTACCTAAGCAAAGCAGGAGGTTGGATCAGTGTTGGGGGCTATAGCCATTCAGTATAACTTCATGTGCAGAGGGAAATGAAGGAGAGCAATATGGTAAGGACTGCTTTTTCTATCAGGCATAGTGTCCTCTCAAGCAATTTTGGATTGTATTTTTTCATTCTCATTAAAAAAAACAAAGGAACAAACAAAACCCCCACTTTTTCAGAGGTGAGGGCTTTTTTTGGTGTTGGAATTTACTTCTCTTATTCCAGTTTTGTCCATGTAGCATTTTTGTTTGGTTTTGCTGTACCTCATTCTTTGGTGTCCCAAAGTACAGTGTTTTACTGTTAACCTTAATGCTTATTACAGGTTTTTTCGTTCAACATGATGCAATATTCTTTATTAGATTTTTGTTGGGGTTTTTTTCTGAACAACTTCACTGGAAGCAGTTCTTCAGCACTACCAGAGCTGATTGCTGAGAAAGGATCGTGCTGAAGGCTTGAAATTACATGCATGGAAGGATAACAAAAGTCAGCTGCCTTCCTTAGAAGGTAGTTCAGGCAAGACCTACAGTGACTGAATCACCTAAAAGAGACAATCTCCTTTCTCTGAAGAAGCATGTTGCTTTTATTGTCTAGAAGCTTACTGTATGGAAGCTTGCAGTCTGTGATTGCAGCAGCTTGCTAGTTTTACGTTGAGAATACAGGATTGTTAAAGATGCTGTTGGAGAAGGCATGCTAATAAAGGGATGCCAGCTACCTTAGTTTTGCAAAGTATGGAAGGATTGTGTTGAATTTGCTTTGTAAGGATTCCTGTGAGCTGTATTGAGCCTCTAAGAGGATCAGTATATTACTATTTGCCTCCCTGTAGTAACATAGGTTAGTTTGGAATAACAGTAATAATAAAAGTTCTGCCTGCTACTTTTACCATCTGCTTCCCAGTCTAATAAAGCCTTAAGCAAACTCATATGTAACAAAAAGAAGGCTTTACTTTCTTTACAGCTGCAGAATGGCTCAGGTGTGTGCATATGGAAAATGGAGGTGTTCTCCTATTGTATCTAGAGGCTGTGCCTATATACCTTGTGTGTTAAGTGCTTGTTTTTAAGGCTAAGGCTGCTTGAATTTTGGTGAAAAGCACTTGCATTGAGTTGTAGCCTGAGAAAGAGTCTTGAAACTTGAGGACTGGAGAGAAGGGGGAGAAAGGGAGGGGAAATACTTTCTGAATATTGGGAACATCAGAAGGCTACATTTGCTAAATGCTATGATTTATCAGGGCAAGGATGATTTCCTGGTTGGAGGTTAGAATCTTGTGATGAAAAATCTATATTATGGTAAGGATTTTAACAAAATCTATTGAGTTGAAAATAAATTTAATAACACTTTGATGAAACTGGCAGTAAATTATGAGACTTTCCATGTGTTTATGCTGATGAAAATCATTATCATCATAGCTGGCAGGAGCATCTTACTGTGTGAAACGCTAGAGAAGGAAAGGAAGAAAGGGAAGTGGAAGTTTGGGAAAGTGCTGAGTATTAGTAAAGGTATATTTCTCTAAATTCTCCTTTAGAACAGCTATATGCTATATAGATCATAATACTAGCTGGAGCATGTCCTCTCCCACTGCTGTCAGACTTACGTATCTTAGATACAGAGCATCAGATTTTGTACAGTTGTCCTCTTCGTGGTCCTCTATAGGGCAGCCTTTCTACCACACACTAATGGAGGGTGTCATTGCTGCCTGTTTCTCGCTTGGTACAAGATTATAGCCATTCAGCTGTATCAGGCATTCACGACAGCTCTGTATTCAACAAAACCACATCTTCAGCTTCAGGTCTTGTTCTGTGTCTCCTCCCCATCATACAATAATCATTTATATTCCAGTATTCGGTGTGCCAGCAAGTGCTGGCAAAGCAGGAACCTGACATGGTTTCAGTGGGATTTTTACTGTATCCAGGCAATGACCATTCTTTGTAGTCTGCTCCAAGTTCTGCATGGGGTCTGGTGCAGTGAGTATGGTACCATTCCTGATGGTTTCCCTGGAGAGAATTCCAGTTCAGCACCTTGTGATATGCATAAAATCATCTGTTACTGTTTGTGATACATTTATATCTCTCAACTCTCCTTTGCCTTGTGTGGCACAGGATTGCATGGTCTTTATGGCTTGATACTGCTTCATATATAGGAGGGCATAAAACCAACTCCTCCATGGCAAAGGCAAGCTTTTATCCTACCATGATCACTCAGGTTCAGGAGACTGCTTGATAACATTGTAACTTTGTAAGAAATTAATAGTTAAACTGTGGCTGAATATAATTTATGTCCCCTTGCTTTGCAAAGGAGGTTAATTTCATGTAAAAAAACCCCAACATTTTCATAATGTATTCTGTTATTCTCTTAATTTTGAGAGCTAAACTAATCATTGCAGTGTGAATTTTGTTATTAGATCGGCTTGCCCTTTCAGCTAGCCAGACGTGTATCTTAGACTTCTTTTCTAGTTAGGAGAATTGGAAACAGCAAGAGAATTGAATCCCTTATCCTAAAGCAAGGTTTTCACAATTATCTTTATTAGCAAATCTGATGTAATTTGTTGTTGTTAGCTTTTTATTAATGGAAGCATAGGTAATGCTTCTTTACATCTGCTTTAAGAGAGTCTTAGCAGCAGCTTTGAGAAGAGATTTACAGGGCTTAGCTATGGTGAATAGATGAGGGAGAATTTAATATGGCATAGACTGGGGAAAAAAACAGTATTAGGAAAGATGGCAGCCAGGCTAGCATGAGAGAATGGTATTGGCATTGTTGAGTTGTTGTTTCCTGCATTTGCATTCTCTTCTTTTTCTTTAAGATTTAAAAAAATATATATATATATATAGACTTTTAAGCTTTTCTATATGTAATGTGTATATGTAATGAATAGTAGTTTTTGTGTCTTGAAAATGTTAGATTGCATTTTGTCTTAATAGGATTTTTGTATTATTTTCTTGTGTGTTGTCTTTCACCACTGAGAAGATGTCCAAATAAATGCTGCGTTATATACCAGGCATAAATGAGACCTCTCAAGCAATAGATGGCTGAGGCACACCTTTGGGTCTGAGTATAATGCCAGGTGTTACACTGCTTCTGCTAGATCTCAGACTTCACAAATTTAAAGGGAAAAGGCACATTTTACCTATGTATAAATCTAATTGTCAGTTATTGGGGAGAGCTGGGTCTAGTAAACTTGGCATTTGTGGCATTTGGAAGTTTACAGGTAGGCCCTTTGAAGACTTTTTTTTTTTTTTTTTTTTTTTTTTTTTTTGTAAGTTGGAAACTTCTGCTGACAACAGCAAGAAGCTGAGCCTACAGTTAAAAACAAAAAAAACCTAAAAAACCCAAACAAACAAGAAAACCCCGTGCAGAAAACATCCCACCTGCCTAACCATCCCAGTGTCAGTCTAGTGAAATAAGTTCTAGTGCCAGTCTGAACTGATGTAGGCCCAAGTTAGCCAAGACTTCTGTCTTTAATAATAGAGATTATTGTGCTATGCCATATAGTGTTGGCCAAATTATTTCGTTCTTAGTCAAAAAAGTGAAAGTATTCATTTTTTAAATCATTGTCTATATTCACCTCATTATAAATGTTCCCTTTATAGCAATTACTGTTGCAGAAGCAGTTTGTGTTGGGTGGGCAAATGGTGGCCATGCTATATTTAAGCAACCATACAGCAGAAAATTATACTTGGGGTCTGTGAATATACCGCAGGAACTCAAAAAAGCCAAGATATTGCAGAATTGATGACATTTGAAAGCTTAAAACAGTAAAACTTTTGTGATCACTTGTGAAGAGGGAAAAATTCTCAGTACTCCTCTTGCTCTCCTTATTCTCATCACTGAAAGAAATACTGGGATGTTGTGCAAGCTGCTTGTGAAGGAACAAGCTAGCGATGACAAATTAGTAGAAGACATTTTCTCTATACAGTATTTCCAACTTTTCATGACTGAGGTCTGTTTTGTGGGTTACCTGAAATACATAAAATTTTTTTTAAAAAGTATTTGCGTGCCTTTCTGTTACTTTTTAGCTTCAATGATAATCTCTTGATAATGTGTTTTAAGTTTGGTTTAGACATGTAAGAGAGATTGGTAATCAATGGTATATATATTTAAAAATAACTGGCAACCTATGGGAGTGCTGTGAACTTTATATCTAATAATCTGGTTTTATTTTCTTACAGTCAGATTTTCCTCTAGTAGCTCATAAACTGAAATAAACTTCAAGGTAAATGTGTGTCAAAGCTGCTCATTTTTTCCACTTTGTTCTACTGAAGTTTCTCTGGAGTCTGCACACAAAACAACAACAATTTGACTAGTACATTCATATTTAACCAATGGAAATACAAAGTCACTAACATGCAAATTTAACCTACAGATGAGTGACAGAAAAAAATAGTGACATGCAACATTGAGAGACCTAAATGAATGCATATTATGGGAAGTGTCTTAATTACTTGTTCCAAAATTTTATATGCCATAGTGTTACGAACATTTGAATACTTCATTTATTTGCAGAATTAATTAATTCCTGTCTTTCTTCTGCCACAGGAACTCATTATACAATGACAAATGGAGGAAGTATCAACAGTTCAACACATTTACTGGATCTTCTGGATGAACCAATTCCTGGAGTAGGAACGTATGATGACTTCCACACCATTGACTGGGTTCGAGAGAAGTGCAAAGACAGAGAAAGACATAGACGGGTACTTGAGATAAATAACAATACTTGGAAAATATTTTTTTGTTGGATGTTGGAATTGAGGTCTGATCTAGTAACGCATACAAATATGTGCATACTTTAAATTTGTAAGTAGTTACATCAACTAGAACTACTTGAGTGCTATTAAAAAAGCACCATTTCATTGATGCTTGTAGTCCTGCAACAGTATTACAACTTGGAAAGGCAACAGTAATTTAATGGGGTGGGAATAGCTTCCTGACACCCAAATGACATTTTTACAGTACTGCTTTTTTTGCATGCTAGTATATTTAAGGTTATTTTCCAGTGTAGATGTATTTGTAATAGTACAATAGTGCTTATGGTGGTACTTGTACAGAAAAGTGAGCACTGATGTATATTGCTTTTATACTGACACGAGTGTATCTGTGCTACTGCTATGTAGTGCTGCGGTTGTTTGGATTATGGAAAGTGAAAATTCTTGTATCTAAACCACTTACATCAGTGTATATATGCTTAACAAAAAAGTAGTCTCAATATGTGTGGTAAATTTCCTTTCCACTCTCCCATCACAGAACTTGCTTTTTTCCTCTTCTCTGTTGATTTCTTCAGAAGGTCTTCAAAGTTCAGGCCATTCATCTTTATCCCTGTGCTCTGCAACCAGTTCTTTCATGAAGCAGGCTCAAGTTGTATTAGTAACATGCTAGATACTGTCATTCATGCAGTAGACTTGTTTAATAGCATTTTGGGAAGAAATACGCTATTTAGAGCCTTATTGCCATACTTTTGGGTTGCTTACATTAATTAATTTTAAAAACAGAACAGATTTGGAGATGTGATTTCTCCTGAAGTATTTTTAACTGATCAAAATGAATAGTTAAAAGTTAATTATAATTGTTTGGAGAGGTCGGGGAGAGGTTCCTTCACATACAACACTGTTATTCTGCTTTCTTTGGAAACACCATTTTTAACTTTCTGGAAGCAAATGTAGGGTGCCTATGCTGATTTACTTTGACATGGTTAAAAAAAAAAAATAATCTTACACTTAAAAACCAAAACATCCACAATTGCACTATTTAGTGCTTTTTTAAGGAAAAGAGATCCTTGGACAATGGGTCTGAGAACACGTACCTTGTTTGAATGCTTTTAATGAAAAGTAAGAAGGTGTTTTCCATGTAATACTTTATATCATATTTTGATGTCAAAGCAGTAATTAATACAACGCCATCTTTACATTGCAGATACATAGGTTAGTGTCTAGTGGATATGCCATTGGATAGAATGCTGGGCCTGACCAAATCCTGGCAAGGCAGATCACACCAGGAAATAGGTTACCTAGGGTGAAGTCTCACAGCTGTTACTCATTTTAATATCTGAGACCAGAAAAGTCAGACAAGACAGTTCACAGTTATAGTCACAGAACTACTGTGAAATTTATAAATATGCCCTGAATGACAGGAGGCTGTCTGGCCATGTAATCAAAGACGTAGAAAGAAGAAGAAATGAGTACTAGTGGGTGGTTTCTGCTGTTTGTTGCACGTACTTTCTTGCTCCTTTTACAGTATGAAAAAATCTTAAGAATAGGATCCAATTATATAATGAAGGTTTAATCATAAAACAAGTTATGCACAAATTTCAGCGAAGTGCACAAAGTAAAGTAAATAAGGCTAAAATAAGAATTACTATTTTTTTCAGTACAATAACTTTAGATACCATTAATAATAGTTGCCTAGAATATTGTAGGGTAGTTATCCAGGTTTTGGTTTTGTTTATTTTTGTGTGGTTTTTAGTCTAAAGATAAAAGAAAGATGTTTATATTTGAAATAGAAATTTAGGAATTTGAATTGTATGGAATAGCTTATTAGTAGTACACTAACAGTTTATTTGAGGTTCGACAAAAAATAATTTAAGATTTAGGAGAGAAATAATTTTACAATTACATGTTTTAGATGTGTATCATAGAAAGTATTCATTTATCCTAATAATGCATTTCCTGGGTTTTAGTTCTTTAAATTAAGTAAACTTACTTTCCTCTGTCGGTTGTTTGATGTCTGAATAACCAAGCTGATTTATCTATGTAAAGCACTAAATACAAGGAGAATGCTTGTAGTTTAAAGAGAGGTATATTTGCCTGTAGCTTGCATCACACAGTCTGTATGTCATACTTACTTTTTTTCTCCTATTCATATTGCAGAAACACATACAAGTTTATATGACAATTTCTCTTTGCAGATTAACAGCAAAAAGAAAGAATCAGCATGGGAGATGACAAAAAGTTTGTACGATGCATGGTCAGGATGGCTAGTAGTCACACTAACTGGTTTGGCATCAGGTAAATTAAAAAAACAGAGGATTTCTTTCTTACATTTATCAGCAAGTATAGTTACTGTGCTTTTCATTTGTGTGTTGTCCACCAACCTGGATAAGAGCTGGTTCAGACTACTACCGTAATTCCATAAGGGAAGGAAAAGGTTGACTATCTTCCTTTACAGACTTTAGCATTTTGAGGGGAGGGTTTACTAATCAAACGGAAAACAAAGTCCTCACTGAATTTAGTGAGAGTTTTTCAAAGTTCTTGAACTTCCACCTACTAAACTATGACTGTTCTTCAGTCCTGTGAATGAGATAGGGAAAACACCAATCTGTTAAATTTTGCTTTTTTCCTGCAGAATTTCTTGTGAAAGTGTATTCACTGATTGTGCTAGATGGTTTTCCTGCTGTGAATTTGTTTTGGTTTTTTTGGTTGTTTTTTTTTTCTGCTAGGAGTTACTGAACCCATAGCTTATTCCCTATGGACCAAAAAGTAGCTCTGGTATATGAGTTTTGGTAAACACACTTCCGTGTAAAGCACGTGTTTATACCTGAGTAAAGTCTAGCTATATGTTTATGTCATACCTTTCTAGAGATTATTACAGAGAAAATATTAGCTTTAACAGGTAGAGTTCGTTGGCTTCTACTTCAACTCTATCTTTTCTTTTTAATGTACTTTAGGATGAGTTTTACAGCTCAAATCATCTGATAGTTTGTGGCCCCACTGTCATGCAGTGCTGCTTTCTATGAGCATAGTTTGGAGTGACCAAAATTTGCAGGAGTGAGAAGTCACAAACTTTGTGCTCAGTTTTTCCAAAAAAGTATTTCAAACAGAGATCTTAGATTAAATGCTAGGAAAATTGGATTAGTTGCAGAGTATGGCCATGCCTGTTAAAAAGGCATGGTAACTGTATAATCACTACTTAGATATATACATAATCACTTTCACAAATCACATATAAGTTAATATATATGCAAAGTTTGTAGCATGTTTATATACCTCTGAATGTACAAACTGGGAGTGTATAATTGATGGAAATTGCTTGTGATAATTTGGGTGGCAATGTGCAGTGTTGTGTTTCCACCTCCCAAGCTGCTATGTATGTTAAAATTGCTCTACTATGTTTCTAAGCATCAAAGTGAGCAAATTCTGGCCGTGAACTTTCCTAGGTTTTTCAGTTTCAACTGCTTTCTGTTGTATGTGTCGAGTGAATCTTAAAAGATACAACCTTGATTTCAGTTATGGGGAGATCTTATGTTTATGTATTTTAATTAATTTGGTTGAAATTTTGTTCTACTGAAATACTGCCTTTGACTTTGACGTTGATTGGCTCAGGATCTCAAACTAAGGGTCTGTCAAGACTGGTAAATATAAATTAGTAAGACAGAGGTAATTCTTTACTACCAACTTACACAAGTAAATTGTGGCTGTCTCTAGACAGCTCTTTCTAGCAGTGATTAATGCCTTAAAAATAGTAAATTACAACTAATTAACAGTTGTACATGCTCACAAAAATACTGACTTTAGAAGTAGTTTTTCAGTATACCACTACCATGAAAAATTATTTTACTTTTGTAAAATAAAGGGGGTTTTTTAATTGTTTAAATCCTTTGAAGCAATTTCATAAGTAATGCATGTTTTTGAGGATTCTTCAAGTTTTCTGCATGTACTTATAAGACAGAATCCATCTTAAGCTTTGAGTTTGTGAACTGCTTAGTATCTATGCTGTTTGTTACCTGCAGTAGGAATTTTACACGCTCACCATGTTACAGAATGAAGTAATTTTGTATATGGATCACATGAGTGTCATCAGGTTTTATTTGGTGTTTTATTTATGTTGTTCTAAAACAGGTGTTGGCAAGGTAAGAATTATTTTCTCCAAATATGCTGTTCTGTACAAAACACAGTAGAATAGTTCATGAGTTCTCTGAGGCATGGCAAGGTAGTTTTGTCAGAAGGTCTGTTGTCTTTTTCATCACAAAAATGTATCAGTCTTCTTTTGATTCTTAAGTCCTTAGTTTCAGTGGACTGTTGGAGAACTGTGGCATAGGAAAAAAAAAAAAGAAAAAAAGATGCATTTAACTTCGGAAATATACAAGGTACTAGATTCTTCAACAAATACTAATCCTACCGTATTGCAAGTAGGATATATTCCTGGAAATCAGTAACATTTTAAATGTCTATTTCTTTAGGTTTTCTGTGATTTCAATTTACATCAATTAATACCAGCGCATTTCTTCATTTTAACTATGTGTGTTATTCCTATTTACTAGAATATTAACACAAAATTGTTTCTACAACAGGGGCATTGGCAGGATTAATTGACATTGCTGCTGACTGGATGACTGACCTAAAGGAAGGCATTTGCCTTAGTGCTTTGTGGTTTAACCATGAACAGTGTTGTTGGGGATCAAATGAGACCACGTTTGAAGAGAGAGATAAATGTCCGCAGTGGAAAACATGGGCAGAACTAATAATTGGGCAAGCAGAAGTGAGTATATAGCCATTCTTTGATGGTCTTGCTCAGTAGCTTGACTGAACATGGAAAGAAAATAATGGTCTTAAGATTAGGGTACTAAACATGGATTTGAGTTGTATTGTCTGCTCCATTTTTCAGCATTTGAATTAATTAATAGGTTATAGTGTAATAAATGTGCTTTTCATGCACTGCAAAGGGGCTTGGAGTTTTGCAGATGTAAGGAATTTATGAAAGTATAGAACTGTTAATAACACAAGAATTTCTAGTCTTGATCATAACTATACATAAAAAAATCATAGAATCATAGAATGGTTTGGGTTGCAAAGGACCTTAAAGATCATCTAGTTCCAACCCCCCTTCCAGGGGCAGGGACACCTTCCACTAGACCACGTTGCTCAAAGCCCCATCCAACCTGGCCTTGGAACACTTCCAGGGATGGGGCATCCACAACTTCTTTGGGCAACCTGTTCCAGTGCCTCACCACTCTAACAGTAAAGAATTTCTTCCTAATATCTAATCTAAATCTACCCTCTTTCAGTTTAAAACCTTACCCCTCGTCCTATCACTATATTCCCTGATAAAGAGTCCTTCCCCATCTTTCCTGTAGGCCCTTTTGGGGTACTGGAAGGCTGCTATAAGGTCTCCCCAGAGCCTTCTCTTCTCCAGGCTGAACAACCCCAGCTCTCTCAGCCTGTCCTCATAGGGGAGGTGCTCCTTCCCTCTGATCTTCGTGGCCCTCCTCTGGACTCGCTCCAACAGGTCCATGTCCTTCTTATGTTGGGGGCCCCAGAGCTAAACACAGTACTCCAGGTGGGGTCTCACCAGAGTGGAGTAGAAGGGCAGAATCACCTCCCTCAACCTGCTGGTCACGCTTCTTTTGATGCACCCCAGGGTGCGATTTGCTTTCTGGGCTGCGAGTGCACATTGCTGGCTCATAGTCGGTTTTTCATCCACTAATACCCCCAAGTCCTTCTCTGCAGGGCTGCTCTCAATCCACTCGTTACCCAGTCTGTATTTGTGCTGGTCTAGTTGTCCATAAAAATAAAATTTGTGGTGGTCTCCGATAACTAAGAATAGGTTGGTTTTATTTTTTCTACCATAAATTTTTTTAAATAAGGAAGATTTACTCAGTATTCAGTAGATTTTAGCAGCTAATAGCTATTAAAAAAACCCCCACAACTGTGCTATGTTTATTTTTTCTTTTTAAGATAAAGTGTTAGAACACTTTCTACCTTGTATAACCCAGTCTTTGCTGATGTGCAGGTATCATGACTTTATGCTTTTCAAACAAAGCTCTTTCTTTCTTGGCTTGGTAATAATTACTGTCCCTCAAAATACGTGCGTAAGTCTACTTTGCAGCAAGAGTACTTCTGGGTTATTTTAAGTAGTGATTTTGCTCCTACATCAAATTTATATTCTAACTTTTTTTTGGTTTTTGTTTTTGCTTTTAGGGTCCAGGTTCATACATAATGAACTACATAATGTACATTTTCTGGGCTTTGAGCTTTGCCTTCTTAGCAGTTTCTCTGGTGAAGGTATTTGCTCCCTATGCCTGTGGCTCAGGGATACCTGAGGTGAGGTCTAACTAATACATACATTATAGATGTTTCATATTAATGTGAAAATTTCTGCTGCCTTACAGGTTTGGGGGAAGGCAAGAGGGGGCGCCCTTTGACTTTGAAATACATTAATACAAGTATTCAAATTGAAATAATGTAATTGTGCTAATTGTAGCTGAGAAGAATAACCCCAAATTTCAGAGAGTCTCCTGAGTTTGTAGATTTTGCTGCATGCTTCTGGCTGGACTACTTTTTAAGGAAGCATTTAGCTTGAGAGAGTAGACTTCTGAAGAGTGATTTCCAAACCTCCCCCCAGTCCCCACCCTCTTTACACTGGTAAGAGAGCAGTGGTTCATTGACAGAATACATGTCCTTTGATACAGCAGTTGATCTTTTGTTGCATTGGCTTTAATTGCCTTAACTAGCACAAACCATCGAACAGTCACAAAGTAAAATGTGTAATATCCTCAAAAACTCTTTTTTTTTTTTTTTTTTTTTTTGTCCTACTATACACAGAATGAGAGGGAAAAACCCAAAGTCGAAGTCTGGTCAGACTCACTTCTCCAGTCATTCTATAAATATTTCTTTATGTATGTGTATTGTAGAAGTTAATGGACAAATCTTGCCTCTGAATAAGCCTGGAGTAGTTCTGTGCCATTATTCCAGAAGAGATTTCATCCTAAATTGGTTTCCAAATTTAGCTAACCTTTTCTTTCTAGACAGCTGCCCAGTGTTTTGTGTACATCCTATTTATAGACATGTTGTCCTTTCCTATGATAACTATATTATTTCCTATATATGGGCATATTTTCCAGTCTAATATGACACTGTTAGGCAAAGTAATACCTTAGGCAAGTGGCACATCTTTTCTAGTGGAAAAAAGGCTGATGTTTTCCATCTTTATGTCAAGAAATCTACTGTTAAATTTTTATGTAGAGAAGGTAAAACATAAGGACAAAACAGAGAGGGGTAGAATCAGTGCAGATGTGATATGGCTACAATAGATGACCCTGAGTATAGTTTTTGCAGGTCTGTTTTTCCTTCAGGAGTTTTCTGACTTTCACTTGATAATTTACATTATAAACCTATGAATGCAGTCTTAGAAGCTACTGCAGATTAATTTTCTACTAAATGTAATTGATAATGTTGTTGTATGTCATTGTCCAGTGTTTTAGAGTAAGCTGCAAATGGAAAGCCTCTGGCAACCAAATGGATTCAGTGTAGCAATCTGAACAGTACATGTTTTAAAGTGTGATAAAGTTAGTCATTAAGCAGCTAAAATGATAAAATTAATTATTTTCTGATGAAAGCAGAATACAGTAACAGATATTATTTTCTTTTTCTTCCAGATAAAAACTATTTTGAGTGGCTTCATCATCAGAGGTTACTTAGGGAAGTGGACTTTGATGATAAAAACAATTACTTTAGTCTTGGCTGTCGCATCAGGTTTGAGTTTAGGAAAAGAGGGTCCCTTGGTACATGTTGCCTGCTGCTGTGGGAATATTTTTTCCTACCTCTTTCCAAAGTACAGCACAAATGAAGCTAAAAAAAGAGAGGTAAGTTCTTGTAAAAGCATTTCTAGGATGTATTGAATATCCATGCATTTACACTGATTTGTTGAAAAGACGGTATTTGTTCTCTCAGACAGTGTTTAGGCTTGGATTATCAGTAGTTATTTATTGTGTTAAGAACAATGGATTATCCCTAGCATTCTCCAAGGTAAATTGTTTCCATGTCAGAGTAAGTTTGCGTTTCTCCCACCTCAGAGACCATTTGATTTTACTTAAATTCTTTCTATTCTTGGTTCTGCATTTTGGTAATTGATGAATGTCTTCAACTGTGAGGACAGCAGAGGACTTTTGAACCCGTGAACAAAGTATTCCTGGAAAAGGGTTGATGACAACTGTGTTTTTGCTCTTTCAGTTTGCTGTTGTTAGTGAGAGTGTGGTGGATTAGCCTTGGTGCCCACCAAGATGCTCTCTCACCCCTGCTCCTCAGCCAGCCAGCAGGAGAAAATAAGATGAAAAGGTCATAGGTCAAGATACGGACAGGGAGATCACTCACCAATTACCATCTCAGGCAAAACAGACTATACTTGAGGAAGGTTACTGCCATCAGTAACAGAGTAGGATAGTGAGAAACAAAAACAAAACTCAAAACACCTTGCCCCCGCTGTCTGTTCTTGCCAGGCTCAACTTCACTCCTGACTCTTGTATCCCAAAGTGGCACAAGGGGATGGGGAATGGGGGCTGCAGTCAGTTTGTAACGCTTTGTGTCTGCTGCTCTTTCCTTCTCATGCTCTTCCCCTTCTCCAGCATGGGGTCCCACCCATGGGAGACAGTCCTTCATAAACTCCTTCAGCATGGGTCCTTTCCACAGGGTGCAGTCCTTCAGGAATGGACTGCTCCAGCCTGGATCCCCCAAGGGTGCCAGAAAATTCCTGCCAGAAAATCTGCTCCTGCATAGGCTCCTCTCCACAGGCCATGGCTCCTGCCAGTGCCTGCTCTTGTGTGGGCTCTCCACAGGCTGCAGCTTCCTTCAGGGCACATCCACCTGCTCCAGCGTGGGGTCCTCCACGGGCTGCAGGTGGATATCTGCTCCACTGTGGACCTCCATGGGCTGCAGGAGGACAGCCTGCCTCACCATGGTCTTCCCCACGGGCTGCAGGGGAATCTCTGCTCGGGCACCTGGAGCACCTCCTCCCCCTCCTTCTTCACTGACCTTGGTGTCTGCAGGGCTGTTTCTCTCACATTTTTCTCACTCCTCTCTCTCACAGCTGCTGTGCAGTGTTTTTTACCCTTTCTTAAGTATCTTACCACAGAGATGCCACCAGCATCACTGATGGGCTCAGCTTTGGGCAGCAGTGGGTCCATTTTGGAGCCAGCTGGAACCGGCTCTGTTGGATGTGGGGGCAGCCTCTGCTGTCTTCTAAACAGAAGCTACCCCTGCAGCCTCCCCACTACCAAAACCTTGTCACGTAAACCCAATAGAGAGTGCCATAACATTCTTATTAATTCAATAAAATTTTCATACTGTAAAATAAAAAAGCGTATCATCCCAGCTGTGCTTCAGTTCTCAGGCTCAACTTCTATACTTGTAGAAGGAGACTGCAGAAATGGGAAATTTGGGTTCACTTGCTGTTTCCAAGCTGTGTATTCTTAAATCATTTAACTTGCCTGTGGTTTAGCTGCTCATCGCCGAATAATGTAATAATTCTTTGAGCTTCTCTGTGTATTCTTCCACAGGTGCGTAACGGCTACTACCTGGGGGTCAGTGTTCTTGCAAGGAATTTGTCCAATATTGTTACAATTAGCATGCACTTTAACCGTCCGCATATATTGAATGTAATTCATCCATGATGCTGTAGGACTAGCTGCTGCTTCAGTTCCTCTTAATCTCTCCCTTAATCTCAGTTCACCTCAGAACTTTTTTGCAAGTTTTTGCTTGGAGACTGAGTGCAAATCTCCAGGACTGATACAAAAGCTATGTAGTCTGTCATTGTGTCGTGGTTTAACCCCAGCCAGCAACTAAGCACCATGCCGCCGCTCACTCACTCCCCAGCACCCAATGGGATGGGGGAGAGAATCGGGGAAAAAAAAAGTAAAACTTGTGGGTTGAGATAAGAACAGTTTAATAGAACAGAAAGAAGAAACTAATAATGATAATGCTAACAATAATAAAATGACAATAATAATAATAAAAGGATTGGAATATACAAGTGATGCACAATGCAATTGCTCTCCACCCACCCATTGTCACCCAGTTAGTCCCCAAGCGGCGATTCCCCCCAGCCCCACTTCCCCCAGTTTCTATACTGGGCATGACATCATGTGGTATGGAATACCCCTTTGGTCAGTTTGGGTCAGCTGCTCTGGCTGTGTCCCCTCCCAACTTGTGCCCCTCCAGCCTTCTTGCTGGCTGGGCATGAGAAGCTGAAAAGTCCTTGACTTAGTCTAAACACTGAAAACATCAGTGTGTTATCAACATTCTTATACTGAATCCAAAACATAGCACTATACCAGCTACTAGGGAAACAGTTAACTCTTATCACAGCCAAAACCAAGACACATCGATTTATGTCCCTTGAATAATATTTGTGATTGATGGACCTCTGTGCCACACACATCTAGAATAGAGTACAATAGAATAAAATAGAATAATTTCAGTTGGAAGGGACCTATGACAATCATCTTGTCCAACTGTCTGACCAACTCGGGGCTCACCCAAAGTTAAAGCATGTTGTTAAGGGCATTGTCCAAACACTGACAGGCTTGGGGCATTGACCATCTTTCTAGGAAGCCTGTTCAGGTGTTTGACCACCCTCTCGGCAAAGAAATGCTTCTTGATGTCCAGTCTAAACCTCCCCTGATGCAGCTTTGAACCATTCCCTTGTGTTCTATCACTGGATACCAGGGAGAAGAAATCAGCATCTACCTTTCCACATCCCCTCTTTAGGAAGCTGTAGAGAGCAATGAGGTTGCCCCTCAGCCTCCTTTTCTCCAAACTAGATGAGCCCAGAGTCTTCAGGTGCAACTCGCAGGACATGCCCTCCACCCCTTTCACCATCTTTGTTGCCCTCCTCTGGATGCATTTAAGGACCTTCACATCCTTCTTAAATTGTGGGGCCCAGAACTGCACACAATACTCAAGGTGAGGCTGCACCAGCACTGAATACAGCAGGATAATCACCTCTTTTAACTGGCTGGTTACACTGTGTTTGATGCACCCCAGGATGGGGTTTGCCCTCTTGGCTGCCAGGGCACACTGCTGACTCACAGTGAGCCTGCTGTTGATGGCACCCCCAACTCCCTTTCTGCAGGGCTGCTCTACAGCCACTCCTCTCCCCTTTTTTACTTGTGCCCTGTGTTACTCCGTCCCAGGTGCAGAATCCACCATTTGGACTTGTTAAATTTCATCCCATTGATCATTACCCAATGCTCCAATCTATCTAGATCCCTCTGCAAGGCATCTTGTCCCTCAAGAGATTCAATAGCACCTCCTGGTTTGGTATCATCAGCAAACTTGCTAATGGTGCGTTCAACTCCTGCATCCAGATCTTTGATAAGTATATTGAACAGAACTGGCCCTAGAATTGAACCCCCGAGGAACACTGATGGTGACCAGTGGTTGCCAGCCAGATGTAGCCCCATTCACTATAACTCTTTGAGCCATTCAGCCAGTTCTTCACCCAGCACACCGTGAAACCGCTCATCCCACAGCTGGACAACTTGTCCAGAAGGATGCTGTGAGGGATGGTATCAAAAGCCTTACTAAAATCCAGAAAAACTACATCCACTGCCTTCCTTTCATCCAAGGCAGGTGACCTTGTCATAGAAGGTTAACAGATTAGTTAAATGGGATTTTCCTTTTGTGAACCTATGTTGACTGTGCCTGATGATTGCATTATTCTTTAAATGCCTTTCAATAGCACCCAGTATAATCTTCTCCATAATTTTTCCAGGAACTGAGGTTAGGCTAACAGGTCTATAGTTCCCTGGGTCTTCCCTCATGCTCTTTTTGTAGATGGGAAGAGCATTGGCTAGCTTCCAGTCAGCAGGGACCTTCCCAGACTCCCAAGACCTTTGTTAGATGATCGAGAGGGGTCCTGCCATAACATCTGCTAGCTCTTTCAGTACTCTTGGATGAATCCCATCAGACCTCATGGACTTGTGAACATTCAACTGATACAGCTGGTCCCTTACACTTCTGGTGTCCACAGATGGAAGATCACTGTTGCCACACTTGTGGTCCTCTAACTCAGGGGACTGAGCAGCCCAAGGTCTATTAGTATTATTAAAGACCGAGGCAAAAAACACATTGAATGCCTCTGCTTTTTCCTCATTCTTATTAGTCAGATGACCATCTTCCACAAGTATCGGTCCAATGTTTTCTTTAGACCTCCTCTTGCTATTAACATACTTAAAAAAAGCCCTTCTTGTTATCTGACACAACACTGGCCAGTTTCAACTCTAACTGAGCTTTGGCCTTTCATGTCTTCTTTCTGCATATATGAACCACAGCTCTGTAATCTTCCTACTAAGCCTGACCTTGCTTCCAGAGATCATAACAATTTCTTTTTCCTCTTGAGCTCCATGAGGAGTTCCCTGTTCAGCCAAGCTGGTCTTCTGCCCCGCTTGCTTGATTTATGACACAGTGGAATTGCCTGCTCTAGTGCAGAGAAAACTTAATACAATTTCTTGAAAATGAGCTATCAGCAGTTTCGTACTGCAGCATAGACCCCTTGGGATGCTTCACTGGGGAGGCTTTGAGCAGTGTCCTTGGCTTCATCATGGCTAGTACCCGGTTGGTGGCTGCTGTGGCCACATCCTATGAGCATTCTGATACGCTTCCTTGATGCTTATCTGTTAGCAAGTCTGTGTGTCCTTGATAGAAACATAGAAGAGACTGATAACTATAATGAGATTCTGGTTTTCATGTTTAAAGTGTATCACAGACTGAAAAAAACAACCCTCACCATTGTTCTTTTCCAGGTGTTGTCAGCTGCCTCAGCAGCAGGAGTATCTGTAGCCTTTGGTGCCCCAATTGGTGGAGTCCTTTTCAGTCTGGAGGAGGTATGTCAAGAGATGGCGCTGAAGGATAGATATTTTAAAAAAATCTATTTTAGCATGAATAATCTTAGAGTCCTTTAAGCTGTGGAGTCTTTCCTAAGAAGGAAATTATTTTTGGACCCACATTTCAAAGTCAAGAGTCCTGTGACCAGCAAACTCCTAGAAATACTTTTTCTTTTCTTTGGATGAATGTCAGCTTTGCTTTATTCTTAGTTATATTTTTCTGGAGAAGGGCTGAGTCAGTGAATAATTGCAGTTTACATACAAATAGAGATACAGCAGTTTTTCACTCTAGGGTTGTATTCTAAAAAAAAAAATGAAAAATTGGGCTCTTTTTTTTTTTTATTTTGAAAGAGGCTTTAGAAACCTATTGGACAGTTTTGTGAAGCAAGTTTTTAAACATTAGTTTTCTTAAAGTTTCAGACACTAAACACAATTAAATATGTTAATTATTAAAAAGGCAAATATGCTATGACTGATCTCCAAGGCAACCAGACTGTTTTGTATTAGTTTTCATTAGTTGTTTTCAGAATACCTAAAAAAGTTATTTAGATCATTAGCATTTTTAAAGAAAACTGAAAATCTAAAAATCTCTGAATTGAAAAAAGGAAGCAAAATATTCTTTTATGTGTAATTTTGCTATATCATTAGGGGATTTTGAGGAATTCCTTTGTTGCAAAAAAAAAAAAAAAAAAAATCCAAAAAAGCTCAGAAGAAAACTCTTGAAATTCAAATCAAGCTATGTGGGGCTTAAGTATGAAACTGCATGTTCTGTTCTGAGGATTTTTTTTTTAATGTTTTAGTCATACTTCATAAAAATAACACATCTGCCAGAAACCTTTCAATGTAGATTGAATGGAGACGAAACAGTATTAGCAGGAAATTTGAGAGAGCAACTAGTATGCAGTCTGGTTCTTATGAATGCTAGAAAGAGATAATTATAAACAGAGAAGCTTTTAAACATAAAATACTATGCATTATTTCCTAACAGTCTTAAAACAGCAGTGGTTTCAATACTGCTTTAGTATTGACTTTAAAACTGATATAAGTATGAATTGTTATAGAGCTTTTTAAAAATGATGTAGTATGTTCTGGAGTGCCAGTGCTCCAAGTGATAGGAATAATACTGATAATAAGACTAGGTTTGGGGGTTTTTTTTAGCATATACCATGTGAGCAGCAGTACTGTAACATGTGCATCAACCAGTCTTTCCAGTATTTTTAATTGAATCACTAATAATTCCTATGTATTGCCTTTTGCAGGTCAGTTACTATTTCCCACTGAAAACTTTATGGAGATCTTTTTTTGCTGCTTTAGTAGCTGCATTTGTTTTAAGATCCATCAATCCTTTTGGTAATAGCCGCCTAGTTCTTTTTTATGTGGAGTATCACACTCCTTGGTACCTTTTTGAACTGCTTCCTTTTATTCTTCTGGGAGTATTTGGTGGGCTCTGGGGAGCATTTTTCATCCGAGCAAACATTGCATGGTGTCGTCGACGCAAATCTACAAAATTTGGGAAGTATCCTGTCCTGGAGGTTATTATTGTTGCAGCAATAACAGCTGTCATTGCATTTCCTAATCCATATACAAGGCTAAACACCAGTGAGCTTATTAAGGAGCTCTTCACAGACTGTGGGCCATTAGAATCCTCTTCCCTCTGTGACTACAGAAATGATATGAATGCGAGCAAAATAGTAGATGATATTCCTGACCGTCCAGCAGGCACTGGAGTCTATTCAGCTATATGGCAGTTGTGTTTAGCACTCATATTTAAAATAATCATGACCGTCTTCACCTTTGGTATCAAGGTAAGTGTGAATGCAGTGGCTGTATCGTCTGCTGTGATTACTTTAATTATTGCCTTTCTCATTTTCCATCTCTCAAAGCCAGCAGCTAAAAAAAGTCTTTTTACTGTTGATTAATAAGCAAGTCTTGTAGAAAACAATATTAAATTTAATGAAATTCAAACTAGCCCTTTGTTCAGCTGAACAGAAACATGTGCTAAATTTAATGGGGAACAGTAACTGTGTGGGTGGATGGCTGTTTGTATGGGCCTGATTCAGCAATAAGGATGATTCTAAAATTTCCAAGAGCTGAGTTCAGCTGAGTTCAAACATAACCACTCAGGTTCCTTAGTTCTGTTACATGGAAGAATAAAAGACTGTACCTCTTGAACAACTTGTAGGGTTTTTTTAAATCTCCTCTCCTCATTTATCACATAAATGTAATTACTGCAGACTGTCAAAGGGAGCCAACGATGATTTCTTTCCTGAAATTTCCAGTATTCCATGTCATGACTAGAAAGCGGCTTTGCTTATGTGACTGTGATGGGAATTTCTTCTCCATTACGAAGCAGCATAATTTTTGTTTTTCCCGGTCATTTCATAAATCTGTTTCGGAGCTCTCTTCAGCTTCTCTCCAAGCTCTGGCTGTTCTCTGAATGACGTATAACTGTCATGCCTTCATCATTTTCTGTCTCGTCAGGCTCCCTTTGTAGTTTTTTGCAACTACATCATTAGCAAACATGTCTTAACACAAACGTATTGTAGAATGTTCACTAAGCAGGATTTGTGTTTAAACTGGCATTAACTTTTAAGTCTACATTGCTGTTCTGTGTAACTGCATGCATAAGAAAACAACTTCTTTACTGTGAGAGTGGTTGAACACTGGAATAGGTTATCCAGAGAACTTGTGGAGTTTCCACCTTTGAAATAGCCAAAACCTGACTGGATGCAATCCTGGGCAGCCTGCTGTAGTAGACCCTGCTTGAGCAGAGGTAGACAATCTGGAGCGGTCACATCCAACCCCAACCATTCTGTCATTCTGCGACTGATAGAACAATATTATGTTGTTTCTCATGTGTTGATATCTTAGAAGATGTTGCAGTCTGTTACTTGAGGTTGTTTCCCATATGTTGGTTGATGGGTAAGAGAAATCCATTGTGTGTATTTTAATTGCTAGTCTTCCACAGGTCAAAATTTCAGACATTATTCTTTAATGTGACCACTCCAATCTGTTGTATTGGTTTGTAATCACATGCTGTATTTTACTTATATCTGGGGCTCTGCACTTCTAAGCATTCTAACATTTTTTTTACCATTCATGTGTTTGTGTGCATCTGGCTCCTTCTCATGGGGTTGTCACCACAGGATCACATTTTGTGTATTAGAATTCACTAGATTACAGAATGGTAGAGCTTACACTTCATTTGGTTTTGGTTCATTTTCTCAGAACTTCAGCATCTGCAATTTGGTGGAAATATTTTTGTGAAGTTGTAAGAATATATTTATTACTTTGCCAATAGGCAAAGAGTCATGCTGCTGTCAATGACGGGACTGTGCTACATACATTTCTCTGAAGCTTTAAAGCATATGGCTGCTTAGAATGTCAGCCAGTATCTGCAGAAGGGGGCATCACTTTAATGTTATATTTCTTGGATTTTAAGCTTTATTTCTATGAAAGGAGAAGAAAATTCAAAATTCCAAGGAAAAACAAAAAAAGCCAATTTTGTCATTTAAATCATTATTAGGGATCCTCTGGGCTCTCCAGGTCTGTTCCTGGAGCTGTAGCCATATGCAAACAGATGTCTCCCCCACAGGAACTGTCTTCCTGTGAGGTAAGCAACGCAACTTAGCTGCCGCCTGTGGAGCATGGTGATTCTTGCTGCTCTTACTGCCGTGAACAGGGATCACCAAGAAGCTGATATGGCAGTGGTTTGGGTTTTTTGTCTTGGTTTTTTTTTTTTTTTCCTTTCAGGCTTTTGTATGTATACTGTACTGCTTCTTATTAGTAGACTCATTACTGTGTCGTCATGGTTTAACCCCAGCCAGCAACCAAGCACCACACAGCCGCTCGCTCACTCCCCCCCACCCAGTGGGATGGGGGAGAGAATTGGGGGAAAAAAAAGTGAAAAACCTGGGTTGACATAAAGACAGTTTAATAGGACAGAAAGGAAGAAACTAATAATGATAATGCTAACAATAATTAAATGACAATAATAACAAAAGGATTGGAATATACAAAACAAGTGATGCATAATGCAGTTGCTCACCACCTGCTGACTGATGCCCAGTTAGTTCCCAAGCAGTGATCCACCGTCCCTGGCCAACTCCTCCTAGTTTATATACTGGGCATGACGTCACATGGTATGGAATACCCCTTTGTCCAGTTTGGGTCAGCTGCCCTGGCTGTGTCCTGTGCCAGCTTCTTGTGCCCCTCCAGCCTTCTTGCTGGCTGGGCACGAGAAGGTGAAAAATCCTTGGCTTAGTCTAAACACTACTTAGCAACAGCTGAAAACATCAGTGTGTTATCAATATTATTCTCATCCTGAATCCAAGACATAACACTATACCAGCTACCAGAAAGAAAATTAACTCTATCCCAGCCAAAACTGGGACGTGTCTAAATGCTGACGATCAACAATTGGGGTGGGATTACAGCTTTGCCTCAGAACCTAGCTGGTATGCACTACCAAAGAAGTGGAAAGTCGCACACATATCCTGATTCCTTGCTTGTCTCAAAGATGATGCATGTGCCACAGAACAAATCTTTTCCTCTGTAGTATAACTTGAGTTAGGTTGGCATGCACTGGAGAAGAAAGCTGAGACAAGGTAGAACGTAACTTTTTTTCCTTGCTACTTCTCAGTGAAGGTTCCTCTCTACTTTGTGACTTGTGATTCAGAGGTTTATGCAAATGAATGCAGCTGTAAAATCATAATTACTGTTAGACTTGTAACTGTTATCCACGTGTGATGGAAAGAAGAGAAGGAGCTAGATGCATAAAAAAGTTATGTTAACCAAGTACCAGAAACAATTTGGATGTCATTTCCATGTGGTGACTGAATTTCTGTGGCATACTGCTGTAGCAGACTAGAGTCTGAGGCAATTTCAAAGATTTATATAATTACTTTTATATCTGAAATGTTATTTTTTCCGGGTGTTCACCAAGAAAGAATTTCACTCAGGAAAAAAAATTGGATTTTAACAGTTAGAAAGGGGTTTAGATACATGATTAATTGTGGGAAATCACAATAGTGGTATAAATGCACAATTTGGATATTACACTAAAATGATAGCATTGAATAGTTGCCTCTGTCAGCACTGAAATATTAGGTAATTCAGGACGGGACTGAAGGATAATTAAACTTTTTCCCCAAAACCTTTGCTGCTGCCTTTCAAACACTAGCTTTGCTATGTTTGTTTGTCCTTGGTTTGTCTGTTAGAAATCATCTTTGCAACCGTAAATATTGGCAATATAATAACAATAATAACACCAGTAATGTGAGTAGATTCTGAAATACAATTCTGCACCTGCTATTGGATTCCGTGGCAAGATCTATAGTTTGGAATTGCATAATACTTAAATTTCACAGCTGTACAGTGGAAAAAAATTAAATTATGTGTCCTGTTACACCAGGAGTGCAATTTTTTTTAATGAAGTTATTTTGACAAGATGGGTTTAGGTGCATTTAGACAAAAAGTAAAAATTCTACTACTTATTTGTAGTCAGATCTGTACCTCAGTCACAGTAGAAAATATTTTGATACTAACAACTGCTATGAGGAGAAGCAGTGGGCATTTCCAGTTTAATGAGACATGTAGACACCAGTATGTTTTTTGGAAAGAAGATTAGCTTCCTAAGGAGGAGAAAAGTTACACAACAACAGGTTCTCAGATGAACCCTCACTCCTTATGAAGCTGCTGATAAAAGCAAGATTTGCAATAATATTTTACTAAGCCACATTGGTATAACAAGGCTGTGTGGCCTTTTCAGTTTTTAGTTAGTAACAGAAAAACAGTTTAAATAATTAAAATTACAGTAGGAACTTTTTTTTTTACAGTAACGTTATCTACTTTTTGCACTGGGAGTTGTCCTGCCTTTTTCTCTCTCGGTGTATTTAGCATTCTATATACACTCCTTTGTATGGGAAACTGCAATATAGTAAGCAAAGCCTCTTTTAAAAATCACCTGTTTAGTTGGCCTTCTAAGTTACAGCAGTTTTAGGAAGCAGTTTAGGAAGGCAGTCGTATGTGCAAAGTTTGTTTAGTAAGTGAATGTTGACTCAGAGAAGCATGAAGTAATAAGGGAGATGGGAAGTTGTAAGGAAGACTTTTCAGTACTAGTAACACAGCTTAGATTGGACACACATATGGTAAGAATTGTGCTGTTGCCACTGAGAGTCTGGTTTGTGGTCCTGTATTGGTAGATTTGCTTTTAAATACAGTAAAATATAAACAAATGTGCTCATAAAATGGATTCAGCCAGCCGGGTTGATCAGAGGTATCAATAGCATTGTGTTAAGTTTTACTAACCTTGCAAGGTCAATTTACATGGTTTTAACCTGACAATTTGAGTATCTGCATCTCTTTTGGGAAAAAAAAAAAAGTTTACTTACAAAACAATGCATCAGGTATGTTCCCATCAGCATGACAGTAGTTCTTACGTTTTTGTCACAGGTTCCATCTGGGTTGTTCATACCTAGTATGGCAATTGGAGCAATAGCAGGAAGGATTGTAGGAATTGCAGTGGAGCAGCTGGCTTACTACCATCATGACTGGTTCATTTTCAAGGAGTGGTGTGAAGTTGGAGCTGACTGTATTACACCTGGTCTTTATGCCATGGTTGGTGCTGCTGCGTGCTTAGGTAAATAAAATATAATAAAGTAAACAATTATCTGATTTCTTGTATGTTGCCAAAATAATGATTAAAAAATGAAAGGAAATATAAATGTATGCATTTTGGAACACCTTTTTATGTGGACTTCTCTCTCTGCAGAATAATACATTCACATCTCTATAAGAGACCATCAGATCCTTGTGATCTGAGGACTAACGTGAAATTCAAACTGATGAGAAATAGAAGAATTTAAATAGTAGTGTTTGCTTTCTCTTTTTGGTATCAAGAGGTGTCATTACTGCATCAGTCAGAAAAATCAGTTCCTTGAAATTTATGAAGTAGAGGGTCTGCAGAGTGAAGTACTGTTGAAATTACTACAAGGAGGTGACGTGATCAGCTGCCACATCTACATGAATTGCAAAAAATGTTCTTGAAATCCATAGTCCAAACAAAACTTTCAGAAGTGTTTAATGATTTGAGGGGTCCAGCTTGAGGTATTTTGAACAAGTCTGATTTACAAACTGTTGAAAATCAGCTCCATGGAAAGAGACTTAAGTTGGGCACCTAAACTAGGAGAGGTTTTTTGAAGGCCTTGTCTCGTCCTAGCTTATAACTTTGTTGCCTTAGAAATTAAACTTAAAAGCTATTAGTACAGATTCTGCAAAAAGTAGACCTTTTCCTTAAGGAAGAGTGCATTTGAGTGATCAAATAAACTAGTGGTACAAATTTAGTTTTTGGAGAGGTTGTTTTGGTTTTTAATAGTTAAACTTGAATCACTTCTGAATGTATTGAAAGAAAGACCATATTCTATTCAATGAAGATAATGGCATCAGAAACCTTGGCAGGAAAAACATCTTGAATACTAACAAAAGAGAAATACAATCCCTGTCTTTTCCCATTGTCTAAGAGAAAGATTTCTTTTCATCAGCTCAGAATTCTCTTTAGCTTTTATGATTTGGCAACAGCATTAAATTCCTAATCCTTTGGACAACATAGCTGTTGAACTGCTACCTGTGACTTCCCTGCATTCGTTCTGTTCTTTTTCCAAATTCTTATCTTAATGAATTTCCTTGCATTTCACAGTATTTTTAATCTAGATGTGGTATGGAGAAATACATAGTTTTATTCTTAGTTTACAAGAAATAACAGCACATATTTTTCAAATCCTTTTATTTTCTAACTTTCTAGGAATTTTCCCTAAAGCTTTTTTTTTTTTTTTTTTTACTTCTAAAAGTTTTGTGTTAATTTTTCCTGTCTGCTCCTGTTTGTATTAGACAGAATGATGTTTGTCAGATGACCTTTAATGGCAAAGTTATGTTTGTAGTTCTCAACAGGAAGGCAGGGAATTCTAAATTCATTATTATCTGATACTAGAATGTTACTGGCTACCATTTTTCTTGCAGGTGGTGTGACAAGGATGACTGTGTCCCTGGTAGTTATTGTCTTTGAGCTAACAGGAGGGCTGGAATATATTGTGCCCCTAATGGCTGCAGTCATGACCAGTAAGTGGGTAGGAGATGCCTTTGGTAGGGAAGGCATCTATGAGGCACACATCCGACTGAATGGATATCCTTTCTTGGATGCAAAGGAAGAATTTACTCACACCACACTGGCTGCTGACGTTATGAGACCTCGAAGAAGCGATCCACCTTTAGCAGTTCTGACGCAGGATAATATGACAGTCGAAGACATAGAAAACTTGATCAACGAAACCAGCTATAATGGTTTTCCTGTTATTATGTCAAAAGAATCACAGAGACTAGTGGGTTTTGCTCTAAGAAGAGATTTAACTATTGCAATAGGTAATGATCTTCCAGTATTGCATGATAATATATGCCAATTTGAGTTAATTTATAGCTTAAATAATGTGTGTTTCTAGACTTATTTCAGGTTCAGATACCTCACACAGACTGTCTGTTCCTTTATTGAAGTATATGATTATCTTCAGTAGCAGGCTCTGAAATAGAGAAAATGATAATCTTTTTGTCAGAAAAACAAAAGTTGTCATACTGAAGTAGGCCAAAACATCATCTACTCTGGTATTTTTGTTTGTTTTGAAGCTTTTCCTAGTATCTCTTTTCCTCAGGTGATGCTACACTAACTTACTTCTTCAAAATTGAGTAATTCTCATTTTAAAACAGCAGGATTTTTTGAGAATTACTGTCCAAGTAATTTTTTAATTTAAATGTATATCATACTTGTCTCTGACAGTATGTTATTTAGTGTTGTTATAACAACTAAGATTGTATTATGGAGAGATAAGCAAAATGTTAATTATTTTAGGTTTCTGTTTTTCAATTTGTGTAATGGGAAATTTGGCCCTGGGCACATGAGCTCACAAGCCCTGTTTGGGCCCTCTTTCTCTGGGTGAGTATTAGAACTTGTGTGATACCTGTGACAATGCTGTGTGCACTGGCAGGAAAAATTCTGTGGATTTTGAGGATACTATCCTAACAGAAGGAAAAAAATCATTGTTATGTAAGAAAATGTTACAAAACTGTAACATTTGGTGCATGAAATCAGTGATGGAAGTTGCATCTTAAACTACTCTTTTTTTTTTTTCGTAATTCCTAAGATGCTACATTGACAAGTATGTCTTAGTAAAAGACACTGAATAAAGAGACACAAAAGTCTCCTGAAACTTCTTAAAAAAAATGTTTTGTGAACACAACACTGTTTACTTCAGTAAAACTTTTTGCCTGTGGTCTTAGTACTGTGTATACTATGGTAATACACTATATAGGACGTATAGGAATATCCAAAACTTGGAAATTATTATAGACATCATACGGGTTTAAGTTTACACTTACTTAAGAGTAAATGGGGCAATAGCAGAGCATTCTTCTAATAATACACTTTCACAGTAAAGACTCATTTCAGCTGCTGAGATTGCACAGTGCAAGTTGCTTTGTCTTAGATTTTGGCTGGTTTATGAGAGTCATTGTGTGAAATAGTTCAGGGTATGGGGGGGGCTCCTGTTGTCAGCAAGGTGATGAAGACCTGAAAAGGAAGAGGATCCAGTTCAAAAAAGCTAAATAAATTAATTATAAACAAGAAAACAACTTTTTCAGAGTGATCAGAAATGAGTTCTTTGGTTTCAAACCAACAATAATTACAGCCATTGGTATCATGACAGGGGGCCTGTCAACTGAGACTGGCTTTCCCCTTGACAGTTTCTTCAGCAGCCGCCTATGTTATTTTTTTAAGTCTTTCCACCTCTTTATAGTTAACAAAAGTTATTTACTAGAGTGAGAAAAGTAGTAGCCGAAGAATGGCTAAAGCTGTATGGTAGATGGTTTTTGTGATTTCTGCACAAACACTTCTTAGGCATAAAGCAGTGGCTATGGAAACACATCAAAATAGCATATATCAGAATATCAGCATCTAGAGAATAACATCAGAGTCTGGTAGTGTTGATTGATCTGTCTGTTTGCACTAAATTATCTTACTCCAAGAATGTAAATTCTTCCTCCTCTGCTGTTTCCCCCCCTCCCCTCTTTTTCTTAAAGAAAGTGCTAGAAAGAAGCAGGAAGGGATTGTTGGCAGTTCCAGGGTCTGTTTTGCCCAGCATACACCATCGCTTCCAGCAGAAAGCCCTCGACCTTTGAAGCTTAGAAGCATACTTGATATGAGCCCTTTCACCGTGACAGACCACACCCCAATGGAAATAGTGGTGGATATTTTCCGGAAGCTGGGTCTGAGGCAGTGCCTTGTAACACACAACGGGTGAGTCGAGTGGCAGCAATGCTGTTCATTTTGTTAGATACAGTGATTTTCATTTCCAGGATTAGGGTATTTGAACCAGGATATATTCCAGGATCATGGTATTCGAACCCGTAAGTTTGGTACTGCAACTGAGGACCCTAACGGTTCATTAAGAAGGTGCTGTGCTGTGGCACCTCTCTTAAATTCTTACTCCTCCCTTGTATTCCAAGTAATACAAGGCAGGTGATGACAGTCATTTTAAGATGTTCTGTTAAAAGTTAGCTCTCATTCAGCAAGTTTTCTGTGCGCGACTTGCATGTGGAGGAGATGCAACTTGTGTCACAGAAACTTAGTCTTGTGTGGTACACAGTCCAAGGCCTGTATATCCTCGTTCATATATGTTCTGGCAACATGCAATGTATCAGCTGTTGAACATCTAGAAATACCTGGGTTCATAAAAGTGAGGGAGACAGTGATCCAGTCAGTATCTCCTTTTCTGGTGTTCAGTGATGGCGATTATCACCAAGCTCTTGTTTTTGGAGTACTAACAACTAAATAACTGCTACTAGTTCTGGAACTTCAATCCGCAACTTTTGTTTCTACACTTCAAAATATTTCAAGAAAGTAATTTTAAGATTTAGACTGTTTGTAAATGAGACTATAGGGAGTTGTCATGTGATTACCCACTAAATAAATCAGACCTAGGCATGGAAACATAAATGTTCATTATAATTGCTTCTTATCTAAACTACTTTTTTTTACATGATCTTTTTCTGTGTAGCTGTTCCTTTAACATTCTGCTTTCCTGTACCTCTTGCATTAAACACTTGACACACAGCATCGCAGCTCCTACCATAGTATCTTGCTTTCTCTTTGGCATGTCTTTTAAGGCATCTGGGGAATGAAACATTGTCTGCTAATGCACCTTATTTAGGATCAAGGTACATGGGACAAAACCCAAGAAACCTGGAATATAGGTGGGGCTTTCTTTGTTTCGCTGTGGGCAAAAGGACTGCTGCTAAAAGTGGCAAATATTTCTATATCGCATTGGTTTCCAAGTTGTATTTTTTCAGATGTATTTTAAAACAAATTTATTTAAAATGCTTTCCTGTTGTTTTTTTTTCTTCAATGCATCCCTGTATTGAACAGCGAGTAGATGTTTTCAGAAGCATAAATGATTTTAAGAACCTTTCTATGATGGGGAAAGGACATAATGATCTGACACTTAGAAGTCAGTGCAGACATGCTTTTATTCTTGTTTTGGGGAGGGAAATTCGAGTTGATAAAAATTCAATGAAGAATATTTGCTGTGATGTTTTTTTTTTTCTTAGTTTCTGCTGTGGTTGAGTGCTCAAACTTTGACATTGATGTTAAAATTGACTCTTAATGATGCAATGACTCTTAATCATGCAAAGCTGTGTCACGCTGTCCTATAAATTTTAAACTATTTTATGGTAAAGTAGCAGCAAGTATGGATGGCTTTAATAATTAGCTGTTTTCAGATATTCATATTTGTTGTCATATTTCAATTTACAAACTTGTGATATTCCATGAGCACACTGTCCATTACAAGAAGATCGTATAGTAAATACTAGTACTAGTGGTATTTAGCCATGGCATATAGCCATGTTGGACATCAAGGACTGATCTATATTTTGGCCAATTTTCTGTAAATTGAATGTATCCATATAAAGACACACATCAACTTACTGGTTCCGATCCAGATTGGAATAGGAACTGTGCAGAAATTGGTGCTTGTGACAAACAAAGAGATATATAAAGACCGAGCCTCACCCTTCCTAATTTGTACCAGAATATACACTCCAGGGAGTTGCTCTTTATTTATACTGTTATGAATGAGAAATTTGTCTGAATTTGTCTCTTTCTAGGGAGACCAGATAACCCCGCTCTGTAGTGCAGCTTCAAACCTCAATTGTTATGACTTTACAGTTATTACTTTGTTCATCTATTGTGCCTTGTTAAAATGCAAATAATTATCTGTATGTGTGAGGAGAAATAATTGTTAAACAAAGGAAATAAAGTAGATTTTAGTTTCAGTGCCTCTAAAACCTGAAGAGGTGTGAATTTGGGGAGAAGATATGAAGTATGCTTCCCTGACGTGTATTTGATATGAGAAACGTACTGCTCTGGGGTGGTTGAAGACCCAGCTGTGTTCAGCATTTTGGGAGCAAAAGGAAAAAGGCAATGTCTGGGAAAGGGTACTGACTTTCAAATCATTTTTCATTTAATTATCTCATTAGCTTTCCTGCAACCATTCTTTTTTTTTCTTTTTTTTTCTTTTTTTTTTTTAGTTTTGCTCTAATCCTTTTTCATTATGATTAGAACTTTTATTTGATTTCACACACAGTTATTAGCATAACATGATCTGTTTCAGGATTGTCTTGGGGATCATCACAAAGAAGAACATATTAGAGCATCTCGAGCAACTAAAGCAGCACGTCGAACCCTTGGTGATTAGATATATCAGATCTCATAATTAGACACATTAGAAGTCAGGAAGCATGAAACTTGTGAACTGTTCAGGGCTTTTATGACATCGGCTGAACAATGAAATCATCTTATGCTAAAAATTTGTATTAAAACATTAAAAAAAATGTGCAAAATCCTTTTGTAGAAATGAAGCTGTTAATATGGACGTACTGTTAGTCACAACATTAAAGGAAAGTAAACAGTAGACTTTCTGATACTTTTGTTCTTGAGATCACATAGATCCATCTAGTTGAACTGCTGATTTCCCCAGGTGGGAAAGCATGCAGCTAGGAATACTTTTTCCCTGCCTAATGCAAATTAAGATTTTTGTATATGCCAATTCCTTTTTCTGATCTTCACAGCTTTAAATAGCTGTTAAATAGCAAAGTAAGTATCAATGTCTTTTGAGAAGCAAAGCCAAGCATGTTTTTAATGTATCACAGCATTAGATCTTCCCTGTAATCCCCCTCTATCAACAAGATTTTTTTAAAGTATTCTTATTTTTAGTAAAGTCCTGTGATTTTATGTAAAGTCCTGTGATTCTGCTGCTGTTACTGACAGCAATTAATGTACTCCTTTATAAAATGTTCAGTGATATCTTAAGCCACTAAGTGGCATGCTACTATGTTAACTGTCGACTTCAGAATCTAGATGATGTTTTAACCATGATGTTGTGAACTAACCTTAGATAGATGGTAGACTTTGTCTTAATTTGGACATGGGTTGCTAGTTACATCTCTACTAAACATACCCACCAAGTTTAGCTGCTTATATGCAAAACATGCTAATTATGTTCTCATTTTATGCTAATATTTCACAAGTATTTCATGCGTCCTTTAATAAGACAAAACAAAATGTACTAACCAGAATAACAAGGGCAGCAGCTCATTCATTCTGCTCTTTGCTTCTCCAGTGATATTATCCTTTTGGACAGTCTCACCCTTTCTGATGCTTCACAGAGTTATAATTTTAAAAGCCATGAAGACCCTGTCATAAGAGCACAGTATCTAAATTGGAAAATGAACATTTTCTTTCATTATTCACAATTTATTTTCTAAAGCTGTGATCTCCAAAAACTAGTTAACTATTGTTTATTTTACAAAAGTTTCGTGGCCAATACAGTGTGCTCCTATGAATACATTCAGCCTGAGCCAGTGCGTCAGACTGGAAGGATCCTTATGATTTAAAAATGGAGGGAAGGGGCGTTTGATTTGCTATTAGCATTTTGGGCCATCAAGCGGTACGTCACTTCTGATGGCTAGGTTGGAACATGCCTCCCTTATGAAATGGGATTAATATCACTTCTTTTTCATACCTCTTTTTTTCTTTGTCCCTCTGTTACTTTTTTGTTGGCATACGCTAATCAAAATTTCATTTTTGTAGAAACAAAAAGTTAAATAAAAATTGTCATGGGCTCTACTTGTATTACTTGTATTTCATTAAAATGGACTACAGCTGTCAGAGACCATCTGATATGGTGTCTCAGCTTTGCTGTCTTTTAACAAACTGGTGGTTCCTCAATATTTTGATTAATAAAATGTTTTTGTTTAAATAAGAAAATCAGGCTGTTTACTTTTGCTCTATTCCTGTCAACAAAAAGGACTTGGCTACAGATTTGTTCTGCGTTATTATTTTCCTGCTTGGATTAATATCGATCTTCCATTTATCCTTTTCAGGCGCCTCCTTGGCATTATAACAAAAAAAGATATCCTCCGTCATATGGCCCAGACGGCAAACCAAGACCCCGCCTCAATAATGTTCAACTGAAACCCATAGCTGAGGAGAGAGAGGAAACGGAAGAGGAGGTTCATTTGTTGAATAGCACAACACTTTAGTCTGGGGGATACTTCTAAAATCAGAGACGAGAGCTGGGTTTTTGCGTAACAGTGCTGCTGGAAATCAGGAGTTGGTCTGGGGGAGTATGTGGCGAGGAGGAAGGCTGATGGGAGCGTGGGAAGGGAGAGCTGCTGCCCTGCACTGGATGCGTCCCGAGACGTCAGGTCTGCCATGATAGTGCAGTGGGCGAGCCGTGCGAGGTGGTGCAATTCTCCAGCCCCAGCCTGGTACTTCAGCATTGAAGAGATGTGTTATTAGTCCCTGTTTCTGGAGGGATCATTCTGAATTGAGCCATCTTACGGAGACTGAAAGGTCTTGCCCTGTTTACCATTGAAAACTGTTGTGTTAACTCATGAAACGTATTGATTATTACACGTCACCTTTCTACATTCCAGAGGAGCTTTATTTCTCTCTCTCCTGAGCCGTAACAAAGCCTCTTTAAAATTGGTGTGCCCTTTCGAAGCAGTTGTTTCTCATATTGAGATGTACTGTGAGTTACTGAGGTTCGATCACAAGAAGGGAGGTTTTTCTTGTGCCATTAAACGTGTCAGTTTGTACATCGTGAAATGCTCGGGGCAGTACAGATCCACTGCAACAAAAACAGATTGAACAGGTAATACCTTGCAAGAACCATGCGAGACTTCTTTCAACCCATGTGCTGTCGTGATATGAGAAAAACTAAAACCAGATGAAACTAGCGTATCAAAGAAAGATACTGGTTTTGCTGCAGAAAATATCAATAATGTGACCTGGTCTTATGCAATTTTTGTATTATTGAAAACACTATGATATATACCAATGTTGTGCAGTATAAGGAAAAATACTGCTGTTCTACTAGTTAAGAGCTGGAACAATTCTGTATACGTGTATCTGGTAAAAATTGCATGCTACAACACTGGAGATCTTTTCCCCCCCCTGTAAAATTTGAGAACGGTCATTTTTGTTTCTTCTCCACAAAAGATGTTCCACTGCTGACATGGTAGGAAGAATTGTAACTCATAACTTGCACTAAATGTATATTATTTTTCTTGAAGTTTTACCATTCTTTATTTATATTTGTATGGATTAAAAAAAATCTATTAAATATGAATCAGTTAATATCTCACATAACTAATTACCTTTTTAATGTGATTTTATAGAATAATTTGTAATCCTCTGCAAGTAATGGAGGATTAGCAAATGTTTACAACTAGATGAAGGGTTTAAACGAAATTGTTTCTTTATGATCCAACATGCATATAAGATCATTTTCAACTGTAACTTTCACTGCCGTTACCTTGAGATTTCCTTTTTCCTTTACTAGCAGATAACTGGAACAGTAGTATTAAAATTTTATTTTAAAAAACTGCAGGGTTGTAAAAATAATAGGAAGAAAGCAACTATGATTATTAGATTGCTTTTGACTTCTTTTTTTTTTTTCCAAGTATATAGAGGTGTAAATGGTATGTAGCCACAGAAGGTGAGCAGCAGGGCAGAATCGAATCCAGTACTTGAAACTTTGGCAGGACTTTAAAATTCAGCAGCAACACACACGCTAGCAGGTGAACTGACAGATGCCTAACTTACTTACTTTTTTCTCGCAAATCACAAGATTAATTTGTTTCATATTCATTTTACCAAACCACCACAAACACATGCAGAGGAAAAAAGGCAATATGCTTTAAGCCTAAAGTAGGGAGGAAAAAATTTAAGAAATGTGGCTGACAAAAATCATGCTTTATAATACAGGGTTAGATGAAATTTCCTTCTTTAACAGTTTTGCCCACAAGACTGCAAAAATATAAATGGTAAAAGTCTAAAATAATAATCCTAGCTGTCTCTAAGGCATTCATCACAGTTACCTCAAACGTCTTTATTTGCAAAGCACTCAGTATGATTTTTATCTTAAGTACAGTAACATACTGAAACGAAATTCTGGTACTTTTGGCAAGCTCCAAAATAATGCCTGTGCTTAAGTGCGCTGCTGAATTGTTACTGATTTTTCTGAGTATAAAACTGCCATCTTATCATCACATCTCTTGCAGCAACTGGAACCAGTAGAAAGCGAAATTTGCCAGCAGGCTCATGGTGATCAGTCCCTGTATTAAAAACGGGTTTGGTACTGAAACAGGGAAACAGGCCATGGTGAAATGGGAGCGTTGCAGCAACTAGCTGCATTCTTCCACATGAAGTCAGTGCTAGTGGTTCAAAATTTGTTCTGTTACATTGTGTAAGCCTGAAGAAACTTTGTGAAGTTTCTTCTGTAAAGAGCAAGATTTGGCCCATTTACAGAAGGCAACTCTGGAGGTTGTCTGTGATGCTGATTTCTGTTGTCTTTTTTTTTCCTACAGTGGAAGAATATAAACGTACGTGTATAAAAATTGCTTTAAATCAGTTGGAAACCTCTGCCATGTCTGATGTTCTCATAAAACACTGCTGTGTGTACTGTGTTAACTTGCACCTAATTCTACAGACTGTACGGTCTGAATTAAAATACGGTTCACACCCCTGCTGTGTTTTATAATTTCAGTATGGATCCTGAGCGCTGCATATAAATTGTGCATCTCTGTTTACTCTTCTTACCTGCTAAGCTTTCCCTGTTGACATTTAAAATGTCTTCTGGTAAACATATGCTAGAGGTTCTGATAATGAAGAATGTGTGCCTGTGCTGTGCAACAAAGATTTTCTAATGTAAAACTTGCAGCGCCTTACTAATTTGAAAAAAGTTACTAATTTGAAAAAAAAAAATGTGGTAGATTGGAGGGGGAAAGTGTCAGCATTTTTTCTTTTTTAAAACCATTCAGTTACTGGTTCATGAAGAATGCATTCTTTGTTAATCTGTGATGTTGCCTAGAGCTGTATTTAATATTGATCTTAATGTTTTTATTTATAATAGTGTGGTAGAGCTGCATATCATTACAGTACAAATTCTGAATACTGTGATGATTTAATCAAACATTAAAAACTTCTGTATGACCAGTTATTGTTTTGTCATGTTTTCTCATTGTTTCACAAAAAATATTTGTGTTTATTTTTGTATTTATTTTCCCTGAGAGAAGATTAACAGCTAGGAGTTTTACATACAAAACTAGCAAGCAGATAACAAAGAAAAGAATGATTTTAGGAGGAGATGCATTCTTTGTATTGCCTAGTATTTGGCTACAAATCAGTAGCCAAATCAACTAAATCAAACAGATCAGTATTAGGTATTTTTTTTCCAAAATAGACATTTAAAAAAATTGTTTTAATTATAGAATAGTTGGCTTCCTGGTTTATAAAAGTGTGTGATGCTTTTACTGTCTAAAAGCCAGGATTATGTAGTTTCTACATGGTACATTTTTAGTACCTCTGGTTTAAAAAAAAAAAAGAAAGAAAAGGTAAGTTAGATATCTGTTGATGATCTATATTCATAGAATGGTTTGGGTTGGAAGGGACCTGTAAAGGTCATCTAGTTCTAACGCCCCTGCCATGGGCAGGGACACCTTCCACTAGACCAGGCTGCTCAAAGCCCCATCCAGCCTGGCCTTGAACACTTCCAGGGATGGGGCATCCACAGCCTCTCTGGGCAACATGTTCCAGTGCCTCACCACCCTCATTGTAAAAAACTTCTTCCTTATATCTACTCTAAATCCACACTTTTTTAGTTTAAAACCATTACCCCTTGTCCTGTTGCAGCAGGCCCTGCTAAAAAGTCTGTCCCCAATTGAATCATGTACAATACTTTGGTATTTTTTCAGTTGGTGTAACAGTTTTCCTTCTCTGTGAGAGGTTAATAGGCAAGACTGGAAAACCCATACTAAGGTCCCCATTTTTGCAGATTTAAGTTCATATTTAAATAACAATGCAAAACGTGCATACTTTTTTGTTACTTGTATGCTTTACAGGGCATTAATATGAAGGGCTCTTCTGCTTGGAACCTAAAAAGTAAGGGGGAATGAGATGGAGTTTTCAAGAAACTACCTGTTTTATACACACAAAGTTCTGGGCCCATGAAAAAGTCTTATCTATGCTTGTGCTTATGTTTGAATAAATGGAACATTCATATGCTGATTGAAAGGGGTAGGGTTATTGAATTTAGAAAAGTAGATGTGGCATGTGTTTCTGAGGCCTGAAAATACCTTTTTGATTTAAAAACTTGAGATGATACACTTTTGAAGCACGCTGACTTACACCATGAATTATTTATTAGTTTGTGCTGGAAGGGACCTTTGGAAGTGTAACAATTTGCTAAAAACTAGGGACAACTTTCAGATTTGAGCATATTGCTCATGGGCTGTGATCTTCCTTAGCAGTACTGTTGCCATGAGCAATGACGTAAACTGCTACAATACAAGTCAAGTCACTGTACCATAGCAGCAGGCCTGTTGAGGAAGAGCAAGTGTTATTTTCCATTGGTTTCTAGGCTGTTTGTTATTTCAAGCAGTTGCCTGAGAATAAACTCTTGAAGTGTCCTAACAATAGAGGAGGTTAGTGGGCCAATGAACTTGAAAACAACTTGCTTTGTGTACAAAATCAATTCTGTTTTCAGTCCAGATGAGTGAAAAGGGGGTGACTTCATCTGACTAATAAGGTAGCAGCTGCCGCAGAATTTCTAATTTATCTTGTAATGCCAGTTAGCTGTATTTTAATCCTGTTTATTTCCGGTTGATTCGGCCAGATCGGGAAGTCTGAGGCCAGATGCACGCTTTGCGATAACGTGGTGGGAGAGAACCGCCGAGAGCACGGAAAGGGAGCGCGGCAGCTGTGCCTCGGTCGGGCACTGGTCCCGACGCCCGTGTCCGAATCACTTCCCCAGCGCCCACCGCTTCTCTTTACGGGACGGCACACCGTAGCCTCCCTCGCTGCCTCCTTCCTTCTGGTCAGGGGCACGGTGACCCTCACGGGCCCGGGTCTGGCCTCAGGCCCAGAAACGGAGCCGAGTCCCGAGCGGACAACGGGGCGCCGCGGCTCTTCCGCGCGGAAGCCGCAGGCGCGGGCAGCCCCTCCCGCCGCCGGCAGCCCCGCCCGCGCTTCGGCAGACCCTCGGAAGGCGAAGGGGGCGGGGCCGAGCGGGGGGCGGGGCCGCCCCTCTCCCAGCCTCACGCGCGCCGGCTTCCGCCCGTCGGTTGCCGCACTGGCGGCACGTGACGCGCCCCCCGCGCCCGCCCGTCTTTCCCGCCCGCCGCCGAGGGCTGAGGGGGAGCAGTCAGCAGCGAGAGGCACCGACCGCCGTCCTGAGAAAAGCTTTACTGGCCGCGGGGGGAGCGCCGCGGAGTACAAAAAAAAAAAAAAAAAAAAAGCACAAACACACACAAAAAGGAAAGGAAAGGAAAGCGGAAAGGGAAGAGGGCGCCCGCCCTGCTGGGGGCCGGCTCAGGGGGCGAGCTGGTCCACCTTCTCCTCCCGCCGGCTGGCCAAGTGCGACTCGATGATCTCGGCGAAGAGGTTCCTCTTCAGCAGGGTGTAAGCCAGGGGCAGCAGCTGACCCACCGTCTTGTGGAAGTACTGCGGGCGAGAGGGAAAACGAGAGGCGCCCTGGGGGGTCAGTGGCTTTGCTCGGAGAGGGAGGGCGGCCGCCCCGCTGGGCTCTGCCCCCTCCCTTCTTCCTTCCTTCCTTCCGACTGACTGACTGACTGACCCCTTCCACCGCTCCCGCACCGACCGAGCACCTGCTCCTTCCTGCTACACCTGCAACTGCCACAGCAGCGTCAGGCTGGGCTACCCAAACTGCCGCAGCGAGAGATGGAAACGCTACTTGCAGCGGCGCAAGAGATGATAACTACTGTTAAGGGATGCAGACGTCCAGCCTGCGGTTGAAGGCCCACGTCCCGTCACCATCATAACCCCCTTGAGCGGTGGAGTGTACTTACAGTAACCATGTAAGTGCTTCAAATGCATAAAAGTCAGAGCATAGCTGTTAGCATTTGTGACGGTTATTGTACATGTAAGCCCACTGCACCTCCCCTTATGACGGGGAAGAGGGTGAAGTCCTTTTCCATGCCTTGAGCTACAGATAGTGTCAGTGTTTCTTCTGGCTCTGTAAGCAAGGGGACAGGCAGGCTCCTGTCAGAACCAGAAAGCAGCTCCAAGTACCTCTGGACAGGCAAAAACACTCGGACCAAGCCGTGGTGCTACTTATGTACAAAGCCACCCTTCTCCCTTTCTGTTTACTAAGCTAGAAAATGAAGTAAGGTCTCTATTTTTAGAAACAGCTGCAAAGTTACAGCTGTTCCAAATTGCTACATAGGATAGATATCAGGACACATCATAGTATTGTAAAGACATAATTTGTCATTGCAGGAGTTTTTCAGCGGTTCATCTCCTGTGCTGAGAAGCACAAAGCGTGAAAGATGGGGGTTTGCCTCCACCTACTCAGCCAATTGCACTTAACCATTTCCTTCACTGCCCTCCCAGATGCAGGAAGGAATTGAGCAGTTGAAGCAGCACAGTCACTGAAAGAAGGGTCTCATAAGCTCATGACACTCATAAGGGTGTCAGAGGAAAATAAAACACATTCTCAGATGCTGCAGGGATCTTACTTAAAAGAGCAGGGCAGGAAATCTAAGAAACACAGTAATTTAACAGTGTATGGAAAGAGCTGCGAGTTCTCCTTTGTTTCAGTGGCAAGATATTTTAACTAACATTTACACAACTTTTCTGGGCCTACATTTAGTATTGCAAGATTTTCATCCTTCTATGTGTTGCTTTGGAGTGCCCCTTAGCCAATAATGTTTTACTAAGAGAAGATACTTTGCGTTCTGTGACCATCCATTCATATTACATTGATGCTGAGGCTTCTTTATATGTTATTTCCTAGCCACAGATTTATTACAGAGGTAACCCTTTTCATCAACGAGGCAGTGGCTAGTACAGAACAAAAAGTGTTAAGCAGAATCTTTACATGTGATTAAGTGCTAGTAAGTCAGTCAGCTTATTTATGATACCCCCTGTTAACACAGAACCAGAGACACCTGGTGGGAGGTCTTTTATGCAGCTATACAGTGTAGCTAGGCAATGGACCTAGGTTCCAGTTTTTTTCAGCTGGGGTTACCAACATCAATCTGTTCCTTGATCCCGTTGAATATGAGTGCTTGCACCCATAAAAGTAGTTGGGGTTAGCTATTCAGTGGATCTGGAGCAGATATTCTGCGTTTTAGGAGTCTAATGACAACTCCTTGTCTTGCGCACATCAAATCACACCAGTTAAATGCTGCTTAAGTGCTTCTGGATTGCAGGACTGTGCTTTCATACAAGCCATTTTAAATTCAACAAGGAATGGTGTCATGTGACTTTTTAACAGTCTTCACAAATTAAGAATATTCCTGTAGACTTTTATGATTCCTAGGCATAATTACACAATAGAGTTGGGAATAAAGATCTATGACACAGAACAACTCCTGGCCCATGCATAAAACAATGCATAATTTTGTGAAGTATGATTGTTGTAGTACTCACGTGTGATCCATAGCAAAACAGGTCCATGCCCAGTTCATACCCCATTCCATAGTCACATTCATCATTAGCAAACTGAACAAAGGTCAGCATTTCTTGAATGGGTGCAAAGGCCTTCAGTCTCTCATCATCAGTAGGAGCATCAACAATGGCCTTGCAAATTTTTTTAAGATTAGCTGCAAAAAAAACAAAACCAGAAATATTTAGATGTTTAAATTTAATATTGCGTAGAAGTAGTTTGTGGCAAAAACGTATCTGTGTGTCACACTTACATGAAGACTAGGTGGGCACACCCAGAGCTGCTAGTGAAAAAGCTTCCCCCTTCCCTTTGCTGCTCGTTCTTGCCCCACCACGCTCATCTACCTGTTGCCCATATAGAGACACTTTGTGTGGTGAACTTGCATCAAGGAAGTGATTCTGGTTAGAAGAACACTGGGAGAAGAGGGGGGATAAGAAATAAACCCGCAAATCCCTGATTGTAAATCAGTTTTTTCTGATCTACCTCCTGCACAGCTGTGCCAATACAAAAGACAAGGTCATCAGAACTACTACTTCAGGAATTATTATTTCAGATTTAGCACATTTTATTGATTCTCATCTGGTTCATTTACAGAAAACACTTTGAGCTCAAATGTGATGGTTAAGAATTCTGCCTTTTACTCCCACCACTCACGTTCAAGTAGGAAATATGAATGCAGCAGAATATAGTAAACAAGATATTTACCATTTGTTTCGGGAAGTTCTCTGTATCCAACATCATTTTTGTCTACAGGAACAACTAGGCCTGCTCCATGAAATGCTTTGGTCACCACCTAAATAAAGAAACAGGATAATGAATATAGTGCTGAAAGTCAATACTGTGACATAAAAACACTCACCTCACTAAACAACATTAACACTTGACTGCTGGTGGTCAAACTTAAGGTAGTGTCCAGGCTTCAGCATATCAACTTAGTTTCAAATTATGTAGCAGTTACTTTTAAGTATTGAACTTTAAAATAACTGGAAACTCCATTTCAGTCAAGTTTTGAAATCTAGGAATCCTTGTAGTCACTTGTGTAGCACTGTACTACATTTGTTTAGTCACCTCCTACCATAATTATTTCTGATAGGTATGTGAAAAACCTCTATTACTAATCCATATCATCCTTAGTAGTCCTGTTTCCAATAGATCCAACCCAACTGTTTACATGAATCTTCACTTTGAAGCACTTTTCTCCATGTTCCCCCTTTGTTTTAATTTTTAGATTATTTTCCCTTATTGGCTTTTTTCTTTATTGAATGCCAAGCTATGGTTTACAGAAGTAAAGTGTTTTGATTTAATCCCATTATTTGGAACACACTTGTATTAATCTTCCCTCTCCTGAAGTTTTAGAGAGAGAGCTGATTAGCTCTGGAAATTCCTAAATGAACCATCCTTACTGACTAGAAGGCGGAAAAAATAAAAATAAATAAATAAAAGAAAGAGGCAAGTAAATGAAAAAAGTTTAACAGAACTTAGTTCTCTCCAGTGGATCAGGAAAGTCATACTTTCTTATCTCTCTGTTTCATCTTCATGGTTTTTTGTTCCAGAGAATAACCCAGTTCTTTTGCTGTTCTTGTTAGTTTTTCATCTATGTCTTTCAAAATAGCATTTTTATTTTTATCAGTCACTTCCTTAAGTTTTTTTGACAAAAATAATCTGCAAATAGAAGAAAAATGTCTTAAAGCTTAACAGAAAACAAACAAATGAATAGCCTTCTAATCACTACACCTCCAAATCTCATAATGAAGATTAGCAGTCACAGGTTTATTTATACACATAGAAATGGGAATGCAAGCCTCTTATAAACAAGAAAGAAAAAAAGTTGGGCACAGACAGTACTTTGGCATTTCCTATTTGTATTTGCATTACAATATAGTTTATGCCATCTGCATGTGCTGTAAATTCTCCTGGACTCAGTAGCTGTCCATCTTTCTATCTTAGGAATTCAGTTGCTGCTTCAGTGCCGTATACACTATTTGTCATCCAAGTCATGCACATAAATACATATTTATGAGTTTCATCATGGTGCTTGCAAAACAAATGTCCTCGTTTAACTCTGCACTACACAAGCATTCCTTTGCAGGAGCTATTCTTCAGTATGCTTTCACTTACTACATGCGTCTGTCCTTAGAGAGCTTTCTATTTTCAACTGACAGGTGATGAAATCTGTTGTTTATATTCATGATGCAGGACCATGTAAAGCTTCATGAATCATACTGAATTACATATCCATACAAATGTTATCCTGCCCCAGGTCAGAAATGGTACTTCTTGTAGTTATTCATTATATACAAAAATAATGTATTTTTACGTAGGCAAGAATAAGAGCTAGATGCTACTTATTTAGTATGACACTCAGATTTCATTCACCACTGTTTGAGATGCTCTTTCTTTACTTATGAAGTATTTTAACACAACCAGTGGGCATTTTTTTTCCCCAGAGCCTATCCCTGCCAATGTATTTAAAGAATGAGATAATTAACACTTATCTGTTTTACTTGTAAAAGGAAAACACTTTCAGGAAGTCTATTAAGGCTTATGAGAGTACCTTAAAACTTGCTAGCAAGAGCAGAAAGTGAGGGTTTCTTGAGAAATAAGATACACAGTAAGTTAGCTGCATTATTCCACATCACATCTCCCAATTAATAGTTTCCCTTCTACTCTACTTTTTATAAATAAAAGTAAAATATGAACCTTACTTGACTGCGGCAAAGACATTATCACCAACTTGTGCAATCACGCAGCCCTTCTTAGCTTCATTAGCACCAACCCACACTGGAAGCTCATCTGGCACATCCCTATTTATAGAAAAAGTACACACAAATAGTCAAGCTGTGTCCATTTCTCCTATTTCAAAGTAAACTGCCCTACTGCAAAGTAATTTGCTTCCTCACCATGCTGCCATCTCCTTCAGAAACCTCACAAGAAACGCCCTTAGATGTAAAGCTCCAAAATTTTACAGCATGGCTTTGAAAGGAGCTTCTCTCAGTACATGCAGAGAGAATACACGTTCCCTTTATTTCATAAGGCTTGACTTTTTCTTCTAAGTATCATGGCAAAAGTTAAAAATTAGTAAGCAAACGTGCTCTGGAGGGTTGGGGGAGGTGGTTTAATAAATATTTAAATCTAGTCTTCAACTCCAGTATCTGTGATCTTTTTTAATAAAAGAGATCAACCCATGTGTTAATATCTTATTACAGAAGAGAAAGACTGTTTGATGATAGCGCACAATTCTCAAATCCTGCCTCAGGGAAAAAAAGAGGAGACAAAGCTACACATAATTATAGTCCAGCAAGAGCATATATTCAATAAAATACCTGAAATATCCCATGTGATACTGTGTTTTGCTATCCCCAACAAGTATTGTCTGGAATTCTGGGGGATCATAGAAGAACCTCCAATGAAGATTGAAGTCCAGATCTGTTGAGTTTGCTTTTTTGTGTTTTCCAGCAAGAATATCATATGGTCCCACCAGCGTAAGTCCAACACTTGACACAAGTGCATCTGAAAAGCAAAGCATGAACTGGTTTACTTTCTGGTGGGTGCATATCTAGACCAAGAAGTTCCCATGTCACTCAGGTATCAAAAGCTTCCATAAATCCAAACAGTCAAACACTGTTTACCAGACAAGGAAAAAGCTGAGACATTCTTCTATTCAGATAGCTTTCATTCAAGAGTTAGGTTATTACACTTCCCCATAAGTAGTAGTAGTCAACGGTTCAGTGTCTGGATGGAGACTGGTGAAGAGTGGTATCCCTCAGGGGTCCACACTGGGACCAGTACTGTTTAATATCTTCATCAGTGACACAAACAGTGGGATCGAGTGCACCCTCAACAAGTTTGCAGACAACACCAAGCTGAGTGGTGCGGGTGGCACACCTGAGGGACTTGGACAAGCTTGAGAAGTGGGCCCATGTGAACCTCATGAAGTTCAACAAGGCCAAGTGCAAGGTCCTGCACATGGGTCAGGGGAACACCCGGTATCGATACAGGCTGGGGGATGAAGGCATTGAGAGCAGCCCTGCCGAGAAGGAACTGGGGGTACTGGTGGATGAAAAGCTGGACATGAGCCGGCAATGTGCACTCACAGCCTAGAAGGCCAACCCTATCCTGGGCCGCATCAAAGAAGCATGATCAGCGGGTCAAGGGAGGTGATTCTGCCCCTCTGCTCTGGTGAGACCCCACCTGGAGTACTGTGTCCAGCTCTGGAGTCCTCAGCACAGGAAAGACATGGACCTGTTGGAGCTGGTCCAGAAGAGGGCCACAAAAATAATGAGAGGGATGGAACACCTCTCCTGTGAAGACAGGCTGAGAGAGTTAGAGTTGTTCAGCCTGGAGAAGAGAAGGCTCTGAGGAGACCTTATAGCAGCCTTCCAGTACCTAAAGGCGGCCTATAAGATGGGGAGGGACTTTTTGGTAGGGCTTGTTGTGATAGCACAAGGGGTAATGGCTTTAAACTCAAAGAGGGTAGATTCAGACTAGATACAAGGAAGAAATTCTTCACTGTGAGGGTGGTGAAACACTGGAACAGGTTTTCCAGAGAGGTGGTAGATGCCCCATCCTTGGAAACATTCAAAGTCAGGTTGGACTGGGCTCTGAACAACCTGATCTAGTTGAAGATGTCCCTGCTCATTGCAGGGGGGTTGTATTAGATGACCTTTAAAGGTCCCTTCCAACCCAAACCATTTTATGATTCTAAAAAACCCCCTGTCATTTCTGGAGCATCCAGGCATGCCTTATTCTGTTGTATAGTAAATTTGGGGAGTTGAAACCCAGATTCATATGAGGAAACTTCAGTTCCATACTAAACATTTTAAATGTACTTGTGAGAAAGGCAGGTTTAGACAACATTTAGTCCCTTTGTATTACGCAATTTCAGTAATTATATTTTAAAAAGCTTGAAGTGTACCGACATCTCTGTGATTATCTCCAGTATTCTTGTTTAGACTCATGTAAATATCCTGCATCTTAACTGGAAACTGAAGCAGCGTTAGAATGCATCTGACCACCTCCAGTTTGCCTGCCTTCAGGCTGTCCTTGAGAGCAAAAGTTAGAAAAGGCAAAAAATATTTAAAAACCCACCACTTGGTTTCTCAGGATCTAGTTCCTCACAAAACTTCCAAAACTGATAGAAGTCTTCAGGCAGCCTAAGCCGATAGCATGTTTCTGCTTCTTGACGAAGACTGTCCGGGATATCTGCCTGATTAGACCTTCTCTTCTTGACATCTCCATTTTTTTCACACTGCGGATAAAAAAACCCCATAACACCAAACTTCATTTAGTTGCTTTCTGTCAGTTCTACTGAGGGATTTTACTAACTTTCTGCATTAATGGAGGAACAATGATTAAGATAATTACATCACGCTTGTTACTTAACCCAGGATATACAGCAATTAGAACACTTATTTTGGACAGAATCCCTAAGAAGTGCATTACCTGAGACGTGCTAAACACATATGAAATAGCAAAGTACTACTTTGATATTAATGGGTCAACATAACCAACAGAAGTACTTCCATTAGTCAATCAAGGAAAGGACTAAGCAATTGCCAAGTTTAATCTAAGTTCTACATTGTTTTAAAACGACCTTTTCCAATCACACAACAGCTTGCATCCAAGAAACTCGTGTGCTTTACAGACAGTTGGAAGCAGGGATACTATTTTGTCATGTCTGGTTAAACGACGCAAGAAAAATCCCCTAAGCCTCTACTATCTGAGCTACTCCACTATTCAACACCTGAACTGGTGCAGTTTACAGCAGAGCATTTTAAAAACAGCTTAAAGTTTAAGTTGTTGCAAAAAATGAGGTAACATGAACCGCAACAGGCCGGGAGATGATCCGTTCAAGCACGCACACCACTAAAGCGGTAACCTCAACTACCTTCGTCCCCACACGAAGCTCCAAGAACGGGTCGGAATCGCTACCCGCGTTTTAAAAAACAGCAACAATGATAAAAACTAAAAAACAAGAGCAAGGTTTCTCTTCCCCGGCTAGGACAGCACAACGAGGCAGACCTTCCGCCGCCTCAGCTGGGTACCCGACGGCGGCCCCCCGCGCCGCCCGCACCCGCTCCCAGCCGCAAGACGCCGCGGCTGCTCTTCACAGCACCCCTGAAACGCGGCCGCCGCCCGCGAGAAGCCCGTCTCGAGAGGCGCGGCTCCCGCCTCAGAGGACCGGCGGCCCTGCGGCTTTCCTCAAAGCCACGGAGCAAACCAGGACGAGGGGCAAGGCGGCCGAGGCCCGGCGCCGCCACAACGCAAGCCCCGCCGATTCGGGCCTGCGGCCCCACCGCCCCGCCCCGCCCCGGGGGTGCCTCAGGCCGCGGCTGCCGGCCCCTCTGCCCGGGGCCCGCCGGCAGGCTCGGCCACCCGCCGCCGCCGCCGCCACCCCCGCTAACGGCCACCTGGTCGCCGGCCGGGCCCGCCGCCCCGCGCGGCCTCCGCTTCCCGCCACCTGTCATGCTCCCGCCGCCGGCCGCATCACGTCGCGCCCGCCCCTTCCGAGGACCTGCTCGGCGCCCCCGCGCGTGCGCAGGCGGCGGCGCGCGCGGCGGGCCGGCCGCGCCCACGCCCACCTCGCCCGCCTCGCGCGGCGGACAGGCGTCGGACGGCCGCGGCGGGGTGTCGGTGTGCCCGGCGGCCGGAGGTGGAGGCGGGGAAGGGGGGAAGAAGGAAGGAAGGAAGGAAGGAAGGAAGAATACCCCTGGAGGGGCCGGGAGGAGCCGGCCCTGAGAAGGCCAGGAGGGAGCGGGTGTCTCCGGGAGAGAGGAGGGGCCTGGCAGGGGGCCGGCTCGGCCACCGCCGCCAGCCCCCGCCCGCTGAGGGGACTGAGCCTCAGCACGAGGAGGAGGAGGGGGCGGCGGCGGGCAGAGCGCCTTTCCTTCCCACGTAGGCGCCCTGCTGCCAGGTGAATAAGCGCTTTTACAAGGGCGATACGCAGTTTTACATCTGCGCATCAGCTCCGGAGCCAGCCTGTTCCGGAGCTGGCTGGCAAGAGAAGGAGGATTAGAGCGGGCGGGAAGAGGGCGCACAGCGGTACCCGGGCTAGAGCGAGCATCCCTGCGCCTGAGGGGGGAGCGAGGGGGAGGAGAACGAACGCAGTTAACCCTTGACTGCGAGCACATCTGCGGCTGGAGCTGGGTGCTAGAGATCAAGGCGGGGGGAAGCTCACAGCTGTGTTTCCTCAGCGGTAGGCTAGGTCACCTCAGGACTGCCTATAGACACACGCTTTCGAGGCTGATTTTTTTTTTTTCTTTTTCCCCTTCTTAGACATACGTGCAAATTCCTGTAATACAAATTAGGGTAGTATATTGGGCTGAGACAGAGAAAAAAAAATTACCTGAATATTAAGTGTAATCTTTCTCTTCAGAGCTAAAGGCATAAGAGAGAGAGGAAGCAATACTAGTTTTCAGTACACAGAAAAAGGGGAGGGGGAGGAGGGACCAAAAAAAACCAAACAATCCCCTAAGCCTCTGCTTTAGCATTTCACAGCTGCCAGGAATACAAAAGTGTCATCACATTATCTCACTCCAATGAAAGAGTCAAGGCACCAGTGTGTAACATGTAGCAAGTGGGACACATCCCTCAGTTTAGGAAAGCACATAACCACATTATGCAACATCCACTCATTTAAGTATATTGCTGAAATGCTTTGCATAGAAAAAGGCCTAGAAAACCAATAACACAGAAGGAGGAGGTGGGAAGCTGGTTATATATAAACCTTTGCTTTTTCATTTCAGTAAGTCAGATTGCAGTGGATGTATTTAAAGGAGCATAATGTAGTGTAGCTACAGGAATTCTTTCTGGTACGCAGTGTGTGTTCAGCAAAGACACATATATGGCATAATTCCAGTGGGGTTTTTTTCATCTTGCAATCCATTAAAGTTGTAAATATTTGCTGTAGTATAGATAATTAGCTTAGGTCTAGGAATAAGCAGCAGTGCCTTTCAACTGCCTATGACATTGACAGTTACGCAACTCACACAAAAGCTTGATAATTTTGTCTACAGCATCCACTATGAAGAGTTACACACAACATCACAGGAAACTTGATCCTGACTGATGATGTAACTTCCTGTATGTAGAAACAGCTAGGCACTTCATAGAAACCATGGGCTGATATGCAGGTAGATGCAGGACAATCAGTGACAAAGTCTCCTCCTTCAGCTGGAAAAAATGTTGTTTAAATCAACATACATATTAAACTGTTTTCGTACTAAAATCCTGCACACATAAGGAATATTAAGTTTCAAATCCAAACCTCCTTAAGGGATGGATTGTGTTTCATCACCTGAGGTTAAGCAGAAACAAGGTACAAAAGCTCACCAAGAGACCACAAACCTAATTTTCTTCCTGAAGAGCATGAAGAGTACTGCTCTGAGGTTTCTTTGGGAAATGCTTTCTAATATTAGCCTCACTCCATAATTTCTAGTATACTAAACCTTAACCATAGTAGAGGCTAGACAAATTGGCACCCAAAGGGATGACAGTTTCCTCAGTAGCTTGGTGGAAAGTGTTCTAGGTGACTTTAGAATAAAGGCATACCTCCCCCACCCCCCATCAAGAGTATCCATTGTATACCCAAGCTTAGCTCACCCGAATTCCAACCTCATGCAGCAAATTGATTCAGTGACACCAAAGGCACCAATATTTCTCATTTCGGTATTAAAGCTAACAAATGCTACATTCTGTCACCCATTATTATTTCAGGATAAGCTTTTTTCCTATTGCAAGGTGAGCTTAATTAAGCAATTAAGCTCATCTCCGAACCTATAGCTTTGCAGATGCTTATCATGCCCTCCTTTTCTCCTCTCAGTGTTTACTTAAGGAAATCCTTCACATAACCATTTTCAGTTCCACAATTACAATTTTACTAAGGTGAATGCAAAAGCAGCATGGGAAGGGTGTAGATCAAGCATGCCTCATGACTTAACCTAAAGTCTCAAGTATGTATTTCTGCCACATTAGTCTTCTGCTACAAAACAAGTAAATCATAGAATCATTTAAGTTGGAAAAGACCTTCAAGATCATTGAGTCCAACCATCAACCATGCCCACTAAACCATGTCCTGAAGTACCCCGTCTACTCGCTTTTTGAATACCTCCAGGGATGGCGACTCAACCACTTCCCTGGGCAGCCTATTCCAATGTCTGAGAACCCTCTCCATAAAGAAATTTTTCCTAATATCCAACCTAAATCTTCCATGCCTCAACTTGAGGCCATTTCCTCTTGTCCTATCTCCAGCCACCTGACAGAAGAGACCAGCACCCACCTCACTACAACTCCCCTTCAGGTGGTTGTAGAGAGCAATAAGGTCTCCCCTCAGCCTCCTCTTCTCTAGACTAAACAGTCCCAGCTCCCTCAGCTGCTCCTCATAAGACATGCTCAGCATGAAAGCATCTACATTTATTTTGGGTCAAGAAAAAACCCGACCTTTTTACAGGAGGAAAACTTAGAAAATTTAAGAGATTGACTTTTGCCTCTTACAGTATTTTGCATTATAGCATTGAGAGAGAAGTAATGGAAGCATGAAATAAACTTGTGGTGGCCCCATTTTAGGTATGCCAATATCTCACAAGGCAAAGCTATGCTGGAAAAAAATGCAAGTTAACTAGAAAAATGCTCCTGCATCAGCTTACTGTTAATATTATTGCTAGGTCTCAGAAGCCTAACTTGGAGGGCCTTTACCACTTCACTGAAGATACAGCTCTTGTATCTTTATTGATCAGCTGATTTTTTTTATTCTTTTCTTCACACTAGCTATTAAAATCTCCAAGAGCACCTCCCTTCTACAATAGCCTGCAGTTTGGTGATACCCTAGGAGAAAAAGACACAGAATCCAGGAGGGAAGATACTGAATCCTCTCCATTGGAGGAACTCTGTCTCTTACACTTTCCAGGCAGGTACCCCAGCCACTAGATTATTGGTTAAGAGTAGCAGTGTTTGCCTATATTTAAGATAAAATGGGGTTTTAAAAAGACTTTTATGTGTATATATATAATGTATGTATATATAGTGCAACTCATAATCCCTTTATAGATATCTTCCAAACAATTTTGGAATGAGTACTTCAATAGAAACAGGTAATGAAATGCCCAGTTGCCTCATCCTGTCCCATCAGGCTTGAAATATGAGGCAGCTAGCTTGGTTCCATTAAGATCATGATGGTGGTTATGTTCAGAAGACTAATGTCATGGTTTAACCCCAGCTAGCAACTAAGCACCACACAGCTGTTCGCTTACTCCCTCCAACACCCAGGGGGATGGGAAGAGAATCAGGAAAAAAAAAAGTAAAATTCATGGGTTGAGATAAGAACAGTTTAATAGAACAGAAAAGAAGAAACTAATAATGATAACAATAATAATAATAACAACAGGACTGGAATATACAAGTGATGCACAATGCAGTTGCTCACCACCTGCCAACTGACACCCAGTTAGTTCCCGAGCAGCAATTGTCCCCAGCCCCACTCCTCCCAGTTTATATACTGGGCATGACGTCACACAGTATCGAATACCCCATCAGCCAGTTTGGGTCAGCTGTCCTGGCTGTGTCCCCTCCCAGCTTCTTGTGCCCCTCCAGCCTTCTTGCTGGCTGGGCATGAGAAGCTGAAAAATCCTTGACTTAGTCTAAACACTACTTGGCAACAACTGAAAACATCAGAGTGTTATCATCATTCTTCTCATACTGAATCCAAAACATAGAACTACACCAGCTACTAGGAAGACAATTAACTCTATCCCAGCCAAAACCAGGACAACTAACTTTGCATGACTGGATAGATAAAAGGGGTATTTTTTAGGTTAGATTTATCTAGTCCCAGGTGGCAGCTGATAAGATGTTTTCAGAACAGCAGTTTTGAGCTTATATACACAGTTTACATTTGATAAACCCTTTCAGTTACTCTTCAGTTAAGTCTATCCTCATCAGTTCTCTGAAGTGTGGAAATCAATCGTGGGGTGCCACTATACAAGCCCTTAAATAAGAAACTGTAAGATACTAAATGATTAGTCAGTGCACCATAGTAATTTTTTCCTCTCTGTGAAAGAGTGGTAACTCCATCTGTGTTTATCTACCTCCAGATAATTTGTTCTCACGTCTGAAATCCTAGATTTGAAAAGCATATATAATTTGATATTGGCAGTCATAATGTCATTCATTCTGTTAACAACCTATAAGGCTGTAACATGGAAGACTTTTTACAGAGAAGGGTAAGCAATGAAGGCAGGGTTTACAATATAGTGTTTTAAAGCCCCCTCCTTCAGACTAGTAAACATAGCCTCCTGTGTCTGTACCATCAGACTTCTGAATCAGCATAAACAGATTATCTCAAGAGATTAATCTGCAAAGTAGCTTTATCAAGCTCTAAAGCCATCTGTATGATTAGTCCTACTCTGCAGTGAGCCTAGCTTTTTTTTTTTTTAAATTCATAACTATGCAGTAACAGATTTTGTGAGAAACCACAGAGCTGGAATCTGTTGTCTTGAAACAAAACCTTTCAAACCTGCTTTCTAAAAAGCTATGGTAGATACTTCCTGTCTATATATTTAATTTGCCCCTTGAGGTCACCAAGACCTTGGTGTGTCTTATGAGGATTTTTCCTCTCCTATGTCTATTTCCAAGATTATTGCTTAATACCCAAAGTTACCAAAGTACGCCCCATGCTATGACAAACCCTCAGTTCTTAGTTTCAGACTTTTATAGCTATTAATTATTGTGAAGAAAGCCTTTATGAGTTAAAAGCCTAAGTGAAAACTTTATTAGCTAGTAGATAGTAGAAAGAAGGAAAGAAAGCTTGCAGGGTCTTTATGCTTCCTCTCTGCCATTCACCAACTCATTTATGCTCATAGCTTTCTTCCAGAGTTGATTGTTTTTCTCCCACCCCTTACAAGGCTCAGATTTGCTCTCCTGGTAAAAACATCAAATAAATTAAGCTATGCAATCCAGGTATTCTGTGCTGAGATGTTCCAGAGATTTATATTTAAGGACAGACATCTCTGTGCGACACAGTATAGTCTAGTCTGCATTAGCAAGTTAGACGGGGTGCAATATGTATGGTAACAATCTATTTCCCCCTACCCTTCAGCATATGCAACTGAAAGGTAACAGTTTAAGTCATGCTTAGGTAATTTTCTAGGTAGTTTCGAGTACCTAAGCAGCAAGGGTGTCCTGGTTTAACCCTGGCCAGTAACTAAGCACCATGCAGGTGCTCACTCACTTCCTCCCAAAACCCAGTGGGATGGGGGAGAGAATCAGAAGGAAAAAGGTAAAACTTGTGGGTTGAGATAAGAACAGTTTAATAGAACAGAAAGGAAGGAAATAATAATGATAACAATAAAATGACAATAATAATAAGATGATTGGAATATACAAAACAAGTGATGCACAATGCAGTTGCTCACCACTCGCTGACTGATGCCCCATTAGTTCCCGAGCAGGGTAAGGGGTACCCCATTGGCCAGTTTGGGTCAGCTGCCCTGGCTGTGCCTCCTCCCAGCTTCTTGTGCCCCTCCAGCCTTCTTGCTGGCTGGGCATGAGAAGCTGAAAAGTCCTTGACTTAGTCTAAACACTACTTGGCAACAACTGAAAACATCAGAGTGTTATCAACATTCTTCTCATACTGAATCCAAGACATAACACTATACCAGCTACTAGGAAGACAATTAACTCTATCCAAGCCGAAACCAGGACAAAGGGATAGGTGTGTGCAGTCTCCTCATCAGTCACCACAACATACTGATGACTAGACTATGCAGTGTAAATATAAATAAATTCTAATTTCTGTTCAAGGACTGATTTTTTGCCAAAGAACATGATACTGCATTTTTCTTGCCACAAGAGGGAGCCATTTAGATTCTTGTCATTAAAAAGGCAGTTTGAAGAACAAAGACGAAAAAAATAAGAATATATGATTGGCCACGTTGATGTCCTTTTGTACCATTCAGTATAACTCCTTTAAAAGTAGACATATTGTTTCTAAACACCAGATAGTTTAATGTTATTCTAAATAATCCCAGCATATATAGCAAATATGTTGGATTTTTGTGCATGTCAGCTGTCACGTTGGGGTTGTACAGAATGCAGTGCATCAAACGCGGTGAAATTATGCTACTTTAAAATAGTTTTAACAGTGCAGTTTAAGTGAAGGTCTGGTTCTTAATAAGTTGCTTTACAAAATTGCCAGCTGCCTTCTCAGGTTAAGCCTCAAATAATCCTCAAATCACATAGAGCCTCCGTTCCTTGGGTTATTAGCTTCTGTAGGGCAACTCCATGTTTTGAGGTTCAGAGAAGGACACATCCTCCCTTCCATCAAAATAAGGATGAGCTGGAACTGTGGACACATTCAATGTCAAAGACAAGATTTGCCTCCAGGAAGGTTGTGAGTGAGCAGTGCTGCAGCAGACTACAAAGACACACGGTGCCTCTGCTGAGTCACCATCTCACTGCTGCCTGTGCTGACAGGTTGTCCTGGTTGCCTGCCAGCTCCCTTTGCAATTCTGCGAGGTAAGCTATATACATCACGATGAATGAAAGAAGAAAATGCAGTGGGAGGGGAAAAAAAAAGTCACATCACTGGAAGAAAACTCATCAGGATACTGCAGGACATATCTTTCCAGAGAAATCCTGGAGGCTTCAGGTAGTTTTGTACTGTGAATGTTTAAAACTGAATATGGATGAAGACACGTAGTAGTCTTGCTGTGAAGGACCTGAAGTTAGATACACATTTTAGTATAGCAATTAATATTATTTTGGCATCAATTCATTGAGCCTTGCAATAACTGCTCTTGACAAGAATGTGAACTCACAGCTTGGTACTGCTGTAATCCAGCTTTCTGAACCACTATTAATGTAGATCTGGCAGCTAGCAGCAGACTATGATTTTAAGGTGGCAACAGTATTTTACTGCAAGCTAAAGTCTTTCTTTCTGCTCTATTTTGAATATAGGGAAACAATTCTGATCACATAAATTAGTGCTTGGAGCACTGACCCTTATATCTACACTATTCTGCATTTAAATTACTTGTTAGTCTTGTGATTGTACAGAAACGCAATTTATGTAGGACCATGTGCCATACCTACCAGTTAAATTTTACTGATATCTGTAGACATAATATTATAAGTTGCCTGGTTTACTTGGAAGCACAGCTATGCATGTTCAAAGCAGCAGTGAGGCACAGTTCAGCTGAATGTATTATCCCAGGGAGTTACAAGTCTTCCTGTAAGAATCTACTCCTATAAGGGGCTGTTAATGTGAACACCTATCCAAAAAAAGGTATTTCCCCCAACAAAAGTAGAACCATTCTAAGGGTCTAATTCAATTTTATTTCTAGTAGGATAGTTTTCTGAGCCAGGCAATCTAGGTACAAGGTTCACTTTTTCAGTTATGTTCTTTTGTCATTTATGGGTATCATGCTGCTCTTCATCTGTAATTTTTCGCCTTTAAACCCTTCCCTGCATATGTACAAAATACAGCATACAGGTATGGAAGATAAAGTGTATAAAGTAAAATGGGTGCAACTGGAGGCAATAAATGAAAAAAATATCTTTGGTCCAATACATAAAAACAAAAGTTGTCTAACAGTGAGTTATTTTAGTCAATGGCTTCTTTGTAGATATGAAAGAAGAATCACTCGATAAACATGCTTACCACCAAGACAAACCCTGCAAACATTGCTTTACCATTAGTAAATTCTAAGACTATGTCTTTCATATTTACATATATTTATACACACTACCTCCCAGTCTTCAGTTTCAGAACCCTGTATTCATGCGACAGTTTCCTAACATACAAAGCAATTCACATTCTGCTGTCACCAGATATTAGGGTGACAATCAATACAAATAATGAAACAATGTGTATTAGCTAAGTGTTGACTGATGACATTAACATTTCATCTATGCCTTGGTTTCCAACGTATGCCTTGGTTTCCTCCCCCAACAGATAATGGGGTGAGGGGGTGGAAAATAGTGGCTCAGTCATTTTGGCTTAGGCTAGAATGAGTCAGGAGGCAAGCAACTCAACATAATTCCTTCTCTCCTTTTTCTTCACAGTCTAAAGTTGAGTGAATTGATCATATTCGTATTAATTATCTGGTCTTTAGAAAGAGGGAATTGCTGGCTATAACTGACTGACTGGCAAGACTCCTTTAGGAACAGGGTAAATCCGTTTTTGTATTTTAACATCCTGAGAGGCAGTAGTTTACATTTTCAGATAAACCACCCAAATAATAACTTTTGTAGTCATTACTGCTGTGAGAGTCCCTAAATCTGAGGATTTAGTGTATGGTTTAGGGTGAACAATCCAATTATATTTAGCAGCTTCTGTAAGAAACATTTCTTCTTGTGTTTTTTCTGGGCACCATGGCAACCACAAAACATTAAAGGGAATGAAACCTGCACTTAGTATAAATCTTAGCGGCAGCGCTAAAGTATAACATTGACTTTGGACTTATGTTCATATTTAAGGCTCTTCTTTCAGACCTGCTCAGATGTTTCCACTCCATATGGCTTCTAGTGCAACACTACAGTAGATTTTTGCTGTAGACTTCTCCTAGCTAGTAACACAGAACCTAGCGTATTCTCACTGTGCCATTCCCAGCTAACAGCTTCAGTGCCTAGAGCTGTGTAGCATTAGCACAGTCTGTTCCTAAATAACTTAACTTTCTGTCTATAAGCATGACTAATTAATTCAGGTGCAGCACTGTGCTGACACAGCTCTACTGTTTCCAGTTCTGGAACCAGTCAAGTATGATGCTCACCTGGGATTGCTATGCTGTGGTGTTGCACAACACAGGTAGCAGTGACAGCATATCCAACTCTGTTTTCAGTGATCCCATTTCCCATTAATATGTCTTGATACTATAAGCTACCATAAACAAGTGCCACAGTAGGGAAATGTGTCTAAAGCCCTCCCCCATGGTTATAGCATGTTCAAATACAATGGCACTGTCTAAGGCAGGCTTATGCCCAGTATCATGAAACAACGCTCTTCTTATCAGGGTGGTGGTGGGAGAAGGTAGACCCTGGCATCCCCCCTTGAGGCAGACCTGCTGAAGTCTTAGGCTTGCTGCCCCTTTCACATCAGGGCTGAATCTGCCCTTAGTGCAGTAACCACCCAATTACTACAGACTCCACTGGGAAGCTGTAAATATGTCTAAAAAACCAGGCCTTCACACCACAAGAAGAGACTGACATGCTTCCTCAGCTTCAAGGAGCCAACATATTTCTTATGTAACTTCAATTCTCTAGGGGCCACAACTTTTTGTACAGATATATGAAATATATATAAGTAATTTAGCTGTAATATCAACACTGAAATATAAAAGTAGGTTAATAGCCCCAAAAGACAGCAAATGCTTCTTTCACAATAGAATTCTGGTTTTAGCATCATCACTGTTTCCTGTTGAGATTTTGTAAAGTTAAGCTTTGTCTTTGTTGGGGTGTACTACTTTTCACAAGCCACAAATGCCCACAGCTCTTGGGGATTAGGGTTATTCACAAGTATACTGAAACTGTATTTCATCCCCTACCCATAGTAGTATGCCAGCTTTGTAAGCCACCAACATAATTACCAGCACAATACAAGCTTTAAGCATTTTTTTCATAATATATTGGCAAAGAATACACAGGCTTTGCCTCTGTCTTGAAAGCTGGGGACTCCCGAGTTAACTGTTATTAGCACCAGCTAGCCAAGATAGTTTTGAAGAAAATACCCACCCCTCTCAAAGAAAACCCCTCAACATCTCACAACAAGAAAACCATAAAAAAAGAGTACCCAACCCAAAAAAACCCCACCAAACCCCAAACCCAAACTAACACCACCACAGAAAAAGCCAAGGTCATAAAGAGTCTTTTCCAAGTATTACATAGATACAAGTCTCCACATCCGGAGACATCAGTTTTCCAGTTTAGAGGCCAACAACTATCTTAAGTTTATCATCAACTCCACCCTTTGCAACAAACAGCAAAAGAAGAATCTCCAAATTGCATTGGTGAAGAATTACAGGGCAGTATCTCTTTTCACTCCCTTTGCTTCTTTTTCTGTATTTACACCAAGAAAGCTGTTTGATAATTAGCCTTTTCTATTTAAGTATTTTCTAAGCTTAAGAACGCTATATACAGAATAGTTGCAGTGCACAAGACATTTTTGTGTTATATTTAGAGCCAAATTGCTACAGTTTAGCCAGGTAACCCAGTTCTTGCCACTCCGCTCCCTCACAGTTTTAAGTATTTTTTTCCGTAATTCATAAAGGAGTTGTTAGACCAGCACTTCATCTCAACACAACCTAGCTAGTACTGCTACCAATCAGCGGTTGTTGTTTTCCCAGCAGAAAGATAAACACACCAGTTATTGTTAGACAAGCTTTCCATTCTTCTAATGCTCTCAGAGCAAAGGAGTATAAAACCTCTTATTAATTACACATCCCAGCAGATTAAAAGGACAAACAACTCTAAATGAAAATTCTTACCATTGCACAGCAAAAAGAATCCAAAGTACTACCAAAATCCATGACCTTATAGAAGAAGCTATATGACTTTTATTAACAGGCTTGTTCTCTTATGTAGAGATGCTCTTACCAAGGTATCAGCATTGGCTGATGGGTTGCAGCTGTACCTGCTGCCTGGCCATTTAACCCTTGCATTTCTGGTTCCAATTTTCAGTAGATGTAATTGGAAAAAGGATATTTAAGATTTTGGATTGTTTAGCAGGACATAGCTTAAAGAATTTGTAGCGTCCCCAAAACCACAGTATAACTTACCGTAGCTGCTTTTTTTCCTGCATAATTTCTGTATTTTTCCCTTACTTGTTCCAGTTTTTCATTTAACCCCTCTCCTTTATGTTGCCTATCAGAAGAGATAACAGGTGTAAAATTTCCTCTGAAAAAGAAGAGGAGGAAGCTAGGCAGGGACCTCATCATAGAAAATGTACTCATTAATATGGCAGATGCAAGTCTTTTATTTGTTTTTGTTAGTGTCAAGGCTGGCTTAAAAGTATAGCAATACTTCTTATATCAATTCTATCATTCAAATAATCCTGTGTAACTAGAGGGATCTAATTAAGGAAAAGGCAAGTACTGAAAAGCAGCAAACAGAATGGATGTTGCAAGTAGGGCTTGTGTGAAACCCCTTTTGAACTACCACTAGTTGTGCTTTCACTGTAGTTGGACCATGATGCATTAATAGTAAAGAGCTAAATCTTGGATATTACAAACACATTCTAAACCTGACTTCTTTTTAATGCAAACTGTTTAAAGTCTCAGTGTCTTCAGAGTGTCTGCCCATTTAAGGACCTAAATATACCATTTAAGCATTACTGATTTTTTCAAATTGGTATCTGTTAGGTGCTCTGTTTCTATCATTGGTCATGTATAAAGCCCTCATGGTGCTGATGCAGCCTACAGCATGGAATTTAAGCTAAAACATCAAACATCCTAAAATCAAATTCCTTTTTGCTAGAAAAGTTTGGATGTCTGATACCTTCTGCAAGGTTCTGGGAACTCTGAACTGTAGGTTCAATACACCTTTCAGGATTGGACCTCTGTGAGCAAACTCGTCACATTATGGGTTTTGCAGCACAGTTCGTAGTTCCAGCAATATAATACACATGAATTTTAAAATAAAACCAAACTGCGGCGTATAGCAAAACAAATTTAAAAATCCTTGCAAAGTCATTGACTCCATCTCTTGTCTTTATTTCATCATCAAATGTAACTCTCACAGAGGTCAGCATTTTACAAGGACAGTTTTTACAATTTTCAAAAAATTGAAACACAGTTATTTTTCATTACTTTTTGATCCCTTTGATAACTGAACAGAACAACTTAGTTCTGAAGCATGGTGCCTCCTAACAGAATTCAAAATGCTAAGATCATTTTCTGCTGGCTTCCTGTAGGATTTTACTGAAAGACTTCCATGAACTTCCATGACTTCCGTGACCATCATCAAAACACTGTTGTGAGAAGAAAAGGGAGAGTTGTCCTCTGGAATGATAAACTATATAGCGTAGTTCATGCCTTAAATAGGTTCAGACTAGTGACTTCAAAAGTTCATGGCAAAATGTGCACTGCAAAAAGTGTGCATAAATGTGTTGTGGACATAGGATAGAAAGTTAATAAAGGCTTTGAGCAACTGAAGAAGTAGAGGGGCTTAAGTACACATAAACAAGAAATGATTCCAAAGATATTACTGCCACATCCGGAAGTATTCAGCCATGTGGATATTCCAGGGCCAATGTTCAAGTCCATGCCATGTCATAAGACATCCTAGAAAGATGCATTGAGTAGTGATAGTTATATCTAGCATATTTTAAAATGTCATACTATATACTTTACTGTATGTGAGTGTTATGTTATCATTAGTAATTATTTTAATTGTCTAAGAAAGAATGTAGGCATCTGTACTTTTAAAAGGTTCTAGCAAGACATGTTGTTCTGTTGTGTAGAGACTCCTGTGACTTTCGGCTGCCCAGCTAGCATTAAGCCATTGAATGAAATAGGCTATGGCTTTTGTCAAACACTAAGGTTATGTATAATTGTGGAATAATATCTCAGAAACCCCATAGAAAAGCTTTTGCTGTCTATGTCTTGTTAAAGAAAAGGTCAAGAGTATTTTTTTCTTTCAAAGAGAAGGACCGGTCCAATGAGGCTGGTTTCCTAAGGAAAATTTGCAGATTAGGCCTCTTAATACTATACAGATTTTTTACTAGGACAACAATATTTACTGTTATGGGCCAAATTCTGATGAAAGTATCAATTGGGCTGATAACCAAGAATCCAAACAAGAGTGATGGGGCTGAGAAGACTGCGGTGTATTATTTCTCTTAAGTAAGTCAAAACCAAGGAGAACATAGAGATTTAGACTTGTGGTTCAGATGGGAGTTGAAGGTAGAGCAAAGCAGCTGCTTGAAACTCATCTTCCTCATTAAAGCTTTCAGAAGATTCCCATTCTGTAATCCCCATCCTTGCTCTGAGGGTGTCCTGACTGCTAAGAGCTTTGTGGTAGCTGGTGCAACCAGGTTTGTGATATGACTAATATGTTTTTCCTCCTCTCAACTCCCTCAAAATGTGTATTTTCACAACATTTAAGTTGACAATTTGGGTAAAATAGTTTTTGAATTTACTTCCTTTTTTGGGGGAAGAAAAATTAAAAAAACCAGAATGAGGCAACTAAGCTAGCAAAAACATAATTTGAAGTAGGCAGTATTATTACACAGCTATTACGGTGTGTACACACACTTTAAAACAGCTATAAAGCACAACAATGCACAGTTGTTGTCTTGACCCTACAGTTGACTGCACACTCATCATATTAGCAACTATATGTATAGTATGATATTGATAATCAAGCAGTTTCTGTAGTACAAGACCAAATCCAAAATGTACACAAAATGGAGAGTTTTGTTGTGAGAGAAATTAAGAATTGAAATCATTAAAGAAATAACTTTTTTTTTTTCTCTTTAAAATAAAGCATGGTAATTTAACCACATGGCTGCTAGTGGTAATAGGAGGCAAACAGTTAAATTTCTATAAATCAGAGCATTAGCCTCTTACAATTTCATCTTTTGTAAAGCAAATGAAATACTGTATCATATGGCAGCATTTCTGGCTAATAATAGTACTTATCAGAGGTTCTTAAATTAGTCTATTATCACAAGATTAATTAGTGTAATCATTTTATTCTTAATTAATTAAGTAAGCAATTTGTAGCTAATTGCTAACTCCTTTTGTGTCTCAGAAATCCTTCCCCGGGATGTTTTTTTCTTTCTGCCTGTATGATGTTACCTCTAATGGGATGCAGCATAGCTGTTGAATGAGTGCACGTGCTTTTTGGAAAAAGTAGGTAAATGACATAATATCTGGCACTTCTTACATGCATGTAGTCAGTGCATGTATTCTTACTTCCATGTGATCCATTTATTTCCTCTCTCCTTTTCAGTCCTGACAGCAGCTTTGGATTTCACTGAACTGTTCGACAAGTGAAAAGTGAATTACACTTTTCAGGAGCCTTAATCCAGTGGAGAATACAACATGTGGCTAAAGAAGCTGGAAATCCCTTGTGAGTATCCTGTCAGAGTAGATATAGAATAAGATGGAAAGTGAAAGTTCACTGCATCTAGCTTTGAACCAAAATGTGTCTTATCACTTTAAATGAACAGCTTTACTTGGGGTCCATCATGAGCAAAGAAAGTTGTCATGGAAACCTTGATGGCATAATTACTATCCGGGCAGAGCAATAGGGCCCCAGAGACTGTGTAATCAGGTGGCCATTTATTCTGGAAGACTTGGGCTTCTGTCTAGTAAAGGAGTATGGAATTGGTTGATTAAAGGAAAGCTGCTCTAGTAGGATCCAATAATGAGATATAAACAATTTTTCTTGTCTATCAAAGACAATTACTGCATGGCACTTTGATTTATTCACTGGTAAAAATATTCTAAAGCTGTTTAGAGGAACCCAAGTGTGGAAGCTAAAAAAGGTTTTGTTCCAGAAGATAGTTTTGCTCCAAGTTCTCCTCCCTTCCGCATTGTCTAGACTCTTGCTGTAATTATCACAATCATGTTCTTTCTTGTTAGCTTGGGTATCTCTGTATTACACTGCATTACAGAGTGTACACATAACCAAAGTGCCAATTACACCACTTGAGATAAAGATCATCCTGTACAAAAAGAATATGCGTAATTAGTCTTGTTTAATTTGGGTATTTCACAGTGTAAGTGCAAAGGACTAAAATAATCATGTGATTGTGGTTGGAAATGTTTAAAAAGTACTTCAAGTACTTTTGTGAAATACATGATTGGAAAGCTTATTGAGTCCTCTGAGTCATACTATTCTGGTTATCCAGGAATCCAGAATTCAAGCTGCACATGTGTCCTTGATGTAGTTTTTGGAGCAGTTTCCTAAATTCATCACGTTTTAATGTAGTTACCACAACAGAAAGAAGATGGAAACTAAAAAGAAATGGCAAGATTGTTTGCTAACTCAATACTAGGACTCTGAATCTATCCAGGGTCATGGCTTGCCCTTTAAAGGTGTATAAGGTAACCATTCAGAACTGTCCACTTATTTACACTGGCACCATGTTGGAGACAGTAGTGTCTTAGACTGTAGACATCACTTGTAGGATGGTTAAAAATAAAATTGCAATTCAAACTGGCTCCTTCTGAGTTTCAAAACTGTCATGAAAGCAATCTGTTCACACAGTACTGCTATACATCAGGGCTGGATGCAGTTAGGATGTGAATAAGGGTGCTATTGAACCACACAACGCATCCTCTGTCATATGACATAGAGAGCACATCAATCTGTGCAAAGCAAATGGGGTTGAGCAGGAACAGTAGCTCCTTTATGTGCCTGCTGGTAAATCTGTCCTTCCTTCTGGAAGCAAAAATACTAAAACTATAGGTATATAGAGGCTTTCAAAAGGATAGACTCGCCTTTTTGGTCTGCAAAGCTAATGCTTATTATGCAATTTTGGTCAGATATCTGCATGCATGAAGCACATCAGTGGATCCAGTCAGGTGGTTGGTACTCTGTGAGACTCAAGTATCATTTCTTTAAGCAGATATTAACTTAGTGAAAAAAATGATGGGCAAACAGAAAATATTGGAGAGGAGGATCAGTTTTGCACAGGTGCTGGGGAAGAGTGTAGAGAAGATCTGTGTTTAAGTAAATAATTTTTCTGCAGAAGGAAACCAATCCATGAAACAACCTGTGTGAAGATTGGGTGTTAAGGTAATTCTACAGCCACAAACTCAGCTAAGTTGTCTGTCTTTTGAGAACAGAGGTCTGTGTGTTTGTCTCTCTGAAGAGCACAGGTAGTCTAACTGGGTGTCTAAAGTATCTGTAAGGCCCTGCTGTATTTACAGAATCAAATGGAAATTTAAGACTTCACCTACAAATGGATCGGATTCCTGCTGTTTGGCTCGTAACTCAGGATCAATTTAGAGTATGTTTTGTGCTATCTTTATTCAAATACATGCCCCTTGGAGGACAAAACAGAGTTTGTGAGGTGATATCTTATTACTCTCATCAGAGCCTTAAAAATAGCAGTTCAATATAGTATTTAGTCCTGAATATGAAAGGGTTGGGTGTTAGAATGGATGATTGTGTCAAGTTAAAAACCTGTTTAAAGACTGATTTATTATCTGAATGAGCTAAAAGCAGGTATGTATGCTATATAAATTGTGGTAACAGCCCAGCAGTGAGGTAAATGTCCCCCAAGACAGATCCAGCTAGTGAATGTTTTTAACTGCAGCATAATTCACTAATGTGAGCGGGATAGCAGTTCACAGTAATACAATGACTGAAACATTACTGTGGAATCCCATACTGCTATTTCTACTACAAATTCTGCACTGCCTTGCATGTCTAAAGAAGACTTTGTCCTTTTGGAATGTTGTTGTTCTATCTGTATTCACTTTTGTATTTTTCACCTTCAAAAATTGTTAAAAAAAAAAATTGGGGATATCCCTACTCTTTGTTTTCCAAAAACCCACCATGTACAAAGGTGACCTGAGACAATTTCATATCTATTTGCAAACTGAGCAAAAATTATTTTTTTCTAAGTGCTGGGACAGACTGAAGAAAACATGTAATTTGAGTGTACATCTTAACATTTCGGTTGTGACATTTCTGGATAAACCAGGTCAAGACAGTTTGAGTGATAAGAAAGAACTGGTTAAAGTGTTTTTCATACTGTTAAGCCCTAGACTGTAGCCTGTGAGTTTATTGCAAGAAGTCAGTTGCTGTCTTAAAGAGATCAGGATTTTATTTTACTTATGTTATCTTCACAGTGTTTTCAGCAAAAAATTATGATGGGCAGGGAATAAAAAAAAAATTCTTGTAAGTGATTGTCCATTTGTCCAAAAGGTTTATGTACTTGTGTTTTCTATCAGTATTTGTGTAGAGGGTATCCTTTTTGTTTATTTGTGTCTGGCAAAACTTGATCGGATTTGTAAAAATTCACATGGGTCTCTGCTGGCATATAATAACTAAATAGCATTTGGATAAATCCATATTTTATTTGGGGTTACCCAACACTTTTTCACTCCTTGACTTAGTTTCTGGTGAACATTATTCTAGAAAGAGATGTCCTGTTGGCTCATGGAGTTAGATACAGGAATGACAAAGCTCTGCAGGAGTATTCTGCAGGAGTTCATGCTGGAGGAACATGTCTCAAGGAGTGAAACAGTTTACTTCATAGTTGTTAAACTCCCTATCAATAGGGAAGGTAACTACGGAAAGCTGTGACTTTGTGCTGTTTTGAAATATGATATACTGTCATATTTAAAATATGATATTCTTCTCACCTAGGGTAGCTCTTACTAAACTACATTCATACTGCTAGATCAGCTCTGAATTATGATGTATAGATGAAAGACTCTGCCATTATCAATATCCAGAAAAAGCATTGCTAAAATTTTATTATTTCTGCAGTAGTAACTTATTGTGGCCCCTGAATTTGATATTGACAATGGAGTTTGCTAGCAGTGTAGCTATAGGCTTTGACATTTTGGTATCTGAGGCATGAATATTCTTAGATTTAGTCAAGGTCTAAGGCATTGATGAATATTCATAAATTATTAACCTAAATAACTTCCCCAAAAGTAGAATTGTGGAAAGAAATAGATGCTTCTGTTGCAGCTTGTACTATTCTATGCTAGTTCTTACTGCTTCCAAACTGTAGAAATAAATGTTGACTCCAGGCCCAGTAAAAATCATCTTTTTTGACTGTCTTGTATGCTAGCAGTCAAATCCTCTTGTGATGGATTGCAGTTGACAGACTGTTGCAACACACCTGGTGCATACCAGTTGAGAAATAAATGTTATGCAAGATTAAAAGTATGATGAAAATACATGTTGTTACAATAACAGTAGGTAAAATTGCACTTATTTTATTAACTTCATATGATCTAAAGCTTCTTAACTTCCTCTTTTCCTTTCAGTCCCTTTACTTGATTACCTTCGCAGTGTCAAGACCTATAAGGCAGTCAATGTCCCTTTCTCTCTGCAAACCTTGATTCTGTGGCTACCAGCATATGAAATAAATTATTTGATTAGTTCAAATGCCTTTGGATCCCTGATCTGAATGACCTTTACCCATTTATATTTGGTCATCTGAAAGCAGCCTATTATCATGGTTTAACCCCAGCCAGCAACTAAGCACCACACAGCCGCTCACTCACTCCCCCCCATCCAGTGGGATGGGGGAGAGAATTGGGAGAAAAAAAAGTGAAAAACTTGGGTTGACATAAAGACAGTTTAATAGGACAGAAAGGAAGAAACTAATAATGATAATGCTAACAATAATAAAGTGACAATAATAATAATAAAAGGATTGGATTATACAAAACAAGTGATGCATAATGCAGTTGCTCACCACCTGCTGACTGATGCCCAGTTAGTTCCCAAGCAGTGATCCACCGTCCCTGGCCAACTCCTCCTAGTTTATATACTGGGCATGACGTCACATGGTATGGCAAACCCCTTTGTCCAGTTTGGGTCAGCTGCCCTGGCTGTGTCCTGTGCCAACTTCTTGTGCCCCTCCAGCCTTCTTGCTGGCTGGGCACGAGAAGGTGAAAAATCCTTGGCTTAGTCTAAACACTACTTGGCAACAACTGAAAACATCAGTGTGTTATCAACACTCTTCTCATCCTGAATCCAAGACATAACACTATATCAGCTACTAGAAAGAAAATTAGCTCTGTCCCAGGTGAAACCAGGACACCTATGAAATTGTGTCTTTCTGAATCTGTTGATGGCATACTGTTGCCACTCTATCACCATTCCTTTTTGCTACAATGGCTCACACTATAGCTGGCGTTTCATAGATCCTTGGGATTCTCAACCTGAATCCCAGGTCTCAGCAACTCTGTCTACTGATCAATTGCTCTTTTTAGACTCTCATAGTATTAGTAGCTGTTATAAACCCACCAGTTCTAGATATTCGGTTTGTTGGTATATTTTGGGAAGTGACACTTTTCAGTCTTCTGTGTTTATCATCTTTTTACTGTGAGAAAAATGTTTGCGTTCCTTTTATATACCAATACTAAAACAGTCATGAGAAGTGCTCTGGATTCACTTCTGCAACATAACAATAAATTTTATTTAGCATTACCTATCACTGTGCATTGGTCCAGCCAGAGAAAGAATATATATTTCATATAAATATATGCAATAACATATATGAAAGAAGTTTTATATTTCCGAGTAAGAAGTGCTAGTATAGTAATCCAAAATATTGCAATAGCACCTATCACAAACACTGATTCTCCTTACTTTCCAGTGATTAGGAAATGCTTCCGAAGTCAGAAGGCTGGGTTAAGCACATTTGGGTTTCTGGTGCTAACAGAAGGGAGTATGCTGTGACTCCCTTCCAGACCATGTGCTTAAGTGTCTTCCTGCTTGAAAACAACACACACATAAGGAATAATGCATATGCTGATGTGCAACCAGGCACATGTGCCTGTACCCAGAAAGTAACAGATGCTCTCAGATCCCACGATATAGACAGAACCACAAAGGCCAGATCAGATTTAGATTCATAAAAAATGTATTCTGCATCTGTAACAGATTGTCTGTAAGAAAGCATTTTCCTCAAATAACTGATTTTATATTTTATTTTCCTAAATAAAGTTTAAACAAATAATTTTATATGTAAAAGTATTCTGGCAATACATGGAAATTAGACTAATTCCATTCGCCTTTTCATTCCTTCTTTCCTGACGTTGAAAAGGATGGATTATTTTCATCAGTAAAGATTGTAAAAGATGCTGGTGAAGCCTTGCAAATGACCTTTGAATTTACAAAGACTGTATTTTAATTCTGTTGTCATGCTGGACTGTTACTGTCAGGATAGCATTTTTTACATCACCTAACTCTCTGTGCAGTAAACCAAGTGGGTGCTGTTTTTCTCTAACTTTTCGCACTTTCATGCTACTAAGTCACAAAAAGGAAAGCTAATACTGTGGACATTTACAAATGCCTGTTTTGGAGTGTTCAGTTCATGAAACCTGTCTTGTAATTCAGTTGAAATTGCAGGGCTAGAAAGATTCTGCGTTTGCACCAAACTTACTTATTCATTTCAAAGTAAGAGTTACTATTCTTTGTGTCTTCAGGGACTGGCAAGGGAGGAGGGAAGGAGAAAGAAAACTTTGTTAGGAAATCTGAGTTCTTGCTGTAAAAACAGAAATGTCAACCCTGATGTTTTTGCTTTAATTGCAACACCACTTCTCCACTATGTAGAAGGATGTTATTCAAGCAGTTTCAGTGCATGACTCTCTCTCATGCCTTCAAAAGCCTATGCTCATATGAATCTGTAGGCCTTGATAACCCGTCCCCTTGAATAGTTACTTCACTGCATGAAATACTCTTTGGTTTACATATGCACTGCATTCTGTCCAGAAGGAACAAGGGGCAAATTATTAATTTCCATCAAAGAAGAACTGAAGTTGTCTTTCAATTTTTCTTGAATGGAAAATCTGAATTATTCAATTAACATTTCAAAGATATTTATTTTTTAAGGAAAGAGCCTTTTTAATAACAATGCTATGAAAAGCATTTTAAACCATTGTGTAAAAGACTGATCTGCTTAAGCAGCTGCAAAATTCTTCCTTCAGTACTACAATGTTAGGTGAACTGTTTTGTATAAAGTTTTTTCTTTTTTTTTCCTTAAAATTTCTTTTCTTCAAAACTCTGCCACCAATTTTCCAATCCTTTTTTTGCCAGGGTCCCTTAGGAAGCCACATTTTCTGACTTCCCCTACAATCCTAGACTGATATTTTTCTCTCTTTTAATAATGCTTCAGTATCTCTTTCTTATCCATTAGCAAAATGACAATTTTTAAAGAAAGAAATTCTTTTGCTGATGTTGAATTTACATCATTCTAACTCTACCTAACTCTATCTGCCAGATTGTTACAATAGTCAGGATAGTAATTCTGATTTAATTTCACTTTAAATGAGACCAATGCTGAGATGGGCAATACTAACATAGACTCTCAAGGAATCATAAATAGTATTCCAGGGAATTTCAACACAAATACATTTGACCTAAAATATAAACTTCCCTCGTTGAATAATGTGCTGAGTTTGAAAGTAGATGAATGCAATTTCATGTATGTGCTAATGTGCTAATAGAACACCGTCTTGCTTTGTGATGGACATTTACATATAATTTGTCTATTTTTCTTTCTCATAACTATTCATTTGCAGCATTATAGGACTTCTCTGGGCCTTCGGAATGGCATTTTCTTTTAGGCAACGATTGACACTGTAGCTTTCTAGATGAGCAAATGCCTTACATTTAAAGAATTTAAACTTTGTCAAGGGTATTTTGTTTGTTTTTCCTGAGTTACAATATGAAATGTTTTAATTTTTCTGTGTTGTTTTGTTATGTTTATAAATGTTTAACCTTCTTCATAAAGTCACTTTGCGTTATATAAAAGTAGAAGACTCCTGCTTATTACAGTATTCTGAAGGCTTTCCAGTTAACATAGAAAAAGGCAAATATTGGGAAAGGAACAATAAAATAACAAACATTTTACAGAAAATAGTTTAAAAAAATCCTTTATTAAATTTCTTCCAATTTGTTCAAACTTTTACAAGTTATATAATAAATAATTCTGATATAAATTAACTATTGTTTTGTACACATATTTATGTCTTACACAGCAGCTTTCCTATATGGTAGGGTATATATCCATTACCTGTGGATATAGATGTTTGTTACAGGTATATTCTTCATGGTTATCTTTGTGTGTTTATGCTTTGTGACATTTCTATTGCATATATGCATAGATATGCATATATGCATATATACTGTTTTCTAAATTACTGAAATGTTGCAAAACTTTTAAAGCTTCAAAGAGCTATCTTTTCTTCCACAGAATCTTTGTTTCTCCCAGTTACTATTAGGGTAAATCAGTTATGTGTGTGAAGACGAGAACTCTGGTGGAGTCTGAAAGCAGTGCTGCAGGATTGCTGCTCTATTATTTTGGTTTATATCAGCTATTTTGAAGTCTTTGATCTAGTTAGTCACAGTCTATGTTACAAACGAGAGAACATACAAAGTGATTTAGATGATAGCAGATGCTAGATAGCAAGTATATATACCTAAGCAATGCCTGTATCTTCCACTCCTGCCACAAATGGGAACTGTTCCTGTATTTTTGTTTTGTGTGACCTAGCTATAGAAAACAGTAATTGATTAAATGTAAGTGCGTTTCTTCAATAAGGTGATTTGAAATAGGCTTAGACTTCTGGGTAGGGGAAAAACCAAGTGTTAAATATCAACTAGTGAGAAATTGAGCAAAGGGATTTTTACCCCTTCTCCTCACTTAGTTGCCTGGTCAAGTGAAGTTGTAGGAGTGGCACAGCTCTTTACTTCATGGCTACACCTACTATGATGCCAAGCATAGTCCATAATTTCTTCTGTAAGGTGTAAGCATATGCATATATCGGTTTAAATGTTGGATAGTAATAAGTGAATATAGAAAAGAGGACTGAAATGATCTCTGGGTCACTAAGTGTAGCCTCCAGCTGTTTTCAGAAATCATATCGTAGAGCATATTAGAGTCCCTTTCATGAACAGCTTAAGATGCATTTTGAAGTGAGTCATATTTCTAGCACTTACTACTCTTGTTGGAAGGCTCTTCCAAAAACTCATTTTACTGATTAAACTAGAAGCCTCTTCCTACTTCTGGCCTAAGTTTATTTGTGGCTAGTATGAATCTGTTTGTTCTTGTGCCAGTATTGTTTAGCCTAGATTGATCTTTTCCTTGCTGGTGTTCCACTTTCTGATGGGCTGTCATAACTGACTTAATTTTCTTTTTCCCAGGGTAAGCAGGCCAGTCAGTCTCTTTAAGTCTTCCCTCAGAAGACAGGGAATCTCTCTGTTCCTTTGATTATCCTGGAAGACTGCTCTGCACCTGATCCAGTTTGAATATATCTTTTTTGAACATAGATGATTGGAAGTGTAGACTGCATTCCTACTGCAACATCAAAAGTGCTTTTTACAATGGCATTTATACTTCCTTTGCTGGAAATAGTTTTCCTGATGCATCATAGGATTTCAGTTGCCTTTTCCACAGCTGTTATCAAATGGATGTCTTGGGTATCCTGTGATGGCCATCCTTTTCCTATATTGCTTCCAGTTGTCTATATTTCATAGCAGCCCTCAAGTGCATAACGCAGTAATATGTAGTATTAAAATTTAATCCAGTTTCTGTTACTTCAGTCCTCAAGGTCATACAGCTCTCTGTGTATGATATTCTGGTCTTCACCCAGACTGGTGCTGCTTCCCAGTTTTTAACATCAGCAAACAGTAATTAATACATGTATTTTTTGTGTCCAGGTCATCAATGAAAATATTAAGACAAGACTCATCCTAAAGTGGATCCTTGAAGGCCTCTTTTAAGAATTGCCCCCCATTCAAGTAGTTCCACTTTCAGTACAAATCACTGTGTTCCATTTAGCCTGTTTCTTACCTACCTCACATTTCTTGTGCTCATTTTCTTCATCATGTCTAACTAATATTCCATGCAGAGCAAGTCTGTGCCTGAAAGCAATTGTGTTCCTTTGGAGGTGTATGCTTATCTTTTCAATACCTTTCTGAGGTCCAGATGTAATCTTTTCCATTTCCCTTAGTTTTATTTAATGTAAAATTTTTATGGAAAAAACCTGTCAAAATCACCTTCAGTAGAGACTAGGGAGGCAGCTAATAGATCCTTTTCTCTGTGTGTATTTATCAGAGTGAATGTATAGGTACAGAGAACAATGAAGGCAGACTTCCCTGTTAGAATTGTTGGTATGTTACCCAAGCTCCAAGCTTTTAGTAGCCCCAGTCACGTGTCTGTGCAGCTGCCTTCATCACCATCAGATTCACATAGGATCTATGCCTTGTTTTCTCAACACCATTATTTAGGAAAATCATTCTCCTTGCATGGCTTTGAATTATTGAAAATAGGATATTTTCTCTCTTCGAATCTGCCAGATCTTTCCAAATATTTATGTGGGTTCACCTAGAGCCTTAAAAAGATTTTCTTTTAATAGGGCTCTAGTGTAAGAAATGTTTTAATGTTACTCCATTTCTCATATCTGTGATATGCTGCCATAACTCCATGATACTCAAGCTCAGTCTGTCCATGCATGAAGTTTTATTAGTTTCCCTCCACATAATACAGGACTGTCTACAAGCAAAGGTGCCAACAGTAGTTGGCCTGATCTCAGGAGAATGTTCATAATTAGATAATAACATTGTTTTGTGGTTTTGTCCTCATTTGACAGGACATCTCTTCTAGTATAATGTAGTACTCTGACATCATGGTAGGCAGCAATTCAGTGGTGTCCCTGTTCTTACTGTATGCATCAGTCTTTCACTTGAATTACTTTCATATGACTTATATCAATTACTCTGTTCCCATTCTGTGTGGACCAATTTTTTCTTTAATCAGATGGTGCTTCCTAAGTCTGATCACTATGTCTCTCCTTCAAAAGATAAATCATTTACATTTAACACAAAACTGTACTGGAAAGATCTTTTCTGTCTCATCTCTATTCAATAGCAAATCTCTGCTTTTCAAATGGAGATTGAGAGAGGATCCTATGAACTACCGCAAACCTACAAATGCTCCTGGTGGCAGTAGGAGCTGGCACCATTCAGTAACTCACTTGGATTCTAAAAGCTAAGATTAATGGGAAGCTTATGCTTGTGAGAAATTTTATTGACCAGCTCTTGGAGCCAGCCAGACCACCAGCATGAATCCTGTAAGAACCTTTTTCTCCATAGGAGAAAACCCCCTATCCTAAAATGGAGCCACTGTGATGTCCATTCAGTTTCAGCATTTCTCTCTTTCTGTTTTGTGTAATCAATCTTACTCAGGAGCTTTTTTTTACATTCTAATTATGCAATGCCAAAGGGAGCCTCATCTCAGATGAGGTCTTTAAGGGCTACTGATAATGCATATAACCTTTTCCAGCACCAAGATTTGAACTAAAAATTAGTGGGAAAAGGCAGGAGCTGAAATTAGGCCAGAAACAAAGTTAATGTTTTTACCAGGGAGTGTAATTAGCCAATAGAGCGGCTTCTGGTGGGAGTAGCTGATCCACGGTCATTAAAATGTCAAAGACTTACTGTGTTTTTGTTTGTTTCCTTGTATTTAATATGAGCCATATGGCAATGAACAATACTTCATTTTGAGTATCCAACAAGGGGAATTCTTATTAACAAAGGCTTTATAGTAGCATGTGTGAAAGAGGGCTTTCATTATATTTGTAGGGTTAATTTATATGTGGTAGTGTTTGCTCTCAGTTAATCCATCTGTCTAATATTTTAACAATATTTTAATGAAACCTTGAGCCAGATGTCAATGTAGTAAGTGTTGCCTATTTTATCTGTTGATTTTCAGTAAAATATTGAGCAATGAAAAACTTAAAACCTAACTCTAACAAAGGGGAATTACAGTGATCACCATTGATTTCAACAGGGTCAAAATTTTATGGAGCATTTATATGTTCAGCAACTGAAGTAGTGAAATATAAATATACAGATTTAAGATTACCTTTATGCATGTAACAGAGGCAGTTACTGTAAGACCTGCAATTCTGTCATATGTATCGGGTCATAATGTTTTATAATACATAGACAAAAAACCCCACGAAAACCCAACCTTTGTAAAACATGAATTGCATGTCAGCTTCCTTCCTAGTTAATGATAGTCACAAAGCTGGTCCCAAATCTGTCACTGCTAAATGAACACTAAGTTGATACTGGTCGTTCTGTTTATTGTTCCCTAGTGTGGTCATCACTATTCTTAGCCCTTTGACTAGAAGCGTCCAGCATTCATTAATATATGGTCATTACACACAAATTTTAACTGTCTTGAATCTTTTAATTGGTTGCTGCTGATGAAGGAACATAGACTTAACTTATCAGGACACTACTAGACCTTAATGGTCCTGACCAGCCTCACCTTAGGCATCTGCCTGCACCCCTGGCTGTGGGCCTGGGAGCCTGATTTCAGCGCAGCCTGGGGTCTTCAGTCCCCACCTGAGCTATGTCGGAGGACTGCTGGTCTCCAGCTCAGCCACCGCCCTGTCCTGCCTGGCCATGTTGATCAAGACTCTAACCTGAAGGCTGATTTCCTGGCTTGACCTGAGCCCTGCCTATCACCATGAATTTGCATGATGATCTGGACTCTTGGTTGAGCCTGGCTGCCATCTCTGGGTCTGGCCTGCCCTGTTCACCTTGCCTGGGTACCGTGGGGCTGGGCCCTGGCCCTGGCCCTGGCTGGCAAGACGCTGGGCATCATGCTCGGCTCCCACCTTCTCAACCTTTAGGGAGCAGGCAGCCCTCACTGTACACTGCTATAACTGTCTACTGAAAGAGTTAGAAAAGCTTAGATTCAGCTCCTGTTCCAGTTGACAAAGGGATGTTGCTTATGGATGTTGGGATCATGGGTTGAGTCAGTCCCTGAAATATTAAAAAGAAATCTGAGGCAGAATGTGGTGGGTTGACCCTGGCTGGACCCCAGGTGCCCACCAAAACTACTCTGTTACTCCCCTCCTCAACTGGACAGGGGAGAGAAAATATAACGAAAGGCTTGTGGGTCAAGATAAGGACAGGGAGAGATCACTCACCAATTACCATCACGGGCAAAACAGACTTGTCTTGGGGAAATTAGTTGCATTTATTGCCAATCAAATCAGAGTAGGGTAATGAGAAATAAACCCAAATCTTAAAAACACTTTTCCCCCACTCCTCCTTCTTCCTGGCCTTAACTTTACTCCCAGGTTTCTCTGCCTCCTCCCACCTGCACAGATGTCCTGGTTTCAGCTGGGATGTAGTTAGCTGTCTTCCTAGTAGCTGGTACAGTGCTATGTTTTGAGTTCAGTTATGTGAAGAATGTTGATAACACTGATGTTTTCAGTTGTTGCTCAGTAGTGTTTAGACTAGAGTCAAGGATTTTTTCAGCTTCTCATGCCCAGCCAGGGCACCTGACCCAAACTGGCCAACAGTGTATTCCATACCATGGGACGTCACATCTAGTTTAGGAACTGGGAAGTGGGGGGGGCAGGGATTTGCCGCTTGGGGACTGGCTGGGTGTCGGTCGGCGGGTAGTGAGCAGTTGCCCTGCGCATCATTTGTACATTCCAATCCTTTTATTACTACTGTTGTCATTTTATTAGTGTTATCAATATCATTATTAGTCTCTTCTTTTCTGTTCTATTAAATCGTTCTTATCTCAACCCAGGAGTTTTACTTCTTTTCCTGATTTTCTCCCCCATCCCACTGGATGGGGGGGGAGTGAGTGAGCGGCTGCATGGTGCTTAGTTGCTGGCTGGGGTTAAACCACGACAACAGAGAATGGGGGTTGTGGTCAGTTCATCACACGTTGTCTCTGCCGCTCCTTCCTCCTCAGGGGCAGGACTCTTCACACTCTTCCCCTGCTCCAGCGTGGGGTCCCTCCCATGGGAGACAGTCCTCCACAAACTTCTCCAAGGTGAGTCCTTCCCACGGGCTGCAGTTCTTCACGAACTGCTCCAGCATGGGTCCCTTCCCATGGGCTGCAGTCCTTCAGGCACAGACTGCTCCAGCGTGGGTCCCCTGCGGGGTCACAAGTCCTGCCAGAAAACCTGCTCCAGTGTGGGCTCCTCTCTGCAAGGGTCCATAGGTCCTGCCAGAAGCCTGCTCCAGCGGGCGTCACAGCCTCCTTTGGGCATCCACCTGCTCCAGCGTGGAGTCTTCCACGGGCTGCAGGTGGAGATCTGCTCCACCGTGGACCCCCATGAGCTGCAGGGGGACAGCCTGCCTCACCATGGTCTTCCCCACGGGCTGCAGGGGAATCTCCGCTCCGGCGCCTGGAGCATCTCCTCCCCCTCCTTCTGCACTGACCTTGGTGTCCGCAGGGCTGTTTCTCTCACATGTTCTCACTCCTCTCTCTGGCTGCAGTTGTCCTTGTGCAGGTTTTTCCACCACCTTCTTAAATATGTTATCCCAGAGGCACTACCACCATCGCTGAAGGGCTTGGCCTTGGCTAGTGGTGGGTCCGTCTTGGAGCCAGCCAGCATTAGCTCTATTGGACATAGCGAAAGCTTCTAGCAGCTTCTGGCAGAGGCCAGCCCTGTAGCCCCGCCGCTACCAGAGCCTTGCCATGCAAACCCAATACACAGAGTCAGCCTTAGTTAGATTCTGGTCACTAAAATGATTATATTTAATGGTTACATGCATGAGTCTGTGGTTAAGGAGTTGTTACAGAGCTGTAATTGGTCATGTGCATTAGAATATTGAACCTGTTTGGGACTGTATTTAGTAAACCCATGGGTAATATTCCGACATATTGCAAAACAAGAGGCTTGTATCAGGCCATCCTTTCTTCACTTCAGAATAGTTAGATATTGCATGACATAACTACCCTGGGTGGCTGGGTGGGCAATTCCTGATTTACTGAGTCTTTAAAATTTCACTGCTATCAGACCCTTGAATGCACTTATGGCTGGATAACATTTTGGTTTCTGTGGCTTTTGGAGAAATCTTTTAGTTATTCTGCACAACATTCATATCCATCCTCCCCCTCCTTATTATGTATATAACATTTTTTGTCTTTGAACTATTATATCTAGTGGTACATGACTCATGACCAATTGCAGCTCAGTAAAATGTCACTGTTATGAATATATTGCACAATGAGCCTGCCTTGCACATCTTTGGTGCAATATTTATTATTCAGCTCTTGGCAGAATCAATAGAAAGATTCCCATTAGGCTGCAAAGACATTTGGAGCAGGTCTGAGTTTGCCTTTAGTGTGCCAGACTACTGAATGAAAAAAAAAAGGCATATTTGTAGACTGGGTAGCCATCTCTTTTATAACTTTAATGTAGTAACTACTGGTGACTAAAATGGTAATTTCAGCATACTCTGGTTGCAAGACCACATACCCAGGGCCTTTGAAGAGCTCATAGGTTTTCACATGGGCTAACAACCAGTTGCATTAAGAACACCTCATCTACTTGAATAGGAAGTCTTTAGCAGATGCCCACTGCGATGTTGCCCATGATGGTCTGCCCAGTAATCCTAACTTGTGAATTCTCAGCTGGCTAATGTCCGTCCCTAGGCAGAGGTCCGTGCGTTCCCGCTACTCTTTCACATAAAGGGTAAATCCCCGCTCCTTGCCTTCCCAGTCTCTCCTTCCTAAAGAGCCTCCTTTCTTAATTTTGCTTTAACCCTCATGAACTGCATTTCATTCCTGTTGTCTGTAATTTTTTATGCCTTGAGCTTTTTTGCCTGTTTACACATTCCTCCCTGGGCCCACTATTACTTTTCCCCATATTCCCTTGTCCACATTCTTATGTGTCTCCCTGTCTATCGTCCTCTGTCCTCTCTTCCTCTTTCACCACTTTTGACTTTGGTTCTTCACATCGGTCGTTATCTGGGGCAGTGGAAGACCCACACCTCAACAGATACGCTGTGATGCCATTCCCTCAGTCCCTCAGAAGTTGTACTTTTTCCTCCATTGTCTTCCATGTCCCTCAAGGCTTGCCTCTTTGCAAGGTAATCCTTTTGAAGCAAATCCTGTCTGTTTTCTTACAGTCTCAGAGCATTGTTATTACTTAAATTGCTAAGTAAAATTGTGAAGACACTGATGGTTTCTTAAGAAAAATCAGGATGTATTATACCAGCCAGGATAATCTGTGATGTGCTGGTATGAATAGGATCTAAAATAAAGGTATGCTCTGGGCTTGGTTTTCATGGAGTTCTGTTTCTTCTTGACGTATTTATGCACCCAGCCTGACCACCATATATACAGTCAAAGAAACCACATGTGCAATTTGTCTTGTGCAATGTGATAAAGATTTTCTAAAGCCATCAAGATCATTTCATATGACAGCACTGACTTGTGCCATTCTGTGTGGGCTCACTCGTTTGGCAGAGCTCCACAATAGCTGTGATTGATAGCAGGTTTTTTGCTGGATATCACAGCAAAACAGGAAATGACTGGCTCAATTTCAAAGCAAGGGAAAGAAAACAACATGGAAAACTAGCTTAAAATTATTTACAAGACAAATATTCAAATGGTTGGGGTAGTCACTATACACATTTAACCCATTCTTAAAAGCTTGCTTCTACTTCTAAAATAGTAAAACTGAGTAATATCGTGCTTTATGTTATCTCTTTGGTCTGAGATTTACTAATTTCTACTGCAGGAGGTGCAAACTCCCTTAAAATAGCATTTGATGACAATACATCATTACTACAGAACAAATAAGTAGTTTGAATCCATTGCTCCTAGCTAACTGGTATTCTTTGCTAAGCCTTAAAATTATGGAATTGATTCTTCATTGAGGCTGATGTGAATTGAGACTACCTCTGCAGAAATAAATGGAATAATAGGAGGATAAGAGGGTGGAGAATAAGACTCAAAATCTCTGAAGGGAGGTGACATTTTTGGCTTAAAAGATTGTCAGTTTTTATAGTCATTTGTGACTGATTCCCAGAAGACAAACATTGTCTAAAATTAAATGCTTCAGATTTGCAAGGAACAATGAGTCACGGGTAGATGTAGAGAAAAGTAGCAAAACCAGCAATGACGGAATGTGGGTGTTAAGAATAATACAAAATAAATCTGAGATCTGATAGCTGAATATTCGTAATTAATCTCATTCTATTTCAGTTTTCTAGAAAGATTTTATTTGAATTTCATTAGCTAGTTTTTCAACATCAGCAATCCCAAATAAGATGAATAATTTGTTATGCAAAATAGCAAAATAATCAAATTCAAATAAAGGAATCTATAGTACATGTGAAAATAATTTTAAAAAGCATATTTCACTGGTTTTTGAATGAGTTCTTGTGTGATTCTCAATTGTAATGGAGTCTGATTTTAAACAACTTTATAGCTATTTTTGCAAAAGTATTAGAAGTAATTTAATGTCGTAGATCTGTTCTTCATTATTTCTCCCAAAGCTTTTAGTTTGATCTTCACAGTACTCTGAATAAGATCAACTAATCCGGATAGCTGGTTGCTTAGCCTGGTACTGGCACATCAGGTGAATGGTAACGATCAAACTTATCACGTGGAACTGTGGGATCATATCCCAATGGATATTTTCTCTCCTGAAAAGGCTGTGAGTAGCTGGCAGTCATGTCTCTGGGGGATCAAAGGAAGATGCAGATGGGAGGTATGATGGCAGCCATTTTTGCAAAGATTTCCTTCCCTGAGGTGGGAAGATAAAACACATGAACAAAGCAATTTCTACATGAGTGCATCTTACTGCCCTGCAGTCAGGTTCCCTTTTCCTTTCATTCCTGAAAGATGTGCTTAATAAAATAACAGATAATAACATCTATGCATTTAGTGTCTGATATACTGAGAACATATTTCACAAAATCAGAATACATTTTAAAAGAAATTAAGTTTTAAAATTGTACTTCATACCAAAATGGGAAAACCCCACCTCAACTTTTGACAACAAAGGAGAAAATAGACTCTGTTGTTAAACTTCAGTTTTTGATTAGAGACAAAATATCAGTTTTCTGGTTTCATGGGTGGTTTGTTAATTACGCATCACTGAATATTCTGACCCTGTTTGTATACTGGAGTGTACAATTCCTAATCTTCATGTGTTAAACTCTCTCCAGGAAAAAGTGTACCTTCTGTCCCAGGCAACAATAAGAAAACTTGATTTTCTAGATGTAACATGGAAAGGAAGGAAAAGACAATATCTCTAAAGAGGGCAACTTACTGTGTCTGGTAAATCTCTGCCTGGCCTTCTGTTGTGACTGCTCTATGCTTCACTGAGCAGTTCTAAAGCTAATACAGCGACCAACCTGGGTCAGAAGGATTCCTCTTGAACAGAGCCAACACCAAGCACTTTGCCCTCTGCTTTTCTCTTTTCTTCTGATCTTTTCCTGTATTGATTAGTGCTTGCGGCTCAGCTTTGTGGGGAAAAATGAGGGTAGCTTTCAAGCTCTCCTCCATATGCCTCCATTAAATTGAATTGCCATCATTTGAGTGGAGAATATGAGAAGATGCCTGACAGCACCTTCCTTTAATTAGCAGAGAAACTGCCCATCTCTCCCACTTAAATTAGGGTAGGAACTAGGGTTAGAACTTGAATGTGGGTCTTCGCTCTTTTGTTGTTTTGATATATTTACACTGGAGCTAGAAATGACTTATATACTTGATATTTAAAACACAGCAATGAAATAATAATTGGTAAAAGACTGCTCTATTTATTATTATATCCAAATGAAGTGACCCTTAGCAGTTCTCCAGAAGACTGAAAATCAAAAGTAAATAGTAATGCCTCCCACTGCCCTGGCGATAAGAACAGGTAATTATATTTTATCCAGAAGCAAATATCAGAAGCACAATGGAAAAGACATGTGAGGCACCTTACAGTGAAGGCTTCTTTTATCAAAACTCAAGTCTTTTGGCATTTAGGACACCTTTTGGGCCTCACACTGTGCAGTAGGCAGCTGGACTGCACATACCTATGAACCTGTACACACCTAGAGCAATGACTCTAGCAGGGTATGTGAGGACACTCAAGAATCTTAGCCCTTACAAAAGGTGATTAAAAGGAAAGAGTAAAATGTGATGCATGAAATAAAGAAAGAAATACCATCAGCTGATTAAGTAGAGAACTGTGGTTAATTTTCCAGCTCCAGTGTAACGGAGATACTTGAAGACCCACTCATGGTGTATCTCCCTCTTGCTTGCATCACTGAAATCCAAGACTGACTCTAATACAGACTAATAGCACCACTACAAAAAAGCTGCAGGACTTGATGACTCAGTGACTTGCACTAATTATCTTTGTTTAATAGTGGTATGAGACCTCTGTATCAGTATGTGGGTCAGCTCCTTTTCTCCTTGCCTGCTTTTTCTGCTGCTTTCTTTTTTCTGCTGAAGTTTTTTTCCTTTGGGTTTTTTTTCCCTTCTGAGCTTCTGTAGAAGCTATGTTTCATGCTCTTTTCAGGCTGCACTGGGTAAAGGTGCTGTTGTTTCGAAAGATAGTATCAAGAAGTTAGTTTTTAATATTTAAAATAAGGTTTTACTTTGGAGCAATCCTTGGAGAGTTTGAAGCTGAAATAGGTTTCCTCACTAATACAGACTGCCTTTCTATTGTGTAAGCATAGGCTCACACATGCATGCTGACTTACTGTTCCAGCTTACAGCTGCCAGTTCTGGCCTGCTGGCAGGAAGATGGTATTTTATTCTTTTGTTTTTTTTCATTTGAGCACTGAAAGTCTTTGGTTTACTATCTCTACTTCCTTTTGAAAGAGAGGTGGCTCTGGCTGATAGAAGACCTAGGAAGAAACCAAATTAATTCACAGGCCATAGAACTTCACAGTGTTCTGTTAATTAACACTAAAACCACTGGGGAAACAACTAAACAAGCAACCAGCTGGGAGGAGGTGCACAAGCATATCACGATAGATGTGACTGTCAACTGATGGCTACAATCAGTTTCATCAGGGAATGGAAATGTGCTAAGTTTCAGTGCTTCTGAAGTCTTCTCCATGGGGCTTCTTTCTAATCCTTTAGGTAGTCCCAAGCCAAAACACAAATCTTCTGAAGAACAGAGGGTGATAATTCTTCAGACAATGTTGCTGGAGGAATGGATGTGTCCAGGAGGAAAGGACACACATCTTTTCAGTTTGACCCTGCTTCTCCTTTATAATCCTCCAATAGCCACGTGCCAGCTGCAATGTAAAAGAACCCCCTGCACTTCACAGCCCCTTCTGTTAACGTAGATGCTCTTACAATTGTATTTGTACTTAATTATTGCGGACTTGATCCTTCAGTCTTTGCAGAAATAAAACTGTGTTGGTTTCAGCAAGAATATTGAGACAAAAGGTATGATCAGCCTTGTCACGAGGCAACTGTGTTTGTAGTAAAGAATATCTAATGCTGATTAAGTTAATCCTGTAGATTTTAGGTTTGGTGGTACCCCTGAAACAGATCTTTCTTCAGACCAAAATTTCTAAACTCTGATATACTTTGCTTGGGGACTATTTCTTGCTCTGCCACTTTTTTTATCCTGTGCTTAGGTCAAACTGCAAGTCCATAGGTGTACCTTGTGGACAGAATTAGGAATTTCAGAGAGTTGCTCAAGTTTAGTTTTGCACTAATGAATACAAAAGTTGTCATTTAGATTTAGGCCCAATGTCAGTTAGCTCTTTATCAAACGAGTGCACAGTGCCTGGTCCTTCAAGGAGAGATGCAAGAGCTTGGCAGACGACTGCTGTATTAAGGCTTCTGACGCCTATTTAGAGATTGGTCAAGTCTGTAAAGTAGCCAGTCTACTGTCCTTTCCAAGATCTTTATCAGTCTTATGCTACCACTTGATACCTTCAGTCAAATGCAAATTTTCAGTCTAACTTTTGCACATTGGTAGATATCTGACAGCCTCTGGCAATGAGTTCCTTAGTTTTATTTCTGTTTGTGTGAAAATGTAGTTTATCAGTTGGGAATTTACTTTCTTTTTGTTTGATCGTATATGTCCTTATTTTCCTGTCACAAGTCAGAGATGATAGTTGCTCAGTATTCCACTCATGATATACATTATATACTTGATGTCACTTTGTATTCCTCTTCCTGATGTAAAGTACAAATCCTTACAGCATCCCTTCGTCTTTCTTTGTTGATCACTGAACATTTCTGATTCTGATACATATTTTTACAGAGTAGGTGTCCAGTGCTGCACAGAATATACCAGACAAGACTGTACTGTTTATTCATATAAAGGTATTGTCTGTAGTACTGGTAGTATTTGGGGATTTTTTTTTTCTTTTCTATTTTTTAATGCAATTTATCTGGCTTTCTGTAATAACATGCAGATCTCTTTGGATATAGTTAAACTGTACAGGTGGTTTATATATTTCTCTTAAATGTGTATGCTCTTCAGTGTGCATATTAAATACTCAATTATGCTATCATAATGCTCTTGTTTAGGTCTTTCTGCACTTTCCTACAGTCTTCTCTGGACATTACAAACTTAAGTAACTTGATATGACGTGACATTTTGTCACCTTGCTTTTTTTTTTAATGAAGCATTGCATATTCCCTTTAGTAATTCAGTCATTATATATATGAATTGCATCTGCACTGTCAGATACACTATTTAGGCTTGATGACTTACTGGTTTTGAACTGCTTATTTGCTTTTTCTTCCATACAGCTTTTTCTGAGTCTACCTCTCTTTGTTCTTTCTGTTTCAGTTCAGTGGTTTTCTAGAGCCTGGCACCTGGATGTTTCTTACCATTTGGATACATTTGAATAATTTGATGAATGCCAGACTCATACTTGAGTGTGAAGAGACAAAATCCAAACTGTTAGCTTCTAGCAATGTCCTAGTCTGTGTTTACAGAGGTGTGTTTCCTTGATTTTTAATTTGTCAAAGGAAGCTCATAAAAGCTGTCAGACAGGTTTCTCACTACAGATTTTATATGAGAAAGCCTCTCAAAACTTAACTTAGCTGATCTGGATAGAAATTAATCCTCTGAAAAAAATAATGAACAGGTAACCTAGTTTAAAAATGCCAATAAATGTACTCTGTTAGTGTGCCAAATATTTCTTCAGTCAGTTATCACAAAAAGCAAAGATGTTTATCAATACATTGCCTTAAAATGTACCCACTCAGGGTAAGCTTCAGTGCCTAAAACTCTCATCTAATAGTCTAAAGGAATATTAAAGCTAACTCCAGGATTACCTTGAAAGATGGACAGTATGCACTGAAGGGAAAATATGATTTGACTTTGGGAATAATTTGATTTGGTCAATGAAACTGGAAGTAAAATTTTATGATAATCACAAATCTCTTTAGTAGAGCTAGGGACACTCTCTTTCTTAATGTCTACTGTTTTCCAGTAGACTAGTGGGCCTTAAGGGAAAAAAAATAGCCACAATTTATAGCTTGGACAGTATATAAACAACAAAAAGTAATGAGCAACAGTGATGGTTTTATGCAAGCAAATGGAATGAGTCACAAACTAGTTGTATTTTGTATTAGATTTGGGTTTGTCTTTGGCTCTTGGGAAAGAAAATGGAATCTGACTGTAAAACTTGCTTTTTCAAGTAGCAGGATATGGAGTACATTACCATAAGCTGTCACTTTCTGGTTCTTTTAGCTCTTGTAGTTATGGGTGAATGTAACATAAGTGACTGATTCTTTTACACTTCATAAAATAGAAAAAACAATTGTCTATACACTTATAAACAGGAATAATGCTGAAAATGGCACATAGACAGTATTTGCCGTAAATACTCTTAGTATTAATGGATTGTTCTAAGGGCAGTTCCTGAACAAGAATTTTTTAACATGTAATCTAAGAATTATCTAAACTGAACAACAGAGAAGAGTAATGGCTTGCTGCTTCAGGGGCCCTATAAGAATATTTTATTATATATTTATTTCAGCTATAGATAATTTTTTTTTACTGAATACAGATTAAAGATGAGAAATATCCTTTTTTTTTTTTCAAAACAATTTGCTGCATTTCAAATATTATATATTGGGTTTTTCTTCCAAAGACAACCAGAGCCTTTGCTTGTAAAAAACCCAAACAACTTGGTAGCTTTTTATACTATATGAATAACTCTAGCACACAATTAATTTTCTTTTTCAAACTCTGCAATTAAACATTGTGATAAATATCTGTGCCGTGTATATCCAATTGACATGTGTATATTCTGTTTTGAGTGATTTATCTTTGTGCATTTAAGTTCCACTTTTGTTAAGCTCATAACCTAGAAAGCTCTTGACAAGAAAATTTAATGATTAGTGTAAGGCATAATGTATTTTTGGAGAACAATTTTATTCTGTACCCAAGCTCTTCCCAGAAATAACCTTTCCTTCAATTTACACCATGTTGCCATTGCTGTGCATGTATTCATTTGTGTTTGAAATAGCAAATACTGGTCAGAAATGAAAAGAAGCAGAAGTGGATAAGGAAAAGGTGACGAGAAGATGATGATAGAATATCATGAAAACAGAATGGATGTTGCTTAATAAATCAGTTCATCTTTAACATTTGATCTATTGCTGCCAAAATTCTGGCTATTCTATAAATGCCTTCCATTGTGTCTTATTACCTAAAAAGCCCAAAGGCTGTTTGGAGAGGGTTGTTATTTTAAATGTTTTGCAACTTAACATATGTAATAACCTACTTGCAGTTCTTTGGTAGACAATGCTGTATGCAGATATTCTTCAGAGAAAGTATGAATATGAACTAAAACCCCACAATGTTCAACCTTGCCAAACTGTGAAGAAGTTTTACTCTCAAATTTAATCAAATTAAAAAACTTTCCTGCTGGCAGCTGACTCTGCACTGCCTTGGAGACAGAGCACTTGAAAGGCATCCTTTAAGACAAAACTGAAATATTTATTTAGGCTTTGTAAAGATGGCAGATTTTGAGCCTGGTTTTTGTTTCTTATGTGGCAGTGCTGAAATCAGGTACTCAAAAGCATTTAAATAAGCAAATTTTGAACACAATATAAGACCCGTAAGTGAAGCAATTCTTCATGTTTTGCATGTCTCTGACAGAATGGGAAGTGATGTTTGAATGCAGAGATACTTACCCAGTTTAGATTAGTTACATTTGCTATCCAGGCAGCCCATTTCTATCTGATTTCAAAACCAAGCAAAGGCCTAATTGCTCAAATGTCTGGCAAGAGCGTGCCATAGCTACCAAAGTTTACGTGGATTCCATCAGAAATTGTAACTTGGGCTCATTGATGAAAAGCAGTGAAAGAGGAAAGGGAAGTGCAATAACCAAGGTATAATAAAACAGTTACAGAAACATAGCTGAAAGAAATATTCAGACAGTGTCACATTTATTTAATGGGAAGAAAAAACCCCCATTAACTAGGAAGTGGGAGGCTTCTTGGGCCCAGCTGAGGCTTTGAAGCTGTGAAATGACACTGTGGACTTAGCTGAATAAAAAAACATAGGGAAGGTCAATAGGATACGAGAGGAAAGGAAATCATCCAAGTTGCCTGGAAATTTCAAATTGCCTGAAAATTTCAAATTGCATATTGGTTTAGAGGAGAACACAGGAGAATGGGGATACAGGGGAAATATAGATGTTATATGAAAACTTTCATTGGTTATGACAAGTCCAAGTAATAGGAAAAAGAAAAAGAAAAAAAAGAGGGTTTGGAGGATTTTGCTTCTGTGGGTGGAGTTTTATTTCTCCCTGGGGTTAACTGAATTGTAAAATAGAAAGCAGGATGTAAATAATTCACTATAATCCCAGCTAACTGGAGTTTTCTACAGGAGGATAGTGCTCAGTGCCTCTGTCTATATGCAGTAATATCAGCACTCCTGATCAGCTATTGCTTGATGGACTTTAGAGACTTTTGGGACTTCTTTCCAAGGCGAGCACAAATAATGTATTGTGTATTATTGGATGCAGAAATAGAATAACCTGGGGAAAAAAATATCCCTAAACCAAATAAATAAATAAAGTTCCCTGAACTATTTACATTGAGAAATCAGATTAAGTGATGAGTATAACTAGCAGTTTCTGGCCCAGAGATATAAGGCAACCTGTTTTAATTGTATCTAGCAATGGGCAGTAATACAGCCACACATTAGTCATATCCTCCCAGTGGGTCATGAGCCGTTTGTACTACCTGTTTTCAGTCACACAGTTTTATTTGGAAGAGCTAGGATTCTCGATTCACTGTATAAACTGTTTAGATTGTGCTAGTGCTGCAGTTCTAACAGCAGAGTAGAAGAGGCTGGTAAATAAATAGTGCTACTGTGATGCTTGTGAATTCAGCCTTCAGGCAGATTTTCAATAAATGATGAGAATATGAGAGGCAACAGCATGGAGTCCTGAAGAACTGCCAGTTTTGCAGAAAAGAAAAGTAGAAAATAAAAAAGCAGTAAAGATAACCTGCTTAGAACAGATATTTTCTTGGCCACCAAAGCATTTTTATAGAAGGACTGTGCTGATGTAAAGATGTTTAAGCAAATATTTACATATCAGTCCTAACTACCACCACGTTTGATGAAATATGATGAAAGCAGTATCAGCTATTCAATGTGTATAGATACAACTTAATGTTGTCTGAACTGATTTCATACAGGATTTTTCATTTTCATATAGTGTTTTACTCTCTTTCAGTGAGGATCAAAGTCAGAAAGAGGGCTGTGCCTTAAAAGTGGCTTTACTGCGGTTGTACCCTGTTTCATAACATTTAGTTATGAGAATTTTCCTGTTGACTTCAGAAAGAGTTGGGCTGGGCTCTTAATGCTTGGTACATGGAACATTTAACTCACATTGTTGTCTTCCTAAATATCTGGAGTTTCTTTTTTTTTTTCTCTGCTAACGTTCAGGCTTTGTAGAATTTGTTCTATAGCACAGCTGATGTGTTACTGGCACACTACCACAAAAGTGAAGCATATTGTTCCTATTTTGGTATGTATCTGTTGCTGTTTTATTAGCAGGAGGGTTAAAATATTATTTCCTTTATGTGTCTTTTTGCCTTTGGCAGGGTGGGGAAAGGATTAATACAATTTGGGTCTGAACAACTGTAGTAAAGAGAGATACTGTGATGCATAGCATAGCACTGTATACAGATGCACATTCACCTGTGTTTACATATAAAGTGGAACTTTATTCTGATCTCATTTACATTAATGGGACCTATGAATAACTTATTTTAAGTAAGTGGATTTACATAAATGCAGGACTAGGAATAGAGGCAAAGGTGTTAGACTAACAAACTGCGTATAGTCTAGGATACTCAGTAAAGGAAAATAATTGGATTATAATTTTTGTACATCAGTTTTTGTGATCCTTCAACAAACTAGGAGTTTGTCCCCATCTGCAAGTGAGTCTTTTCAGTGGGTAGTTAAAAGACTTTATCTCAATCTGGCATCAATTATTCACATCTTTCTCATTTCTCAGTTGTGTTACAACAGTGCCGTCTATCTGGAAATGAAGTCTGCCATACTTGGGCACCATCCAGTACAAAATGTAATCAGAAATGTCTTCAGCCTCACGGATCATCAGTGCCACGCTCAAGCTTCCCTTTCTTTGCTAAAATTCCCACTGAATTTTGAATTATATCACTGCTTTGACCCTGATAGTCAACTTCTTCCATGGTATATCTAAAAAGCCAACTAAAGCCCTCAAATAAAAGCCATCATCAGTTACTTTCTTTGCTTGTCACAGTGCAGCTCTCTAGAGGTAAAACTCATATGCTCAGATGTCAGATGTTTTTCAGGCCAGTCAGACATTGAGCTAAGTGACCACAGAAATTAGACTGACACAAACCTCCCTGCCCTGCACTTAAAACACAACATGCCATTCATATACTTATCTCCTCTAACTTTGATACTTGGTAGCATATATAGTTTAAAATACCTCTATAAAAAGTATTCAGTCAATACATTTTTCTCTCTAGAGTAAGATGAGAGCAGAAATCTAAGCTCAAAGGAAGAGGCAGGTAGTCAAGTTGCCTTTACTCAGTATGATAAAAGCAAATACTGTGGTGTTGAGCCACAATCATATGATATGTGGTGCTGTTGCTGATCCAGACTAGAGCAGAGCTGCAATACATGGTGCAATGATGTAGTTTCACGTAAAGGAAGTGTGGGAGATCAGCAGTAGTTTTAGTAAGAATGCTTACAACAGAATGAAGAACAACATTTACTTTCTTCCTTTAATTTCCTCTTCTTGTGGTTTTTTTTCATTTACCTTGTATTTTTTATCATTGCAGTTGTGTTGAACTCAGAAAAGGATTATTTGATGCAGCTCTTTTCGGACGTTTGCAAATTATTCTGATCAGTAACATTGAATTGTGGCAGCCCTTTGCTAAATTTTAGTGATACTAGATATCTCATTCATACCCTCAGGACAAGAAGCTGGATTTCTAGAATATTTCAAGAGGAGCAGTAATAAATAAGCAGATTTCCTTTTTGTCAAAATAGTTTCCATATTTTCATTAGATTTTGATTTATCTTTGAAAGCAAAAAGAAATATCAGCACTGAGTATCAGCCTGTATAAGTGGGATTTTACAGTGTTGGTGATTCAGGAGGCTGGTTAGTATTTGCAAATATAATTGTCAAGTCTGTTTCAAAGATGAAGTGAGCATAACCTGTAACATTTTAATTGGCCATTTTATTGAGGTGTTGCTGAAGCTGGACACATTCAAGCAACGCTTCAGTTACCAGTAGCTGAAATTTTGATTGAATAAAATTTCCATGTCTTTCAAATAGCTCTCGTTCCCTACCAAAACAGAAAGCTGTACAATACCATTTTCATAAACAGCTTTCTTGGTGATGCACAAAACTTAACAATATCAGATATGGGTTACCAAATGAAGAATAAAAGCATATAACTGCACCCTAAGGAAAAAGAGTGAGAGGTGCTTTTTTTTTTTCTTTTGACAGCTTGTTTTTCATTGCAATAGTACAATAACTGACAGTTAGAAAGATAATTTCAGTAAAAATTTTGACATAGTAGAACTGAGAGTTCTTCAGACACATTCAGTGTATCTCCTAACGTTTACAACATAGTCCAGCTCTTATATTCTTCACTGGAGTTGACTGGAGTTTTGCTTACGTGTAGAACAGAACATGGGACTTCAGTTGATACAGCCTAATGATCTATGAGTTCCTTTTTTTGTTCACCCTTGTTTTGCAGTTTTGTCAGTGGTGTTGAGTCAACTGGTCAAATTCTGTTGTTTGTAATAGGTGGTAGATTTGGAATTACTTGCCCAAATTTTGTGGAATGCTGCAACTTTTCCAGACAGTGGGTCCATGTTACAGATACACAGCACAGTCAATACTTCATGAACATGTTGTACAAAAATAGTACTTTTGAGTGTTGCCAGTTCATATCTTAAATCACAGTCTTATCTCATTTGGTGTGTTTGCCTTAAATTATCAGCTTTGAGATTGAGATTAGAATTTAGTTGTTATCAGAAGCAATAATTCTTCTATCAAGATCTATTGGGAGGAGCACCTCCTAATTCTGGGACCTGTGCAGGAACCCTGCACCTGCCCTAGCTCCATGCTGGGATGAGACCTTATTGCACACTCTTTCTCTGCTCTGCTTCAGTTTTCAGTGGAAGTGAACCCAGCTGCATGGATTAGGCAGGCACTCCCAGGGTTACTGCTGAGTCTCTATCTATAAAATCTGCTCGGTTTATATACAGCCTGGAAGTGTTAGTCTTTCATTAAAGAAAGCTCCTAGCCATAGTAGCTGTGAAGAAAAGCTTGAAAATGTGAACATAAATGCCCTGACATCAGAAGACAATTAAAACTATCAAGAATCTGCAAGGTTTGAGGTTTCATGATCTTTTTTTGAGGGACTGGTAATATTTTCCTTACTACAGTTCTGTTTGGAAATATATTTTTACTTTTGTTGAGGGTGTCTTTCTGTTTGCTATGTTAAACCTTGCAGAGATGATGCTTGTCAAACAGATGAATCCCTTGTGTAATTTCATTGGCTTCCCTGGAGCTTTTCCCAGTGCTATTTCAGGAGAATCTCAAATGGTGCATAAATGCTTTCTCTAGTTGGAGCTCTCTCTGGTTCTACATACATGGAAACGATGACTGTAACTTGGCCTTTAAGCTTTGGCTGTTTGAAGAGCTGTGTTCCCCACTAAGCTTCATGGTGTGCATTAATGGCGTTAAGTCTAATAGTGATGAAGGCTGGTGTCACATTATGTGTCTCACAGCACTCAGATTGAAACAACAGGTCTAGGATCCACTCTTCATCCTCTTCTGAGGCTAGTTAGGATGCTGAGTTCACAACGAGAAACACACACCTTTTTTAAAGCAGAATGCACTTGAATGTCAAAAAATACTTGACTGTTTTAAATAATATATTTTTATAATTAGAAGGGTTAAGTTTATTCTTTTTTTTCATGAAGGGAACAAAGCATTTTTCCCTTTCCTCCTTTCCCCATAGGAATCTTTTACACACTTTCTTTTAAAACTAAACACCTCCCAGTTTCAACATACTGTGCTCTCCTGGACTTCTCACCTCCACCCCTTGACTCTGAACTGGTATATCCATCAGAGAGAGATAAACCATCCCCCCTCCTGTTTTTTACTCCCACTTTAATAGCAGCAGTTTAAAGACCCGTTGACAAGCAGATCAGCTACATAGACGTGAGGGGGCAGTAGCTTCTGGCAGCTATGTATGGCAATGGGCCACTCTGGACAGGGTGTGGAAAACTTGATTTTTGGCTGCCAGCAAAGGAATAGTTAGCCTGGGAAGGAGGAAAGGAAAGAGAGAGATGGACCAAATCTATGCCACAAGAAGAAATGCATGAACCCCTCCTTACTGCTCCCTAGTCATCTTCTGGGTTGGACTTAACAAGTACAAGAGATCTTGTTCCAGGAGAAAGATGAGCGTGTGTAAACAATGAAAGTTGGCGTTTGGGTAAACCATGTTTTCTGAAAGAAATGTGATGGGCCAGCCGGTTTTTAGCATGTTCAACTTAAATTGTTGGCTGATGGTAAAGTATGTCAGTTGAATATTTTATTCACTTGAAAATAACGTTGATTAGATGTGTGAATTCAACAATTTGGGCAAGAAACCCTATGAGAAGTTCAAATGTTTTCATCAAAAGTCAAAGTATTTTGAATTGTTTTCTTTTTTTTTTTAATTAGTGCTTCAGATTTGCACTTCAGAACATTTTGTATCTAAGCATATTTACATGTAGCAGTAAGGAAGAATAGCCTTTCCAAGGTGGCAGCACTCTTTATAGGCTTCCTTGTTTGTTTCGCCAGAGAAAAACTGAATAAACACTTCAGGCTGAGGTGTTTTATTTTTCTTCTCAGCTTCCAAGTCAGTAGCTGGTTTGGTACAGTTAGTTTCACAGATTTACCTAAAAGCATCCCCTATGTCCGTTATTTAGCTTATAGAGAGATGGGGACAAAGCAGATCAAGAATCTCCCAGATTTCGAGAGGTACAATCCATATTCATATACCACATCAAAGCTGAGGTTTTTGGCTTTTTTATCATTCCTTTGCATGGGATCATCTTGATGAATTCATTTGTTTGCTCAGTTCAGTTAAGTATTTGCCCCAGTTCAGTTAAGTATTATTTGAATGGTGATCTACTTAAAACTGATACTCAGATTCCTGGGAGTATGTCCTTTCCTTGAATTTGTGTTTTTACTTTGGTTTTAGTTATTCTGTATCTCATGTTAATTGAAGTTAAAATTTGACCTTTGAAGGTGTTCAGAAAGATTTTGTGATTCAATACAGATTTCATCCTTCTGTGATAAGTTCCAGTTTCTGGTTGTTCAAAGAATGACAAATACAGAGTTTCTGGAAGAGCAGGACTGAAAATTAAGTGCCAATTTTCTGTCATTATGTTACATTATCAGAATGATAGAGTGTCTGCAGAGAAGATTGGCTTTAGAAAACAGTCCACTTCTGTAGTGATGAGAGGAAAAAAAGGCTGATAAAGAGCACGCAACTGCTTTCCAGAACTTCTAATATTAGTTGCAAGTGATTACTGGCAGTGGCTTTATCTCTAATTCACATCTTCCACTATTTAGAGAAAAATGTTACTATCAAAATGAAATTCATCAATGTGAGTATGTGGGCATCTTACAAGAAGTTGTCAAAATTTCAATACTTCAGTTTTTTTCTTTGCAATAATCTCATTGATGAAAGTTGTTGATAGCAGTCAGTCAAAAAACCACAGTATCTTACTAAATCAAATCAAATAAAATAACTTGAATTCAGTTAAAGGAAGGACTATTTCTTTTTTTCTCTTACACTGATGCAAAATATAAGCAATTCATTGCTGTAAATAGAGCAAATCAGTGCAAATGAGAACATAATCAGTCTTGAAAAATTTGAATTATTTGTATGGATGCCAAATAAAATCAAGACAATTTATGTGCTGCATAATAGCTTAGGAAAAAAAATTATGATGCTGAAATTATCTTTGTCAAGTTTTTCTAAATTCATTCTTTTCTTTGTAATAATGACATCATCTTGTTATTAACAGCTAGTAGAATAGCAATTTTTTTCCACAGTAATAGAATTGAAACATAATCTTTAACCATTATCACCCTACCCATATTCCCCATGCCTTATGTCTTTTTGTTTCTGGTAATGTAAAGTAAAAAAGTTGTACAATGGTTGGACTTGATGATCTTAAGGGTCTTTTCCAACCTAAATGATTCAATGATTCTATGATAATAAATATTTAATAACCAACCACCTATAAAAATGGAAGAGTAATATGGATTCATGTACTTTTAAATTAATGCCTTTCATAATTCTTTTTTAATATTGGCATTTAGAAGGGAAAAAGTTCACCAGAGATGTGCAACAGGTTAAACATTTCATATAAGTTATTAGGGAAACACATTGGAGAACAATAAAAACATGGAACTTGCTATGACTTCTTGTATGGCAGCAATGACTGTGGTTTACCCGTTAGTTTCAGAAGACTGAGAAAATAAGAACATCATGAAGATACCAGTTCACAGAGAGGTCCTTCTCTGAGTACCTGCCCAGTACCAAATCAGTTCAAGCTGCACTACATTTCCAAGTGCATCTGGTTTTCTGATAGCTGTATCTCCTATGTTTAAAGCATACTGCCCACGTGAATTGGTTTGTCTAACAGGTCTGATTTTGGCTCAGGTTATGGCTTGTTAATTGTTGTTTTGGTTGTTGATTCTTTGAGGACTTCTTATGCAATGTTTGCAGGGTTCTTTTCACAGGAGATGGGCTGATCCTTTTTAGGGTTCCCAGTTATTCTGGTGATACAAATAAGAAATAAATCTTAATCACAACAGTGTCCATTCTGGCTCATTGTTGAACACTTCTTAGATATAACACCAAAGTCATAACATTTCAAACCATCTCCTGAAAAATACTGCTTTCTGCCAAATCTCATTGGTAGTTATATGTAAAACAACTGTTAAGAGCTTGCACTGAGTGAGAATGAGTTGATGCAATGTGTAGCTTAATCCAGGTATCATATCTGCATTCTTTGATATATTTACCCACATTTTAGTGGTGATACATACATGTGGATTGTAAAGCCACATATATTTCTGGGGAATAAATAATAATAAAAAAAAATTATTGGATTTGTAGTTTTGTAGTTGGCTCACAGTTTCTACTCAAATGTTTGCTGAGACATAATTGTGACCTAAAAAGCATTACAAGTGACCTCTGAACAAAGTGATCTCCAAACAAGGGGAGAAATGCTGGATTAACTAGCCTAAAAGCAGAGAAATATTTTTCATTTCAGATCTCTGCTCTCCTCAGGCACCGTCTGTGTGAACCTCTTCAGAGAAGTATTGAGATTCAGCAGATCTCTGTCATTAATTTCACACAGGGCAGGCAGTCTCCTGCAGAGGCACTCAGTGTTCTCTTTTCTCCTTTTATAATCAGTTAGGATGCTGTTAAACAACAGGAAGTTCAAGTAGTATGGTTAATGCTGATAATGAAATAAACTGCCTATCAACCCTGCAAGCAATGTGTAAATAATTTTTAAGTGCTTCAGGAAAAAAAACCAAACCCACAAAAACCCCAGACCACCCAAAATAAATATGTTTAGTACCTATAAAAACAACTGCATTGAAAGGCCAGTGATGGGTTTTAGCTAGGGCTGAGTGGCAGCTTGAAATGTGCAGTATTTCTCAAGATGGCAGGGATCATATTAGATTAAGTTGGATTTCATTGCAGAACATGATTTCAGGGGCCTGTGGAAGCCCCTCACTAATATTCTGCCACTGAACTGAATAACAAGGTTGCTTTGATTCCCTTTTATGCAATGGAAGAATTAATTCCACTTCTGGTTACTGTCAGATCATTCCTGTCAAGAAGTACAGTCCCACACATAAAGTCCCTGGAAAGAAATATTTGGGGGAAGCATTTGGAATGAAGGAGATTGCACCAAGACTGAACTATTTGAAAAAAAAAAAGATGATGAAGAAAGCTTCATGTCCCATTGCAAGATACTCATTTACCCTGTGCTATTTCAACAGCTGGTTCTTTATAAAAAGTGTGAAAAACAATTCTTGGCATAGGTAGTGAAGAGTACGCACTCTCTGTTCCTGGTGACTGGTTAAATCCACTTGGGATGGGGATGGTCATGTTTGCCCTGGGAGGTTATCCTGGGAAGGAGTGAACATTTTCTTTCTGCTGTTGTAGGCAGCCCCTCTGATGACTCACTGACAGCTGTGGCATGTCAGAGACAGCTTTGGCTCTGTTCAATGCAATTCTTAGCCAAGGACCCAACCGGGGCATCAGTCCCTCCAGCAAGCTCCCCACCCAACAGTGCCAGAGCTCCTTCTTGAGCAGATGTTTTGGGGTATTCCTTTTACAGAGATTAGGCTACATTGCTGCACAGACTAGGGTATGATGGTGGTCCTTTTCATATTATTCCACCACCAGTCCTACTCTGTGATTCTGCTAAGTCCACACTAAGGACTCATTCCTTACATTTGAGTGCTTTGATAACTGCTTTGAAGGGCTCTTGTCCCTGACTGTGTCTCTGGAAAGAGACATTGCAGTTCCAAGCTGAATTAGCTTTTGCACGTAATCTCTGCTGAGTTAAGGACAGAAACATAGGACCAAGCTTGGGCGCCTGTGATCGCAGCACAGCGAGGGGGGTTCTGGCCTTTCTGAGAAAAGGGGTCACATACAGAATAAAACATTGATAATTACAAATAGTGGCCACATATGAAACTCTGTTCTCTCTAAGCTAGGCCATCTCTAAGACGATCAAGTAACTGCTAATCTTGTCAGTGAACTTTGCCCTTAATTTTATCTGTATTTTCTTTCCTTGTATTTGAATCATTGCTATCCTCCCCCATAAGTACCTGCTTTTTCAGTGAGATCAGAATTCCTCATCTTACAGTTCCACATATGAAGAAGTTATCAACTAAGGCAGATGAGAAAGGGCTAGGAAAAAGTGGCCCCACTGGGGCAAATGTTCCTTCATCTGACCACCCCCATGTCTCCCAACATAGTGTTGTTTCTTATTATAAGGAAGTCAGGACCAGAGAGTTCAGTCTAAGCAGATTCTGGTGAGTCATTTTTCTCTCTGAGGAGCCTGCCTTGCCCAGTTTTCATTTCTGACTCACTGCAGCTGTAAATGGTGGGGCATATAATTTTCAAAGGGCACATACTAACACCCTCTTCAGAACAAGTTCATCTGCTTTTACCACTAGTTTCTCTATAAAGTACATTTTGTTCTCTTCTAAATCCTGATTCCTGGCATTGGCAAGTTCTTCAGGACTGGACTGCAGTCACAGAAATATTAAAAGTGTACATGTATTCCTTAAATAACAGTTATTTATGTAATTCATTTATGTATATAAAAATAGATTTTACTGACTCAGTTAAAACTATAAAACTTGGATATAGAGGAAAATTACATTTTTTTCCTGTGCTTGAAACAGAGGTGTCCACTGTTAATGTCATTGTATCATCTGGATTTAATGAAAACTTGTATTTGATGGAGTAATCTTTTTTCAAACTTTGCCCATCCTATTTCCAGTTATATCAGCATGTGAAATTGGGATAAACTTTTGCTGTCTTGATGTCAGCAGAACCTGTATTAATATCTAAGGGGCTTTCTGTGTGACAAGTTGACACTTGTTTGTCCCTGGATACTATATGCCTCAGCTATAGGAGAAAATCTAGTAGATAAAGGCACTGATTTATATACATAATCTCAGGTCACAGAGTGGTGTACCTCCTGTGTTTTGCTATGGCTATTTGACTAGCAAAGGAAAAAACCCAGAGAGTCTTGTCTTTCTGTGCTTCCATTGTAGGAACTCATAACTTCTCAGAAATTTTTCCTTTGGGCTGGAGCTCCCTACCCTTGTTCTGAACTTGTGGGTGATTTCCGAAGAGCAAATCCAACAAAAATGCTAAAACAACAGCTAATGTTTTAATCCTAAAAGAAAATGTTACCAGCCTTGAAAGAAAAGGAATGGTGTGTTTGTTACCTTGCACACAGAAAGCCTGCACTCAAGATATTTTAAGCTGTGACATTCGGCAGGCAAAATTTGACCTGCAAATTGGGCATTAAGACCCAAACTTTGCTGCTTGGACCGAACTCCGGTTAGTAAAAGACCTGCAAAATCATGTCAGTAGTAGCTATGATAAGAATTCTGTACCTGCTTTTAGATGACACTTTTCACTGATAGATCATCTTTTTGCTGTTTTATGGGTAACAGCCTCAACTGTGCAGAATTTCAGTCTATTTGCTGGACTAGTTGCAAAGCTCAGGTTTTCTGAATTCCAGTTCAGTGCTCTGTACTTCACTCTGATAGAGCTATGACATTCAAGCTGAGTGCTTTTGTGTTCAGGTAGCATTGGAAATGTCTGAATTGGTCATGAAGATGTAGACATTTACACTTTATCAGCTGGTAAAGTATTGCCTTTCTTCCTGAGCAAGGTTAGCATATATCTGTAGTCACAGCTGCGGCAGGAGACGATAACTATGAAGCGTGAAGCCCTATATGCCACAGAGCTTGAGCACATAGGCAAATCAGGCAAAGCACTTTTCTGCAGGGCACAGAAGAAGAAAACAGCGTGCTTGCTTAGATGTGGCACGGCCAGCAGCCTTAAACCTTACAGAGAATCTGCCAAAGCTAGCTGATAAAGTTTGCAGCAAAGAATTGCTAAGTGGCATCCTTTGTTTGCCCTCAGCAGAATTGCACATGCTGCAGCAAAACTAAATTCAGACTCTGCCTAATACCACAAAGTCTGCAATAAGGAAGCAGCTCTTTTCATTTTAAGCACAGATTCCATCACAAGAGGTGAGTAAAAGATAGAATATTAATGAAGAAAAAGACAGTATGACCATTGAGACTGAGTTTCTGCATGCCACAGCTAAAGATCCTCTTTAAATAATTTCTGCACTGACTACAACATTTCCCTTTGATAATATATATACAACTTTTTAGAAATATATCCACTTTTGATCTGGGATTTCTAGGATGTATGCCTATGTAAGTTATTCCAAAATACTATTTGAAGCTTCAGTATATATCTCTTTAAATTATTGCTGCAATATATACATTGAAGCTAACAACAAATGAATGTTTTCCACAGAAATAATCAGTAGGAATCACAGAGAAAACTCAAGACAATATGCCATGAAAGATCTTGATTCAGACTAGCAGGACTTAATGTAGTGTTTAGTGTAACCAGCTTATTCTGTCAATCACATCACATAACAGAGGCCAGCCTAGTTTTGCTGGAATTCTTGTTTTGTAACTATGAATATATAGCTTAGCTCAAAAGTATGAAATCTATTATCTGCAATAGTCATTATTATTCACTATGTGTATATATCACCTCCTATTTGTGATTCTCAAGGAATTACACAACAGTAGGTACTTTTATTAGAGCTGGTTGGCAAGACATCAAGGATGATACTGACTTTGAAGGGCTTTGAAAGGTAAGTTTTTCCCATGTTAATTTTTTGGGGGAAAAAAGTGCAAACAAACAAAAAAAGCATTTGTCTAAGTTTTGGCATATTTAGAATAATGAATTCTGTTGTGAGTTATTTTTGTTGTTGTTTGAAATGATGTATCTATTTCAATTGCTTTCTTAGCTTTTATAAAAAAAAAAACAACCCACAACTAAAATGAATCAAAAGATTCTGATGGAGCAGAAATGGATTTTGTTTTGGTTTTATTCCCTTTTAAAAAGTTGTCCTCGTGTAGAATTTTGAAAATGTTGAAGGGCTTCTTCCCAACTTGAAATATCACTATCTTTTGCCAGGCAAAGTTCTGTTTTCCATCCAGGTATAGTCTCTATTACACACTTGCAATTGCTGTCTTTCTCCAGTAGCTACCAAATGGGGAAACTTGCGAAAGGATCTGCCCAGTGTGACAATGGCTGCTGGTAAAGCAGGACACCCCTTGACTCCAAAGCCACTTCTCTAAGTACCAGATTTGAGGATGGAGGTCAGGTCAGGTTACCCCAGATTCTCTTTTAGTGCACACACTCCCTATTTCTCAAAAGGTGAAATCACAGATCTGGAGGGGTGGCTGCCCACCCACCAGCCTACCAGCATCTGTCACAAATGAGCAACAGCAAATGTCTCTTTCTCAAAAGTCAACCAGCAGGTATTGACACTTACAAATTACTAGGCAGAGCCACATACTGTTTTTCTAATAAATACAAAGCAGGCATCAAAACCACTGGCTCTGAGGTTGTTGGGCTTTTTCGGAGGTAAGTAAAATGTATATTGTACTGTATAAACAATATATACACTATCTTACAAATAGTATGTTATATTCCATATTATGTATAGAATGTATATGTAGTGTGTATGTTTATGCTACACAAAAGAATTTCATGCTGGTAAACAGTCAAAGAAAGCGTCAGCACCTCTGAATGGTGTGCAGCAGACTGGGGCTCAGTCCTCCTTTCTGCCATGGATGTTCCATGTCCCTCTGGGTACACTATATAAAATGCAACCCTATCCCTGTGTATCTCAGTGACAAAACATTACTGCCATTTACCAGTGTAATATGTGCCTGAATGGCACAATGTGAAATGGGTGTTCTGAGTCTTCTTTTTCCCTGCCAATTTTCTTGCCTTGTCTGTTTAGCCCTCAAGTTCTTTGCTTTCTGAAACAGAGGTGATATTTTATTATGTACATGTTTGTACTGCACAACAGAGACATGCATCTGAGTTGGAGCTGCAGAAATAAATAGAGTAATATAAATAAAATTCAGCATCAGATGATGTATCAAAGGCAGATAAATAAAGTGAGCAAAGGACAAACATGTATGCTTGGAAATAGTGCCTTGAACAACTCTTGCTTTAGAAATAGGGTGGCTTTTTAATGATACAGCAGCATGTTCTTTATTACCTTTTGGAGCCAGCAATGAGTTTTTCCTTCTGTTTGTGTTTTGCTCAGAGATTAATGTGGGATTCCACCCTTGCGTGAATATTTTTACTTTGTTGAGTTAAACTTTTGTTTGCCTGATCAGTTCAGCTGACCAAACTAAATTAGCTGCTCTGAGAATACACTCAAAGCAAAGCATTTTAGTATGGTTTCTCTCATAAAAGTTTAATGCATTGTATAATTAGAAAAGGTTGAGCGCTTCCATTATTTCTGCAAAATTTTCTCACCCATTTATTCTCATAAACCTAATATTTTGCTGGCAGGAGGAATCTAGGCTCAATTAAAGGTATATGCAAAGACATGCATCATTGTACCCCAGAAACAACATCCCACAGGAAGGGAAACAAAGCAGGAGTTTTGGGGAGGCTCAGCTGACATTTGCTGTCCTCTCAGAGCTTTAGGGAAGATGGAGCACTCCGTGGGAATGTTAAAGTCTGGGAATCCCAGATATGTGGTTAATGGAGTTGAGCAGATCAGTAAGATGTCCCTGAGGAACTGGTGCCTCTCTGTTTCTGTTGCAGATCCCTTCCCGCTAATAGCACAGGCTGGGCAGAAGCCACGATGTTGCCACAGTCATGTAGCAGCAGCAGTAGAAAGAAATTTGCAAGAGTTAATACTGCTTGAGGCATCATTAATTCCTAATGGGGCTTGAGGAGAACAATATTGTGGAGATCCTCTCCTGCTTGAAATCCCATGCAGTCTAATCCCTCTGTGTACTTGTAATAGTAGTGATGTAAAACTATGCATGGGTCTGTTATTACATCATCTACTTTGCTCTCTGTTTATCTCTTTTTATTGGAAAGTTGGCTAAAATTAGGCTTTCACAGGAATGTGCAGAAAGATTTATCCTTAGGATTATGACTTCAGCACTCTGAATACTATGTATATTTCTGCTGTACTTTGTGGTTATAGCAGCTTCCAATAAATCTTGGAGGGCACTATATAATTTCTTATTGAAATAATTTTAATACTGTTTCCAGACAGTATTGCTCACTTCAGAACAAAACTAATGTGGAGCAAATTAGTCCATAAATGTGTCTTACGAGACTCACCCCCCGCTTTTTTATTGTCAAATTTCAATGCAAGATTTCACTGGAATGAGTACATTTCCATATTTTAGTACACTAAGCTACAAGGTGTCTTTAATATAGACACCTGATCATCTCAGGGAGATGATTTCGTAGTGTCTGTTGGGTGGCCTCATAATATGTGTGTGTGAATTCCTGACTCTTCTGAATCCAGTAGAACAGCAGCATTTTACCTCTTCTTAAAACACTTCAGACTGCTTGGCAAAATGACAGTTCAGTGATTCCTGAGCTGGTAAGTTGGCTGCTGCATCAGTTCCTAGCCAGGCCAGCACTGCAGCATGTTGTAGGTAATGGAAGGCAGCTCTTACAACAGGTGTGTATCATCCTTCCTCTTCTGTGCTTGTATATATTCGGGGGGCTGTGTTTGTATGTGTGTGTGCATGCACTTGCACATGTAGCTTTTCCTCCTTAGGTTTAGTTAGTTCATCACTGAAGTATGAATGTGTGGAAGTTAAAAGACTTTGTACCTTTAATAAAAATTTTGAATAAGCAGACACTAAAGGTATGTTCAAATTCTTTCAGTGCTCCTTACTGCTTTCTAAGATGCCTGTCCTGCTCTCTACCCTATCCTACTCTCTGCACACATAGAGGGGTACAAAGGATCCACAATTTAAGTTATCTGTCTTTGAAGATCTTTCCCATTTTTCCAGAAACAATAACTATATTGCAGTATTGCTGCAACAATATAATTCTGTTCCTTAGGCATGCACCCAGATTTTCTGAAGGGCCAAGGAAAGAGGGAGCAAGGCTCAGGAGCCAACTGTCTTCCTAAGAAAAAAGTTAGCATCATTTTCCTAGAAGAAGTGGAACATAAACCCACAGCCAGACGTCCTAACTGCTAGCTGTTTCTGTGAATCAGGACTGCAAAATTACTCTAATGCTTCTAATTTGTACCAGAGTGTCTAGCACGTAGGCTATAATAATCTTTGCCACGGTGACACTGAAATTCATCAGGGATGTCAGGAATGGATTTGGCTCCACTGTTTGTTGGCCTTTTGTACTTTGTCAAAAAGGTTTTCCATTGTCTGTTTCCCAAAACAGTTGTGTCTTTCCATAGAGCGCTGTACTGAGTCCAAAGTAGAGGGAACAGATTCCTCATCATCCATTCCATTTAAAGAATTTTTAGAGGGAAGGAAATCCTGCCATGGTGCCTGAGTCACCAAGCTAACATCAGGGACCAGTATCTTGTTCCCATTGAGTGCTGAATTGATTCTTCCTGATATAATTAAAATTATATCACTTTTCCTGCTCTTGGGAATGTGGAAAATTATTCTGGGTTCTTAGTTGCATCGTAATGTCTATCTTTTAAACTGAAATTTAAGACAGAACTCACAGATACAAATACTCATGCACTTTCTGAACAATTTATCTGAAGCAAGTTTTGTGCCACAGAGTTTTTGTTTAAATTTTAAAAAAATGGAAAGCAAAATGAAGTAAAAAAAATTTAAAATCCCAAAGCCCTACTTGTCATGATTGTAAAGAAAACCTTAAAAATATGTCCCAAGCTTGGTTATATGATGTTATTCAAGAACAGCTATTCCTGAGTAACTCCGTATGTGTGTATTCTTATTCCATAATTAGTATGGCTCTCATTTTTAGCTCAGCTCCTTTTCAAAGTGCATTACATTGAACAAGAGCATAGCAGTTTGGGAAAGGAAGTGAAATTTAAAACCAGCCTCCTGAAGAGTGCCTCACTGTTTTAGTAGTGTAGTCTGGTTATAGGATGCTTTGAAGAAAGAAAATGGGAAGATCATACCAAACCAACTGTCAGCCCAAAGTGTTGACATTATTATTGTGGTTGCAGTATGGAGCTAGTAATAAGCTACTTTTTTTTTTTTAATACAAAGTTACAAATACGCAGTATGGACTGTAAAGTTCAGGCAGGAAATTCTTCAACCTGAAACACGTGCAGTGAGTCATCAGCACAGACAAGGGAATAATTCTACCCCTTATTGACAGAAGGAGCTGTATGGTGGGTTGAGCCTGGCTGGATGCCAGGTGCCCACCAAAGCCACTCTATCACTCCCCTCCTCAACTGGACAGGGGAGAGAAAATATAACGAAAGGCTTGTGGGTCAAGATAAGGACAGGGAGAGATCACTCACCAATTACCATCACGGGCAAAACAGACTTGACTTGGGGAAATTAGTTTCATTTATTGCCGATCAAATCAGTGTAAGGTAATGAGAAATAAAACCTAAATCTTAAAACACCTCCCCCCCCCCCCCCTTCCTCCTGGTCTTAACTTTACTCCTGATTTTCTCTACCTCCTCCTGCTGAGTGGCACAGGGGGACGGAGGATGGGGGTTGTGGTCAGTTCATCACACGTTGTCTCTGCTGCTCCTTCCTCCTCACACTTTTCCCCTACTCCAACGTGAGTCCTTCCCACGGGCTGCAGTTCTTCACGAACTGCTCCAGTATGGGTCCCTTCCCACGGGCTGCAGTCCTTCAGGCACAGACTCCTCCAGCATGGGTTCCCTGCGGGGTCACAAGTCCTGCCAGAAAACCTGCTCCAACATGGGCTCCTCTCTGCATGGGTCCATAGGTCCTGCCATGAGCCTGCTCCAGCGCGGGCTTCTTGTGGGATCACAGCCTCCTTCAGGCATCCACCTGCTCCAGCGTGGAGTCCTCCACAGGCTGCAGGTGGATATCTGCTCCACCGTGGACCCCCATGGGCTGCAGGGGGACAGCCTGCCTCACCATGGTCTTCCCCACGGGCTGCAGGGGAATCTCCGCTCTGGCGCCTGGAGCATCTCCTCCCCCTCCTTCTTCACTGCCCTTGGTGTCACTGACATGTGAGTGGTTTCTCTCACATGTTCTTACTCCTGTCTCCTGCTGCAATTACTGTTGCACAGCTTCATCCCCCCCACACCTCTTCCCCTTAAATCTCTTATCCCAGAGGCACTACCACCATCACTGATGGGCTCGCCTTGGCTAGCAGCAGGTCTGACTTGGAGCTGGCTGCCATTGGCTCTATCAGATGTGGGGGAAGCTTCTAGCAGCTTCTCACAGAAGCCACCCATATAGCTCCCCCCACTACCAAAACCTTGCCATGCAAACCCAATACAAGCTGTTAATTAGCCAGTCAAGCACAGGACCTGATACCTCATCTAGCAAAGACGTATTTTTCAACTCCAAGGGAGTGAAACAGTGCTTGTTGTAATGAAGTGGAAATGGTCAGCTGACATAGTGGATAAGGAGGAAAAAAACCCCCATTTTATGACCCCGGTAGGATTTTAAATGGGAGGTGGCTTATAGAGGGTATCATTCTCCAGCATGATAAGACACTCTTTAATGATTGTTACCTGAGACATGTGTGTCACTGAAAGACGGAACCTTTTCTCAGGAAAATTTGCAACTATTCAACTGTACCATGAAAGAGAGGTGTAGGTAAAAAGATGCTTTTATGTGCATCTAACTTGTTTTGTGGTAAGAGTGATTTTGAAGTAGCTGGGTAACAAGAAGACATTCCACACCCAGACCTGTGGTGCCTCTAAAGCCATCACACCTATAAACTGGGGCATCAGGGACACTGGAGAAGTACCTGTGTGTTTTGCAGTGTATTCAAAGGACAGCAGTTGCCCCGTCCAGGTGGAGAGCATGTATTACTGGGGTCTAGAGAGGAAGAAGGGTTTTCTAGTGATGGGTTAGGGCTGATGGCAGAGTTCACTGACAAATCAGAAAAGTACTGGAGAGCACTCTTGGACTCTGGCTGGCCCAAGAGGAGTTCACTACAGTCAGCAACTGCTCTTGGCTGGCACAAACTGCAATTTCAGCACCTCTGGTTTACGGGAGCAGTAAAAAATATAAGTATCACAGGGCACAAAATACAGACTCCATGCTCTACTATGCAGGCCACACAAGAGTGGTTACAGGGAAACACTTAACCCCCAAGACACATAATAGAGGTATATATAGCACAGGGAGACTTTCAGAGTCTGCCTCAGTGACTTTATGAAGTCTTTGGAGACTCTGTGGTGGTTTTCATGGGTTGACTGAAATTGGAAGCAATTGTCTGCTGAAGTGTTGAAAAGAAACAAAAGGATCCTTTGTGAAAATAACACAGCCAAAAACCTCTGAAAAACACTGCCTCTTGTTTAGTGAGACTCTGTATTTCCTCTTTATGCATGAAACACAAATAGAGTTAACATTGCTTAGAAGTGAGGAGCTCCACACAGGAGTAGGCTTTATTTTTGTACCAGTTTGTTCTTCTTTAGCATATTTGAATTGTTTACTTTTTGCTATTTTCTTTCTGTTGCCTGGAAACATTTAGTAAGTTGTCAGCACTATAACATCAGCTGATTTAAGATTCAACTAGAATGAGCCTTAACACAGAAGCTTATAGTCTGTTTTTTAAAAACACTGCAAGAATATTGAATTAAAGGGGGTTTTGCTTTGTCAGGTTTTGAGCAACTAGGAATTAATTTTACTAGGACAACAGCATGAATGTACTATTACAGTAAGATCAACTTCTTGTCCTTGACTCTGTATGCACTGCTGAGGCAAAATTTCTCACCAAAACCTTTAGCCCTTTCTCTGAGAACCAGACTGATGACATTGCCTGTGTTACATGTCATTAATTCAATACAGATTTTTTTAAAATTGCCCTTTCAACTTTCAACTTTCTTTTCTGATTTTAATCTCAGAAAGCTGAGGCATCTGCTATGTGATAGGTCTATCAGGACTTTGACTCTGCAACATTTTGAACACGTCCCTGAGGCACGCTGTTAACTCCCGTTAGAGTTCATGGAAGTTGATGGTGAAGAGTGTTTGACCAGCATTGGTATTTCTGCAATACTGACCATAGGACTCAAGTCATTCAGGGTGAAGTCACACTGTGTCGGACATATCTGCAAAGAGTTCATGTCTGGTATCTTAGAGTAAATATCCCATCAGCACTTTTAAATGTCTGGTTCTATATGTGAGAATCTCCAACAGGAATTCCTAAGCCTAAAGTAGGATAATTGAAATGACTTGATTATATGAAATTGTTTCCAGGAGAATTCATGTTAATGATTGGTCTCAGTTAATACCTCGCTCTAAATGTTTATTTTGCTTATGCGACTGTTTGAAACATGTCGATATCTCTCCTCTAAATATACACCACTGCTCATAGGTGACAGAATATTAATAGGTTCACAATATTATAGAATCCACACTATTTAAAGTAGTTTAGTTTTAGAGTATTTAGAGTCCCAACTATATTGTGACTCATAAACCTTCACTACTTCTTCTGTAGTGATATTTCCCTAACTGAATGAGCTACCAGGATGATCTTCCTAAAAGTTCAAACTGAACAAGAAAGCTAGCCAACAGTTGTTCTGATACGTGTTAATTGGTTGAGATGAAAAGCAGTGCTGAGAACTTTCTGACATCTCATTTTAAACTCAGTTGCATGTGTGTTTTATGTCTCAGTTCTTCTGAGAGCCCTCTCCTCTCAGTTCTGGGGATGATCATATGCGTAGCCTGTGCCCCATTTTGAATTTACAGGAAAATCTTGGAATAAACAGAAAGGCGACATGCAGTAATGGAGAACAAAGGAGCAACAGCAGAGAAAAGAGTGATGGCAAATATTGGGAAAGAGCCTGCACCCTTCACAATGATACTATTCATATATATAAATCATGTGCTTATGTGTTTTTCTGGATCTGGGCCTAACTGCACAACTGGATTTCTTTCAAGTCGCAAGTAAGCTCAAGAAAAAGTAGAACACAAACTCAGAGACACAGATTCCTCTGGTGGAGGGTGTAGTTCAGGCCCACAAATCAGAAAGCCAAGGACTGTAAAGGAAAGCTGCAAAAGACCTAGAAAAGAGAAGAGAGTAGTATGTGACTTTGCACAGTGGTGATAAAGTATTAGTATTTAAAATTGAAGATTCTTATTTGGTGAGCTTGAAGGTTCATTTTCCACCTTCTATTAACCTTTGGGTGTATTTTAAGAGAATGGGACTGGATGTGGACTAAAGCCCTTCTGAGGTAAAGAACAAGGCTGTATTTTGGTCTCTGAGGAGGCTGACTTCTGTTTCAGTGCAGAATAAGGTTTTGAAAACTTTGGTAAGAGTGCATTATGAAACCCTGAATTAGTAATGGATGGTGACTGTGAAAGATATTGAGGGTATGGGGTGTAGTAACAGATTGGTGAATATCCTGAGTGCTGTGCAGCGTAGAACTAAAGTGCATGTGGGTCACAGCAGATTCCCTTCAGATCTGAATGGTGTTAATATGCAGAAGGCAGAATACAGTTTGTTCATCTGCTGGATCAGAGATCCTGCTACCTTGCTTAATCTGTTCTTTTGTCAGGCAGCCAGTTGGCAGCCTAAGCTCTGTGCCATATATTTTCTTATTTTTAATGCTTGTGTGTTGCATAATAAAAATATGAGAGGTGTGGAGATAAAATTGAAGCTTGGTCAGTTTCATTTTGAAGCAGATCATTCATTTGAATGGAAAATTAATGGCTATTCTAAACCATATTTTCCTCTACACAAATACATATGGATATAGAAAAAGCATTTATTAATTGATGATACATTAATGTCTTCTAAAGATGTAGTGAAACAGGAAGATAATTGGATTAATGTGTAAAATACAGTATTTGAGCCCAACAGATCTAACAAATGTGACACTGTGCTTTATCTAATGAGTGTAAACGAAATCTCACATGAGATTAGAGAATGCAGTGCTTTGTACTGCAGAATCTTCCATTTCCATTCCAACCACATAACCATAATCATAAGTCATTCATGAGAAAAATCAATGATCTTAGTTTTCTGACAACTTTTGTTCACTGTTCCTAGGAACTGTTTTCTATCTTTTCTCAAGAGGGTATTTAGAATTTAAGCTCCCTCTCTCTGCTTGTTTATTATGTACAGTGCCATTCATTTGCCAAGTGACCACGGTGCCAAGTTCCAGCTTGGCATTTGTGGAACATTTTCCTTTCAGTCCCTTGAGAATACATGCTCTGGCCTCTCTGAAGCCAGCAAATTCTCTGCACTCTAATGAAGTGGTGTGGTCTAGGCTGAAGTGGGCAGAAAAGTTACTAGCATCTGTCTCAGTGTTTGTGGTTACAACATGGTGCAAATGATAGAGTTATCGACGACAGCTTTTGAAAGAAAAAACATGAAGGAAGACTTATTTTTTTCTGATTCTGTATTTGAATAAAATCTCTCTAATTGCATGGGTAGAACATTAAAGTTTTCTAGTACATATTATATCCTATAGCAGACTCTTAAAGAGAAAAGAAAAAATGTGCAGCAGTAGGCCAGACTTGTGAAAGATTGTGTAATTCTGATCCAGTAAAACTGGCCTTTTACAATCCATTATATGCTAAGTCAACATAAAGGCAACAGACCTCATTTACAAACTGGGAACTCCCAGTGTAGTTGCTTTCCAAACAGGATACCTGATCAAAAGCATTTGCTATCAATTCTGCTAATTGACAGTGCCTTAAAACCTTTTATTCTGTTACCTGGAGGCAAGCTGAGGACAACCACCATCATTGAGAAAATATTGATTTTTCTGGGACATCCTGTGTTTGTTCTGCAAATTGCAAATAGACACAGAATACAATTTATACCATTGTGAGAAGAAAGTGTTGTGATTAAGTCTGGAATCTGTGTTCTCCTAACCTTTCATTGCTCCATTTTTACAGGTTTAAAAAAAAAAAAATCATATAAAATTCTCCTTTAAAACACAGCAATAGGTCAAGTTGTACTTTGTTAAATCTGGCCAGCATCCTGCCATTACAGAATAAGATGAATAAGCATAGAGGGCTTAACCAGGCAGAGGCTTTAAATCTGTTAATTCATCATGATGTGCCTAGTTTCTGTACATCCTCCTTTGGAACAGAATAGTTGGTCTGTTAGGTCTCTGAGGACTAGCTTTTTACTTGTGTGCTGGCAAGTGAACCCCATGCCTTCTTGTAAGTTAGTAATGGTGAGAGACAGAGGAAGAAGAGCCAGACAAATCTCCATTAGCATTAGTCAACATTGTAGCTGCTCAGTAAGAAGCAAAAACTGACTGGTCAGAGCCTGAATAGGCAGAAGGACAAGGAGCTGTTGCTGAGCGGGTGATGGGTGACGTAGTTCTTTGGAGAAGAGGGGCTAGGGGCAGGAAGCTGATTTTGCTGGAGGTATTTTTCAGTAGTAAGCGTGGGACTGTCATCTTAATTCCATGTCTATTGGACTGGCCCAGTCTGCCTCCAGCTCACTCCCGCCTGCCTCTTCTCGCCGTCTCCCAGCTTGTCTGGATTCACAGCATCACAGCCCTTTTCCACTTGAATGCTGGCAGACGTCTGGGGCAGTCTTTATCTGGTATGGTACAAAGGCAAGCTCACATCGCCAGTACAGCTGAGCTGCTCATTACTCTGTGCATTTGCATGGTCTTCAGCAGTTACCTCACTGAAGAGCCCATGTTTAGTATCTCTTGAAGAACTACGAGGTAGTGCTAAAGCAAATAAAAAAGAGGGGTACTTTGGTCACAGTATCAAGCCAACAGGATGGAACTGGGTTCTCGTGAAAGGGTCTGACTCCACCATCCCAGCCAGAGGCGTTAGTGATGCTCCCAGTGCCCTTCTCTGGTCAGGAAACAGGCTTGACTTTCAGATGCAGTGCCATCACCCGAACAGTCTGGGCACTGCATCTTGCAACGCTATCCATAGTCACCTGGACATTGCCAATTTACATGATAATGGAATAACGTTTGCCTCCTTATAGTATCGCGTGTTACCCTGAGAAGTGTCTTTAGCTACTGGCAGCTGACAGCTACCTACCGGTTGTGATGATCTTCCATGCTGCAGTGAGCTCCATCTTTGGTGATATTTTAGCTCCTGCATAAATTTTACAAGCAAGATCCCCAATAATTACATAGGTGCTGGTTTTTTTTTTTTCTGAAAAACATGTGAAACTAAGTACTTCAGAGGCTTTCAGTCCCCGCTTCCCTGCTGAGAAGGGATGGGTATTCTCTGGAGTTTTTTTCTGAAATTGGTGTAGAGTAGGAACATAGTTCTCGGTGCTGTATCATATAACATTTGGCTAATGCTCTGGGGCTATTTCTGGTAACTGCAACAGGAGTTACAGTGTCAGGGTAGGTCTATTATATTGTCTAATAAAATAACCAGTAGTCTGATGCAGACTACATGAATAACAGAGATTTGGAGCCTTTCACCTCATTTGTGGCATATATATTAAATACTGAGCTGTGTGCTTAACAGAGATTACACGGGGATTATGAAATGTAGAAACTGTAGTTGCAAAAAGCAGTTTTATTCAGCAGCAGATTACTGTCATTTTACTGCACACTTATGAAAAACTGGAGTTTCTGGTTAAAAGAATACAGAAAAACAGACGCCATTAACATGTAAATATCACCCTATATAGAAATACAGCATTTCAGTTAAAAAATGTGAAAAAGCATTTATCAATGCATTTGAAATTAATATCATTTACATAGTATTACCAAGCTGTCTGCAGTGTCTTCAAAAATATCGAAGTTAGAGAGGCCCCTGCACTTGGCAAGCTATCCAATGAAAAAGATAAATGAATCCAGATAATGGATAGCTGATGTACAAGTGTAGGAACAGTGCAAACGTGCTATTGCATCCATGATGGGAAGCTAAGCAAAAAGAAACATGTTATTTAAGGCAGAGATGTATCATATATAACTTTTTTGAAGTGAACAAACAAAAGAACATAGCATATTCATAGACACATATATGCCTGAGGACACTCATTTCACTTGTATCGTGGGAATTATGGCTTTACCTGTTCTGTTGATGCTGTTCTGCAAAATAAATCCACTGCAACCTATTGATTAGTTCATCCTGCACCAATCTGGGAGTAGTTAATTGTACATCTGCATAATTAAAATTAAATTATACAGATGGGTGTGAGCGATCCTGCCCCAAAACAGGCAACTGAAAAAACATTAGGATCCTCTGATTTATTTTAAAACGTGTGGAATTTTAGGGCAAACAAAACAAAATCCAAGCAGCAAAACAAAACACAAAAAAAAGGTATCAAAATGGAATGGGGAAAGGAAACTAGAAGATAAATCTTCAGTGGAATATTGATTTTTATACACAAAGAAGAGATCACACAGGGTAGAGAATGTTTAACCAAGAAGAAGACAGCAGAAAAGAAACTCACTTCCACCAATCCCTTAAGGAAGCTGCGGTCACCTAAGCAGAACCATAAAAAGGACTAGAAATATCTTCCCTGATAAAAGGTATCCTGAAAGAAGGGCTGGGCAATATGTTTCATATTTTTGTGGTAATTTACTTTGGGGTTGGGGGTGAAAATGTCATTGTTTTTAGGAATGTCCTTTTCCTCCACTTGAGTATGTTTAAAAACAAATGAACATATGATTAAATGAGTTAGAATTTAATATACTCTGAAGATAAATCACCTCTGGATGTTTTGAGTGAGGAGAAAAATTTTCCATTTTAATCTTCTTAAATTTATTTCTATTTTTTACCACCTTCCCCTGAGGCTGTTTACTCTGCACGTATTAGAGGGAAGGATAATGAAGCATTTTAAACAGTCAGGATCCATACTTGTCTCCTTAGAAGGGAGCTTCTTTTTCTGGCTGATACTTTTTTTTGAATCCTGCTTTCCGACTAAGGTAGTGTTCGCCAGCAGGAAGGAGTTAAAGGATATCCAAATAACTCAGAAGCTATCTGTCAGGGCTAATCTTGAGGAAGAAACAGTAAGAGGCTTCAGAAAGAGGGAGGTGGTGGCAGCATTTATTTTTCTTCTCTGTAATTATCAATTCAGAATGACTGGGCCTGAGCCATTAATAAATATGAGTGGTTTATTGGGTGGTATAATCAAAACCTATGCAAGAGAAGACAGAGGTATTTCAGAAAGACCAGCTTGTGCATCTCAAACAGGAGCTCTCAAACTCCGTGTGTCCATGACAGGACAGGGTGGCAGTCTGTGGTTGGCCTTTGATGCATAGCTAAATAGTCCTGAAAATAATTTAAAAAATGGTAGATGAGGGAGACAAGGCTCTTTCTGATACCTCTTGTACTCTTTCCATGCCTAAGGTGCTTGCCCACACAGGAAAGGTCTGGTTAGAGTAGATATAACAGGAATCTGTTCTCAAAATATAAAGTGGCTATAGAATGGCAAACTGATTTGATACTGATGCTAAATTTCTACTCAATCATAAGCCAGGTTTTACATGTATTCTCCACGCTATACAAGGCTGGCTGTTATTTTTTCTCTTTCTTGTCTCGTCTTGTTGTAGTATGAAATAGCTTCTCGTTACATAACTTGAGTGTCCTAAGTCTGCCACATTTATTGTTTGCTGACATACATTCAGATTTTGACTAAGAAATTGGTAACTTAGCTTCAGTTTATATTACTGTCTTTGACCAATTTGCAGACTTATACATGATACCATGGATTCACGAGTCAGCCTTTACTGTAAGAGTATAATGACTCAGTTTGGGCTTGGGAGCCAGAAAGCTAAATATAGGACATAGAATTAAAGCCTGGTACAGCTGGGAAAAAAAAAAAGTCCATTTTGGGACTTATGAAAGGTCAGTTTGGCACAGAGGTGCCTGGAGTGCAGAAACACTTGTCCTGACCACTAATTTCACTCTCTTCTCATTTGAGAAGTAGCACTGTGGAGCTGGTGGGGACAGAAAAAAGCACAGGAAGGTAGGACGGAGAGAGGAAGAGATGGAAGAAATGGACACTGAAAAGGAACTGATTCTCAAGTCTCTTAGCAGGTTATTCCAGGCACTAGTGCAGGATGTGGGCTAGAAAATATCCAGTCCTGTGGGAAAGTAGTGCTGTAGCCCTGCAAATATCTGGGGTACTAGCCCTGAGCTATGCACCAGCTTTCCCTGGCTCATCTTAGTAGGAGAGCAGAGACCTCCCACTGTCCCCATCTTTGTCTCTGTGGAGTTACTACCCGCCAGCAGCTTTTAGTTATGGAGTGCCTCTACAGTACTGATGTAAGGCAGTCTCCTCCACATGATAAACATCTTCTCATCGTAAGAAGCACTGGGGCTGGGGCAGCCTGTTTCACAATCTTCAGGAGCGTGGCTCACTGGGACCAACTGGTTGGTGGTACCTTGCCTTCCTGAAAAATGCTCCAACAAAGCTGTTGGAGGAGTTCAGCATGCTGGACGGGAGCATCCTGAAGTGATGCTGTTCCATATAAAAAAAAAGTCACAGCATGTAAAACTGCCCCCATTGCAAGACAGGGTCCCATGCTGAAACAATAAAATAGCATATGGTTCTAGCCATATGTATTCCATTTTTATGATCAGTTTGTGACCTCTTCACTATTTTTCATAGGTATTTGTAGGTAAATTGTGGATGTCTCAGCCCCATTAACTCAACTGAAACTGTTGAATAAAAATGTTTCTGAAAATATTTTTCAAAATTGCAGCACTCTTTCAAACAGAAGAGTTAAAACATGAAATAGCTATTGTTTTCCTGCTATTGGCTGTGTTTTTCAGCTTAGAACAGGCAGCTGGCAAGAGCAAATCTTTCACGTGTGAAAGGGCAAGTCCCCCCCACTCCATCTCTGTCAGTGACTGCCACTGGCTGCTAGTTGTGTAGCACCAGCAGAGCCAGGACAAGGTATTACAGTGTCTGCTTCAACTAAGTCCTGCTGAAGACTGTTAGGGCATGATACAGTCCAACTGCTGTGGGACAGGAAAGCCATTTCACTTCATCCTTTTAGGGTGGATGAAGGAATGGGGGCGGGTATGGCAACCCACACTTCGATTTTTTATTGGTACTAGGGTGCCTCTGGGAGAAAAGACATTTACTTCATTGGCCCCAACTCTGAAACAGCAGCAAGACTTTTTGCAAGGCCCCATGACAGGGCTCAGAGGGGAAACAGCAGACAAAAAAGTCCTTTGGATTACATGTGGAAGTGCTGACACACTTCCAAAGAGAAGATGCTACATACATGAGCAATCTAGGCTATTGATAACAACACTGACTAACAATTGGGTCTATATTCTGAATAATGACAACAGCTCCCTTTCAGAGTTTTATTTAAACTTCCTTTCTAGGTAAATAACTCCTTCTCCTGATCAAAGTTTCTGGAATATTAGCAGAGGTACAATGAGAGACATAGTTCACTTACACTTGAACTGGAGCCATGGCATACTCTTACTAGGAAATTACCATCTTGTTGAGTGTGTACAAACTCAGCATACTCTGTGCAAATTCTTTATTGAAACAATGATCAATTTACAAGCTGGATCACATTTCATTTTGCCACTTCAGCATGAACTGGTCTCTTTGTGGTTTACGGCTGTGAACTATAAAATCATAACAGTTATTTAAATCAAAATACAGTAATTGCTTCCCAAAAGAACACATTCATATTTGTCTTTCTTACATTTCTTGTAAAATCAAAAAGGATTTCATAATAAATGAAATATAAGTTAAGATACTTTAGTGCAAGCATTTCCTTTGCATCTAAGAAGCTTTCAGTTGTCCCACTAAGTATGGCATTCTTAAGAGGCCAACTCTTAAAATAGCATGCTGCCAAGATATTCCATGAGAACTTTTAAAATTTGACACTGTTAACACTTTCCAGAATTAGTTGATCTGAACCAAATTGAACATCAGAAAGCCCTGGTTATAAGTTACAGTACTTTTGTCAAAGGGTAACTGTAAATCAAGGAACTGACATAGTATGTACATTAGAATAAAACAGGCACTGATTTTAAAAAAAACAACATCTGCCTGTATATGCCATTCTGCAAGTCTTATGATTATACAGTAATTTTTAAGCACAGGAGTGAACTGCTGTGCCTTTCCTAATACCAATAAACCTGAATCAAAATGCTGATCTATGGGTGCTTCTAAAGTTTTTTAAATGACAATCTCAAAATATGACTGAAGGGTAGGTTTCATCACAGGCATATTCAAATCAGAGAGCAAAAAAGGATTATCAGTAAACCAATGCTACTCAGAAAGAAAATGTTGAGTAAGTAGATAGTGAGTACTATGTTCAACTGGTCTGATTAATATGCTCTTACATTTAGTGAAAAAAGAACAGTAAGTGTGAAATTCAAATCCAACAGTGATTTCTTGTGCTGCAGAAATCTAGTCATGTTTCATGAAGTTTTGGCAAAAATATTTTAAAATCATGTAAATATATCCTGCAAATCTCTCTTCCTTTCTAAGCCTGGCTTGGTGTTTCTTATGCTTTTAGAACACAAATACAGTTGGACTGGATTTTCTACACTCTGAGTGTTTTAAGAACCATTAGTGTTTGGAGATATAATAAATAGAACAATGTAACAAAAGATGTGCATAGTCCAATGAAGGGAGCAAATCACTCTAATGTCCCTGAAGTGCTTAAGGTGCATGAAAATACACAACAGTGCAAATGTTAATGTTTTCTTAGAGCCATCATTAATTTTATACTTGTTGATTATGTCCTTGCACCATAAAATAGCCATTCCCTAAGAAATACTGCCAAACAGAATTGTTTACTTTATAACAGCACAGCCAGAAAGTTTGGAACAGGAAAGAAGGGTTTGGGTCTTACTTCCCATCTATCTCCCACAAAGGAAGTGCCTCAAAGCACGTAAAAAGCTTTAGGCTTACAGGTGTTATATAATGGATGCATAAAGATACTGAGCAGCATACATGAAAACAGAAAAAAAAACCATAAATCAGAACCATTACAATCTGTATTTTCTTCAGATACAGTGCTGTTTTGCTTTTATTCTGATAATACCACAAAGCTAAATGTCCAAAGAATTTATAGCAGACTGGCTGGACCAGTCCTACCTGTGAACTCTCAGCTGTGAGTGAGTCCAGCTCCAGCAAAGTCAAAGTTCCCTTTGACCTTGCAACAGCAGGAATTCAGCACTACACCTATTAACATGCATCTAATCCAAATAGCTGTCGCTCATACGTGGTTTGCAATGTATGTTTGTGTGTACTTCAAATACATGCTCTTTGTGGGCAACCTTTGGAAAAAAACATAATCTGTATCTTCAAGGAAGTTTACACAGAGATACTGAAGAAAACCATGGGGATTATTTGCTCTCGAATGTTTCTCAATAAATAAATAATAAACAGGCTGGAGGCCAGTCTGAGGGCAGCAGTCAGGATCAGAACTGCCTGGTACCAAACACCACATGAATACATGAAGGGGTCTGGTCTCTACTCTAAAAAGTTCATAATTAAAAACAAAGTTAAAATACTGTAGTTTAATAAATAATTTTGAAACTCCTTTTTTCTTTTTTTTAAAGTGTAATTTAGAAGTTATTTTTATGCTTTCAAGGAGAACATCCTTGCTCATCTGTGTAATCTTAGCTGGGCACCAGGCAGGTAATTTTAGAATGCATGAGCATTGTTTGTAAATGCTGGACAGGCAGAAAAATCAAGATCCCCCTCTTTTCAGGAGGTTAAGGTGAATTAAAAGAATTTAGTGCAAGTTCCTGCTTTTGTTTCTGCCCTTGTCCTTTTTCACACCAGAAGCAAATTAAGTAACTTGAAAAACTGATGTGAACACTAAACAGAAATGTACTTAAGACTCAGACAGGAAGTTAACAGTTTACATCAGTAGTATTTTCAATCGCACTGGTCAGAAGTGAGGTTCTTTATGGTATTCTCTTAATCTACCCTGTGTTCTAGATTTATATTGCTTTGCTGGAACTAAAATATTTCCAGCCACATTCCTAAAGGGACTTTGCCCTTGCATGTTTCCTTTAGAGCATGTGCAAATGCATTTTATATAGATGCCTGCCACTGTGGTGAACACAAACAAATATTAGGCAACTAAATGCTGTCATTTTCACAAGTTGGTCGTAAAATCTGAAGTCCATTATTAAACATGTATTTTTTTTAATAACCATAGAAAGGATACGGAGCCTTCTCTGCATCACCTCCATAAGTCATGGGGTGTTCCTGTATTACACTGCTAGGGAAGCTCTGCACTTTAACATGAGGAAGTTGACATAAGACCTCAGTTCATTATCAAGCTTTTTTTTAGATAGCTGCAACATTGACTTTGTTTGGCCTCAATTACCTGTGCAGTTAATATACCTGATTGCCTCCAATGGACACCTTATGTAGATGTGGCTACGTCAATAAAATGTCCAGAGAGCCATCCACACATCGTCTCCCCATAGACCTAAGTGACTTCTTTTTCTGCAATATACTTGATTCCAGATTTATTTTGAGTATCTATACTTACATTCCGTATTAAAAACTGCAAGGTGATAGGTTGTTCATTAGTTCCAAATTAAATGTGTGTCAGGTAACTAAGTAATATGCTATTAATCCTACACAAATTCCTCCTTGTAAGTGCTTTCTTTCCAGCCTCACTCCGGAGAAGGTCCATTTTATTGTCTGTCTGCAATAGAAATTATCACTTCCCTTCCACCCCTGGCATTTCCTGGCATAAATGTTGATCCTTTTTAATGCCACAGTCACTGTGATCATTAAAGCTTTACTGGGGTAGAGTCACATGTACTCAAGCAGTGAACATCCTACATAGGTAGGAGGTTCTTAAAATACCAAAGCAATTATAACACAGTAAATAGTTTGTGTGATCGTCATTGTAATTTCACAGGACACTTGATTATAATTTTTTTTTTTTTTTTTAGTTTGGATGAAACACTCTCAGCCTTATGCTTATACATGAATTTAGGATTGATCTTCAGAATATGAATCTGCACAAAATTGAGAATCCCAATAAAAGGCTCTTGTGCCATTTCAGCCTTGTCATCAGCTGATTACGGGCATTTGCAGGACTGTTAAGGAACCTGTGTATCTTCTGGTAAAGTAGTGCATACTTACTCCTACCAAATTACTACAAAACAAGACATCTTGCATATTTGCTGCTGTTTTCCATATAAACTTCTGGCAAAGTAAAAAATGGTCAAATATATTCAAAAAACCTCTGCAGGGCTGTTGGACTGGAACTTTCTGTAAGATGTTTATGGGGTTTCCCATCTGCAAAATACACCTCAAAGTTGTTTCTTGATGTGAAAAAAACAATTATTGGCATCTTCATTCCATGGAAAAGGGAAAGCTATTTCCCATGTGCCTAAGCAGTGTGGTCTCAAATGAAATGGAAACATTTTAACTTTCTTTAATAGCCCTCTAAATCACAATGCAGCTGAGCAAACAGGCTTTGTAAATGGGATCTATTAGGATTTTATTTGGCTACTAGAGTGCTGCCTCTTGGGCAATATTTCAAATTCACAAGATAATATTTGCAAAAATGCAATAGATGGAAATAACGAGGGTGAAGGAGGAAAATGAAAACCAGTTTTATGTTTAGTAAGTTCAAGTGTCCTACATCAAAGACTACCAATGACTTCCAGGAGGCCACTACGGGTGGCTCCAACCTAGAAATTGCTGAGGTAAATGTTTCTTGGAAATACTCCTAATCAAAAAGAGCAATTAATATTAATGTAATAGCAATTACTCTGCCATACATCATGGTAAACTAAAGTCAAACTGAGAAGAAAGTGCCAAATAATCCACATACATGCTTTTGCTATGATAGTCTCCAGGTAAGGCTTAGCGGCAAGTACAATATGTATATTTAAAAGAGCTCCACCTGATTTTCCTGCTATGCATAGATTCAGTAGTAACTATCATACATGGCTTTCATATATAATGCATGTATTTTTGTCATTTGCCAATGCTGTGTCATCAGAACTGAGTTCAGCAGAAGGCTCAGGAGGGGGCTCTGCAGGAAGTGCTGGTGTTTGAGGAGTGTCTTCTTCCTTGGTGTCCAACTGCATGCTTTCTTGTGACTGACCGTCCATGCAGTCCTTTTTGGACAATGGGTGAACTGACACTTTTATTGCAATCTGTTGAGGTGGCTCGTGCAGTGACGATGCGTCAGAGTCAGCTGTGGGAGAGTCACTACGCTTCAAAGCATTCGGAATCATATACAGCTCATCTGTATCAGTGGTTTCCTGGCCTTCTGCTGTCTGCCGTACGAAATTCTGTCCTTGCTCCTCCAGACCGACAACCTCCATAATTTCTTCCATTATAGTCCTGCAGTTCATGATGAGAGGTGGCAAAGGTACACTTCGAGCAAGCTCTTCAATATAGCGAGCAAATTCCATGGTCTTGAACTGGGTTACTTTGGCAAGCTCGAGTGTTTTGGCTGAAGTGATAATTGGGATACGCTTTGCAATCTCAAAGGCTTTCTGGAGTTTCTCTGCCCCTTCTGTTCTGAAGAATTCATTGATTGCTTTCTCTGTTTTCTTCAGATGACTGCTCATCATACATAACCGAGTAATGTTCAGTATCATAACAATGGTAAAAGCTACAAGGCAGACAATCATGTAATAGATTCCCATATCACCGGAGGTAAAAACAACCCTCAGTGTCACAGTATTGTTAACACTGCCATATGTATTAGATGCGACACACGTGTATTTACCTCTGTCTTCAAAAGACACGCTGGTAATGTTTAGTAGCCCATTGTCAAGAAACCACCATTTTCCTGCTGGAGAGGAGACAGAGTAACTAGTTAGAAGTATTTTGTTCACATGATCAGCATAGTCTTAAAAATCAGCTTTGTCAAACTGGCTTCAGATTTTGGAAGAAGGAAATAATGTTCAGCAGAAGACAAAGAATTTACCATCACAAAGGCCCGTCTGTCCCTAAGATCCTAGCTGTGTTACTATCAAATCCCTGACATCAACTGTGAATAATCAGATCATGCCCTAAAAGAATCTCATAAAAAAATGTTAATATGCATGACATCTATCACAATCTTATGGTCAGCTGAGTTACAAAGGTAGGACTACTTACTCCAGAAAGCCTCCCAAACACATGCCACACTTCCTCAAAGAACAGTAACAATGGGATTGTGAGACAGAAAAACCTACTAAGTCCTCCCTAGTTTTGTTCCCTGACAATGCATTTTCTTACAGTTGGGGTTATTTTTGGTGTTTTGTTACAGTATCTCATATAATTCTGTTAATGTAAACTTTAAAACCCCTAAAATTTCAGACATCATATATTAAACTGCCTGGCCTCTGAGGTGTTCAGAATCTAATTTTGAAGTATGAGTCTTAAAAAAGGGAGATAGGACAGGAGGAGTAAGATGGATGGGAAAGAGAAGAGCTGTGACCAAGTAAGAGAACATCTTTTTTGCCAGTATGAACTCCTACGCACCATGATGGAACTTCTTTTACTTTTAAAAGTCATTTCTATCAGTGTAATATAATTAACATCTTTGGTCACTACATGTAATTGTACATGTACATTTCATATCCTTTGAACCTGGCACAGCAGAGCAATTTAGCTATTAAACTGAGTCTGAAACAACATGTTAAAATCCAGTGCTCCTATCACTGCTAAAGTGATTCAAGATTCAGCTGGTTACTGTGTTTGCCATTATATATTGGTAACGAATTAGATTTTTAGTTCCCCAAGTGAGCTTTGTTTTTATTCAAATATCACTACTATTTAAGAACTAAGGATATGTATTTTTTACTTTATTCAGTGTGATATGACTTAGTAAATTGCAACTTTGTTATAAAAACCATGATTCGACTCCAATAGGAAAGCCCGGTGTCAATCCTTTCCTTCATGTAAACCCACCCCTGGAAGTGTTGACATGGTGGAGGGAACAGCCAGAAACTGTAGGAGTGCCTCTGTGCCTTCTGAACACTTCATACAGGGAGATGTCACACAGAAGATTTTCTTTGAAAACAGTGACATAGGCTGATGTAAGCCAACAAGATCATCTAATACATACTGCTTCTCAGAGGCGGACTCAACTGTTTTCAATCAATGTAACACAATCCCAAGCCATTTCTGACAGGTATCTGCTGAAGGCAGTAATGGAATTTCAATAACCTTCCACAGGAAGTAATTTCAGGTGTTCACCTATCTTTACTATCAGAATATTGTTTTTCCTTAAACCTAACCTAACCAGCTGCAATTTAAGCCTATTAAGGTAGCTGAGCAAAGACACAGAATCTGTAATTAGAGGACTAAACCACCGCAAAACCCCCATGCAATGCATGTGAATCACAAGGCAAGGATTGCAGTCCTGCCACAGGTTGGTATATACCTTGCTTCTGCATTTATTTTATCTTTTTCACGGAAGTTCTTTCATTGTTAAAAAGATTATTCTATTTTTTTACTTTATTTCTTTCAAGGAAGGATCTGTGGACAATTCTGAAACTCATTAGGCAAAAAAAGCCTTTAATTCAGAGTAGTTATGGGCTTTTACCATTTTGAAAGTTTTTCTAATTAAACATGGCTTATCCAAATTGTTTTTTTACATTATCTCCAGTAGAAGCCTATGTAGAAAGTATTCCCACAAGACCCCTGCCTCAGTTCCTGTACAGACAGTTCTTAATTACATCTTTTTATCCTCTTACTTAGAATTTTTAACTTAGCTGAAACACTATTTTTTGCCCTAGCTTAATTCTTGAAAACAGCTGAATCACTTTGCCTGAAATTAAAAAATATAGAATAAATAAAAAGCTCAGTCTAAAGCAGACCTTCCCATAAAAAAAAATCACCTCAATCTGCTAAAGTTAGGCAAATTCAGAGGAAAACTCTCTTACAGAGGAAATGTCAGCATCTGTAACAGATGACACTTCTTTCTCCACTTCTAGAATAAGAAGAAAATACAGAGTATTGGCTGCTCCGTATTTCTTTGAATTGCAATGTTGGCGAAGTGGGTCTTTATTAATTGTAACATGACAAGTCGCCTTGCTGATGTGTCCTGGCTCCAGCTATTATAAATGACATAATGGCATTGAACTGTGATTCAATGACCGGGTCTGTGCCAGTGGAACCTGGCAGATAGTATAAGCCTAATGAGAAAACAATGATAAGAAAAGGTATCATTGCTAGGTTTTGATTAACAATTCAAGGCCATAATCAACGTAACTGTATACATACTAAAGAAAGGTCTTGTGCTAGGAAACATTTCTTACACGAAGACAGTCAGTTTCTTGAAGGAGGAAGTGCACTGTGGAAAGTCTAAGTTAAAGTGATGTTGTCTTAATACTACATCTGCAATTTTTACTGGTTTGGTCAAAGTTTTTGCTCATCTACCTAAATATTCACGTTAGTGGCTACCTCTCTCAGTTGACTATACAAAGACCTAAAGTTAGATGCCTAACTAAAGGGGAAAATTTCTGTTAGTGAGCCTTAGTAAAACACTCTAGCACACTAATCACAGTATGTTGTCATGACTGCACAAATTATATCTGAAAGTCTGCTAACTAGCTCAAGTAGTTTCTTTCTCTAGCTTTACTTGGAAAATGACAAAATACTGTAATGTAAAATATAACCAGTTATGCAGTAAGCTTTTACAGATACACTATGCTGTTGCACATCCAGCTGGGTCAATCATTACTCCCGTCATAGCAGAGTTGTCCATCTGGTCAGCTATTAGTTAGCAAGCTATCTTGCATTTAGTATGAATAACTAAGACTTTATTTCATCATGCTGTGAACAAAGCAGTCAGTATGGAAGGATTACATGAGCAAACCACCCTTCACCCCCCCCTGAAATGTTCCCTAGAAGTATAACTAGGATTATCACCCAACCCTTCCGTTTAAGGAAAACAAGCTCATGTGTAATTAAGGTCTCTGGCAAATGCAACTGAAGAGTCTTAACTAAAGCCAGGAAGGCTCAAACTTGGCTTGTCCTTCTGACTGCTGCCCTATATAGGTTTTTCTGTTGGTCATTCAGGGCATCTCCTGTTTCTCACACTCCCATGGCACTATGCATAAAGGCAGCAGATATATCAGGGAGTTAGCTGTGTTGAATTCATGCCAACAAACTATTCGCATATGTCAAGAGAATCCTCCCTTGAGTTGGAAAATAGCTTTTTAGTCTTTTTTGGTGCCAAAGGACAGAATGGGAAATAGGATCAAACTCGGTCTTCCAATGAAAAGAAGCCTGTCTACACCTTCTGTTAAGTGCTTCAGCTTGCTACGTGTTGCTATAAATAACACATTAAAAAAACGTTACAGTTTTCTTCCAAGGTGCGTTCAACGAATTTATGACTGCCACCAGGTTTTCATATATTTTCACACAGGAAAATACCACCATCAGGCCATTAAATTCAGGTTATTACTCAACCTGCTGAAATCAGAAATGTCTCTGGACAGGCTACCTCAGTGAGAATACTAACATCTTACCTTTATTCTCCTCCTCTTGGAGAAGGTGGCCGTTGGAATTGTACCATCTGTAATGTGGACTAGGACTACCTTGGACATTGCAGTCGATCAAGGCACTACTCCCCTCCTTGACTATAACATGGTCGATGCGGGAGATCACCACAGGCACAGATCCCACGTTCATCTCAGTGTGGTTGAAAGTGCTGTTAGTCACATCCTTAGCAGTTGTCAAAGCTGCTAATAAGATGACAAGGCGTGTGGTAGGCAGAAAGTACAAAAAGTGGTGGCTGTTCAGTATGTTCATTTTCCTTCAGTAGTATACGCAACTGGCTGGGAACTGGGATCGGTTCTGTTGAACACAGGCCCTTGAGGTGAGGAAGTCACAGGAGAGTTCTACTTTGATCTGTGCAATTTTATGTTTAAAATATCCTATAAAATAAATAAATAAGTACAATGAGATGGCATGTATAAACAATCCATTAGATGTGCTCTTTTAAAATAGTGACACATCCATTAATGCATTTCACAATCATCAGCTCAGTGACTTGTCTAAATGCTAATGTTATCACAGTCCTTATTCTTACTGGAAAAAGATGCATACATTTTCCTGACAATAGTGTTGTTCAGAGTGGCAGGCGTGGGAGAAGGCTTTTATCACCTAGACACTTAGCAGCAATTTAGCTACAGCAGCAGCTACAGTTTTACGCCAAAAGTTCTACAGATTTTTCTTTTTTTTTTTTTTTTCACATTTGCAAAATCAACAGGAAAAACAAAGGTACAGCATGTTAAAGCTGTCACTACCAGTTCAGTGCTGCAACTCTGTCACGTGTGTGGTCTTAGGTGAATTGTGGAACATGGTGTAAGAAAGAACTGCTCCAGGAAAGGTTTTTGGAGCTCATGTTGGAATCCTTAATATACACAATTTTGTCCAAATGCAATAGCACATACAGCAAAACATCTTAGACCATTCACTTTTCTTAAGCTACTGCATTTTTTTAAGTTTTCTGAGGTAAAACATAGCATGGAAGAATATTCTTAAAAGTACTTGATAAAGTAATTTCAATGTCATTTTTAGAGCAGATTTAGAAAGAAAAATACTTGCTAGTGACATAATTATGGGTAAAGTTTCTCTGAGATACAAATGGAGTTGGGACTTTTCCATTCCTTATGTGGCATTAAGCATTTTGCCTGTATACTTTTTGCACACTCTCACTACACTTTCCTTCAACTAATCATCTACAATGAGCCTTTTCTTAAACAGTGATTCCAGTTTGTAGACAGAGGAGGGGGGGGTTTACAAATGTGCTCTCTATTGGCCTCATTATGCTCCCAGTGAACACAACTGGCATTCCATACTGACTGAAGGGACAATGTTGGTCTCAAAATGAGCACCTTTGAAAATTTCACTCAGCGTGTAAGGGCCACAAATGATGTTAAAATCACGTAAGAGTATCTAACTACAGTGGGTTTACTCATGTGTTTTTGAGGTAAATAATTGAAACTTAGTGAAACTTATTAGTTAGAAGAACCTGGAATTCAAATACAGGTAACAATCTAACAGACTTTCCCCAAATGAACATTTCACTTGCAAAACTGTTTACATTTTATTAAAGATCTGGTTGACACCACGGTAACTCATCTACCTTAGCACGGAAAATGACTGCTGACAAGGTTAGGTCAGTTCCATATATAAAGGAAACGCTAAAACAAAACCAACCAACCAACGAATCCCCTTCCCTCTCTTCTTCTTTATTGAAAAAGTCTTTCACTGGTAATATTTGACTTAGGTTGTTTTCTTCTCCATCCCCTGTTCTCTGTAAAGCAATGAACTTGATTTCATACAAATAGATACAACTGTTATTAAAAGAGCAAAATAGTTTCCTCCATTTTGCAGTATGAATCATTACTTGAAATGACAAGCTATGGTACCTTAGGTAAGTTGCATGTATGGTGTGGATGCCTGTCACAACTCCAAGCCTGCCCTCATTTTTTCTCTGTTTTTCTAATTATTGCATGTGGAAATATTTGTCTTGAAGAGCCAGGATAATTTTAAACTTTAAATTAATATGCAAATTTAATTTGTCATATAAAGCTATATAAACAATGACTTCAGAAATCCCTTTCCAATTATGCAAAGTGTGTACAGCCTGTGCTTTTGAAGTTCTGTATAGGTACAGCCTGTCTGAATTTGCACTCTGGAAAAAGCCTTCAATTCTGCCTATTCACTTCAGTAACTATTTACATCTCATTTCTACTACTCCATTAACCTTGGAGACAGCCATTCTTTACGGTTACACATATTCATCCTATAAAATGTTTCTGTACAGTGCTATAGATCTGCACTGCACCATACAGAAAAGCCAAAAGACACGTCACACTTCCTGGCAAGGGAGCAGGAACAAAGGCTGGCTGGATTAAGACAATGGGAAGGGCAAAAGAACAACATAAATTGATAAAGCTTTGTGTTGCTAATTACTGGCCATGGCTTGTTATTATTGTATTTGAGCTTACCATATTTTTTGATGCAGAAAGATCAGTAGCAATCAAAAAAAGGTGTTTAGTGTGGAAAGTAATTTGCATTCCAGAAGGAAATGAAATAGCATCACCCCAACGGGTGAACAGAAAACCTGTAAGGAAGGACCTGCAGTGTATTGGGAAGCTCAAGGCAGTTGGTGGCCCACTGAATCCCTACAGCACAGGGATGTTGTGGATGGATGTTTGGAAAGCGTGTGATGGCAGTAACAATGTAAGGTGCGCCTATTCTGTATGTTTACCTGTGTTTAACGCAGAGCGTATGAAAGTAAAAAAACGTACCTTTGTGTAGTGATAACAAATGTGACTGGTTCTTAACATGTCAAAGGGCCAATTACTTGTCTAAAAACAACAGCAGCTCCCTCACTCTGGCACAGAATTAAATCATAAATAACTGCAGTAAATTTTAAGAAATAGAGCCTAATAATTTATGTCTACTGTGGGAGATTCATACCTATTCATGTCACTCCTGGGAATGTACTTTCCCATGTATGTTCCTGGAATGAAGAATATTAAGAAAACACTAAATACCTCTGCAGATGAATTTCTGTTTGAAATAAATACAGTTTGATGGCAAGTATGAGGAATAACCAGGCAGTAGGTTTAAAGCAGAATGTTTGGAAATGGTGGCTGCTGCTTTCACATGCCATCCAGGGAAGTACTCTTGATGGACACTTGAGTATGTTTAAGGTGTCAGGGAGAGATGTCTCTGAAGAATGGTGTTTTAAGATGTAAGTTTAGACAAATGTTCCCAGGGCAACTAGGAAGTGATAGGGAATCTTTTCTTTGGTATGCACCTTCTGCGCTACTAGTGGGGAACAAAAAAATGGAAGAAACCAAAGAAGGTTTTCTCAGCCTCACCTAACACAAGAAACTTAAAAGGTGGCCATGCAGGGACCTACATGTCCAGCACCCTCTGCTAACTTTTTAGGCAGGACCAAAAATGCTAGAGTCAGGTTAGGAAAGCAGGAAGAAGCAGAGAGAGAGAACTGAAAGTGTAGAAAATGTGCTCACACCACTCTGGTGCAAAGGGAGGTTTCCTGAGAGTTTCTGTCCTGCTGCTTTGCCATAGGCACAACAGCAGCCTGAGAATATCAGGGAAAATAAATCTGGGATCCAGCTGCTTTGTTAAACACAAGTGATGTAATGTGTTATGATTCAATCACACAACTAATGGGGAGAAGGCTAAAGAGACCGAAAAAGGACTGCTAGTGATGTCTGCCCACTTCTGGCAAAGAACCAAGAGAATCCAGAATATTGGAGAAGTGGGTACAGTGCTGTTGCCCTGGCTCTTGGCCATGAGAGGCGGTAATTAGCTGTGGCCCATGATAAACCTGATGAAGGCAGCCAAAACTGTAACCTTTTAATCTGACCCGAAGTCAGACAAAGCTGGATTGACTAGACTAAAACAAAGATTCCTGTAATAACTCCTCACAACTGAGAGTAACACAGGACACTAATATAGGAGGACATCTGCAATTTTGAGTATCGCTCTGTAGGAACAGACTGAGCCTCTGGGAGCATTTTTTGCCACAAAAGGGTCACTATAAACAAAAAGTTAAATTTCTGGTCATGGGAAGAATGTAAGCGTTCCTTTCTCCCATCCCCAAAGCACGAGCTACCTGTAAAAGACTTATAAAAAGTAGAAGTTTATAATATATTTAATGTGGTTACATACACTTTTTTCTTTTTTCTTTTTTTTTTTTTAATTTTAAAACTGTGGTGCGTGAAAATGAAAAAGAACAGCCCCAGCTATTCTGAGTTACCTTTTCCACTCAAAGTTGTAGTCAGGGACAGGCTTACCTCCCAAGATGGAATCAGATGAACCCCCAAACTCTCCTCCAGCATCTAGAACATATATATAGATAACTTGCCCTGCTGTATTGTATCTGTAGCAACATTTACCACTGAAAGACGGTTGCCAGTGGTCCTTATATTAAATAGGTTTGGTTTTTTTCTTCCCCAACCCAAATGGTATAAACTGAAAATCTGAAAGTAACAGATTTACTGCTCATGGGATTAACTTCCAAGGAAAATTGCACGAGACTTGAGCCACATGAGGGAACTACGACAGGCTTTTCTCCTAAGTGACACGATAGTGAGATCTAGCATGCTCTCTATGCATTTCTGTCCAGAGAAGTTCCCTGGAATGTGCTCCAGAACAAGCACAGCTGCAGGGTGGTGGTATTAATCCTAACTATGTGAAACAGGGACAAAAACTGAGGTTAAAACTTCCTTGTCCAAAATTAAGCATCAGTCTGAACAGAAGACACTTACAGCTCGGACTGGCTGGGAACATTAATCACTCAGAGACATGTTCTGATTGACCATTTATTTGTTCATGTCATAGATGAGTTTGCTTCCCAGTATTACTGCCACCAAAGAAAATGACTGTGGGTGAGGGGCCATGTTTATAAGTACTGCATTTGTGCAGAATAGCATGATGACAGAGCACAAAAGAACAGAAAAGGAGGGCAGTGATGCATACCTTTTCCTGGCTCGCTCACTTCTGTAAGACTGGCCTGTTCTTGTTCTTGGAATAATGTGTAATCCTATTAACTGTGAGGTTATTCAATTCAGAAGTGAAGCACAAGAAACCAGCTTATTGTATAATGCATAAATTATGTTCCTATAGCTTTAACATCCCAATGCTATCTTGCTTGGCTTGTAAGTGATCAAGAAAATGAAATGATTTTAATTCTAGTTCTCATTTGTCTATAAATAAGTATTAAGGATGATACTACAAAACAAAATTAAAGCTAATTCTTTATTATTTAAAAACTACTTACTACCTTTCCTAGTTTCCATGGGCAATGCCTTTACAGAGTGGGCAAAACTGAAAGTGAACAGGTTTTACTGGAACATGAATGCAAATAAAGGGACTTATGCCACATGGAAGGCAAGCAGCTCACTGACAGTTCAGGGCTTAAGAGTGAGAACCACCTACTGAAAAGGTTAAGCTATGACGAGAAATGTCACTCATTCACAACTAGCAGAAACTTTCTGACTTATTTTTCTAGTCATTTGCTAGTGAACAAAATATTGAGGCTTGGTTCCAAAAGAGCTGCTCTGTTCATTCTCCTTGGGGGGACTTCAGTCCTTCATAACTTCATGGTTTTCTGCTTCTCTCACTATGTTGAATAGGTTGCACACTGGTGATGTTTGTAAGATGAAGAGCTTCCTTCTGCACATCTAGACTGGGGCTTCCCGACTGGGCAGCAGCTCCCAACTATGTGCACTTCAGTCTCTTCAGCTGCTTTCAGCTGCCTGGGAATCCTTTAGAAACTCCTTATCAGGGCTGTGTCACACTGCCCTGGCCATGCCACATGTGCTCAGCCACTTGGTGTCACACTTGCTGCCTTCAGCCACCTGATGGGACAGTATAGAGAAGACAGACCCAGGCTCCTCTCAGAGGTGCACAGTGAAAGGACAAGAGACAACACAAGCTACAACAACAGAAATTATGACTATTTATGAATAAATATTTAAGCAGGAGGTCAGTCAAGCCCTGCAACAGGTTGCCCAGAGGGGCTGTAGAATCTCCATCCTTTGAAATGTTCAAAACGTGACTAGACACAGTCTGAGCAAACTGGTCTACGCTGGCCCTGCTTTGAGCAGGGTGTTGGATCAGATGGCCTCCAGAGGTCCCTCCCAACTCATACTCAAGAAACACAAATGCAATAATTGCCTTGGAGAAGTCAATGTGAAAAAAATACGGCTAATCTTAAAAATTTCTATATGGGATGCTGGGAAATTGCCTTCATGATCCCCTTCATAATCCTTTTATTTTTGAGTAGCAGTATTTTAGAATGATGAGACAGGCTGAGAGTGTTGGACTACAGTCCCCCAAAAAATTGTTTGGCCTTCTCCATTATACTTATATGATAAGTAAGTACAATGATAAGTCCTCTTTATCATATATAGAGGACTTATTTTCAGCCTAGGTAACTAATGAAATATCACTTATTTGGGGTGTCTGCAATAGTGAATGTTGGGGTTTTTCCCACATGTAGATAGTCAGAGTCTAAAATTCATGGGTTATTATCTGCTGATAGATCTGGCTTCTTGATGCTACATAATTGTCAGTTGTGGAGAATCAAATCTTGAAATAGAATAAAGCAGAAATAAGTCAGACTCAAAGACAGACTAAGATAACCTTTTCAGACTACTGACTTCAGAGGGTAGATGAGTAAGAAGAGATATTATTAAAAATATACACAATACTGAATGGTTTAAAGACAACAGCTGAGGCATATGTATTTACTGCTTCTCAACACTAAAACAAGACAAATGAAACTGAGGTGGAAGATGAGGCAGTAGGAGGAAAGAGAAGGAAGTTTTTTGATTAACAATGGCTAGACTGCAATTTCTTGACACAAGATAAAATAAGGGCTGGGAATTTAGGAAGATTCAAGAGACAGTATATAATATACCTGCACAGGATCATAGATTATGATGGTTCATGCAGAATTTGGGGACTTAACTGCCTTCTGTGTATTCATTGTCCTCTGAGTGTATGGCCCTGGGCAGTGAACAAGAACGGCTGTCAGTATGGCAACTTGGAACCCTTTTCTAGGACTCCTGACTAAAAGAAATGATAATAAAGAAACCTATAAATTAATCTGTTTTGTAAGCACTGGTAAGCTATTACAGGCAAACACTTCTCAATTTGTTTTGCAAGGTGACAAATGATAAATAACAAAAGAAAGAAAATGGAAAACTCAAGGGCCGTAGCTTATTCTACCATTAATGGCAGAAACAGAATAAGATTTGTAATGAGTATCTTCTAAAGTTATTTTGTTCTGAACACATCCACCACCGTCAGGGATAACAGAGTAAAGTTAACAACTGTAAAGATTCAGTTGTCTTAGTTTCAGGGTTCCATAGTGTATCAATAAACTGCAGCAAGAAAGCACCAAGCAATAAGGTGATTTCACATTTTGTATGTGTGATTGAAAATGAATGCCATATCCAGACTTTTGGTGTAGGGAAAGAAGCACATGCCATTCTATTCAGCAATGGTACAATGAAGGAGTTCTTCACGTTGCCTTTATGAGTGTTTAAATGTTTTAGAATATTTCTGCTGTAGATTTCTCCTCAGTTTTGTTCCTTTTTATCCTACTTCATGTCTCAATACTGCAAAACTAACAAGCATATGGCATCCTAGAGACTTTAAGACCCCCTTCACTTTGAATATTTGAATGGACCCATTCATTTAACCGTGTCTTTGAATGGTCTGATGTGCGCTCCCCTCATGTCAATGAATACTCAGAGACCCTAATCCATTAACCTAAAAATGAATAGATGAAGGCTGTTGGTAGATAATAATTGGGGAGATTATTTAAAAGCACCTCAAGAATGCCAAACCTCTGAAAAGTTCCCTTCTGATGTCGCAGCTCCTGTAACCCCAGCATCTTTGCTGTATTGAATCAACTTTTTGCGAAATACACTGAAGTAACAAAAACATTCAGGCAACTTGGATGCTTAACTTTTCATTAAATAAGTTGTAGTTCATATGTGCATTTTCATAACGACTGAGTGATTTAAGTGTTCCTTCTTGGAGGTATTTTAATGACTGCAGTAAAAGCAAAGTTTTATATTTAGTGGAGAAGCTTGCTGTTTTTAATCAAGACAGATGCTGTGGTGGCAATGTCCTACTGAGTTGGGAGCTACCCAGATCATAAAGCAGATTCAACACTATCAGTAGTGGAGACTTTTTAAGGCCCAGCTTATGTCTGATTAGGTATGCACTCTTTACAGAATTTTTAATCTTACAAATAAATACTTCATTTATGTAGATTATCTAGATTTATTCAGCATTTGTATTTATTTGGAGGCTGCACAATTACCACTGAATACAGTTTTGTATACAAAGCTATTATTCCAGAAACATCTGTGTGGCTTTAAGAGACACTTGCTTAACTCCTTGCAAGCTTTCTGCGTAGCTGCTGTTTTGCTGTTGCAGTAAACACAGATGGATCAATGCTTAAAAGTCCCCTTTGTTGAGAAAGGAGGAACAAAGAAGATGCACAGAGAATGTCTCCCACGCTTCCACATACACGCTGCCTGGCCTCATCAAATTCTACATATCTTTCATTTTCTTTACTCACCTCTTATCTTTTATTTATACCGGCACTCTGTAAGCATTATTCTGCCAACAGTCTGAATACCAAAGTCAGCAAATACAACAGATCTCACATGCTCTTGGCATGGCTTATGTGACCCTGCTAAGAACATAGCAGGGCCTGATTCACTTCCCTCCACCACCTCTTTTGAGCTGTGTTTGCTAAAGCTAACCATCCTTTAAGCACATCTAATTGTTTTCTTTTTCCAAATGAAGAAGAAGAATTCCAGATATAGGACGTTCAAACAAGACATAAAATTAAAAATTAAGTTTTGTTTAAACAAAGATAGGAAGGGCTTTGCACGGCTAAAGACTTCTACTGTTTAAACTCTAAATTCTGTATGTGCTTTGAATAAAAGAATGTTTTCAATGCACTGATACAGTTTTCATTATACTATTTTAACAAAAGGCTCCCACTTTAGTTGGAATATAAAAGAGAAAAAAAATAGGAGAAAACAGATTTGAGTATGACTAATTCTTCTCTATCCCTATAGAACTGCAAGATGGATATAATTTTTAATGACTGACTTTCCCATTCATTGGTTTCTGGGATACAGAGCAAAGAGGTTACACGTGGATGCTGTGATTAGGACAGGATTAGCCTTGTCAGAGGGGGAATTTAAAGGAATCTAACCATTCATGACTGATTGCAATAGAAAAGGATCATTTCAGGTTAAAAGTGCCTGCGCCTACTTCCTCCACAAATAACAAAGGGGATAGCAGACAGGATTCAAAGAAGCTTGCCCTGCACCACACAACAACTTAAGTCTTGCTTGTACACAAATGTGATCAATTTAGCCCTTTCCAAGCATGCCTACATAAGGCCATGTATATGCAATAACTTAGCTGGAAGCCCTCAAGAGTTTACTATAGGACCTCTATAATTTTGTGCCAGTTATTTCTATGTTGGATTGAAAAATGTAACATAACTTTCTCAGCATCCAGTATTGTCGGTAGGACTCTATACCACGCAGTCACGCACACATGACTGTACACGCAGCAGTGCAGTTGCAGTGCCATATACATGCCCTGGCCTTGCATGACTTAAAAATATTAGCAGAAATATTTTCTTTGTATAAAACTCTCAGTGGCAGAATCATGTCAATTAAAAGTTAACTCTGGGCTAGGTAGGTTATTCTTAATGTAATTCCTCCACGTGTGGTGGCCCTCTTCCAAAATAAGATATTTACATGCATCTATACAGCGTTCCTCATTTCTGATAAACAGGTGTTACTCATGGTAATTACTTTTACTCTGAAATAAAAGAGTCCACTACCAAAATTTCTTGGATAGCTAAATCAAAGTCGCTAAACCTGTTTGAATTCCTCTATCCTGACACAAATAGGTACAAGTTTTGTCTGCCCTTTGCGGCCTTCCTGGCAGATAGAACATATGCTACTCTAAAATGCTGCTACAAATGATTTCAATCATAGTAACTGTTGAAAAGTAATAGCATCTCCACTGTCTTGGAAATGACGGTTCTAAGATGGGTCTGTATGTGGATCAAAAATGCCACTGTTTTAGTTAACAGAACTAAATAACAAAATTAAGACAATGAAGAGAGGTTTGCAAAGGCACACATGTCTGCATGGATGGATGGCAGCTAAGAATTGCAGGAATGAAAGAATTCTGGGAAGCATCCAGGACCTTGGTCTTACACCACAGTCTTCTGGTGACATATTAATGTAGTCCAGGATATCTCAAAGTAGGATCATAGGCGTTTATGCCTGCAAAAAACTTCCAATAAAGGTGCAACTTGCTGACAGTGAAAGAAGACCCTGCTAGCAAAGCTCAGTACAAGTTTAGCTCCTGGCAAGCTCACTCTCCCTGTTACAAATTGCATCCATATCTCAGTTATGTCTTACACTGGCAAGAAGCTTAAACCATAAAAGAAATGCCGGTTCCCAGATTCCAAACCTTCTAGGCAAGAACTGAAATGGAGATTGGTTTTGTTCTATTTAAATCATACCCCAGCACCCATATCATTGTGTCACAAACATGACCCTCTCCTAAACTGTATGGGGGTGGCTTTGCATATTTCTGTTGGTTGGTTTTGGTTTTTTTTTCCCTGGTTAAAGTGACAAATACACTTTAACCAGGTTCCTGTGCCGACTCCATCCTCCTCCTCCGTCTTAGAGCAGGACCTGTCTAATTGCAGGGAGGCAAGGGGGATGGGGCAAGGAGGCAAATAGAGTTGTACAATATAGATCACTTCAGAATTCAGTGCTACGCTCCCACCATGTGTTAAATGTTTTACAATGGACTGATTTTATCTGTAAGCTTTCAGGACAGGAAACATGCTTTGGACAAACACCACATATCACTGTATTAAAGTAGGAAGAAAGCCTTTTTTTTGGTGGATGTTCTGCTGTTTGTTTAGACCTCTGAAAACTTCAAATTCTTCAAAAAAAAAAGGATGTACAATGTGTACTCCAGCTGTGTAAGTTGCACTCAACATCAACTGATGTTGATATACTGCAGTCTAAACAAGAAGGCCTTCTAATAAAAAAGGATTCCTACTACACCAGCCACAAGTGTATCAATGGTGCTGTTGCTAACTGTACACACTAAGCCAGACAAAAGATTCCTGCCATGCAAACATCATCTCCATTGAAGAGAGATCTGCCGTATTTTGTCCTACTGCAGTGAAGAGAGAAACCTTCCACAACGTCATGGCTCTAAACAACTAAAAAGCTACATTTTTTTCTCCCTTTTGACTCCTTTGTCTTTCTTCCCTTGAACTAACTTTACAGTCTTTCAAGCAAATACAGTACCAAATGAGGTCACATTTAGTATTCAGCATTGCTTACACAGTTGGTGCTTTTATTTCCGGAGCAGGTTATCAGGGAAGCTCCATTTGAGATACTTCAATTTAACAACTGAAAGAGGACTGTGAGGAAGCGTAGTCTCTTACAAGACTCTCCACATAAAGGCACTAGAAAAGTACCCGCTCCGTAGTGCTCTCTGTTCTCTTAGGCTCCCTCGTCCTATGCAGTTCGAACTTGCCCCGTGAAGAGACAGTATTCGATAGTAATTGCAGGACCGCTCTGGCTCTGCACTTTTAGACTGTAGTCCCTCAGGGCACTTCCGAAACTGAGTTTTATCTCATGAGACTATCCTGTGAAGTAAAAGGGTAATTAAAGCAAAATATCAAGAGGCAGCCTTTATTTTAAATTCAAAGCGGCACCGCTTAAGCTCTCTTAAGAAGCCAGCTCCACCGCAGAGGTCTCTGCCCCGAACCAATACCCCCCTTCCTCCTCGCCCGCGCGGGACAGCAGCGAGCAGCCCGGCCGCCGGCTCCAGCGGGAGCGCGGCAGCCGAAGGTCTCCAGGAAAAGCTTCGGACTCGTTAGCTCCTTCGCCTAAAGAAGCGCATTGCCCCGCAAGCCCCGGTGCTGATTTCAATTACTCTCTTAAACTTTCACGCCGAACACAGCGTTACTCCGCTCCCGTTGCGCGGGTAGCTACCGCTCTCCAAGGCGGGCTCCCCGGGAGCTGCCGGGCGACAGCCGCCGCGGGAGAAGCATAGCGTCGGGCTTGCCGGGCTCGCCGTGCTGCCCCCAGGCTCGCCGTGCTGCCCCCGGGCACGGCCACCGTCCCCGTGCTCCGGAGCTCTAGGCTCCCCGGGGGCCGCCGGCGGCGGCGGGGCAGCGCGCCCGCTCCGGGGCTCGCCGCGGCGGCTCCCCGCCGGGGACCGCGGACCTCCGCAGCCGCCGCCGCCGCACAGGGACCGGCGCGCAGGTCGCCGGCAGCCGCGGCAGGTGCCGGCGGCGCGGCGCGGCCGGTCGAGGCGGCGGCAGCGGGCAGCTCCTCCCCGGGATCGCCGCCTGGCCGCCCGCCCGCCCGCCCGCCGGGGGAACCGCGGCCCGCGCCCCGCGCTGCGCCCGCTCACCTGCCCGCCGGCTGCGCCCGCTCGCACGCTGCCGCCGCCGCCGCCGCCCCGCGGCAGCGCCCGCCGCCGTGCCCCTCAGCGCGCCCCGCGCAGCACCATGCCGGGGCCGGGGCGGGCGGAGCGCGGCGCTGCCGCAGTGCCGTGCCGTGCCGCGCCGCGCCGTGCCGTGCCGCAGCGCTGCCCGCCGCTCCGCCGCTGCCGGCTCCGGCAGGGGAAAAGTAGGTCAGGGCGGCACTGAGCATGCTCGGGGCCGGGCCGGGGGGCGGCCCCGGGGCCCGCGGGGGGCGCGGGAGGCGGTGGCGCCCGCGGCCGTCGGGGCGAGGCCGGGGCAGGGCCGCCGCTGCCGCGGCAAGGCCGGCGGGGGCCGTGCGGCGGCCGGAGGCGAGGCGGCGGGGGGCGAAACGAGCGGGCGGCTGCGAGGCCGCTCGGGGAGGGGGGGGCGGGAGTGACGGGGGGTCGGGGGGGGTGTCACTCCGCCGCCCCCGCGAGTCCCCTCGGCCCGCGCGGAGGCTGTGGTCCGGCGGGAGCGCTCCCCCGTGCCGGCCGGCGCGGCCCCGGCCGGCGGGATGCGCACGCCGGTCATCGCATCCCTTCTCAGAGATGTCTGCGGGAGCAAGGGCGGCAGGAAAGGGGGAAGACCCCGACTTGTCTGGATAATCTTGGAAATCAGAATGCTGTGCTTCAGAGGAGTGGCACGCGTGGTTTCCCCGCAGGGCTACATTCGTAACGGGATTACAGCACCCAGCTCCAGTTTAAGCCCAGCCTGAGGAGGTCCCAGCCTGCGGGGAGCTGACGCTGCCTCTGTAGGTATCCAAGTGCTCTGTCACAAGAGGGTAAAGCTGTCTTTTAGCTCGAGCAAAGCTGCTTGAATGTGGTTGGTGCTAACTGTACGTGCTGTGCAGCCGCTAAAAATGGATTAGGATGTATGCGGGCAGCCTCGGGCAGGAGTCTGGCAGGGACCTGGTGTGTGCCCGTGCTGTCCCGTGCCACCCTCCCGTACTTCCTTCCTCACCTTGTGGCATCAGAAGAGGAGGATGAAGGGCCACCTTCAGCTGAGCATCAAGGCCAGTGGGTTAGACCATGGGGGTCTATGTTTCCAGGTGTTTGTAGTCCTCCTATAGCCAGGCTTGGACCCTGCTCTTGATAGCCTCTTCTGGTTGCTTCCAGGGCAGTAGTAACCAAAACTCCTCTGCTCCTCCTTGGAGTAATCAGATGAGAGAGCATTTGCTGAAACTGCCAGAAGAATATGGGTTAGGACTGCATCTCATTGCAGGGGGAGGCATACATGAGGTGCACTGTGGTGCACATCGAAGCAGGACTCCAGCTTGCACAGGGAAAACTGAAGAGGAACAGCAACGGAGGGCTCAGAAATGGAGAGGAAGACCCACTCCGGGGAGCTGGACTAGTTGTGCCAAGGGCCTGGGCACCTGGACCCACCACCTTGCATGCAAGAAGAGCAGGGGTGGCTGCAGCGGCTGAACATGGATGCAGCCAGTGCTTGGGAGCGGTGCAGGCACTGGTGAGATGGTCTCTGGCGAGATGGGCTGCTGACAGCCAGGGCTTCTTGTGGTCAGGGTCTCCAGTATGGAAGAATTGGAAGACAGTGGGGAAGATGCATCTGGTGTTGTCAGGCTTGGCCAGAGCCAGGTGCCAACTGAGGGAGTAGGTCAAGGAGTGTGCTTCTTACTCATCCACTCATGCAGCAAAACATTTTCTTGATGGGAGGAGCTGGTTTGGTCATAGGACCTTGTTTGCCACTGACTTGTGATTTGCACTAGCTTGGCCCCACTTGCTATGCATTTGTTTTTCCTTCCTCCCGCGTTTAAGTACTGGTTTTGAACACAATCGAGTGGCTTTTATTTATCGGTTAATGATGGAGCAGTTAGATAACTGAGTCCCCAATCTCACAACCTCCTTTAAGTCAGGTAGGACTGCTGCTCTCTGAGTGCATGTCAGATCTGTGTGAGATGAGGCTGAATTTTTGTGTTTGGAAAAGTCACACATTTTTCCTTAGTCCCCCTGAAAGTGGCTACTCTTTCAGTCTCCCCGGGTTTCAGTGAACATAAGCCTATGTTGCTGGAGACAGCCGTAGGAATTTGGATGCCCACACACCTGCTGAAGAGGCAGTTTTGCTGGGACTTTTGTCTCCTTCCAGCACTTCCACATCTTGATATCACCCCACTGCTGACACTAAAGCCACCCCATTATTTGCTCTATGCCCTTTCCTGGAACATCACTATCTCCTATGCTTGGTGTGACCTGTGCTTGTCCTCCCATTCACTATAGCTGTTCTGGGGGTAACTCAGCAGGGAGATGTAGCCGTGTAGACTACCATGGGAAGTCTCCTGTTGCTCTTCCTGGTCTGCAGCAGGTAGGAACCAAGGACTTGTACCACCCCAGCAGTTAAAAGCAGTGGCTGTGCTGCACTGCTTCCTTCGGTTCAATGCTTCCTTGATGTCCCTTTCTTCCTTCCCCATCTCCCACTCTTGCAACCAATGTGTAGTAGAGTAGCCCTGAGGAAGACAGCTGAGCTGCGAGGGCATACTGCCTTTTCCAGCACCTGTGGCACGCAGCCGCTATCTGACCATAAGCTCCTGAAGACCAGCGAGGAACTGCCTTCCAGCGGGTCAGGCTGCCTTGCTCGGGGCTTGAAATGACTGATCCTGGCCCTTTCTTCCAGCATTAGGTATACCCACCTGGTATATCATTTGTGCCTTGAACGCTGCAAGTTGGGCAAGCTTTCTGAACTGACTCTGCACCCTGGTGGCTAAGCTTGATGTCATTGGTGCATAGGAAAAAACAGCTAAGGTCTCTGGGAGAGAGAGGGAGAGCTGGCTTCAAATTCATGCTTTATCCAGTCTGGAGCAAGGTCTGAAATCCCAGTCTGTCAAGTGAGTGTGTGGACTTCTGGAGGCTTTTTTCCATCCCACTTTTCCAACAGTGCTTGCACCAGCTGCATGCAGAGGACTGGTGCACCGAGTGGAGCGAGGACTGTAACACAGGTCTTCCGGATGTGTACTCTAGCTCTAGATTAGCTATAAAAATCTCCCTAATTTACCTGACATTAAATTGATGAGCTAACATAAAGAATAAACCTGAGAATATTGTTATTTTCTTTGATAATGCCTGCCATAGATAAACACTGGCATTTTATACTTAGTAATATAGTGGGCACATTTTGCTCCTATAAAACCAAAGCATTATTTAATAAGAGGCAGCCTTTTACCTTAGAGCAAACAGAACTTTGGTATTGCTGATAGTTGTATCTGAACAGCATAATCAGGGAAGCCTTGTAATCATGCTGTTAGAAAACTAAAATAAACTTAAATTGTACATTTTGTGGGATTACAATCCCTCCATCCACTAGGTGGAGTGGGATCCGGGAATGGCTGAGACAAGCTTGTGTGCCACACAACATCAGGTAACAGCAGAGAAACGAAAGCAAAAAGGGAAGTTTTCAAATAGAATTGAGCAAAATAGCTGTATTAACGTGCCAGTCAACATAGATACAGGAGGGGATGTATTCCATTTAGAAATTAGATTGGCATCTTTCACATAAAGTAGAAAGGAAAATTTTGATTACGAGAAATGCCTTTTTTCACTATGGTGATGTTACCCTTTTCTTTCTTTTTTAAAATTTCTAGACCCAAGTACAATTAGATCTTGCATGAATACTAAGAAGAAAATACTAACTTACTTTATTAAGATATATATCTTCGGCATGCTCAATTTAATTGTTTTCTGAAATATGAGCTGCATTTTAGTTTTATTTGTATCTGTTACCCAAGATTGTTACATTAGTCACTGTCATCACATTATTCCCATCTAAAAGACTGCAATTCCAAGCTAGGCCAGCACTGCTTTCTTGGTTGGGTAGCATGCCGTTTTTTGGGAAAGATGCGGACACCTGAAAGGTGTGGGTCTTCGTTGGGAGGGAGATGCAGAAATCGCATGGTCCTGGGAACTCCTGGCCTGCACCAAATGTGCCAGACTGGTGCAGAAGGAGGTGTTACAGGAGGGGATGGGTGTTCCTACCTTGAGCCAGACAACTGGGGTCTAGTTCAAAATACTTTATTTATTAATTTGTTTAAACCAGCATACATTCATATCATGGCCTGTGTTTTGTTCTTGTTCCTCCTCCCTACCCTTTGAAATAACTCAAAATAAAGTAGAGTAATAAATAAATAAATAAATAAAAGAGTAGGCATGAAGCTCATGATCTTATGGTGTTTTTTATTGGTACTTCATTGTATCATGTAGTGATAACTACTTTTCTTCTGCACTTCTGGATTTGTTACTTTCCAGTTTTGTTGGTGGTTCCTTTTTGTCCTCTACAAGTGTATGAATGGGAATGACCAATTAAATTTGATTCCTCCCTATGCCTTATCTTTTAGGGCGTGGGGTTACAAAAGTAACTTGTTTTTATACCTTTACTGTGACCTCTCTCTTTGCTCCTCCTAGAGGAGAAATTCTTGTCGTGTTGAGGAAGATGTTCTCTGCAGTGATCTACTTTCATTACTCTCTTCGGAGGGAAATTCCATCCTGAACTATGTCAAAGACACAGTCCATAAATGAAACAAAACTACTGATTATGTGGTCGCTATAATATCATCTTACACAAACGCAAATTTGAAATGAACAGCATATCTTTTGTGGTTTCATTTCCTCTTTGAGGTTCTCTTGGCTTTGCAGTATATTCTCTTGATGTAAAGAGATATTCTCTTGACTCTCCCTGTCCTACAGCATATATGTGGACAGTTTCTACATGTGCTTGTAGTTGCATTGAAAGTGTTGTCGCTCAGGCTCTTCAGTGATGTGTGCTACAGAAAGCTTAGCCATGTGGATATGCTAAGCCAAGGGCAGATATGTCTGCATAAATTATTGGCAGCTGAGGAGAGGGTGAAATCCACAGCTCTTATGATCTGAAGGGAAAATTCCACAACAAAGTCACAGAAAACTGGGTTCAGAGGGTTTGGCACCGTTGTTTAAAAGCTGCCAAGCTCTTTAGGACATGAAGAAATAAAAGAAGGGCTGGTGAAAGCCCCTCTGTCCCCATCCCTCCCCCTAGCAACTTGCAGAAAAAACTTTCCATGTGTAAGTTGAGGCCAACTGAGAGCACTTCTTACAAATAGAAGAGTTTTGGTTCCTTTCTTTTTCTGTACCCCCCACCACTTCCCCGCCCCATGATTTCCTATACATTTCCTTCTAGCTAGTGGAAACTGGAGAGAGGGTACTGCTTCAGAGGACACCGATGAGATGAAACATGAGGCTGGAAATGAAAGTCACTGAGCCAGGAACAGAAGGATCTCGGTTCTCTGTCAAAGCCTAAGAGGACTTTTGTCTTCAGACAGAAATATTGGATGACAAGTGGATTAGTGGGGACCCTGGGTGAGCCAAAGGCCTAAGGGTCAAAACAATTGGTTTACAGTTACCTTAATAATGTCAGATGCCTCAGATTCTAATTCTTTCCCTTTCTACACCAAATAATCTTATTTATTTCAACTTTCTATTGTATGAAACAATGATCATTTCTCTAATCGCCTTTGCTGACCTCGCCTGGCCCATAGCTCTCCAGCTAAATAAACTGAGATAGGGCAATAAAAAACAAATCTACACTACTAATTAGCTTTTGAAACATCAGTGTTTACCATTCACCACATGAACTGACTATCAGGCATTATACCACCATGGAAACACTCTACAACTGCATGTCATGAATGTAAAATAATATGAGACACAGAATACAGTGCTGAATTGCACATGAATGACAGGATACTGGGAATGCTGCGTGACCTTCAGCAAGATTCAGTGTTTATGTCAGTGAGAAAGATGAGCCAAATTATTCATGAGGCTGAAAGGGGGAGAAAAGGCGTGATCTTGGAGCAGTTGGAATTATCTTATTTTTGTGGGAAAAAATCAAGATGATCATGTTAATATTACCATTTCTGTTACACTTTCACCAGAGTCAGAATTTTAGGAATATGTAAAGCTTTTTGTGTATTATCCAACTGCAGAAAGGTGATAGGATTTTAAAGCATCAGTCAATGCAGTTTTTATTCCTTTTTTGGTTTTGTATTTTTAAAGCAAATGCTTTCAGAAACAAGGCGAATCAATAGGTGTGAATCATCAATAAAGTGGCTATAGGATGGGGGAAACTTTTAAAGAATATAATATAACCATGCATTAGTATGTAAAAACCAAAAAATATGACAACTAACTATTAAGGATTTTATAAAATAAAAACAAAACCCCAAACTATTTTCAGTAACGTAGTCTGAAGCTATGTTCTTTAGTGACACTCTACACTTATCAGGGGAAGTTGAGTGGTTTATTGCAGGAGATAATAGGAAATGTGACTTTGAAGATACTGTTTATTACTAGGAATGAGAATTCTGTTTTTCTGCATGGTCTGCAGTTGGGTAGTGCTGCTGAGTGGCACTGGTGCAATAAAGGCAGAATTTGTCCTGACACAGAAGGTGTGCCTGGCTGGGCTTTTTTACTTTTCAGAAGCCCTGTGTATTGTCAGCCCATGCATTTTCTTATTAGCTCTTCACAAGAGAAAGCAGGTAACCTCTTTTTACGAATAAATATAGTATTTCCACTAATCCTCTAATTCCACAGTATAGTAGTGAAATTAAATATGTGAGTAATTCAGTGAGGCAAGCCAAATCTGGCACAGACCAAATGAGAAGCAAAAGTATTGGGTGTCTGATGTCTGAATCTTTTCAGCTAAAGAAAACCATATAAAATGTGGACTGGTATTTTGTCCTGCAGCCATTTCAGTTTATCTGCAGCGTACAAAGGTTTGACATTAGTAGTCATCTACAAATGATCTCAGAAAGTGTTGAGACAACCTGAATGACCACATTTATATCCACCTGATGGAAATCCAGCTATCCTTCAAGGAGATGCGTATACAACCTTGGGACACTTACAAGGGAATTTACTTACTGGAGTCATTATAAGTGTTTGAAATACAGTGGGGTGCTTCTTACTGCTTTGGCTGAAAAGCGGTTTCAGAGAATTGTAGTTTTAAGAAGCCGAAGCCTTGTCCATTTGCAGCCAGTTATTATTGAGTCATACTGGGCTGAGCGGTTCAGTTCCCAGCACATAAAAAAACGTTTCTGAGATCCTCAGGGTGCATGAGGCTTTTGTCCCAGCTGTCTCTGAGGGGGGTCCAAACCTTTGAAGATGTTCTCCACCCGCTGAGGTCATGCTTTCTCATATTGGCAAAAGCGGTACAGAATTCCCTTTTTGGGGTGCTCTTTTTTTGCTCAGTCCCTAGAAAGAGGCAAACACTACACTGTCTGGCTGAGCTGATTTTGGTCCTGAAAGCCACTTTTGCTGATCACTTTCAGTAATATTTGCGAGGGCTTTTTGCCTTTCCCATGACTTTATTCTACAGCTGGCAACTGCAGTGGATTCTCACATTAAACACTGTGTTTTCTGTCTTGTCGGTTTTGTGGTAGAAACAGTTGTCTAAATGAAGCTCATTTTTAACAAAGCTAATTTTTAATATTGTGTTGAGGTTCAAGATTTTTCACTACCTTAAAATATAGCTTCTTCATTCCCAGCTCACATTAGATCAGTTAATCCAACGTGTGTTTATGCCTTTTCAGATATTAGTTCATTCTGCTAATTAAATATACTTAACCAGCACTTGAACCTTTACCCAGGAGCCCTTTCAACGTAAAAGTTTCGGCTTTGTCACAAGGTAACCCTGCCATCTACTGGCAAGTCTTTAGTAATGGGTTTTGTCTGTAAAATTGGAGTGGGGATGTCTACAATTTTTACCTACAAAAAAGGCCACTGCTATTCTGAAACGCACAGGCTGATTTCCTGTTGTTCAGGGAAACATGCATCTGAAATGCACAGATATTGAGTTACCTGGGAAGGGATCAAATATGTAGTAAACAAGGGCTTTTCCTTTCCCTCTCAGACAGTCAACATTTTCTCCATCAAAGGTTTTCAAATCTCTCATCTTCCCCTGGAGCTACTTTTTGGGTGGTGCCCCAGGACTAGGGAGGATGGCTGGGGAGTCCCCTGGCCTCCCAGTTCTCTGTGTGGTTGGAAAGTTTGGAGCTCAGTGGGCAGTCAGGGGTGCACAGCTCCTTTGACGGCTCAGAGATTTCACATGTGTGCATCTGATTACCAGTCCAGCGTGCATCTGGACCCTGGTCATCACAAGGTATTCATCTGGAGAGAAGGAATAAGCAAGCATCTGGATAGACCAACCATGACAGACAAGCTGTGCTGGAGGAGCTGTGCATGTTTCTATGTTGCCAGTCTCTGCTTGCAGGTGATGCTGTGAGAGGGGCTCTGGGGTTACCTGGTCCAATTTTGTCCTCTTCTCTGTAAGTTACTTTGCAGCTGGTAGACTGCTGGCATCTGGAAACACTGGGTCTAGTAAAAGACAAAGTCTCTTCTTGGCTTTCTGAGCTCATGTTTTTCCTTCCCTGTGTATTTGTGTAGCTGAGAGGTGCAAACAAGTTCTTGTAACATGGTCAGACATATACTGTTATGCCTGTGCTTCTGGGAGCATCTTGCCTTGAAGGCATCAGAGCCGACATCTCTACTGACCACAGACCCACTCCATGTCATGCTCTTCCTATACTCACTCTTTGTGGGTGAGCTTTGCTTTAGTTATTCAACAAGACTGTTTTTTTTTTCCCCAGAATTAAGCCTATGGCTCTGTATAAAAGTTAATTTAAACAGCAAGAGGAATTACCTCCTCTGAAAGAGAGGGAAAGGAAACCCAACCCAAAACAGTTTGTCCCATAAAAGAGTTGAAGGGATTCATAAATCACCTGGCATTGGTTTGCAAGGACTGGAAGCTATGTCCCTGTTTAATCAACTGCCATGCAGAGATTCACAGCTAAAACTGTCCGTACAGGGGTCTGTACCCCTTAGCACAATACAGGCAACTTCACCGGTTCAGATATAGCCATATGTGTTGCATAATGTTCAGTCCCAACAAATAAACTCAGCAGTGACTTTAGCTGTGCTGAGCAGGACATAGTGCTTGGTCAGACTCACATCCAGACATCTGGGGTTGTGTCACTATCTGGGGCTCCCTGCAGAAGGAGCTAAGCAAGATGTGCCAGCACCTGGCAATGCAGCTATGCCTAACTACAATTGGCTTAGCAGCCGTGACAGCTTCCCATTAGCAAGCAGAAGTTTCTCCAGAATGATTTTTAAGTGTAAACAGCTTTGCAAAAGAAGTATATTAAGCATCTGCTTCAGTTTTGATTTTAAGACTAGATTAAAAAGCAGGATACAACAGGCAAGTGATTTTAAGGGTTATCATGTAATGGCAGAGATGTAATCAACATCTTATTAGTGCTTTCTTTCCTCCACATACTATTTTTCAAAAGACATGATATTTCTTGCTAGGACACCCTTCTATTTTGGGGAAATGATGTAACTTTCTCTACTCTCCATTAAAATAGTCATTTTACACCTCGCCTCCTCATGGAAAGACCTTGAATAGGGTTGATATTACTTCCAGATACCAAAAGAAAAAAGTAATTGGTACCAGGACATTGTCTGGATGTTAATAATATTTAAGTTTCACCTTTGTTGAAAAAATAATTTATTCCCACCGTATATTAGAAAGGAGGAGGCTTGGCACAATCATAGGCTTACCTAAATTTAAGCTCAAAACCATTTTAGCTTATTTAGTCTTACAGACAATTGTCTCCTACACTATACTAGACAGCAGTTTTAAATGGCAATGTTTTAAAGCCCCAGACATGGAATATCATTTATCTAGGACTGAAATGGGATGAACTGCAGAAGGTATGGCGTCAGGGATGGGACTGGTGGGGTCAGCCTCTCAGCTTTGCAGAAGAATCTTTGCGTTAGGCATAAACAGGGGTAGTTTTGCAGGGAGAGGTCACAGGAACTGCTCAAGCTGCTTCCGATCAGAAGACAAAAAAGACGGATATTTTGGTGATCGCCAATGAAACCGATTCTAATTTTCTGCTTCAGCACTGAACTAGCAGTGCTGGTACTTAGGCTGAGAGAAGGGTGGGATGGGGTGGGACAAGGTACTGTGACATTGTTCTACCCCCCTGTGAACACCACGTCTCTTTCATGCAGTCAGCCAACTCATGTGGGTTGGGTTATTTTTCTTCCTCCAGCTGCAATGCATCTCTGCATGTTACATTGAAGGATGTATTGAACAAAAGCGGGACAATTTCAGTCATGGCTAGATCCTAAAGGGAACCAAAAATATTCTGGTTTAGCTTCTCCTGTCACATCATGATACAGTGTGTGGGGCAGTAGTAGCAAAAATCTCTTCCATCTCCCCTGCATTTCACCTCCTGAAAGACCAGCTACTGTCTACTCTATGCAGAACATGTATTTTTTGCACACACACCTCCTTTTTTTCTTCTCACAGTTTTTAAAAGCTCATTAAAACTGCTTCTTCCTTTTCACAATCCATTTCACAGGGCTGTGATATTTATGCGTTATAAAACTTTCCTTTTGTCTACAACATGGGTTGATTGTACTGCCTACTCTCATTGTTCCCAAGCCTGCATTAATGAGACACTGTAGGAGAAATCCTAACAGATACTGGCAGATTGCCTTAGAGGGAGAAAGTGGTACCATTTACTAGAATAAATAAAATTGCAAGAAATTCCAAGACTCATAGACTGCAAAAATATTAATTATTGCAGAGTTAAATAGGGTAATTCTTGTCTGCAGAAAGCTACCTATGTACTTTTCAGAATTGATAGATGTACTAAAATTCTTTGAAAAACAGGAAGAACAGAGCAGAGTATCCATCTGCCCAGCCTCCCACCAGCAACCCTTCCACTTCTGAAGGTGGGAATGGCTGTTGTGAATACATTGAGCATGGTCAGGAAAGGGTAACCACAATAACTCCAACTGGCAGAACAAACAGGGTATATTTGGTGTTTCTTCTGTGTTCTGTAGAATTTTATTCTGTCTTTTATTTTCATTAGTGCCAAATACCCATCACCTTTAGCACTTGCACTGAGTAGCAGTGAGTTGTCTCTCCACTCTGAAGAGGAAGATGGTGTCTGTTCTTGCTTACAGTGGAGATGCTCTGGAGGGAAGCAACGCAGTGGCAGGAGTAGCACACCCCCAGATGCCCTTTCCCCCATTCTTCATGCACTTACAAGCCAGGAGTCATCTTGGATAAACCCAGCTGGTGTGAGCCATGTCCAGCCACCTCACAGGTGTGGTGGGGTGAGCATATTCAAGCTATCCACATCAGGTATTCGGTGGCAGATGTAGCTGTGTATTTCAAGCAAATAGGTAATTCAAGATAATTGATTCCTCACAGCAACAGGAGCACACGGCTTTCTCTTCACCGCACATGAACTGATATGTGGGTAATTGGTTTCTCTTTGCATGATATATATAGCCCATGTACTGATGACAAGCAGTTGTTGAAAGTATTTGCAGCTCTGGAAAAATAAAGCACTTCCACTCTTGGTGTTTATTGTTCGATGAAAGATACATAATTTTGCTTGAGGAGTTTATTTCTGGAGTCCAGAGAACAGCTTAATCACTTTAGAAGGCTAATGTATGAAACTGCTGGAAAATATCACAGTCTATAGAGTAACTTAACATGTGTACAGGATGGCTCATAAAATCAAACAGTGTTTTAGCATAAAAAGTGAGAAAACTGTTTGATAGTATATCTGTTATTTAAAAAAATTAGATAGGAAATCAAGATGTATTAGAAAAAACAGTACTCTATCCTTTCTTATGTTATTTGGAAAATATAAATTGGTGGTAAAATGAATTAGCTGTAATATCTATTGATTTTAAAGTCAAGTGAGACTTTTAAAATGTAAAAATTAAATGGTTATTCACTCAAATGTCATTCATTCTTATAAAGATAAAGCGAACTGTCAGTTCATCTGAGTGGGCATTTCCTGTTATTTGTTGGTTTGGAAATAGTTTATGAAGACATTTTCAAAACTAAACTTTTTCTTTTGAAACAACATTATTATTACCAAGATGTTAAGGAAAAGGGACTCTGTGCTGCAAAAGAGATTTAACTTTGGTGACATTTCTCTGTAGAATGTAAGGTCAAGCGCATTAGATTTGCTTAGGTCCTGTGTGGAGGTACCTAAGTAGAGGTGCTGCTGGGTGGTTGCGGACTGCTCTCTTGGTTCTCTTCTCCCTCACATGCCATGCAAGGAGGATTGCAAATGCTCAGATTTATGTGAGGAATATAGAATTCATCCTTTTGGGTCTGCTCTTTCATATTTCAGAGCACTAGAAAAAGTATATGAAGCCACTGGATGTATGCAGCCACTTTCTTTAGTATTACAAACCTTATGACTGACATGGTAGTGACACTGCTGAGCAGTCAGTATTTCTTTCTCATTGGGGTTCTTGGGCTGCTTGTTGATGAGCATAAACACACTTATTAAAAAGGAAACAGAATCATTGTGCGCTTTGGTCACACTGAGAGGTAACAATAGTCTTAAGTCACACGTCCAGGGGGCTGGATGCTCTGAACTCCTGGGCTCTCAGTAAGGTGGGGTGTATCCTTGAGCAAATTGCTTAAACTCTTTGCCCTGAGCTGCAGTTTATACACCAGTAAAATGGGGATAGTAGATTCATAATGAGGTTACAGAGATACTTTCAGGATGTTATTGATGGATATTCTTTTGTTTCCATATACTGTGTAAAGTGTTATTCTTTGGAGTTATTATGCAATTCTTGATAGTTACTGAAGGTAAGATTGTTACTTTTTTTCGATGTCTCAGTGAAATTAGAGCCACAATTTCTATACGTTAATAAATGCAGGTTTCAAAAAGTGCCAGTTCACAAGAGAATTTTGGTTTGATTTCTTCATACAATTTATCTTACAGTTTCTGATAGTGTCCTAAAACCCTGCTGTTGAAAGTAGAGGAAAAAGCAGATAAAACAAATGTCGTAAAACAAGAGAAGCTGGAGTTGACTTAATCCAAATACCAGCAACTAAGATACTGACTGCTAATATCAAACTGTAATACTGCGCTTGTAGGGAACTTTAAGCAGTAGTGTCATTTCACACGTTGAAAACCCCAGGCAAGCTTTCCATCTTGCTCCCCTCCATGCCGTTCCACTTGATGGCAATTTGAGGCTTTGTTCTCTCAAGTCACGATTGACTTGACTCGCTTGTTTAGGATGGCATATAGGCTGATGTCTTACACTTCAGAATTTGTATTTTAATACAACAATTTGTCAGTGTCTGAAATGACCCTGCTCTGAAATGAACTGAATAATCAGTCTGAGGGAGCGAGGGAGAAATGGGCAGCACTTCTTGCCTGGGACAGTCTCCAACATCTGGAATCAGCAAACACAACGGTGTCTAAAAGCTATCTGGTGAGATGCATAAATCGTATATGAGCTAGAAATAGATGGTTCAGCTCTGGAGAAAAGCACATGGAAGCAGTGAAGTATATCAGGAAAACTGCACTGATTTGTCATGTTGCATTTGCTCCCTTCCCTTGGGCAGACAGGTGATCTTGCTCTGCGCCTTCTGAGCAATGGAGCTGGGCACTGCAGACACCCAGTGCTGTCTCTGGGTGCTGTCCTGCTCATCTCACTGCACCGTACGCTTTGCATCAAAACAGCTCAGAGAACTTTGCAATAATAATCTGTAGAGCTCAAAATCACCAGGCATTAACAATTATGAATTTACCAATATTGTAAAAATTAATTCGACTGCTTACAAATAATGAAAATAACCACACATTAGTGAGGGGTTAAAGATGGGTGGCATTTTGGATGGGTCCACTAGGTAGAGAGAAAGCTAACCATGTGCCATTATCTGGCTTTTTGGGATGCAAGCTGGTGTTGGTCAGTGTAGAAAAATCTGTCGTCTGCCTGGGCTGGCTGACTGTGTGAATGGCTACTAGTCCATTGCTACCCATCTGGAACTGTTGAGATCTCCAATACCTTGGCTCAGCTACTACCGACCACTTTGATTCTCACACCCAAACATCCCCTGGACTTTCTGACCCACAGGGTGAGAGCCAGTAAGGATTTTCAGAGCATTCCTGCGGCAGAGGAAAGGAGGGTATGTGTTCATGTGTGCTGTGTCAGCTGCCTGAGCAGACTTGAGAGTTCAAACCTACCAAGCAGAGCTTCTAGCTTAGTCCTTGGAGATAGCCAGCCTTGCTAGAATGGTACCACCCCTGAGCTAACAAGCCTTCTCTTTCAGTTTATGCATGTCACCACTCTAATGTAGCTTCACTGCTACCAGTGTCAAGGCAAACCACCTCTGCTAACTGGGGGATGTGCTCCATCCCCTGTAGCCATCATCTGCTCAATCAGGTTGTAGGGTTCCCAGCACAAGGCTGCAGATCCCTTTGTGCAGCAAAGAGGCATTGCTCCTAGGAGTGAATAATAATTATGATCCACTCTGGATTTTACTGCCTAAGCTCCCAGCTGTAAAATGAAGATTTTATCTATGTAGTAGGCATGTTGTGAAAATGCCTACACTGTGTATTATCCAGCATTCCAATACTATTGTAGTCTCCAACAAGCAGAAGCAATGCGGCTTCTGATTTTGTTCAGGATACCACTTCTTAGGTCTTTGTGACTTCTGTCAAAGTGAACAGAACTGGCTATAATGTCATGACAATGTCAGATGTGATTATAGGCTATAACTAACTAAAGGGATATCACAGACCCTCTAGGCTGATGGACAGAAGAAATCACGGCTAATGGGAGCTGGAAAGAATATAATTGCTTCATTTAAATGAGTAAAACCCAAAGAGCATATTTAGAGTAAATGAATGCATTTGTGATGGATATGCAAGCCAACTCCAGTGAGGACATAAAAAAAAAAAAAGTTATTAATTGCATTTCAGTTGGCAGATGATTGGAAAATGCATGTAAATATTTGACAGTGGTGCAGTGCAACTGGGACTAAGTGTCAGTTACTATGACTTGGTTACTCATCAGTTGTTTAAAACAAATCATTTGCATCTGAAGGCAAACAAAAGTGAGGAGGATTTAACAGGATTCAGCAGGATGAAAATTAAGTATCTTAGTCATCAGCTTTAGTTTTCCTCACAACACTCTCATATTTTTTTCTGACAAGCTTAGGTATAAGAACTGTCCCTTCTCTGCCATCTGTGGAGATTATGCCTCCTTGTGTCAGAAGCTTAATCTGAGCCTTACAAAACTTCAAATAAGTAATTGCAAGCATTTTGGGCTAGATTCTGACAAATAACCCATACAACTATTCACAGAAATAACTGAGGGGTTTTCTGTTTTGTGGAAGTATCATTCCTGTTCAGAAGTGGAGGAAGAGTTAGGTGCCACTTTGGTTATTGTGGCCCTATTGTGTGGATATTCACAATAGTGAAGAAGGATGTATTGCAGACCTAGAAAACTCCTGTAAAGTCCCTTTGCTAATTGAAAAATGATTCACAGTCATGGTAGGATTAGGAATGTGTATCTGGTTTTGTCCTGGAAAAAAGTAAGTCGATGGCTTGGTTACAAGTGTAATTGACATTAGAATAAAAATTGAAGATGGAAAGAAAGCCAAGACTATTGGCAGGATATTTCATAGACTTTAGAACAGCTGGGGTTTTTTTCTCCTCTCTAAAGGTTGGGGTTTTTTCCATAGTTTCCTTTTGGTTTTCGCATAATGTTTGTAAATTGCATAATGTTCCCAAGTATTTATAAAGAAAAAGTAATCAATAAGTTAATTTCGGGCCTTCCAAGAACCAACAAGCCCACACCATTTAAAATTCTCCATAATCTGTGTAAATACATTTTTCATACTTATATCTAAGGTGCAGGCCAGGTTTCACTGGGGCTGAAAGAAGCCAGTGGAAATGCTGTTATTGGAGACAGCATTTTTGAATACGTGTGTGTGGTCGCTCAGAAGATCTTCCAGGCTGATGGTGTCCTTATAATACCATAGTCATACTTTTTCTAGTGTTTTACATTTTGTAGTGTAAAAACTGTAAAACTGCTAAATGTTCACACCCTAGCCTTGCTAATCTTGTTATCTCTGCGGTGATACTTCTTGCAACTTGCTAATCACGTTACCTCTGCAAAGACTCAGGTAAAATAATTGGTAGAAGCTTTTTTGTCAGTAGGTGAGAGAGATTGGTACAAAGATTCACCCATCCTGGCTTTTATACATGCCTGGGGAGACAAGCATTTTTATTTGTAGGCGTTTTCTGTGTCCATCTCATTTAATGGAATTTTATGATATTACATTCCCAGAGGAAACAATGTGCAAATAATGGATCAGATCCAAATCATTATAATAACCATGTTATTCCCCCTTCCCACCCCTTGAAATTTGATTGTCTTCTGAAAGAAAACATCACTTGACTCACAGCATATTCAGAACAACAAAAATTCACAATACAGGCAAAACTACTTGCGGAATAATTTTTTTTTCCCCTGAGTGGATAGTTCTTACTTACCTCTCTCCCCGTGGTTTCCTCCATGATCAGCTGTTGTGTTTTGGAGGATTCCTTAACTGTAATCCACAAAACCATTCCAGTGGAAGGACAGTTCTACTCTGCCAAGTCTGGCAAAAGAAAAGATATAAAATGAATGTTTTATTGATCCTGCAACTCTCCAACACTGTCATACTGAAAGTAGCTTCAAGATGGGCAAGATACTGTGGGTAATTTACTACACAATTTTTTTACAGCCATGTTTTATGTGATGACCAAGCAATTCTTTCTTTTTCCGGAGCCTGGGCTAGGTTTCCCTTTGTCAATCAACGTTCATTCCAAATCAGTGATGTACGCAGTTCAGCATAACTTAATCAATGCTTTTTAAAAATTAAATATTTTTTTAAAATAGCTTAAAAAGCATAATTATCCTCCATTACTACCAAATGTATACTGGCACAAAAGGTAAAGAAAAGTAGGAATGCTGCCTTCATTTGCTCTGGTAATGGTCACACTAATTTGATCCTTTTCTGTGCAGCATATATGTGTGTATGCAAGGGTGCATGTGTAGACCCTCTGGACGCATATTCAGAGCCTGGCAGCTTGGTGCATTGCCTCTTTCCATCATTTCATTATGTGATCTGTGCCTGCTGCTAAATCATTATGTTTGCAGCAAATCATGGTGCCAGTTTGCCTTGTACTTCACTGTGAAAGCCATAACTTTAAAATTATGCATCCTCTTGAAATAATACTCCTTCCAGACAGCCTATTTGCAGCTAGCACCTTTCAATGAGAGGCCTGCTAACTTAATTTGCTACTATCTGCTTTTACACAAGTGGTGGGCTGCAGGCTCGTTGACAGAGTCCATGTTAGGGAGAACTTTAGACCCCTTGTTTTTTTTCCTAGCAAGTTTGTATAGGTAATGCATTCTGATTATCAGCATATGCAGCTGTTTGAATAGTAATTATTCCCTCAGAGGATTTATTTCATTCTTGTCCATTTTCTGTTCATTGTCAAAGAAGATAAACAGTTTGGGGGAAAGCCCAGCTTACCAGGTCAATTTTGCATGCCAATTATTTTTTAAATAAAACAGACAGCATCATGAAACAACTTCCTGGGAACATACATGTCTCATATAATTACCTCTGAGTAAACTTATGCTGTGAACATAAATCTCAACTGCAGGGTTGTTTGATGCAGTTAGAAATCCTTCTAAATAGTTTTAATATTTATAGCAGTTCTTAAAAAGGAAAGTCCATGCGAGAAATTTTAGTGAGACATGCCTTGCATAGCTTATTTGCCCTACAGAGAGAGACTACCCCTACAGTTTATCAGGTGAAAAACTATTTCCCTGAAGGAAATGAACCCACTGTACTCTGTACTACACAGCTTGTAGACAAGCTCAGAGTCTGCAAACCAGCATTCAATTGCCTTACCAGTGCATTTCAGACACTGCTCATTATATATGCCAACGCCGAGGCAAGCAGCTTTGTGGCCCCAAGGCAGTAGGACAGGCATAAAACTTTCCTTTCCTGTTCTGAGCACAAGCTGCAGGGGTTTATGGGTTACTGACCATTTCCTCTGCCAAAAGCAGTAATTTGGATTTAAAAAAAAAATAAAAAATTAATTAACTTATCTTTTATGCTTTGTCTGGAAGTCACGACTTACCTCAGGAGAGATGAATGTAGCGGAGTGGAGTCACCTCCCATCACCAGAGTGACTCCAAAGTTAGGTCCCTCCAGGTGCTTCTTTCTTTCTCTGCGAGGCTCCTGCTTTTGGCAGTGCTCAGAACACCTTTTATATCCTCGCTAGGCAAAAGATTTCACTGGAACTGCCTCCAGTCGCTGGCCTTTGACAGACAGCAGGACAACCCTTGGCAGAGCAGAGGGTGATTTGCCTTTGGAACGCCGTGACGTTCCTGCAGCAGATGAGTCTCCTGCCTTGCGAGTGCTGCAGTCTGATGGGCTTACCTGCCTAGCTCCTGCCTGCACATTGCTCTCTGATAGCTTCTGGGAAAACTGCAGGTATCACTTATAGTCTCTGATGGCCTGGATGATTTAGGCTCTCTGCTCTTTGTCTCTGTCTATTCCACTTTTTTGTACGAGGAGCTCACTGAAGATGCGTGGGAGGGTGTCCCTTTCAGGATGGGCTCCCAGCTGAAATCTCCCTAACTCTCATGTTCAGAAAGCTGTGAAAATGGTCCTGGAGTTCATCTGTGTGTAGTCCTTAGTGTCTGCCTCCACTTCTGTACAGAAATGACTTTGTGCTGCAGGGCTTCTCTGCCAGGCTAATTTCTGGTAGCCTGGTGAGGTGTTACAGCGAGTCTGATCTGTAAGTTTAAAGCCAGAGATGATTATGCTAATTTAAACCTGTTCTACGCAGTTTGGCTCTATGTGTGTGTAAGTGTACATATGCAGACTCTCACTTCCAAAGACAGGCAGAGGCTGCATCACCTTTCCCTCATTTCATTATGTGGCTCACCACTGCTGCTAACAGATTACATTTGCAGCTACTACCAGCTGCTCTTAGTTAGAATTGTCTTGTTAGATGCTTGCTGTGATGTAGGCAGAAAACAAAACAAAAAAAGGCAATTTGTTATCAGATCATGTTGCCTTATAAAACCTTTCCAATTATTACCTTTAAGTTAGTTAATAATGTGTTCTGATACGATAATGTAAGTGGAAATGTGGCATCCAGAGTAATACGAGACAGTACACGTGCACAGCAGACATTGTCTCATCTCTAAAACATCACTGTATCCCTACTGCAAGAAAAATAAGTTAATTTTCATACAGACTTAAAGAACCTCTGATTCTTGTCAAGCTTTGAGCATTTTAATGTGTTTGAAGTTCTCTTGGCACTGCTTCTGCCTTAATAAAAGACAGTTTTCTGCAAGGCAGGCAGATCTGAAATGCTGGTACTCCTGGCTGTGTATTTCTTTCCCAATTAAGATTACATGTCCTGGTGAGAGTAAACAGATTTTGCATAGAATTAGAGGTTGTTCATGTAAATTTATAAAGTCATGTAATAATTAACAGTAATTAACAGGGCCCACTAAACTAAACTGGGAGGTGGTGCTGTCCAGTGTCATTGTGAAATGAGGTCTGAGATGGGAGGTTGGGCCACTGGGTAGCATGGTGGGGTAAAGTAGGGTTTGACCTCCAGAGATAAAAGAGACAAGGCAAAGCTTGAGCTCATAGCAGGTTACCAGGGAAGCTTTTTCGGAGTTCAGGCGTGAAGCACTGAGATGCGTTTATGCTGGGATCCTAAAGCAGTTTTTAGGCTATGATTAGCTTTGGCTGGGAGGAAGGTGAGGAGTCAGACTGAGTAAAACCATGATTTATGCAAACCTAAAAAGTAATCTGAAACTCCACCATAATCCTAGTTGTAGCTTCTAGCTGGCCTAGAAGAGGTATGGGGCAAAAACATGTCTGGGAAAAGAGGTGGGGTACAATAGCTGGAGCTAGAGATGGGGCTCGAGTTCACAAAGCTCCAGGATAAAGGAGAGTGTCTGCACAGGGAAATGGAGCTGCTGTAGTGTGTTTTGGCTGGCAGGGCAGTGGCAGGCTAGGAAATTCCACTGAAAAAGGGCGGAGGTGAGATTGGGATATATGTTGAGTCAAGGCTAAGCTGATCATTTGTATCAGACTGACTTAAGAAATGATGCCAAATCTGGTTTCCGAGCCACTTTTTGCTCTGGGGCTTAAATGCAAGGTTTGGGAAAAGATTAGTATTAGGGTTGGGGTACAAGCTGGGATTTGCTTCTTCTAGTGCCAGTAAGTGTTGCTGACAAGTTGGTTATGCAGAGCTGGCCAGACTATGTTGGGTGTCAGCGCCAGTTTGTGTCACGGTGATGTTCGTACATGTGGGACTGGGCAGTGTCACCAGGTTAGGGGAAATGCTAGGTTTGTACTTAGAATTAGAGTGAGTCTGCAAAAGAAAGGGTAGAAAAACTCAGATGCAAGCCTGTTTAAACTGATGTGGACTGTTCTGCACAAATGTATAAACAAAGGTTAGCAGTGATGGGTATTTTTCAGAAGGCTGAGCTAGAACTGCAGGTAAACACTCTTGAAATATAATTTTCTTCTTTGAATTTGCTTGGATCTTGGCAAATATAGCAGCAGCACAGGTGCTACCAATGTGCACTGAGCACACTGACCTTTCAGCAATTTGCCTGTGTGTCAAGCATTGTATCCTTCTGGGCCTTGGGGAATCCCAGGACGCTGGAAGCAAACCCAAGTAAAAGTATAAAAAAATCAATGTTCTTGATTTCAAAGAACAGCAAAGACATGAGTCAGTCACAGACACGTCATTCCTTACTACCCTCCCTGTCATGTTCAGCCATAATTTCATTGGAAATCGATTTTAAGTGCTATCCTAGATGAAGCTTCTTCTTACTATATTTTTCCCCAAGTCCTTTGATTTTTTTTTTTTTTCATGCAAGCTTTAAAAAAAGAACAAAGTTCATAGCTGACCAGTGACAACTGATGAGTTAATTGAATGCCTGGCTTTGGGAGGAAGCAACCAGGCAAAAAAAATGCAGCTGGCTATTGCCTGATCACTGGAGAGACTGTCCAGCCTGCTGGCATCTGGCAATGGAGCTGCACAACCCTTGGGGAACAGCTGTTTCTCACAGTATTATCTAAAACTAAGATAAAAGACAATGTCAAATTCTGTTGTACATTACATGTGTTCTATAAGTGTAGATTATGGTAGACTTCGGTCTATAATGCACCCCTCTGATTACATGGAGAAGGGAGGTCTTATGGTTGAATCAGAGAACTGAAGGTCAAAAGGTCTAGGTTTCCATCTTTACCACAGGCTTCCTCAGGAACTTTGGACAAGTTGTTATTTTTGTGTCTCAATGTGCCAAACTACAGAACAAAGATATTTAAACTATGAGGTAAATGTACCCTTTTTTTGTAAAGAGCATCTTAGAACTAAAATGCTTTTTCTGCATCTGCCAACAGTTTGCATGCCTACATCCATTTGGGCTTGTGAGTCCTGGCATGAGATAGTTCACCTTCTTACCTGAAAACAGGTACTTTTCCCTACTTTTGCTCTGATGTTGTGCATAGAGAAAAAGAAGAAGCATCAAATCAAATGTGTATGATCTGCAGCAGTTTATATTAGACTGTGGTTTTGCTTTCTTAGAATCTGTTAGGTAGATTTCATCATGTTTTGGGAAGCTGATGAGTCATGGCACTTGAAATCAGTGGATCTTTGTGGGTTAAATTATTGTCTCCTATTATGTCATCTGCGCATTGCACATTATGTGAAGTAGCTCTGCCTTAATTTACTTATCATCAATCATTACAAGTAAAAATTAAATATAGAAGGAGTTATCATGCACATGGAGTGTAAGATTTTATTGATAGACTGAGGGGTGATGCCTATTTGGTGTTTGCCTGTGCTAAGTAAATATAAAGCCTGCTTGCCAAGGATGAGCCCTAAAGGAATCACAAATCTACTGATTTGTTTTTTTAAAGTATAATCAGTAAGAGGCCACTCTGTGGTCACTCATAGGTGAATCAAGAAAGAACAGTGCTTGATTCCTCAGGGACTTGTCAGGGAGAAGGACTCAAAGTCAGCCACTCTACTTTGAAGCACTGCAAAGGGCGTACTGCTGAGGAGTGTGGTGTCAGGGAGAGAAGGAAGATGTTCTTAGCTCTGTGTAATCAAGCACTGCTTCTCCACTGATCTCAGCTATGTAATTGGAGGTTTGCTATACACAGCACATGACATTCCAGCTTTAAAACATTTTCTCAGCAAAGGCTATTGAAGGTTTGAAGCTCTTTGTTCATTTGAATAGTACAGAAATCATGAACATGTTCTGGAAGTTGGTAATATGAGAAAACATTTTGAAGTTGTGCTTGCCCAGCAGAGATGATTTTGGGAAGAAAATTAAACCTGACCACTTTACCATCAATGTTCATGGAAAGAAAAAATAGTGTCTTAGGCTTTTAATATTCATTTAAAAATAGCCTAGATGGTACAAAAATAGCCTGGATGGCTTTTCTAGGGTACTGTAAAGAGGCAACCTCTTTGACTTTGTATCTCTGTGGAGGGTCGGGTGAAGCTTAGAAGAACCTCACTGTGCTGAGCTAATATCTGTGGGAGCAGAGCTCCAGGGAAGCTGAATTTTAAGGCAAGTTCAGCGATGAGTCTATGGAAATTCTCCTTCTCCAGCTAGCTTGGCCAACTTCTCCTGCTGGGATCTTTGAGGAAGGGAGTGGTGCATTCAGCATCCCTTACCGTGCCTGTTACTGACCGCCCACTGTCAAGTGCACTGCTGGGGCTACAGGTGAGTATTGTGTTAACCAGCAGAATTGTCAAGGCAGCTTGATAGGAGCAGCACCCACCACCTACTTTTCTCTGCACAGGTCCCCGCAGCAGTTGTACTTTCCAAACATAAGCACCAGTGAGTTTAAGCGGTTCTTGAGTTTGCATATGTACAATTGTATACGTTTCACTCTTGCAATAGTATAAGTGGGTTTTGTGGGCTCAGATTTGACCACTGGTGAATGACAGCTTGGGTGGTCTCTAACTGCCAAAATATATTTAAAGCAAAGGATTCTTTCAATATGTTTTACTATTTGAATGTTTTAACTGGGGCAGATGAAAATACCTTGTTCCGTATGAAAGAAAAATTGTTCATGACAGGAATACTAAAAACCACAAGCAAGTACTTACCTATTCCTACTGAAGAATGTAATATGGGTCACCCTCTGTCATAAGGAAATCAAAGTCTTGCAAGCAAAAAGGAAACTATATTTAAAAAGGAGCTATATTCTACATTTTCTTCATATCACCGAAGAATACTGACAGAGAAGAGGTAGTGTGGTCTATGACAGTGTAACAAGAACCAGTAGAATTAAATTATATTGCTCCTGGACCTGTGTTATTCCTCTCACCATACAGTCAGTAGGGAAATTGGGGAATGGTTACAGGCCAGGCAAACTGGAGGGTTTTCTAACACCTGCACATGCAGAACCAATATTTATCTCTTGGAGTTACATTCTGGTTATATTCCCCCATAGGAGGGACAGAAAAGAAACTGAAGTCTGGTCAAAGTTACATCACAAATTTGTCATTGACAAAAGGTGCCTTTCATTTACACAGACTTATTGCTGCAAGTTTTCTGTGGCTCAGCAAACTGAGGGGTTTGGCTGTCAGAATAAATTAGTGTCTCGTGGCACAACGCCAGAGTTCAGTGTGCTTTCACTTAGTGTTATCAGAAACTGAAAGTCAATAAAATTTATAGCAGCAAAATTTTCCAGCACATCCTCGACCTTGCTGGAGAAAGTTGTGCATTCAGCAGTGCCAGCAACTGTCTCTCATTGTTCAGAGGTTGAGTCCTCACTGTGGTTTGTATCAGACTACCTTTTGTACGGGAGGAAAAGGATGGAGTTTCATGACATTTTAAATCCTAGTCTTATGATGTGCTCCAGTTTAAACTAGGTTATACATTATAAAGCCACTATGTACTGAACTGGTCTCTCCATCTTGTTTTATCCAGAAGTGCCAGGCAACAGCTTTCCATAAGAACTTTGAAAAGGGATAATTTTCCTTTCTGCTGGGGGAAGTAAGAAAAAGCTTCAGGGGGCAGAAATCTAGCTTATCTTTCTGGACATCCTGTGTATTGCTTTCTAGCTGGATAAGTTCCGTTGCTTTATTGTGAGCCCAGTCCTTAGGTTCATGAAGGCATTTGCTAAATTTTCTGAAAATATTCTGGAGAATTAAAACTAGAACATAAATTCAAGAAACCCTATTCACAGGTTACACATCCTAGAGAGTGCATACCTTTTCACTTCAACAGTCCTATGAAACAGACCCTGCATGGCCTCGCTTCAGGCTTCACGACATTGGCTATGGCTCACTGATGGGGTTTCTAAAGCTTCCCATCATCTGGATACTCTGTGCTCTCAGTATTCTGTTCTTTTTCTTCCTCTTCTCAGTAGGATGATTCCTCTCTCTTCTTAATAGGATAATGACTCCTTTGTTTTCAATACATGTAATACATTGCTCACAAATCAATTGGTGAAAAACGTCATACCCCTTTCTGCTATAGAAATACTGCAATGGATGCTAGTGTTCTGCTCTATGTTTTTGGAACTTTTCCCATAAATCATTTAATTATGTTTTCTCTTTCCCTGATTATCTTCACCCTTATCTCGATCATTTTTTTCAGCCGCTTCATCTCTGTATAAACCAGAGAGCAAAGCAGCACAATACTTGGGCTGGCAACAGCGTTATATGTTGTTAAGGAACCACTTGTTTTGTAAATGCTGAACCTGGGTCCTGAAATGCATTCTGATTAAAAACCATGCTGTTAGATATTAACAGATGATACTTGCCAGAGCTCAGTATCAAAAAGCAGACAAAGACAAGAATTGAAAAAGTACAACCTGCTTGTAAATTCACTTGAAAAGCCCTTGAAATAAGGTGGTCCCTCAAGTAGGTGAGCACATAATTTCAGTGAATAATAAAGGTAATTAATAGACAAGTGCAAACCCACCTTCCTTAAGCTATAGCTGTTGTAGCAATTGACTTATTTATCACCTGAAACCAAAGCAAACCAGATCTGGTTTGATACTGTGTGGTTGAGAAAATAAAATCTTACTTTGCAGATAAGACTGAGTGAAAAAATAGGGCCCCAGAACACAGTATAAATATAAACAACTTCTCCTGAATGACATTATCAGATGCATCTGTTCACCCAGGGCTGTTCATATTCAGCAGCACTATGCCCACTTGGTCCATCTAGTCTAGAGATGCACTCTGAAGGAAGATTATAAAGAATAAATGGGGTTTGTGCTACTACTAAATACCAGAGAACATCAGTACTTCAGAATTAAGGTACTGCAATAGTTTTCTTAAGATGTTCCTTAATTTGAGATAACTTGCTCTATAAAATGAGTTGTAAAAATAACTTGTGAGCTATAAAAGTAAATTTAAAGGAATTAAAGTATGTTGTTCTTTGACAGCATAAACACATGGAATAATTTTTTCGTATCTGCTGTTCTTTCCAATACCTCTTCAGATCAGACACTTTCTGAAAACTTGACTTGTCTTCTTACGCAGCCAGGAACAAACTATGTGAGAACTGAATTCTGTATCTGTGATTGTGGTGGGATTGGGCAGATTCAAGACAAAGGAAATTTTGAGCCTGTAATTAAAACATGCAAGACGAAAGATAAAACAGTTTCTTAAAATACTGTCAAGCAATTCCTGATGTAATTTTCATTTTTAAATGACAGATAATGTTCCAAGCAGCTGATGTTTGGAGACCTCCCCAATGGGAAGTTTACATCTAAATCCGCGTTTACTGTTACTTTGTCTTTTATGTAACGAATGCCGATTTCAGCAATGGAAGAGGAAAATGCTATATAGTAATACAAAATCATCACTTACCTGCATGCTTCAGGAAGCCTCATTTTCATGTCTGAAGGAGTTGGGATAATGGTACCCAAGAAAGAAGTATCATTATTACTGCTTAATAATTTGAGGGCTGCTTTGTCAGTTAGTGAACTTGTCTATAGTTTGAGAGCTAGGACAGCAGTTCTGTGGGCTAAGCTCTGTCTAAATATTATCACCTGGAGACTTGCTAATATGTTTTATCTTTCTGCTTCTTCACCGGTGTGGTGAATGACACTTCAGTTTGAAACCACTGATTGCTTTCCAGCCCATTTTATCATTTAATGTGAACACCCCAAGGCTCTACATATTCATGCTCTTCTAACACGGTTAGTGTGGACCATATTCTTAATGCTGTAAGGCTTAACAGAAAAAGCTTTGCTCCTTTAAAATTTTCTTTAATGGGCACAATATTGTTTCCACATGTCATGCCCTTTTGGCAGCTCTGTAACCCTGCTTCTGTTTAACCTCATGCAAGAAAGCGGAGCTGGCATGCATAAAAGGGAAAGGCATTTGTTATTTGCACATCAGCACTCATCTTTATGAAAAATCTCAGATCTCTGAGATCTGCATTCATAAAACCGTGCTGATAATACGAGTGTTGAGATCAGTTAAAAGGCCCAATTTTATTTTTAGTAAATCTCAACTAAGTAGAAAAGTGAACTCTTTAGGCCTGCTCTTAAAAGGTACCTCTAATTGCAAAGATGACTGGTTGAGTGTATGGACTTAACGATGGGACTGGAATAGTGTTGTACCTGTGAGAAGTATAACACAGAGTGCTGGGAACCACAGCTGTGTGCACATTGTAGAGTTATTTCCTGGTCAGTATTCTGGAGCAGCGCTTACCCAGGAGGAAAAATAGCAGATTCCACTAACAGAAATATTGGTGCCTAAGACATGAAGGGAAAAATGAAGTTATAAATGAGCTAGTTGTATTAACACCAAACCCACCATTTTAATCTGCTTTTGTTAACCAAGAAAACAAAAAATATTGCAATAATTTCTAAAAACTTCCACTAGGCTGGCACTAATACACATCTCTAAGAGGACATCCAGTGTGACACGAAACAGCAAAAATATAATGTCATGAAAAGAACTATGGAAGATGAGATTCTTCTCACAGAGCTTTTGATAGCTAAAATATAGTCCTCTATAATGAAGCGAGTCACTGTCTACATAAGGAAAAAGGAACCTTAGAAATACCATTCATCTGACCGATTTTAAACCTCAGCTATAGAGATTAATTGCATTGACAGATGTGAGTAATTCAGATGCAGATATGTACATTGTAGCCTTCATAAACTGACATTTGTGTAGATGGGTTCCCACAGCAGCATCTAGTAAATAAGCCAGTTTAAAAAGCTTTGTAAATATTAATAACTTAATTTTCCCTCATAATTACTGTTAATGTATTGATGATTTTTTCCCCATTGCCTGCCCTATGCTTCAAATAGAATTGAAATGAAAACGCTGTAGGACCAGTTCTTGCAATGGCTTTAATCAGGGGGATGTTTTTAGGAGGAGCTTATGAGGGGGTCTACAAACCACAGGCACTGTGATTCAGCGACACTGCTGATGCTCTGCCATGGTAAGACTTCTAGAGCAAATGCTGCTTTAAAATCAGTCTGCTTGAGAATGTGAGAACCACTATGGCAAGTTAAAAGACATGTGTACAACCCTGTAGTATCCAACTGCCTCATTTAACACAGGATTACCTCAAATGCATCTCCCTTCCTGCATTCAGCACTCTGCATTATGGGAGGCTGAGTCAGGAGACTGTCTTCCCTGTGCACTTGGTGGAGAGAGATGGGGTAATTGCCTTTGGTGCAGCTAGAGTGACTCGGAGCAATGAAGCCTCCTGACCTGGACATGCCTGTCTTTCTCCATTGCCTTCAGAGTGATGGGAGAGATGACCCTCCTAGCATGGAAGTGATACAGGAGCCACTAGTTTAGATTCTTAAAGACGGGGTGTGTACTCTTATCTTTCTGCTCTCTTCTTCCCCTCCTCTGAACACTAGTAAATTCAGAAAAGAATTTTTACCTCTTTGAATCACAAAAGATGAAATGGATCATCGTCTTCTAGAAGAAAATAATAATAGTTTGCAGCTATGAAAAAAAAAATTCTCAAATAAACTTGCATTCTTTGTCAGGATCTACTAAGTAATTAGATGATGTAAGTACCTGAGAACATCAACAGCAGCATTGGATATCAAAGTTCTTTACAAAGCATGGTAGCTATTGCTATCCCCATGGGGATACAGAGAATGAAGGGACTTATTTGAAGTTACTCAGAAAGGAGCAGGAAATCCAGGTCAAACCCTTTTACAACGCTCTGCCCACTTGGCAACACCATTAGGATTTTTTTCCCTCTGGTACGTAACCAAAGTGTTGTTCCAATGCAGCTATTCATTCCATCCTTATTCAAGTGCAGTTAGGAAGGGGAAATGAGATATTTCATATAGGCTCTGCATGATAATGTAGCCACTGGCTTAAGCTGAGCACGCAAAAGCCAAACCAAGACTGGAAAAAAAATGTGACCTAAAGAAAAGCTTGAACTTACTGAGCAGTAAACTACTTGGTGCCTGTGCATGAATTGAGGATTACTTCTAAATCTTGTCCCTAGGTTTTAATTCTCACTGTCACTAACTTCCTACACAATAATCTGTCTTGCCTAAATTGTCCTTGCTAAAAACAGAGAGACAAGCTAACATAAACACCTGTATTGCCATACTAGTTCAGACCAATGGTTTTTAGTCCAGTATAGCATCTCTGACAATAGCCAAAGCAAGAGCATAAGAAATAGGGAAATATTTGGTGATCCTTTGAGCTCCTCCCTCATTTAGGCAATCATTGGATTAGCAACTCCTGATCGGGACCATGCAGATGATTGTGTTTAACAGCCTTTTATGGACCTGTTCCCAATCATTGTGTTTAATCCCCTTTTCAGACCCATTTGTATATTTAGCCTGCACAAAGTCCTGTGTAATGCTATGTGCATGTAACACTTTTCCTGTTTAATCAGCATCTGCTGAGTAACTCCCCCCTACTTCTTCTGCTATGAGAACAGTGCACAACCACTCCCTATGTGTTTCGCCTGTGCTGTTGCTGGTTTTATAAATGTCTTGCATACTTTCAATCTCTTTCCAAACTGCAGTGCCTGGCCCATTTTATACATCCTTTAGGGAAGCTGTTTCATACCCCTGTATGCTTTGTAATGCTGTGATGCTGGCTGCATGGATAAAATAGCTCTGATTTTCTGAATGAAGAGTGCTACATAAGAGCAAAAGAACAGGTTTTGTTGCAGGTTTCGGTTTTTGGCAGGGGCAAAACATTTGTATAGCTCATTCATCACAGTATATTGTGTCTTCCATGCTCTGTGAGTCTGTTACTGGTAGCAAGCTGTGGCAGCTATTAAATTTCCAGTTTGGAGGTAAAGATGTTAGCAAAGCTATTAGCAGAATTCTATTATAGCCTGGAGAAAAAACAGAGTAAGCAGTATTTTCGATGAGATTCTTCGAAGTGTCAGTAGTTACACAGTCATATATGATTATTTCGGCCTGATGTTTATAATTCTTAATATATAAATAAACTTTAGAGAAATAAAAAATTTTTGTCCCTTGAGAAAGAAGGCCATTTCACAATCAGAAAGTGTGCTTAGCACTGTGAATGAGTATTAGAAACGTCTCTAACAGAGTCAGTCTCTCTCAACAATTTGTATGTGGCTTTGGGGAACATTTCTTCTTGTCTGTTATCACCGGACTTTTCTCACTTCATTTGTCCTGAGCATCACCAATACTTTATTTTGAACAGTGAGAGAAGGGTAGGAGCATGCTACTAAGCTGTTTGCAAAGATCTTTTCCACTGTTATTAGACCTCCGAGGCAATGTGTGGGTGTGCATGTGGTCATGGTGTTGCAACATTTCATCCAGGAAGCTCACAAGAAAGTGGCTAAGATTTCCTCTTGCCCTTACAATTCTGAGTCATGAAACTTTTATATGGGATTTCATTAAAGAGGACATCAAAACCATGTAATTGTCTTAGGAATTTTATTACCATTTTAAAAACTAACTTGGTCATTCGGGAGTCTAATTTACAAACATAACCAGTAGGACTTCAACTCCCTACTTTACTTACTCTGAAAATCAGTTTTACTTTTAAAAACAGAGGATCGTAGGAACTTTTTACCCCATCCCACCTTCATGGCTTTGGTACCACAGCTAAGGAATTCCAAATCATTTTTCTGAATGCCACTTTTACAAAATAGCCCAAGGCCTAACCTGCCAGGATGCAAACCAGGCATATCCAATGGCCTTTTTAAATAAAATGCTACTGACATCAGATGTCTATGTGGTTTATGATAATGTAATAATCATAAAAGGCTTGTAATAATCATAAAAATGTGATTTCCTTATTTCTGACACCAGACAGCAAATGGTGATTTGCCAGTATAGAAACTATCTCCATTGGTGTATTTCCCACCTGCTCTCTTATCTACTTCACAAAACCTTCCTGTCTAAAAGGGAAATTTCATGTTTCCCTGCTTAGGATAGGTTTTGAGGAGACTATGGAGAGTCTTTGAAAACTCATTAATTAGGAAAGCAGCTCCAGACTTCTGAAATAGATCGTTTTTATCCCTTACTTTTGGCTTTAGGGAATTAGTTGAATTCATACAAGTGACATGACTAGAGAGAATGCCCTGTAATGGAGGGCTCTTTCATCCCATAGATTATTCTGGTGGGTTTTCCATCATGGTAAGCCTTAAAACCAAGATAGGCTATCTTTCTCAGAGATAACGAAAATGCATAGCCTTCATTATAAAGCTGATGATGATTTCCTCTGGCTTTGAAACTCATGAGTCACTGGGATTCTTGTTTGCAGCAAACACCACTTGCAAACATGACTGATATCCACAGAGTTCAACCCCTGAATTATCAGTGCATGTTGCTTTCTAGAAGTCCTCTCTGGTCATCTATTATGTGGAAACTAATTTAACATCTAAGGGTTATTGCAGAATTGCTAGGGAGCGAATTAAACGTGGCCATAGAAGATTGCCATTGTAATAGGCTTCGTAAAAATACTATTGCTGAGTAACCTAATTCATCTTGAGAGTAAAAATAAGGAGTTCCTGAAGGTATCCAATAGAAAAGTTTAAACTGAGTAACACAAAGTAGTCAGTTTCCTGATAAATATGACTAGTTCCTAATTTGTATGTCCGGCTGGTAAGAAGTAACAATAACTAAATAAAAAGGAATAAAAAAGATAAAAAAAGGGAAACATTTTATTATGCCAATTAGGAAGTAGAAACAAATAACACTTTTATTCATTTAGCGTAACTGCTGTTACTTGAAGATATAGGCTGTATTATATTCCTGATAGTTACCCTTCTGAGGTACATCTCTCTAAATTCAGTGCTGGTCTCCTACAGTGATGCTGGCTGCTTTAAATGAGAAAGTGTTTGGGTCATACTTGCCACCAGCCAGAGATTAATTATGGATGGCATTATGTCTGATGTGACCTACAACAAATGCAGACAATAAGGTAATAGCATACTTGGTCATCAAATTAATAAAAGATAAACTAAATGGTGACAACTGTAGGAAAATAATTGGCCTTGATTATTGAAAAAAATACGTTACCTGGGGGGCCTGTGGAGGGAAAGATTAGAGACCTCCATGAAAAGAGCTGAACAAAGAAGTCCAGATGAAAAAAAAAGTGCACTGAGATGCAAAAGTGTGGGTTAAATACTTGAAGTGGAAAAGGTATGAAAAAATCGAATACTGAATAATGCATCTGTAAGAATCAAGGCTGTTCTCTTTTGGTTTCAGTATGTGATTAAGTATTTCCTTTCTTAGGTATTTCTAAAGGGCTTTTTGCTGTTTCCTTTCATGTTTGTGGGGTGCCTAAAACGTTTACAGTTTAACTGGCTATGCCCATACTAAGACAGTAACTCTTCTCAGTCTTCCTCAGAGATGCAGGAACTAGCTTATTTGCTTATTAAGTAATGTCTTCCAAATTCTTGGAATTGTGTTGACAACAGTATTTTACATAGTCCACCAAGAAAACTGACCTGGTGTTTCCATCCCTCCTCTTTATTGTTTTGGGGGAGACGCAGACAGGGAGACAGTGTATTAAATTATACATTGTCTAATTGAAAGAGGATTCCATATAAGGCAATAAAATAAATTGATCTTGTCAGAAAAACTTCTTTATCCCAGAAAAACAGAAACAGAAGTCATCAATACAGATGTAACTCCAAAAACTCCTGCAATAACTAGGCTAGCACTAGTGCAACTTTATACACATAACTAGCAGTACTATAGGGAGTTAGTTTGCCCAGTTAAATTTTGTTTAATATCGGCTTTCACTAGATGCAATATAAATTTTAATTTAAAGACATTAAACAAAAGAGAAATGTAAAAAAAAAAAAAAAAAAGAAGAAGTTCAGTGTTTCAAATTGTTCCTGCATTCTGGTGGCTACAAAATGGAGGCAAACAAGCCATGTTCACGACTGCTAAAATCAAACTTTGCTATCAGTTTCATAGCAAGAGGTGTTCTACCTTCTGCTAAATTTTCATGGCTAAATAACAATAGAAAAGCAAATGTTCTATCAGTTAAACTGGGTATTCTCTTAGGAGCCAAACTGGATAGGTTTTTCCCAAAGTGTTTTTATATGCAGATAAACTGGTGATAATTCAGGCTGATGACACAAATAAGCAGATTTCTGATTCAAATGATGTAACAAGCTGAAAAAAGAAAACACTTCTGCAATAACAATAGTTTGTTTTTATATTCTTGGATTCTGGGTTTACACAGATGGTTACATTCTCCTTCCTAAAAGAGACACTGCAGTGGTTGCTCCTCCAGGGTTCTGCTGATCTGGTGTGCATTCACATGCTGAAATGTGCAGTGTACAAAAGCTGTGACCTTGTCCTTTCTTTAGTGCTGTTGCCCACCACTAATTCAGGATGTGCCACATCATCTCTGGTGCTTATTCCAGTATGATGGAGCCACACAGATGCTCCACCATGTCCTTGGTGGCTACAGGCTGGCAGTGAGGTGCGCTGAAAAGATCGAGTTTCCAGTCTGCTAGTGCACCTGGATACCAGGAGGGTTTTAGCGCTGGCGTGGTGTCTCAAGCTGGATCTGGTTAGAAATTCCAGCATATAATAAGCAGGAGCCAAAATCCTGGGCCAGGCCAATGGTATTCTACCTCTGTTAATGCCTGATTTTTCTGAGGAAAGTGCAGAAAAATATTTTTAATTTTTTGAACCTTTTAGGTTCAAAGTTCATTAGTAGCCAAACTTAGAGAAAGTTCAAAGTTCTCTGTAAATCAAGGAACAGAAATACCTTCGTGTTAATTTTTTCCAGGTCACATCACAGCATATTCACTTGCTATATCCATCCAGATATGATTTAATATAAGTTGAAAATAAAAAGAAAATATAATTTTGAAGCTATTCTCCAAATTCTGTAGAGCTAGCAGGGAATCTTCTAGCAGCAGTCAGATTTGTTAACATATTTCTGGATATCCATTCTTGTAAAGAATCAGAAAGACCCTTATCCTTCTTCCATGGTGATATCTGAGCTTTGCAGGGTTACACAATAGCTTCCACAGCCATTATGAGAGAAGTGAGGTACTGGCATTCCTCGTAGCAACGTTAGAAGAATGAAAATGTATGTTTCTTTGTATTCGCAGAGTACTTTTCATTCAGAATGATTATGGTTCAAACACTGCAATTGTTCTGTTCCCATCTAAGACACAGCCTACAGTGGACTGCTCAAAAACTGTTATTAAATAATAAAGAAAACAAGACAGATTAGGGCATGCACCAGTACAGCTCAATGGAGTTCTTTTAAATATTTGTCCCAGTGTATCACAATCCAGATTGCAAAGGCAGAACTGAAAGTACTGCAGATCTGTAAGCCACAAGGTTTTAAAATACAAGGTTCCACACAGAGCAAACGATTTTTAAAGGATGAAGTTTAAAATGAAACTTGCAATCAGGATTTAGGGGACAATCCCCCCAAACTAAACTGTTTTCCACAAAAGCTCTATAAATTCTTGGACACCACCACTGATGCTCAGGGACTGACATTCAATTAGATGAAATAATTCTCTGCACACTCACAGTTTAACATAAGAACTGTCGTATACACACATACATTCTCTCTTCTAATGAATTCCCCATAAAAATATTTTTTTTCTCAATTACTCATTAATCACAGCTGTGCTGAAGGGCTCTCATTTGAAAGTAAAGGGGGATATTTTCCTTCAGATCAATGACCTGTGTGAACCTAAAATTTGTAAATGTATTTTATGCAGAAGTTCAGGAATTATGTTGAAGTTGTTACAGTTAATACTTCCATTCTCCCAGGGAAGAACCACTCCCCCTTGCTCGCAAAGCAGAGGTGGGATGCATCGCACGAGTCTAAATGTCTGGAACAACACATGCACACATGTTGTGCGTCGGGTGGGTTGAGATTTATGTCCCTTGTACAGCAGAATTGTTTGGGTCATACAGTGGCCATTTGTCCAGAATTTCTCCACGTTTTTCATCTGTCAAAAGCCTGAAAATCCAGTGGAACTGAAGTGTAGGAACAAGAGAATGGGCAGGTAATTGCCCACTCAGAAATAAGTCTGGAGAGCCAGCCTTCCTGGAGCTGCCCGCAGGTCAGGCAGCTCTCTACAGCACTGCTGTAAGTTTCACAACTGCCCATACCTAGGTAGCATCAGAGGATGCGCTTCCCACACCGAGCCCTCTCCTTCCTCTGTATCCTCTCTTCCCCAGTGTGGTAGAGTGTGTCACTTACATCAGATGGCTTAAACCCAGCTGTGAATGAGAGACATTATTTGCTCTTGGATGGACAAAACAAAGAGAAAACGAAAACTTTCATTTGCCACATCATTTCTTTCTGTGTGAACCTGTTGCCCACCCTTTTCCTTTTGTCTCTAAGCGGCTTCCTCCAGCAACATTTAATCACAGCGAATGCTCTCTCCCGGGAGACCAGAAACTGTGCTTTAAGAGGTTCAGGGAAACACTATGTGCATATAAGATTTCACTGCCATTGTTCAATCTGCATTGCTCAGGATGTTAATGTAATTTTAGATGCTTCACCACAGTCAGGGAAAAAACCCAAACTCTCTCAAATTAGCTGATAGCAAAAGCATCTAATGTGTAGCAAATTGAATTGCATTTTGCTTACATTCAACTAAATTAACATTCAGATCTCTGAAAATTAAGAGGTGTATTATTCAACACAACAATATAAAGTTGCTTAATAATGATATTTTGATTACATTTTTCTAATTCAGGTCTGACTGAATGACAATATGACAAAAGTATCTGACGATGACAATAGCATTTGCCTGAGAACTAACACCAGTCTTAAATAATGTTTAAATTTATTCCTCTGTTTTAATTAAACACACATCAGTTCGTTCTGTTGTATAAAATGATTTTCTAAATGGAACCGAAGATAAAAATTGCCTTACTGATAGCAAAGTCAGAGCTTTCAAAATTTCTACACGTGGTTAACAAATGGATTGAAAGGTGAAAACTTGCCGTTAGGCAGCACTGCACAGAAGGCACCGCTAGTTTGGGCCCCCCATTAGCACCATCAGTGTAAAAAGGGATACGTTTGTCTTCAAAGCCAGCGCTGGCGCCCCGAGAGCAGCTTTGGGACTGCAGGCTCTCCCTGCGCTATGTCACTGTGTGCGTCCTGGCTGCCCAAGCCCAGCCCGACGCCATGGCGGGGCTGACCTCGTCTACTGCACCAGCTTGCCCGCCTGCCCACCGGCGGCAGCCCTTCTCCTGCTGCTGACAGGGAGGATCAGAGGGGAACCTGGAGATGGGGGGTGGGCTGCAGATGAGGCGTGGTGGGACAACAGACCCAGCCCCATGTTTGCAGAAGGAGGGCAGGAGCGACAGACAAGTTGGGACCATACCGAGTACTTTGAATGGGTCTGAGAGGAAAGGCGTCATGTGCCGATATCAAATTGGAGAAAATTAGTCTGCAACTGGACTAAAAGTCGCAGTAATCTGGGAACAGGGTTTGATATTTGGATTGAGTTTAGATATGCTGCTGAAGAAGCTGCAAAGTGCAGAGATGGCTTGGATGTGTGACTAAATTAACAGGCTTGAGATAGAGATAAAAAGTGATGCTGGGCTGAAGGCACTGGAATGATCCTGATGATAGGAGAGATGCTGGGAAAGGCACACGTCTGTACTAGTTTGTTATAACACATGCTACTTACGACTACAGGGAAAAGAGGGGATGAAAATTATTGTTGGTACTAAAACCAGGACTCTAGTGAAACTTCCAATTAAGCAAGGCTGTGCCTGACCCTTACTTGGTTGGGTTACCTGAGCTGCTGAAGGATTGGCTGGATCCTTGAACACATATTTTTACTTTGAATTTCTGAACACTTGCACATAAAGAAACAACCATCTGCTATTGATGGAAAACCACAGCACTTTCATCCAAACAGTAAATAAAACTTAAGTTACTAAGCAAAATGGGAAGCCCTGGAGAATCTGTACAGTTAAAACTTTCTGAAGGTTTTGTATATGTTGCCAAGTATCAAATGTTTGGATGATAATGACCAAGGGATTAGAGATCAAAACATTTCTTTATTTTTTCATTTTGCTTGCTTTGTACATCTGGCAGTGTCAGGGTATTGTCCATTCCACGATGTCCCCTGTTCAGTTACTTATGCTCTCCGTTCACAAACACGTCTGACTGATTAGCTAAGAGCAGAGGGCAGCCCTATTAGCACATTCACATGCCTTTGCAAACCAGAGATGTTCTAACACAGGTACAGAGTAATTATTCACAGACTGAAGTGGAAGGCAGCAATCAGAAAACCTCTTACAAATTAGAGAACGAGCTGCAAAACCCATGCAAATTGCAAGGGACCTTAGGCCAAATAGTTTTATTTGTAATCACAGCCTAATTTTGCTGGATCAATTTCAATTTTTTAGCATCCTTACATCAGTTTTATCTGACAAAACTGTAGCAGAATTAAATACTGGTCTTCACATCTTCAAAACCAGATGCCACACAGCAGGACAAGAAGGAAAGCGACACACAAAACCAATTCCAACATAAGGTGTTGGAGGAATGTATCAGTTGGGTTTAAGTAACAGTGGCTAAGACCACCTCAGGTGCAACTTCCCAAGTAACAGATTTCCCTGTTTCCCAACCCAAATGGAAAACAAAAGCCACAACGAAAATCAATTAAAATCTAATAAAACCATGGATTTGACAGGAAACAGAACATTTTGGTTTTGAGTATTTTAAATGTTTCTGAATTGGAATAAATTTAGCAATGCAATGTCCTGTCAAAAAAAATTAAGCAAATCGTTTTTCACTCTTTCATTTTTTGCTTTTTTAGCTGAAACGATCTAAGGAAACATCCACTGTATTGTGCTTGCTTTTAAAGTGTTCTGATGAAATCCAAATGTTAACAAATATTTTCTGGAGATGACTTTGATTGCTGCAAGAGCTCTATTTAGCTTTTTCACAAAGCTTCTTTTATAAGGTCAGCCAGTCTCTTGAAGGCCTGAAATGACACAAATATGGTTCACATTTATATTCCAGCATTACTTAAATAGGCAGCATACCAAACCTGTAAGGCTACTAAAACTACCCTAACCATATACAAACTCAGTATTTTATACTGCAAAATTCTGCTGATATTCTCTGTTTTCCTTTTATAACAACATGTATGGGCTTTGACTGGACAAAGCTTCCACTTCTCTGACAGAAAATACAAGGCAGAGTTTTCTGAAACAGAAAAATATATATATTGATTTTCAAAGGTTATTCGGAGTTCAGATGCAACTAAACAATTGTACTTTTAATACTACTAGTGATCTTCTGGAATAGTATCTCTTTTAACTTAATATAAGGGCCTAGAGGCTGCAAGGGTGAAAGAAAAGGAAGAACAGTTGAGTGGAGAAGCATATAAAAGATACAGTTTGACTGTCAATAGTATGGTTATGAATTACTTTTACAAAGGAGAAGGAAGAAATAGAAGAAATACAGAAGAAGAAATAGAAAGGCAATAGAAGCACTTATCTCTTACACACCTTCACAACTGAATGAAAGTACAACTACAAATATTGAACTGTTTCAAGGACCTGAATCAAACAAGTATTAAATCTGCACAAATAAATGTCTCTTATCTTTCTTCCCACTGATTTTACAGATACAGCCAAATAGCATCCAAAATTTCCTAAAATACATAGAAGATTAGTTCCTGAGAAATTAAATACAACATATATGTCAATTGCATGGAAGAAAACCATTATTCTTTCTTATAAGGGATTGACAACACACACACACACGCGCGCGGAAGAAAACAGGTAATTCAATCTCAGGAATGGAAAGTCTGAAAAACAAAAGATATGTGATGCCTGCTAATACTAAAACAAATATCAACACTTCCTCTGACTTCAGTAAAGCCTTTATGAATGATGTCTGGGAGGATTAAATGTGAGACTCTACATGTATGAGATACACAGAAAAATTTTAAGTAGTCCTAAAAATTTGGTACCTTTCAGGTCATTTGGATATGAGTACCTTGCCTAATAAACAGCTAATACTGCTTCAAAAGTACTGCTTAATCACCAAAGTAAGTAAAAATAAGGGAGCATTATTATGTGAGAAACTGTCTTGATAAGAATGTAGAAAAAAAAAAATCTCACTTACCAGATCCATCTGGCCTGGAGAAGACAGAGAGAAGGAGGCTCTGACATAAGAACTAGGCTCTGAACTATCAATATTGAATGCTCCTCCAGGAACCAGTAACACCTAAGAAAAATTGATTAGCACCCAGTTATCACCACTTCTACATTATGTTAAATTACATTTGAGAAGGCTCACTGCTGAAACACTGGTATCAGAACATGGTGTAATATATTTCTTCTCTTCAAAATGAGAAGCCAAAAATATGCAACCTGGAATCTTTTCATAACAAAATAAGGGGCTCTCAGATTTTGGTCACCTAGGCTGGTGGGTTACCAGGTCTGGCTTATCATCACAATGTTTAGAAGCACCAGTGAGGTGGGATGTAGTTTACTGACTACACAGTGCTCGCTCTTATAAACTGTAGAAATAAAACCACACTTAATTTCTGTTATTAAAAAGCTATAGTGGACAGCCATCATTCATATAGATACATATATATGTTGTATACATGACATTGTACTATATATTATAATGGTTTAAATTTAAGTAAGCTGATTAAATATCAACAACTGAGTACAGACATGAAAATATTTTATTAATGAGTCACTGTGCAACAATGCCTGACTTGCAGACTTAATGATGATGCACAGCAAGTTCCCCTGCTTTTTAATGTGTGTTCATATGTGCGGATAGATACCGTAAATTTATTTTATCCTTCCCTCATTTCATTTTAACATCATAAGCTCTTAAACCATAGGTCATACTTCTTTCTGCAAAGCTTTTTCCATGATCAGCTGCTGTGTATCGGAAACACCCTTAATTTTGATCCATAAGAACATGCCAGCAGCAGGGGGGTACCATTCTGCCAAGTCTGGAGAGAGAAAAAACAGAAAGGAATCAAGAAAGAAACTTCTGCTTTACCTTTAACCGATACATCATAGATTTAGCGATGTTGTAGATTTGTTGCTCCAATGAACTCAAAGGGAATGTAGGCCACAGAGCCAGGATGCCACTTCCCAAATTTAAAGTACTCCTAACCAAATCTGTGTGGGCTTACTGCACTTGTGCTAGTATCCTCAATGCTTTTTTGTGAATGTGATTGCTCTGAATTACAGAAATCCCAACCATTAACAAACTATACTTGTTGATTACTTTCAGATCAAGTAACCTAAAATAATTTTTCTGATGAAGTTTCTCTTAACATCACATTGACTATCAATACAATTTAAAGCACAGCAAAGCGCAAACCGGTTTTCCTTTAAGTTACAATGATTACAGATTCTTCCCCAAAGAAAAGGAGAGCCTAGGAGTTATGAGGCAGATGGGAAGGCTTAGAGAGGATTTATGTCTTAAATTACACTTGCAAACTTACTGTATACCTTTTGTTTACCTAGAATTCTTTATCTGGTTTTGGACATATTTTTGAAGAAACTATTTATTTGACTTGACATCTTCTCCAGCTATTCCTTGGTGTATTTAAACATTACATATTGACAAAATAAAGGTCTGTCTTCCATAATATTATGGCTCCTATTACTAGAAAACATGAAGACCCTGTAGTCTTTTACATAAGTATATTCTCACAATACACTTTAAGGTAGCCCACTGCTATTACACTGGTTTGATACTTGGGGAATTGAGACAAAGAGGACCTACCTAGGTCAACAACCCAAGGTTGTTCAGAGCTATGTAGAAAAAGAAATACTTCAAATCTAAAAACCTGGAATTAGCAAAAATAAGTACATTAATGATTGTGTGGTGCCCAAGTACCCATGTCCCATGGAAGTATCCTCTAAGGTAGGTGGGCAGTTCTTAAGCAGTTATTGCTGATTCCACTTAGACTAACTAAAAGGAGTGAGTCACTAACCGTAATTGCATTATCGTTGATCAAATTCTTTCTATGCTCCGTGACTAACCACAAAAGAGAACATTTGAAATTGATTTCGGACAAAGAAATGATTATCGGTACTGCTATATCAATCGTTTATATCTTCTTTTAAATTAAGGCTACTGAATCTGGCTATTTCAGACAGAGATTTTAAAGACAGATTTTAAACATAAAAAATCTTAGGACATAGTGGAGTGAAATATATGCTCTTTATAAAACTGCTTCATACAGTAATGTGGTGAGCTTTTTTCTCATCACCACCTCATTGTCCCACCAGAAAAGTATGAAAAAAAGCAGCACTAGATAATTTGTCCCAAGCTTAATATTTAATGTCATTAATTTGCTTATAGTGTTTATCTGTCACTTCAGTCAAGAGATGAACTTCAGTGATTTTTCTTGAACACAAAGATGATAAATAGCTAGAAAAAAATTTAAGTAATTAGCTGTGTTGTACTCACTGACCTTTCAACCACTTGTCAGCAGCAATGAGCATTGCATCCCTCTGGGTCCTGTAGAACTCCACTACTCTGAAAGTAAATTATCAATTCAAAGTCATGTTCCCATAGCACTTCAGAGTCCATTTGTTTCCAAAGGCAGAAACAAAGCTTTTCTATTTCAACAACCTAAGTGCACATTTAATGGAAACGTAAGCATATATCCTAAATGGGCACAATACAGCATACTGTGTGTATAAAATTTTGTGTATGTATCAGAGAAGTCTTGAATGCTTCACCATGTCTGCAACAATGATCAACCAGACATAGGAAGTGCTTGTGTGGCTGCTTCTTAAGCTTTACATATGTCAAGGAAACTCTTTACATATTACATCCATTCTGTCTATTATATCAGTGGACACAAGTCCTGTTAGCAATATTTACTGCACATAACAGGCATACTGAAGAAAAGGACTTACACGTATGCAAAAGCACAGCCTCAGTATTTGTGCATTTGGGTTGAATTTGTGTAATATGCACACATGGAAATAGTATTTCACAAGGTAAAAAGCAAATCATAGGATAAACCTGTCATGACTATTCGACAGCTTCCCCTTTTCTATCCCCTATCACCTTCACGCTTTAAGTAAAACTACCAAATGATTCAATCTCTTACCAGGGAAAATTACCCTAACCCAAGTTTCAACATGGATAAGTCTTGTGCAGCGGCTTTTGTTGACATAAAATGAGACAGCTATGCAATGGGAGGTACAAGAGAAATGCCTGATAAAGAGTTCATAAATCAGATGCAAATGTACTCCCTTCTCTGCAGAGAAAACATACCTAGTACTTTGCATGATTTTACATTTAGATTTTTTTTTGTACTCTCTGACCCAATAGCTTTGATTTCTGGATGTATTTTATTACACCTGATAGAAAAACAGTGACACTACCAAAGGCTTATATAGTTTTGGGACTCAGCCTATACTAATTGCTACATTCTGCATGAAATGGTAAATCTCAATTATGCAGTTTTTACCATATCCCAAATTCTGTTGCAAGTTGCCTTTCTGTTATCATTTTACTTTCACGCTGGAATGAAATTATAAGTAAGACAAGACTACCACAAAAATGTAGTTGCTCCAAACAACAGGCTAGCTCCTACTCAAAAGCATGATCTAACAAGTCATCCTTGTCCAAATGATATCACCTGGAACAGATTGCAGTCAGCTGTTGGGCCTCATCAGTAAGTCACCTGGCAACTGAGTCTAGAAGGTTATAAAGTATTGCAGTTACCCTACTGCAGCGCTATTTTCATTAGTTTGAGAGGAAGAACAGCTTTCTGGCTTGAGCAAGGATGCCTTTTAGCCTACAAGAAGAAGGTAAGTGAAGAGATGCATTTAGAGTATATTTTTTGAACTGCTGAAAGTTGAGCTAAAGTGTGGTCCAAGTTTCCCTACAAAACCTATCTTTATGCTCCTAATTCTTAAAAGAAGGCAACGCTACGGCTGGTGCGTCTGCTTTGTTTTTTTTTTAATGCTAGTGTTTACAGTATGGACAACAGGCAGGTGCTCAGGGGACAGAAGTGGCTGTTACAGTGAACGTAAGAACCTTCTCCACGCTTTGCCCACACTCCTGTTACATGCCTCTACGGTGTGGCACACTCCCCCGAGGTAGGAAGCTTGGGGTTCTAACTGCATCTGAAATGAAGCATGGATACTCAGAGAACTATGCTCCTCCAGCATAATAAATGAAAAACAAATGTGTGTCAGTCAGTATGTAAGAAATGCCTTGCTGAGTTAGACCTTAACCCAGTGCTCTGTCTCTAAGAATGGTGATCATGGCAATGTTTAGTGAGTGTAGGTGAACCTCACTGCTCTCTGTAGGTCTTTCTATCAGCATCCACAATCATTAGATTAAGGATGTTAGAGGGTCAGTCCCCACTGAGTTAGTGAGACACGAACTCCCTTTACAGAAGCTATGCTGACTTCTTCTCAATAGATACATGCTCAGTGATCTTAGCCTTTGCTATAGACCCTACCACTTTCACAGGGTTGAAAACTTTATTTACTGACATGGAGGTCCCAGGATCCTCCCGAGTTCCCTTCAGATAGGAGCTGCGTAATGAATGTGCCAGTGTACTGGCAGATTGTCGGTCTGTAGTGGTAGGTTACATGCCCTGACCGGCATGTCTGTAACTTCGCACTAAGCTCCTTCAGGACTCTTGTGTGAATACTGTCAGTCTTGGTGACCTGGCTTACCCATTTGGCCTAATACTGGTGCACCTCCTCTGACCCGGTTACCGCGAAGAATGTTTTATGTAGGTAACAAGAAGCAGAATGACAGATGATGGGATTTCACATATGACATGACCCTACCTGTCTATATGCTCCAAGAAACCCTTTTCTCCCCATTGCTGAAGCAGCTGTGATATCATAATCTGAAGAAATAAAACACATCATCAATACCATATTTTAAACTGCACTCTTCCGCAGACATCAAAAGATATATAGCCTGATGCATTATCCAAAATTCCACACAGGCAAGAAATTGCATGTGGGGTCTCTTGGAGCCCTTTATAAACAGAGGTGGCAACAGCAACAGGCCATTGTAGTCCATGTTACTGATGTCTCCAAGGATCATGGCCATGTTTGGAAGTTGGGGTGGGGGGAGGCAAAAATGGATGCAGAGCTAAATATAGTAATCAGGGAGAAAGAGGAAGGCAATGTATATTGCTTTACCTTCCTGCCCATATCAGCCTCTCTGCTTTAATACTGCCTCTATGACAAATTAATGGAGCTGGAAGATGGAAGCCATATTTAGATGTGCTCAATGACTCCTTTCCTTATTACTAACCATAAAGGGGCTGTAGTTGGCAGCCTGCTTTGTAATGTCTTTGTGGGCTGCCAGTATTGTTCTAATTGCAAAGTAGAATGAGAAACAGAAAAAAACTAAGTGCTTCTTCCAATGTATGCTTTACATTGAGGTTTTTCAAGTGAATCTACTGGCAAGAGATATAAAGTATTTTAAATCTTGATTTGTGAAATCTGAGGGTTAAGGGCATATTAGCTGTGCTTTCCATGCACTGAGACACCCTCTAGCTCTGGCTGTAATTTCTATGGTGGTCTCTCCTTTGGCAGAATTGACTGTGTATGTGCTTATTATAAACAAAACTACAAAAGTGCACAGCAACTGCAAAAGTGCAAAGCTGTTCGTTTGTGGTTTCTTATGAATTGGAATATGTTAACTTTTCTAAATACAATTCAGTTGGCAGTTTGGTACTTGCCTGTGTGAAAGTGCTGGTGTGCATTGTTGAAACCTGAATGTGTAGAATAACTCTGTCAATAAGAGGCTTGGGACCTGTCAGAAAACCTATTCTTAACCTAAAAAAAAAAAAAAAAAAAGAAAAAAGTTACTACAGAAATGCAATGTGCTAATACTTTGTGTAAGTTGTAGTTTAACTGGGAAAATGTGTAACCATTTCATTGACATTGTAAGGATCTTCTATGCATTTAAGTTTATTTATATCTTAATACTGCCCTAAGCCCCAGGCTTATGCAATTTATTTAATGACTTTGATACTCGACTCATAAAAACATTTAAGGGTTTTTAACGCTTAGAGTAGCAGCTTGGTTCTGAGACTTCAGGACATATCCCACATTTGTAAGCCTTCCTCTGCAACCATAAAGATTACATGAATCATAGGGAAGAAAAAGATAGGTTTTCACATAATGAAAAATCATGAATGCTCAGGCTTTATGAAAAACAGATGAGAAGTGGCAAACAGCTTTACTCTTTCACTCCCTTTCAGTATAGCAGAATAAATGGAATTTAGACTGATAAACTAGATTCTTATTCATGCTTCAATTCTTATAACCCATCTTTATAGATTGGCTGAAGTTTTTCTTTGAAGAAAAATAGAACCAGTAAGCTCATATGCATCTTTGACAAAGATGAAATTGCATCATGCCTTTTTGCTGTGTCACTTCTGAAAGTGCAATCAAACTTAGCATGTCTCCTCACTTTCTCAGGAATGAGGTTATAATCCACTAGCTGCCAGTGCAGAATTCATATTACTTTCATATATCTATTAGGATAATAAACAAAAGCAAGTTAAAAATCAAGTATGTTGACTTGTGGGAAATGGAAAACAGCCAGTTTAGCTTTTCAGGCAGGTGGAAACAACCTGAAAGAACTGTAGGGCTAGAAGATGAGAGATCAGTATAACCCTATGAATAGTTTTTGGAGAATGATGCCATCATTCCTCTTCTGTATTAAAGTCCAGGGAGTCTGCAGGAATGGTAAGATATAGAAGGAGAAATGGAAAAAGAGAGAAAAGTTCCTAGGAGTTCCAGGGACAGAGCTGGAATCCAGCACCTGTCTGCCTAGCTGGTGTCTGCAAGAATGGGCTGCCTGGGGAGAGTGGCTTAACTATCAGTATCAGAAGAGAAACGGAATCTGGAGTTACATGACTGCCAAGAGATGACATGAGAAGTGAGTGGACTGAGAAAAGCTGTGGATCCAAAAGTACATTCCAGAAATGGACAGGTATTAGATGAAAAAACACTATGACATGTCTGATCATTTTGTATGAAGTATTAGTCTTGTGCCTTAACTGAACAGGCAATGCTGAGCAGTCTGAAGCTGGCCTTACCCAGATGAGAGAATTTTAGAGAAAGAGTCAGTCCTGATAACTCGGCCATCCACATCCATTGAGAGGAAAGTTGGAGCCCAAGGCTTGGAAGAAAAATAAAAAATAACATTCAAGGTGCTAGTAAGGATTATGATGGAATTATTTTCTTTACTATGAAGACATAATTAATTTCCTAAAGAAATATTTTGATAGTAAATATTTTACAGATGTGCATTCCAAGGAAGAAATGTAGTAACTTGCTGACAAGTGATTGTTCAGGCTAGCTGTCTGAGATGTGATCACAATGTTCTATGAAAGTCATCAAGAAATCAGCCTTGTTATTTTTTGATGCTTAGCCCACTGTTCACCATACAAGTGTTCAGTTCAAGTTGTGGTATGATGCCATAAGTAGGAGAGAGAAATAATGATTTCTCTGCTATGATTTTTTTTATGGAGTAAACAGAAACTGTAATTTCTAAGATGGGGACCTGTAACTTTTGGCTTTATCTTAAAAAAGGGAAATCAGAAGATATGACCAAATTTTGATGATCTGAGTTCAGCGCACTTTTTTGTTATCAAGAATTCTGCTTTTACACCTTCTCCCCTTACACTCTCTAACAAAGCTACACAATGCTATTCAATAAGTGAAGCAGTTTTATTGCTTCCTCCCATAAAAACATGTTTCAAAGTAGAAAATATTGAACTTTGGCTTCTACCAATGTTCTATTGCTTTATAAGACCAGCTTTTATTCCTGAAATTAGGTACTTTTGCAGACTGTGCAACCGTAGATCCATGTGTGAAGATGGGTCAACACTTGATTGTTACCCATTTGGGGAAAATTTATATGAAGGAGGGAAGCTGCCTATCCAATACTACTTCCTGTGGTATCTGGGAGAACTCCCTCAGGTTGTCTAAAAGGCAAAGGGGTAAAAATTGGGATATAGTAGATTGGGAGTAGGCAGTCTTCCACTGAATGAAAGAAGAGCCTGGGTTGAAAGAAACATTGAGGCTGCTATTTTCATGTGCTGCTTCAGTGGCATACTTGTTTTGCTCTGGAGGCAAAGCCTTTGCCATTTTCTGACTACTGAAGGAAATTCTCTCCTGTATAAGGCTTGAGGCATTTGAACCACTGATTCAGGACAGGACTGATGCAATAAAATGCCACAAAGGGGACAACAACTGAAAGTAGTATAGACTGTGAGGCCTATAGCTACCTTGGCAGGACATGAAGAAGGAGCATGCAGGAAGATCCATGGCTCAAATCTTAGTTCTCTCCTGGACCAGAAAAGAAGGTGTTACTAAGGAGTATGGAAGACAAATTACCTTTTCAAACTGAAGAAAGTAGTAAGGATCATCTTCTATTATGAGGAAATCATATTTTCTTGCAAGCTAAAGAAATGAATAAAAAGTAAAGATTTGTTAAAATGTAAAGACACTGTAAATTCAGTTCTTCCTGTACCTTGGGCCTATTACCAGGACCATGTTATGATCTTATGGATTGCTCATTCGCTATATACAAGGCCCTGTCAAGAGAAGCTTTCAAATGCCCGATTTAGACATCAAGCAATTATAAGAGTAAACATGGTACCTGCAGTACAAGGACACATGCATATAACTGAAGGTCTGTTCCATGTAGTGTTCAAACTGTGCAGAAAACTTGCACTAAGTCCAGTTTGAAGCCCATGGCAAAGGTATCAGCCAGCAATAGGCTACTATTGCAAAAACAATTTATCTAATGCATAGTCCACCTCTGAAGAGTTGTCATGAAAGAGTTTCTGCTAGAAACAAGTTCTAGGAGGAATCTCTACTGGACCAATAATGGGCCCAAATACCACACATGGGGTATCCTCAACTGAAACAAGACTGACATTTATCCATTTCCACCTACAAGATACACCAGCTACGTACCTGGTAAATCTCCTTCTTGCGCTCTGTGGTCAAAGAGTTTCCAGTTGGGTTGCAGCCATTCGGAATAGTGTACAGGAATTTGGGGAGGTGGTGGCTATGATTTTTTACATCTTCTGAGCTCCAAGTAGAAAGAATTTCTTTTAGAGCTTTTGGAATAATGCCATGTTGGTCACTAGGAACATTAATTATGTTACAACCCAAAGGTCTCAGCTGTTGATAGGAGGAACAAAACTGTCATAATCCCATAATTCAAAGGTCTTCCTTTTGTCACTGGCATTGTAAAATTTCATTGACACAAAGTCTTTCTGACTTTATAGCTATCTCAAACTCCATTTGCTCATTATTCAAAAGAAAGTTTGCCTGAATTTGCTGTGGAGCTTGTCAAACTTAACACATTACACTTTATTTGCCCTGTTAAGCCAGCTGAGAAGAAATGGGTACCTCCTATGTCCAATTGCTGCTCTTCTCTAGGAAATCACATAGTTTTGCAGGCAGAAGGGGGTTTTGTGAATTTGAACTGTGTTCTCTGAGGATTTCTTATGCTCTCACCACAGATAGTAAGTTCATGGCACTTTCATTTCCTCCTGACAATTTACATTCTACTTCAGTGGAAGTGCCAGAACTATAAGCTACTCTTCACTGACAAAGGGCAAAGAATCTGTTCTCAATAGATATATTCAGCAATACAAAGGGGAATGAAATGGTGCTACTGCAATGACATGTTGACAGCAGTATGAAAAAATATAGGTAAAATACCAACAAAAAAGCATGCTGTCTCCCCTCTGAGGAATTTCAATTTGTACCATGTAGTGCTCTGCATTTTTAAGTAAAAATGCAAGTTGCTGCAATGTCAAATATATTCCTAGAAGTATATTTGATTAGACAAGATATATTCAAACTTAGCACAGCAAACAGTAACAAAATTCCTTTTGATGCAAGGGGAGACTAGGCTGAAATTGTGGTGTATTACCTATTTTAACCCTTCTTAACAGTTCTCATGCATTTTGAGTTGACATTTATTTACATAGTGATTAAGCTATTTTTCAGAAGTAAACTTTGCTATTTTTGTGTAGTTCTTACTAATTCACATCTTCATACTCATATATGAATGTTTCAGGCCTATTCCAATTTTATAGTATTTATAGCTACAGTGTAATCAGACCATGAAATACCTCAGGTGAATGTGCTGACATGTTAATATACCGACTTGTTATAAATTTGCTTCAACCTGACTAGGTTGTGATGGCTTTCTTTCCAGTTTTAAATGTGACTTTAGCCCTTGAATGAACTAGGATTTGGAAGAGGAACTTCTGTCCTGGGAATAGCTTTTACAGAACTTTTAGTATAAAAGCTTCTATGAATTTATATTTATGAACTGGACTAACACTAAACTTGATTCTTAGATAGGTTTTTACAGTAAATACAGTGTATATAAGCCTGCAGATCAGCTACTAAATTGCCGCTTACTTCAAATACAGCATTCACAATATTTTCTAGCTAAAGAATACTTACAGCTGCTAGTGTCCCAGAGTATGTAGGTGCATCCAAAAGGATGTTGTCACCAGGATTAATGAGCATTTCAAACACCTGTAAAAGAAAAGTCTATTTTAGAAAGATTGTGCCATTCTTGTGCATATGCTTCATACTTCTGACAGTGGAATTAAAAATCTTGATTAGATATTAATAATTCCCTAACCACTTAATTATGCTGTCTGTGAGAAAAGCAAGGAACAGATGAAAAATCTGTTTGAGAGCCAAATGAAGCTAGGCAATCATCTAGAGAATACCAATTTGAAATGGAAAGACAGTGCTCTTGTACAATAGAAACAGTGTTTCAGTTACAGAAAGGATCAACTAAGCAGTGAGAGTGGACTGGAAAGGGTAACTATTTAAGGAAGCCTAACATAATTAGAATTGAGTTATGGTAAAGCAAATAATGCATCTATGTACTTATTACTACACTACTTCTGTAACATGAAATGTTACCTTATAGCGTATTTTCTGACAGGCTCTTTGGTTTACTTGAACATTCATGCAGTCCTGACAGATCAGACTGCCACACCAGTTTCATTTCAGTTCTGTTATCTCGTATTGATAATACCGTGAGATGTACCCTGCATCTAGTTATACACTAGCACTTAATGCTGAGTATAACTGAACTTATGGAAAAAACATCACTCTGAAAGAAATGCTTTTAACATATGAAGCTTTTGGTCTTACTTTACACAAGCCTTCCTGGCTGCCGGTTGTGACACACACTTCCATTTGTCCTTGCTCAGGACTATAATTGGCTGTGGGGGGATTATGTAGATTCCGCTGGAAATCCTTTAGCCAAGACAACAGCTCTGGAATCCTGAAACATGAATAAAATAAGGTGTGTCTAACATCTTATAAAGGCTGAAGCTAGGCTGTTCCTCTAAATCACTGCCAAATCTAGCACACAGTCCTGAGTAGGATGTCAACTGTCACAGATACACTTAAGATGCTGATTTTTATGACTGCTTTATCAAATGATGAAAATGATATAAATGTTTCTTATGGAAAGGCAGAAGAGATGGGCATCTGTGGTCCATACACCAATTTATCATACTGAAATCTGGGTGGTAATGATTTGCCAAGGATGGAATAGGGGTGGAGGCTGAACAATATCCACTCTTAGGAGTGATCTTTCCATACTCAAATGTGGCAATGTGACAAAGCTTGCAGTACTGCTAGTAACAGGCTGCAGATAATAAGGATTTCTGTAACAGATTTTTTTAAAAAATATGTCTTAAGATCTTGTAGGATGTTCACAAATGGCTGCGTTCATTTAAATATTAAGAAAAGTCTTAACTTCACTGATTAATGGCCTGTGTGCCTCTAGGTACCTAAATATTTTTGCAAACCTGTCACAAGCCTGACTCAGTGCTGTCTGCTGGGGAGTTCACATGAGTGCTGAAGTAACTTAATGATATGCAATTTTTGTACTAAAGATGACAATACTATAAATACCTCCAACTACCACAAGTAGTACATATTGACTTTAATATATAGTATCAAATGAAAGCAAAACAAATGCTCCAGAATGTGGAAACTATGTATTGCAATGCAGTATCTTTTAATGAGTATCTTATTGCAAAACACAAAATGATTCCTCCTAGTGATCTGGGAGTCTGGATTCTCAAATACTAATAGCCAGGAGATGCTCTGGCTTGAGAATTACTAGTATTAGGGTTTTTTTTTAATTACTCATCTGCTCAAAACTTTCCACTTAAACTGAAATGTAAATAGTGAGGCAAATTGAAAGAATTTAAACCTGGTTTTTGTAAAACAGGTTTTACAAACAGGTGAATTAATGCAATAATAAAGGATTTTATGATCCTTTGATTCTGGTATCTTGAAGTGCAAGCAGCTGTGACAGATACCCTGCTGAGGCTGAGTACTGGAGAGCTCTCTTCATCAGATCTTCCCCAATCTCGACAGCAGTTCCATGTCCAATGGCAACAGTAGCCCTCTTAAATGGAAAAACGTTAGGGTTTGGTGCCCCTCCAGCCAGAGAGATGAGAGATGGAGGAGACTTCTGCATCAGTTCAGCTAGAGTGAAAGGAAAAGACCTTGGTTACAATTCAATTATTGTAACACTGATCATGTTCTTCAGTCAAGTTTGTCCCATTTTTCACTTTATTTTTTTAACTGTCACGAATTCAAAAAGTATGATAATTCTTTTTAAACTCACCCTTCTTCTTGGATTAAATAGGTGTTGGGGGGGCAGGGAGGGAGACATGGGTGGGACAGACGAAACCAAAAAAATCATCTTTGTTAAAATAAATCATAAATAGCTGTTTTTTATCTGGACTGTTCTACTATTATAAAAACTTTTTGTGTGACTGATGTCTTTTAAGCTTCACCTTAATGATCTTCTATTTAGAATGACTTGGAATGATTTGCTTTGGTTTTTCTTCAGTCTCACTTTAGCTGATGTGGCAGTACTGCAGTGACACTAGTAGTTACATGTATGATTATAGCTTTTCCATAAGGGAATGGGAATGGTTCTAGCAGCCCAGCTTTGGTGGCAGAGGCACTGTGTAAATAATTCAGTATGAAGAAAATGTTAACAACTTGTGCTTTAAAATCATAGTTTCACAATCATTCAGATCCAATCTATGCAGTGCAGACTGGACCTTAATCCAGCAAGGGCACTTGATTGCATTAAATCTAAGAGCTTACAATATGGCACTTGTGCTGGCTTGACAGTTTTATATCAGATATGAGAGGACAGATGACACCAGATCTGGCATAAAGCCTCCGGTTATTGAGTTTATTCTCTGCTATTTATTAGCGAACTTGAGCATGGGGAGTTAATTCTTATCAGTTCAGCAACATGGGTCATGTATGTGACTTTTGGTCTGGTAAAGAGATATTTACTTTGTCATCAAAACTGCAGCCTTAATGTGTCTTTCTGCACAAGCTGTGCTACTTTATTTGTGTTATGATGCTTATCAGTGTATCACTTGAAAAAGTATAGAGATTGACTAGAGTGAATTAGTTGACTTAGCTGTACCTGTATGAAGCATTTTAAGCTGAACAGCAAATGCTAACCCTTTACCAAGAGATTAAATTGACCCCTGAAGGCTTAACTAGTGATGTATGTCTCATGCTCTCATTCTGTCAGGTCCCTGTAGGTTTCAATTCAGTAAACAAGTAGGCAGTTAACCTTTTCTATCTGTCACACAGAAAACTGTAACATGGTAGCCTAAAGATAGTGTAATATAGAAAAGGAAAGTGTAGCAACACTGAGGGGGTGGGGGTGGTGAGGAATTTGAGGACATTAACAGGATACAGGAGAGCTAGGTGAAAAGAAACATGCTGGAACTGAATTTCAAGTCATTAGCAGTAGCTTGTTCCTGGACAACCAGCGTAAATTCAGTAGCAAACTGTGCCAAAAGCCCTGCTTCAGAAGCAGTAGCAGAGACTTTTCGGACACCTGTTGAAGTGACAATACAATTTCTTCTGTCTGGATGGGTTTCTGAAATGGCTATTCACTTCATTCTTCTTTATACCTGCTTGGCATTTCAACTTCACAAAAGTCAAAGCAGTTAACTGGCCTTGCTTGTCAGCTTACAGCAGTTTTCTTTCAAGACCTTTCAAGTCTTTAGCCATGATACCCCAGTGAAGTCCAGAATGTAGAATGATACCCTTCCAGAGAACGAGCATATACTCACTCAGAAGTCTTATTGGAGATGCTTTTCTTGCTGCACTCACAGTGGTGATGAACCGAGAGTAATTCATATCTGTAGAGAAAGAGCAATTAATTGAATATGAAACTAGAAAAGCAAATAGGAACCCCAGTGCTTTTGGTATGTGCATCTCCCACAATTGATGCTTCCAATTCATCTCCATAGATGTGCTCTACCATAAATTAAATGTCAACTTACTCATGTTAAAATCAGTGCTGGCATTTCTTTTCCTTTTTGAACTAAGGGAAAAGGTTTCTGCTTCATACTCACAGGTACTGGCACAGCAAGACTAGGCCAGATGCTGCTGTTCTGGTAAACACAAATAGCAGTACAGCTTTGGTCTGGAGAATTTGTTGGTGTGCCAGTGAACAGGAAAAAGCCCTTTTCCCCTCCCTTTACTGCCAGCTGTGGAGCTTTAAAGGCAGATTACAAATCTGGAGATCTGACAGACCTTAAACAACCATCAGCTCTTTTTTAAATGAGAATCCAGCTTTATTTAGCTGTATTAAGTATTGCATTTAAAGTGCTTTAATGATTGCAAGCCATCATTATGAGTCACAACACTTGTCAAGTTAGATGCGTGGTGTTTTTTTGTTTGTGTGTGGGGTGTGGTTTTTTTTTTTTTTAGAAAGGATAACTAAGAATGTCTTTCAAAATGCTTCAGATGAGTGTTTTCCCCCTTTTTTCCTTGGTGCTGATAGAGATTCAGTGGATAATGAACTGCAGTCCCGTGGGAGGCCTCAAGGCCTGCTCTCACAGGAAAGCTATCTTCTTCAAAAGGAAGGAAAGCACAGGAATAAAATGAAGGGCACAGAGACCCTGTCACTTTGACTACCACTTCCGAGTGTGCTTCTACTGAATTCGCAGAAAATAATCCTCTAGCAACCACAGCGACATGCATGTGCTGGCAGCTATTAAAAATGATCTGTCGAGCAAGGCTGCTTTAAAAAGCCACCAACCTTATGCTTTCTAAAAATAACTTTCCTTGCCCTCCAGCGCGTCTCCCCCAGCAGAAGCACACCGAGGCCCTGCCGTAGCGCTGTTGCCTATACACAAAGGCTGGCTCCGGCTGTGTTTTCGGGAGTACCTGAGGCAGCGCTTCTCCCCCCGCCCCCCCAGGCGACTCCCGAGACGCCCCACCGCTGCCCCCCCCTTCCCGGAAGGGACACGCCGCGGGCGGGGACGGAGCCCCCAAGGCCGCCCCGAGCGACGCGACCCGACCCGACCGCCTTCCTCCGCTCGCAGCGGGTACCCGCCCGGCCGAGGGCCGCGGCCCCTCACGGCGGAGGGGACGGTGGCGGCCGTTGGCCGGGCCGGGCCGCGCGCGCGCGCGCACCTACCGGCAGGACGGCGCGGAGCCGGCGGCGGCGGCGGCCGGAGAGGGCAGCGGCGGCTGCCCGCGCTGCTGGGCATGTGCGGGCCCGCCCGCTCGGTGCCCGCGCCGACGGGCGCAGGGACGGGCGCTGGGGCGGCCCCTGGGCGCCGGGCGGGGCGGTGAGCGTCCGCCGGGGCGGCTCCCTCAGCGCTTCGGGGCCGCCGAGGCCCCGGGCCTGGCCGGCGTAGCTGGCTGCGGGTCGGGGGGCGGCAGCTGGTCCGGTAGCCGCAGGCAGCGCGGCCGTGAAGGCAGGGCGGTTGCGTTCCGCTGAGCGGGTTTGGGCGCCGATCCTGTGTAAAAGCCGTGGAACGCACGGCTCCCCCATCGGTTCCTTCGGTGTAACGTCCTGAAAACGAGGGCTGGCGCTCGATCGGTGCGGGGAGAGGGGAGGCGGCCGGGCCGCGGGCACGGCAGAGGGCTGGGCGGCGCCGGGGGGCAGCGCGGGCCCGCCGCCACAAGCGGAGGTTGGCGGTGGGGGACACCGCGCGTCGTTTTCCGTTCGTCCGGAAGGACGGATTAGTGGGCCTGGCGCGGTCGGTCACTACGTCAGTTTTGTAATAAAGTTATTAGTTTATAAATCGCCAAAAAGAGGCAGTAGCGTGGAGCAGGAGAGCTAAACCCGGCGTTGTCTCGCAGACCTCACCAGGGCGGCGATAACGGACCAACCGGGGGTACCGTTTTCCTTGTGCTCCAAGGTTCGTGAAGCAGCAGTAGCAGCAGCACAGCCAGTCTCTGACCCCACCGCTCGTTGGGGCCTGCTCTGCTGGAGCCCCGCGGGCTGAAGGAACTTGCTTTGGTTAAAGCACAGCAAAAACGTTCTCGTTTTTCAACCGAGTTATGCTCTAATCCACTGTATCGTGTTTTCGCTAAAGCTTCTGCTGATAAAAGGAAGGAGGACTAAGATCAAAATTGGAAGTGGGACATGTGAAAGTACGTTTTTTTTCCACAGACCAGCAGGATTGGTGCCAGGAAAAGCAGGATCAACTGTGTCGTGACAGGTCCCCCGCTCTCTGGGTGCGACCTGCTGTTGTTTGTGCAACACACGTGACTAGCTGGTGCTACTTAGAAAGGTCCAGGGACACAGAGTCGTTTTCTAGTCACGGCTTTGGACTTTAGCACCTCAGGGCTGCCATGGTCCTTGCTCCTGAGTGCAAAATGGAAGAGAGGGGTCTAGGTATAAAGTAGTCTGAAAAACGCAAGGACATGCGAAACCCGGCATGCTTTGCAGCATGTACGTCTTCATAGTTAGCTTGGAGGCAGGAAAGTGAAAATGCTGGAAGGGATGAGCACTGGAGCATTTCTAGGCTTTAAATCAGTAAATCACCAGGCTTTAAGGTGCTTGGTCCTTAAAGCACTTTTTAACTGGCACCTTCCAAAACCTCCTCAAGGCAAAGCTGAGGTATAAGAGTGAAATGGCTCTAGAAGAAAGAGGAGGCACCGTAACAAGATACCTTTTTTCCTCTTTAGTTTGGGTGACTGTGTCCAGTGTTTGCATCTGCTGAAAGGCTCCATAATTAGATGGAGTGAATTGAAATAGAAATAGAGATCCTTCCTAGTGTGATGTAGGTGAGAAAGGATTGTTCACTTTAGTTGGTATGTGAGCGCTGTTACGCTGAAAATCAAATTTTGTTACTAACTTTCATGGCCTGAACAACTTCAAATTTAGGTAGTTATCTTCTAATAGTGTGATGTACAGACAAAAATAAAAGATGGGCATATAAATATGAAGTAACCTAGAAAATGGCAACATGTAAGAAAGCCACTGAGTATATTGGCTATGTCCCCAAGCAGCCACAAATGGAGAGATACCAAACTTCTGTGGGGAGCTGGCTGTGAAAACACAGATTGAATCTGAGCTGCTTTTTGTGCAATCTTGTTTTTGCATTTCCAGGCTGTCAGTGTTGCAGTTTGTGGCACAGACCAAAGCCCAGAGAAGTCAAAAGAAAGGTTTCCATTGATTTCTGTGGGCTTTGTCTGGTCTCTTAGCCAATTACAGTGTCATCCTATTGAAACAAATTAAAAAAAAAGTGTACAAATGTTTGGATGCTTATCCCCTCTGGATTCATATGGGAGATCTCTGCATCACTGTTCATATTCCTTAGCAACCACGAGTCGAGTGCTCTGTTTTCCTACTGTGTAAGAATAGTTATTTCCTTGCTGTCTTTGTGTATTATGTGCACACTTAGAACAATGGCTATTTGGCGCAAGTCTTAGATAATTCATGAAGCATTGGCAAGGCTCACATATGGTTGTTCCTAATGAGAAATATCTCCTCTCCTGTCATCTGAAAATGTACTCTACCTGTCTGTAAAATGTCTACATGCTGAGGCTAAGCTAGGTCCAGTTATGTGTTTAAAAAAACCCCAAACAGCCAACAAATAGAACAAAAAACCCTAAAGCAATTTGACTTAAGAGAACAAGGAGATCAGGCAAATAATGTTCCTGCACTATTTCTTTCTCTCTTAAGGACTTCAGAAATACCAAAACAGTATTCCTTTTAAGAGGACCAAGAGGAGAGCAAAGAATTGAGACAGTACACACCAAAATTCAACTGAGATGCTGTTTTTGCAACTGTATCAATTTTAATGTAAAGTGCAAATAACCCTAAGAAGCTGCAACGTATCCTGGGATACTGTAATTTTTATAGTTTTAAAGCATGTTCATTCTGTAAGATTTGCCGAGTGCCCTATTTGAAGTGATAATTTCACATCTATTAAATGTGAGTCGTATGAAAAATATGATACCGTCTATGGAGCACTTAGCTGGGAGTAAAACTACTAGAGGGGTTAAAACCTCAGTGGTGGTGGACCAAGCCATATAAAGGTTGCCCTTTGGAAAGCCTGGTTTGCGGGCTCGCACCCACTCTCGTTGACCATAAGATGGCGCATACGCACTTCGTTTCCTGGTAGTGAACTCAAACTCAATAAAAATTTCAGATAAAATCATATTGGCATATTTTATTTGACTGTAATTGCTTCACTGCAGGCACTTTCTGAAACTCGAAATTAAGACTCCCACTTGAACAGCTTGGCTATCTGCATTTCAATTAATGGGTTAAATTTGGGCCAGTAATGCTTATTACTAGTTGGAGACAACAGAATTAAAAAGTGGTGCTGCCAAAATAGTGTTACAATGTGAAGGTGGAAATTTTAACGTGACGAATTGCAATGTCTGCCCATGAGAAAATCATATAAGACCAGGAAATGGGTAGCTGTGAGATCAGCCATTTTAAACATCAGAAGCAAATTGTTACTGCCAAGGGCTGCCTTCCACAGGAAAAGTGCTGACTCTGGCAGTACCTTTGTGTTTGCAGAACGCCCTGTACGCAGCAAACCATCACAGGTGCGCAGCAGCCACGAAGATCAGGAAGATCTCAGCAGTGCAGAACAGTTTGAATCTAGGTTGTGAACAGCCACTGACACAGTTACTGTAAAGATCAGAGGTACCTCTTTTTCCTGTAGGAAGCTAAAACTGCTAGGAGAGTGCTGGCTTTGTGTCTAGAGAGAATTGGTGGAAGAGATGTGATGTTAATTGTCCTTTGGCTTGTAGATTACTTGAGTAATTTCCTGACTTTTTGTCTGTCTTCACTGTAAGCTCTTGGGAAAGTAACTCTCTTATTATTCCTTTATGCAGTGCCTTTTTCAGTGGGACCCTGATCTTGCTGGCCCCTAATCAGAGCTACTGCAAAACAAGTAGAATGCTGTCACTTGCTTCTCTCCCCCTCTTTTGAGGCAACTGCATAGTAAAACCAGTTTATATTGTCTTTATCCAGGATTATAGAACTTAATGCATCCCAAAAGTGGGAGAGGGCTTGGGGAACAGTGAAGAAAGATTCTCAAACAGTTCCAAATCCTGCTGCCTATCCAAATAAAATTAAACGGCAGCCTAGGCTCACCTGTATGCTATTCATGTTTGTTGACTACTTCAGAGTTAGGAGGACATTCTTATGTCAGTGTGCTTTCTGCTGGTGCTCATTTTGTTACTGCTTTTTTAATGTCTGGCTCCTTATTATGCTTCAGAGACTGTCAGATGAAAGTAATGGGACATCCATGGTATTCATAATATTCATAGCAGCTGTCAAATGATACTGTCTTAGAGTGAAAGACTTACGGTTCTGCAGAGTGACAGCTGTGGCTTGTATATGTTTGAAGCAGCCCTCTGTGCTTGAAAGGTAGTTTCACCCAGATATGTAGCAGTCTTAGTCTCTGATTGACAGCCTTTTTTTCTTTTTTTTTCTTTTTTTTTTTTAGTGCACCAGGGCTGTCATGATTGCTTCCATCTTTGCCTTTTTCCAGTCAAGGAGAGAGGAAAGCATGGTATCTAGAAAAACAGTTTTTCTAGATATTCTAGTACAAACTCTAGAAAAACTGACTTTCACAGTAACTTATTCCTGAAAAGCAGTTGCTTGCTCCAGAATGTGTTCTTTTGATAGGATGTCTAATACACTGAAATGTTTTCCTTAGACATGTCAGACACTCCTGTACTTTAAAAAAAAAAAAGCCAGGAGTGATATTTTTCATATCACTTTGTCCATGCTACAGCAACTGAAATTGGATGGAGCAAAGATCAATAATATATCCAGTTAATACACTAACGTATAAATTAAATGAATCATAAGAAATGAAATGACTTCTCCTGACAATCTTGAGATAAATGCTGTTCCATAATACCTCAGTCTTGTCAATTTGAATTTATATTATAGGCAAACAGTTGCTGACATGTGAACTCTATTGTGTAAATCTCCCAGGAAGTGGGTACTTGCTATTATTTGCAGCATATGTTATTCCCTGGGCTCAGCCTTTATTACCCATTTTCATTTAGTGCAGGCAAAAGAGTTTTTCTCCCCTGGCCTTGTATGTTTTTCTGTTCCTAGAAAGGTCACGTGTTTTAGTCTGACATAAAAGTGGCATGGAATAAGAAATGATCCTAAAGGCAGAATGAGATCATGGAAAAGTGAAACTGTTGCTTCATTCTTGTCATTGCCTGGAGAAAAGATGTTTCTCAGGTGTGGTGACAACTGGTACTAGAGATATGTTCTGTTTCTTTGTGTATTTTGAAGTTTGTCTGTTCTATTCATCATGGAATAATTTGCTAGTTTTGCGTCTAGTCGTCTTCAAACTGATGAAGATAGCTTTTTGTTGTTAATTCTTGATTAGAATTTGGCCTTTTGTCATAAGAGTAAGTTTATCTTGACTTGGACATTTATCTCTTAAATTTTAATTTCTGGGCCTTGCTTCTGTAAACGTAAAAAATAATTGAGACTATCCCTCTGTATCCTACTGCAAGCCAAATCTTACATTCAGCAGTTGTGATAGAATTATGCTTCTGTTCCATTAGGTTTTGCTCTTCTTAAGAGCTAAGTTTCTTCAGTTCATGTTCAAATTACATCTGTAGTAAAAAGAAAATTATGTCACTTCTGAGAACCGATGCCTATGTGTGTTATCAGAGTGGGGTGTGGATAAGCAAGATCCTCGTATCAATCAGTCTTACAGTGGTTATCAGCCTGCAGTCATTACATGGCTCCAGAGATGATACAGAATTCCTAAAGCAGCCTGAAGGTGCTTCTGTCACTCTGAATATACAGGGAATCTGGGGAGATTGCCTGATGTAGCTATTGCCTTTGAAGCTGCGGTGGGTCAACCCTGGCTGGATTCCAGGTGCTCACCAAAGCTGCTCTATCAATCCTCTTCTCAGCTGGACAGGGGAGGGAAAATAGAACAAAAAGCTAGTGGGCAGAGGTAAGGGCAGGGAGAGATCACTCACCAATTACCATCATGGGCAAAATAGACTCTACTTGGGGAAAAATTAATTTAATTTATTGCCAATCAAACCAGAGTTGGATAATGAGAAATAAAACCAAATCTTAAAACACCTTCCTCCCCACCCCTCCCTTCTTCCTGGGCACAGCTTCACTCCCAGATTCTCTACCTCCTCCCCACCAGCAGCGCAGGGTGATGGGGAATGGGGGTTGTGGTCAGTTCATCACATGTCTTTGCCACTTCTTCCTCCTCAGGGGAGGACTCCTCACACTCTTCCCCTGCTCCAGCATGGGGTCCTCCCACAGGAGACAGTCCTCCACAAACTTCTCCAACATGGGTCCTTCCCACGGGCTGCAGTTCTTCACAAACTGCTCCAACATGGGTCCCTTCCATGGGCTGCAGTTCTTCAGGCACAGACTGCTCCAGCGTGGGTCCCACGTGGGGTCACAAGTCCTGCCAGAAAACCTGCTCCAGCCAGCGCGGGCTTCCCACGGGGTCATAGCCTCCTTCAGGCACCCACCTGCTCTGGTGTGGGGAGCTACCTGGGCTGCAGGTGGATATCTGCTCCACCGTGGACCTCCATGGGCTGCAGGGGGACAGCCTGCCTCACCATGGTCTTTCTCATGGGCTGCAGGGGAATCTCTGCTCCAGTGCCTGGAGCACCTCCTCCCCCTCCTTCACTGACCTGGGTGTCTGCAGGGTTGTTTCTCTCACATATTCTCACTCCTGTCTCCTGCAATTACTGTTGCACAGTTCCCCCCCCCCCCTCCTTCTTAAATCTGTGATACCACCATCACTGATGGCCTTGGCCTTGGAGCTGGCTGACATTGGCTGTATCAGACATAGGGGAAGCTTCTAGCAGCTTCTCACAGAAGCCACTGCTGTAGCCCACCCCACTACCAAAACCTTGCCACACAAACCCAATACAGAAGTGTGCAAATTCTCTCCTGTCTTATGTACCCCGTAATATCCAGTCTTCACCTGATATACTTCACAACTATTACATGTAACTAGGGCTCATTAAAAATCTTGGAAAATTTTTGGAAAAGAATATATTTGTAGAGACTTACTAAATAGACCAACTCCATCTCCTGCTTAACTTCACTAGTGACTATTGTTCTAGTATGTTTGTTTTGACATACTGTATTACTGTGTTTTGCATCTCCTATTTACCTCACTGTTGGCCAATGCCTTTAAGATTCAAACCTAAAATAGATGGGAATCTTCAGAAGCTGTGGAGTCTGTCCTTTGATGTAAAAAGTTTCTGTAACATTGACAACAAGTTAATCTCTAATGAAGGTTAAATTTTCTTCAACATACTTGAAGAAAGAAAAAAAAAAACCCAAACCAAAAAAACCTAGGAATTGGGAGAACTGAGAACGTGAGTGCCATACGTTTATAGGAGTGCTTCAGGGATACTCTGTGTCATTTGTTTTTTGGGGGGGGGGGGTTTGTTTGTTTGTTTGGGTTTTTTTTTTTTGTTTGGGTCCCCCCCCCCCCCCCCCCCCGACCATCTCTTGTTTTGTCCTCCTTTTCTTTCTCATATTTGAGAACATTGTCTCTGTCAGAACATGCTCAAAGCACTGGGTTTCTCTTCTGTGGACAATTGCTACATGTGGCTGTTCCTTTCCTAATGAAATTTCTAAGTGCACTGTTGTACTGATAATGCTAATCTGTTAATTCAAGTTGAAGCAAGGTCTGTTTTAATTATGGCATCTTTTTCTACTCTGTAATCCTTATTCAAACAAATGCTGAGCCCTGCAGTTCCAAGAGTGAAAAATATGCATTGTTGCTTAGATTCTTGGGCTTCTATCCTTGCAGGTGGTCAAGGTGATCCTTTTTCATGAAGTATATTCATGTCTGCCTGAGTTCTACAGTGCTGTAGAATCTTTGGGTATCATCTCCTTTTTTTTTTTCTTCCTTTCCCTTTCAAACTCTTCATTCCTCAGTCCCTTGTCTCTCTATCCTGTTTTCCTCTTGTACCTATAGCTCTGTTGTTGGTTCCTCGATCTTCCTTCTCATTTTGCTTTCTTTTGTATCGTGTTTTTTCATATTATATGGAACAGCTTGGTAGTTAAATCAAATTTCTTCTCTCATTTCAGAGGACATCCTTAACCAATCTGTTTGGGTTACAACCAGGGTACATTTTGTTGTCTACATGCTACTTGTTACCAAATGTGACCAACTGAACTTTTCCTTAGGCAGTGACAAACTGTTTTGCTGCTGCTATGTCTAATGCTGTAATGCACAATGTAACTTTCATAGGACAATCAGAATGATGTGTTATCTATTGGAATAACAGGACTGATGGAGGCAAAATCGTGAGTTCTACAGGTTTGGTAGGTCTTTGAAATGCTCCTTTAGTGGTGATGGATACAGATTGAATAAGGTTATATTAATTCATCATCAAATAATAAAAAGAAAGTTCTAGGATGGGTAGTTTTATCTTGTTTTTAAATAGTACAGTTAGTTTCTTCTGATGTTGAACTCCCTACTCTCACTTTGTAAAAGAGCTTTATTCCTGTGTCAAGTGAGTCTTGATTGTGCTATCATTGTTTAATGTATTTTGTACTTCAGTGTTTGTGTCCCAGACAAGTACCTCATCCTTTTTCCTTCTGGCTTATCTGGGGCACGATTCAAAATCCTCAAAGAGACAGCCTCAGCCAAGTTCATTTTTATGATCTTGATTTGTAAAGTACACTAGCTTTCTGTGTTTTTTCAGACACCACTAAATTTAAAAAATGAAAAGAGTTCTGCAAGCACCAACAATCTGTGGACTTGTACCTCTCCGTCAGCATGTTCCGAGGAAGCAATTGCATTCACAGAAAGAATGATAAAATTGACCGTATCATATAGACTATGAACAGCATTTTAATGGCATTTTGGCATTCACCAAAAGCTCTTAGCTCTGCAGTTGCTTTTGTTTTGCTCCCTGTTTGCATTGATGATATAAATCACTGCTTTTCAAATGGATTTAGAAAGTGCTTTTCTAACAGTCAGCAATTAAACTGCAGAAGTTAATTCCTCAGGAATTAAGTTATATAAATGTCTGATTAATTAGTAAAACTAAGATTGGTACAAGTAAGATGAACTGTAGCATGATGGAAGTAAACATAGAAAACAAGCATATTCACAAGGCAAATGCAATAGAAGGCATAATAAAACAGTTTATCTTCATGTGTAGAATATGCCTGAATTTTCTTCATTTCTCTGAAGCACTGAGTATAAGTAACTGTTTATAGAATGAGGCCATGTTTTTAGGGTAATTCTGGCTAATGCCATGTCTGTGTCATGGAGCAGGGGCGAAAGTCAGAGGGAATAGTCTGTTGCCGATGCTTATAGGTAGATGATCTTGTGCTGCCATATTGCCTGTAAATGATTAACTGTGTTTGTGACAGTGTCCTAGGGATCCCAGGAATTATGAATCAAAATTCTAAGGCACATATGAGTTTAGAGAAGTTCCTTTTTTTTGTGGTGCACAGGAATTCTTAGGAGGGATTATCACATGGATGAGACTGGTAGTTGGTTGGAAAGATTGATGCGTGTTTGGGGATTCTCTGAAGTAGCTGGGGTCAGGTTCTGGATTAATATGCTTTTGCTTTTAGGATGGCTGCATATTGCCCATGCAGGTACTTCAGGCTGAAACTTGCAGTAATTTTTTAGAAAACTGTGCTTGTTTTAGCATGCTTACCCTGTGCCTAATTTAACCAGATGCCAGCTTTGCTCTGACTACACCTACCATAGGCAGATGTAGGGATGATACAAACATTTAAAAATATTATTTAGAAAACTAATCACCTTATTGAATGTTCTTGGAATTTGCCCATGCGTTTTTGACATCTATCATGTTCTACTGTATAGTGTATTACCCATGAGTCTTGGGTGTTCATGATTTTTTTTAAAGTCAGTAGAAAACTGAACTGTCAGACTGAAGGAGCTTTGAAGTTGCTGCAAGAAAACCATGATTCCAAAAGGAGAGCCTGTGTCTGATTCCTGGCTATCTGTTTATGAAAGACTGTTGAGGTGCTGTGCTGGATATTTGCTGTTGGACTTTAGACTTGTCAAGCTTGGTAAGATATCAGGATTTTTATTCTTTTTGCTATCTTGATAGACAGTGTTGCAGCTTCTGAGGCTACCAGGGCTGAGGTCTGTTAGGAAATGCTCAAAACGTGTCTATCAGATGGCATGCCCTAGCCTTTTACAGCTGTCAGTCACCTTGGTGATTCTGATTTCTATGACATGATTCTCTTGACACGAAAGCATCTAGAGGTGGTGAAATACTCTTGAGAAGAGTCTGTAGCTGAGCCTCACTTCAGGGAGGGGAGAAGAAGAATACTATATATACAAGGCTGTGAGCCTGTAAGAGTGGAAGGAGTGAGGCTCAAATGGCAGAGTGAGACAGTCATAGATGAGGAGCTGTAAACATCTCCTTTTAGACATCCGGGTTGTGGCCAACAGTGAGTGGAAATAAATGTGAGTGCTGGAGGTGAGAGGAACATAATGTATGAGATGTTAGATTTGTTTCTTAAATGAGTTCCACTGTCAAATGTTTTCAAATATTTTTCTCTGTCAAAATGGAAATTAACATCAGTTTCAAAATAGAAATCTTACCATACATTGATCTATTTGAGAAGAGATCATATACTCTGTTTTCAAGCTTATTTATTTAGATGTTGCTGGAGTTTTCTAAATGTTTTTTGAATTATCTACTCAAAACATTGTTTCTACTAAACTTGCTCTGTAATCTAGCAGTATCATGTCAAGTGAAGTCTTTAATTTGGGTAAAAATACATCAAGATTTTGGACTTAGTTTTGTATGATAAGAAACTGAATATTTTACCCCCCTCCTCCAAATCCTACTTCTTGGTTTGATGACTCTCTATTCCTTATTTAGTTTAATATTAAATGACTGCAAATCTTGATATGTTTTAGGTTTGCTTGCTCTTAGTAGATAAATGAAAGGGAAAGATTTTGTCACATAATATTTCAGCATGATTGTAGACATTTACAGATATGCTTGGATATGACTGAGACAACCTGAAAGCCTGACCAGTTCTCCTAATTATTCTTTGTCTCTAGCAGGAGTGATGAGCATACCCTGTAATTCTGGGACTGCATATAAAGTAATTCTTGCAGAAAGGCCTTGAAATCCATGGGGTATTAAAGTCTATATCGGCTTAATGAGAGAGTTTAAAGCCTGAAACTGTGCTGCGGAGTGCTGGACAGTTCGGAGGGAAGTTGTCTAGCTGAGCATGCCTGCTTACTTAGCGAAAGCTATTGTATTGAAGCAGAAGTAGGAAAAGTCTTAACTTTACTGGCATATTCCTCAGATCCCCATGCATCTTTGGTTATTTCCCAATTTACAGAATACCTGGAAGAGTGCAGTATTCCATAATAACCTGTTTTTAAAAAAACTTTTTGCATAACTGGTCATTTCAAAAGGTTTTCTTCAGCTTCAAAGGATACCTTATGAAGCTGTGGAAGGGCATAAGCCAACTGACAGGATTTCCACCCCTGCTCTAAGGAACTGATATGACTAGCCTTGGTAGAAGCAGTTCTTTTAGTGTTCCAATTGCCCTTCCTTAAGGGAATCCTCTTACAGTTTAAGGGAGAAGCTTCTTTTCCCAACCTGCAAATAACAGTTTCAAGGCAGAGAACATTATGGTGCTAAATATTCAGAGAGCTGAGGTCTAATCTACCCATTTTCTCGCTGTAATTTGTATCCATAGTGTTTCATCCCACCAGAAGAAATTGCAGAAAATGCAAATTCAAGTCTCTTGACTATCTGTATTTTCCATATGAGTGCATAGATGGAAAAGGGTGCCGAGTTTTGCATTGGAAACTAAATTTCAAGTTAAAAATCAGTTGTCATTGGAAGAAGCTGCTTTGAAAGTTTGATCTGATAACTCATGAAGATTTTTGGTTGCTAAGTAGTATGCATACAGACTGTGGGAATAATATATTTTTCTAGATTTGAGAATCGCTTGTGAACTGATGATGGATATGGAGGTGCTTGCGTCAGGGTGAATGGATTTAGAAACTGACTGTATTTTAAGCAATTTAGACAAGACTTGCACAACAGTACAGAAAGTGATTTTCCACTATTGCTGTGTCAGTTGTTGGCTTTATTTCTCTATTTTTCAGTGTCTCTAAAAGATGGCCCAACTGTAATCTTATGTATTTTATAAGCCATGTTAGCCTCTCTGCCTTCCACAGAGAAATTCTTATTTGCCTGATTGCCAATTGACTTTTGTCTATCCAGGTATAATCTTGGTTTTACAAGTTCCTGCAAAACTGGCAGTAAGCTTTCAATAAATAAAATTGTTAAAATTATGTCTTAATGCCTGGTGCTATGTGGAGAATCCAGTGTTTCTGAAAGATTTTGAGATTTGAGTGAAGTATGAGTATTTTGTAAATTTCCAAAAGAAGAGAGGATGAACTCCCTCATCTTGATTGAAATATTGTTTATAACTCATTTGGCAAACTCTTCCTCATCTGCTCTGGAGATATTTCAGACCTTTCCCCTCAGAAATACCCCATTGACAAAACCGATGTTTGTTTTGTGGAACTTTAACTTTGATATAACTGCCTCTCCTGCCTCTCCTGACAAAATCCCTCTCAAAGTTTTTCAATTTTTCTCTATTGCATTTGTCTGCCTTATGGGCTGACTTTCCTAGCAGTGTGTTGGTTTAGGAAAAGTCACTTAAGAAGCTGTTGTTCTGATGAGGTTTTGGAATTGTCTGAACAGTTTTCCCTCCTCCTTTTATGCTGATATTAACTTTACTGTGTCTGGCAGTTTAAATTTAACATAGCTTGAGTAACATTTCTTTCAACCCTCTGCATTGGTTTACATTGCTTTTGTTCACCGGATAATTGTTGGCTGTGCTGTGGTCATAGACGTGATATTTGTCAACTCCCAGACTAGACTGAACTGGAAGTGCTGAGTTTTCAGGTTTGAAGCTCTCTTGCTATTTTATAAATTGTCCTGTAGTCCATGCAAGAATAAATTTAAAACATCCTGTAAGCTTCTTCGTCTTCAGAACTTGTCAAAGATCTGAAGCGATGGCCTTATGTCACTACTCTGCCTAGGAGAGAATGGTATCTGCAGTAGCTAGAACAACAGAGTACACAGTACAAAATACTAGTTGGAATGCATACGCTAACTCAAGAAGTTTTGCATTTGTTGTGGTATCTGAAGTATCAAGCACTGGTGACTATTGATGACAGCATGCCAGAGGCTGAATGTCAGTTCTTGTGTTCAAGGTATGCTTTGTAATTCATTCTCTGTCTAAATTCTTGAGGCCTCCTCCTGTATTTGAGGTCTTTCATATAAGATATGAGTAATAATCCTATAAGAATAATTAGAATATGCCTAAGCTGTAAAGGCTGAATTTCATAGCTATTTGGATGTCAGTGTTTGCTTCCAGTTATAAAGCATATAATGAGAAGGCTCAGGTTTTAGACTCAAGAAATTGCAGTTATTTAACATTGAGATCTGTCATCCCTGACTTCAGTGAAGCAGTGTGTTCAGTGAACAGAAAACAAATAATTTTTTTAAGGTAATCTTTGAAACAGATTAACATATGCTTTAGATGCACATAAAAGCTTCCTCCCTACCACCTTATCTTCTTTTCTAGCTTTTTTTGTGAACAGTTAAAATTAAATTTCTGAGGTGGAACTTGCACAAAAATAGTAAATGGAGGATAAAACATTCTTTTATTATACTTTACACGCAGATCACACTTCTATTCATGTCATCTGAAGATGCAGCTGTTCTTTCACATAGTTGATTCATGTCATCCACAATTAAAATGTCCTTGCTATTTAAAAAATGCTTCTCAGCATGCCTAAAAAGGTTGTTGAAACAATGACTTGCTCACAATGAGAGAAAGGCTCTTAATGCTTTATAGAAGACTGATGCAATGACTTGATTAGAAAAATCTGTTTTTATCTGATTTCAGATGAAGTCATATATCTTCTTGTATCTTGACTGTTAGTTTAAACCCAAATCTTCCTGATTTGGAGCCAGTGATGGTAAGTTACACTGTATTTGTGATTTCTGGGTTATACAACATATTTACAAGTACATTCATACTGATCTTGTTCAACATTGCCATTTCTATCAAACACTGCACTTCTTGCACTGAATGCATTACTTCACTTCTTACAGGTACTCAGAGATGTGCAGTCCAAACTTTCCAAACTGCAAACCTTTGATTATTGATAAAGTTGCATTATTTCTGATATTACTGAGTCCTTTGAGGAAAGCAACATCATGACACTTGTTCTTGCTTACTTAGTAATGGTTGGGCATTTCTAAAATACTGACACCCCCCCCCCCCCCCCCAAAAAAAAAAAACCAAACCCAAACCCTTCTGTTCATTCAAGTTGATGAAAAGGTTGAGTTGTCACAACTCTTAGCATCATAATAAAGTATTAGCAACATAGTTTTAAACTTCCTGCTGCCTTCTGGAATTCACTATCCCAAATTGGACACGTAGGTATCCTCTACAATGTGTGGGGAGGGTTCCCCTGCTTGGGAGTACGGGATCCTGGTGTACAAACTTCTGACTAAATGACTAATGGCTGTATTTCTGTCCTTGGTACTTGTTAGGATCCTTACCCTGTAGGGCTGCCGAACTCCAGATTGTGGCAGCATTTTTTGGCTGTAGTTCAAAACTCAGACTTCTCTCCAGGAAGCTGCCTGGCAAGCAGTAGTTAGACCACTTGCTGGACTACTGGAGAACAGAGTCCCATTCCCTTTCTAAGTGAAAGTTCCTGACTGCAAAGTTGCAGATGTTTTGTGACATGAAGTTTTTTCAGTTCGAAACTGTTCCTCTCTTGATAGTATACTTTGGTGTTCACAGATTGGTTGTCTGTTACTGTTTGTGGATGGAGGGTTATATAGATCCTTGTTCAGTGAAACAAAAGCATGCATTGAAGCAGGAACTGGAACCCAGCTTGCTGCCCTAATCAGTAGGACTGTGGTGTGTACTTCTAGGTTTAGGCTCACAGAAGCTGTTATTCCCTTCTGAACTGCAGCAGCCTCAACTGAAGACTTTTGCATTTTGTAGCAATTGGTAGGTAAGAAAGATCCCTGCAAGCTGGACTGTTGTAGCAGTTGAGTAGCTAGAGCATGTGCCAGCCATACTTCAAATTAAGAGACTTGTGTGGTTTTTTGTTTGAACTGTTTCAAAGCATAATTCACAATAAAAGTTGTGCATTTCAAGTGGGGGAGGCCACCTTTTTTTTGCAATGCAAAAGCAAGACATCTGAATTGCACTGCTAGGTGGGTTTAGGGTAAAGGTGTCTGTTTTGCTTTTTCTATGGTCTGGCCAGTGTGAGGAGATTTGTTGATCCTTCCTATATATTTGTAATTACCACCTGTGTTATTAAGGAGAAACAGAAAAAGGCCTCAGGGCTCGTGTGATTTGTTGCCGTTTCAAGATGCTTAAAAATTGAGTACCACAGTTCTTGCATTCCTATGTCTAGGTCTGTTGAAAAGACTGAAGTACCTAAATTCAATTAACATTTGATCTGGTGCACCTGTGCCACTTAAGCCTGAAGATTTTTTCTACTTCAAAAGGGCTAAGCCATTCATCCCTTTCCCATTATCTGTTCTGTGCACAGATGTGCTCAGTGTGATTGTCATTGTATTCCTTAGAGATGGCTGCAAGTCAGTGTGGCAAAGGGTTTATGACATTGATGTGAGTTTTACATGAGGACTTCTAACAGTTGAGTGCTTTTGCTACTCTTTGAATCCCAATGACTCTACCATTTTCACATTGCAGATGGAAGGAAGTTTATTCCTACAAACACTACTAAATAGTCACTATTTATCTTTTCTCTTTCCTACTCTGTCTTCTGCTTGTTGATAAATACATGATGTGTGTGTAGCTTGACCATTTTTTGAGGTAGGCATCATGGTGATAAAATCCCCACCCCAATAAAACTGATAGGAATTGGCTTAGGATTTCACATTTAACCCAGCATATGTTTTTAATAATACCTGTTACCTTTGGAAGAATATGCATCTCATCTAGGAAGACGTGTTTACATGCCAATCATTATGCACGTTTTCCACAGCTATTTTTTCACCTCTTTCAAAACCAAGATGCTCATAGTCTCCTTATATTAAATTTCTAAATCAATCACTTACCTGTCTAGCTTGTAATATGCAGTAGCAACAAAAAGTATCCCAGTTCATGCAAGCAATACTTTGAGGCATAATACAGGTTGCTGCAGGCAAAACGAATTTGCACTGTAGAGGAGTAAATGTGGTATGGTCATGAAAACAATGGAGATGTTTCTCCTCCTTCAGAGAGTGCTTTCTATAAAATATAAAATAAACCAGCCTGAATTTAGTCAGGCTTGTCTCACCATATCCAAGGGTGGCAGTTTCCCTGTCTCCTGTGCTTCATGTCTGTCACAAGACTAAGGAAGGAATGAAGAATCACAGGAGAAACATAAAATCAACATCTAGCAGGACAATTAGCAATCTATTCAGAGCTCATCACTGTACAAATTAAGTTCCATTACATTTTGCTACTATCTTTAATTTAATGAGGATAGCAGCTGCTCTGCTACTTCTTATAGGAGTCACAATATTACCACACTATGCAGAGGGGCTTTGTTTATTTTTATCAGCACAGAAGAAGGCAGTATATTCAGCAAGTATTATTTCAGGGGAAAAAAATGCCTGTATTAAGACACTCTTTAATTATTCCCCTAGCTCCTTATGACTTCCTCCCAGATGTCTTTGGTAGTCATTATTCAAAACCTCATTTTACCTTTAAATTATAAGAAAATATTTTTCACAGATAATGAAATTAAAGAGAAGTCAGGGACAAGTCAATAAACCATTATGAGACTCGCAGACATAAAGGTTTCACAAAAATGATACATGGCCTGCTCAGACCTACAGTTGTGTTGCTGTGGTTTATGAGGAGATTAATGATTTAGCAGTTATCTTATTTTTGGTTGTAGAGGACAGTAACTTAACATTTCCAGTTAATTTTTAAGCCCTCCAGGAGAGGGGTTCAGGCTGGTCAGACTGAGTCTAAGGTGACGAGATTTGGTTAATTCTCAATTGCTAGCAAAGAGACAAGTTCCATCTGGTAATGGTTTAAAGTGCTTAAACACAAGTTTTGTTCTGAATTGACTCCTACGGAAGGACACTCTGTCTGTCCATAAACAGAGCCATGTGAGCATTTGTAAATGCTCCACAAGTGAGTTTTGAAACCTTAAGTTTTAGAGGCTTATGTAGCTTAGTGCTGAGAATCCTAACTTGGACATCAAGAGTATCAGTGTTATCAGGGGAATAACACTAATATAGTGTAACTGGGGGAATAATTGGGTTTTAGGTTTCTGATAATGTTGGAATTTGACTGGGGATTTTTGAATCAAAAGGAAATTTTCCTCCAAAGCTTGAGCAAGTCAGAATGAAAAAGAAATTACTACGTGAAGTTGACTTCAGTGTTTAATTAACATGAAGTTTAAGGATTTTGTTTTGATGCCAGATGTTTCTCAGTGTGTATTTTATATATATTAAAATATTATACATATATATGTATAATAAAAACCAAAGGTTAGGGAATTATGGCACCTGCTGGAAGTGGAATGCTGGAATGAATGTTCTTATAAAGGTTGTTATAGTATGAAAAATTTAATGTAACTGACAAATTTGCAAAGCATTTTATATTCCAGTGCATGTTTTGCTACAAGTTTGGGTAATTTATTTTTCCTTTATATTGTCTAATATGTTATTAGGTCTGTGTGTCTCAATCTTAGTCTTTAGAGTATATATATGGTGCCAAGATAGTGTAGATATATTTCTATACTGTGAAAGAAAGGCATATTTATCAGATATCAGCTTATTTAATATACATGATTGGTTATAAAATGTATCAAGTGAGCCATTTTTTTCTAACATGAAGCTTGTATGAGATATGGCTGAAGAGTGACTACTTCAAGAAGAGTTGGATCCACAAGCTCAGAATAACAGAATAGCAAAATGAGAAAGCCCATTTGGCTGGCTGCTGTCTCAAAGATGAATGGTGAAATGGGCAGAAAGTGTAAAGATAGGAGTTATAATACTGCATTTGTGTGCCTTAAGACTTTCAGCCTGACCTGCCTGCCCTGTTGCAGGTATTGTTTCTGCTTGGAAAGGTTATAATGAATTATTTGAATTCACTCATACGAGTAGTTTCTTACCTCAAAAGAAGCCTGCCGTGGGGACTGGCTGAAGCGGAGGGCCTGAGGTCTAGGCCATGGTTTGCAAGGTCCAGAGAAGCCCAGATTCAGGCTGTCTTGGGCAGATGGTTTGAGGCTGAGAGTTTCGTTGTCTTCCCCCATTTTGTGTACTTCTGTTGAAGTAAAAACCCACAAAAGGAGGTGAATTATCAATTCAACGTGGGGTTGTTAAAGATGCAGCCTCCTTTGAGGCCTAAAATCTATTTATTTACTTTACAGACCATATGCAAAGTCCAGCCTGGAGGGGCAGGTGTGTTGGCTAACATGCTTTTCACTCCCCATTCCCCCAGTCTCTCACTTTGGGGATGTGGCTGGTTAATACTGTTTCTTCTCATCTGCATGCTTGGGCTTCTTTCTTGTGAAAGGGTGAGGGCAGGAGCAGCGTGTGAAGTAGGGTCTGAGTGCAGAGAAATGCTCCAAGGTCTTACCCTAGGACTGTAGTCAGAAGGAAATGAATGGTGGGTCTGAAGATCCCAGTATGTGTGAAAATTTGTAATTCAATATGTAGGAACTCTTATCATTGCGCATGGGACTATTTTTTGGATAAAACTAATATAGCTAATTGAATATAGACAGAGGTAAAATACTCTGCTGTCTATCATCGAGGAAAGAAATTGCTTCAATATTAAATGACAAATTGCATACCTAACTAGAACATAAGAACAATTAAATGTTTTTAACTTGATCACTCAAGTGTTGGAATCGTTTCTACTTGCTTCTCTTCTGTTAAGCAAGTAGCTGTTTTGATCATTTTTTTAACTGTAGCTTTTTAAGTCTAAGATGGACAATAACACAGATCGTCTGACCCCTGGAGTAGCTTCAATCTCCTCTTGAAAATAAGTCTCTTCTGTTCTATACTGTTGTCTTGACCATAATAGCACTTGTATTCAGATCAGTCCTTGTAGGTAATCACACTATCAAATGAGTCTCTTCTGTCCATGAAATTAAAATGTCAGCATATTCCAAGCTCTCTTCTCCTACTTGAATTACAAATGGTAGTTTGATTCTGGAATCTGTCTCTGCTCTTTGGAAGTCTTTGGGTTTTTAAATGGGGCTTTATGTTGTGGGACTGCACCTCCTGAAAGCTGTCATCAGATTTGAGGCATATCCTGAAACTTCTCAAGGCAAGTAGTTACAAAATGTAGGACAGAGCAACCTTGCCTTTGTAACAGGAAAAAAAGTATACAGTAAGTTTTGAATTAGTATAATGCTGTTTGCCTGTATAATACATACAGTTCTGTTTACATATTTCATATTATGATCATGCCTAACTTGCTTGACCAGGAAAGGACTTCATGCATGGATTTCACAAGTCCTGTGGGTGCCTTCTGATTTTTTTGAACTCTCCAAAAGTAAGAATGTTATGTATAAAATTTATTTCATGTGTCTTAAATATTTACCTTAAACATGGTTTTCCCTTAAATATTTTTGAAATCGTGAAGGGATCTGCATGTTATCCATTGTTAATTTTGTTGTAAGAAAATTAAATCATTAAAAGCAGTGAGCTTTGCACTGCACTGTTGAAGTTAACGGGAGGTTTGTGGTTTATAGTAATGGGCTTGCAGGATCAGTAGTCACCCAAGTACTTTTAAATAAGGTCCTAATTACAAATAGAAACATGTTGTAGAAACCTTCATCTCTGCTGGAGTAGAACATTGGTGCCTATTCATTTTGCTGGATAACCATCTCCCGCCCTGTCTTATATCAGTGCAATAATACCATTGCAGAGAAGGCTTGCATTTCTGGCCAGTGAAGTTTGCCAGGGAGTTCCTATCTTTTTAAAATAATGAAATTAAAGACAAATTTTACCAAAGAAGCAGCTGTTAAAACACTTTTTCTTGAGTGGCGAGAGAGAGGGGGACTAGTTTCAGGCATTCTTTGTGCCAGTCTCTGAAGGCTGTTTATCTATACAATGCTGTGTCTACTTTCCAGGAGCTGTGAAGAAAATATATCTTTCAAAGAGTTTGCAATCTAATGCCCTAATCCTGCATTAGGGATTCAAGGAGCAGAAGGCTGCAGACTTGTGTCTTATTACTTTGGTATGTGTCTGTATAGATGCCTGTATAGGTCAGGCTTTCCACACTGATCACAGTGTAAGGTGGGGAGGTGGGAAGCAGAAGAAATTTTACTGCTTCTAAATGTGATGCTTTTTCTTAACAGCATAAGTAGCATTGTGACTTTTTCCTTCACAGTTCCTTCCAGTAGACAAAGGGTTGATGATTTGGCTTTGCAGTTCCCCCTGAAGGTGGGATGGTTCAAAATTAGGTGAATGGATACAAAATTTGTGACAAATTTCACATCACTGCGTGAAGACATGGCACCTGAGCCTATACTTAATGGTATGTAGTTAAACAGTGACTATGTTCTTTGAAATACTGATGCTCCAAGAAGGACCTACCTGTTTTAGGTGACCACGTGAAGGTTTTATGGTTTTGATCAGCTTTACCAAGCAGCTGACATTTGTTAGTCCTCAGAGTGACTACTTAGGAAAGGCTGCGTTGTGTGCTTTAAACCAGAAATCTGTTATGTGACTTCTTGTCAAAGACTTGCAGCAAAAATGACTAGTAATTTCATTTTATTTCTTGGCATTAAGTAGTTCCAGAAGTTAAATCTGCAGTTTATTTCCAATTACAAGAAATAAGAGCTGTGGTCACAGTGGAAAGAAATAGTTAAACAGGCTAAGCAAAGTTCTTAAAGATTGAAATTGCCTGACATACCAGTGGGAGAGGTATTTGGTTCTTCACCTTGGACTTACTAGTATTTTCCTGACGTGCAGTGAATGAGAATAACAGATATTTAAAAATAAAAATAAATTGCATTATGTGCCACTGGTATATTTGACTTTGCTGGTTGGGAAGAAATTTTAACCAAAAAAGCAGAAGTCAGTGAAAGATCTTTCTGACATGATTCTGTTACTGTTCAATAACATTACTTATTCACGCAAGTAAGTCCGACTCAGCTGAAGCATCTTACTTGCAGTGAATTTGGGTAACAGAGCTGTGCTTTTTAAAAAAATGAGTTAAATTTGGTGACATTTAAGGTGCTATTCCTGTTATGACTAAGGATTTCAGTGATGACACTGTGACACTAGTGATCCCCTGGGTATTTTTGAGTAATGCTGTTAACACAAATGTTGACTGAATCTCTGAATATGGTGTGAAAGGTACTGTAACATACATGGTGAGACTGTGTATACCCATTATTTGATTTATAGCATATATCCCACATATTGGTAACTTTGGCCCTGGATGGAAAAGTCTGTCTGGCAAGAAGCGGGAAAGATGCTCAGTTTCCCCATATAACCTTGGAAAACTGCATTTAGGCTGTTGTGACACAGCATAACTATTTATGCTTAATGTAAAATTATATGTGAATGTTACTTAGTTTTCAGATTCTTGACATTCAGGGTAGATTTTAAAGCTCATCTGTTATGTTTCAATAAACCTTCTGACCTGCTGCTCTCTAACCGTTAGATTTACCCAAGGGCATACTTGCTACTGCTTTTCTTCTGTTTCTTCTGTGTGAACAAATTGGCACAATGTATGAATAACCCCAGCCATGCAGAATTAGAGATGTTCTTTTCTCTTCACACTCTCTCCCCCTGGGCAAATCAGATACTGAGATGCTCACCATAATTTTTATATACCTGTAGGGAAAATGCATGAAGAAATCCTGCTAGAAGCATAACAATTGAAGCATGATAAACCATTGAAAACCAAACAATTATCTGCCAGTGACACCTGCTTTCCCCTCCCCATTTTCATTTTGAAGAAGTTAAATGGTGAAAGGACTATGTTCTCCCCCTTCCCATATCACATTAACATTGGGGAAGGTGGTCTCTGTGTTGTTTTGCCTTTCAATGTTTTTTGTAAAACAGCTATAAAGAGTAAGCCCATCAGAAAAGAAAGTAACACACCCTCTCTGATGGACTGTGCTTAACAATTGCTTATTACAGTGTCCTGGTTTCAGCTGGGATAGAGTTAACTGTCTTCCTAGTAGCTGGTACAGTGCTATGTTTTGAGTTCAGTATGTGAAGAATGTTGGTAACACTGATGTTTTCAGTTGTTGCTCAGTAGTGTTTAGACTAGAGTCAAGGATTTTTCAGCTTCTCATGCCCAGCCAGGGCACAAGAAGTTGGCACAGGACAGAGCCAAGGGCACCTGACCCAAACTGGCCAATGGTGTATTCAATACGATGTGACATCCCATCTAGTTTAGGAACTGGGAAGGGGGGGGCAGGGAATCGCCGCTCGGGGACTGGCTGGGTGTCGGTCAGCGAGTGGTGAGCAATTACGCTGCGCATCATTTGTACATTCCAATCCTTTTATTACTACTGTTGTCATTTTATTAGTGTTATCATTATCATTATTAGTTTCTTCTTTTCTGTTCTATTAAACCGTTCTTATCTCAACCCACGAGTTTTACTTCTTTTCCCGATTTTCTCCCCTATCCCACTGGGTGTGGGGGGGGGAGTGAGTGAGTGGCTGCGTGGTGCTTAGTTGCTGGCTGGGGTTAAACCACAACATACAGGAACTTTTGAGGAAGGCTTCTTTACCTGTAATAATTCATTTAGTTGTGTGGTACTTATAATGCAGCTCATAAGGAAAAAGGCACGGATTTCACAAGAAGTTTTTGATCTGAGACTTAAAGCATCTGACCTAATAGTTCTTGTAACTTATATCAACTATGAGTAGAGACAGTGTTATTCTTGGGCCAAATATGTTATCCTTGCACAAGAGGGTCTCTGTAGACATCCAATCATATTCATATCCATTTTTCTTGAATTTTACTAAATTATTTGCTTCACTGAACTGTCACAGCAGTAAGTCTCATGAATTTATTTCACAGGACATAAAAATACAACCCTTTTTATATCTCTAATATTATTGTAATTTTGTTTCACTAATTGAGTTTGTACAATACACTAGCTGGTCACCATTTACACAGTGAGGGTCAATAGATTTTCCAGTATTTTCTATCTGTGTGTTGTGGGAGTAGAGTCATCGTTTGGCATCACTATGGAGCTTAATGAGTTTGAAGTAGACACATCTTTTCAGAATAAAGTTTTGGGTCTTTTCCCTTTGGTAAGCTGAAATTTTACATTGTTATGCTTTGATTTTTTTTTTCCTTCTTTTTTTTGGTTAGTTTCTAAAATACCTATATTCCATAAATCTTCATAGGTAATCTATGCAGTAAACTTCTATCTTTGTCAAGAACTCCCCTTCCCAAAAAAAGCTTTCAGTGTTTACTTGCCTAAGAATTTTGAGGGTTCCTATGGTTACAGTTGGCATAAAAAGCCCATGATATTAGAAGGTTATATCTATAAACACCAAGGATAGTATCTGCTACTTACCTGTATGTGGCTTGTGACATACCCAGTAGTACCAATGATGTCTATCATTAGGGATACAAAGCTCAAGAGTGATGCATGTTCTGCTCTACATTTGGAGTCCAAGTCAGGTGGAAATGCACACGGAAGCATCAAAAGTATGGCAGAGTTGGCACCACTTGTCAGTCTGTTCTGTTGGTGGGCCCCTTTTAGTCAGTGCTTATGTCTCACAGTCAGTGTGTGTAGATTTTTATTTTTTTTTTCCTGCTCATTCCCTGTTTACAAACCTCTGTCACTGCTACTAAGTGATTCTATACATGTGCATCAGTTTGTTCTGCAGGTGGACACATAGATGTGCTGCGGTTCCATATACATGTGCCAATTCATGTCTGTGTCCATTGTTTATAGATCTATGTACAAGGATAGAAGCAGCAGCTGTGTATGTATGTGCTTGTAAAGGGAGTAGGCAAGAAAAGCAACTGAGGTAGTTGGATACATACATGGGGAGTGGGGTGGTTAGGAAAGGTAAGAAGACAGCAGAATAGGTCATGGCACACTCACCCTTGACCCATCAGCTGTTGCTTGTCCTTTTACACTTAAGCAGAGTTATCCAGGGGCCTAGGAGAAATGGCTATATTAGCCAGTCTGTACCCCTGCCAAAGTGAAAATTCTCGCTGCAGCATGCAAAACTTTTATCTGTGATAGCCTGAAACTTGAAGAGGTTTCACAGTATAATTATTTCACTGATGGAACATCTCAATAAGGAAGTTCTTATCAAAATTTCTCTTTTCTGGCCTTCATCATTTTACTTTTAATCCTTGTGTGTCACACTAGATAGATCTCCTCCTTCTTAGAAGTTACATCTATCAAATATTCATGGATACTCATGCTCACTCTTCACTGTAAGTTAGCAAAGATCCACATGTTTAACTCTTAATCTTTCCCCATAAATCAGTTTCTCAGTCTTATCATTCGTGTTACTCTTCACAGCCTGGTGGTGAATATTAACAGAGCTGCACACAGTGTTTCAAGTGGGATCACAGCTAACAGGAGTAATAATTATTGCTTTTCTGCAGTGTGCTTTCATCTCCTGTGATCACCAGGAAGGTTTTATAAGCCACCAGTAGCACATCCTTTATCTGAGGTGTTTCTTCCTTCTTTGTCTAGTTGGGTACTTTGTTTTTGTTTCTATTTAGCTTAAGTTTAATCACTTACATCTTAGCAGGAAACAAAATTTTTGTCTTTGAGCTGCATCTGTGCATAAGTGATTTCACTAATAGTGATCCCCAGCCCATGGCTCTGAGGTGACACATTGACTGCAAGATCATAAGGTGTTCCTCACAGCAGGAAAGAACTAGCACTTTTATTTTTCAAAATGGCATTAAATACCCCCAAATCAAAGTATTCCATATCTAGTTTCAAGAGAGAATGCTTTGTTATCAGCGGGGAAATGTTTTCCTGTAGATTTTGCAGCTTATGAATGAAAAATACTATATTGCTGTTTGTTGGTTTTATTATAGTAGTGAATTGGTGTGATTTATAGTTACAAGAAACTCAGGCTTTCAATGCACTACCTTTAACTCTGTGTTTCTTCTCTTTGTTTTAAATGGGTCATTTTCCTCCTTACAAGTATTTTAATAGTAAGCTTTTAAACTTGGATTCCATAATGGCCCTATTTTTATCAATACATATCTGAAAATGTGAAGAAATAAGCAATCTGTTTTTTTGCTGTTTCTCAGTTAGTTGTATGCCAAAGATGACAGCCACTTCACTAGTAATTTTAATGTGCTCTGGGTGTTCAGAACTGTTGTGGCTGTGATTAATTTTACGTGGCATTATACTGATACAGCTGTCCTTGTATCGTTCCCACTTTTGGATTGGTACAAATACTGGTATTTGCAGATACAAATCTTAGAAGCAGTCATTCCTGCTTGAGTACCGCTCCAGGGCAAGTAGAGAATGACTCCATTTGAAATGCATTGTCAATTTGCATAGTATGTATTTTGCAGCTGATGGTTTGTGCTTTTGACCTTTGCATTGCAATGGATAGAAGAACTCCAGGCCATATTCACAGCACCTCCATCAGTCATGAAATAAGTTGCTTAAGATACATCCTCCTCTTTGCACACCACTTTTCACTTTTAATGCTCAACAAATATCCTATAATTCTAAATATTTAACTGTTTTCTTTGATAACACTTTGCAGTGCACAAAAACTTGTGTTGGTAGTAATTTTTACCTTTCTTTAGGTGTTTTGGTATGTTTGTCACTAATCCCCAGTTTTTAACAAGGGGTAAAATTGTAAAACATTAGGGGCAAAGAGTGAATCCTTAAGGTAACATGTTTCTGGCTTGAACATGTCAAAAACTTTACTGAAAAGTAGGGAGCAAAGAATGCTTACTTGGTCAAGGAAGATGTGTATAATCTGAATTACTGTTGGAATAAAATGCATGTCTTTCTGCAGACCTTGCTTTCAGGAAGGAAAGCTATTTCTTCTCAGAAATCTCATAAATCATGTGCGTATTAGCAAAGCTACCATACCACAAAGAAAAGATAAAATGCTCAAAGAAAAGCCATAGTGCTGTAGAATGCAGCGTGCTGCTACATTATTAATAGTGCTCTAGAAATTGTTGAAGTATCACAGTATGATTGTTTAGTGTTGGGAAGAACTCTGTAGCACGTGTTGAGAGAATTATTTAATGGAACAAGGAGTCTGTGTTTTTGCTTGCTACTCAAGCCTTACATGTACCATATAGTGAGAAATTTAAAGGGAAAGTACTTTCTAGAGTAAACCACTTCATAACTACAAGAATGGTGTATAGAAATATGCCAGTTTTGGTATCTAGACGATATCAAATAGACACGATGCCTTTGGGAACTTTTTTTCCTCATACAGTATGCAGTCTTTCTCCGAGTTCCACACTGCTGACACTGAAAGATGCAGTTTGCAGCCCTGTCTTCAGTAGTTTAAACAGAAGGGCTTGGGCCTGACCTTTGAGAGCGATTGCCTCTCTCTTGTCATCTTATGAGTGGGATTGTTAAAGATGGGTTCCTTTCAATAAAAAAAAGGGAAGAGATGACAGGCAGGGGATTCTCAGCGTTACAGGATTCTGCGCCTCCCTCCCTTGGTGTAAAACATTGACCTTTCAGACATGCTGCTAAAGCACGGGGGGTGTTTTGTTATTGTTTTTCAGATAGCCAACCCTCAGCTCACAAGTTTATTCCACAGCAGGAGTATGCACAAAGGTGTTTCTGTAAGCGCTGGTTCAGTCAGTTTCTTTGAATGTGATGTTAAAGTTCTCAAGTCTGGTTCTTGGCTTCACTGCAGTTCAGCTACAACTGTAGAGAAATTCCTGATCAGCTGTATGCCAAACTAGATCCGTGCAAGCGGCATCTATCAAGGTTTTGGCACTGAATCTCTGGCAAATCTTTATCTTCAAAGTGCGCAAACAGTGGAGACAAAAGCTGTATATTTGTCTTAGTGGCTTGTTGCTGTGTTAGTCTTGACTGCAGATCATGTGCATGCTTGAGATTTTGAGTGTTGATGTGTCAATTTTTTGACGTGGGGAAGGCATCTTAGCTTCAGAAGTGATTGCATTGTTTTGGTTGGAAAAAAACCCCAAACCAACAAAACAACTAAAACCAAGCAACTTTTACCCCTTCAGACAAGATTGCAGACTTTGACCTGAACAGTTAAACTATGTGCAGAGTTATAAGCAACTGAAAAAAATCTTCTGATGAAGGGAAAGGAAGGTCTTTATTGTCTTCGTAAGTCTGTTCTGTATGTGAAAACAAATTTCAAGCAATAATCAAGGACACTGTTACCTTGGAAGCTGGCAGAGCTTTATCAGAAGCTCATGGCTTGGCAACATGAATGTGTATTGCTGGCACCTTTTTCTTATGAGATGCTCACACAAATGCTGATAAGCAGTGCTGATTAGGAGAAAGGATGGAAGAAGTCTTGTGTAGCGGTGTATAGGTGTAGCTGGGATCTAAACTTTGTTCATTTAAAAACAAACAAAAAATCTGTGAAGGGAATAGCTTACTCTGTGTAAATATCCAAGGAGCTGGGAGAATCCACTTGCTGACAGTTGCCGAATTTCAAAGTTACCACCTGTTAACAGTAAAACAATGCCTAAATATTGCATCCCTTTTTTCTTGTAAGACAATGAGCCTTGTGTAGCAAAATCTTGACTTTTCAGTAGCATGTGGTGAAGATGAGTAGGAGTTCATCTGGCTGTCTAAATGTGGAAAAACATGCTGGCCTGCTCATTCTTCTTGATCTAGCCTTAGCATTAAAAGAAATTTGCTTTGCATTATGAAGCTTGCTGATGTCAGAAAGAAAAAAAAAAATTGGGCCCAGATGGCATGATGCTAAATAGAGCTGAGTACAAAGTGTGCATGAAAAAAGAGGCCAATCAGTTTTTGCTGATCCTTTATAAGTGTGAGGAGGAAGAAAAATATTTGCTTTTCAATTCATCTTCCTTAAAGAGACCCAAACTGTGTATATGTTATAGCTGAGCAGAAACCTGCATGACAAAAGCCTCCTACTGCTTTTAGCAGGACAGTTCTGATGTTAGTTCTCAGATTTCCCATCTCCATCATGTTTTAAAACTGGCTGTTATCTGGAAACTTACTTTCATAGGTAAACAAAAATCAGCCCTCTAAAGATGGGGAAAAAAAGATTAGTTGATCGCAAGTGTAGTAATTGCTCTTGATTTGTTAAAATCTTCAAGTGAAATCTTTTTAATGTACATCTAAGTAGGTTGACTACTGATTCAGCTAGAAAGGGACAAAAATGTCCAAATTTGTAGTCATACATTTCTAGTCAGGCTATTACTAGAAGATTTGTTTTTGAATACAAACTGTTGATGCCCATAAAATGAAGCTTGTGAAAGATTCAAGGAAGAAAAGCTTTAATGTTATTTATTTCTCACCTTTAAAGTGGGAATACCAGGTGCTTTTTCTGTTTTCATCAGTAATATTTTCCTTCAAACAAATTGGAAACAAAAACCCAGGCAAGCTAAAATGTCTTATATGGAGCTAAGTTTATTTCTTTTATACCATTTACACTTATTCCAAGATAACTTTAGGTTAGATTTTGGCTTCTATACATATTAAAGATGCAAAATAAAAATCAAGCCTACATTTCTTGTTCAGTTACAGGCTGGTCATGTAGCTCTTATTTTGCAGACTTCTACATGCAGTAGTGCTACGCATCAGTGCTCTTACTCTTTGCCATGAGTCTATAATGTTACATGTCCATAGCAAGAGCTACAGTTGTTTGTTTTTTTTTTAATTTGGATAAGAAAGGTGAAAATTCAGACAAACTTTGATTTTTCTGCAGCAAAATTACATCCTTGACTAACAGGCTTTTTGCTGTATAAACTTTCAGTTATCCTGATGATTAAATTTCCCTGAAATATTTTGTATATAAGGTCACTGCTTGTAAAGGTCATCGCTTCTTAATAAGAGGTGTTTTATCTTTGCCAGACATGAAAACCCCCTACCTTTGCACTGCTTTATCAGAATCTTCTTAGTATACCTCTTTTTTGCCCCTTTTATCACTGTGGTGTGATATGGATCTTTCTGATCATATATATGTGCGTATACTTGTGTTATATATGTGCTGTTTTTTCATAGGGTACCTGGCATCAAGGTGGTTGTGGTCTGAGACTTCCCCTGCCCCCACCCCAAGAAAGGTACAGAATCACAATTCATGTCAAACCGATTTATTTTAAAGGATGAGAGGAGGAGGAAGCCTCTACACAAATGAAGATGACAAAAGGTCTTTCATGCATCTTGTATATCAGCTTCTTGGCTTTATTTAGTGTTTTTTAACATATTTGAAACTTGGGGAACTAAACAGAGGCAAAAGGTGAACTTCACAGGATGTCTGTAAACTGGAAGGATTCAAAGAAGTTCTTTGACCATTTCCTTGTCTAAAATCTAGCTTCACCCCTTATATTCAGAGTTGTGTTGTTACTGCGTTCTGCAGGTGGCAACCTTTTCAAAAGCACTAGGAAAAAAATGTGGGTATAAGATTTATCTCATGTCTCCCTCTGCAGTAGCCACGGATAGTATCATTGCACTCTAAGCTTCCTCCAGGCCATAAAGGTCTATGCTAATTCTCACTCAGTAGAAAACCTTTAAAATACCACTGTTCTAGTAATTATTCTCTTGACTTTGTTACTCAGAATTGATCCCAAAGAAACAAAAACAGAACAAAAGGAGTAGGCTGAACTTCACACTCCAGTGCTCTTTTAAATGAGAAGATAAGCAAAAAGCCAAAAAAGTCTGGTTTTGTCTGGTATAGCATTTGCATCTGGAAAATTCGTTTAGGCCTGGAAACAGATGATGCAATAACCCCTTTTATCACCATTGATTGCGTTTTATTAAGAATAGTCCAAGCAGGGATATAAGAATTGCTTCCTAAAGATTTTAAAGTCATGACAGCTGACTTTCACAGGTGTTAATTCAGTTTGCTGTAGCATTTAGCATCCTTAAGTGTTCTGGTACTTTTCCATCTTTTTTTTTTTTTATTATTAAGCTTTGCCCCCCCCAGGAAAAAAAAAAAGAGAAAAAAAACCAAAAAAGTGATAGTGTTTAGAAAACGGTGTGTACAATGTGTTACCTAGGTTTATTTTGAAACCTGCTCGCTCTGCTGTAGGATGGAATATGACTCTAAGGAAATATTCTGTATAATGCAGTGGAGAAAAATAGATTTTGTTGTGACCTTTAAGTTGAGCTTTTCTGTTCTGAACCACGTTATTTTGCTAAATACAAGGGAACTGGAGCCAGCCTGTGACCTTTTGTTATCATGCAGCTTTGAGAAATGGCAAAAGTCATTCTGATGCTCAGAAGTTCCATTACAGAGATACTGTTTGTCTGGGTTTTTTTAAAGAAAAAAAACACAGCACCAAACCAAAAAAACCCAAACCAACCTTGAAAAGATTCAGAATTGTGGTCCTATACCAGAACAATGTAACCATTTTTGATATTGGCATACATTAAAGGTTCTTTTACAGAGACGGTAATGTCTGAAGTTAATTGCAGTCCGTGTTGTCCTCAGTCCTTTTTGATCCCAGAGGTGCTCAATACCTCTGAGGAATGGATTTTCACCTCATCAGTCCTTTCAAGTAAGGAAGCTGTAGCAGAGAACTGATTAAATGATTTATCCTTAATTTTCTATGACTTCTGTGAATTTGCATTTGTGGCCCTGTATCTTTGCTGTCATAGGATAGTTCACTTTCAACTGGCGTCTCATTCATAGCTTGCTAATTGAGAGATACAATGTCCAGAGGAAGCAGAGATGTGCTTTATTTTAAATATTGATGTTGCAATTTAATCTTCTTCCTTAATCCCTTTTCCCACTCTGCTGCTCAGTGCTAAAGAAGACTGATTTGTTCCTGTCACTGAAAGATGTCTTCCTCTGATTTTTACAGTGCAGGATTACCACTGAATGGTGATGAGCTTCCTTGGGGTGCCTGCATCTGTTCAAGATCTCTCCTTCCTCAGAACTGAAGTGTTGGGGACTTGCATGCCACTCTACAATGCTTTGCAGAGCTCTTCTTGCTCACTATGGGTTGGGATAGATTCAGACCACTAAAAAATATTTTGTCTGGAAGCTACCAGTGACTCGGGATTAACTCTGAAGTGTTCCTTTTATTTGTTTCAACTAGCAGGCTGCCAAATCAAGCTGCTCCCAGGCTGTCTCCCGTGGTTCTCCAGAGCTGAGATACCATCTCCTGGACAATCTTGGTCCTTAGGTGTGTCTTCCCAAAAATAATATTGAAGATTCTTCATGTAGATATTCCCCTTGCCTCCTTTACCAGAGAGGATTTTGCCTTTCGTGCTTCTGACACTTTTCAGTTCTGATCATTGACCTGGTTATGAGCATCTCTCTTCTGGCCTGTTTCTTTGGCAGGTGAAGTTGCATTGTAATAAATAGATAAAAGTGACACTTTGGGAATGTGCTTCCCAACATGGTGGACCTCAGCTAGCCCTATATCTTATTGGTGTAAAACCGCAATGTATTCACCCTATGCCAGAGCCTCCTTTTCTGGCAGGAAAGGCTTTCTGGATATCATTTGAGTTTAAATATATTCTTCCAGGTCATGTACAGATTTAGAATTAGTTGTACAAACCTGTTAATGACAACAGGGAATCCAGTCATTACTAGCTCTTTAAAACTACACCCAATGAAAAACAAATGTTTTTGATGACTGTGTTAGAAGTGGAGCTGTAGAGCTGTATTAGTGATTGATGTTCTGAGTGGTATGTTTCAAGCTGCATTCAGACCATGAGAGATGGATTGCTTTACTTTGATTGATGTGGGTGTGCTCTGTAGAAGGAAAGGATGTAAGAAACACTCCTTTCTTTTTAAAGCAGAGTCTAAAGACTGAAGCATTCTGGATAGACAAGTGGTACTGGGAAGTTTGGATCTGGATCAGCTTTGCTACTTGGGGCCCACTGGCTATGCTGCCAGCAGGCGGGCTCTGAGAGTTTGTAGATGATGAAGATAAATAATGTGCATCCACTGCGTCACTGATAACCAATGCTGTTCTGTTTTTAAGCCTCAGTTCCCTTCATTTACCATGGCAGTTCTCTCATCTCTGCCTTCCTATTCCGCCCTGGGCTGTCGGGAAGAGTGAAGAACTGCAAATCATTAGCCAGATACCAGAGGCCCAGTTGAGTTGTTAACCTAGGACCACATAGATTGAGGGATTGGAGAAAAAAACCCGGTCCTAGGCTGTTGAGTCTCCTGATACAGTACTGACTGGGTAGAATCTGAAACAGCTTGACCAGCCAGACAGTTTTCCCAGCTAGGTACACACGGATTCAGAGAAATTGACTCAATAGTTTGATTAACTATTAAGTAGGTATTCTTTATTGGCAGCACTGGATGCACGGGGGATCGCTCCACCTATCGTGCACACCGTCGGGTCTAATTGTGCAGGTTAAGTACATGTTCTACATACATATTCACTAGATTTCTGAGAAATGTTATACATATTCATTAGTTTTCTGGGAACTATTAGCATATGCAAATGTCCTTTACGCAGGCGCATTGAAGGTCTCTGGTGGTCTTCAGGAGTCCTCTGGTGGTCTTCCATAGTCTTCCTCACTTGTCCGCTATTTGATCCTCCTCAGGTGATTCTGCGCAGTATGGTCTTTTACATGTTTTGATACATCAGTGCTTGTTAGTGCTCTTATTATCTAAGTTTTCATTAGTGGTGTAAAACCATGTGGTTAGTTTAAGCTAAATTATCTACAAGGACGAGAACAAAGGCAGGAGTTCTTATCTTTTCTGGCCCTATCTATTCAAGCAAGGCCTCTACTTGTGCCTTCTTGACAAGATCGTAAATTCATCAAACATTTAATTAAGTTTTGTGATTGTTCATGGTTCCTTCTTGCTCGTCACTCCCAAGTACCAGTCTCTGACAGGCTTAATCCTTGACGAACACTAGTCTTTGGTATGTAAAGTTACAGAGAGACAATCATTAAGCAATTAGCAGTTCGTTCTCTATATCAACACAACACTCAAGTGATGCTTGCTTTTTATAAAGCTGTATCCTGAAAATGCCTGAGAGATGATGGGGCAAGGCAGCCTTGTAGCAATTGTAAAAGGATTGTGTTTTCAGTTAACAAAGTGGCTTTCCAGTGCTGCTGTTCACTTTTAGGGAACTGGAGTAGACAGGAGAGGAGCAGCACTAGGAAAGTTGGGAGACCCTTGACTGTATGGGACAGTGTAGTATTAAGAGGCAGGGGGAGGAGTAATCTCTAATGATTAACAATACAGGTGCATTAAGGCAATGGAAGTAAGGATAATTTAAGGGAGAGTAGTAGTGAAGTGGCAATGGTGCATGGTGGCTAGGCAATAAAGGAAAATATAAGGGGGTATGGCAGGGATGCAAACATAGGTCTGTTAAAGCTTTTTAGTTTGCTGGGTTAAGGGAACAATACCTTATTAGAGAATGCATCTGAGACTTGTGGATGTGGGAATGCTTTCTGGGCAAGGAAACTGAGAAGCCTTTCTGGCAAGATCCACCATCTGAATGATGGAGGAAGTAGGATATCTGGTGTGCCGTGGAACACAGGTCCCTGTTTGTATTGTTTTAGAGTTGGCTGGTAGCAATAGTGATGTGTTGCACTCATCCTGATACAAAACCTACCAGGCCTCAAAAAGTCTGAGCTTTTAATTCATCAGTTAGTGGAGCTGCTTCAGTCTGTACTCATTTACCAGTTCATTCAATTGAAACATTTTATGAGGACATGAGGTACCTGTCTACTGATCTGCTTGAATCCAGCTGATGTCTGATGTGGAGAGGAGGCCTAATTTCTTTTACTTGCCATTGCCAGCTCTAAATGTGACATTAAAAAATTGCATGTAATGTTTGTAGTCCTGAAACACATGTGAAAGGCCAGAAAGCTATTTTCTACTCATCCCTTTTTGTCTGTCTGCTTACTTGCTTGCTTTCTTGATTACCTTCTTTTCTGTGATGACACAAAACCCCCTGTTTACATTGTCACAGTGTTTTGCTTTGGGATTGTGTAAGATATATTATAGGAAGGGTTAAGTGAGACCCTGAATAATGAAGGTCTCTTTGTCTAACTGGATTCTTGTCCCTCATTTGGGATTTTTGTGCTTTTTTGTGAGACCACTGGAGGAACAATGCAGTCCTATTTCAACACATGCAGAGATACATAAATCCCTATCTGGTGACAGAAGAATACTTACTATAATAATACTACAGTAATTTGGTTTTGTAGTTGAAGTATAAATCCAAGAGCTGCAGCTCATATTTCACACAATTAATAATGCCTCCCTTTGTTTTCATTTTGTTTGTTTTAATTTTGTTTAACACCCAATAGCAAATTGAACTCTGAATTGTTTGTTTAATTTGTGTGAAACAAGTGAGGCAAGAATAAGTCCTGGATTCACTGACGGTTAGTTAAAGTGCTGGGAAAACACAGACAATACAGGTTCCACTGCACGTAAGAACAAAACTTAATCTTTGGAACCTTTTTAGGAAGGGGTATATTGTGGCTTATTTCTAAGATTTCCCAGTCCTGTTTAAAGAACTTGGAGAAAATTTTTTTCACTTACCATTATTAGGGGAAGTGCACCTCATCTGACCACTAGAAGTAGATATTGGATAAACAATGACATTGCTTTTTAGCTTCCTGCCATCAAAGTTCTCTGTAAATCTAAATTGTTGTCTGTCTTCTGGATATACAGGCTTGTTCTGTGCTAGAGTTGCTGATTTTCTTTCAACCCTAAATATCAACTTGGGTTCATTGGTATTTTTGCCTTGATTTATTTTTTTCATTCCCTGTTGATACCCTTTGGTTCTTTCAAGACCATTCTCCTTGTTTGTGTGATCTGGCAGGAAGGTTGTTATGTTTATCCCAGTGTCTACTGCTGATAGTTGAATCTACAGCATGAAAAGATAAAAGGGAACAAATTCTTTTTCCAGCCTACTTCCCTAAACAAGATATTCTAAGGAGAAATCCACTTATTTGCTTCTGTGAATTGGTTGCTTGGTTGCACTGGATCACATTGAAATCTTTCACATATTTTTCCTTGAATGATCATGCTGCAGCTTCCCCATTAACCTAGCATTGTGCCTTGCAGACATGCCTATTCTCATAGACTGCAGTACTGAAGATGAGGCAGACTGTTCAAGAGTGCTAAGTTTTGGATTTTGTTTCTAAAGTGAATAACTACCTGGCACTGAAAGGGTTTCCCCATTTTATCAGAGCAGGCAGTTAATCACTCATGGACTACAGGGGCTGCTTTGGCTGTTTGTTTGCTCCTGTGCCACTTCCGGTTGTTTGGGTTGTTTCAGCATATTGCATCATCCTGTCCAGAGCTCATGCAGAGATGTTGGCAATTCATCTTAGCATTTTCCCTGTGTCAGCTGAGGTTGCAAACCAAACTAACATCATTTTTCAAAATGCCATTTCAGGTGGCAAAGAACTGAATCCTGTAGTCCTTAGCCAGAAAAAACCCCAACCCTCATGTCTGCTGATTTTAACAGTACAGCATCAGCCTCAACTGTCTATAGAATTCAAGTGTTCTGAAGTTTACCACTGATTTTAGTTACTATTTTCTGCCAATATTAAGAACAAACTGCATTGCACTGTAGATTGTTTTTTTTTACGTGCTTGTAATAGCTGAATGCTAATGTAATATGTGAAATTTTATATACTTAGGTACAGATTCTAATTCCACAATTGACTTGGAAATGTTGCAACCAGTAACACTTTTGACTTAGATTAGTGGTAATAAATCCAGCCTTGGGTACTTTTTCCTGTCTGTCTGGGGATTCTATGGGATTTTCTTTGACCTGTAGTCCTAAGGTAACCAGAATTTTGACTGAATTGTTTGACAGGGTGAGGAGTGAGTGAGAAGGTAATGATTGCCTTCACGTTTCATGAAAAAAAGTAGCTAAGCAAAGAAAACATCCTTTTATGTTCCAGGGAACTTAAGGGTTCGCGGTGCCAACTCAGCCCTATTGTTTACCGCAGAATTCTCAAAGGGAAATTATTAATAATGACCTGAAATTTTTAGATAATGTGCTGTATTAGAAGTCAGAGGATGTAATCCTCAGTAAAGCATGCTTTTCTCATTGGTTTCTCTACTGTCCAATAAGGGGTGAGCTTATACTTTTTAGAACTGTGGAGATCTGAAAAAGCCTTGTGTGCTCAAAACTATGCTGCTCTTTCAGTGGTATCAGTTGATCTAATAAGGTATTACGACTCTGTATAAACCTTGCCTTGCTTCATTATAATGCAGTTAAAAATATCAAGCAGGCATGAGACACACATCTGTAGGAGAAACAGGTGTCATGAGATTCTGCTGAGACTTGTCACGTTTTTAGAAGAGCTATAGCTGTTAGAGTTGCTGTTAAAATTGTAACTGATATGACTAAAACAGTCATACTTACTGAAAAGTACTGTAACTTCATAGCTTGCTTAATGAAAGGAAAAGCTATGAGAATGCAGGAAATGCCCCCATATCTATGGGTAAGGGAAATGTTGTCTTAGAGTTGTCTCCCTCCTACTTCTGTAATGTCACAAGCATTAATTAATCTTTCCTCACAAGTTGGCAGAATGACTACCCCCATTTTATAGATTCATAAAAATGGAAAGGTCAGAAAATTTAGGAGCTCATTCTGGCAGCCTGAACTACAATATCATTTTTGTTTGGAGAGAGAGTGCATCTGAGTGGATGCCCTGACTGTTTCCCTACTTACTGTTGTGGGTTTAGTTTGAAGGGCAGTTTTGGGGTGCACAACTAGATACCTTCCCATATAGCCTCTCCTGAAAGGAGTCTTTTGACTATCTCGGTGAAGTCATAGATTTACTATCTGACTGAAGATCTCATTGAAATGGGTTGAAACAGCCAGATCCCTAGATGTATTTAGTCAGAGTCCATCAGTTAGGTGCTGTTGCTCCGCTGCCATCTTACCCTGTAGGTTCTTGTGTTTCTGCTGTCAGTCATGTCTAGAGGGCTGATTCAGCTCCTTGGGCCTTGGACTACTATAGCCTAGACTGAAGCCTGAGGTTCCCTGAAGCAGCATTCTTGACATCTGAATGTATTTTGGTCAAATCCCCTACCACAGGGTAGTCTAAAGACTCTAATATTCATGTTTGATACATGACCCTGTGCTTTGATGGAGGGTGAAAACCGCCTATGAAAAGATGTGAAGCAGAAACATGAACTGGATTTACTGCATTCTAGATGAGTGCATTAAACACCAATGCAAGATAAGTTATGGGGCATACTTTCTCATTATCTAGTATTAGCTTTCCTTTGTTTTAGAAAATATTTAGGGTAGGGTCTTGAGCCTGTTTTTATGCCTTAGGGAGTTGCTGGCTATGTGGTAGAGTCCCCTTGGCCACCGTATATAGATCAGAGGCCATAATTTATTGTGCCCACTTTTATAATATGTTTCTTTTGTTTGGTCTCTGTTTAGTTGTGGGGCAAGTTGATTATTTACAATATTCACAAGGTGGTGTAATTGTTCCCCTTTAACTCATCAGTTGCAAAAAATGAACAGCCTTTCCTGATATTGTTTTCCAAACAAAGATGAATAGGCTAACTGATTTAAAAAAAAAAAAAAAGGTGCAAAATGAAAGGGAAGATCATCTGCATTTGCACTGAAAGCAGAATGTTAGATGAAACCAGGCCTGTCAGGAAAACAATTCAGAGGTTGTAAGTCTTTACTTAGAAGGATCTGCTATTTTAAGGGAGTCAAAGCCACATTGCTTTTCCACAGACACCAAATGAGTGTGCAGTATTCTGAAGGTGTATAAAACACTTAAAAGCCTGGTTTTCGTTTACTGCATACTTTAGCCAAGGTGTATTAATGTCTCATTAAAGAAATGAACAGTAAGGAAGAGAAGACAGAAAACTGAAAATGTTGTGTGAACTTAAAATGTTATGTATGGGGTCTACAGAGTGGAATCTCTCTTAGTAGATGGTCCCAATCAGTTGCAAGTAGTGAGGAATGGGAAAACACCTTATAACTGAAATTATCCACATACAGGATATCCAGTCTGTTGTATTTAATAAAATTTTGGGGAAACAATTGCTGGCTCAGTAACACTGAACTTAAGAAATCTATACCTAAGGTGGAGAGAAAAGGAGTATATTTTCTACAAAACCTTTGTGATGCATCTCTAAGTGAAGTGCTGTATCTATGGGAAGTTTGAAAGTGCCCATTTCTCTTTTCTACTACTGCCTGTACAGAAATTGAAGCAGAGCAATTTTTTCCATTTGGTAAGAACAACCAAAAGTCCTAATGTTTCAGAGTAGTCTAATCAGTTAATAAATTAGCATGAAGCAGCATCTGTCGTCTCCTGCCCAAGACTGCATGTCTAATAACTGTAATGGCTTGGACTGTAAGAGCATGTGACATCAGGGTATATTTAGGGAAGTGTATTTGGTCCAACAGATGTCTTACCGAAAAACTCAAGAGCAGAACTGATTCAAAATATCTGAAGTTACGTTCCTCAAAAAGTATGTGCTCTCAAAGTTTACAATAGTAATTTAGTAAATTAGTTATATTATACAAATAGTTTAAGCGGTATCTAAGTATGTGAAGGTTAGTGTGGGTAACAGTAGATACTGAGTTTTTCTGAAGTGTGGAGTAGGTAGAGCTTTTCCACTGCACTAAAATAAACCTTCAAAGGACTCAGTGGTCTAAAAGTACCTGTACTCAATAGATGTTCCCTTCCATTTTAGGGACAAGGGGTGGTTAGCCATCCTTTCTTAAGTTTTACTGTCATGCATGCTGTAATTCTTTCTATAGTACATCTGGGGAAAGCACTCATTTGAGGATCATAAGCGGTGGACTCCAGTTTTGTATTGGTGGCATTATGAAATCGTGACAGCTAGAATAATTTGATATCTCTCGCTGACCTTTTCCAGAGATTATTTAATGTGTATGACTTTAGCTATTGAAATAATTCCTTGATTAATACCATGCAGATATTTAAATTGTTTGGTGAATCAGAGCCTAAGGGAGATATTTAGAAACTGATCAGCAGGTGTGCATCAGCCTAAAGTAGTTCAGTTTGGAAGTTCAGTTTAGATCATTATTTGTTGTCAGAAAAATGGAGTGTTAGCTAGAAGCAAGACATGTCTCTGCATGTGGAGTGCTGTTCTGGTTCACTTGTCTGCTTCCCTCCATTATTGCCATTCTCGTTCTTCAGTGCTTCTGTCTCAGATCCTGCCACTTTTCTAAAGCAGAGACTTTGCTCTAGTAACCAGAACAGTATTTAATAAACCTTGATGTTCTATGATAATTAAATAGTGAAAATTTATAGAAGAGACCCAGAGTGGGTCATTTACATTCTTAGACGCAGGAGTGTCTTACTGTGTTCACCTGTGTTTTGTTGTATCCTCAGCCTAGGGTTACATGTATGGGGTAAATTAAAGGGTAAGGATTACTTACATCTGGTGATACTAATTGAAGTTACAGACAAAACTATTACTTTCTGCCTTTCCTTTCTGCCTTCTGAATAGAGGACTCTTCTGATTTCCTGCTCATCCCCTGCACAGGGTGGACAGATTAGCTGTGCTAGCCTTATATGAATCCAAGTGATGTGGCTCCCAGCTACTACAGTTGAAGTTGGTCTTGGCTTTCTGCCAGTTCCATATCTCTAGGGATTTAATTTCATAGTGAAGAGGAGAACAGAAGAAAGGCTAATGATAATCTGTCATGCTTTAGGATGGCTGCTGCTTCCAGGTATGCTCAGAAAAGTTTCAGCTGTTTGAATTGCAGTAGCTGCTTCCTTTGGTGGTGTATAATGATGTGAGCTCTTTGCCTGAAGATATTGTCCTAGCTACCTCTCTGACATGAGGTCATATTCAAGGTTCTGATTCTTCTCTTCAAAGTACCTAGCAGCAACGTGTCCAAGGAGGCACTCCTTTGCTGTGGTATCCAACTGACATAAAATTCTGCAATAGATCATGACTAAAACATCAAATCTCTTAAGAGGACAGTTGATGTGTTTTAGTGCTGACATGGTTTTGGACAGCTGCAGATTCACTACCTTCAGGGTCCTAGTATAAAACTTGCTTCTCTTTAAAGTTATTTTTCCAGTGTCAGTGTATAACAGAAAGAAATTCTAAATGTGTGCTCCTGTCTTACCTCTAAGAAAAAAGGAATAGCAACATGTCAACAGTACTACTAATGTGTGGAGATGTCCTAATGATGAACCTGGTGTCATACCTGAATAGGCAAACTAAAATGCACAGAAATCATGCAGGTTATAAAGCAAGCCAAGACCTAGCTCCCATCTTCCAAAAGAAGGTGCATAAAAATAATTCCGTGTGTTCTGTAAAAGTTGTAAAACTGAGTATTCCAGGAGTTTGTTATAAAAAAAAAGTAAGCTCAAGAATTTGCTAAACTTTGAGACTAAACCCATAATCTTTCACTAGATGATTTACTGCAGTTTGCTGATTCCATGCTTTGTTCAGCCAAAGTGCTGAATGTTGCAACTTGTGGTTCTGTTCTTCCAGTCCTTTTTTGGTGGCTTTCGGGCACACAACTTGGTACTCTTTCTGGGTGCAAATAGATACGCTGGGAAACACTGTGCGGCTTTGTGCTCCCCTTGCATAGCAGTGGGATTGAGAGAGTACTCACAGAGATCAAGCGTTGATGTTCAAACATAAGCTCAAAGTGGAGACGTTAAATATTCTTACAGTGCAGAAAATGCAAAGTAGAGTTTTCCCTGAAAATTAGAAGTATCCTTCCCACATATTGGTCAGTGATGAAGTCAAATTGACAAGTAGGTGGTTCTGTCGAAAAAAATTATTTTTTTGAGGGGGGTGTGTGCTGAGGTCTTTACAGAGGAGTTAAAATGTGTAATGTAGGGTCATAAAATGTTAAAAGTAGCTATGGAATACATACTACCTCAGAGCGCATGAGGGTGAAGTAAGCATTTGGAGAAGGTTGAAGTCATTCTGTTGTGAATATATGACTTTTCTCTGCCCTAAACATATTATCTGAAAGCTTAGAAATCTTTACATTGGTCTGTGACTTTTTTTTTCTTCCTGGGCTTTTTCTAGTGCATTATGGATAGCTTTTCCTGAGTATCATCTGCATTCCTTTCTCTTTAATTACTATTTTTTTTCTTTCTGCATATCTGACACCAAATGACCGTAGCAACTTTTCTGTTCCACAGCCTCCTTAATTTTAATTTTATTGTGAAAGATGCAAAGTGCTACAAAAGGACAAATATGTGAAATATAGGTGGGCAACAAAAAGGGACAGTCAGCTTAAAAAAAATAAAAATGAAGGAATGTTATCAGCAAACAAATAGCAAGCCCCAACACATCTCTGCTGACTCTTATAAACCTTCTGTTTAACTGTTGCTCAATATTTATCAGTTTCATCAGCCTTGAAATGGGAACTACAATTGCTTTGAAAAATGGATTCAGGTTATTTAGTTTCACTCTATAAGCAGCAATATGTCTTCTGCTGAAATGCTATTTTGTAACTTCAAGGAGGATTCTTCGTAAATTATGACCTATACCCTCTCCCTCCCATGAAAACAGTGGGAAGGGGGTGGTTTTCTAGCAGACCAATACTTTCCAAAAAGTGATAGTGTCAAGCATTTCATTCATTAGAGGAACATAGAGTCAGAGTTTTAACTGCTTTGTTCTTGCAGCACTAAGGTTAGTATAGTCTAGACCTCATTTCTTAGAAGTTAAAATTTGGATCAAAACTATCAGCTCGGGCATAAATCATCTATTTTCCCTCTCTCATAGTAAGCAGCTTATCTTACATTCTTCCTGTGTGTAAGAAAGGATTTGTTGAGGGGTTTGTGGCATGGACATGGCATGTGAATGCCGTGTGTTCTGAGCGGTATGGATGAGCACTGAAAAAAAGGCTGATATGAGAACTGATACAGGCTATGACATATCTAGTGAAACATTCATCGGGAACATTCTACAACAGCCATTTAGGCATGCCAACTAAGAATTTGTCAGTTATTCAGCTTACCCTGAGCTGTCTCATCTATCCATTCAGAACCTGTATGTTAAGACTGAATGAGCTTGTACTGAATGTGTGCTGTTTAAGGAATGCTAGACAGCCCAGTGTTTTAGTCCCTTAAAGTTACTAATTTTCAGTTAAATGTAACTAACAAACTTGACTAGGCTTGATGGACAGGCTTTGTGCAAGAAACTTCATCATGGCTGGGAGATAACTTGGAGCCATGCCACAAATACAGTTCGAAACCCACTCAGATTCCCCTCCTGTGCTTGCTCTGCACTGGAAATCTTACCCTCTTCCCTCACCTGCTTTGCATATCCTGCTCCACGCTGGTTTCTTTAGAGCTAGTGCAGAGCCTATCCATGTTTTGTATGAAGTATTCTCTGTATAGTTAATTTTTTTCATTTGCCCTCTTGCTGGGTTTTTTGTAGGTCTTCCATTGCATTGTTTCACGTTTTTGTCAGTCGTGTGACTGTGCTGTAATTATGCACGTGTGCATGATAACACTTTGTCAGTGCAGCCCCGCATTTGCAATTAAGTCCATTAAGATCAGGACTTTACTGTTTAATCTTTCAGTTCTTCTACGAAACAAGATTTTTGCATTATACAGAGGCACACCATCATATGAACAAAACTAAAAAAAATATTTTCTGCTAATAAAGAGTTCCTATTCTTAAATAGGAACTTGGGCCTTGATCCAGTTTTTGACAGTTATCAGCAACACTGTTGCAAATTTCCAATGTGCAGACTTGTGTCTGAATTTAGCTGACATGGGATAAATTTTTAAGTGTGCATTCTTGTTGGGATCCCAACTTGAGAAAAGTAAATGATTTGGAAAGTTAAAAAATAAAAAAGGGTAACTGTAATGGAGTTAAAGAATGCAACATCGAATATATTCTGTATGTATGTGATTTTGTCTGTAAATATGACCAATCCTATTTATCATGCAAATTAAACATGTCTAAATCTGCAGGTTTTGAGTTTCTTTTTTTGACAGGAAACTGCACAGACTTTTTTTAATTTGTTCTGTCTTAATATTCTTTTCTTTCTCGAAGTAGTTCAGTACTGACAACATAAACCCTACTGTTCTGATAAAGCACCTGTAGCCTAAATATTTAGAGTTGTTTGTCTTTGCTCTGGGAGTCTACCTACCCTTTCAATCCATTTTTATATTAAGAAATATTGAAGTTTTGCATGACATTTATCATCCTCCAGCTGAAGGAAGAAAATTCATTACTGGCAATAAATGGACACAGCCATACTGCTATCACTGAAATAACATCTGCTTATGTGGGGGGAACTTTGGTCCAATATTTTAGGTTTTTTTCTACATCAGTAAGATTAAATTGAGAACCATCTTTTTTTTTTTTTCCCCCTACATAATAACGCTAAATATTCTTAGCAATTGAAAATCAGTAACATTTTATAAATGAGCATATAATATAAACTCAAATATGTATTCCTTTGGACCTTTAAAGCCTGCTTTCAGCATAAAGACAGATTGTCGGTGTAGTAAATTAAAGCTGCCTTACTGCCGCTATTTTGTCCAATGTTCTATCACAGACCCATATTAATATTTTATCCCCTTTAATATTATTACATGATGCAGGCTTTATTTAAATGGATTTGACGGGCCTCTTGGTTGGCTTGACAACCAGAGGGAAAAATTAATGTTCTGCATTTAATCTCAGCTCAAGGCGCTAAATTATTTTGGAGGTCGAAGCTGTCATGCATATCATGCTAAATTATTGAATGTAATAACTATTAGCCTGATGTCTATTTATAGATTAGTTTTTTTTCAAATTGTTGTTTACTTCATGCATCTTCAGCTAATTTTGAAGGGAACCTATCTTAAGTTTTACTCATCCAGTACAGTACTACTGTATCTTTTACAGATACAGCACTGGAGGTTATTTAACCAGCAATAGAAAAGGAGATGATGGAGTCAGCAATCTTTAAAGCTGTGGAAATAAAATAGCTTTCATGCTGATGAATTGCATGGTGTACACAGCCTGTGTAACATATGCAGTCTTAACTACTTCAGTTCAAATATATTTAACTTTAAAAGTTCATAAAGGAAAGAATTATTTCCTTGTTTTTACTATTATCGAAGAGATGTAGATGCCAAGGATGAACTGAACTGCTAAGCATGTAACTTAGAAACTCAGATTTAAAGCTTAAGGACAGTGACTTATTACCTTAAGAGTACCATATGCTTTAGGAAAAATGTAATGCAGGATAGACTGAACTATAAAATGTTATTAGCAGTTGTTTAAAGAATGCTACAATACATTAAAGCTTGAGATGATATAATTATTGTCACTGATGTTGGTACATCTTTTCATAGCTTTGCATTTCCCTGGCTGTCTCAATCTGCCATGTTAAATCATGTCAAGAAGTGTGATAACGTATATACTCTAGAACACTGTGAAGCTTACAGGCCTGTTTGCATAGCGAGGGCTCTGAGGAAAACCAGTCTCTAGAAGTGGGTGTGTATGACATATCACTGTTTTCTGAATTGCCTCTTCTCTCTCCTGGCACAAGAATCAGTTTCTCACCTCTGTGTTTTATTCTCATCTTATGAGTATGAAAATAAGAGGTACTTTATCTGTATCATTTAATAGCGATCCCTATATGATGCTCTATGAAGTCAGACTTCTGTAACTGTTTCCCTTGGAGCAGTATCAGTTGTGACCAGTGGATTACAAAGAAGCACTAACATCTAGAAGACTGTCTTCCCTGCAGTGAGTAGTGATGGACCAAAAATATTTCTGTGCTATCAAACAGTGCATGCTTATCACAAATAAAGGTGGAGACCATTGTACCGGTTGTATATGAGTTGACACATTTTTTGTGTAGATGTATAATAACAGAAGTCATCCTGTGGTATGTCCTGTATTGATCCATTGATTCAATATTAGAACAGTTAATGTAATAACTCCTTTTAGGCATTGGTATAACCAGAGTAACTGCAGTGTTGCCTTGTCATTCTGACAAAACAAAACTCAATGCATCCTTGTACAAAAGCCTACATAAAAATGGTTGTTTAGATTTGTGTTACTTTGAACCAAGGCACGATGAACAAATACCTTTTTTTACATAACAGTAACTTAAGTAGTTCTGCTGTTCACTGTTTTGACTGCAGTAGAATGATATCAGTTTTCTTAGTGAGAGTTAAATTTTCCTTTTGTTTTTTTTATGTACCCTCTAAACCCCAGCCCACATCCATCTCACACTAAGTCTTCAACTGCTGCAAGTTCGTTGTTGTAACACAGGACTTGAAACTTCCTTGTAGCAGACTTTATTGAATAGCTTTAATTATAAATAGAAATGGATAGATGAAGTAATTGCCTTGGCATCAGTACACAAATGTCTGTAGCAAAGCTGGGGATAAAGCCTTCGGCGGCTCAACTCTGTGTGCCTTGACCACAGTCCTTCTTGACTCTAGGGAAAAGAGTTGTGTCCCTTCACTTCAAGAGCCAGACTGTCTTTTCTAAAAGATTTTCAGTTACTTGATACAATTTCTTTTCTTTGAGACTGGAAAGGGAGATGGGAAGAAGCCAGTTCTTTTCTCTTGAACCCTCTCCTTTTTTTTTTTTTTTTTTTTTTTAAACTGCATAGTTATAAGGGGAGAAGATAATGATAATGGTGATATTAATCCTCTGTTCCCACTTTTCTCTAGAAGATATTGGAAAAGGAGAGGAAAGATAGAGGGCAGGATTTTCTGATGGAGGATTAAATCCATAGTCCATTTAGTGTCACCACTATTATGTCTCTGATGGTAACATTTACTAGGTACTTCAGAGAGTTTTTTGTTAAAGAAAAAAAAAAACAAACAAAAAATGAAAACCCAAACCCCCATGATGATTGTTTTGGAATAGTCCTATAGCTACTCCTTTTTGTAGTTTTGCAATTTTTTTCTCATTTCTGCACTCTAAAGGCATGTCCTTAGATTTCACTCATAGAGATAAGGGAGTGACTGTTTTCTCTGGTTGTCCATGAGTTTTGTCTCTTCCACTTAACTTGGGCTTTAACCTCAATGTCTTATTAAATTAAGTGGACCTGGTTTGGTTTTTTTCACCAAAGGTGTTTGGTAGTCTTGAACTTGAATATTAGCGTTTTAAGCTTTTTTTTTTTTTCCTTATGAAGGTTTATTTGCATTATATCCAGGTCTTCATAGTGGATGGGTGAACAGACAAAATTCTCACCAGACTCCTGCATTTAGCATCCATATGTATGTGGGCTTGGTACTGTGGTTTTGGTATGTTCCAGCATTGTCTCCTTTTTGACCCCTGCCACTCACCTTCCATGTACTCTGCCTGCTACATCAGTAGGGAAATGGAGTGTCTAATTGCTCAGGCTTCTAGGACCAGTGCTGATCTTTTCCTTACAATGTCTTAGTTACTGAAGCAGGCTGTGTTCCAGAGCTTTTGCTTACTGTTTTGTGTACTTCTTCATGGACTAGAGAAAATTGAAGGTAGGTATTTCTGTGTTTTTGCAAAAAGATATTCTAAGCAAGTACAGCTGGTAGAGGACACATGCAGATCAGACAAATGATAGGAGCCTGTGTATGCTTTGTTTGCTTCTTCACCACTTATTTTTATTTGGTCAGAATTACTTAAAATACTTATTCCCTAGAAGATTTCTTTTTTCCTCACATGTGGTTTCACCTCCAAGTCAGGTAGCCTTTCCTGCAAAAATTGCTGGGTATTTAACTGTAAGTAGAAGAACATTGAGGCTTAGGTACCTGCTGGGGTGTATTACTACAACTAGTTTTACTAAATTACTTCTTATTTGTATCTTATTATATTACTTTTTATCATATTGCTACTCTTTAAATTCTTGATCCAAAATAGAGATAGAAAGGCAGTCCACTAGCTCTGTGAGTGAAGTAAGATTTGTAGTTTTAAAAGTGTAGGAAATTCAGTCTTGAACCAAAATTATAAATAGTCCATAGACTCCCTTATTCATCATAGCTTGCATTAGCTGTGCGTTGTGAAATGCTGATAAAAAAAAATATGGCTGTATAGCAGACTAGAATAGCTTTCTGGATACAGTATACAAGTCATAGCTTTCTGGTCTGTTTTTCTGTCACTTTCTCTTCCAGTGAATTGATATGACGTGCCACTGTTAAACAGGGTATGTCTTCATAAGCAAATAGGAGTTTGTCCTTCAATCTTGTGAGCTCAATTGAATGAACTTAATATTAGTCTCCTCTTTAGTTTGGTCAGCTAATGTGGCTTTAGATTTTCTAGCCTGCTCCTAAACAGTGTTTTTGATCATATCACACCCATTCAGTTGAGTAAACATAACTAAGAAAACACACTCAGTTTTTTGCTCATTGAGACCCAGCCTTAGAGAAATTAGTTGGGAAAGGTCCTGAGGATGCCAAGTTCAACCTTATTTACTTTAAAGTCAGTGGTGGCTTTGCTATTAACTTCCACAGGATCACAAACATAGTATAAGAACACGATTTCTCAAGCTATTTCACTAATTAAAAATTGATTTTTGGCTTTGTGTGGATTAAAGCTGCTAGATATAAAGTTGTAGGTGTTTTTGTGTTTCCACCCTGTAAGCCCCGTTGCCATACAGCTCATACAAGAACTGAGCTGGAAATAGTGGTAAATCTAATTCTGCTTTAAAACCAACAAAAAATACTGCCAACAACTGTGTACAACAACTATGTACGCAAATGTCTGGTACCTGCAGAATTTCACCGACTTTAGTATAAAGTACTTAAAACTGTCAGAATCAATGTTAGTTACATTTTTTTTCCAAGGCAAAATCCAAGTTCTGACTGTGTATCAGCTTCTTTTTTTGCTAAAATTCTGTAGCTTATTAAGTTCTTTTTGGACTGCCAGTTTTCACTGTCCATGATGATTTAAATTAGTTATTCCTGAAGGGAAGCAACAAATGCCTTCTGGATTTAATTAAGTGTTTTTTCCTCCTCACATGGAAAAACCTTCCAGTTGACAACAGTCTACTTTCCAGAAACAGTGATTCAGGACGTCTGTCCCTGCATCTGTCCGACAGCATTTGGAGTCTGAGTAGATTCATTCTGATTCTGAGCAGCTCCAGTAAAAATTTCTAAATGAAGAACTTTTTTTCATGACCTATTTTCAGTATGAACAATGTGTTGAAGTTTGTAGCTGAACTCAGAGGAACATCTATCTGGACCACAAACTTATATTACCATTTTGCTATTGAACAGTTCTAATTATTTCTTCAGTAGATTCTCAGGAATGTATTATCTTAATAATCTTTTGTTGTTATTGTGGCCAGGCAAGTGCATGCTGGCAAGTATACAAGAAGCCTACAAATCTGCGGTAGAAGTGAAGCATGCTGAGTGTGACTTGTATGCAGCAACTATGGACCCCAAGACTGCTTAAATAACATTAAATGAAGTTTTCCTACTCAGTTAAGCGGGAAATTCTCAGCTAAGCGCTCGTGCTTAGAGCTTCATTCAATGCATCTACCATTTAACATCCCACTCCATTTTTCCTCATTGTGACTTATACTGCAGTGAGGAGAATTTAAGTTAAACACAGGATGAGCTTTCTGGTTGTAAGCTGTGAAACAAAGGGATAGACTGTCTGGGGAAGCTCTGGACCCTTAGGGGTTGTAAGAGGTTAGTCACGCATCTCAGAATGGTTCAGGTATTCTTGATCCTGGTTTAGGTCAAGGATGTGTGGACTAGATACCCCCTTTAAAGCCCTGCCAATGCTATTTTCTGATGGTTCTGGCTTAGCCGTGTTATAACTTAGAGTGAGCACATCAGTATGGGTGAGTGCAATATAACAAGGAAGAGAACTTGAACTTAACAGAATGTACTTAAACGTTTCAGTACAATGTATTTCTTTGTGTTGTTCAGAGGTCGGAAATCCATGTGTTTAACTTTCTACTGTTGTAGGTACATAACGAGAGGTTGTACTTGCTCAGACTACAGCATTCAACTGGAAAACCAAAATGATTTGGGGGAAAAGGTAGTGTTGTCTCCTTATTACACATAGAAATCTGATGCATAGTGGTATTTGGAGTTAATCGGTGAGCCTGAAGTCCAGGATATGAACCAGTATCATTAAGTCATTGACCACAAGCAGCATTTGCTTAGCTGCATGTCCCCACTGTAGCAGTAAAATATGTGGGTGTCCAGAAATGACTGGAAGAGCCATTTTGCTGTTGTAGAGATATAGCATGTGCTGTCCCTTTAAGTATCTAGCTTTTAACATTGCTTTTAATGATTCTGTACGTAGTCACTGAGTTTCTTAACTTAAATAACTAAATAGAAGTAGAACATGCAGGTTAACTTCTATCACCTGTTTGTAGGTGAAAGCTGATGAGAATCCTTCTCATTATGCAATTTTTCCTAGGGAAAGGGACAATATTTTTCATATTTCCTAGAGCAGACAACCTCTTTTCTGTGCTGCTGTTCAATAGGATGAACTAAGCTCTCTGAGATCAGCAAAAAAGGTGTTTGAATGACAGTAGACTATTAAAAAGGATTAAAAAAGTAGCTAGCTACACATTTTAATAGAATAGATACTTTAATGGTGAAACATTCCTGTATAAGCAATTCTATTGCTCAAAGCCCACAACCTTTTAATGCTCTTCTCATTATTTTCTATAATTTCACATCATATTTACAGTTACCTAGAATTCAGAAATCCTGATGAATAACATCTAGTCTGCTTTCATTTCTTAGCAGTGATCCTCCTATGCAGTCTTACCTTCTGTTGACCTACATTTGGAGTGCAGCTCTGTGCTGAAAAGCTGCAACCGTCTGTTGAAAAATTGTGTAAAATGGACTTACTGCTAAACATCCCCTCTTAGAGTGAAAAGTTAGCAAAACCCCTAAATTTCCTGCTTTTCCCTGTGAGCAACTTGGAGGCAATGGTCTTAAAAAGCAATACAGGAAATTTTCATCACGTATCAGTCAAGGCTTGGTTGTTGAGCTTCAGTAAGAAAATTGAATTTTATGATTGCAGAAGGTGTGATGGTGGCAGTTGCATGGGCCCCAGTGAAGTGGGGTGGGGGAGTTTATGCCAGCAGCAAGCTTTTCCTCAGCTGGTTAAGATCTGCTCAGAGGCAAATCAGACGTATTCATTCCTTCATGCTGCATAAGTAGTGCTGGTGAGTAGCATTGGAATGGGGCCTGAAAGATGCACCAGATTTTTTAGCTTCTCTGGCTGGCTGACTTTTCTTTGAAGGAAGCTTATTGAAAGTGGTATTTATGTATGTATTGACTGGCAATGAACATTTTGGATTGAAACACTAGCAGCTGTGGACCTAGAGACATTAATTTATCCTCTGATTTTCCTTCTGAAAGTTAGCTTCCCTGTAGGTAAAGTATCCTCTTTGGTATCAGTTCTGACTCTTGAGTTTTCTTTAACCATTATCAGGGTTGGAAGTAGAAATAGAATGGTAGGTGGGAGAGAGGATGGAATAACAAACTTTGGAGTGTCTTAATCAAGAATCATGGCAGACAGTTGGAGAGGGATCAAGGATAAAAGTAATCTTGTAAGTCAGTGAAGTTACGGAAATTGATTTATTTAATAGTAGAATGACATGCAATCCAGTTATCAAACTGTGATAAAGAAAGGGGAATGATGCTGTGCTTTGTGGAAATAATTTTGAGAGGGATTTCAAAGAGAAAGAAGTTGGATAAACTTTGGAAATGTTTTGAAAGATCTGAGACATATTCAAGTCTGCAGTTTTTGAGGCTGGTGGAACCTCTAATTGAAACCATGTTATAATGGAACACCATGGTAAGAAAAGACTGCCAGAACATCCTCGTGTGATGTGGAAAAAGCAATGAGAATTTGCCTGCTGCAAAGTGAGATCAGGCAGTAAACTTCGAAGAAAAATTGGACAAGGTTATCCTTGAACCTAAGAAGGAGCTTATAATTTAATCAAAAGCTTGTAAGAAATAATGCAGAAGATTTCACAAATCATGAAAGAAAACCCTGTCTTAATCCATGTCCAGTTTTTGGACAGATAATTGTGAGAAGTGAGAGAGGTGTGCTGAAGCCTGAAAGAATGGAAAATACCTAAGGAGAAGCAAGATGTATTTTGTGCAGCAGAGGAAAATAATTGTGAGAAGTTTTCCATAGGCCTTTCTATCTAGTGACTAAATTATCACCTTGAACACAGATGAAACTTATATGCTTGTATATTTGCCCAGTCATGCAGAAACGAATATGCTGTAACTAAAGTTACAATAAAGGATATATGACCCAGTCACATTGAATGTAGACTGGTTTTTGTGTCTTAGCTTGTACAGCGGGCAAACATGCTTACTAAATATGTCTGTGAGCTAGATGGGATTGCATCAGGAAATGAAATTATGTACTTTAGGGCTGAAAATATGCCCCCAAAAATAATTCAGGAAGACATGCTATCATAGAATAACAGGAACTGCTGTAGAAAAAGTGTAGAGAAAAAAGCCAAACTAAGTGAAAATATGGAAGTACTCTAGGATGGGCCAGATTCTCAGAAAGGAGGTAAATGATGCTATTAAGCAAAGGGTGAAACTAATATTTAGCACGATTCAGTGTCTGACAAATAATATTATTACATGTTAACATGCTTAAAGAAAGGTAAAGGCCTTGGTCTAAACCGGAAGTGTTTGTGCATCCTATAACGTAATTACTCTATGGTCCTTCATATGGTTGTTATTTCTGGAGTCCAGAAACAACTTGTCAGAGTGCCACACCTAAGCATGTAATTTGATCCATAAATTTCAGCTCTCAGCTGAAACGCTGCTTCTTAGAAAACATGGTATCAGGTTCTTGATTGTATGGTCACTCTTGTTACAATAGAAGAAACCCCAACTAGATCGTATGTTACAGTGAGGGTTGACATGACCTACTTAGCTGAACCTGAGGTCACTAGATAGATAGGACATGTTAGTGACTTTTTGCAGCTGGAGATGTTAGAGGAGTATCTGGCATTTGAGCAACTCAAGAGAGCATTATCTATGGGGAAACCAACTAACAGCACTGTGAAGGGCTGAGCAAAACAACACAAAAACTGACAAAGTATGTCTTTTCATATGGATGGTGCTATCGCTGACTGACAACTTTGATTTACATGTTGTTTTATCAAGACTTTTTCTTTCTTTCAAAGAAGGGAGTGATTAGAGCTAGATTAGAGTTAGAGCCTGACAGATGGAGATCATTCCCTGCTTCTCATGTGTTGCCTTTTTAAAAGTGATTTTGGTTTATATACCCAATAAAAATATATAACAATCATAGCTACAAGATCATACTGAGTGTTTTCCTTGATTGTTTTCACCTAAAATATTGCAGGATGTTATTTGTAAGGCTGGTATCTAATATTACAGTGCTAATTGAGTATGTTCTTTTCTCATCTGTATTTCCTCTTACATACCAATGAAGTGCTTTTAAAATGTAAGGTATCAAATGTCACAATTTTTCTTCCATACTTTGTTTTTTTGTTTAAAAAAAACCATTTTTTTCCCCCCTGCATCCACTAGTTGTAAATCAGCTAGCTGCTTCTGCTCCTGTAAAGAAGACAGTTATAAGCAAATTATCAAGAGACATGTAAAATCTCTTTCCTCCTTGTGGCTAGTCCTCTCTTCATTACTGTTAAATATCATGGCAGTTCCATGGACAGGACCAGAAGGCTGTTTTGGCCTCAAGATTAATTTGGCCTGTGAGTTGCTCCACTTAAGGACAAATATCAAGTTAATTTCTAGGAGAGAAGTTTGAAGCTGTGTAGTTTGGGATACTTCAGACATTTCAGTGTCTCTACTTCAGAATCAAATTTGTCCTGGTGCATGAGGAAAAACCAAGGGATCTTGAATTTTACACCACTGTTTCCTTGATCCTCTGGCATGGTAATGCAATAATGTAGTTCTGAATATGACTCACCAAATGCTTTTTGCCCAGTGGTGGTATACATAAATGCAGAATCCTACACTTGCAGATTCATTTAATTCAGCAGAAGTTAAACTTCTATTTTATGGCTTTTCTGTGCCAAACTTTCAGATTCTGATGAGGAGCATCTCATGATCAACTCTTTATTTGAAATAATCTACACTGAGGCACATTAAAAATCTATGTAGATATTTAGCATCTAAAGCTTTTCATATCTTTACCATTATCACTTCTGGATTTTTTTGAAAACAGAATCCTAGCTTGTCAAAAGGAAACCTGGCACTTTCAATCTCATTGTGGTGGCACAGCAGGAAAAACGGATGTGAGAAGTCCTATGAAGTAACATCCACTGTTCAGTGGAGGAATGTTCCACTGTTCAGTGGAGTAAAAGTATTAGAAGATGAATTTAAAGAGTAGAAATCTCGAGGACTCTGTTTAAATGTATTTGAGCCTCTGGATGCACCATCTTGTTGTGCAGCCATGGATGTAACAGAATGCCTCTCTCCAAGGAAAAAGGAATGCAAGACAATGGTTCACTCGCTTTGGGACAAGGAATATGACAGATAATGGAGAATGTCCTTACCCGCTGATTCATATCAACTGATAACTTATTTTCATTAACAATGGTCCAGTCAGATACTTTCATCACACTTCCAATTCAGTCACCTGTAAAATCAGAAATGTCCCAAGTCATTGTCATAAAAATATATATCTTATAAGTGCACATTACAGTTGATAGTATTCAGTTCAAGTTGAAAATAAAAGGTGAATTTAATCTCGTAAGAAGTGTTTGAAAGGATGTTTTAAGAAAAGTGATATGCAAATATGATTGAGGTGGTAATTAGCTATAAATGCTTGTCTTGGGGGAAACTGAACTAGAGTAGCAACCAGAATGCCAAAGGCTGTCCCCCTCTGACCTCCCCCAAAAGGTTATAAAACATCAGTATTCTGAGATCCAAGTGCTGGTATTTTTGGCTTGCATGGAGATTAGTTGATTTAATTATATTTAATTTATTGATTGAAATCAATTTAGTTGATTTAATTATATTTAATTATAGTACTTAGTTTCTTCTTCAGAGTACTTTTGATTTATTAACCATTGTTGAAAATATTTGTCATATGCAAGATGAAATTCTGTCCACAGAGATGAGTGGCAGTATTGCCATGGACTTGAAACAAATTGATCTCTTATCTACTAGACCCTCATGTAAGCAGTAATTATATTGTATTAAAACAAGAAGTCAATGAGCCAAATTTTCAGTGAAAGGGTGAAATACTTAAGTCAGATCTTTGCTCATTAATATGTTAACAGCATGGCTGGCTTTAAAATAATGTTAAGTTTGCTCAGTTAAGGATTCAGAAGCCAGGAAATGGCAAATCTTGGTCTTGTGGATGTGTAACATCACAGTTCCTAATTGGATTAATGCGTACTGTTTCTTAGATCATGCTGTATGGTGTTTAACTGGCTAATTTATTCATTAGATCAAGCCTTTGTTCTTTGCATAATTTGAAATCCATGGTTACATACAAAAATATTCTATATAACGTTTAGAATTCAAATAAAGTAAGATGACAAATCTTTCTTAGAAAAATCTACAGATACCTTTTATAAACTCCCTGCAAATGAATCTTTTTATTTCCCAAATACTTTATAATGATGCTACACGTGCTATGCTTTTTAGTTTTTTACATCTTGTTTAGAAAATGACCCTGTGATTAAAGAAAATGATTGAGATCAGATTAGGAAGATTGACACTCAATGTATGTAAAGTGGATTTGTTTTGATAGTTTTTTCTTTATTCTTGCGGTCCTGCACTAGTGTGTTTTGTGATCTCCAGTATCTTAAAGCAGGGAGAGGGTAAAAGGTGGGAATAATCACTTTGCTAACAAAGTGTAATTTTATGTTACCAGACTTCCATCAAGTGATATGTAATACTTCTGAAGTGTGTGTCCCCTTGTCATGGTTTGGGCCCAGCCAGCAACTAAACACCGCCCTGCTGCTTGCTCACTCCTCCCCTGCGGTGGGATGGGGAGGAGAATTGGAAGAAAAAGGTAAAACCTCATGGGTTGAGATAAGAAGAGTTTAATAGGACAACACAAGGAAAGAAGAAATAATAACAACAATGATACTAATAAAAGAATATATAAAGTGAGTGGTACACAATGCAATTAATTGCTCACCAGCCAGAGCCCCATGCTCAACCCGTTACTGAGCCACAATCCCTCCTCCTCTGGCCAGCTCCCTCAGTTTATATACTGAACATGATGCCATATGGTATCGAGTATCCCCTTGGCTAGTTCGGGTCAGCTATCCTGGCTGTGCCCCCTCCCATCTTCTTGTGAAAATTAACCCTATCCCAGCTAAACCCAGCACACCCCTTTCCCCATAAACACCTTCAAAGCAGTAGCAATAGGCACTAATGGTCGTTTTACAGTAAATTGTGTCAGACTGCGGAAAGGAGGAATGGCAAGAAGTGAAAAAGACATTGATTCTATTACATTTTATTCATATTCTACAGTAATTTTGACCCCACAGTGCTAATAGCAAGGGGTAAATATACTCTCTATATAATGGATGTCTGCTTTTCCCAGTTCTGTTACTGTATTGGTGCTGGTTCTTTGGTCCTTGCAAATCTAGTTTATTTGGGTCTTTCTTGTGGGGGTCTAAAACAGAGCCAGAACTCAGATTTTCTTACTCAGTAGTTTAGAAAATTTAAAAATGCCTGATTTGAATCCATGGACACCCTATTCAGAAGAAGAATCACACTGCTGCTTCAGGTATGTTCATGCCTGTGATTAAAAGCTTTTTACGTATGCATCCATCTCCTTTAGTTGTTCTGCTGCCTCTGTTTGAGAATAACAGTGCAATCAAAGTGACAAAAGGCTAGGTTGTACTCCTAAGGGAAGTAATTATAGCAGTACAGAGCAGACGGTAAAATTATCATTTGTTTGCTATTTTATAATGCAGTACCAAATATTTATCATGTTATTAGTAAAAAAAGCCATAAAATTTATGTAGATTTTAGAATATAACAATAAATGAACTCATACTGCAATGAAAAGCTAGGCTTTCATGAGACCCAAAAGAAATCTGTTCTAACAATGGTTTAGTCACAGTACAAAATATTCAGGATGTAGTATTCTGCTATCTTGTTTTACATTAAAAAAAATGGGTAGTTTTACCCATGGGTGTTCTTACAACTTTGGATAGACTGTTCTCAGGCTAAGCTCTACCTGTCAGGGCTTACTGTATCAGAAGGGAGGTGTCACATGTATGTCAAAGGTAGCCAGTGTTTTATGTGTTTTGGAAAAAGGTATCTGAAGGATGGTCTCAAAATCTGTGTATTTACCTGAGGTATCAATGTAAATGAATATTTTGATAATCTGCAGTTATTTGGGATAGTCTGGACCGAGGCAGTAACAAGTTTGATCTTTCACGCAAGTGAGAAAAGCGTACCATATGTGCTTCACAAGAGACAGCTATGGTTTTGTACCTCTCGTTCCTTATTTTCTGCATTGCCCTTCATGTGGTATACACCCCCACAGCAATTAATCCAGTCCTTGAATGTGTCCACTGATGGTATTTGTTCAGCTCATAAATGACTTCAAACGATGCAGTGGTGAGTTCTTACTGCCTTGCAACTCGATGCATACAGTCGTTATACTTCTTTGAACAGGCATAGCCACAGGAAACACACAGACCTTGGTCAAATCACGTGTGCTGTTCACACACGTGAAATGAAACGTGTGTTCGTGGCAGGGCAGGCAGTGGGACAGGTTGTTCAGTAGGTGATCTGACGCATTGACATCCCTTGGGTGACACGCAGGCTTTGTGCCCACGTGGCGTTAGAGAAACAGCCCAAGGCTTGCCTGTCTGTTTGACGGGGCAGCACCCGTCCTCCTGCAGAACGGGGTAGGTGTGATCGGCTCTCTGATGGCTGCCCTCTGTCCCCTAATGCGTTTAGTAGCACTTTGGTGGGGGTGAGGGTTTGTATCCCCAGATTCAGTAAGACGAAGGTTCACACTACCAGGTTTTCTCTAGCAGTGAATGCTGGCTCTGGTGAACGCAGGTCAAACACAAGAAACTTTTTTTTCTGTGGAAAAGTCAGGGAGATGTATTTTTGTTCATGTGTGGGTGCTGAAGAGCTCGAGTTAATATGACTTGGTGAAGCCTGCATTGGATTTGTTCTCCTGTTCTACATTCCTCTGAAATCTTACCTGCTGGCTGGTAAAATTTTGAGGTGTAGCATAACAGACCTTCAATGTGACTTCAGTACAGACACCATTCAAAAACTCCGATCTGGGATTCTTCTACCATGTTCTACAGATACTTGTTGTAGCACTGTTGATAACATATATGGCCCTTAAGGGGAGGCAAGGGGGGGAAAATAGGGCACAAATAGGAGTAAACATGTAGGTTCATATGCAACATGATGATCCATACATTGAAGTATATTATTAAGCGATAAATTAATATTTGCTGAAATCTTTAGTAAACAGTCATGCCAACTATTCATGAGTCATACTAGTACACTGAAGCTAAAAAGAAAAAAAAAAAAGATTTAATTTCATTTTGCCTGCACAGGAGAATAATGCTCAACTCTGTAGACCATTAATGACTTGATTGATGCATTGATTAAATTTGATGTATTATGCCAATACAGATCACAAAAAAAATCAACAAAGATATATGTTTCTGTACTGAGTATACATCAAAATTCTACATATTTTATCAAACGTAATTACTTTCTGTGCTTTTTTACCTGCTTCTGATATTACCTTATAGAAGAATTCTGTTGAAAGAATCTGCTTTCAATGAAATTTGGAATTAAAAATATTTAGTATCACACATCAGTAACACACTCCAAAGTACATTCACCTTACACTTAATCAGTGTGTATGTATCCAGTAAGAAAAATCTTGATTTTTCAGATCACTGGGTTTAAGCACTTCTCTATAAATTTTGAATTCAAATCTTCTTGAGCCATGAAGCATTTTTCAAGTATGTTATACTGGAAGATATATTTTTAGTAACTTTATCGATACAATTAATACATTTCAGGTAGGATAGAGTAAGTGCTGTAAGCAGTAGTAGATACCAGGTTGTACTCCCAGATGGGGGCAGCATTGGTTTAAAAAGAAAAACAAGAATGAGGCAGTCCTGGACTGGTAATTAAACTGTTCACTCTGAGGAAGTAGATAGGCTCCCAAATCAGACTAATAAATCTGTGGGTTAATAACACATTAGTCAGATCAGCATGCCCCATAATCACTGCTGTTGATCCATTTGCCTGTCTTTACACAGTAAATTGATTTTAACCAAGGATTCATCAAAGAGGAAACTTTCATAAGAAAATTCAGAAGAAGTACGAAAACCAACCATGCTTCTTTCTTCTTGAGCCCTAGTGGATAATTTCTCCTTAAAACTATGCTGCTGTTGTTAATCCTTTCAGGAAATTAATTCTTGGCATTGCAACTTAAAATATTCTTCAAATGTCACCCTGTGTTTCCTCAGTATTTCTTATTGCCAGTAATTTATTCTATAAAGAATTACAAGAAACAAGGCTGGTGCCGTAGAGGTTGAAGGTGACGGAGTTTACTGCTAAGAGCCTGCAAAAGCATCGGCTTCTGGGCTTTGTCTCTGGTGGTGCATTTTTGGGTTTTCCCTAGCAAGAGAGGAATTCCTTTGGTCAGACAAGTATTCATACACACTCACAGACCTTGTCTCAGAGGACCACTGCAGCAGATGGAAAAATCATCTTTATTAATCCTGGAAAATGGGGAATATGTTGAACAAATGGTAGTTTGCTCAATAAAGGGGGGGAAAAAATGGGCAATTAAATTATATTTAGAGTTTGTTACAGGTACAGCTTAGACCAATTTCAAATTCTGGCACTTACTTGCTTTGGAACTAGATCATCATCGTTTTTCTTCAGTTCATAAAGTTTAGTTGCATTGTTAGTGTTTCCATAGTGTAAAGATAAAAGCTGCACAAAAAGTTAATGAATTTCTCAGAGCAATCTGAGGGCATTTTTTTGCGTCTTGTTTTTCTGTGGCTAGAGCAAAGGGTAGAGTGAGAGGAGACATCCCATTGCTGCTCCTGCAGAACTGCTAGATTAATTAGTCTTGAAACCTGCTGCCAATTGCTTGTTCATTTGTTAACTAGAAGAATCCATTCCTCATTCAGTCTGAGAATGGAGGAGTGGCAATCAGAAGATTTGCATCTTTGTTTTTATTACCAAGAGTGGTGATCAAAGCCTTGTAAGAATAAATTGGTGACACGTCCTACAGAAATATTCTTCTTTCAGGCAGGTTAACTGTCAGGTATAAAAGCCCCTTCTGGGACAAAAGCAAGCTGGAGAGAGATAACTGTAAAACTTTGCACTTGTGTGCGTACATTTTTTGTGGAAGTGTACATAACCCAGCGTATATTGGCATAGGTATATTTACTAATGAAAAATAAGTCTCATTTGGATGTACAAAAACCTGCAGAAGTGTGTTACAACATGGATGGAGTTGTGATTATGACCAGCAGGAAAATTACACGTTTCTCCTCAGAGATGCCTACATTCATAATTTGTGTTACCACATTTGTATGCGAAGAAACCCACCAAAGTGCTTATGGCAACAGTGTTCAGATTTGTTATGAGCAAAGACAAGGTCAACAGAGCAAACACCCTTCTCCTTCCCCCCCCAAATTTTAGCATCAATAAATTATAAATGTGTGTCCTTATGTCAAACACTACCTGAGAAAACTCATGTGTTGCATGTTATTTGCCCCACATAGTCACTGGCTGACTCCCAGTATTGTACAGGTTCTGAAATGCCACTGTGTGCTCTAGGCCAGCTCACGTAACGAAAACACATGCGTGTCTGGTACAGTGAAGGGAACTAAGGTCTAGGTAAGACGGAATAAGGCTGAAATCTTTCTGGATGACTGAACAAATTAACTGTTGGATACACAGGATTGCCTGCAGCAGGTATAAAATTACATTATGTTAAACCTTTGTGCGAGAATTGCAAGAAGAGTAGTTTTGAGTTGCAATTAGGAGGAGAATAAATCAAAATACTTCCTAGGGGGAGAAAAGCTAGCGGCAAGTTGTGTAGGGAGCATGTTCATTTTGCTTATTTCATATCTGTGTCTACATTGCAGTGAGAGGTGTAATTACAGCATGCAAAGGCATACCTGAGTGGTCTTTATCCAACTCAGCTGAACACTGATGCCTTAAAGCCATGGTAATATTGACTTCAAAAAGGGAGGGACCGTTCAAAGAGATTAGTGACTTCCTTTTTACTGAAAATAAGTCTTAAACTGTGAGACTGGGGTATTAAAAATGAAACTAATATTCTTTAAAATAATACAAACTGACATTAACTTGAGACCTATCTCCCTAGATGGGTATCTCATATGCACATATCCCTAATATGGCTTAATAATTGCACTGTTCGTGTGGTCGCTGTTAGAAATGTTCTCAAATTCTCAGAAATTACTTATATAGTAAAAGATGGGTCTGAAGTGATGCATTTCTTCTTTTACCTGATTATGGTAGATAGGCTGTGGTTGTAGGACCAGTTTATAAACCTTGTTGGATTTTTTTTTTTTTAAGGACCCCTCCCCCCCACCCCCCCGCTTTATTTTGTATTGGCTTCAGGAATAAATATGCTTATGAAACAAAAAAATGTGCTGCAGATATTTCAAGAGATTGTGTGGCCGTGCAGATCTGCAAAAAATGGAGGACCTAGCGGATCACTAAATATTACAGTACACAAGAACAATATTTTCTTGCTCTCTTACCTTTTCATGGTAAATGCTTTTAATTGGAAAAAGTAAGCTATTAAACAGACATGGTTGTTTTGATTACTCAAAATATTTTCAATGTTTTATGCATGCAGGTTGATTGCAAATGCATCATGACTAATTTATTTCTCAATTAATGTTAGTCCATTAACTAAAATATTTGTCTACTCGGACATATTTTTTTAGATAGTAAGCTAACTCGGGTTCTGTGCAGCTGCATTTCAATTTCTGCATTGAAATACTGTTTGCAGAATAAAGATGCTTTATTGGATATGTCCTGGTGAAACTCCATTGACATTGGCCATATCTGACTGTTAAAGACAACCAGGTTTTACTGCATGTGATTTGACTTTACAGTGATCAGTAATGAAACACTACTGTTAAGTTCTTCATGGTTTCAGGATATGAATAACATTCACTGATGTGTATAGCAGGTAGATGGAAAACCAGATCTTATTTTCAAAAAGGAAATTTGTGCAGAATGTAATTTTTAAATCGTTTGCTATATTTCATACTTAGGGAAGCTTCTCTTTACCTTTATTACTGAGAAAATCTGTAATACCAAAGCATAACAAATTGTTCAGTTAAGCCCAAGACAGTTTATGAGGAAATCTATATGCAAGGAAGATATGACTACTTTTATATCTTTAATTTATGATATATTTAATGGTAGCAACATTTATAACTCCTGGTCAGGGAATAACACAAGAAGGTTAGCTTCTCTCATAAAGCCATTTGTACTCGAGTGTAATGGGGCAGCCATATGGGGGACAGAGGGTGGTATGTTGCATTTAGGCCTTTTATTTTACCTTTAAGAAAGAAGTAGAGCTTATGTCTTTATTGTATTATTTTTTTAAGCTACCGACTGATTTTCTCTTTTCATGATGTGTTCAAGACACAGAGTACTGGTCCTTTCAAATGAAGTCATATTTTTGGTAACATAAAGCGAAACTAAACATATCAGAGATACAGCATGGTAGTACTATGGCATTGTGAAAGCTATCAAGAAGTGAATTAAAAATAGAAAATACCAGGGGATTTCTGGTGGAACCTTTTTCGTCACAAAGAGCTTAATAGTGTTGGTATTAATCAGGGATGTTGGTGACACTGATCTGTATTCTTGGTCCCAGTCAGGCAGCAAAAGGCATTAAGCTATGGGAAATCTGGATCCAGGTGAGTGACTAAATACTGATTGCTGCTCTTGGCTAGGTCTCTCCTTAACTTTATGTGAAACTTTTTGAGAAATATCTGTTTTGTCCTCATATAGAACAAAATAAGCTTCTCAGCCTTGAAACCTTTTCATTGAAATGGTATGTTTATTTTCTGACCTGCCCAGTCATTTAAGCCTTGTGATTACTTTCCAGCTCTCTCCAGAACAGCATCTCCTCTCCTAAGGGCACTGAAGCTAGACCATATTTTATTGTTTCTTGTATCTTTCTTCTTCAGCAGTGTAGGCCTCTGTCATAGATTCTTTCTACAGCTCTTTGCAGTCTTTCCCCACTCATTTATCGGTATGGAGAGCTGCTCAGTAAACTAGACTTAACAGTCAGTTTATGTCTAGGGGGGTGGGAATTAAGAAATGCCTACCCCCTTTACCATTACTCCCAATTACAGTCTGTATAAAGTGCTTAGTCTGACAAACTCTTTTCATATCCCCTAGGTGGCAGGCAGTAAAAGCTAAAAATGAGACCCTTTGTTATCTGAATTTTAGGCAACTAAACAAATTTAAATGAGAAAAAGTATAATAGTAGTTGGTTTTATCACACTAATGCAAGTGTCCTGGGTCACTGTGGGTGAATTGTAATGTCTTAACAGTAAAAGGTATGTGAAAATCCTAACCTCAGCAAAGCTCAGTTCAACAAGGTTTTCTTCTCAAGGCAAAATTTAGCCAAGTGTCAAAATTCAGCCAAGTGTTTTCGGGAGGATTTGCTCAGGTCCAAAGCTCTTTCACTCTGCCTAGCATACATGGTAAGGTTAATGCTACCTACCTGTGCTCTGTATTTTTCACTGATTAGTATCCATTAAGTCTGCTGACTGGAAAGAAGAGTAATACCAGTAAACAACTTTTCACTGTGGGACAATCTCAAAATCAGGTTCTGGGAGACTTTTTGTTGGCTTCAGAAGCCATGAATTTGAATCAAACTTATGAACCCTTCCTAAAGATATGTTTCACTAAAGCTCTAAAGTGTTTTGAACTGTTTCTCAGTTTGTAAGAGAAGATATGTCTTTGAGATGTACTGTTTTGTATTTGACCATTTGCTAGCATGATGATTCATTTTTTTTAACCAAAATTTTCCTATTCCGATCTTAACTTTCCACCTTCCTCAAATTATAGCAAATGCTTTGCAAGACAGGAGAAGAACAGAGTGAAAATTATATTAGGAGTATCTCTTTTTTCCTTTTTTTTTTTTCTCTTTTTTTTCCTTGGAAACCTCTAACAACATTACCATTTTGTGGCCTGACTTGATTTAAGAGTGAGGTAGAGAGCAAATTTCTTAAGCAGCTTCTTTTCAAAGAATCTGAACCATGTCCATAGAAACGGCTCCACTAGACTACCCAGTCTCTTCACAGAAGTGAATGTTTCCATGCCACAAAAAAGAGAACTTGAAAAACAATCTGGAATGTTACTAGCTAACATTTTTTATAGGGATAAATACCAGATGTGAAGTAGGGAATTTCTCTTACCTTTGATGGTCCTTGCTATATACATGCAGCTGTTTAACTCTGTGGCAGTCCATGTAATGCATCATTAAACAGTTCTGGGGTCTCACTGGATTTTTATGGTTTCATAAAGTATCTAATTAAGTCTCTGTTTTTTGTTGTTGTTTTTTTTAAAATGTAAATCTGTGCCCCTCTATACATACAGGGAAAAAAAAGGAAGACAAAAAAGGTTGTAGAGGTCAGAAATGACATGATTTGCTAGCAAAAAAAGCAACTATTTAAAACTACAGGATGATAGTTTCATAAATGAATGTCACAGTAGGAACATCATTATCTAAAGACCTTCAAAATTTTATTTTCTTATTTCATTTTTATTGGTGAAGATAAAAATGAGATGAATGTCTTCTACATAAAAAATTGTACTGTACTGCTCTGAGTTAATGTCTTTATATAAGGAGATTTAACTAAGATTTGTGTCTTCAATTTCTGAAGGAGGCTCAGTGGTAAAGTATGGACTTTTATAGGGTTATCATGGAGCATGTACTATTGTGTAGAATCTCATGAAGAAAGAAGTTTAGTCAGGGTAAATTTATGCAAGGATGGTGACTATGTGAAATTTGACCCATTGATGGAGCTGCTCAAAGTCTGAACAAATGTACAGCTGCATTTCATGTAGTATTGAGTACACCCAGACATATACCAACCAGGAAAAGCAGAGGATCAAACAAATGCTCTTTCCATCCTTTCTCTTCCACTCTGTTGATCCTTAAGATAGTCGTTACAGCTATGAAGGCAGCTTTTTGATAAGCCTGATATAGGCAGTACTCTACTTTATGCCTCAGATGTTGCATTCTCATCTCACTGGTTATCTTCCTGATGATGAAAACAAATATTTCTTCTCCATAAATTACAAATTTGATATGTTCTAAGGGGCACTTAAAAGCTTTATGCTATGTTCTGTTTGTTTCCCTCACTCGTCACTTTTCACGTGTCCTCTTTTTTACCCCCTTAAGTGCAGGAATGAGCCCAGTGACTCTTGCCGGTTAAGGGTGTTGTCAGTGCAGATCAGAGTCATCCTGGTAATGGTGTGTGTGAGCAGAGAATACATGGTTAGTGTGAGTATAAGGATGAGAGTGTCAAAGATTTTGTATGTGTTACTTTTCAGAATCTATTTGCTTGCGTCTCATGTTCTTCGGCTGTCTTTTCTGACCCTCTGCCTGAGTCTTATTTGATGTCTCTTGTAATCGTTAATGAAAAGTCGCAAACCACTTTGCTTACTGGATGAATGATTTAGAAGAAAACAAGCCCATATTTCCAAGCTTTTACACTCTTTAAAATTACAATGACCTAACTTTGCCACATAAGAGTAAGGGATAAGCAGAAAGAGCAACTTAAAACCCAAGCCAAACCCCCACTGTTTTTAAGAATTTATGAAGTCTTGTGTGTCAAGTTTTATATACGTGAACTCATTGGCATTTGTATGTATGCCTAGTGTATGTGTAGGTGCACTGGAAAGGTGAAGGCAGCCTGGGTTCCTAACTAGGTGTCCCTTTCCATTCTGAATCATATTTAGAACAAACATCACTTTTTGTCTATAACTATGGCAATGATACAGCTGTTTGGAGACCCAGTGAAAGTTTGAACCTGTGGGCTCCAGTGAGCATGCGTAACACAGCATGCCTGCTCTGCTGTAGCAATAGGCCCTAAACAAAATAAAAAAAATTAAGGTGTTCCATGGTAGTTTTTCCCATAAACAGATATAATTGATTATGACTTGCCTGATAGTTCTCAGGGGCTCCAAATCCCTATTACAGCCTGTTGGTTAAAAAGAAATATGCTTTATAGAATTCCACTAAAAAAGGTCTGCTGTTGTAAAAATGTAATCCTGTGTTGTTTTATATATTGTGTAGTACTGAAAATTTTGTATGTAATTGATCATATGCAACTGATGTAATATTGTGCTGCTACTCCATTCAGCTAGGGGCAGCTAGTGTTCCTTAGATAAGCGTTGTGTGAGTCAAGTAGATGATTTTAACAGAATCTGCTGGATAAGTCATTGTTAAGAGATTAGGAGCCCCCAAAAATTGAATGAAGAAGTCTCTAGGAAAACAATTGCCAGTTGTTAGATAAAAGAATTATAGTAACGTTATCCATAAACTTGATGTCTGCCTAATTATTCATAGTGTTACACTCAAAGAGGGAAACGGAAGGGGAGGTAAAGCAGGCTATTACAGTAAATGTTGGGAGTTAATGGCGGAATTGTTCTGTTTCCATCATTGCTGTAGACTTTCTGTGTATTGAAGTCTTGCTGCCACTCCACAGAACCACAGAGTCCAGCTGTATAAATGAGGCTGTTAGTTTTTTACCTGAAAATTAATGTACAAGGCCTTCATGAATGTTCATTAAAAATTAAAATCAGATCTTAAAGTGTGAGAGTCATATCTGTTCATTGCTTTATGCCATCACAAAATAAATGGATTAATAATGTAAACAATAAAAGACTGGATAGGAAGTCTTATTCTGGAGAAATGTTAGAAATAATAAGAAAATTCAATCTTTCTTCAACAATCATGTCTGAAAGCAGCCTGTTGTGCCTGAGTTTTACAAGGTGCTCAGAACCTTATGTAATGTTGTGTGTTGGATGTGCTACAATACCCACAGCCTTAGGGCTGAGCTGAAGAATGAGTGTCAACTGTGGTTACAGTTTTCTTGCTTTTGACAATTTGTAGCAGATTTAACCTCTGCTGAAATGTACTTCTGTATTGTTTTTTAGGTTAATATATGCAAAAAAGATATAGTGTATGTTTACACTTTCATTTTATGAATGTTAGTTATATCTTCCATACTATCGCAATCATAGCCCAATCCATTTTTGTTAGAAAACATAGATAAATGATACTCTAGGAGCAGGGAAATAACATTTAGAACTGAATAAGGTGCCATCCCACTGAAGTGTCAAATGTAACTTATTTGTGCAAAAACTTGGTCCTAGAATTTGATCATGGTTCTAAACTGATCAAACTTTTTAACCTATTACATTTCTATATATTTTTCTTTGCTAAGAGGCAGTTACTAAAGATGGTGTTAAAATACTAATGTGAATGTGACATAAGCTTTTTTTTTTAAACTTCTCACTATTCTGCTCATGTGTTTTACAGTCAATACTACTGCAGCTGCCTCTTCTCGTTGAGTGCAGGTGTCTTAAAGGAAAACAAAGTTCTGAGCGAATTCACCCTTGGGGGGTAGTCTACTAAATCAGAGTCTGGAGAAATTAGAAATGGAGAGTGAAAATGCAAAAAAAACAGTGTAGGTGAAGAATGGATAAATGCAGTCTACATGAGGAAGCAAGGACTTGCAGATTTGGTTAATGACCATGTCACAAAAAGACAAAATGCAACTTAATGGCCCAGTTTCCAGAAATAGGAGCTCTTTACGGAGTGCACACAGTTGCATATACTAAAACAGTTATACAGGCAGACATTTGCCTGCACATAGCCATTGAGATACTTAGCTTAATACCTAAAAGGCATTTATCATCATGGTAGAGGTCTACAGTGTGATTTCAGGGAAACAAAATGGAAAAATTGCTTGATCAGAAAACATTAAATTTCAAATTTTTTTTAAAAATTTACCTTAAGGTAGCAAATCATGACAATAGTACTTTTGCCTTTCTTGCTTATCTTAATTCTAGAGATAAGAGGTATCTGCGTATATACTATTGTATCCCAGATGTTTTAAGTTCTTTTCTTGCTTGTATACAAGGAAAATTGTATTGCAATGAATGTGTCTATTGCAATAAAGACTGTCTTTAGTGATGGGTTTGAGAACAAATGTGGTAAACATTTGTCTTTCCATCTGAATGAAGTTCTCTTGCAGTTTTTAAAATTGTAGTTTTGTGTAGTCTCTCTTTTTTTTTTTTTTTTAACCTTCTGGGAGCTATTGATGTGAATGGAAGATAAAGCTGTTAAAAGTAGTGTAGTATATGACTTCAGAAATCAGGGGGGTAACTAGCTTTAACACTATAAAATGATTACAGTTAATTCTACATGCTAGTTACTTTCCTTTCAAACTTTGTGCTTGCTGTTGGATGTGGATGAGAACAACTCAAGTCTGAGTTACGGTCTACTTACTGAAGCTAGAACGTGGTAAACAAACATGCTCCTGCGACTATTTGGGTTAAACTATGGACTTGCATTTGAAGTTTCTGCCAGCCCAACTGACTAACTGAGCATGTTTTGAGCAAGTTACTGCCCCTCTACTGCAGCCTTACCTTTGCACTGAAATAAGGCTGGCTATTGTAATGCCCTGGTGATGGTTTTCACAAGCTGGTTTGGGGACGGGGGATGTCAGGTAATCAGAAGTCAGTATCGTGGAGGAGACAGTTCTCAGCAGGGAGCAACGGATAGCAGCCAACATCAGTAGCTTACTCAAAGCAGGTCAATGTGCTCTCTGCTGGGGCCCTGGGAGCTTTAGACTTTCTACCAACCCTAGTCCTAACCATTGCTGAGCCACGCACAAGTAATCTCAACATCCGTCACTCAGATGAAAGATTTTCCCACAGTGGAGTTATCTTGAGAAATTTTTCATTTTGGCAATGTTTGGGGCTTCTCTGATGTTCAACCTGAGGTGAGGGCTATCAAAGGAAAGTGCAGGCTGCAGCAAGATCTTGGCTGTGTTTGGGCAGTGGCTGTAAGCTTTATTGGGTAATGCTTAGCCAGTGCTTTATGGTGGAGAGAAAGCTTTGAGTCTTGGTAGTAGTGGGGCTGAACAGAGGCTATCAAATAATTACTATAATGTCATTCTTTTCAAACTGGTCAGTTTTTGAGAGAAAATAGTAAAAAGAAACCAGGAGAGTCAAACACACAAATAGTTTCTGTTCTAGAGAAAGAGGGTTGGTTTTATCTCCTGTTCCATCATAACCATGTTGAATTTTGCTGGTTTTGTCTTAAGTCAGGTTTATAAAACATTAATTCTAGATACTGTATGGAAAACAGGGGTAGGAATGGCTTTTGGTAGAGAAGTGTGTACGTTCAGAAGTCTGTTACTGATATGCCCTTTCTTTCCCATTCTTGGTTTTGTCTGTATTTGTTTTTTGTAAGGTTCTGAATATAATGTTCTTGGTTCAGATGGGATTTTTTTTTCTTCTCTTTTATGCTGTGGCCATGTGATCTCAGCTGGAGCCTGAGCTGTGGATGTGACTGACAGCATCCCTTAAGCAAGGGGCAGTGAGAGAGAAAGAACTGATGACCTTCATATTATTCTCTGATAATTAAAGCTGTGATCTAATTAACCCTCATTGCCATCACATGGTGGTTCTGAGAAACCATTTCTTAGTGGAGTTCCCTTGCTTAATCAAAATTGCAAGGAAGTGGATAATTCTGGACTAGAACTTACCTGAATGCTTTTAAAACTCCTTTGCTGTAGTACTGCTATATGACATCATCTTCATTACCTCTAGTGTTACTGTTTTTATGTATTTGCCATCCTAAATTTACACTGGAATTACATATTCAGTTTGGAAATACTAAGCCATTTAAGTCGTCCGAAATTTGCTTTGCTTAGGAAGAGAGGTTTTTAATGCCTAAAATGAGATGGAGGCAGGGAGAATTTAGGAAACACACTGTTCAAGAAATTGACTTGGAACAACTGATCTTATTAATGTGATTACAATGAATCTTTTCTTGCCTTACCTCTTCTGTTACAGCTGACAATTCAAAATGATGTGATGCTTCCCTTACTGAGTCCCCTCCTGTCTTCCTCCTTATTTTCAGTATTTTCTCAAGGATTTAAAAAGGCAGAGGAAGGTTTCATCTTTAATGACACCCTTTATTCAGACTGTAGTGCTCTGTTTTCTAATTTCAGATGCCTTGCCAGAATCCTTCTTAGCTAAATTCTGAAGTGCCAGCTTTAGATTTAATGTCAGTAGTCAGGAAAATGACTCGGTGTAACTCAACACCACTGATACTCAGCTTGGCAGAATTCAACACTAGGGATTCCAAAGCAGGACAAAAAGAGTTTCAGGGTATCTAGTGTTTAGAGGGGAGTGAAAGAAGGAATAGAAAAGGGAGCAAAATGATGTGAAAATGACAATTGCACATTTTCAAGTGATAGAAATAGCATTTCTTCACTGTGGGAAAACCAACAGGAGAGAGTGAAAAGCGTGACGTGTTCTGATGACTAAGCTGTTCCTAAGCATATTCTTTTCTGTACAACAATGCAGAACGGCCCAGGCAAAGGATGTGCCTTATTTTGATTTTATAAACCACTACATACGATTATTTAACAGCAAAAAAATCCAGAAAACTCTCCCAAAATGTGCTGATGTTTTTACTTTTAGTACTGTAAATTCTAAAGAGAGGTTCGTTGCACTTTTGTCTTGTATATAGTATTTAAACAGAGAAGTATATGTAATGTTTGTCATCACTTAATGGTATCTTTCTACCTCCCTGCTAAAGATGACAAGAACAGAAGAGTTTAGTTAGCTGTATATGAACTTGTCCTGGTTTCAGCTGGGATAGAGTTAATTTTCTTTCTAGTAGCTGGTATAGTGTTATGTTTTGGGTTCAGTATGAGAATGATGAAAACACACTGATGTTTTCAGTTGTCGCCAAGTAGTGTTTAGACTAAGTCAAGGACTTTTCAGCTTCTCAGGCCCAGCCAGCAAGAAGGCTGGAGGGGCTCAAGAAGTTGGGAGGGGACACAGCCAGGGCAGCTGACCCAAACTGGCCAAAGGGGTATTCCATACCATGGGATGTCATGCCCAGTATATAAAATGGGGGCAGTTGGCTGGGGGGAGTGGATTGCTGCTCGAGACCTAACTGGGCATCGGTCAGCGAGTGGTGAGCAATTGCATTGTGCATCACTTGTTTTGTATATTCCAATTCTTTTAGTATTATTATTATTGTCATTTAATTATTGTTATTAGTATCATTATTGGTTTCTTCCTTTCTGTCCTATTAAACTGTTTTTTATCTCAACCCACATGTTTTGCTAGTAAAATCAACTTTATAAAATGAAGATTACAGTGATACATTCGAACTCTGAAGGAGGATGATCCTAAGCTTCTTTTCAGTCCAGTAATGCCAGAAGGGACCTAAAAGATACTAATCATTATGACCTGCATTGAGCAAAGTGTTTAAACACATGCTTTGTTTTAATCCTGGGATTTTATTTCCATAATGCTTTAGGGATTGCCGTTAGTACAGAAAATAAAACTGCAAGCACAAAGTACAGCCTGAACCTGTCCTCTGTGGAGCAGGTGGAACTGAAGGAGCTCAGCTGACTTTGCTGGCTGACTAGATAGGCTGCCTCCAGGTAAGCGTGGCAGTCCAGGTGAAATAGGTTGTACTATTCATCTTGATGCCTCTCTTGTAGACTGATGTGAATATGCTGATATAACAGGCCTAGTGTGAACATTTTGGCTAATGGGCTCAGCATAGCTGGATCTTCCTTTGCACTAAACCTTTTGGGACTAAGCTTCTGATGATGAAGGTACAAAAACATGGGAAAAAAATAGTTGCATGCAAAAATATAACTTATAAGAATGCAATGCAATGCTAACCCCTTAAATACAGTTCCAGATATTTCAGTGATTGCATCCTGGCTTTCAAGAATCAAGTTCTACTCTATTCTACTAAGGAAAAAGAGTAAAAATCCCTATAAGATGAACTGATTGAATGCAGTATTATTTGACTATCCCCAAGTTTTTGAGAAGCAGCAGCAATTTTAAACTTGTGTGACATTCTTGTATATTCAGATGCTTGTGATGTGTTCTTAGTGACTTGCGGTATATGACTATTTAAAATTTAAATTAGAATTTGAAGGGAAGCATTTAATAGTTTTTTACATATCTTTAGAACTAGAAGAAATGTTGGGTATCTGCCACAATGGGAAATTTTAAAATATGTTAGATATCCGATGTATTTATGCCTTTGAAATTTTTCTCTAAATAAATTTTAGTTCTTGTGGCTGCAATATGTGACTAATCTTTCTTTGCTTCTTGCCTCTGTTGGGGAGATCTGCTGTAATCAGATAAATTAGAGAAAAGAAAAAATAAAAAGCCTGTAAAATATTTTAAAAATCTGAACACATGGGAGGAATGCACTGTTTTCCTCTTTTATGGTTAACAATGGTCTAAATTGTTGAGAAAACTTTGAGCTTTAGATGCTTAATTTTATATCTGTAGTCTAGAAAACCAGTAATATTGTCTTGCCTTGAGTGTCTCCTGAGCAGTACTAAGCCATTTCTAAAGGACCATGTTAGCCTGTTGAGTCCATTCAATACCTGCTGTTTTGCTATGGGAGACCAAAGTAATACTGAAAGTATTCTTTTAGGACTGGGAGTATAATGTCTGTTACAACTGCTGGTGTAGTAGAAACTTACATTACACAAGGAGAACAGGAAAAATCTGAATAGTGTCAGGAATGGTGTTTAAATCTTTCTGCCATGGCCTGCTTCTTATGAAATGGTGAGACCTTGCAGCAGAAGATAATCGATAATTCATCACCATTCATTGCTGGAGGCAATAACATGCTCTTGCTTTCCTGATCTTAGCATTTTGATTTTTGTTGCAACCTTAGTGCATGTCTCTAGGAAGAAAGAATGATTTGCATGGGTGTAGTGTTGCACCTGAGCTGACTTCTCTACAACAGCTGCTACAAATGGCATTCCTCTTTTAGCAGTCATATTTTCTTATTGTGAGGCTGACAATAAAAAGCAAATGACTGCTATTCATGCCAGAAGTTTTAATAAATAAGAAGTTATTTATTGTTTCACACTGAGAGTCAGCTTTCTTAGTGATATAAATCAGCGTGGTGTTTTTTAGCTGAGAATGAGTGTCCTCATGTGACAAAATCATTGACTCAAATCCACCCTTGAAAGAATTTTGTTCCCATGGCAGCCGAACAGGGCAGAAGGCCTATGTGTTGATATGTGCTTTGACATTGGGTTTGAAATGTTGCTCTACTCTGTGGTACGGCTATCAAAAAAAAAAAAGCTTCTCTGACATTTAGTGGTTGTAGGAATGGGTTTGAAAACAAACCAAGTAATTGTCAGCAGATCTGGGAGGACGGTGAGGGAAAGGGAAGAAATATTTCAAGATTGAGCATTTAAAATTAGGTGCTTAATTTACCAAGACTGAAAATGTGTAGTATAAGTGACTTGATCTGGGGAGTTACTGAGTAGCCAGCTGAGTGTACTCAGCAAGCCCATTTGGGTGCTGGAATTGACTCTTTACCTTGGTTTGGTTGGAGGAATAATCCCACGTTTGCCAAGAACGTTTCAGCTAACAGACAAGAACTGTTCATTTCATGCCAAACCTGGCTCTGGTAGGCTAATAAAACTGTACTACTTTGGATCTAGCAGTGGCAATCCATAATGAGATGATGGGATATTGTTAGTGATGCTAATTTTATTGAGGCTTGGGATCTGAGGGAGCCCGAGGAGTGCTGAAATTACCTCTTTCCAAAGCACTGCTGCGCTGGTATAGTAGAAGAGAGGTAAGTGAGAAAGAGGTGCTGAAGAAATTCCTTCTTATATATTAATATATGAGCAGGAACACCATCCAGTCACAAGAAGGAAAGCTCTAGACTATTTCAGAGAACCAATTGCTTCAGTATCCTTGACCCAGCTGTAGTCAATCTCTTATGCTTGTGGGGAAAAGGTTATCCTCACAACAATTCTTTAGTAGAAGTTATTTATTGGGGAGGAGAGGGGTCAGAAAATAACATCGTTTTTCTATAGGGACTTTATAAAGTATTTATTATAATTGTCTTAAAAACCTAGAAGGTCATGACCATTTTGGGTAAAATGAACAACCTGTTATCTAAAGGGACCCAACAGTATTAGCACAGACACTGGAATAGAGATTCCTTGCTCAAGCAGGTCAAAGGCTACCCCAAGAAAGCTGGATCCGAGTATAACTCCTAGTGGGGAAAAAAACCCCAACTTTGCAAATGCTGATATGAAACCAGTCCTCTTTTCTGCCTTTCGTATAACTTCTACAAAAGATTTTCCTCTTACTTGAGCATGATGTGATTTGAGGTATTTTACACTTGTAAAGAGTAAACCAAATTCTCCACATCATTATCTGTATTATTGAGAAAGATCTGCTATGCTTTTAAAACAGTTAATCTCTAAAAAAATCTTGAAAGCAATTCAAGACTTTAACTCAGTGTCCTTATTACTTCATTTTTTTTCATGATCTTGTCAGTGTGATAGTTGAACTCTGCATATATGGATGTGAGAAAAATTTGAGAGATGTGGTTAAAAGAGGCACTGGAAAACATTTCAGTTATTTAATGAAACCACACAGAAGAGATTTTAACTAGCAATTTACTCTGTAGTGTGAGCTCCTAGTTAGGAGTAACTGGCAACAGGAGAACCTGTATTACTGCGATTGCAACTTGCAGTCTTTATTTGCAAATTGCAGCTAATGTTCTAAAAGCATTATATTAAAATACTGCTCTTTCACTTCTTTTAACAGCCTGAAATTTGTACTTTCAAATGTAATGATTGAGACAAACTCAGCATTAGAAGCATGCAGTCAACCTAAAATGTACTCAACTTAAAAACAAAGTCAAGTCGTGTCAGAGATGGTATCTGCTCCTGTTTTTAGTATGTACTACAGCACATTTTCTCGTTCCTGCATTCTTGTGAGAAAAGAGACAGTGACTAATATCCAGCTTCTGTAAGGAACAAGATATCTGGTTAAATCTAAGCAGATGAATAGTCTTACTGAAATCAGTGGAAATACTTGATAGCTGAAAAGAAATTGAGTTTAGTTCTAAGTGATTTACTTTTCTTCTATTAAATATATTGTCTGTTTCTTGATGTTTCTTATGCTTAAATCAGAGTAATTTTTCTCAGATAAGTGTCTAAGCAATCACTACAGGAAAACTAAATAAAATTTGGAATTAAATTTTATAACATCTTATTATGGGATATTTCAAATGTTCCTAGTGAGATTTTGGAACCTCATTTGCTTGAAATGTGAAGATATTAAAGCTGTTATTACTTGATGGGTCTATATTTATACGCCTAGTACACCAAGATGCTCTTGATAATGTGTCTTAAGTGTTGGAAAGAACTTCAGATAGTGAGTTGTGTGCATATCATTATACTATTTCTAGGGTCTTTTTTTGAAAGGAAAAGTATAAGCCTTTTGACAATAGGAGGTGTTTTGGTCTCCTTACTAGGCCATATATTCAAGACAGCATCTTAGAGTATACTTGCAGAAGTAATTGGCAATAATGTCTGCTAATAACTCCTAAGACTTGATTCTTGCTGCTGTGAATGCGCCACCTGCGCTGCTATGAATATAGTTCAGTGTTTTTCCTAATGTCTTTTATTTTTCTGTCTAACATCTTATTCTAAATATCAGTGCAGAAGTCAACATTAGAAATATTCTTTGATTTATTTCTTTACCTTGGCAGGAGATTATTCAGCACTTTGCTTAGTGTAACACTGCTACAAGTCCAGTGCTGATGTATTTATCATTGTGATGTACCTCTAAGCAGCTAGTCGTTTACAAGAGGTTCTGTATTATCTGTTGGAGTCATTGAAGAATGGATTCAGCCACCAAACTGCCACTTAGAAAAGTAAACGCAGATCTTAGAATGGCTGAATTAAATGAAGTCATATTTAATTTCATAATTTTTGTTTCTGACTTGTGATTATGAGATCTGCTTGTGTAACTAGACATTCATTCTCTGCCTGCCTTCCCTTTTATCGAGGAAGTAGAATGAAGCTAGGATGCCTAACAAAGAAGTAAAGCAGCCACAGGGGCCTTAATGAAATAGAGATATGCTAGACAAAAAAAAAAAAAAAAAAAAAAAAATTTTGCCTGTCTAGGTTATTAATTTCAGGAAAATGGTGCATAAATACTCTTCTGCCACTATTGGCTGCCCTTTGACAGGTTAACTAAAGTGAATATGAAGTTATCAGCAAGCCCTTTTAAGCAAGGAGGAGGCCTAAGGCATCATGCTTGACAATGAGGTTGCGTTTCTGGCTGCATAAATGGCAGCTGCTGGGCAGTTTCACAGACCTGGCTTTTAGATATCTATGCACACTTGGATGATATACTGGGAGAAAATTCTCTTTGTACTTTTGTTCACTTTTACTTAAACTTCCAAGGATAATGTGAAATGTAGTAATTCGTACTACATGGAGTACAAGGATAGATAAAGGAGTAATTTGCCATTTGTAGCAGATTTAATCAGGCTTTTAGTTCAGTCAAAACAGCTTGCAGCTGAATGTTATAATCAGATTACCTGACATTGGGAGAAAAATTGAAACTCCCCAAAAGGCCTCGTCAGGTTGTCTTCATGAAATAGAATTTTCAGTTTCTCCCAGTTGCTGAATGGTTTCAGATGTAAAAAAACCAGCCCCCCCCCCCCGCCTACCTCAAAGTTGCAAAATGAAATGTAATGAAACCATTAGTATAATGTAATAGCATGATGATGCTGCTATTCCATTAAAAACAGTAAGGCATTTGGTCAACATGCAGTTAAAAAGTGGGGAAGGATACTTTTGACAATTATATCTTGAAAATTTAATGAAATGTTCTTGTAAAGTTAAATAGCTGAAAGTGTGTGGCAACACAGTCATATATTTAAAAATGCTGTGTTTTGATTTTTGCTTTCTTTGCAAAAATTAGAAAGAACTTCTGTCTGCTCATACTTGCAGATTTCTTATTTTACAATTTTGACCTTGGCTATTGAATGTATGCCCACTTGCTTTCTCTTGGGTTTATAACATTGTGGTTTCTTAATTAATCTCTAAGTCCTGTTTCTTCTACTGCCACATTTCCATGGTCCATTTATGCCAACTGGCTTGCAAAGTTATCAAAACTCTTTTATTGGATGTCTTTCATAGCAGCAATCATGCCTATTTCCTGTGTGACTATGTAATTTTATAAAAATATATTAATTCTGAACTCTTGCTCCTTGCACAGCAAGCTGACAGTTTGCAAGTGACAGATCTTCTGAATGGCTTTGCAAATAGAAAAAGAATTTCAAGTAACTGAATAATTGCTTCAGAGCACCTTTCGTGTCAATAGGAGTCTTTTCATGGAGTGCTGTAATCTTTTGGATCCAGCCTATATAGCCCATTAAATGCATTTAAAATATTGTAAGGGCATAATTAAGTCTTGCCATATCCCTGTATTCCTTGACAAAATCTCCCTTTAAAGTCTTAACATCCTATTATCTGAAGCAGGTTCAAGTAGTAGACGATCTTGATGTGCTATTCAAAATGTTTTTGTCCTATGGGAACAGTGGGCCAATCATGTCAAAACCTTTTATCATTAGCAGTTACAAGTGCTTTCTAAAACTGTCTCAGATTCAGTGATCTAAAAGATGAATCTGTCATCTTAAAAAGAGTCTCCCTGTTGACTGGCCTTCTCTCTCTCCCAACCAAGAATTTCTGGGATTATAGGAGGAGGAGTGAGTATTCAGAAGTAAACTACAGTTTTTTCTCTTTTTACTTTGATGTCAAATATGATGTAGTCATTGTCACTTATTATGCTATGGCTGTACTGCAGTTCTAGAGGTGACAAAACCAGAGGGATACTGGTGTGAAACTAGCTAGGATAGAGTCTAGCAATACTGGATGAGAAAGGACAGGACAGGGTAGGATAGGATGCTGTCGTAGTTCACTTCTGTGATTGCATCATTTTGGTTGAAAATTGAGAGCTTTTCTTTTGAGGGTTTTGTGCAGCAACAGGGAAAGGAAACCTTTTTAGGATTAGAAAATGCAAATATTTGTGCAAAGACTGAAAGTTCTTTGAGCCTAACATGGTTAGATCACCTTTTAAATAGACTTAAGTCTGGTGTTTTCTTTTTATACAGATGAGTAGGCTCTTTTACAGTACACCAAGCAACTGTTTGGAGGTTGTCCTTTATTTATGGGAACTTTTCTCTAGCCCTACAAAATATTTTCTTAGGGCCGCAGGGGAATCCTTGTCTTTCTTACTGAGATAATCTAAGTAATTCTGCTAGGCTCTATGCAGTTCCTTTTGAATTTTTCAAGAACACAGAGGAAAAACCCAAGTTAGTCATAGTGAGTTAAAGTCAAAACAAAACTGCAAAGCTGGTGTTGCTGACCAGGTTTTTAAAGATAGCACCAGTGCAAGTGGCTGTTTAGAGTATTGTGAAAAGGATGGTATAAAAACATTAAAATAAGAATGGTCTTTTAAAATAAGCAGGTATACAGATGTCAAGTTCTTGATGTGGCTAATGATTTGAAGAGGATTGAAAGAGTGTAGTGTTTGAAATGACCAGAAGCAGCAATTACTTACAGAAATAAAAAATACAGTTGCGAATCGGCAGTCACAAGTCTCACCAGACGTCAGTTCCAAGGAGCTGCTAATGAATTATTAAACTGAACTGTGGCCCTGAAGATAGATTTTTAAAAAAAGAGTGGGGAAAAATGACACCTCTTGAATGATCTGAAATAAATGTGACAGTCATCGACTTCGAAAACGTTGTGAGGATACTGGGAAGATATTATCTGATTCATACATTTCTACATCAATTACGCAGTTTAAAGTAAATGTAGAGGTTCCTAATTAGTTCTTTGTGCAGCTGTCAGGCTACTTTTATCTTTATTTAGTATTATGCTTTCAGTCTGTGATAGAACACCAGTGATTACAGATAGAGACTTGGAGTGAAGGAAATAATTTGAAATGCACTGAATGACTTGAAAGTAATTAGGTATGTGCTAAATGACATTTATCTTGGGACTAGAACTGGGCAAAAGAGTCATGGTGGAAATGTTTTTCTAAATGTTATGGTTTGTTTGTTTGTTTTTTTTTTTTCCCCATAAAACACTTGAAAAAGCTTTATTAATCTGGAGAATTAAGTACTGAAGTTGAACATCACTTCTTTTAGGAAACTCAGTAAGACACTTTGGACATGCATATATCTGAAAACCAAAACACATAAACACACGCTTTCACTCACACTGTGTATGCTATCTCTTTTGCCTCTATGAAGAGTTGCACTGATAAGATACCAGGGTCTGAAATAATATTTCCAGACACAAAGATGTCACCTTCCATCCATATAGGTTTAATCTGAATTTATTTTCTGTAACCTTGAAATAATAAGATAAAATATACCCCAGTGCAAGTTTTGAGTAAGAAAGAAATAACAAAGATAAAGTTTCTTGAGGGGACTGTAGTGGCACCAACAATGGGAACAAAATTATCGGGGTGGTTCCATAGAGAAAAGAATGTCTTACTCCCCCAGGGAGGTAGCTGGAGATCAAAGAGGATCCCTATCTTCACATAAAAGTCTGAGTGAGCAAAAGCAGGCAGGCAAGCAAGTGAAGACCACCTGAGGGAGAGAGAATAATTACATGGGTATCAAGTTATGCTGCTTCTCCTTTAAAATGATGGAAGTTACTTGAGTTCATGGGGATAGAAAGTGTGAGAAAACTCTGCAAGCAGTCCTGATAACTCTTTGCTTAATGGGTAAATAAAACCACTATGTTTTTGGAGACACTTGAGTTACTGTGTCTCTTGCATTGTAATTCTTACCTGAATGTGCACCTATGATGTGTTAACACTGATTGGAATTGCCTTGCATGTGGAGTTTAATAAAAGAGAAAATTGTAATCCCATGACTCCTCTGCCAGTAGAAGCACTATATAGTTCTTAAAAAACTGAAGCACAGAATCCCAGGTTTGTCATAGATGGGAGTACAAATATGCAGCTTTCTCTGTAACTATGGCATCCTTTAAACTCAGGTAACATGGTGGTCATGATGAGTTTGTTTATTCCAAATCCTTTAGAGAAACGACGGGGAATATTGGTACACCAGAACTTAGGTCCAAAATGAATGGAACAAATTAATTTCTGGCTAATATTTAATTAGCCTGGGATTGATCTTCTTTCACAAAGCATCTTAGTGATGAACATTTCAGCTGAGGTTGTTGCAATTCAATTTCTTTGAGTTTTCCAATTTTATGACTAAAAGAATTTTATTTTTCTGGGGGGAAAAAAAAAGTCCGCTGTTGTGGTGCGTTGACCCTGGCTGGATGCCAGGTACCCACCAAAGCCGTTCTATCACTCCCCCTCCTCAGCTGGACAGGGGAGAGAAAATATAACAAAGATCTTGTGGGTCGAGATAAGGACAGGAGAGATCACTCACCATTTACCATCAGGGGCAAAACAGGCTTAGCTTGGGGAAAACTAGCTCAATTTATTACAAATCAACCAGAGTAAGGTAATGAGAAATAAAACCAAATCTCAGAACACATTCCCTCCACCCCTCCCTTCTTCCTGGGCACAACTTCACTCCCGGATTCTCTACCAACCCCCCCAGCGGCACAGGGGGATGGGGATGGGATTTACGGTCAGTTCATCACATGTTATTTTCTGCTGCTTCATCATCATCAGGGGCAGGACTCCTCACACTCTTCCCCTGCTCCAGCGTGGGGTCCCTCCCATGGGAGACAGTCCTCCATGAACTTCTCCAACGTGGGCCCTTCCCACGGGCTGCAGTTCGCTCCAGCATGGGTCCTTTCCACAGCGTGCAGTCCTTCAGGAGCACACTGCTCCAGCGTGGGTCCCCCACGGGGTCACAAGTCCTGCCAGAAAACCTGCTCCGTGGGCTCCTCGATCTGCAGGTCCTGCCAGGACCCTGCTCCAGCGTGGGCTTCCCACAGGGTCACAGCCTCCTTCAGGAACCCACCTGCTCTGGCGTGGGGTCCTCCACGGGCTGCAGGTGGATATCTGCTCCACTGTGGACCTCCATGGACTGCAGGGGGACAGCCTGCCTCACCATGGTCTTCACGAGGGGCTGCTGCAGGGGAATCTCCGCTCTGGTGCCTGGAGCATCTCCTCCCCCTCCTTCTTCACTGACCTGGGGGTCTGCAGGGCTGTTTCTCTCACATGTTCTCACTCCTCTCTCCGGCTGCCGTTTCCATCTGTCCCAACTTTTTTCCCTTCTTAAAAATGTTATCCCAGAGGTGTTACCACTATCGCTAATTGGCTCGGCCTTGGCCAGCGGCGGGTCCATCTCAGAGCTGGCTGGTATGGGCTCTCTCGAACACAGGGGAAGCTTCCAGCAGCTTCTTACAGAAGCCACCCCTGTAACCCCCTCCACCCTCACCTCCCCAAACTTTGCCACACAAAGACAATACAACTGTCAGTTAAAAATCCTGCGTCCTTCTTCTAACAGGGATAAAAGCCTGTGCTGAGAAAGCAAGAAAGGCCAGGCCATGTCCTGTATTTTCTAGTGTTCTCTTTTCCATTCAGTCTCAATAAATCTAAATTTTTTTTTTTTGATGAAGAGCTGTATTTTATAGAAAATATGAAATTTTAAATACCACTGAAAGTATTTTATTTTTAAGATTGTAACTGAAAATGTCAGACTAGCTGGTGAGCTTACAATGCCTTTGACTCCATTAGGCTTTCTCAATAGCGTAGCTCATAATAGCTTATTATGCAACAAGCTGCTTGTGCTGCAAATTAATTTGTGGGATATAGGTGTCCAACTGTGTGGAAGTCTATAGGATCAAGGACTAAGGATGCTGTGTTTTCTATATACTAGTTGTGCATTCCCACATATCCAAGTTTCGGATGTATCCAGTACTTAAAATAGTGTGTGGTACTCATAATGCTTGCTTTTTAAACCCTTGCTACTGCACAAATCTATATTACAACACTTCAGTTTTCTATAAATAGCTATGTCCTGTGGTTAAAACAGCAGATACAATACCTTAACTGGGATTTTTGTTCTGCCTAAAAAAAAAAAAAAGTGAAAGATAGAGAACTGATTTCAAGTTCCATCTAGTTGCTTATATTTGCTCTGTAAAGAAAAATAATTCCTTCATTTCAAATACTCTGCTTGCTGTACAAGCTTTAATTTCCTGACAAAGACATTTTGTCTGTGTTCTTCGGCAAGTTCTCTAGATGATCCATGGGATAGAACAAGGAAAAGGGTGAGGTTCATGTTCCTTCTTTAAAAAAAAAGTAAATCAGTGATGGAAAAAATACAGACATATGTATCAGAATAAGTCAAAGATGTGCTATGTGAGAGATGTCTGTAATTCATCAGGAAATGTTATAACAGAAAAGATATACAGATGTAGGTTTTGGTTACACCGGTAGCTCCACAGGTAAACTCTGATTAACAGTTTCCTTGTACTGGGCTAAAGTGGCCAGAATTTGTAGACTTCTTGCCTGGAATGTGCGGCAGTACCAGCACCTATAAAGACAACGAAAACTCTCCAAAGTGATTGCCTGCTAGTCCCTTTTGTGTCACATTTCACATTGTATAATTTAAATAATCTCAAGCATGTTTTCTGAAACTGAATGTTTGCAGTTCAGTTGTAGTGATGTCTGAGGTAGCTTAGAGGATTCCCCTGCAGAGATCTCCTTCTTGCTTGTCTTTCACTACATCTGTTCAGATTAGGAAAATGTTGCACTCACTTTAGTCTCTTACTTTTCATTGGCAGAAGGGTTTTGTGGTGTTTTTTGTTTTGTTTTGTTTTGGGTTTTTTTTAGGAAAACAAGCAACAAAGCAAACCATAAGCCTTACAGACTTTTTTTTCCCCTTGGTGGTAGCAAAATCTCGATTTAATTGAGTGTTTTAAAATACAATTTAATTGCTGAGAACTATTTGGGTTCATTGCAGAGCACACCTGGTCTGTCTTCTACAAACTCCAGTGGAGAGGTCAGACTCTCAGCCAGTGCAAACTGAAGTGCTTCACTGAATTTCATAGGGCTTTTCTCACTAAATCCAATATCAACTACTTCCTGTCTCAGGTATTACAAAGAAAGTATTACCCCCCCCCCCCCCCAAAAAAAACCCCCAACCAAACAAACTCAACATGTAAATCTAACCCCCCTTTTAAGCAGGGTTATCTAAGTTCCTTGATACAAGGTAATAAAATCCTTTCTAGGCTTATTCCAATATCACTAGTGCAAAACTTCTTCCTAAATAATCTAGCTCCGTTCTACAGAGATGGGAACATAGGGTGATAACTGTAGAGATCTGAAAGAAGAATTTGCTTGGAGTAGATTAAGAAGTTAACTAAAACCATGCAAAAAATGTTCCATTGTTTTAATTATCTTTGTGGTTTTGTGGTAGATATTGCCAGAAGTCCAGTAGAAACTCTGCAGTAGGCAATTTTCTTCATGTCATACAATATATATGGAAATTCTTCCTTCTGTTTTTTTAAATTATTTTTAACTGGTCTCTGAGAGTTGTCTTAGTGGTATGAAAATGCGTTATTTATTCAAGTTTTCAGCTAGGTAAGTCTACACTGCACTGATTACATAAGTTTGCTTTTGTTGTGTTAATCCTGCTAGTCATTGCATGCAGAACTTTCCCTGTCCTAACTTTCCTAACTTTCCTCTCTTCCTGACAGCATGGATTAACAAGTAAGAAAGCGTGGATTAATAAGTAAGAATGAGCAAGCACATCTCTTGTTCAGGCAGATAATCAGTCCTACTGTGAACTAGCTGGACAGACAAGATGTTACTCTGTAGGCTGCAGTGTACATCTCGGTACTTCTGAGAGAATGAAAGTAGATTTTCTTACATCTGCTGTTGGCAATATATGCTAGTGCAGCTTCTTTTGCCCTTTTCTATGGAAGTTATTTTTGGTTATTTTTCTTTCACTGCGCTAAGAAGAGCATAGATGTGAAATTTCAGCTGAAATGCCTGAAAACTGAATTCTACATATCTGAATACACAGCTAAATTACACAGTGGATGGATGAAATTTTCATTACAAATTAAATTTTCTGTAGGTCCTTCTGACACAAGATATAAGTGTATTTTGAAGCTAAATATTGCGATCTGGAGTGCAACTGTGGCCTGTAGAATTGTAGTTTAGATGATGATTTTTGAGAGAAAATTGTGCTGAAGGCTCTAAGTTCAATCCTTTTGGTCTATGCAGTGGAAACGTTCCTTTCGGCACTGCTGTCTTCTCTGGTTCTCAAGGCTATTAAAAGGCAGAAGGAACTAGGTAGTGTTCTAGTGACTGTTCAGAGGTTACTGTATGTTGTGTACATATACACACACCTATACACATTTTTTTTCTCAACAAATTCTTGCATGAATTTTCAATACTACGGTACCAGAGTACGTGTTATCACAGTCATGTGTGTGTGCCCTTACCTCCATGTCCTTTCTACCTTTGGCATTTCTCATTATTGCAATATGCAGTTAGGAATGGTAGACCAGCGAGACCAAATGCTTTCTGTGCTCTGTTTTAGCTCTCCTTTGCTTCCAGTTGCAATTCAATGTATAGTATGTTTTCTTACATCAGCTGTGATACAGAAATAACCATGGCTCCTTTTTGCGGGGCGGGGGTGGGGGGTGTTATCAGCTACAACTGAAGTACCAAGGGACTACCAACTAAGGGAAGTTCTTGAGGCAGTTTACGGATTGTAATTACTGACAATAAAATGGGTCACGTGCGTTTGTCATTTTTCACCTTGGGTTTTGATGTACCCAGGATCATTTTTCCTGGGTAGATTATAGGAAAAGGGTGATTAGTCTGACTTCATGACAGGGTACACAGAAATTGCATTCCCCCTGGTGTGTCCTAGGTAATACTATTTACAAAAATGTCCAATATTAACTTTAGAATTGCTAATGACAGAAAATCAACTGTTTAGGAAACAATCCTAAAAGTCTTTGTTCTTAAATATCTGGATCACTGGGTCTAGTGATACTTTTTTTTCTATTGTGTTATAGAGTTCACTGTTAAAGTTTCCTTCCACTTTTTATTTATTTTTTTCCTTAACTAGCTCTTTGATTGTTCTCCTGGCATTTTCTGTAATGTCTGTTTTCTGGTATTGGGATTGTTCCTTGTGGATCATCTATGAACCCTTTCTAATTTATGAACTTTCACACTACATTACACATACATTATTCCAGTACTGATCACATTGTAGAAGTTGCCTCACCACTCTGGCTTGATTCCTTTGCTTGTGCACACAAAGACTGCAGTCTTTTTCTCATTGTCTGATGGAAGATATTGGTGTCTCCCTCACAACCAGTCTGCTTGGGCTATATTTTTAAGGAGTTAAGTGTTTAGCTATAACCACGTGATTACTAAAGTTAGCACAATCATTCATGTGCTTAAACATCTGCAGGATATGGATATTAGCTCTGCTATCCTCTCTGAAGAATATAGCTTTGTAGTATTTGACATATGATACTTTTTTTTTCTTTAAGTGCTATTTTTGTTTCTAGCTTTATTCTCTTCCACTTTTAGTCATAAATGCCTTCTCCCAGATTCTCCTTGACCCTCAGCATCTTTCATTTATGGACTTTCTAGTTTCTCCTTGACTAATCATCTTGTATTTTTTTAATAGCCTGAAGAACTTTAGCCAAAATACCATTTTTAATCTCATTTTCTGTTTCCAGCATACACTTAGTAATCCTCTTTTCTTATACTACTTGCAATTAATGTATCCCATTAGTGTCCCAGACTATCAGTGTTTCATTTGCTCAAAGGATTAATGTTGAAAAATGTCTTAGCTCTAACACATAGTAAATGAGAGGGATTCCACTTACGCATTTGACTTCAGCATGCTCACTGGAAACAAAGATGCTGGCTTTACCTGGAGACCTAACTAGTATGAATATAAAAGACAATAGATGGATTATCTCAAACATTCATTAAGACTCATTTCCAGTAGTAGGCACTGTTCTCCTGCAGTCTGTTGAGAATCCTGTCGTGGTTGTGCACTGCATGCTTTATGGTGATAGTCTTTGCCAAATCAGCCTGCAGAAGTAAAAGTTAAGTAATTGTTGAAATATTGTGTTGACTTAGCTTTATAGCTATAGTTTTGAGAAGAAAGAAGAGTACAAAAATAGCTTTCTGGTGTCTTTGGACCTCTTCAGTTCTGGCCAGTCCCTAATAGGAGTAGAACGAGCCTTCAGAAGGATTATGCTGTATTGCCAAGGAAGAACTCTTTGCCATGGAGAGGTCAGGTACCCAAAGTGCATCCTAGTCCAGGCAGGTTTGAGTCAGTTCTGTACCTTTTTGGGAACTATATTACAAGATGTCTGAGTAATTTCCCTTTCCTGGCCTAGATTGAATATATATACACTAGTTGTCACATGTGTTCCATTGATCTTACAGATTTTTTGGATGCCAGTAGAAAACAGTAAATCGGCTTTATCTGTGCTTGGGAGTGTCTTACCTCTGGCCATTACTGTTTTCCCAACCCACAAGGACAACACACTATTTGGGAAATTGCTATTTATTCACTGGGCTAACCAAAGACTGAAGTGTAAGGATTTTCACTACTCATTGTTTTATATTTATGTTGCAGGAAGATCTTGAAATTGATACATTCTTTGTTATGCTTTGGTGCTGACAGAATTGGTGTCTTTTATAATAGAAGCATGTCCTACTCTTGATATTGGCCTGAACTTTGCCAGAGTTCAAGTGACATTTCACTGCCATTTCTTGGACCCTGTTGATTAATATGCCAGTGCAATTCCAGTTTCATGAACTGTTGAGCTTACAGTTGATTATAAATGAAAATATCTTGAACAGCATGAATTTTGCTAACAATTTGCTCAGTTTTGTGCTTGTACGCTTCTGAAAGATAAGCTTACTAATTAAAATATGGACTTTATTTGTAAAGTATTTGTTTCATTTCTGCATACCATGTATGCATGGGAAAGAAGGGGGATCCAGGGAACCGCAGTTTGCCCAGCCTTAATCCCTGGGAAGAGGATGGGTCAGGGAATATTATCAATGTGTATAAATACCTAATGGGAGTAAGTAAAGAAAGTGCAGCCAGGCTCTCCTCAGTTTTGCCTGTTGACAGAAGAAGAGGCAATGGGCACAAACTGAAATACAGAAAATTCATAAGAAAAAACTTTTCTTTTTACTGTGAAGGTGATCAAACATTGGAGCAAGTTGCTAGGCAGGTGTAGTCTCCATCCTTGGAGATATTCAAAACACAACTGTATGCAGTCCTGAGCAGCCTGTTGTGGCTGACCCTGCTTTGAGTAGATGATCTCCAGCTGACCCTTCTAAGCTTGGCGATTCTGTAATTGTTCCTATGATGTGGATGGGGCATTTGAGCTGGATTTTATAACTGATGAATCCTTAATATGAATAAGTAGATTGGCAAGCATTAACAGAAAGGTTGGGGGTCAACTCCTGGTTTTGTAATAACTGAGTTCATTGTGTGATGGTGTGGTGTGTTGACCCTGGCTGGACACCAGGTGCCCACCAAAGCCGTTCTATCACTCCCCCTCCTCAGCTGGACAGGGGAGAGAAAATATAACAAAGACCTTGTGGGTCGAGATAAGGACAGGAGAGATCACTCACCATTTACCATCAGGGGCAAAACAGGCTCAGCTTGGGGAAAATTAACTCAATTTATTACAAATCAACCAGAGTAGGGTAATGAGAAATAAAACCAAATCTCAGAACACATTCCCTCCACCCCTCCCTTCTTCCCAGGCACAACTTCACTCCCGGATTCTCTACCACCACCCCCCCCCCCCCAGCAGCACAGGGGGACAGGGATGGGGTTTACAGTCAATTCATCACATGTTATTTTCTGCTGCTTCATCATCATCAGGGGCAGGACTCCTCACACTCTTCCCCTGCTCCAGCGTGGGGTCCCTCCCACGGGAGACAGTCCTCCATGAACTTCTCCAACGTGGGCCCTTCCCACGGGCTGCAGTTCTTCACGAACTGCTCCAGCATGGGTCCTTTCCACGGTGTGCAGTCCTTCAGGAGCACACTGCTCCAGCGTGGGTCCCCCACGGGGTCACAAGTCCTGCCAGAAAACCTGCTCCGTGGGCTCCTCGATCTGCAGGTCCTGCCAGGACCCTGCTCCAGCGTGGGCTTCCCACAGGGTCACAGCCTCCTTCGGGAACCCACCTGCTCTGGCGTGGGGTCCTCCACGGGCTGCAGGTGGATATCTGCTCCACTGTGGACCTCCATGGGCTGCAGGGGGACAGCCTGCCTCACCATGGTCTTCACGAGGGGCTGCTGCAGGGGAATCCCTGCTCTGGTGCCTGGAGCATCTCCTCCCCTCTTTCTTCACTGACCTGGGGGTCTGCAGGGCTGTTTCTCTCACATGTTCTCACTCCTCTCTCCGGCTGCCGTTTCCATCTGTCCCAACTTTTTTCCCTTCTTAAAAATGTTATCCCAGAGGTGTTACCACTATCGCTAATTGGCTCGGCCTTGGCTGGCGGTGGGTCCGTCTTAGAGCCGGCTGGTATGGGCTCTCTCGAACACAGGGGAAGCTTCCAGCAGCTTCTTACAGAAGTAAGAAGTAACCCCTCCCCCCAAAAAACCTTGCCACACAAAGCCAATACAGATGGATGAGAGGCCTGGTGCAGCAAGATGATTTTGTCAGTCATTTCTGTTGCCTGCATGATCTAGTTTAGATTGGAAATAGTTGCTTCCTTTTGTCATATTCCTCTTTCTGCAAGACTTTTAACATCAATTCTTTCAAAAGATGACCTAAATCCCAGTTACTGTATTTGAGAGTCTTGTGCTTCTGTGGTCTTAAATGGTCTGTTCAATGTCTTTAAAAAGAATAAGTTGCTTATAGCTGAAGATATGGTCAATGTCAGGTAGTAGATACCCATAACCTTTTGAAGACAGTTGAAACTGTGTCCCAAAAGAAATTGGTCAGGATCTGAATTGTGTTTTAGCCTTATAACTTAATTCTTATATACAAGGATTCAGAGTGGCCAGATGGGTAGTTGCAATCATAACACCCACATACAAGATGGTCTAATCCTGCAAGCCAGTTAAGGTGCTATAAGTAGTAGAGCTGGATGGAAAATGAAAATACGAAAATTAGATTATGAAAATTGGGTAGTAGGTCAGAAAAGCAGCTTTGATTTTTAAAACGGTTATTGGTGTTATCAATTGATGGTTGGATCTCTTCCCAGCTGGTATTGTTGAGAAAAATGTACCCCTCTGTCATGCAGAGCAAGAAAGATATATTGTTCCCATCACTAACAACTTTAAAAAGTACCTGCGTTGAGAAAGGAAGAATTTAGAGGAAGATTGAAAGGTATTTATTCTACCAAAGTTTATATATGTCTTATGTTTACCTGCTTTCAAAGATGTTTGCTTCAGTGATAAACTCGCAGAGCATGAAAGCATGGGCGTGTGTTTCATTCTGTGAAAACTGAGGTGGTGCCTTTGTTCAACCATTAGCTAAACTGCTAAGGCACGTAACGGGGCTATTCACTCTTTTCTGTCAGTTACCAACACTTGATTCTCTGCCTTGTTTACAAATATTTATTGCAAAATTGTTTCCTAAATAAACTTGAGATGGGCAAGAGCTTTACTCTTCAGTGAATGCCATGATATATAATTGTGGGGAGCAGATTCTCAGCAAGTGTTAGTTACTGTGTCTGGCTCAATTTCATGGACAAGTACCACTTTCCATATGCTGGGAATTTGGTCTTTTCTTAGTATTCTACACAATATTTGAATGATTTCCAATGCCTTCCATGCACAGATCTCAAAGTTGGCTTGGGTGTGCTAGTGTGACATCTGGATCCTCTTCAGAACCATGATATCACATGTTGCAGAAATACAGAATATTCTAGATAATATTGTTGAATATTTTTGTAGATGAGTCCTTGTTCTGTCAGTCTTTCAGCTAGTTATGTTAAATAAAAGCACTTAGTGAGTTCATCTCTTATCTTGCAAAATTACTTGCTGTATGAATTTATCCACTTTTCTTAATAAGAAATAATTTTAAGACAACCTTAATGTGCAGCTTGTTACAGATCTTACACTTGCCACTAATTATCTGATACAAAGATAGTGCTAAATTTATGGTTGTTGATGCAAGCTGTTGACTTAGTGTTAAGGTAATATCATTTCATATAGTTCAGTTAGTGGTTTGTTGACATTAGGAAATAATTGAAACAATTTGGAGGACACTTTTAATGGTCAGTTATTGTCTCGTCTTAACTCCTTCCTTGAATATAATTTGACATCATTTTCTGAAACGATACAGTATCCTTAAATCACTGTGATTGTTCTTGTTATCACAATTGTCCAACTAGCATTTGATTTTTTTCCTTAGACATGTTAAATGTCCTAGTTTTCATTTAAGACTTCTGTTGCTTTTATCATTTCCGCTTTAATTTTTCTCTCTGTTGAACCTTCTTTTGTAAAACCTGTTTTGAATATAGCCCTTTATGACTTGTATATGGCCTAAATTCAACACAATCCCCTTGGCATTCAAAAGACCCTACTTTTGATTTTTGGCCTGTTGCATTCTTCCCACGAAGCCCTGAGACTGTTGCATACACATTACTGCTATATATTTGCTTATAGAACCCTGCTATCACGTTCTGACTTTTTCCAAACACCAATTTCAGATATTTTTCTTAGAGGATCCTGCAGAAGCAGCACGTCTTACCACATTCACTAAATTGCAAAGCTCTTTCAAAGACCTTGCAGGACTTAAAAGTACCTGCGATCATTATGCTTCAGTGACAAATTGGAGTTCTTGCTGACATCTTTTCAAATGTCTCTGGCAGTACAACCCTGGGGAGACTTCAGTCAGTGGCTTCCCTTTGAACAACGTTCCCTCATGATTGATTTGAAGACATCAGGGAAAAGAGAAAGAATGGGAATCACATCTAATTTTTTTTCTAAGTGCCAGGTAAAGAAAAAAAGAGAAGGATTATTTAGGAAGAAATGGTGAAATGTAGGTACCTAACTCCAAAAGTGTAATCCTGGAAACCCTAAACTCCATTACTGACTAACCCTGGAAGAACATAATCTGAATGGGAGCTTCAGTGATAACTTCACTTCTCTCTTATTTGTGAGAATATTCTAGCATACATCTTTCCTTTCTTGTAATATCTCAAAAAGATCGGAAAATTTTAATGCAAATCAAAGCTTATATTACTTACAGTCCCCATCAAGCAGTGGCTGCTTGTTCTTGATCCCTTGTAACTATTACTTGCTCATCTTGTGACTGTGCTTTTAGGTTTATTAAATCCATAAATAGGCATAAGTTGTGACAATATAGCTGCAAAATTAGGGAAAAAGAAAAATAAGTTAATGAAAAATGAATTAACACGCCGTCATTCAATAACTCATTTTACATTTTGGCAGACAAAAGCAAGCCCACTCCCATATGTTGCATCTATATAAAGCTTCTGCAGGATTTTTCATCTCAAGGATTTAGTTGAGGCTTCAGTTTCCAAATAGCTCCCAACCAAGCGGGTAGTGCACTCTGCTGGGGCAGGGTTGTATGGTTTTGACCAAAACAAAGTTTTGATGTCAGTACAGAAATGGAAGGAGCTGCCCTTATTTCTAAAATGACACATGATATCTCTTTGCTTAATCCCTGAATGACTGAGCATAGGAGATGGGCTTCAGGAAACAAGTACTAGGTTGGGGACTCTTTAAGTAGAGGAAGAAACTGGCTGGTAGGCAAAAAGTAATGCACCAAACCAGGAGAAGTAAAGGATTGAAGGTAGTATTACTTGTTGTTGGTTTGTTTTTTTTTGTTGTTGTTGGTTTTGTTTTGTTTTGTTTTTTAGTTCATGCTTTTTGTACCAGCTATGGGACCCTGTATTAGGATGCTTCTTTCTGTATACTGTATAGGGAGCCTGAATGCCTAACATGGAGTTTCAGAGTGCTTAATACTTACATAGAAATGCTGCAAGAATTCATTTTCATAGTGCATAAATTGTTTTCTGGATCTTGCTGCAAAGGGTTGTATAGTAAAAACATTTCCCTGACATGCTGCCTTTTCTTAATTGAGATCAGGAAATCAAGCACTTCCAGGAAGTGGGACGATGCAAGACTAAATTAAATTTGTCATTTATTTCTAGTATTATGTTAAAAGCTTGTATTGACCTTCTCTACAAGGACTGATATTTAAAGGGAAAACTCACCAGTTAATGGCATTACTAAATTATCTAATATGGAAAGATAATGGTTTGTATTATCTGCAATCTTGATTACAGGAAAAGAGGAGTAGTTCTAACATTTTGTATCTATTTACGATAAGAAGCAAACTCCATTTTTTTTTTCCACGAAAGGAGAGGTGTTTTGTTTTTTTTTTTTTGTTCTGAAACTCTTTTCTAGTCCTTTCTCTACCTGTCAACATTGATCAGAATTATTTTATGGTAACCCTTGTATCAGCAGTTTCAAATGAGGTCAGTATCCTTCTGTGTTTCTTCCTTATACATACAGTGGCAAAGAGAAAGTATCTGATAGAGAGTTTAGACTTCCAGGCAAAGTGATAACAGTACATAGTAGAATTTTATTTATAGGTATTAATCTAAACGAAAGAATTTGTTCAGTGTTGTCCTAGTAAGTTTACATCAGAATCAGTATTGCATCCAGATCGCCTCAGTTTGAATGTGTTACCTTTGTTCCAGTATTTTTTCCTCTCTTACTTAAAATACATGTGCGTATGCATGCACATGTACATGCATATATATGCACAGACATGCTTGCATTTGAAAAAAAGAAATACAATTCCCAAGACATTTGATCATAAAGGCAAAAAAAATTGTTCCTACTGATATATAGTTTTTGGACAAGAGACTGACGTGGAGTAAATGGACGTAACAGGACCTGACTGCTCAGGCTCATTCTCTGTAGAGTGTAGCTATTTCATGACTTCTGTGAAAAAATTCCATGCCTACTGAACTTGATAGTTGTTTTAGCTATACGAAAGTACAGCCACAGGTTTGTGTAGCACAGAACCTTTTCAAAATTGTGGAACAGATAAGAATCAGAAGACACATCAACCTTTGAGTTCACAGTTCAAACATTACAACTATTGACACTGGCTTGGTTTTGTCTTAAATTTCTGTACAAGAGTTATGCTTTTTTGGTTGATTTGTAACAATTTATTTTCCAAGTGCTGGTAATTTACCCTGAAAGTCTGTTCTCCCACCTGTTAGTTAAGTGTTCCACTATAAATAGTTGATAATTTTTTAGGTAGGCATAAATAAACAAATATATTAATGAAGTCTTTTTATACCAAAATTATTTATAAAAAAAGCTATGTTTATTACTTGTGTGCTTTTAACTTATTGCTTATGTCAGGACAGTTTCATGTCAGAGAAATCAACTAAGAACACATTAAAATGTTTATAGGATTATATATAATGCTTAAAGAATGTAATAATATGCTACTTACATTCCTATAAATTTAAAGATTATGGACAAGTTTTTAAGTTTTTGATACCCAGGCTGCTGGTAGATATAAATTCTTTCAGTTTTTGGCAAATGTGCTTTGATATTTGTGATGAATGTGGTTTACATAGTTGTTAAGAGGTAGTTCAAGAAGTTCCTGTGTCCTGCTGTATCATCACGGTAGACAGAACCTTCTCTACTGTCAGCTATTGAACATTGTGGGGAAACTCTACTGTACAATTTAATACCTTTCCAAAGCCATACTTAACAAATCAGATTCTTCTTTCCTCTAGCCCGTTTATTAATGATCTAGCCAAGCTGCAGGATTGTGTCTCCTCCATGAATATTTCCAGTTGCATTTGTCCAATGGTCAGACCAAAGTTGACCATGTATGTTAATGGTTTGCCCTAAAGGGTTTAGAGACCTGGATAAGCAATATCAGCTATCCTACTAGATGTAGGAAAAGTGATGCAAATATAAACATTTCCTCTTTCTTTTCCATTTTATGTTGGTGGAACAGGGTGTGATATGTAGCTTCTGTTCTGAAGCCTATGTGGACTTTGTGCTTGTAATTCTGGCAACCACAACCATAGTCTAAAGTGGCTTCATGTGAGCTGGATGCAGGGAAAGAGGAAGAGATGTTAGGAAGCTGCAAGCAGTCTCCTCTTTAAAGGAAAGAGAGACCCAAACTCTCCTAGTATTCCAAAATAACCATGGCCTCCATTTACAGTAGTTCTCCAAATCCTTAGAAGTCTGAATTTTGGACATTGTCCTACACTATTACAGATGTAATCAGGCATCGGCGTTAATACTTCAGATGTCTGTGAACAGTAATTTGGGCAAAATAAAACAAACATCCTCAATTACATGATCTGAATACATTTGAATAAAGATAGTCTAACCTTGCAGTCTAGTTATAGCACAAAAACCTTAGTATCTGTACAGCACTAAAAATGCTATTTTTCAAATATCAAAGTAAAGCTTGAGGCTAAAAGACCTCTTGCTTATTTCCAATTTACATCCATACGCCTTCCTGACTCTTACAATAAGAAAGACTATATTACTCTATCCCTGTGGCTCTCTTCTAATTTATATACCTGGGGAAGATCTGCTTTTAGATGCAGCATCTCGTTTTCAATGATTTCCTGCTCTTAGCCAGCTGAATTGACTGAACCAGAAGGAGGTCAAGTCTGTTGCCTGAGGTCACATATTGAATGAATGTTTGAGCTTGGATTTAAAGTTAGATCTGGAGTATTCCCTCTTGGTTCTTTGCTGCTTGCAACAAATACTTATTTTAAAATGTCAGGTGGATTTGGGAATAGTCAATCCGTATTATATGCAAGCAGAAAATTATAATGCTTAACCTGGTACTTATGAAGTACATACATAGTTCTTGCAAATGTTATCTGTCAAAGCAGCCAGAAAGCAGGAAAAGGGTAGAGTATTTTACAGTTACAAAATGTAAACATATGTAAAGCAATAAAAAAAATACTGTAAACTGGTAAATAAGAAGACACTTTTTAAAAAAAATCTGATAATTATTTGCATTAATGGCAAATTTAGCACAATGCTATTTCCTTTAACAGTAATCAGGTGAGAAGAAAATGTGTTCTTTACCTATGTTTTCAATAGTAAGTTACATCGTGTGCATATTTATAGGAATCTGAATTACAAGACCTTGGACCTCTGTGTAGCATTTTCCTGATATTCTGCTTGCATAATTCTTTTTTTTAATAAATCTTTATGTAAGAAGTTGTATATCAAGAATTGGAGAAATTCAGTCTTTACATGATTGTATTGCAACACATTAGTTGCGATTAAGGGCATGGAAAGATGAGTTTATCTCTGTAGTTTACGGATATGAAAATGTTTGTCATAGATGAAATATAATTTGTAAAGTTGTTTTTTTTTCTGTTTCTTTTGTGAGAAAAAAATAAAAAAGTGTCCACAGATGTGCTTTATTCCATTTGGAAAGAAAACATTGATATTGTCAATGAGACTTATGTCTTGACTCAAGCAAATTCTGAAATACTGTTTCAAAGTAAAAACTGAAATATTTATGACTGTTTTGAATTTTTCTAGTTTAAAAAGTTTAAACTGCTGTAAGTTTGTGGAATTATAACTGCAGTTTCTAGATGGAAACAGTTCATCTGAAAAAGCGGTGCCTTTTCTAGCTACTATGAGGTTGGATGGTGATAAAGCACCTAGGAGAGTAGTTGAAATGACAGTCCAGTCTAAACGGAGTAGGAATAATTATGCTCCCAAGTTTTCTTGAAATGAACCTCACAGTCGGTCAGCAATAGCAGTTATCCATAATAGTAGTTTAAACATCTCCTGGGAACGTTAACAAGTCCTTTCCTGTCTTGCAGAGGCTGAAAGAGGAAAGAAGCTGTGTCAGTCAGGAAAAAAGACACATTTCAATGAAAATAGCAGAAAGCCTCGACAGGAATTATTTTGACCCATGACACTTTTTTATTTCCTTTTACTTTCTGACCTTATTTCTGGAGATAATGAAAGGGACTCTTGGAAGACATGTACGAGAAATTTTATCATTTCTTGGCTGTGAAAACAGTGTCATGTTAGGAGTACTATAAACACAGAAACAGAGGCTGGAATGATCTGGGAAAGATTGCGTATTTGTGAAATCAGGAGGGCTGGTTTTTGAAGAACCCACTGTTTTGTTTCATGGAGGTCTGGCAGGAAAACAAAACTGTTCTTGTATTGGGGCTTCCTGTTTTCTCCACTAAATGTCCCCAGGAAGGATAAGAGCGCTCCCCTTTACTGTAGTGTCCCAGGACCGTGTGAGCAGAGAGCGAGGATTGAGATCCCAATGGGAGGATGAGGTACGGCAAATGCAGGGGTCTGGAGGGGTCTGGATGGCAAGGGGATATGTGCAGCCTGTGAGGCAGATACCAGCTGTTTCTCTGAGCTAGCATTTGGAATAAATAGGTGTTGAATTCAGAGACTGTTCAGGCCATCTTTTCTTTTATTGGATGAAGTACATGGAGGAAAGCTGTAAGCTTCTCCTGCTGCACTTAATCTGACCGTGGGCTGTCTGACAGTGTACGTTTTTACCATGGTTCTGCTGAAGGACTGTAGCATGAAACAAGCCATTGCAGTCAGTAGTTAATTTTCTTGCATGGATTTAAAATGCAAAAAAGAATGAGTTTGAATTACAGCCATGTTATTGATGGAATAGTTAGACTAGTTAGGAAAAGACTTTTAAAAATCTGTATTTAACAGAGTAAAAAGCTTTTTTCTTGGCCTCAGTATTGTTCAGAAGGTATGTTTTTTTGACACATCAATAATTTATAGAATCCTTCAAATTAACTTCACATAGACTTCCTTATAATCACTTTACTGAAAATACTTGAATTTATAGGAGGGCATTTAGTAAACAAGAGAGAGAATGCTTAAGGTAGAAAGTAGTCAGCTTGGCAAAGTTAAAGAACTATAAGGTCATTCAGAAGAGAAGTACAGGTTTTCCCTGTATTTTCATTTAGACACAACTTGGAAATATTTGTACCCTCTTTACATCATCACATTTCAACTCTGCTATTCTGCAAAGACAGGAGATATTTAGTTCTACTTCCTGTATGGATAAAGCTGGAAGTGAGATGGGCATAAGAAAAAGCAAGCAGCAGAACAAATAAATGTTTTGTTAGTTAAAAATGACAGTCAAGTTACCAAAAACCCCATTATTCAGTAACTTCAAACACGTTTTGAAGAAGATGTTTTAAGTATATAAGAATGTTGCATTATTCTGAGGTAACAATTAATAGCCTATTGCAAAACATTCAATGCCTGTATACTGCCGCAACCAACATATAACCTATAGGATGGTATTGACTTCAGGTATGAGTGGACTTTGAACCCTTTTAAAAATTAAACTTCCAGTAAATACAGTATATAGATTCAAATACTGTATTTCTCCTTATACAAAATAGTGTTTATTGGCTTTTTTTGTAAAGCTCCTTTTGAGGGTGTATTTTGCAATTGCTGCTTTTTTAAGGTCGTTGCAAGTTTTGGACTTCATACACCAAGCTTCCTACACAAAGTTTACTTAAAAAGAAGTCTCTCCCTTTGCTACTTCAAATGCACAAAAATCATATGCTGTGTATATGCTTTAGAGGAATGCCAGGAGTGGTTGGATATGCCCACCTGTAGTGAACACGTGCTTTATGAGTGAAGCTTACTCAGGAGCACTAAGCTCTTGCTGGGCAGCAATGTACTGCTTAAATGAAATACAGTGGAGACCAGTGCAGGCTGCAAGATCTACTTCAAAAATGGGAAAAGATTAGTTAGCTTTCTGTTATCGTGGCTACAATGTCAGCAGGTATCAATTAGCTTTTGGTTATGTTGGCAAAAACTGGTCCCATAACTTAGAGCATAACCGAGCCCTAATGAACTCTCCCAGACCCGCTCTTTTCCTAGAGGTATGATCTGTCTTGAAGTAGTCATAGCTCAGCTGAAAATCTTTTGTGATGTTTGCTATGAAGTGTAAGTGGTCCTAGAAGTGTCTGAGGCTGAACGAGTCAGGAACCCTCTGGATCTTTTCCTGCAGTGCAGTGTCGTGTTTGTAGGTTTCCATGTTTGTTAATCAGCAGATTGCACCAACTAAAACATGCCCATCATCATAAAATGCACAGTTGTGAGTAAAAGCTGTGGGCTGGAGGAGTACAAATGTTTTACTGTCCTGCGTAGTATTAGTAAATAGAAGGATCATATCTTTCCTTTACATTGTCTGCTTTTTGAAACATTATTCTTATCCCTCTATCTTCTCATTTTGGTGTGTAATTAAGCTCCTGAGGCCTTGTGAAATAGTGCATATTAGTACTTTTTTCCTTTAAAATTCTTCACTCTCTCAACATGGTAAAAGTGTGTGCTTTTGAGAGCTGTTTTTGTTGACATTTTTTGCAGGACACTCAATATTGTAATGCTGGGCTTTGAATAGTCAAAAAGTATTGTTTCTTCAAGCTGTTACAAGGGTAAACTTGTACTCCAAGCTTTCCATGCGTATTTGGCTTGAAGGAAGGAAGTTGTTTTATGGAATAACTTATTTCTCCATCAATTATTAATTATTTATGTGGGTCTAACAGGTGGATTTAGGGACTCGTTGTTTGATACACATAGAAAGAACTAAAGCAAAGATGGTCTCTGCTTCATAGAGCTTAACATTTAGGATGCCAATGACATCTATCTGTAAGATGTGCGTTCTTCTGCCTAGCTTCTGAGTCTGTTAAATTTTTGCATTTGTTTTCTCTTTTATAAAGCATTGTTTTGGAAACAAGTCCCTTATACACAGGCTAGCATTATCAGAGATACGCTGCATTGTGATTTTTTTTTTTCTTCTTTCTAGTTCCTTGAAACCACTCACTTCATTTAAACTTCCATCAATTCAAAATTTCCTCTTTCCCTTGAGCACACTTTTTCCATATTTTTTTTGCTCAAAGTACTATTAATACTTTCTGATTATTCAGCAGAAAACTAAAAATATCTCTTGAGCCACTCAACCTGATTTAATTGGTTTCGGTGTATGGCAAGCTAAATTCAGATCTCCATTTATCAAACCCCAAGTCTCTCCTCCCCTCTAAAACTGAGCAGTGCTCAGGTGAAAAAAAATCATAAGGCAAAAAGTCTGTTTGGGACTGTGTATAAAATTTTGTAACATTCACAAGGTCACTGCAGTGCACGAATTAAAGGAAGGTTGGTTGCTTGCTTGCATTCCCTGCTGCCCCCAACTTCAGTGCTTCTCTGAGCCCCTAGACTGTTATTTCTGACAGCTTTCCAGGCTTCTCTGAATTGGTTTGAAGTCATATTTTTACTTTGTTCTTTGTTTCTCCATTTTTTACTTGCTCTGGCACAAAGAAAAAGGGGTGGGGGAGTGCATGAGAATATAAAATATTCTTTTCTTGTGTATCAAAGAGAAGCAGCGTATTCAGAAGGTCAAAGTTCCTTTTTTTCCTGAAGAATTTCAATTCCTTAGGCCCCTTGAGGTATGTGCAGTTGAGTAAGTATCACCTTAAAACTTTTGTTTTCTATTGAAATTTTACAAGCTTTCCCACAGTTGCCCTCCAACACTGTCACCCCCAGCCACTCTAAATTGTACCTGCTAAGCTTTGCTTACTGCAGACTTGTCGAACGTCAGGACAGTGCATAAAACAAAACTTGAAAATAAATGACAAGACATCTGGAAGAAATTAAGTAATTCCATTTCAAGTTATTTACATGCTTAAATAAAAGATCTGGCATGGATGTTGGTCCTGATCTTGGCTAAATGTCTGTTGCATAATGGTTCACAGTTTCAGGACTGGACTTTATTTCAATTCCTTGCTGTCAGCACCCCGCGTACTGCTGGGTCTCCTGGTTTATTCTTCTAAAATTGGATACAAGAGGAAAAAGGCCCTCAGCTCAATTCCTGCATCTTTTGGTTTTTTTCCTGACTTGGCAGCTAATGCAAGCACCCTGTGGGAGAATTAGGAGTAACACAGACTACTTTTCCTTCATCTGATGTAAAAAAAGTGATGTAAAGAACCTGTTACAGCTAACCTTGCAACATGTGATAATCCTTGGTTGTGATGGCTGTATACATGCGTAAGTGTGAAGAGGAGACAGGAACGCAAAACGAGGTTAAGTTTCTTCCTTCTTGTCTTACTGAAAATCTTGAATTCTCCTCCATACAGTTGTCTCAGACAGGAGGGAAGAGTAGGGAGAAGAGTTAACCACTGAGTACAGTTACGGCCTGGTAGGCCACTTTTCATGATAGCTGTAGAACCAAGACAGCAAAACATTCCTATATAGAGGGGAGGGAGGTTGGTCTATGTGTGTACAGGTAATCTTTTCAGTAGGTGTCTGCATACATCTGTCTTTGCTCTGCAAGTAAAATGTATCTGTCTTATTTGTTCTTATGTAAAGCCTCAGTGTCCGTTGAATTTATTGATAATTTGCCCTCCAGAAGCTCAATGGTACAATAGTGTACCAGAAGCCACGCAGGGCAGGTTTAAAAGCTCCTGGGGTGATGCAGTTTTGCTGAAGTGTGAGAGAGGTTGGCCTTGCCTCCCTAGGAAGCTACCACACGGGAGCACTGGAAATGTCCGCATAATCTAACATTTAAATACGAACACTGACAAACAGTTTTCTGAGAAGATCTGAGCAAATATTCAAGCCACAAAGACTGATAATGTAACTCCTCTGCAGTCTACTCAGTTGTGTTACTGTGTAGGTCACCATTAAAATAGGTCAGTAGTATAGGAGAGAGGTAAAGTGTGGGTGAGCCTTTTAGCAGTATGCAGTTATATGAAGTCTAGTCATCTGTTAAGGATACTGATTACTACCATGGCTTCACCAAAGCCATGTCTTTAATAAAATGATTTTTTGGGGTGGAGTGACTAAGTTAATAGTTGGAAAGTATGCAATTTATTTGGGGGTGTGGGGGTGTTATTTGTAAGATGTTGGCTAAAGTGTTTTGTTGAAAGTTTTTAAGATCAAAAATACTGACATGAATAATGGAGAAGTCAAACCAACTGCTAACAGGCTGAGTCCAGAAGGAAGAAATAAATGGGAAACAACCTTTCTAGCAAAAACTCATGAGCAGAACCCCTGGAGGGGGCTGGTGGAATATTTCCATTTTCCACCTACAATATACTGTTTGTTTATAGATGGGACTGTGGTGTATGTTTCTATCTGAAAATTTCAGACCTGGCTGCTCTATATGCAGTCAAAAGTTTGAGGGAAGGAAGGGAGACACATGAGCAGCAGTCCTGCACATTCAAGCAATCTAACTTTTGAACAATGTTTAGTTATGGCAAAGACACAGCAGAATAAAAAAATCCTTGCAGTGCCTGTGTATACAATAAGTGGAAGATAGAAAACTTTTGTGCGGTGGTTGCTAGGAGTGAGCAAGAAGCATCTGAAGTCAATCAAATGGCTGGTGATAAATCAAGAGAGTTAATGGCTCATCTAAGTGGCTTTAAGACTACTGAGTAAACCTGGACTGAAATGATCCCTGGTATAATTAGAGAGGCTGCACTGAAATTGAGCAAAAGGTGAATCAGGCCCTGAGCCTGGAGATCAGCATGCTATTCAGATTTCTGGGAGATCATGGAAAATAACTGAAATAATAACTGGGGTGATATGTGTATCTGTAACGGTAAATCTTAAGAGTTTCAGCTGGTTAAGCCCATGTCATGGTTTAACCCCAGCCAACAGCTAAGCACCACACAGCTGCTCTATCACTCCCCTCCTCAGCTGGACAGCTCGTGGGTTGAGATAAGGACAGGGAGAGATCACTCAACTAATTACTGTCATGGGCAAAACAGACTCGACTTGGGGAAAATTAACTTAATCTATTGCCAATCAAATCAGACTAGGGTAATGAGAAATAAAACCAAATCTTAAAACAACTTCCCCCCACCCCTCCCTTCTTCCTGGGCACAGCTTCACTCCTGAATTCTCTACTTACTGCCCCCCTGCCCCGCAGTAGCCAGGGGGACAGGGAATGGGGGTTGGGGTCAGTTTCTCACATGTTGTCTCTGCTGCTCCTTCCTCCTCAGGGGCAGGACTCCTTACTCTTCCTCTGCTCCAGCGTGGGTCCCTTCCCACAGGCTGCAGTCCTTCAGGCTCAGATTGCTCCAGCGTGGGTCCACCGTGGGGTCACAAGTCCTGCCAGAAAACCTGCTACAGTGTGGGCTTCTTTCTCCGCGGGTCCACAGGTCCTGCCAGGAACCTGCTCCAGCGCGGGCTTCCCACAGCGTCACAGCCTCCTTCGGGAACCCACCTGCTCTGGTGTGGAGTCCTCCATGGGCTGCAGGTGGATATCTGCTCCACCATGGACCTCCATGGGCTGCAGGGGGACAGCCTGCCTCACCATGGTCTTCACGAGGGGCTGCTGCAGGGGAATCTCTGCTCCGGCGCCTGGAGCATCTCCTCCCCTCTTTCTTCACTGACCTTGGTGTCTGCAGGGTTGTTTCTCTTACGTGTTCTCACTCCTCTTTCCAGCTGCCATTTCTGTGTCCCCCACAACTTTTTTCCTTCTTAAATATGTTATCACAGAGGTGCTACCGCTATCGCTGATGGGCTCGGCCTTGGCTGGCGGCAGGTCTGTCTTAGAGCCGGCTGGTATTGGCTCTGTCAGACACAGGGGAAGCTTCCAGCAGCTTCTCACAGAAGCCACCCCTATAGCCCCTCTGCTACCAAAACCTTGCCATGCAAACCCAATACATTCCACCCCTGACTTCTGTGCATCACATACTTAAGAATTATCATTAAAATCCACATTTGTCACACAATCTTCACCATTTTCACAAACTTCACTCACATCAACAAAAAAGAATTTTGCACATCAAAATAACATCACAACACTGATGAAAAGTGGACAATTAACACACAATCCACCCCTTGTCCCTTCACCACAATTACAAAATAAATTCCCCACGGTCATTTCACTCTTCACTCTTTTGCTGTGTTCTGTCCATGTTTTGCAGATTACCTCTCCCAATTACTATCCTTATCTCGAATTCCTTATGCCCTGTGTTGGGCACCAAAAAGGACTGTGGTGGGTTGACCCTGGCTGGACCTCAGGTGCCCACGAAAGCTGCTCTATCACTCCCCTCCTCAGCTGGATAGGGGAGAGAAAAGTATAAAAATAGGCTTGTGGGTCAAGATAAGGACAGTTTAATAAAACGAAAGCAAAGGTCATGTGGGAAATCAAAGGAAAATGAAAGATTTTATTCTCTGCTTCTCATCAGCAGGCAATGTCTGCCACTTCCTGGGAAGCAGGGCTTCAGTACATACAGCGGTTGCTCCTGAAGACAAACGTAAATAACGAATGCTTCCCCCCCCTTTACTTAGCTTTTAGGGCTGAGCTGATGCCATATGGCATGGAATATCCTTTGGTCAGTTTGGGTCAGCTGTCCTGGCTATTTCCCCTCCAGAGATCTTGCCCAGCCCCAGCCTGCCGGTGAGGGTGGGGAAATGTTGGAGAGACAGCCTGGATGCTGTGCCAGCACTGCTCAGCAGTAGCCAAAACACTGGTGTGTTATCAACACTTTTCCAGCTACCCATACAGGGCACAATACTATGAGGGCTGCTGTGGGGAGAATTAACTCCACATCAGCCAGACCCAATACAGCCCATTTGTAGGAAGACTATTGTATCGGAGCACTGTCTTAAACTGAGTTACAAAAAACAGAGATTTGTCCCCATAACTGGTGTTTTGGCTAAGTCAGTGGATTGGAGATAAGTGGGTGAACTTAACTGACTGGAACATACTTCCACTCACTCGTTGTGCTTAATCCATATGCCTGAGTTGGGTCTGCTTTAAGGATGCCATATGGGAAGCTGTACTGTCAGGCTCTTGTGGGTGGGACAGGTGTATCCCCATACAGTAAAATGCCACTGAGGTGCTCAGGGACCAACAGGCTGCTGGGGACAAGGAGAGGAGGTGGTTTGAGCGACAGTTATAATTTCTGATTACGATCCCTGTGCGTGGTACAAGCGGTATTTAGGATAACTTAAGGATGGCGATAGGGACAAATAGTTGTACCAAGGTATGTTTGGCCAGCAGCTTTGAAAATGCCAGCAACACCAAAGTTGCGCCTACTTGCCTTTTTAGGCACTTAGGCATAGTATAGAAAACCATCAAATCACAGATGTGTGCTGTACAAAGGCAATTCAGAGTATTCCTGTATAGGTCAGAGTCTTTCTCTAACACTGTATCTTTTAGAGAAAGCCTTTATATGTCATTTGAAGATCTATCAATTTGAGGATGACTGGCAATATTGCGGGGGGAGGTTCAGCAAAATGTGGCTTTAAGTCATCAAGTTATTAGAGTTCATAATTCCTAAGACAGTAAAAGAACAAAAAGGAGAACAACATTTAGGTCAATGAATAGACTTCCTCTGATTCACATTAGAGTCACAAACTTAATTAACTGGGTGTTTTATGTCATTTGCAAACATCATCATACAGACTCTGCTCAATTGTGCATCTGTTTTGTCAGTGCCAAGGGAATACCCAGGGTTCAGCTGATCTCCATCTCTGGAGTGCTCCTATGCAGTAATCTTCTATGTTATTTTTAGTTAATAATGAAGACAATCATTACAGATTTCTTTCATCTTAAATGCTTTGACTTGCAGGCTAAGGCATTCTGACTGACATCTCTGCCCTCTGCCTGTCTGCTCCCTTTTGGGGCACTGGGGAGGAGAGGCACTTAGTGCCTGGGGCAGAGCAGACGGGAGAATCTGGATTCCGAGGGTCTGTTCTCCACTCTGCTGCTGACTCCCACTTTTGGGTACTTGATCTCTGAAGGAGTCCCAGTCCAAAGCTACGTTTGGCTGTATAATCAATATCATAATAAACCTGATATGCTGTTAAGAAAGCATAATTATGTAGGGAGAGCCAGTCCTCGCTGCCTACAAGCTAGGTATTGACTTTAAATACAGCCCCAAGCAAGTGAAACACTGTGCTCCTCCTAAGTAGCCTCAGGAGGCACTGACCCCAGAACACACCTCCACAGCACAATCCTTCCCCCGTTTGCTTTCTACCCTGGAGAGCACTACCTCAATATTGGCTTATATCAGCAATGTATTACTGCTTTCTGTTGCTTTGGTTTCAGCTACTCTGCGCCTGTGAGTGAAGGTGACGTCTGCTCCATGCCCCTCGCTTCTTACTTAACAAAGTACATGCAATATTGCGTTGGTGCTGGGCTATTTCATTACCGTTTATGCACAAAAGCTGTGCATAGCTGCAGTGCTGGAGTTAGGACTTTATAGTAAAATTCTTCATAAAATAAGCAAAGATAATAAGAGCAGGAAGAGTTGGGTTTGTTTAAAGTAGCTCGAGGAAGCTTGCCCTCTCAGTAGCAACACTGCCTTGGCTTTGTCTAACCTAATGCTTGCACTGATACTGAATTATCAGTATTAATCTCCTGCTGCAGACAAGGTCATAGCGATCAAGTGACTTAAATGGGTTTATAATCCTGGGTACGCTGACTCCTCATGCTTAATTTTTGTTCTAGGCAATTCCTTCATGAAATCAAATACTCATGAAAAATCAATAGTCAAACACTCACTGTAGATGATTTGAGATTTTTAGGAATGTAGATGAATCTGTTTGGTGTATTTTTAAGAAATTTGCCAAAAAAGTTACTGGGACATCACTCACCCCCTGTTTGCCACTCCTTATATCAACTGTTGATATAGATGTGGTTGAGGCCCACATTTTAGTTTCAGGGCCTAATAAAAAGTCTTAAAGAGTGAAAGGGCCAGTACAAAATGTGGGAGATACAACTGCATGGCCATATTGAAATCTTCTTTGGAAACATGATTAGAGACCTCATTCTGCTGATTAAATAAGACTTAACTATTTAAATCTCTCTTCTCTTGCAAATAATAAAAAAAAATCCAGATATTTCATTTAATATGTGTGTTTTCACCTGTAATTTAATTACAAGCAGAAATTTCTGTTCTGAAAAGTTAGAAGAGGATGCATTCCTTCCTGAAATGTCCTATTCGTTTCCATGTACTATTTTACAAAAGTTGTTATTGAGGGGATGGGCACATATGCAGTCTATCACGGTCCAAACTGAGGGTGGTGTAAATGTGTATGCGCATAGGTGGTTCTGGTTTGTCAATGCTGTGGGGTAAAATTATATCCTAATCTAACTTCTTGTGGCTGGTTTGTCTGCCCATACTGAAGAGTATTTTATAGGACTAAAATTCTCTTACTTTTTTAAGTATCTGAGAAGTTTAAGATAGTTGTATAACAAGCTTAACTAAATAAAGCAGTAAGCACGTTGGTGCAAGACAAGAAAGGAATTGCATGAAAATCAGTATGAGTGACCAACAGAGAATGTTCCTGTCCAGTTGATTGAATTGATTGTCACTGCATTCCTTCCTTACTTTCTATTCATCAGCTACAAAAAAGGCAATGGTGCAGGAAAGAGTTAAAACACTGTTTTTGCAGCGCTGTCATTGATTTTGCTGTATCATCTTATATGGCTAACTTGTTAGCACCGTGGTAAAAATATGAAAGTGGGTTGCAAAGAATAACACACTTGTTTCTGCATGGAAAAGGTATGAGAGTTGTGGGCCAAATGGGCAAGTAAGGAACAAAGATTGTTAGATATTTTGACACAGTGGGCAGTGCAATAGGAGAAAGCAATGATGCAGAATTAGGAAGAGCCTTGAAAAAAACAGAACAGGTTTTGAACTTTATATACCTGGAAAAGGGGAGCAATGGTGTGAATACAAATGGAATGGCACTTAAAACAGTGAGGACTGGGGAAAATACACTGTGGAAACTGTGGTTAGTTTGAACTCTATGGAGGTAAGTTAAAAGAGAGTCAGACTTGTATACAGCAAGTTTTGTCAGTAAAAATGTGAGTTTTGGTTACATACATACATACACCCAGATACTTGGGTGTCCATGGTTTGGACGTCTGAGGAGAGTGGATCAGGGATGTCAAAGATGTATGCGCTCAAGTGGCAGGAAGGTCAAATGATGTTATCAGAAATGAGAGAATAATATACAGAAGGGGGAGTGTGAGAGGAAAGATAAGTATTTCAAATAAGGCCAGACTGGTTATATTGATAGTGAGGCCCTGGCAAGATTGTGTTTGAGAGACAGCTGAAATGTGGAATAGTAGGATTGGAAAAGTAATTCTTCAAGTGATCATTTGTAAGGAATGCAGATATAAGCATGAGGCACCTTAGAGCAACACTCTGTGGTACTGTTTGAAGTCACACTGCCCTGTTTCAGCTGGGATAGAGTTAACTGTCTTTCTAGTAGCTGGTATAGTGCTATGTTTTGAGTTCAGTATGAGAAGAACGTTGATAACACTGATGTTTTCAGTTGTTGCTAAGTAATATTTGGTCTACAGTCAAGGACTTTTCAGCTTCTGATGTCCAGCCAGCAAGAAGGCTGGAGGGACACAAGAAGTTTGGAGGGGACACAGCCAGGGCAGCTGACCCAAATTGACCAACAGGGTATTCCATAACAGGTGATGTCATACCCAGTACATAAACTGGGGGGAGTTGGCTGGGGGGGATTGCTGCTCAGGGACTAACTGGGTGGGTGGTGAGCAATTGCATTGTGCATCACTTGCATATTCCAATCCTTTTATTATTACTATTGTAATTTTATTAGTGTTATCATTATCATTATTAGTTTCTTCTGTTATGTACTATTAAACCATTCTTATCTCAACCCACGAGTTTTTACTTCTTTTCCTGATTCTCTCCCCCATCCCACTAGGTGTGGGGGGACGTGAGTGAGCAGCTGCGTGGTGCTTAGCTGCTGGCTGGGATTAAACCATGACACACACCTTCAGTCTTTGGTCTTTCACTTCTGTCCAAGGGTCAAAATCTTCTCACGATTTGTGTTCACTATGATGTCATCATGGTCAAAGCTAGTCACTAGACTAAATATGCATGAAGATCAAAGACGGCAAGTAGTGTACACTCAATGTATAAACAATAATGCTAACAATAAAAGATATTTATTGGGATTGTTTTCCCCATTTATATCACAAGTCCCAAAGAACTTGGACTGTTCCCAAAAGCCACAGGGAATGGCATTGCTGTGGTGTTCAAAGGAGGTGCTTTGAAGTAATCACATCATTTATCAAGATTTTGTGTCTTGATTCTTGCTGACATAAGTTTAATTCAAAATGATAATTCATTGCTGTGGTATGGAGTGTAATTCCCCCCTCCCCCCCGAGGTTGGTGGCATTTATTTCCTGGTAGTATATATTTTGCTTGCAATCTTTAAACTTCATTAGTTTGTCACAGATTTTGCCATTATACTGCAATACTATCTACCTTTGCTCATAAAATGCATTTTTGGTAGACGCATTTGCTTATTTTCCTAAGTGGTGGTGAATACGGAAATTAAATGAGTTAACATACTCAACTTTAGTTACATCACTGGACTTCAAAAAGAGCCTCAACTAGCCTCAGCTGATTGGTTGGGTTAGACAAACATGCAAGCGTTAAATTTATCAAGAAATAACTCTAGCTAAATGCACAGAGATTTTTTTTTTTCCAGATTTTTTTTTAGTGCTAGTATTACAGTATCTAAAACACCAGGAATTCATCCAGTTTTAGGGAGATAGCATAAAAACTTTCCTACTAAAAATACTGATAGTCTGTTATGCCTGAAACTGTAAGTCTCCTGTTTGTAATTGCAAGTTGTTTCATGAAGTGTAACCCAGTACAATAATGAGTCCATCCTAATTGAAACTTGATGATCCTGAGGGGAAAAAATGAATGCACTGTATTCTTTAGATCTTATTTCTAACCTTTTGGGCTCCTTGTAGATGATCAGAATTGAAGTATTGTTGCAATGGTGTTCAGTATAGCTTCTGTAAATGAATCTCGTGTTCAAAACTAAAGCACTTGTCCTGGCAAGCCACACTTCTTAAAATAACATCTTGGAGCTTTTTTGATGATTTTGCCTGGAGTGGGAGTACCATATATCTTGAGAACAAATTATTTATGGAATGTCTGGCATAACGAATACAAGAACCTAGCTAAAAAGAACTTAACATTTTAAAGATGAACATTTCTTGCAAAATAAAATTTAACAATACTTCCAAGCATGAGGAAAGAACCAACCAGTTAACATCTGCAGCATAATCTTTCCTCCACTCTAAATTCTGCCCATCTTCCCAAAGTGAAGTGCAAAATCTTGATAGGTTAAAAACTGACCTGTGTCCTAAACAGAAAGTGGGATGGAAGAGTACAGTAATAAAGGGAAGAAAGTAGTGCCCCAGGTATTATGAAGAAGAACATGAAAATCCTGACAGTAAGGCTAAGAAGTGGAAAAATTGAAGCAGAGGAAGAACAAGAAAGGCAATATGAAAAAGGTGAGGAATGCACATAGAAACTATTAGTTTGTGTGCCACTGAAATGGATACTTTATTTGGATGCCTCCTTTTTTGGTTTTTTTTTTTTTTCTTGGGCAAAAATAAGGTGGTGCAAGTCAGGGTCTTGGCTTTTTGTGTGTTATAAGTCAGACAAGATATATCAAATATCATTTAGGATCTTCACTTGTCTTAAACCCTATTTTCATTGTTATCTTCTTCCAAAAGTTTTCTATCAACTTTACTGTATTTTAAGCATCTTCACAATATGTTGAATGGTGCTTTAATTTGAAAAATTTGGAGTGAAGGAATGAATTAATATAGTGTAATAAATCTAGTTTTGTAAGTTAAGCTTAGAGGGCTAGTGCTCTGTTTTATACCTGCAAGTTGCTATACATGTATTAACCTTTAAAATAATTGTCAAGTTATTTTAATTATCTCTAAGCTATCCTAGGGACAAAATAATTTCACCATCATGGAGGAAAAAAGATCTCACCAGTGGTATTTAATATTTCTATATTTATATGAGGTCTCGTCAGAGTTTATCAGGGAGATGGGTACATGAGAAAGAAGAAAGAGAACTCTTCATTAAAAGCACCCTGTTGTCATTGTCTGTGATATTGACTGATCAAGTATGGTCTCTGAAAACTGGGGAAAAGCTGAAGACACCATATAAATAAGTTTTGGGTTATGGTGTGGTTTTGTTTTGTTTGGTTGGTTGGGGTTTTTTTCAGTAAATGTTTCCTATGGCTTATAAGTTTTCTTAAAGATGTTATGGTAGTCCAAAAAATCCCATAGCTAAGTAGCACTGAATGTTTGCTTTGAAGCTGGAACAGTATATTTTCTGAAGTCAAACTTCTTAAGAAGTTTAAAGACCACATACTAAACCCAAACTTTGTCTCAGAAAAAGCTAAGATCTGTCTATGTGTCATAATGTTATCTTGCTTATTGTTTTTAATTGTTTCTGTAGCATATGAATCCAGAGTGTAATTAGATACCAGTTGCATCATTTCTTCATTGTTATTAAAAGGATATGTGTGAATATGTTTGGTAATTCTGTAGTGTTTAATATCGAGATTTCTCACTGTCATGGGAAGCGTCATGCTTTTGCTTCATAACCAGACAGTGTATGTTTTCAATGAAATCTTATTTAGGAAAGTACGACACATTCATCCTTGATATTTAAGCAAATTCACATTGCAGAATGATTAATTGCATTCAGCCTTTTCATCCACTTCTAATTTTTCAGGGGACATAATTGGATGCAAATTGGCCAGTGTTAATCATTAGATACCACTAATTAAAAACAGAAGCTGTAGGTAATGGTATGATTATTGGTAGAAATAAATGAAGCAGATCAGGTAACACTTTTCTTCAGGGACTCATGAGGTGTGCCTGAGCCTCATTAAATTCCAACATGTGAAGGTGCCCTGCTGGTAGAGGCTGCAGGAGAGATGTATTTATAAATAACTTAAAAGTAACATAGGAGGGCAGTGTCTGAAAAAGGAGGTGGGGAACATTCCTGTGGCTCAAGGACTCAGCCGTTTAATAAATTAGGAACTTTAAAAAAAGCAATGTAATTAGGTGGAAACTGGTTTTGCATAATGAAAAGCCAGTTAAAAGAGAAATGAAGGACATATTTTTTCTGACCATGTTTCTGAAGCATACTGAAATGCCATGTTCTGAAAATTCAATGAGTATTTTTTGAACCCAAACAATTAATTTCATACTTTGTCTTCTACAACTGACTCTGATGTTAGATGACCTGTATACTGAGTAAGGTGGAGGCTTACTGGAAAAACTGTGATCATGCAATCAAATCCATCATGGTGTTTTGTGCATATATTCAGAGAAGATAATTTCCTCATGCAGAATCTTCTGACTTAGCTTCTAAATTACTTCTAAAATACACTGACAACCGATGAAACCTTTCAGTGCAGTGATTTTTTTTGCATCATAATCACCGAAGTTTATCAGGATTGAATACTAGTAATAACTACCGTTAAGGGATTCATACAGTGATGGAAAACACCATTTAAATGATTCAAAATACTGATACCAAATAGAAGATATTAATAGCAGGTATTACATGCTATTCAATCTTTTGGACAGAATTAGTCAATTGGGTTTTTTGGGGGTGAAGAGAGCCATGAATGAGAGCCTTTTAATTTTCACTAGCCTCCTATTCCCCACCGATGCGATGTTCACCAGTGATGTAGGCAGCAGCCGGGAGCTGGAATACCAGTTTTCTGGACTGTGCGCCACTTCTGCCCAACAGCTTTGGGCTGTCCCCAGGAGGGAAGGGACAATCATGCTCTGGCCCCGGTCTTGCCCATCTGACAGCTGGAGTGAAGGACCTGTGTGGAGGGCAGTGCCCCAGCTATTTGGAGGCAGAGACTGAGGAAGGAGCTCTAGCAACCAGAATTGGGACCTGAGCTTACTGCTGTGCATACTGCAATTTTACACACATGTACCACATTTAATCATTTTGATAATGGCTGCTATTGTATATGCTTAGAATTGCAACTACTACTGTAATATCAATATATTACCACCACTCATCCATAAACATAAATAATGGCTTCAGCATAAAAAGTTATACTGGAAATAGATATTTTAAATTTGATTGTTACAGTTTTAATAGCATAAAGTTTATCGTATCCAGTCAGTTTATTATCTACACAAATAGCTTTCTTTTTCAGTGCCACATTCTTATGTCTGAAAGAAGTATTTTGTATTGCAGGATTCTCATCAGATCTGAACAAATGCTGGGTTAGTACCAGCAGTAACCAGAAAATATGTGCAAAAGAATATAAATGTAAGTACAGTTTCTAGGACTAGTGTCAAATCACAAAAGGATATTTATACACTGCATAGCTGCTGGATTCACAAAACAGAGGCCATCAGAAATACAACTCTCTGCATACTACCACATCTGATCTCAAAACAGTAGGAGGAGAGTTTCATAAGACCAAGCCAATAAAACTTGTTTGAGTAATCTTGCTTCTAACACCTGAAGTTCATCTAAAGCGAATTAAATTTTACTCAACTGTATGGCTATATGACTTCTTTGTTTTTAATATGGCTTTTAATATATGAATGTGAAGCCTAGCAAATACATCATCAAGGTATTTTTAAGAGGCAATACTGTCCTCTGAAATAGTCAGTAGAGCAGATAGACTGAAAATTCTACAGTTGAATTGCCAATTGTAAATCCAAAGTCTAAACATTCTTCTAAAATAAGGTGTGTCTAAAAGGAAAAGAATGTGCTCAGTGGGGCATGAACAGGAACATTGGAAAGTATGTATGTATAGCTGTACTGGATAAGTGAGGGAGTAGATACTTGCCTATTGCAATATTACAAAGTAGGTACTCTTATTTCAAATTATAGCTTCCATTTGAATCTATTTCAAGGAAAACAGGAAATACAGGATCATTTATTGGCAGCTATCTTGAGAATGGTCTAGGAATTACCATGAATCACAAGGAAGCGTGAACCAACAGCATCATGTGAACGTTTTGGAGGGCTGTGTGTAGGTAAGGTTTTAGCTACATGGGGATGGTATCCTGTTTTGGCCTCAGGTCTGTGAAAGAAATGGACTGATTAGAGATAGCTGAGAGGAGGAGAGCAGTAAAAATGATCAGAGGTTAGGAAGATATCACTGGCTTGGAAAGACTAAATGTGTAGGGGTAGCATATCCTCTAGTGAGGAGGGAACAGGTGGAGGTCTTTAAGTCTTTGGGTGCTTACAGGGTTGTGACAAAAAAACAGTAGATGAAACATGCACCATCAATTAGAGAACAGATTAAGTAGTGGGTTTGCACTTCACAAAGATGATTAGATGATAGCAAAACCCTTTTCAAATGAAGAGTTAAAAAAGACCGTTCTCCTGCATTGGAGATCTTTAGGAGCAGGTTGTGTCTTTAAGGGATGACATAGATATAACTGAATCAGTCTTTAGGCAAGGGACAAAATTAGGTCAGACTCTGACAGCTTGGCTATTGATAGTCTTTATGACATCAGGAAGTAGTTCAGAAAAATGACTGTACAACACAGAATCTATATAGAGGAACATCTTAAAAAACAGGTGCACAAATATGGCTATATGAACTAGGAAATTAAAAAATGGGGAAAGCTAAAAGTTATCAACATTCAGAATTTAATCCAGTATTAATTCAGTTGTAATGAGAAGCAACAGTGGCCACCTGCACAAAAAAATTAACCCCTCCCATGGATTAGATAACTGTTATTTCTAATTTGATTATTGGAAGTCTATTTAACACTTTAGAATAACTTCTTTATAAATATATGTATTTTTAATAAACATATTGTGTATATAATTTAAAAAAGCGCGATAAAATTCCAAGCTCTACACAGGGGACCAACCAGTGCCATAACGAAAAATGTCGCCCTGCTTTACTTGTCTGTTGTGTGTTATTTTAACCATTTATTAATATTTCCTGCTCATTCTGTCTATATAAATGCAAATAAGTGTACTGGTACCATGAAATCATTGATAATACCAGAGGATATTTAATCTTACGAATATATGAGCTACAAGGAGATGTTAATGGATTCACACTACTGTGGTATTTATCTAATGCCTCTTTATACTAAATACTTTACAAATCCAGAGCCTCATGCTGTTGAGGTAGCTTGCGGGGTCCATGCTATGGCCGTAGGCTGGGGGCAGCATGGGGTGTGTGAACGGGGTGGTTGCAGCAGGGGCTAGTGTGAGACGATGCTCTGCTACCCCAATAAAGCGGGTTCTGCTGCCTGGGCTTGCTGCTTCCAGGGGTGTGCGGGAAGGTGTGCGGGACAAAAGGGTGGCACCTCGGTGGTGTGTGCTCTGCCTTGGGGAGAACCTGGTCAGACTGCGTGAAAGGATGTCTGCCAGAGTTACCCTTTTAAAAACATGTGCATGTGTGTTTGATATGTTTGTGCCAAACTGTGGGGGGCACCTTGCTGGCAGATACCTCTGTTTCTTATCCAGAAGCACTCTTGGTAGCTTCTGCTTTCTGTACTACAGTTGCCATTAGATACTGTGAGTTGAAGAGCTGACAAATACTCCTCCTACCCATAGTGTGTAGGCTGCCTTGTGTCAAAAAACATCTGACCTGGACAAAACCATGATTTCCTTTCCCTGACTGCACAAGTAGAAAGAAAATTTACTTCAGCTTTTCCTCTGAGATGAGTCCCAGCTATCAGGAGTGTGGTGGTAGCCCAGAGAATGGGTCTTCCGGCTGCCTTAGCTTCTTCCAGTGGCATTGTGGCAGACCCCATGAGGAGAAGGGTGCTGGGCCCTCATTCCAGGGTTGGCCACTCTAAGGGACTATTCCCCGTGTTCAATCATTCAGTGCAGCTCAACATTAAGGACAGCTGTGCCAAGTAGCACTGGCATGGCAGTGTCTATTCTGGGCAATAATGGACACACCTTTCAATATTTTTCACCTTCTCCCAGTACAGAGTTGGTGCTGGTGCAGGTGCTGTACAAACAATGGCTGTGATTTGATGTTCTTCTTTGCAGTATGTTCTACCCACGTCCTTCACCCATGCTGCTCTGGGTTCTACTTTGCTGTGCAAATGAGCAAATTAGAGGTCTATTAGCCTACCCTAGTGAATGGACATGTTACAGCAATGCGAAAGATGTGTATAGCATTGTCTGACCGTGAGGCCTGCTAGAAGATTGTGCCGCAGAGAGAGTGCCAAAGTAGCAAGGAACCACTAACACACAAAAAAGCAGAAAACTATTCTCTTTATTCCTCCCAGCAAGCCTGTCAATTAAGCCCTGTCCATAGGCAGCTTTCTCTGCCTACGAAGAAAATCAATTTTCACTTTAATTTTCATTCCAAGTTGAAGACAACAAGTAAACATGCGCTGTTGAAGTGATACCAACCCGTTGTTCAACAGGCAGACTCAAGGCTGTCAATGCAATATAACATTTCAGGTTTAAACAAAATTGTTAGCGTGTTTTATATCTACATGGTCAGTGTAACAGCTGTCACTTTGCAAGTGACTGTCTAAAGCGAAACAGGCTAATTAGTCCATCATCATTAGAAATCGATGGAAAGGCTTCCATTGGGTTAGTGAATAGCCTCATCAACTGTCACCATAGCAGACTTTCTTGACCTGTGCATTCAGAGAAGCTAAATAATGAGCACTGACAGCACTCCTTCAAACACATCTGGACTGAGTGGAATGGGTCCCGTTGTACTAAAGACTTACCAAGTGGAGAATGAAGATTCAGGGTGCCTTCTCTGAAACTCTGCCAGTCCCTATGTACCAAGCTGGGAAATGCTTTTTCTTACTTTTTTTTTCTCCCAATGACATGTACTTCCTTAGAGAACTTTTTTTTTTTTTTTTTTAAATTATGGTGTTTAGTGTTCAGTTTTTACAGAAATCTTAAAAAAGAAAAAAAGCAAGTAGTAGCTCCTTATGTTGAGAGAGAATCAGAAAGGTAGACGAAGTCATGTGTTTGGTTTTCCAAGTAGGAACATGGGTAAGTTTCATGCTGCCTGTATGAGGAGTTCATAAACATATTTTACCTGTATTTGCTCAGGGTTATAGTGCTGCTGTACACAAGAACTACTGAGTCCTTGTGACTGTCACTCAATCCGTGTTTCAGATATCTGTTGCTTGTATGACATGACTAATAAAAAAATAGTATGAATCAATTAATACTTATTTTTGTGCTAGTAATTTTACATTGCTTTTCAGTAACTGTAAAGAACACTATTCTTGGTTTTATGGGTGATGACTAATATTTGCTAAAGTTTATTGGCAGGTCATTTTCTAGACTGGACTGCCAATTTCACGTCAGCTGAAGTACACTGAGTAAGGCAGTATTCTCTTTCTTGAAGGTCAGCAGCTTGTATGAGCTTGCATGCTCAACATCTTTGAATTTTTCTGTAGAAAACTGCAGTGGCAATGTGGTAGCATGCAACATTTAACCCTGCTTGAATGTCATGCCTGCATTTAGGCGCCTTGTCATTCTTGCTTAATATGCGTGAAGGTATGTTACATATGGCAGTACCATAAAGGGTCTACCTTGTCTTATTATGACCTGAAAGTTGACACATCATTCAGTAGCAGGTCTGATAAAATTCTTTGTGCACTTGGCAGAGGCTTTATTTTCATTTTGTGAATTACTAGAAGAAGAATCCAGTTTCTTGAATTCATATGGTTTCCTCTTCAATCACAGAATTTCAGACTTGTTCAGCCACAAGAGGGGAAAGATGGTGCCAGTGTCTTATGCCAAACATTATTTTTTCCTTCTTCTCCTTCCTCTTTCCAATTCCATCAATATTCATTTTTGTTACAAACTGCACTGAAAGACTTTTTCTGGCATTGCAATGGCTGAGGTCAAGAGAAACAGCAGGAGCAAAAGAGCTGTGGAAAAGCGGTAAAGCCCTGAAGTGACCAGAAGCTGGGATCCTGGCGTATGAATCCTGCAGGTCTTCCTTTCAGCTGGCTCTCAGCATTATTCCTCTCTCCACCTAAACCAAGGAGAGTGAGAAAGAAGGAAGCATGGTTCTTTTCCCCCAAATTCTTGTTTTTAATATTTGTAGTTGTATATCATGATTGGTATGAATGTAAGTGTTGGTGGAGTTAAACTTGAAAGCATACATTAGAAGAGGAAAAAATGTGGTGGAACAGAATGTAAATGTCAAAATATATCTTCAAGTAAATGTGCCTAGAGTTTCAATGTCGAGGGTCCACCACATAACTTGAACGGACTCAAAATGAGAGATTACTGATGATTAAGTTAAAATCATATTAAGTTTAGAGGCTTGGATCTTTTGATATACTTTTTCTGCAAATGATAATCTCAATATTACACAATCTATAGCCTTCCAATTTTGTGAAAATGTCATGCTTTTGAAGTGCAAATAGTGGTGATTGCTTTGCTTTATCCACAGTAATTAAAAGAGGGCTTCTTTGCCCTGCCGTATGTACATCCTCTATTTTATCTTTCAGCAAATCTGTTTTACTGGAATAGCCTTGTAATTGGGAATCTGTGCTTATCTACCCCATGCCCTTCTTTCCTCTTTTTTTGAAGATTGAGATATTTAATGTTTGAGGTTGTTTCAATATGTTGAAGTTTGTATCTATGGATAAACATGAGCATGAATTTTCTAGCTTTGAAAAAGCAGCTTTTTTAACTACACTAAACACTCATAACATTAAATTTACATTATTATTAAATACTCAATATATGTACTCTTAATCAGCAGAAAGTGGTTACCCCAGGTGTCCTGTTCTGATTTCTAGTAAATTGCTGTTTAAGCTCCTGTAGATTTCATACTTTAGAGAGATACAATACCAAGTGAAATATTTTATGAGATTTTTAAGTGAATTTATTTCTTTTTCTTTTCTTTATTTTTTTTTAAACAAAGCTTCCTTTCTTTTAGATGTCAGCAAAATTAAGTTAGCTGCATCTAATTTCAGACATAAGCTAGCATGGCCTATTTTCCATACAAATTTAATCCAGTGTAGTGTGCATTATCCATGACTCAGAATAGCATAACAAAAAAGCCATCAAAGGTTTCCATTATGAATAATATAACTGCTAGATAAGATAAATATTCAAGACAGATGATAGCGGAAATTAAAATTTTATAATTGGCCTTCTACAATTAAATTCTAAATTGAAAAAGAGCTTCTTCCAGTTCCATCTATTCTTCATAAACACCATTTGTTACATCTTTGTGTAACTTGAAGAGGGTAAAATGCATTAAACGGATTTTTTTTAAAAGGATTATTATGATGCAAATTGCAGCTTATAATGTGCGGTGCACAATACTGCTAAGAAAGAAGTTCATTAGAGGGAGAGTGGACAGCTCAGTGGACTGCAGATGGGATAAAAAGCCTTTTACTTTTGTTTTGGTTTTGGGATGGGATCTAGTAATAGTAGAAGGCTAGTTGTAAACTTTTTATTGTTGATGATCTCATTTATTTTCAAGTGAGGACAAAAATCACCATCACTACTATAGTGATCTTTTTCTCACTGATAAAAGTGATTAGCACTGAGGATCTGCAGTGCTCTCTCTTGTCAACTCATTCAACTTTTTAGTGACAGCAGACTCTTCTCCTGAATCCTTTCTTGAAGGGAGCATAGATTAATTAGTAATGCCAAATAAACATTACACGACACGTCCTGCATAGTCAGAAAGTCTCTTTGCTCTTTGAATGTCTGAAAAGGAAACAAAGAGGGAAACAAGGGCTTCCCAGTTCAGCTCAGCTTCAAAGAGAAATATCAGTGGTTACATGAATCCTAAAGCGATGATGCTATATTTTGTTTAGCTGGCTGTTTGCTATTGCATTTTTTAGGGCTCAGTCTCTTTCCTTCTTCTGAGGTCCTGTGCGTGCACAGAGCACAAACGATGGTTTCTAATGGTCTTCTGTAGTTTTGCGCTTTGCAATGGCAATTTTAGGGTTGAGCAAATCATGGGCATAAAACAATCCTTGGGGGAAATGTAAGTGGAAAGCCAAATGATACTAAAGGCAGTATATGGAGAGGCACGTCTCGCATTTGGAATGAAGGCAGTCTTTAGAGAAAGGGGGTCATGATAAGTGGGAGGGATGCACACTGGAAAGGAATACAAGGAACTGGGGCTGTGGGGGACATATTAGGACAAAAGTGAAGTTTCCCCATTCTGATCTAGTAGAAAATGATACCAGAAGACTAGATTACTAGGTAACTCTGTACTGCGGACAAGAAATGCAAAAATACCTGATCCAGTGCCAGAGTCAAGAAACCCTCTTGCTTTACAATTTTCTAGAAAGCCTTTACATTTTCAGTTTTGCATAAAAGCTTTTCTGTCTCCACCTCATCCATTACCCTCATCTCTCTGAGGTGTGGGCAAGCAGGAAATATAGAATATCTATCAGAAAGCACTGATCATAGAAAAAAATTACAACTGTTGTTTGATGGAGTGAAATAAGATAGTAAATACTGAATAAATAAATCAAAAAGCATGGTCATTGTAGCTGGGAGTGAGATACACTAAAGGAGCTGTCTGAATTGTGATGCTCTCTTTGCATACTGTTTTGGCTATGTTTGCCTGAGAATGTAGGTGCTTTAATGCAAAGGTAAATGAAAACAGAGATTCTTAAGTTCTTCTAACAGTCAAGGGGAGCTTGTAATGTAACTTACACTGATAGCAGATGTGATAGGTTTTTTCTCAGCAGCAAGTCTTGCATAATTTATTGTTTCTAATTTCACATATTTACTTGGAGATAGGAGGCAGTAAAATAATGAAAGTAGTTTCCCTGTGGCTGATTTTTCTATTTCAGAAAGAAGCTGCCCTCTTTAGTGATATGGAAAAAAAAAAAAAAAAAGGAAAAAATTTGCATATTCTTACATTATTAGATGTATTTGCTTACTGAAAAATCTGTACATCAATACTAATTAGGGTCATCTTTACTCACAGGCTAAATGACAAGACACTAAATTTCATTTTTATCATGATGGTGTTCCTGTTATCATAAAGGAAAGGTCTTTTAATGCAATCCGATCACCCCAGAGTGTGCTGGTCTAGAGTGTCTCTGAGCAATGGCCAGATCTTCACTGTGGGATGCTCCCCAGAGTAAGAAACCAGTGAGGAATTCACTCTGCAGCTGGGGATGCTGTCAGCCCTGCTGTCACCCTGCTGGCTTTTGTGGGCCTGCCTCTGCTGCTGCAGTTACATTTCTGATAGCAATTGAGACGTGGTCTTACTGTATATGAGTCTATACTATACATATTACATGGTCTTACTATACATGTGGTTCATTAGAAGGCATTTTGCAAGGACATTGACTAGCAAAAATTAGAATTTTGCTGTGTTGGTTTTACAGCCCTTATGTCTGGTCTGGATTTTAATTTATGTTAGGTATAGCTTCCTTGGGATCATTTTAAGCTAGTGGAAATACAGGATTAGCTGAGGAGCAGAGGTCTTTTCTCCTCACCAAGGAATATACTTAGGAGTGATATCTCTGATACGAAAATGCAAGTGTTTTTTTGTTAAATGTAGCAAAGTGTACTCTCCTAGTTAAATAACCTTTATGAAAAGTCCTATTTTGAAAGTACATACAAAATTCATGCATTTAAAGTATTTGAAGTATACAGGTTTAAGTATCCATTTCAAAAAATAAGTTTTCAGTCTATTTATCAGTCAGGTCTCTAAAAGACATCTGAAGGGTTTTATTATTTACTGATACTTAGGGAAAGAAATCCTTGGTACTAGAACCATCATGGAAACTGCCTGTTTGATGATGACTGTTCTGGAAGGCTGTTAGAGGTATTGAAAAGAAGTTTATCTTGGAAATAATTTTGTACTAATAACTCTAGCAGCATAATTTTGAGTATGCAGAGGCATCTATGATTAATAATTTGCATTGTTTTTAATATGTATCCTACTCTGTCTTTTTGGTGCTGGTGCAATCTTACTGGCAGTGACATGAAAGAAGCTAAAGATCTCAAGACAAATAGCTACTTTAGACATTGCTATACTCTGAAAAAATAGAGGAAGTGGTTATACTATGACAAGGATAAAGTAAGTTATTCATTAAAAGGTTCTTTTTTTCCTTTTTCATTGCAAAGTTGACTTGAAAGAATAATAAAATACAAGAGCTTACCTCTGTATTATCTTGAGTACAACCATCTAGGTGTATTGTCAAAAACTGAGAAGTACTAGCCAGGGGATGTCTTGGCTGGAATAATCTGCAAATCCGTGCTTGAGTGAACCCAGGAGCCCAAGGAATTAAAATACTGAACCAAGTGCATTAACAATGACAGGCCATTAAAGAGCAACACATTATTACGTGTCAGTTTTGGGCTATCAAAATATGACGCTGGAAGTTAAGACTGCGTTGAGGTTTAGGCTCCTGCTGTGAATACATAAGTCATAAATAGGTCTTTCCTGGCGGTGGTTGTCTGGTATGTCACAAATGTGAACAACTGCCCCCAAGGAGCGAAGCAAGGAGCTTGCAGAGCTACATGAGGTCTTGCTTTTTCAGCTGTGCAGCACTACATTAGTAGCTCACCTTGCATTGGTGAATAGTCTGTGGATGCCATAGCTCACTGGGTTGATGCTGTTTGTCCATTGGAAAGAAGAGGCGTGGAAACTTATAAATTGTTTATGGATTTATATAATATTTCACCTAATCTATTACAAAATGTGGGCTTAGTTAGGACAATAGGAAGCGATGCTAATGGACAGTGTCTAAAACACATGGCTAAAATCTTTACTTGTCATTACTTCTGTCAAGTGACGACAGTGGATTATTTATCCCTGCTCATTTCTAAATTTAATAAGTAAAAATTACTCTGTATTCTTCCTCTCTGAATGATGACCAAGTTTGAGCTGTCATTTTGAAGGCTTCCAAGCCAGTGAAAGAGAAACTTTTAAATGGGTCTGAGTGACTCAATAGTATTATGTGTGCAATTTACAGATGACCTTCAAAATGCGAGTAAGAATAACTGTATGATACTGCTTTTTTAGCTAATGATTCTTTTCTTCTTCCCCAATATAACCTTTCACAACTAGATCAGTCCCCAGTTAGATTATTGACAAAACACTTTCATATGCTTAAAGCTTAGAGCAGCTAATATGTATAACAGTGTTCATTTAATCATTTAACTAAATAATTATATCCCCAAGAAACAGTCTGATGGGATGACATGTCAAAGAAGCCAGAATGAACTTCCAAATTCTGCAGTGATTTAATTAAACAAACACATTTAACATTTGCATATAGAGATTATATTATTTATAATTAACTTCCCAAATAATTTATTTTGCAGCCTTTTAATTTCCTCCATACCATTCTGCCTCTTTGATAAATCCAGTCACATCTGACAGCCCCAATCTGGCATTTAAATATGACCAAAGGTGACAGAGCAATCATTCTTTAAACAACTTATCCTGAGTGACATATTAAAAAAAATCTTAAAATCAGTGCCAACAGCCACTTTTGCCTATGGCAGTCATAGATCAGACCATTTCAAGGCCAAACACGTTTTTTTATTAGGTAGATAGAGCTTACTGTATTCTGATTTATTTTATCCACAGCGTAAAAATTACTAAACTCTCTGGGTGCCTTCTCATCAGAAGTAATAGCCAGGAAACACTACAGACAACAGGAAGTTTATTCGTCTTTTTAATAGTAACAATCAGTGAAGGATTAAATTCTTTTAAAATTACTTTAAATTTATAGCAAAGAACATATATACTCTTCTTTTTTTATCATCAGTCCATCTCACTACCCAAATTCTTCTTGGCCTCCAACTCAGCTGCTGATCTTTTCTTTTGACTTTCCCAAGAAATACAAAGGATTTTTACTATGTGAATCTTCTACTTTTGGCATCTCAGTTCTCTCAGCCTCTCCTCTAATGTGGAAAGTGATACATGCTTCTACCTCCTGACTAGATTTCAGTACAACCCCTGTAAAAGTTACTAGAAAGATTATGTTACGGTGAAAATTGAATTGGTACTTATCAAATTGCCTTTATCCTGCTTCATCCAGGTGTGTCCATCATAATTATTCCTACTGTTTGACTTCATGATGTGACCTAGTTCTCTGCTGTCAATACACTTCCAATAAGCAAGGATGGGGGAAAGAGAATTGTGTATGAAAAAAGAGAGGAGCATACAGCAAAGTGTAAGGTGCTCTGGGATCAGCTAGTTTCTCCCTTTCACCCTCAATACTCCCAAGCTTGCTACCTAAGTTACTTAAATAAGCTGCCTTTTTTTTTTTTTTTTTATTAGACTAATGTTTCTTTTCACCTGAGTGGCCTTATGGCCATGTAAGTTCGATATTTAATGTTCATAAAATGTTGATGTTAAATGTTGAGAATTACCTGCTTCCAGAAGTAAATGTAGAATGTGGAGGAAAATTAGTTAAACGCTGTCTTTATTGTCTGGACTTAAGGCACCTGCTTTACACCAAAAGTTGAGTAATGATTTCACCCAGACGCATTTCTGTGACTACAACTAAATCAAAGTATAGCCAAGTATATGTCTAGTATTGATGCCTGCATATTTAGCTTTTGCCAGTAACTGTTCTCTGAAGAACTCTTACTGCTTTTTATCGTGATTATTACTCTCCAGAAAAGGAGAATATAGGGCCCTGGTGAGCTGCTGTGAGTGGTACCTCCCCTATTACGTAGTTTTTCTATTTTTGCTTGGTTGTGGTTCTATGTGCAGCACCGCTCTTGGCCTCTTGGTTACCTTTTTACGCGTGGGTTTGAACCACTGAGTGGCTAATATACATCATTATATTAAAGATAATACTTACACAGCTCCATTTGATTGGAAATCTAACACTTTTTTTTTCTGAACTGAAAATACTTTTAGCTTGATATTGTAGCATTTTTCTATTCTGAATCTCTGCCCATATGTATATTCATTTTCTTTAGGTGAAGGAGTGTCTGACAGCAATACTACCCAGACATTGCTGGGTGTGATGTGATGGTGTCTTAAATGTGGGTCCACTGCGTCTACTGACATTAAAAATAAGAAGAAAAAGTTATGCTTTCTGCACTGACTAATGAAAAAAAATATTGGCATAATGACTGCAGAAGAGCCTTCTGTTAACAAACAAACACATAAATAAATAAATAGCCTAACTGAAGCAGGAAAAATACTTAGTCATGATTTAAAAGTTTTTTAGCTTCATCGATGTACCATAAGTCCTTTGGAAGTGATAGAGCAATCTCCTGAGACTTAAATCTAATCTGTGATGGCCTCTATTCAGATATTTAGTATGTGAAATACTCATCTTGGCAGAATCTTGATGGATTCTATCATTTTTATGTAGAATGTTGCTGTAAGGAGCAGTATTTTTTGACTGTCGGGTGAAAGTATGGTATATATGCAAACTGACTTTGTAAAGCAACATCTGCTGTTTGCTTCTTAGGGCCTTATTCCTGTAAAGTCTCTGAAAAGTTATAAAAGGAGGTTAATTTAGCATAAAGCTCATCCCTTTTAATACAGCCTAAAGGCAGTAATTGAGCTTTTCAAATGGGAAGAAGTTCTTTTAGAAAAGTTATGGTAAATGTAACATCCTGATGTGGATGAACATGTTGGATGTGGCAAAATAGACTTGGTCAGGTTAAGCTTGCATTGATACAAATCTTTGCATCAAATTACAATCCAAGCTTTCTTACATTTTTTTAAAATGGATTCACCTTTTCCTCTGTGTGTTGAACTTGCTTCTATTTCTAAGCAAACACACTGGAGGTGGAAATGCCTAGTGGACAATTGTTCAGAGCTTTTGCATTTGTTGAGTGTTCTTGTGAACTTGTGCAAGTTACTTGCTATTTCCATATTCAGTTGATGTCCACAGATACACTGAACAAATTCAGTCTTCAGTTACTGTAATTCCCGTTACTCTGTCAGACTATGAAAGAAACTTCGTGTGTTTAAATGTATGCAAAGAATGAAGAGTATGATCCAGACCCCAGTGAAGTCAATGGTATTTTTTTATTTAGGGAGGCAATCTTCAATTAACTTAGGCCATGCATGAAAAAACCAGATGTAAAAGTTAAATGGGAATTAGTACTTTCAGGTATTGATATCTTACTCTCACTGTATCCAGTGTCAGTGAACTCTTTAGCACAGTTCTCAGATACTTGCATGATTAGCTATTTTACCCTTGTTTATCACTGGTGTTACCTTTTCCTTGTGACAATGAGATAATGAAAAATAATTCCTCATGTGGGCCATATGTGAATAACTGTAACATACAATCATACTAAAACAGTTCTGTTAACTTAAATCAAAATTACAGTTACATTGTCATACATCAGCTATTATGCCTTTGTAGAAAATGGGAAACCAGTTCTATTATTGAATATACTCTACTTTTGTTGATGGTAGTAGTAAAATGCATTCAGAACCGTGTGAACTTCTGGCTTCAAGCCTGCAGGCATGTGATCAGTATACCGACCTGCTGCTTTCTAGAAGTTAAGAGTATGGTAAATCCCTGAAGTGTTTCACCTCCACCATTTCCTTTGACAGTCTTTCACAGAACTTCCACTGATTAATTGTTAGGCTGAGTATGCTTGAACTAAGTCATTAATTTTGTCTGAAAAGGCATAATTCCAGAGCACTTTCTCTAGCAAGATGATATTGCCTGCATCGTTAAATACTTTCTCTAGTGCCTGTCATCCATAACCCCTCTGCTCCCCAAGCACAGATCCCTTCTATTTACCTGCAGTTCATGGATAGAGACAATAAACTAAGGTGAGGTTTTGTACTTCAGGTGTCCTTTGATGAAACAGTTTGTTTTTCTGAATCTAAAATAGCAGTAAATGATGAACTTTGAGTATTTTGAAGCTTTTTGTTGTGTTAGAAGCAAAACTGCTCATACTTAACTTTTTGTATACAAATTTTTGCATAATTTAAGCAGAGTTCCCCCTTTGCCCTGAAGGAACTCACAGGCCTGTTAGCTGTGGCCTGACAATGACAGAGTGAGTTGGAAGAATGGAGAGATAGTGAAGAGAAAGGCAGTTAAAATGTAATTCTTTTTGTTCTAAAAAGTCTTAGCATGTTAGACACTTTTGGCAAATAGTTTATTTTCATTTTAATTTAAAGTATAACATAAATAAAGGTTTTGTTCTATTGGCATACACAACTACCTCAATTTATCTGGTGTGATTTTACACTAACATAATAAATTGCTGCAGCTTTTTTTATGGACATTTAAGTCAAACGAATATAAATTCTTAGCATCAATAAAAGAAATAAGGATCCTGAGCCTTACTCATTTAGGGAGTGTTCTCAGCACACTTGTTTGCCTGAAAGGATCCATATTATTTATTGGATAATGTAAACCAGTAAAGGATATAGTCTTGGCCTATTTAACACTTTATAAGTGCATTGTGTATGATTTTAACCCCCTGGGTATGATCATAAATACGGTCACACAAAGCTTATGCCATTATAAGTTTATAATGAAAATTAGCATAAGTTTACATACAGAGAATTTCTTCTGATCACAGTCATTGAAATTTATTGTGACCTAGGCACTCAATCACTGCATCTTCAAAGAAATCCTTCCAAAGCTGATTCAGCAGAGTTTAAGTATTCACTCAGTTTTGACTACGACAGTACTTATGTTCTTATTCTCCCATTCAGAGAAGCAGTTGTATCTATTCTTGCAATCCATTCAAGGAAAGAAAAGAATGGAGCAGATGATATAATTTTATACAAATCAAGCATGTTGTGTTTTCTCAATTTGTGTTCCATAAACACTAGTAAATTTGCAGAATAATTAAAAATTGCTGATAATTCTTGCTGGGAGATGGTTCTAGTAGCTTGCCTCTAAGTGAGGGAGTGGAGGTCAGAGTGGCAGGTGTGTGAAGAAAGGTGATGGGAGTGAGGGACCCCTCAGGAAAGATAAGAGGCTGAAACGGGGCTCACCTCAAGTGCTTGTAGATGAAAGCACACTTGCCCGGGAAACAAGGAGGAGGAGTTAGAGCTGCCTGTGAAGTATGGCACCGCTGGAGTAACCGAGATACAGTGGGATGGCTTGGATGACTGGCCTGCTGTGATGCATGGAGACAAGGTCTTTAGGAAAGACAGGCTGAGAAGCAGCAGGGGCTTTAGTTTGCAAGATAATATACTTTTCAGAGGTAAATGTCTCTTTAATAGCAAAATTAAAGTTAATGGAACACATATATCTGAATCAAGACCTCTCCTTCAGTTTTCTCAAGGGGAAACTTCCTTTCAGTCACAAGGACTTCTATGGAAATCAGGCACAAATGGATTGAATGTCTGTGAGGTAACCCTACTCCATTAGAGTTTCAAATTATTTTGTACAATTTTTACATTGCTGTCAGTAAGACTTGAAAAATATTACTTATTTGGCATTCTTTAAAGCAGGCATGGATTGCTCAGATTTGATTGAAAGTACAAAAGTGCCAGCAAAACCAGGAAGTGTGATGTCTGATAAGGCAGGAATCCAGCTTGGCTTTTAAACTCCAGATTGTTTGCGGTGCTGGCTTTTGGAAACATCCCCTCCTCTGCTTTGTTACGTGTATAAATGGCAGGCATTGGAAACTGGTGCTACTGGCAGAGCAAGGAACATGAGACCTCATGACAACTGTGAGCTTTCTTCAGAGCAGAAGCAGACCTTAAAAACACTCTAAACTGGTGTCATGAATGTTAATAATCATGTAAATGTGTTGATCAATAATTAAAAAATAACCAGTAACATATTCACTGAGGCTACCTGGAAAATAATGAAGAGCATCTTACAAGAACTTCCATTTTTATGAAAAGTAAGGCACATCACATGAAGACAGCAGGTGGGCTCAAAATAACAGGAGTGGGCTGAGGAAGGGATTAGTTTATAGCCAAGCAGTAGAGCTCCACAAGATATGGAGAGGCAAAGAGCCACATGGAGTTAAAATGAGCCCAGTTAGCCTTTGAGATTGCTAAATACAGATTAACCATATCTGTCTTAGTAAGTCCATGAACTAAAATGATCAGAAACTGTGAAGTTGCCTTGCAAATATACTTATCTTGTTCTGCTACTTCTCAGGCATTCACTTTTAGCCGCTGTTGAATAGGATGTTGGGCTAAATAGACTTCTAGCGTGAATCTGTGGCTTGTGTGTGCTTATCTGATTCACAGACAGTTCAGTGAGGATAAAAAGAAGCTAAATTTTATGAGTTAGTGAAAAAAGTAACAAGATCAACCCATTTTTATTTATATCTTATGCAGAAAGGTTTTTTTTTTCTTAGCAAAAGTCTAGCAAGACAGAACACTACAGTTTAACAAGCTGTTTGCCATAAAGTGTGCTGTAACACGTGCGTGTGCATGTTATATGACTATATAACTACACAAAATATTTCTCAACCCATAGCCTTAGTATTTTACAGAATATAATTGGAAAACCTCAGTTGAATTTGAGATAGTTGTGAGACTATTGCCAGGTGTTAAAACACATGCAGCACATGTTCAACTTTTGATATGTGTATTTGGCAGTATTTAACACTGTTTTATAAAACAAATAAAGACCAGACCAGAAAAGAAGGGCTGCCATTGTGGGAAGTTCATGACATGGGCAATTAGAAGACACATCTGACAGTGGTAGACCATTCTTTAAAACCTTGCTAGTTTTCCTCTTGTGACACATGTTGATTTACAAGCACAGGCACAAAATGTGGGATGATTAAGGAATTTATTCTCATTCATTGAAGCCTGCAGGCAAATGTCTTCAATATTTAACCAAAAGATCAATGAAAGCAAATTGTTCACTGACAACCAGCTAGTTACTTCCCTTCAGGTGAATTACTGCTCTAAGTACTCTACCGTTATGAGGACAGCTCTTTCTATTTTCCTTTATTTCTTGCATTCATTTTCCTCCCTATTTTTATCACCTCTCTTCCAAGAGCGTCCTTACAAGGTAAAACTGGAATGAATTAGAAATGCAAAACAGCTAGTTACTACTGCGTCATATATCAGTCAAGCTCCAGGAAGGAGCTGCATGTTTCAGTTTCATATATGTTGATAACTGTAATTTCAAAATGAAGTATAGAGCCCAGAGTATAAAAAAGTATTTCAGCAGGATCTGCATGCAGTCTGCCCAGCTGGGCAGTGCCATTTCACTTGTCCTTTTGTCCTTTGTTGGGCTAAGAATTTACCAAGTATTATTACTACCCAGTACTGGAGGGGGCACAGCCCTTGTATAAACGATGTCAGCATTTCCAAGGAGGTAATAATTCTTTTTCAGTGCTGTAAGGTCAAGTCTGACATTCTTTATGATTTTTTTCATAGGATGTGGGTAGCAATAAGAGAAACGCCTCTCTTGTCATATCCTCTCCTTGTTATGGGAAGTGTTAGAGTAGTTGTGAAATTCTTTAAATAGCTACCAAGCTGGGATGCAGTACATTTCAAAAGTCGCTGTATACCTTAGAAACTAACTGTCTTTTCATCTTTTGTGCCCTTGTGGTTAGGAAAGTGGCAGCACATTGTCAGCTTACAGAATGCTACATGAGAATTATTTGGGTGGTTATTTTTTTCTGTAGGGTTATAGATAAGGAGCTTTTGTTCGTTCTTAGCCAAATTTATTAAATCCTAAATTGTACACCTGTAAACCCAAATAAGCTGATCCATGCGGTAGATGAACAGCTTACAACATCATGCCAGCATTTAGAACAGCCACAATCTCTTATCTTTCTAGCAGGCCACATATTGCTTCTGTCAATTCTGCCAAGGGATGGCCTCATTTGCACAGCTCTCATATGCCACTTGCTGTTATTAGATCTTGACAAATCATTCTTCTCAAGGAGTAAACCAATATTTTCCACACCTATCTTCAGCAGTTACTCCTCCAGGTGCAAACAAGAAAACAACAGAGAAACAGTTTCAAATTCAGAAAAAATTGTAAAAACATTTTAAAAAGGTCTAATGAAAAAATATATACTTAAATATAAACTGCATCGTATGGCTCTTTATACACATTCTGTCATGTCCTAGAAGCTCTTGTCTGTTGTCTAGGATCCTATGGTGCTTTTTGCTCTACAAACACAAACCAAAAAGATATTTCCTGTAGTGTACTTTCCATTATCCTATGCCGTTCTATGTTCTGAAAATCATTTTACAAAAGACTTTAAAAAAAATCTACAAGCATTCTTTTTCCTAGTATGCTTCTTGCTTAGTTAAAAGACCTATAAATATTCTCTTGAAAATTGATTTCTCAAAATTTCCGTAGAGAATGTTTTTGGGAAGTTCTTTATTTCCAGACAATTTTCTTGCTTCTAAGAAATATGATTTCAGAGAAAATTTTGTTACCAGAACTGGTAGTGTTAATGCAGAAGCAAGAAGTAATAGTGGAAAAAAAAATAATACTGTGTAGCTAAAAGAACTTACTAAATGGCCTCTGAAGACATGCCTATAAATATGAGAAGACACTAGAAAAGTAGGTTTTTTAATTAGAAATTTATTTTCAGACTTCATTATGCATTGCAAACATTTCCCCCCCTAAAATTAAAGGTTATACTTCCATTTATTTTAATAGGTTAATACTCTACCCTGTTGATTATTTATTAAATGCTGTCATAATACCATGGTAAAATTGACTTGGTCAAACAGATCTGTAATGCAAGATATAAATCAATGTAGCAATTTTGACAGCAAGAAAATTACAGCAGTTCAGATACACTGAGGATTTGTGCCTATGTCTGAGGCATGTTGGTTAATTTTCAGTATGTCTTTGATGGACATTTGTGATCAGTGACACTATCTGGGATGAGTATACCTACTAATAAGAACCTAAGAACGGTGATCTTGGGTCAGACCAGACATTCGTCTAGTCTGGCAACCTGTGTTTGTAGCAAACACTTAGGGAAAGAAAGCAGCAACAGTGATACTTCCCCTGGCATGTTCATCCAATTTCTGTATTTAGTAGCTTAAGTACATCCTGAGCTAAAGTCTATTTTTTGATTCTGGACACACTGTCCTGTTAGTTTATCTATATTCTTTCTTCTCTCAGTTGGATATTTACCTGCTATTTTATAATTTCTCACATAGACCAGGAATTGTATATAAAATAGAAAGGTTACAGCCTGTATGGAGATGAGAACGTGTGGTCCAGCCACTTCAATGGGACCACCATAAATATCCCCAAAGGATATGGGTAGCCTTTTCACATCACATCAGTGGGCATATAGATCATATGCTTCGGTGCATAAAACCCTACTTCTGTATGATTTCTCATAGAATACTGTCCTGGTTTTGGCTGGGATAGAGTTAATTTTCTTTCTAGTAGCTGGTATGGTGCTATGTTTTGGGTTCAGTATGAGAAGAATGTTGATAACACACTGATGTTTTCAGGTGTTGCTAAGCAGTGTTTAGACTAAGTCAAGGATTTTTTAGCTTCTCATGCCCAGCCAGCGAGAAGGCTGGAGGGGCACAAGAAGTTGGGAGGGGACACAGCCAGGGCACCTGACCCAAACTGGCCAAAGGGGTATTCATACCGTGTGACGTCATGCCCAGTATAGAAACTGGGGGGAGTTGGCTGGGGGGGATCACTGCTCAGGAACTAACTAGGCATCGGTCAGCGAGTGGTGAGCAATTGTATTGTGCATCACTTGTTTTGTATATTCCAATTCTTTTAATATTATTGTCATTTAATTATTTTTATCATTATTAGTTTCTTCCTTTCTGTCCTGTTAAACTGTCTCTATCTCAACGCACGAGTTTTACTTTTTTCCTGATTCTCTCCCCCATCCCACTGGGTGGGGGATCGTGAGGGAGCAGCTGCCTGGTGCTTAGTTGCTGCCTGGGGTTAAACCCCGACAAATCCTCGTTTTAATCATTCTGCTTGTGAGTCCAAGAGAATACAGGTGTACAATTTGCACAGTTTTAATGATTTCCAAAATTATCTCTACACATGCAACCTTTTATGGATTTCTGTAACTCTAAAACTGGAGAGAAAAAAAAAACACAAGGAAATTTGTTAAATACTAAATTCAGTGTAAAGCATTTCCAAAAATACAGTGAGAAATGTGTGGCAGAAAAAGTTCAACTCTTAGACAAATTCAAATAGAGAAGTTTTCTTTCTTTATTATCTAACTTACTACCAGAAATATTTACTGGCGTGGCATCAAGGTATTTTTTGTTCCTATGATTGTGTCACTGGCTTGCATCGATTAATCACAATTCCACAAAGCTGATTTTCCTGCTTTAAGTAGCTGCAACCCCTGCTTCAACTCCAGCAGAAGCTGCCAAGCAACAGACTGAAAAAAGTATTTACAAATATAAAGCAAAAAGAAGTTGCAGGTATACCCTGGACCAAAGAACATTTTGTGTCCTATCTCTATTCATGATAAAAGAGTAGGTTAAGCATTGCTCGCCTTCCAGATTCTCTGGTCTTGATTCAAATATACTTAAGTTTATTATACAAGATGAAAAAGTTGCTGACATCATCTATGCATACCTTTCACTGTAGTTTTTCCTATTTGTGCTCATTTTCCTCTTATTCCTGTAGGTGTTGTATTGACGTGACATAATTCCAGTCAGTTATTTGCAGGCTATTAGTCTGAACGCTAGACAGATAATATGTATTTGACAGCAACCAACTGGGTCAGTAATCCATAATTTGTTGATAGCAGTAGACACAGGGCATTAGGGCAAATTAAGTGCTGATGTAGTGGCAATTACAGTCAAACTCAGCAGCATTGCCAGAGTTAAGGACTGAAGTTTGCTTTAAAGTCTGTTTTCAGTGGTTTACATAATTCAGCTAGGGTAATTTGCAGTTGAATGAAACCTGACACGGAAATTGTCAGCTCAAATGTGGATTTCCTTCTGAAAAGGGTTCAAACAAGAATCTAGAACACAGCAATCATTAGAGAAGAAGTTCATTTTGCTAGATATAGTTAAGTGATAAATCAAGCATAAGCATTTGCAGCTTCCAAGAGTTTATTTCTGAATGATTTCCAACTTTGTTTTTAAAATACATTATCAATGAAAAGGTACTTTTTGTTACTACTTTATGGAGCTAGCTGTCAAACAGCAGTCACTCCACATAAAACAATGAAATGACAGAATGGTGTAAGTGAGACCACAACCAGAAGAACAATTTAAGTTTGAAATTAGTTCTTGCTCCTCATATGAGTAGTTCTAAATGGCTACTGTTAACAGCATTATTCACTCCTTTAGATGACACTGAAGCTTGGTCTCCTAAAGGGTCACAGTAGGTGAAAGCAAAAAAGGGAATTAGCAGGGTCTCTAAAAATTCAAATGGATATTAAATGAAGTTTTCAGCAGCGATGTGGCTGTATTTCTTAGAATGTCAGATCACTTTACGGGCCTTCACTCACTTCATTTGGAGCTTTCTCTGTATTGCAAATTAAGAAGTTGAAGAAGAGGTCACTAGCCAATCAACACAGCAAATTGATTGTAATTACTCCAGTCCCCAAAGGTAATAACATTTTGCTTCAAGTGACAGGTCTGCAGAGCCTTGTGGTAACCAAGGTCACCTGAACAACTTCAATCCTATCTAAATATTGCACCATGGGAAAGGAAACCCTGCTCTAGGAAGACCTTTTTCTTGATTAAAACCTCTGGAGTTCAACATTAAGTTCTTGCTCAGTTCAGATTCCACTTTGTTGTATTTATGTTCTAGTACTATATGCCTGTGCTTACTATTTTGTATTTATTTTATCAGAAAAGAAGAAAAAGAACAGATTAGGTATTTGATATTGAAGGTTAATGTTACTTTTATGAGATATAATGCAGTGTCATCTTCTGGATTGTGCTTTTTCTTTTCAAGATCCCTTGGCTGCTATTTGTGCCATTAATTTTACAGATGTGCTGTTGAATTTGTAGGGACAGATATAATGTTCTACTTTAATAGTGAATCATGCTTAAGTGAAGTAGAACAAACTTGCAATCATTTCTTTTTGGGCTCAGAGCTCTTTAGTTGCTATCTCAAGGTTCCTGTGTTGCTGGCATTCACTGTGATGGGATTTGCTTCTCAGAGGTTGTAAATAGAAAGTGTTATAGGCAGTGTTACTATTATCATTTGTTGACCTGAGCAGCACAACATTCAAGCTTGTTTCAATTATAAGGAGAAATTGGATGCATTTCATTGAAGTCACTTTATTTACAGAATCTGTTTTCCTGAATATGGGATTAATTAAATAGGGGCATTTTGTGCTCATAACATCAAGACTCTTTCCACTAGCTCTTGATGCAGAAACCTCTTACTATTGGTTCTGAGGTTGCATTGATCATATTAAGCACTTTATGGGAACTTAGGGTACATTGGTCCTGGAATGCTCAGCCCCAGTTCATTGCTGCATGAAAGTTTTAATTAGATGGACAAACTTGCATTCTGTGAATGAAACAACTATCTGCCGTGAGTGAATTAAGCGCTTAAGCTCTCTGTACAAGATTCCCTTTATTTCACAAAAGAATCAAACTTAAATATGTTTCAACAAAGATCCAGAAAGAACTAACAGCATACAGATATTACTACTAACACAGGAGTGCATATCTGGCTCAGCTGGGATGTTTGCCAGTCCTCAGAACAGTTAAAGATAAAAACATTCCATACACATACTCGTGACTGTCTTCAGCCACATCTCAGGCATACACAAGGCCATCCTCCAACCTGACCTTGTAAAACTAGTTCTTCAAGGGCTTGGCAAACATGCAGCACAACAAATTCTAACGGTCACTCTTGAAAACAAATGCCAGGTGTTCCGAGCTGCTCCCACACTACCTTTGTGGCACATTTTATTAATAACTTTTCTTGGTCAGCTATACCAAGCTAAGTATTTATCTGTGAACTTTGGTTCTCTCTGTGCATTAATATTGATAAAGCCTAAGTAACCTCTCATGCTGAAAGTCTAAAAAAATAATATATAATGTTTGACACTCCCTTCTCTGTCTTATTTTCTACTCTCTCCCTCTCTCCTAGTCTATGTTGCTGTATGCTTTTCTCTCTTTCACATAAGTGTATTCTGGCTTAAATGGAAAATGCTGGATAGTTTGGATTCTTGATGGAAATTGTATATGCTTTTTGTGTGTTTTCAACCTGAAGGGAATGAGAGGGAGCGCTGGTGAGAAATTGTTATTTGTACTCTGTATTTTTTTATTGAAATTAAGTAAAGAATAGGTGGATAGGTAATACTGCTGCCAGTTTTAAGTGGACTATTCAAACTAAAATCATCATCTCTATTAGAATGGTTAGAGGAAAAAGTAGGGGTGGGAATTCCCACTCTCAAGGATGCTGTTTTTCAGAATCTGTTCCAGAAACTGAAACATCATGAGATCTGTGTTGGGGGTTAACCCCATGGGTTAACCACTGTTCAAAACAGCTGTGCTCAGGTGGCTTTGGTTCTCTTCTGGACCAGAATTGTAGAATTGGAGACTTTGGAAAAATCAGTGCCCTTCAGAAATAAGGGTTGCTTGGTGTCAGTGAATTCCACTGGAGCTTTATATTTAATACAGTAGTGCCAGAATTCCATATTCTGAGCACCTTTCAACACGTGCGTCCATGCTCCACTATGACTGCCCTTGCGAAGAGTACATAAATCTCATACAAAATATATTCATGGTGCAGCTAAGGGAACTTACCAGTTTTCCTTTCCAGAGCATGTAAATAAACTACAATCAGTCTGACCGTAGAAAGGTGTTAACTCTGAAGAGATGTATAAGTCGTGTATCTTCTTGATCTATCTTATTGATAAATGTTATGAGACCCTTTAGTTGTCTTATTTTTCAGATAAAAAAGAATGAATGAGCAGAGTTTCTTGAATGAAATGCAAATCCTTGAATTTGGTCTTGGTTTCTTCTCATGTTCCCACTTAGCTTTTAAAGATCTTTGTTGATACTGTTGTTTACTTTGCTTCCATCAGTTGCATATGTTCCAAGAAGTTTAACAGATTTCTCTTGGCTATGTTGCTGTGAGAATTCATTCTCGTTACTGTGTCCTCCTAACGTGTTGCATGAAGTACTTTGTAAATTACAATTTATGTTCTTCCTACCATGTGGACAGCTTCTAAGCTCTGTCTCCTGACTTATAGTTATGCTCAAACAATAAAGTTGAAGAAAATGTGGAATTATCAACAAGTCTTTGTTAACTCACTGTCTTTACTTGGGATTATGACTCCTTAACCTACATGAACTAGACTTAGACAGCAAAGGAACCTACACTTAAAAGCTGCTAGCCTGTTTGTTACTGCGTGTTACTGGTTTTATTTGAGTGGGGAAGGAGAGGAAACAACTCCCCAACTCCTCCAAAGCTTGAAAAATGCTAATCTCTCAGTTCTTTGTCCACACTACATTACTCTTTGTTGGTGATACAAGCTCTTCAGATTCCTGCACTCAATTTCATGGCTGTTTAATCCAAATCAGGATTTAAGCATACCCTGTGGAATAACAGGACTTGCCTACAAAGGGGAATTGCTGCAAGTAAGCTGTATATTCATCTATGTAATTTGTTTTAAGTGGTCCCTTTATACTAACTCCTTGCATAGACAATTTTAGAGCATGCGTCCACCATACATAGTGCAGAAGTGCCCATGATAGCTTCAGAAATGGAAGCAGTACAGTTATGTCACAGCTGCATTGCAATGAAGTTGATGTAGCTATACCCCTTTTAGATTGATGTAGTTAATAGCTCTTCATAATGTCACGTGGACATACCAGCTTTGTTGGAGGTAGCTGCAGGCTGTCTGTGCTGTATGCTGCTAAATGGTGTAGATATGGTCTTTCCCTGTTTTTCAATAAAAGAGTATGTAATCTTGCTTAGATTAAACTAGGATTGTTTGCAGTGGGGAATTCTCACAAAGTATCTAGTGCACTGTGTATTTCACACAGGTTAGTGTGCAACATAGCTTCTCTGTGTAGGCAAACTAGGAGTCTTCAGGATAGAGACTGTGTCCTCCTCATTGCCTCACCAGATTACCTGAAAGCACTTCAGTGACTGGGGACTAGAAAAATGTTAGATTTCATATTCCTAGCATCTCCCACTAAAGTGCTGCAGCTGCTGAAATGAACAGTTAGGAAACATTTGTATAGTGGCAGGAGAATGTTTTATTTCTCTGTTTGTTTAGGATCTGTGCAAAGAATCATTTCTTGTGTTCGTTATACATTAATGACACTGCACAAACTATACTTCATGATGCACTTGGGTACAATAACTTAGCTGGATGGTTGAATACAATTTAAATATGCAAAGAGAAGGGACTAATAGAGTATCCTCAAGGACCAGCTAACAGCTTTATTTAGAATCATGTCATGCTATCTAAATTTGTGAAGATTTGTGTTTGTCACAAACATTGTGTTGTTGAAATGTAGCATTTTAGATATAGGTATAAAAGGACATCAGTATTTTCTCTGCGGAAATACGTTATGCTGATTTGTGTGGGCGTTTTGTTTTATCTGTAACCCACCACCAATTCAAATGCCTTCTGAGAACACTTTTAGTAGGCACTGCTTCCCCACTTAGAGTAACCCTACTTACAAAATAAAAAAACACCTTAAGCACATTTAGCGAAGACAGGAGTAATGGGGGAAAAATAGCAATATTTTATATCCAAGGGGGAAAAAAAAGTGCTTAGCCTGGGAACTTGGAGTAGTCTGTGAGTTTGATTTGAGCTCAAGGGGTGACTGTCTAGTAAAACCTGCTCTATGTCACCTTTCCTGCTCCCCATCTGCCAAACTCCACCTGTCAGGAGTGCAGAGTGCTGGGACATGCTCTGTTGGGTGGTCCTGTGAAGAAGTGGAGGTAGGTCCATTTCTGGGGCTCCATCCCCTTACTCAGCTAGGGTAAAGGTTCAGGTAATTCCTTCAGGCCTGCTACTGCCAGTAGTATTGCACGTTTTCAGCAACAGCTAACTTCTGCCATTTCTCCTTGTGAAATTCTCACTGCAGGACTTCAGTTTGTGAGTTCTGAGCCTCACCTATTGATGCAAAGCTTAGTCTGAGGAACACAGTTTTCAGTGGAAGAAAACCAGTATTGCGTCAGAATGTTAAGTAAAGTATTGGCCTCTGTATGGTGGACACACTTTTCTGATCAGTGTAACTGACCAGTTTTCTGTTTTAGTTATTTTTGGGGGCTCATAAATACTCACCGAGATAACTTGCAGATTAATATCTTTCTAACCTCTGTAAGGTATTTACGTAGAATACCAGCTGGACAGAAGCACCAGGGACTCTGGAAGGCTCCTTACTTCCTAGAGATAAACGGCTATGTTGTAGGCAAAGCTTGTCCATCTATTTCCGAAAAAAAATGTATGGCCTGGAACATCTAGAACATCCATTTTCTGTCAAATAGCAGCACAACCAATTGTGTGTGTTGTGGGCCCAAGGGATATCTGCTGGCCCTGAGGAATTTTTGTTCCTTCAAAATTTTATTGAAATGTAGTTTGTTTTGAACTCTCCCTATGTACTTTCACAGACACTCCATATGCAATGGAAGATATTTGTTTTCTGATACTCTCAATCACTTCAATCAGTATGATTGTCAGCTGCTAGTTAAAAAATGGACTTGGACATAATTACATTTTTTTCATCTACAATCTGCTGGGCTTGTTTCTAATTCATTTTACTGCTCTCCCATCTGCTTTTATTCATTACAGGAAATTTAAATACCCCATTTATTCAAAGTATAATGTTAATTTCCTTTGTATTTGTAAAAGCAGTCACCTCAAAAAAGTCATTAGGTTTAATGTTAACCTTTAATGTGATCTGTGAATATTGATGAACTATTCTAGAGTTGTCTGAAGTTTGTATATGACATTTCTAGGTTGCCAAACCTGTCATTGATTAGCAATGTAGCGGTGCAATTACAGTTTCAGGGCAACATCTCAATTTTCTGAGGTTTTGTGGATGTTGTTGTGAAGTGGCTTTGGTCTTGCGGTGCTGATTTTCTTCCTCTAGATTCTTTTTCAACTAATATCAAACATGACAAGATGGTGGCTTGGAGTTTCAGTCCCACTGTTTACTAATACAGCTAAACTTAAGTTTCAAGCACTGTAATACCTTTTTTTTTCTTTTTTTTTTTTTTTTTTTTGTTCTCCTTGAAGAGCTGGAGGCATTAGACATTTATCACCTACTTTGTAGTACCTTATCCTTCCAGCACTCACTGGGCAGTCTGGAACATGAGTCAGCGTAATGAACTGCAGCAAGAGCATCTGTGACTTAATAGACAACCTACTTAATAAATGTTTATTGATTTAAATTACAGATTATGCACATGCATGAGATACTGAAATAAACTAAATCAGAGCTGGTTATGCATCTGTCTACACTTGACTATATGTCTAAAATAATTATGGCAATGTTTGAAGCAAGGCAAAAGGGTTAAAAGGTTGAGGGAGCAGCTGGTGGATTGCTGGGTTTTTTTCTGAAGGTCCCAATCAGCTGCAGCACCCCTAGAAGGAGGTTTCTGAATATACCCCTGAAGATTGAAGACAGCTTTTCAAGTGCTTACTTTCTGTACATTTTCAAGGACCTCTACCTTGTGGGAAAGTACTACAGGCCACAGCTGGTGCAAGTAGAAGTAAAGGCACTTATTGTATGAACCAGCAGTAAGTTTGGCTTTATGCCTCTCTGCTTTGTGACATATTTCCATGGCCATATTGTATAGAAATTAATTTTTCTCTTCCTCAATAAGCTGTTGACTCTAATCAACTATTAGAGGTACAGTGCATGTAGCTATCATTACAAATTCCTTACGTATTTTGTGCACAATATCAATTTTCCTTATTATTGTTCCTGACCTTTATCCTTTCTCTCTCCCCAAGCCTCCGGTTTAGAGGTCTGTCACGTAGAGAGGACATTATTATGTTCATAACAAAAGCACATCTGAAAGCTCTGCTTTTTAAATCACTGCCTTTCAGCGATGATTTCAGGACACTATTGCCAATAACTGCACTTCTGTGTGACCGCTTTAACTATCTGAAATAATACAGAAATAACTCAGACACAATTTACCTGTGTGATTTAGTCTCAGATCATCTGTTTCAGAAGTCCTGTTCCTAAGCTAAGCTGTATTTATAGCAGTGGTGTGTGCAGCTAGCAGTATAATTTTGTATTAATTTTACAAAGTAGCCAAAATGATCTAGTTTTGCTGATGGTAGTGTTCTGCAGTGTAACACAGTGGATCATGTTTATGGTTGTGCTAACAAATGGAAACAAGTTTGTAGTTCCACCTGTGTGATAGTTTTCAACATTAGCTTGGCCCCAGAGTTCACTTAAGCTTTCTTTAGGATCCAATTTTTAGATGATGGTTAGATGTTTCAGGATGTAGATTTCTGCTTTTTCAACCTCAGGGGTCTTGTACAGATCTTGCACGGTTAAAGTCATAAACAACTCTTTCTGCCTGAAAAGTTTCTATCAGTTTTTCTCCCACATGGGAATTCATCCTGTGATTCTCTAGCCTCAGAGTACTTGCTAAGGGAAAAAGGAGATTTTAGGATGCCCAGTGATGATGGAAGTGATGTACATTCCAAGAGGGTTTCTTACTTCCTTACTGTTACTACCTGTGTGTAGATGAGTTCTGCTTGATTCTTTTTGAGGGCTTCAGAGATTTGATGCCCACATAAAGAACCCTAATCCCATAGCAAGGTGAGATGTAAGATGAACACCAGTCATCAGCATTTCCTCTTTAATTGGCTTCAGAGTTAATGTAGGCAGGTCAATCAGAGCAGCGTAACTGCACCCAGTCATACACTTGCATAGCTTATATGTCCCACTCAGGGCTGGGGGTGTTGTTACCAGCCATCTCAAAGTGGCACAAGTACACTCCAGGGTGTTTAACCAAGGATGAAGCTGTGGCCAATTCAGAGCGCTTTGTGCTGCTAGAGCTGCCCAAAGGGGTTTGGTTGTGGTTCTAACTTTTCTCAATGAATATGACCAAAAGACAGCAGGCATAGGGGGTGGGAGGTGGGGGACAGGTGAGAGGCCACGGTGAGAGACGTGAAGTGGCTCTGTCTAATCAGGTTTCTCATTTCTGCACCTGTGTTGTCCAGCTGAGAGCACTGATAAGCTTGGAGAGTGACCTGGGCAAAAGAGCTGGTCCAACTGAAAAGCCAACTCCCATCCCCACTCTTTTATGTTTGGAACATATGAAGTTTTATGTTTGACTAAAAAATAAAGCTGGTTCAGTTCCACTGTCTGATTTACCAGGCATTGGCACAGGCGGATGGTGGGGAAGCTGGAGCAGGTGTGCAAATGGTGTGAAGGTGAGGAAAGGACAAAGGGCAATGACTGGCTTAAGCTGCTTGTTGAACTGTATTCTCAGTGTCTTTATAGAATTGCTTAGTTGTTCTGATGGTCTATCTGATTTGTCTTTTACACATGTGAGAATCTCATTAATGCCTCATAATTATTTTATGTTTGGGTTTACTTAAATTTGTTTTGTCATATATTCTTGAACTGACTGCAGTCTAAAGAGGTTTCTCCTGAATCCTCATAAATACTTTGCTTACTCGGTATTTTGGATCTAAATCTCTTGCTTGTAGCTATATTGACTTAACTTACTGAATGGTTTTATTCCATTTAGTGTATCAAGATGAATATCATGTTAACAAAAAGGGAAGTTTAATGCTTCCTATTTAGTTAGAGAACTGATACCTTTTACTCTTTTATGCTGGCTGGCTGCTGAGTTTTGGAAATGTCAGCTGTCTTCCACGAGTCTTTGATACCATTCATAGAAGTAAATATTAATAATGCTTACTTCAGAAGAGTGTTGCATGGATAAATTAATGTTTGTAAATTATTCTGAAACTCTAAGATGCCAAACAGTCTGGTGCAACAATTAATATTGCTAGTGTTAAGTATCATCCAGTTTCTGTATTACATATTCATGTCCTTTAACAAGGGAAGAGAAGCAGAATGTAATGCTCATTGATGTTTTTAAGTCCTTTATTAGAGCTAATGTCTTATTAATAGCCTGGAAAGCTTCTTTGCAAATATGAGGTTTAGTTCTTTTTCTGCTACTTTTGAAGTCTAAAGACTGTATAGAGGAGCTATTACTGCTTCATGAACAGTTTCTGGGATGAATTTGCAGGTTTACTCATGTCTCATCTTGGGGTAGTCCTAGAGATACTATTTCATGAATATGTAGAGTATGTTTGCTATCATTTTTTATGCTGTAGATTCCTGGCAAATTCCTAGTTTATTCAGAAAGTGGCCTGCTGTGGAATACTCTCTGTATAACATATGCTTGTTCTTAGGCAACTCAGACTTTGTTATTGATATGAAATGAATCTTTACTGCAGTATTACTATGCTTTGAAAGCATTAATTGGCATTTGTAGTTCCTCTGTTCTTTACAATGTATACTTTTTTTTTAAATTTTTCTTTTTCTGACACCAGATTTCTCTCTACCATTCATGATTTTGCTTGCCACACCACATATAATTTTCTGTTGAGTCAGCTCCTTCCCTCTTTCTGTATAAATACCTATGCTAACTCCTTTTTACTCAGAGATCTTTAGAACAATGCACAGTTTTGACAATTTGCCATCTTTCTTACACTGTTGCTTCTCTTCGGTTCTCATGGTCACATTATACTGATCTATATATTAGTTTCTTTCTCACTATGATTTTCTCACTGAAGATTCCCTAATGAGGTTGGAAATGGAATTATGAGGAAAAAGGCATTTTTAGTTTGAAATTAGCTGTAGTCTAGGAAAAGAATGAGACAACCTTGTAGCTGAGGTAAGACAGGATTTAGAAGAATCTGTGTATTACTGCAGGAAATTTGGTAGTACTTTGAGTGGCAGAGATGTCTACATGAAATAAGAAATACTTAAAAGTAAGTTCAACTGAGTTCAGTGGGCAGGTGTATCATTAATAAACTTGGAAGGGAAAATGAACAGAAATTTGCACAGAGTTCAAACCATTCATACAACTGAAATGAGAATGTAAACCATGTACAGTAGTTATTGAGGAAAATACCAATGGTCATGAAAATAAAATTGATCTCTAAAATTTATTCAATAAACTGCTGTAGAGCAGACCAAATATGCTACAAAATGATAAAAAAAAAAAAAGAGGACATTATGCAAATTGAATTTTAAATAAGCATAGAAACTGTTATGTAGTTTTAACATGAAGAAAACATAGTGACAGAAAAATCTGGAGTTCTGCTACAATGGTTGTTTGCCTCCATGCTTATTTGGCACACTTAATGCTAGACAGATTCCTAAAAATGAATGCCATGAAAATTGCTGAAAATAAAGTACTGAGATATCGAGAAAGTACCAAAAAGCAATTGCAGCTCAAGTATATGGGAAAATCAAAGAAAGATGACATTTTTTATGAAGGAATAAAGAAGAGAGCAGTACTTAAAGAATTGCATGGGTTGAATACAAAAGTCTTCTAACATCATTAAAATACAACACAACATGATTTCCAATACAAAAGACTGAAGGCTAAAAGTTGTTATACATTTTTGTAACAGAAATTGCTTCATAAAACAGACTACCTGGGATACCAATCTTCTGGAAGAGAATGAAAATTTCTACAGGGCCTATACTTTAATAAGCAAATGAAGAATAGCATAGAAGTGGAAAAACAAATGTTAGCTTGTTGGATGTAGACAGTAAAAAAAAAAAAACCAATACAACAATATTGATTTTGATTGCAGAATTTGATATGATGCTGCATGCGTTAATAAAACTCAAGTTGTGGGCAGCTAGCCTCCATTTCCCTTCCATGTGACAGTGTAATTCTACTGGGTGATTTCCTGTGATTTCAGTGCCAGCATTTGTGGGTGTGATTATGGTGGGATGTTTGAAAGCAGATGCTTCTTGCCAGCCATCAATCTTATGCTATCCTTTCTCAGTGTAAAAAGCAAAAGTTGAGATCGTAACCTCACACAGTGAAGCGGGCTTCCACATTGCAACCTGAATCACTTCTGAATGGCCCAGTGATTCCAGAAATGAAATTTCTGGTTTCTGCAACCTGCTTGCCTGCCTTCTCAGCAGTCTGCTGGGATAAGAACAAAGGACTAGAAATTTCTGTTGAATCTAGTCCTCCGCTGTGACAGGTAAATGCATCATTTAATTCCTTTCATTGACATTTTTTAACCTTTTCTATTGCTGTTGTACTGTTTCACCCCTGTTATAACATTGTTCCTTCAAGAATGAGAATGGCTAAACTGTCTGTCACAGTAGGAGGTGATGTTCAGGATGTAGCATGTGTGCACTGTGTGCTGTTCAGAACTTGGAGGGGAAGTTTGGCTCATGCACTTCTGCACCAGAACCTCAGGTGGAAGACAGAATCGATCAGAAAGTCTAAGCTGCTGTAAATAATGTAGATGCTCAGTGTAGCTACATTAGTACTTTTTTTCAGTTACAAAGATTCAACTCCTTCATTTTGAGACACATTTTTCATTTCACCATTAAGGCCTCTCTTCTCTGTTCCATTTCTCATTTTCCCCTGTATTAGTTATTCATAACCTTTATATTTCCATGATTAGCACAGGCTACAACATTGTCTTTCTTTTTATCTTGCTCATTTTTACTCCAACAGTGCAATCCGCACTGATTAGACTGGAGCAAATTCTTCATCCTGTAGTAGCCTATGTACCCCTTAATGTAGACACTACATTTTTACAATTCACTTGTTCAGTCTTTTCCTGTATAGTGCATATAGATGCAGATCATTTAGACCCTGTACATCCACTTGATTTATACACATATTCTGAAACCAGACATAATTTAAAAATAATTCAAATTCTTTATAGTAAGGTTAGGGTTTGTTTTTTTTTTCTCTCCTTTTCTATTAATGTAACTTACCTAAATTTCTTCCTGTTCTTATTATCCTTTCAGTTTTGTCTTTACTTCAATATTTCAGTTTCACTTTTTCGCATCCATTAACAGTTAGTAGAGTTCAAGAGTTTGTCTGTTTAAACGAAATGATTTTTAGCACTTTCTCCTCCTCTTTCACACTTTGTAGGGCAAAATTGACTTAAAGACTCAAGTGTAAGTATATATTGTATCAAAAGAAAAACCACTGGTAGGTATTAAAATTCCAAGGTAGCTTCTGTGAAATTATAGGGTAAAATATAAAACCTGCATATAAGAAGTACTATGTATAGGAATATCACAGTAAAAATTCTGAGGAGCCTCATAATACCAAATGAGATGAAAGTGGTGAGAATCGTTAAGAGTGAAGATAAAGAACATTAGGACTAGTAGTAAAAAAAGATTTAGTTACTTTAACACAAATATGCTTGCTACTGTGTCCGCCAAGAGGACCGATGGGTTCAACCTTCTCCTGGAGCACACATTGCTTATTGCCAGGTCTCACAGCCTCTGATGAGAATATCTGGCTCACCAGAAGGTTGTGTTGTGAACTTAGCTAAATTCATGTCTACAGTAAAGTGTGTGAATGTGTGTAGATTTCTCCCAAGTTCACAGGTGTTTTACAGATACTCTCCTTTCATTCCCACACAGTCAGGAAAGAGAAATCTAGATTTGTCATTTCCTCAAAGATAGACCTGTGCTATTTGTAGGAACTTTTCATATTATTGTTCTTGGAACTTGGTATCAAGGCAGTATGTCAAGAAGTAATCTATTTTCATGCACATAATCCATCCTTTTAGAACAGAACTGTTCCTTAGAAAAGCAAAAAGCATTTATGGATGATTTTTAACCCAAGGAAAACCTCTGTGTGGATGTCTCCTCCAAAGACAGCTGTGGACTCTTAAAAATTCCCAGCTTCTGGTGAAAGTAATGGTGACAGGCAGGAAATAGGTAAAGAAAATAAGCTGGAATGGGTCAAAGGTAAAGGGAACCTGTTGTGTTGCTGGTACTTTGATGAGCGTTGCTGCTGAATCAGTTTGCTTTTGGAGGTTGTTTTCTTGTTCATGGAACAGATAATCTGCAATGGCATGTAGGTGAAAATGCCAGACCATAAACTGTTGGTGGGCCTCTGTCCTGCCTAATTATTCCTTTGGCTTGCTAAATCTTTGTCACCTGCCCAAAAATAAGGATTCTACTGTCTGAGCTGGGAGAGACAGAAGTGCCATAGAGCAGCTGAACCTCTCCTTCAGTGAGAAGAGAATGATTTGCATATATGTACCTTCTCCTTGACTGGAGGGAATTTACTTGCAATTAATTTATCTCCAAATCTCCTGAGGCAAAACTTACAAAATTATTTGATACTGGCATCCTGGATAGTGATGTGGGCCAGGCAGAATGCCTGAATTATTTTACTGAAGGCTTGGAAAAAACTCGATTTTTTATTAATCCATGTATTTATTTATTTTTAGGACAAGGTATTGTTTTGAGGATGATTAGTAGTATACTTGAAAATCATCATATTTATTTACCTTTTCTTTCAGTGTAAAATGACCAGCTAAGACAATTGTTAGGTCAGATGCCTGTTCCTGCATAATATTAGAATTCTAAATGCCAGATATGAGTGTTAGTGGTTTCTCTAAAGAGAAAAATATTCTCCTTTCTGCGAGGAATCGTTTGGAAATAATTCTGAATTTCTGTTTTTCTTGCATTTTACTAACCCCTGTGCCTGCATTGTACTGTTTTATGGAAAACAGTGTCAAGAAATGCACGTGTATGGCCCAGATGCTTCCATTCTGCTTTTCACAGAACACCTCCTGATGTCGATAATTTGCTGAAAAAAATGGTTTTTAAAGAAGGGAGATGAGGCTTTAAATACAGAATTACATTATAGAGAAACTGGAGCTTTGCGAAGTTTGCTGATAAGAGTTTTTACTGGGGGAGGAGGTTTTCCAGGTATATGCCAGGTATGTGAATCAGTTTTCACGGTAGAAAAAGGATTTTTGTATTTTTTCTGTTAAATGAAAATAGAAACTAAATAGTACAAATTTGAAGCAGTTACTTCATCAAATATCAGCATATTCTGTTTCCTGGAACAGCAGTTTACCATAACGTTACCGTCTTCCGACTAAATGAAAAACACTCCATGAAATTAAAAAGACAAGTATTTCAAGAAGCTAATGCTTTTAGTTAACTTATAAAATAAATTTGGTGAGCTATTTTTGTGATCTACTGCTCTAACTTTCTTTAGGAAAGTACTAAACTCAATAAAAATAGAAGTTTAATTAACATATCTATATATACTGAATTTACCCAAAAAGGAAGTATTTTCTTCATCCAGTTAGCCAAACCACGTTATCTTTACTGAAAGAAAAGTCTCATAGCAATTTTATATAAAGATGTTCTAGAAAAAAATCACTTAGATTCCCATCCATCATCATACTGCTTTATATGGTCCAAAGAGAATGATGATGAGTGTGATGCTGTAGCCTGGTAGAGATCATATTCATGTGAGAGATGAACGGCTTTGCTTTAATGAATACTGTAGTGTTTTGCACAAAATGGAGCAGCTTTGACAGCACAGGCTGAGAAAGACTCTAAAGCTTTAAATTGTGTTTCATACATTCTTCTCTTCCTAAAATATATGCTCAGCCACGGATTACAAGGAAAAAAATGTCTTTTTAGTATTCTTGGTATTGCCGTATCAGCTAGTACTGCTAGTAATATGCCAGGTATCTAATGTTTTAAGGTCTGAATGAAAAGGTAACTCTTGCCTTAGGAAGCTAACCTAGACTTTCGTATGCTATGGTAGGCTTAAAAAAAATCAGTTTTATGAAACCAAACAATACAGTACTCTAGAGAGTGTCATTCAATATTGGGAATAGCTACAGAGTCTTAAACAAGATGAGAGAATAGACAATAAATATATATATATAAATATAACAGGCTGACTTCAGCTTGAAGTACTCTGTCATACGCCTGTTGATTGCTGCAATTAGTCTTGAACATGTCAAACTTCTCTTGATTTTTCTATGAAAGGTTTGATAAATTCATTCATTCAGCCTTATCTTACTGGCTTTGTTCTTAGCACTTACTCCTTGTTCCAATCTCAGTGTTACTTCTCTTTGCCTATCGAAACCTCTCATCATAATGCTCTTTATAAAGGTATTGCAACCTTTTAGAAGCCACAACTGTTCTATTCTATTTTTGTTTCCTCCATGTCTGATTAACCCTCAAAATCACTGCCAGGAAGATTTTGTAAAGATTTTTCTTCTTTTTTGCTCTTAAAATATCTTACACTTACATTTGAATCAAATGTAAGTTCCTAAACATCTATTTTTGTCCTTGGCTTTTTTCCATGGAATATTCAAAGTTGTTCTGGAACCTGCCCTAAGAGTTAAACAACATTTAAAGAGTACCAAGACTGACCTTTTCTCCTGGGCAAGGAGAATTTTCAGTGAGTGGTCTTCTGAATAACTGTGAAAATATATGAGTAGATGAAAAGATAAATGTAGCACAATTTTCCTGCTTCATGCATAGTCTCCAGAGGATAATATCTGGTATAGGAGGCTAGATTAATTTAGTAATATGACAAAATTTTTTTCTGGCAAATATATATAACTCTGTGAGGATAATGCCTACCTAATTTAGAGAGGCAGATTCTCTACTCCAGTTTGAAGGATTTTCCTGTAGAATTAGTGAGAAAAATCTTGCTGTCTCCTTTTGCTGTTCCTGAGTACTAAATTATGGACATCATGTTTATGTTTTTGCCCGGATGTTTTTCAGACATCAGTTTCTTGTTGCTGAAGCACTATGAATTTTTTCTGCTAATAGAAGTAGTCTCTAAGAAGACTTTCAGTTGTATGTCGAGGTGCCATCCACATAAACAGGCAACCCAAATTTGGCTTTACATGCATATAATATTCCTGTCATTCCGTGCCATTTAATTTTTGAAATGTAAACAAGATGCACATATATGACTGAGTCAACTCAGAACTTTACAAGACATGTCAAGTTATGAAAATAATTTCATTCATTAAAAATGAAGTGAATTTTAAATGTCAAGCAAAGCTTCCATTATGAATCAGTCATTCTAAATAAACTTTATTAGTCTGAGATAATTTAAAACCAAACAAGCTGAAAATGTGTCCAGGTTTTGCATAATAATTTGCAGCACATTGTTAACATTTGAATTCTTTTCATTCTTCTATACGGCTGAGTTTTTAACCATTTAACTTGGGAAAGGGAATTTAATCATACGGCTGCATCCTATATGACAGCTGTTAATAATTGCCTGGTCTATAGAGCTGCAGCAGGAGGGGATCTTGCTGCAGTTCTTGGGAGGTATCTGCCAGGAATTTTACCTGAAGGGAGTGCTTTCTTGTCAGGCCCAAGCTAACATAGCAAATGAAAATCTGAGGCACTATGTCCCTCCTCCTTTCTAGTGCCCAGAAACAAAATATATGAGAATTATGTACCATAGGAGAGTTACCATTAGAACATGAACAAGCATCCACAAGTCACAAGCAGACCCAAAGAGATTTTACAATTTAATAAATATGCTAGTTCTAAAAGGCATCGTAAACTGGTGCTTGAGATGTATGCTTCATATTACAGAAAACTTGTGCAATGTATTTATGTTGGTCTTGTGATCAAAATCACGTGGTTAGTAGATTCTTGCAGTTCACAAAAAACTTTCCGTTAGTGTATAACCTGCATACAAAGTCTGTAAATTCTTGCTTGGTTGCGGTAGCAAGACTTGTTTTGCAATGCCGATGTCTCTAATTAAAAAAATGATGGTTACTGGTGTATTCACAGATGAAAAAAACAGGATTTTTTTTTTTTGAATTGGCAACTTAACATCCACTTGATACATGATAATACTCTTTCACAACAATAGTGTAATAAAATCTCACTTTTTTTTTGTCAGGTACAAACTTAACTCTTCCCCCTAAACACACTCATCTTTTTGACTGGTGCATGGAAAGTAGAGAATAAAAGTATTTCAGGAGGTTATAAGACCTGTTAAAGCACTAGGTATGAAATGGCTGTCACACTTCACTTTCACAACTTCAGACATAATTATCACTGCTTAATGGTTGACAGGCTAGAGTCAATTTTTACAGTCTAAATGTTAAGAGTGGATGATGGCAGCAATAAATACCTGTCAGCAACAGCTTTCAACTACTTAAAAAAAAATCCACTTGTATCTGGTCAGTGATAAAAGCACACGAAAGTTCACAAATTAACTGACTTTAAAAGGATTTGTCAGGTCTGAACTGCTGGATTTTACAATTTATTCATCTTTTTTGAATAATATTTGTAGCTACAGATTAGCAGCTATTGTTACAGAAAATCAAGCCAGAGATTAGGAGAAGGGCAAGTATGAGGTTTTTATCTGCATTTTATCAGGCTGCCTGTATTTTTGAATAGTGTATGCAGAACTTGGTAGTAAAGTACCTCATCTTGTGCTGACAAGGCAAGAAAAAGTGTTCAGCTTTGGGCTATAAGCCTAGCTCTCATGTCATCAGCAAACATGTTTAGGATACTAACATTTTAATGTATTTAAACTTAAATACTATTGCTTTAGGTTATATTTCTTTTGGCTTCTATTGTCTTTCAGCTTTAGTACTAGAGATACAAGAGACGTAGTATCTGACTTCTAGATTAATGCTTAGGTAATGCAGAATACAGCTCTCCAAGCCCCTAAACAGACTGTAAGTCTGACAGCTGCTTTGTTTATTTTGCCATTTGTCTTTCGTTTATGGTGGGAAGGGGGGGAGGGATGGGGCGCCGTTACCAGAAGTGCGTGAGAGCCAATCTGCTGGCAGTATGTTTACAGCATTGGATCTTCTCCTCCGTGTTTAGATCTAGGCTTTTGGTGCAATGCGATGTGGCCAAAACACAGGCCTCTGGCCGCTCCTTCCTTCAGACTCTTCCCTGCTCCGTCCTTCTTGCTAACGTTCTCCGCTCCAGCGCGGGTCCTCGGCGGCTGCAGGCCGGAGGATTGCCAGCCTCAGCCCCGCCACAGAGCGCCAGCGCAGCCACCTGCCCCCGCCGCTCCCCTCGGCCGCCCCTGCTTCAGTACCTTTCCCTGGCGGCGCCGCCGACTCCGACTGGTGCAAAGGCGCCACGGGCTCCCCACGTTGGCTCAGCCGCGTCCTGCGCCGTGTCCGTTGGGGACCCGGCTGGAACCGGCTGTTGCCGGTTAGGGGACGGCCCCCACCTTCTCCCACGGGGGCTCGCCCCGCACGCACCCGCCACCCCTCTGCGACCGAAACTTCGCCACTGACACCCAACAGGAGGGGAGGGGACCTTCAGCCACTCCCAGGCCCCGGGGAGCTGCAACGACACAAGGAAGAGCTGTGAGGAGCCGGCGCAGCCCGGTGCTCGCCCTGCCGCCCCGGGGCTGCCGACGCCTGGTCTGCCAGCCCCCTGTGCCGGACTTCTGCTGGGCTGCTGTCAGGCCTCTGATCTGTGCCCAGATCCAGGGAGCGAGAGCTCAGCCCTGCTCCAGCATACCTGCTACCGGGAGGAGCCTCATTTCCAGTTTCCTGTGCCACTTTTCCCAGGATTTAATTTACCGGTATGGCTTTGAAGTTAACCCTCTTCTATGTGAGTGGAAGGGCCCCATAAGCCCTGCTGTGGTTTTCCACCTGCCCCCACTTAAATGTTGCTATTTTGGACTATTGTTGTCTTCTACTCCACAAAAACAACTCTTGTAATAGAGATATCACTCCCAAGAAGATAGAAGCACTATAAAGTTCTACAAGGCCTCTACCAGAGCTTTCCCACAGGTTACTAGCTCAGCATTTGGCTCACATAAACCACAAATTATACCTTTTCACCAGAAGGGTATAAAAGCGTTTTACCTCCCTGCTTGCAACAATTCTCTTGTATTAATAGCTCCTTCAATTTTAGTTTGTGGGTTTAATTTCTGTCAGTCCATGCAAGGTATCTATGCCAGACCATTGTTCCCATCCTCTTTAGTTACTGTTTTGGATCCTCAAAGGATGCAAACTTACTGGTTTCTTGAAACCAAAACTACCTTCGGCCCATAACCAAAGAGCTGCTGAGAGACCAGTCACTCAGAAATGAGACACAGCATTTCGTCAGTGAAGCATGGTGAACTGTGTAGCTCCCACACCCATGAGGCCTGGGAGTTTTGAATCTGCTCTGTGCCTCAAACACCTGCTGAGCTGTTTCAAACCTTTCTTTTAAAAAGCAAACAGCTTTTCTTTCTGATAGATTTTTTTTCCTGACAAACACCTCCAAACTTGTTTCCATAGCACTGTCTTCCCTTAAAAAGAAACTGCTTGCCACTCCTGTTATCAAAGTAACCATACATTTCATGAGAAGGGCACACAGGGTTGTGCCCCTATAGCTTGGATCTGAGCTGTTCTCAGCAAAGATTTCAATAAAGATCCCTTTCCATGCTTTGCACATTACAAGAATCCAGCCTTGCACATTACAAGAATCCAGCCTGGGCATCTTTGGAAAACTGCTCTGAAAAGCCATGTTCCTCATAATACAGATCAAGCCCTTGCAGACAAATGGGCAGGGAGTGCAAACCTTGTGTTGCAAATATTCAGCAGCCCAGTGCACATCAACTGTTCATTCACAGAGGCACACACCCACACAAAGACATTTACTGGTGGCAGCCAGTGTGTGTTGCTTTCCAGTCTTTCATCAGATCTACAAATAACTGTTCTTTTATTTTCTTCTTCTAGTACTGTGCTTTGTATTGTTTATGCATATGATTTATATCATTTAAATTGCTTTTATATTGTTTATACTGTACTTTATAACCGGTTGTTTATACTGGTTAGTCTATGTGCACTGCCTCAGAGCTCAGCAGACTTTGTGGTTACAGCAATAAAAAGACTGCAAAGGTATTTTAGATTCATACTAGAGTTGAAAATGCTGACACCTGCATGAGCTGCATTTGAGTTAAACACAAAGAGATTGTCACATCCCCTATAATCAGAACGACACTAAGAACCTTCCCAAGGCATGAATTTATCTAAAATAAATCCCCAACATTGTCCTCTCCAAACTGTACTGTCTTGAACTGATCTTGAAAAAGCCCCAAATCTTAAGGGATCCACTCCTGACTGAGGGTGCTTTTTTGACACCCTGGTCTATTTTTCAGACTGCTTCCCTATCAGACAGTGCTTAGGAGTGCAAGGCAGTGAAGGTTAAGCAGCAGTCCCCCAGCAATGTCCCAGTTTTGCAGTTTCACGTATGGTTCAGGTTCCCCTAGGGATCAGGATCTGCTCACCAACACCCTCCCCACCTACCTGCAAAAAGCTGCTGCTTCTTTACAGCCTGCCATCCCCAATGGCTTGAGGTCAATCCAAGCCCTGCCTTTGGCTGCTGAGCTGGAGTGATTCTGTTATCAGGGGATACTCAAAAGGAGTGCCCAGAAAAAAACACCTACCACAGTGAACTCCCCAAAAAGCCTTTTTTTTGGTGTTAATCAAGGAAGCCATTTTGTTTAAACAAAAGCAATGGAACTTTGGAACAACAGCACCATGTTTCTGGACTTAAGTTAACATGTCAAATGGGGAAAATGTGAAGTTAGTCAGAGAAACAAAACGGAACTGAAGAGGCTCACACCCACATGAATATTCAGTTTGAGCAATGATAGCAACATCACAGGGAGCAGACAGGGAAGCAGGACAATGAAGGGGTTGTAAAGGCACTGGTTCCTTCTGTGTCATGAATCTAAAATGCGGAAAACCAGATGTATTTCTGTGCCAAAAAAGTGTTGCAGTTTGCAAGTTACCCACAAGTGCTATTGCTTTCCACTGGAGTAAATGAGTCCTCAATGTCTTGAAGTTCATGCACCAATGCACAGGTCGAGAGAAGATCTGTGCTCACAGGTTGCCCACTCTCTCTTTGGGTGGGAGACCTCAGGGCTTCTGCACAGCAAAACTGAAGTGGAAGGTTTACACTTAGACCCTTAAGGGCAGAGGAAGAAACTGAAAACAGGCACTACTTACCTAGGTGTTTCAGTCAATTGACATGGTGGTTAAAATATCCTGAAGGGAAGAAGTAAGGCTGAAATCTCACCTTTCTTGGTTAGCACTCTAACAGCTAAAATATTATATGAAAAAACGGTGCGCATTTCCCTTCTTAGATTGTGGTACTGTTTACTTCAATATTCCTTTACTTATATATTCTAAGTTTTCCAGGTTTTTTTCAGTTACTCATAAACTGGATTTGATACTCCTCAATTCTGTTTCATGTGTGCTTCCTTCCTGTAGTTAGACTAGGTTGGTTGAAAAGTGAGTAGCTACTGTGATGCTCATTCTGATTTTCTCACTCAATGATCTCCAGCTTTTTTACTGTTCTGTTCTGTGCATATATGGAGTATTTCAGTTACTTAAGGCTTATTTTCTCTTGATGGATAACTTGGATTAAAGTTACAAAAGGATTTGAATAATTATCCTAGAATAACTGTGTTTATGAGCTACAGAATTGCCACAATGGTTTATCTCAAACTGTTTTCAAAATGGATCATGTTAAACCAGATGTGGCACTTTTATCCTGGAACAAGAGTATTCACAGATGAATTATTCAGGGACTGCTGTTCTGGAAAAAACTATTCTTGAGTAAGTATTTCTGAGCAGCTCACATGTAGAAAGGCTTTTGTGCTGATGTTCTCCACAATTCACTCATCACTCACAACATTTAGTGTAACAGCAGTCTGGAAGCAGAGGTGAAAAGAACCACAAATCTCACTTGATGTGCCATGTGGGTTGTTTTTCCTGCAAGCAGCTTAGATGTTCCTTTATAGCCATTAAAAGTTTATTAAAATGCATGAGACACATCCATTATAAGCCAGAAAAAAAGGTCCATTAATATTACATATCAAATGAGAATTATATTCACACATTCCCCTCTGCCCAAACCCCCAAACACTAAAAAAAAGCACATTTAAATGTAGAAATTTAGAAAGGGCAGAAGAATATTTTTATACTGTGTTAACTGAGTAATTGATTAAACTATTAAAAAGTGGATCAATAATGAGACCTTCTGCCTAGAAATCCAGCCAGTTCCAAACAATGCTGGCATAGCTCTGTGACATGGTGATGCAGCTGACATTTCCTGACCTTGCATACTTTGAAGGGAAATTGTATGACCTTCACACAATAGTTCTGGGAAGAATGAAAATAACCCATAAATATTAGAAGGGTAGTGACACTAAGGAGGAAGAATCCTTTAGAATAAACACAGTGGTACAACTAGAGTTAATAGGATGAAATTAAGGGAAAGGGGAAATGTAGGTGGACTGTCATGAGAAAATTCCTGTTTGTAAATTACTAAGGTATACTTGGATACAAAATAATTTCCCAAGAGAAGTGGAGATAACACTCTTACTGGGATGTTTTCATGCTGGTCTATGCACAGCTATATTCGCATGCGACACTAATATAGTATTGATAGAGAGTAGATTATTTGTTCAGTACTTGAATGTTTGTCTAGTTTACCCATGAGGTCGTCTTGTTTCATTAACATACTGGGAAACTGATACAGAGTGAGTTTCACAGATGTATAGAATATGAAGAAGTGAACAAGCATAAACTGATGTCCTAAACCAATATTCATTCCTGACTGCAGCTTTAAAGATGTTACTGTTTTTTTTTGTAGTCAGCTCTAGCTGTGTTTTAGCTTTTTTGTCCCCTAGGAGACTTCTTACTGCAGGATCCTCTCAAAATTAGGTCTTTCTTTTCCAAAGTATGTGCAACGTTAGTACATCTGTGTAATTCTTGCAGTGCAGCTCAGCAGGCTTTTGCCAAGTAGTAGCTTTCAAGATAACTCCCTATTGGTCTCCTCTGGAAGCAATTGATTAGTGGCTTGGCTTTAAACAAAATATTTTTCCAAAATATTTTCTCCTTAAATAAGCTTTTCATAGCTTGTAACCATTTTCATTCTCCTGTAAATTATAGGACATATATTTTTGGAGGAAAATTATTCTCTTTCCAATGCTACGAAGTTAATATGTGCTGATCTCAGCCAGCAGAGCCAAAGGTGTCTGTGAAACATGCCAGATGGATAAGCTGCTTTGCAATTAAAGATGAATCATCACTTGTTTGCATTTATTTCCCTCATCTCTTAAAATTGTAACCCTGAAAGATTAAGAAGAAATAAATTAGGTTTTAATAAATATTCTCCTTCTTTATGACAACTTCTGAAATTGTACTGCAGAACTTAATCCTTCCTTGCAGAAGGAGCTCAATTTTCACCGTATTCTCAGTAGTGCAGTACACTATTTCAGGTGGTCTTCTCCAGATAGAAGCTGTGAATGAAATTCTCAATATAGACATTAATCTGCTTCTGCAGAGTTTACCTGCAAGGTCAGGAAATGTTAACAACTTTGTCCATTGAAACAGCACAAACCTTTAACACGGCAACATGAACCATAATATTAGTCACAAAAAGTCTCCTCTGTCTTTGAAAATGCTATGGTTTCTTCTACATATGATGTTAGACAAGTGGACACTGCAAACAAGTGCAGAATAACTTGATATTACATTTATAGTGAATTGGAAGCGTTTGGGATACATCACATCAACTTTACTTACAAATCAGGTCCCAATCACTTTTTTCCTAATTTTTTTAGATACATTTCAGTATATATCAGCCGGAAGGAAAACAAGAAATAGCTGATGTGCAAAATTCCTGACCTTTTTTCTTGCAGCCAGGTGATAATGTGCTCACCTGGATGATGGCTGAAATCCTTCCTCATATTCTGCAGATCACTCAGGGATAGGGATCAGGTGATTACCTCTGGTTCTGCCTCTTTCTCCTGTTCTTGTGATGACTCTGGTTCATCTTCATCCTTTGCTTAATAACGTTATTGTTATTATTATCATTATTAGTTTCTTCCTTTCTGTGCTATTAAACTGTTCTTATCTCAACCCATGAGTTTTACTTTTTTTTTTCCTGATTCTCTCCCACATCCCACTGGGTGGAGGGGAGGGGAAGTGAGTGAGCGGCTGCATGGTGCTTGGTTGCTGGCTGGGGTTAAACCACAACATACTGTTACGTATATGAGTAGTGACATATTGCAGTAACCAATTTATTGAACAGTGTTGTTTGGTTTTGAATCAAGAAGAAAAAGGTTGTATTGCTCATAAATAATTGTATAGTTTCTATATTCACGTTTAAGAAATGTACTGAATATGCTGTAGCAGATTTATGATGTCGAGCTATTTCTATGGCATAGTATTACTGCAGAGAAAGGAAGAAACCAAATATGATCATCTTCTGCTAAAACTGTTGAACATTTACGTTGCAAACTATTTTGTTATGATTGTAATGTCTGTATTAATTAAACTAAGGGTTAGATATAATTTTGATAAAGATTACAGTCCTTCAGCTGCAACTTTGAAATGCTCATTTTCAACCTGTCATAGGTTAGATGGAAAGGGAACACAGTTTGGGGCATATGGCTAGGGAATACTCAACACAGGTATATTACACATCTGTCCTCGTTCTTTCACAATCTGAGATTTGATACACAAGTCAAAAGAGCCTGAAAATGGACTTCACATTATGTTTCAATGCACATAGACTGGAGCCACTTGTGTGTATAAATCCACTTAGTATTAATGTGTGTCTGAGTTGTTGAATTATACAAGCAGAAAGCTTGCTTTTTACTCAGATTTAAATCACTGAAACTAGTTCTGGCTAGAATAATACATAAACTTTAATGTTATCACAGTTTTCCATGGGCTTTAGGAAAGATTAGTGGCAACTGGTCATCTGCTCCAAATTTATATACATTTAATCAGAGTGGCTCTGTACTGGTAACTACAAAGAAATTCTTTGTTAACTCTGCCCTTAGTACATTTCTGTAGATATTGCCAAAATATGTCTACTGAAAATACATGCTTATCTACAGGGAGTTTTGGAAATTTCCATAACATTTTTTTGTAGTTTTAGGCTTGTTTGTATATTTCTGAATTTTAAATTTTCCTGCCCTCTGGCTTGTAAATTATCTGTAAAAACATGTATTAATGAATCCTTGTATTTTGCCTCTAGATAAATAAAACCAATGTGAACTTGCTTACTCTAAAAGTCCAGAGTATTTCTAACTAAATTGTAAATCCTGTGTTTCATACATTGCTATATGTACACCGCACTTTTGAATTCAACTTTCAGGCACCATTTATCCTGACAAAAAATTAAATTTAATTTTAAATTTAAATATGAATGTTAAAGAGCATTAAACATTGATTAAATTGTAGCCAAAGGTTAGATTTCTATGGCTCTGAATGTGAACAGGGTTAGTCTGGCAAGGAGTAGTTTTTAAAATCTATGCTATGTACCTAATTTCAAATGATTTTCAATAGGATTTGGTTTCTTATGCTCTGCAGATGTCATAAAATCATTTAAAGAATGTATCTAAATCTGTACTGGAGTATCATTGATTCACAAGGATGTTGCAGCAAACTAGAAATTAGCAAATCACTGAGAGTCTGTGGCATGAATTTAAAATTTAGATAGTATAGGTATCTAAGTTCTTAGATTTTGGCATTACTAGATAGAATGAATCACTAAAATGTAGTAAAATTCAGGGTAATGTGGAGACTGATAACCTGTAACGCTTTTCCCTTTTGACTGTTTTTATGTCATGGTTTTACTAGCCCTGTAGTTTGAATAGACAAAACTTACTTTAACACCTTTCCAAAATCTGTATTCAAACTTTTCTACAGAATTCTGGTTTGATGATAACAAATATTTTCCTAGTGTCATTAATTACATTAATTCTTCTGCCAATTCCAAGTAAGAAATTACACTGTTTATCCAAAAAAGACTGCCTGAGAATTGTTATCATGGAACCATGAGAAGGGAAAATAAGTCGAATGTAAGACCTGTATGTAGGTTAAAGCAATGCTGTAAAATGGTATATAAAAGAACACAGAGAATATATTAGAAATGTGATGATTCAAAGAAAATAGTGCTTAATCATTGTGTTAACAGTGTTAATCAATGAAAACTATTTTTCTGTGAATTGGTACTTTTAAAAAATTGGGGAAGAGTAAAGGCGCTTTTTGTGTCAAAAACTGAGACACTTTTTAAATCAAAAATGCTGTAAAAAAAAAAGTAAATTTCCAGACTAGGAAATATTTGTGTAGCTCTTGTGTATGGATGAAAGGGAACAATGAAATAAGCAGGAATGCCTCTGGAATATGAACACTCCAGGAAGAGTCAGAATGGCCTCCAGGGATTGCCACAGCAAATGCAACTTAGTAGAATTGTCAATTATGTGTTGGGAAGGACCTGTTCCTTGGTTTATTCTGGAATGAGGAAGTAAAACCAAAGTCTTCTGCAGCCCTTTTCTGACACACTTATATGGTGCTGAGTTGATGCTGGGCCAGATATTTTCCCTATAATATCTTTTTGGAGGAAGTACTGGAAGTGACAGTGACAGTGACAGATATTTTAAAGAAAGGGGACTGATTTTATTTTGTTTTTTTAGCCTGTGAAAAAACTATTTTATCATCAGAAGTTGTCCTTTACCAGCTGAACGAAGGCAATTCATCAGTTTGGATAATTCTTATAATACAGATGAGATAATTGTAATAGTATAGGTAACTTAAATCTTTTGCTCCTTTGTATTTTTTGTGAGTAGTATGGCCTTCCTGACTCCATACATAATGTGATACTGTGAAACTAATTTCCAGTGAAACCATTGGTTTCAAGGCTTTCTTTTAGCCTATTTTGGTTTTGTTTCCTCTGACTCATTAGTATTCAGTTTCTTATAATGAGATTTTCATCAGAATAGTACAGGTTTATTCTTTAGTACTCCTCCAGGGGTGGAACAAAGCTGCTTAGATTAGCTTTTTGGTGCCAAAAGGGGTCAATACTTGCTCTGATAAAAAGAAGCAGCTAGACCAAATTTCCCATTATTGCTCCCTCATCTGGATTTTTTTTTTCCTAATATTATTTTCTCTGTTTCATTTTAGTAGTTACAACTGTGTCTTGATCTACCTGGACAGAGCAATACAATTTGATGAAGTACCAACTGCAGACATAAAGTCCACCTAAATCTTATCCTAACTCTTGCAGAGTTACAAGAGCAAAAGTTGTAAGTCAAGCACCTCAGCATTCCTCAGCAGTTGGCATCAGAAGATTATTTTACACTGGAAGCTGTGTAAAATACAACACTATATTTATAAAAATAGTTTCTAACCCAAAGGGAAGGAAGTTAGGGAGAAAACTTGCTGTATGAATTCTTCGACATGTCTGTTTCAGGGTCCACCAGGCCTGTGCTATCATACAAACAAAACAATCCCCCCCAAACCAATCTTATCCCACAGTATTTATGAATTGTTGGCTTGTTCTTTGTAAATGAACAATTCAATGCCAACCATCTTTTTTAGTTTGGCAGGCAGCTCTCTTCATACTTCTGATACCTGTAGTGTTATCATAAACACTTGAATGTTATCATAAACATTTAGAGAAAATATTTTCTAAAAATAAGTGCAAAAAAAGAGAGATATGCTATTATTCTGTCTGACTGTTTCCTATTGGTTTTCTTACGTTACCAGAATGACTGTGTGTTTAGTTGATTCTTCTGGTTGTTGACTGAGACTAAGTAACAAACAACAATAAAGGAAATCTCAGCTTCTGGTTGCCAGTCTTGAGTTGCTCTCAGAGCTCCAGCTGCTGCAAGCTGACAGTTTCCATTGGAATCTCCACTTTTGTTAAAGAATGTAAATTTCTAGGTTTTCAGGTGAAAATATAACCTGATTGCAAGGATGGAAAACTGATACCCAAACTGGTTATCCCCATGCTAATTTTGTATGTTACATTTTGGTAAAGAAGAAGGAATTAAGAGAGGTCTGATTCACAGTCTTGAACACATAGTTGGCAGTGTTTAATAACTGAGCATGATAAATGAACAGTCTTCTATATTTCTGTATGTATTTTGCAAACAAGTCTTTGCAATGGAATATTTTTTGAGAGGAAATTGCTGCTTGGCCAAAACCAAATTTTGGAGTGGGACTGTATTTACTTCGGCTAATTGGCAGTTTGCCTAATTTCCTTACCTGATTTGGGTGTATCAGCAAATCATCAATATTAGGTAATTTCCTATTTTACAAATAGGTTCTAATCAGGTTGATGACCACACTTTACTGTTTATCTTGGTCATATATAGCATCAAGACAGAGACTGTCTCTGACCACACCAGTGTATAAAAAGATATTGCTCCATTCTTACTTTGTACATGTGGAGTAACACTTTTATGCTTTTGAGAATATGAAAAAAATTTAAGCTGTATGTGTGATGTGTAAGGCAGTCACTTTAATTTCTTATTTCACCCTCAGTCAGTAACAAAGCATATATTAAAGAGGAGATAAGCAACGTATATCCCAGCTAAAGTGAAGCTTTATGTCTCATATATTTCAACAGAAATTGACCAGATACATGAATTAATCATGGACTGGATCCACTAGGAAGCATATTGAAAAACATAGTTTTCTGGCCACTTGGCGACCTAAACACCAGTGAAATAGTCTTGCTAAAAGAACTGCAATTTTGGGGGAACCCTCTTCACCTTGAACAGTGTGCAGTGCTCCATGTATAAAACCCCAACTATGCAATAGTGATCTTAGAGTTGTAACTGAAGTATTTTACTGAAAATAGGGCAAGAAATCTGGAAAAGAAACATTAGACTGGAAAGGGAAACAAAGAAGGGGAACCATGGTACAGAATAATTATTTGTAGATGTGTCTCAATCTATGCTTAACACATTTTTGTAAATTGCAACTCAAATTCATGCATTTTCACTTTCTTCTTGTGAATGTCCTGCTTTAAGCTTTGACATAACTCTTGCAGTTCACATTTTTCCATTGAGAAAGCAGAAAATATAGTAGATATACTATTGATATCTTCCTCAAACCATTTGGTGCACAGTTGATGGTGCACGCTTGATCTGACAGCTCACTGGGCATGGATTTTGATGGTACAGTCATACATATGACTCAACAGAAGGCTGAGACTAGTATGTAGTACAAAAGATTAATATGACTTTTGTCCCATGTAAAAGGACCATGGGTCTCTGAAATAATCTTGTCATCTTTCCATAAGAGGTCAAGAGATAAATTCATTGTATACTATTTTTGATATTTGTTTATGCTGAATTATATTCATAGAACTGTCTTAGTATGTTTTAACTTTTATTTCTACTAAACAGATTTTCTGGAATAAATACCTATTACTGAATTACCTTGTATTTAAAAAGAACATAGCAGAAATGAGGATGCCTATGTAGTCCTCTACTGCAGAATTACATCATCAGAATCTGATTATCCTCTGAGCTGGCCAATGATGTAATAAGACTTATTTTTAGTAATGACAGTTAAGATATTTAACCTCTGCTATTAGAAGAGGATCAAGAGTTTTATTACAACTGCTAAAGGTCTAAGCCTGGATTTCTTGTAAATAATGCAGGATGGCTGGTCTCCACCAACCCTGGAAACTGAAAGATGCTGAATTCCTGTTTCTGGAACATATTTTACCTCAGGGGAACTGTGATATCTTCTCACACTGTCATCTAATGAGATAAGCAAAATTGAAAATAATGTAACCAAACCATGTCTTAACTCCCACCCCCGTCCTTTCCCCCCTCTCTAGTTTTTGATCTCTTTGCTACAACTGCTAGTTTTTCTTAAATATCTGGGACAAAATGCAAAACCAATGAATGTATTTGAGGAGGAAATAGAAATGTATCACTACATTACAGTTCTAACAAATTGGATAACGAACTTGCATAATTTTTTAAATACTAAGTTTCAGTTTGGAAATTTAAACGGAAAATTCTGTCCAAGGTTATTGAAAAAAAATGCTCTCCTGGGTTCTGGTATTATTTTTGCACTTAATTAGATATGTCAATGGACTGTGGTGGTCAGTGAGCTATCTGGAATACATACTAGATGACAGAAAGAAAAATTGCATTGTAGTCTGTCTTTAGATGCTGACAATGAGATACTATTGTCTGTCCCCTGCCGAGTCTGAGTGTGTAGATAGGAAGAGGGAGAGGAGAAAGCTTGGCCAGATTGATATTTTCCTTGCTTTTGTTATGCTTTGCTTTCTCTGCTTTTATAGCAGGCTTATTAATGTCTGTGCTCCCAACAGTGCTTTTAGCTTCCCCACAGGCAGCTGCCTGCTACTACCTGTATCTGTAGTAGGCCTTTGTCTTGCTTGCTGTCTGTTTCTGAATCTGCACACCTCCAGTGCAATGGCATACCTACTGTTAATTGAAACCTCCTGATTAAGTATTTTGTTGCATCAGCACAGAATTAGAAGTCTAACCTCAGCTATTAATGACAGCTCACTTATCAAAAGTGTTACTTGAAACAAATGCAATAAAAACATTAAAGAAATGCTTGATTCAAATAATTTTTTGTAATTCATTCAGTCTTTTACTATCAAATAATGTTTTGGCTTGTTTTTAATATTTTTATCCTATAAATGGTTTGATGGCTTAAATATTGAAACACATCCAAATATATGCTATATACACTCAATATATATTCAATAAGCATATATACTTGATGTAAAACTGTATGTGTTTAACATTAGTAAAGTACAGACATATGAGACAATTTTATATTTATTGATAATTCATTTATTATAATATAAGACCAATACCATTACTATACTAATAGATATTTGACATAGGAACCATCTACTTACCCAACAGTTGTGTTTTATTCTTTGAAAGTGTTCTTGCATTTCACTTTCACATTTCAGGTTAAAAATAGTTTTCCTCACAATGTATAATTGCTATTTTTCCTGGCTTTGCTTGATACCTGTTGTGTAAACCATAAGCAACAAATGAGCAGCGGCTTTTCCAATGGTCTCTGCAGAGGATTGGTCTTGCCAGTGCTGAGCGCTCAGAATTATGATGGATTTTCATACTTCCAGTGGCTGGTTGGTGGGCTTTATGTTGATTTTTATGTTATATCATGCTTTAGCTACCCTGTACAAATGTTCTGAGGCTACATGCTAGAAGCCATGATGAGGCTTTCTTTTAGCCTATTCTGGTTTTGTTTCGCCTGACTCATTAGTATTCAGCTTCTTATAATGAGATTTTCATCAGAATAGTACAGGTTTATTCTTTAGTTCTGAGGCTATATGCTAGAAGCCATGATGAAACTCTGTTATATCAAAACTTCTTCATATAAGTTTACACGTTTTGATGAGAAAGTTTCTGTGAACAAAAGCATAGATAGAGAGCCATTACAGAATAACTAGTAAACTGGGAGCAAAAGTGCCTACTTGGGATATGGAAGAGAGTCAAGTCCTTATTCTGCCTAAATGAAAGCAAAGACATCAACCTGAATCTCTCCTTTGAGGAGAGCTTCCTGTCTCAGTGAATGTGAGAGCATTCGGCAGTTCAGCTCTTTCAGCTTACTCCACAAAATAGGCTGACTTTATAACCTTCTAGTACTCCAGTAAATCCCTGTTCCAACCAGAGTGAGCTAAACAGTGGAAAAGTGTGAGCAAAGGGTCTTGCATCAGACTCAGTTGATACCTGTGTACTTCCCTCAGGCTGGAAGAGTAGGGTGAGCACGACACTGCACTGATTACCCTAAGCAACTTCCAGGTGAGACACCAGCTTGCACGCTGCTGGCATGGGCATCTCTACATCCTGATTTCCTGGGCAGTATGGACATACTCTGTTTCTGGCCTTGAATTGGCAGAAGCAGGTCAGGTGCTTGAGCTTGGATTTCCCACTGAATTATTGCAGCCTTTTCTGGATAATGGACTGTTTTTGTAGGGATCAAAGGAGAGAAGGAGAGTTCTTGATCAAGATATAGCATGTGTGCTTTATTCTTCATGCTGTTAAAATACTGCAGCATGTTTTAAGCCAATAAGACTATATGACTGAGCATTGGAAAGTTTCAGAATAGGAGACTTGTAAAGATAATAAATAATTCAGTTAAATAAAGGAAACATGTTTTTTCCCCTGGTAATATTCTCCAAAGTTATGCTGGGAGATTGTAGCAGCCAAACTTCTTCTCAGTTCAAGGATGTTCAGGACTAGGATTTGGTTTCTCATGGACTCCGCATAGATGAGAATTTGTTGTCGAATAAATCGCTAAAGTGTCTGCTTTGTTAGTTTTGTCTGTAAAGTTGCTGGAGCAGTAAAGCAAAGCACTTTGGGGATGTACAGAATGTGAATAAAGATTAAAAAAATCTTTAGGGAAGGAGAGAAGGCTGAAGCAAGAAGAAAGAAAAGCCTGACTATTTAGCATATATGAACTTGACCAGTGTTTCACTAAAACATGACAAAACCAGATCATATTTCAACTGAATTTATTTTGGAAAGTGTAGATTTACAGTAAGAGGAATTAAATGAAGGTAGAAAGGAACTAAATGCCCACCATGTTATACTGGATTGTCTATATGGGTTAAAGCTGAATTCTGTGAAGCACTTCTCTTGCCAAATGCGTGTGTACTCAGATGCAATGATTCCTACTCTTGGAAAGTTATGGTAACTATTTTCTTTACTGCTTAATTAATGCTATTAACCGGGCATTCCTGTTTTTCATTGTGATTTTATTGTCCTTAAGCCAAGATCTGAAGTTCTTACAATTATATTTCAAAAGGATTTTGGGACATATATGTTGACTATCTGAGCTTTAATTGATGTAATTGAAACAGTAGCTCAGCCAAAATTCCTGTTGATTTCTCTAGGATACAGTCATTAAAATCAGAGTAAAGGATTCAATAAAAAGTACCTAAGCAAGCCCAGGATGATTTATGTTCACAGCAATGATGAATTATGTGTCAAATTAAATTATTTGATTCACATCAGGCATTTTATTTACAGTACAGTTCCCATAAATAAATACTTTTCCTTCAGAAAGCAGAGTGGATTCTTCAGCAGTTTGCATGGAGTTAAACCCACAGCTATTAAAAACAATGAGAAATTTGCTATTGGTAACAAGTCAAAGTGAAGAGGATTTGGAAATCCTTCTAATTTCAGGCTGAAAAATCAGTTACAGAGAAGTCCATAAATTGTGGCAGATGTAGATGGAATAGTTTAAGATACTAAGCTCCATTTCCCTGTTCTGTAGTTCTTACCTGACTCATGAATACTTAGTTTCTAATAAGACTATCAGAGCACTAAATCTTTTTTCAGACAGGCTTTAAAAATCCCCACAAATATCTGATAGCAAACTGGAGACAGATTTAAGGTTTTTTTTTACCTAATTCATACTGTCCTTTTGCAGAGATTTAACTGGTGACAAAAAGATTAGTATTTATCTTTTCAAGCATCACAAACAATGAAAATCTGAATATTTATCAAGTCTCTTTCTCAATATTTTTTTTTTCCATTTGGACCTACCTTGCGGCTCCCTGCTTTCTTGAATCAGTGTTTTTCAGAGTAGTGGCTCTTGTCAGTCAGTCCAATGCTTCTGTGTCTGGGCATGCTGATATGTAGCAGTGGGCAGCTGACATGGAAATGGCCAAAGCAGGAAGAAGGCCTGAGCTGCATTTTTAAAGATAACTAAAAAAAAGGAAGAAAAAAAAAAAATCATTATGGGAAAGATTCTCTCAAAAGCAAGGCTCGTTTTTGGCTAGCCCTTTTCTGTACTTACCCCTGAATCCTATAAATAGTAAACATTAGAAAAATGTAGTAAGTAAACATTATGACTATCACAATAAGAGGCATTTACATGAAGAATTTTTAGAGGAGTAGATGCTATTGCTTTATGTATTGAAATTGATATAGTCTTGTCAAATTACCATGAAGAGATTGTTTACATTTGGCTTATTTCCTAGGCAGCGTTGGTGCCTTTCTAGTACAGATGAAGCTTATTGAAAACTTTGTCATGGTGTTTTCATGTTGTAGAATTGCACAATTGAAAACTATATTAATTATATTTTCAGAAACTGATTGTTCATTTTGCATTAGGCGAAAAAAGTAAGAGCAGCAAAATAAAACTCAGCATGATATAAATCCCATTAAAAGTTCAAGGAAAGAAGCTCGTATTTATTTCTTTACATAAGCAAGTATTGCAGGAAGATATTTAAGTTATGCTCACTACTTTTCAGGGGAGAGTGCGAGGAAAAAATGAGTAAACCCACTACGATCACCTAAATTTTGTTTGAAGAAAGTAAAAGCTTGTGATGCTCCTTCCTAATTCTGCTTTTTCCTAATTCTGAATCTTTCCCTTATACATTTAGACTTTTTTTAAATTCAAGGAAAGTACATATTTTTATTGCAAAAATGGGTGTTCAGTGCTGGCTTGATTATGACTTATTTTGGAAAAGCAGCTTAACACATTTAATTATCTATGTATTCCCAGTGATCTTAACTTGTTGGCTATTTTCTTGCATAACGAAGCTTGTGTGTTATCAGGTTTTTTATCACAGGATTCCCCTATGAATGACAGCATCAGGTAGTAGTGGAAGGCATACAGCCAATAAAAAGGAAGAATATGGATTTTACAGCCCATAGACAAGATGCTTTTTTGCCTTTATCTTGGCGAGTGTGGGAAAGGTGGGAGGTATTGCAAAACCCCCCTTTGAATTCCGTGTGAGAATCAGCAAAGAAAATGAAAGTGAGTTTATAAAACCACAGCAGCAGTGCAAATTGGTTGGGATAGCTTTTGTTAAGTAAATCAGACGGTGAAAATCCACTTAATGCATTAAGTCTTCTACATGAGAATAACTGGCTGAAGCACAGGAAACCAGTTTAGTCTGGGACAGTTGGACTTTTTCTGGTAGGTTATTTTTGCAGTGTAATCTTTATCTCATTTTACAGTCCATTGTCTGGAAAAATCTTACAGCTCAAAGTTGGGGAACTTGCAAGAGCAGGTAGCTTTTGGGCAGAAATTTTGCTAAACTGAAAAGAGAAGAAGGAAGGGCTTGGGGCAAAGCAAGAATCTAAAGTTATTACAAGTCTTCCATTTTAATTCACAGCAAATTGAAATAAAATTTAACCACATTTACTGTTACGCAAACAGTAATATGTTTAACACGTATCAGTGAGATTCTAGATCATGGTAGATATTTATGCTATGAATGATGACTAGGTACTAAACCGCACATACAATAAATCATGTGCTTAAATAGTTTTTATTGATCCATTTGATCAATAGAAAATGATTTGTATAAATATATGAATACATGTGAATTGCCTATGCTATTTTCACTTATAATTTAAAAAAAAAAAATCCTAATGAGAGGACAAGTAATTCCCTGTAAACAAGGAGATTCTTACTTGTTACATTATTTAATGAAGCTGTGGCCTGTGGAACACTAGGCAGTAATTAGTGCTGATTTCTTTTTTGCTACTGTGATGCCATTTTCTTTTTGATGTACTATTTTTGAGACACCAGCAATTTTTTTTTCAAAGGTTTAAATGGAAGTCAGCTGTTTAACACTATTCATAGGAAGAAATGGATCTTATACTAACTGATATAGGTCCAAAATTATTTTAAAATGCTGGGAAAATGTATTAATAACTGGAAGAAAATTACATATTAAAAATTGCATCACATTGTTACTCTGAATAAATACTGCAATGACATCTTTGTAGGAGAACCTTGAATATCTTTTCCAAGAAAGAATTGCATTCTTGAATCAAGGACAATTGTTTTAGAAGGGTATGTGTGATGTCTTGACCCTGGCCAACACCCACACAGCTGCCTGCTCACTTACCCCACCCACACCTGTCCGAGCAGGACAGGGGAGAGACTGGGAAGAGCAAGACTCAAAAAAATAATGAATTGAGATAAAGACAGTTTAATAAGCGAAGGAAAGAGGCGGGGGGGGGGGAAAGAGTGATGCAAAGGGAATCATTCACCACCTCCCACAAGCAGAGCAATGCCCAGCCAGTCTCTAAGCAATGGCCAACTTTGAAAGCCAACCTGCCTTTCCCCTTCTTCTTCCACTACCTCAGTTCTACTGCTGAGCATGACATTATGTTGTATGGAATATCCTTTCACCAATTTGGGTCAGCTGGCCCAGCTGTGTCCCCTCTCAATCTTTTGCCTGCTTCCAGCCTTCTTGCTACTGGTGCAAAGCCTTGAAAACTGCTACTGTTCTAGTACAACAAATGATGTCTTTGTGTTTTCCTCCATCTAATGCTGTGAGTTTGGAGGCCAGTCACAGCTGATTCCATGTCTGAAAACTTATAACATAGAGACAAGCAAGCCAGAGAGTGTGTCAGTTCAGTTATTTTCTTCTCTGGGCTCCCCCGTATCACTATCCTCAGAGCCAAGTGAAGAAGAAAGCTTGAGCAGAGTTGCTTTCATTTCCCATCCATGTCGAGATAGAGCTCCTCCTTCCCACTGAAAGGGGGATTTTTCCATCTTGTTTCATGTTCCTCTCAATCCTCTTGCATGATGTGGCAAAGTAAGTGTCACTCCATAGTTTTCAAAGAACAAGAGAAGTTTGTTTCATGTTACAACCTCTCTTCTTCTCCAGTAATGTGCTCTTTTTATATCACAATAAAACATTATCTGCCTAAGACTTTGAGTCAGGGGAGATGGACTGTCAAAAGCCTTTGACTCTTTTACATTTAGAGCCATTGCATGTGCAAATGCACCAGGAATTAATGTGTTCCATTTCTGGAGTCGCAGTTGGTTTCTTAAAGACTTACCAAACACTGTCACAGTCAAAATGCCTTCAGGCTTGCAAATGAAGAGGGGTTGCATATCGAATTGGAGAGCAGGCTGGTGGCAGATGGGAGGGACCCATCTGTGGAGGGTCTTTGAAACTCTATCAGTTTCACCCTGAGCAGTTTGGCTTCATCAGAAGAATCAGGGTTATCCTGTGGACTGGAAAGTAGGATCTGATAAATAAAGTGCATTAAATCTGCTTACCATTCTGCTTACAAGATCCTGACTTCTGTTTTACCCATTTAAAAAACTGATTGAATAGAAACTATTAAAATAGATTTTGCTACTAATTAAAAGGTAAGCACTGCATCATTTTCAAAAACACTCTGGAAACTTGACAGCAACTTAAAAAAGATGGAAAGCTTTGGAAATTATTCTGTTCATCTTTATTGGATGTACAAAGAGACTTATTCTAGGATGATGTAAATTGATAGAGCTTCACTAAATTTAGTTATGCCTCTCTTGCACTAGCTACAAATTTGATTTGGGGTTATCTTTCATGCAGTTTAGATGCTCTATTCCCTTCCTAACACTCAACAGTCCGATTATCTGTCTCTAACTCGCAGAGGTCAGAAATCAGTCCACTGGAAGAAATCCGCCTGCTTGGAGATGGCTCTAGGCAAGTTCACCACACAGGAAACGCTGAATGTCTCTCCCTGAGGTGAAGGATGGGGCCAGGCTTTGGGATGGTCCTTCCAAGGGAAGGGCTGGGACCAGGCTTCCCTACTGCTGTTTCCCTCCCAGAGGAAGGGTGTGGGTGGAAGGGAAAGTTTCTGCTTCTGTAAGGAACAGTGCTGTCCAGCTCCCCCACGCTGGACCAGCCACCAAGGGCAGCAAAGGGCAGCCATCTGCATTACCAGAGCTCTGTCATTTGAGGCATCTGCCTTTTCCTGCCTACACCTTGAAACAAGATGGCTGTCACATACAGTGACACTGAATGGTAAGAGATACTGGTTTTCAGAAGGCACATAATGTATAATATTTATCTGCTTCCTCTCCTCCCTCAGTTGCTTGGTTGTAGCACTTCGTATCTAAAGAGTAAATTGCAGTTGATCAGAATATCTGGAACCTTAATACATTTCAGGAAGAAAAATGTTTTCCAGTTCTAGCTATGTTGAAGAGCAACTTCTGTTTTACCAGTTTGAAACTTCAGGGACATACTCTGAGTTTTTCCCAAGTTTTTGAGCATTCAGGTTAGTGGCAATTATTATTCTTTTCCCCCAAATGAACTTAAAGGTTTTCTGTCTTCTTTTCTTTTATTTATAAAACCTGAACATCTGTATCAATTCATCTCTACTCAGGAAAACACTTAGGTACATGCTAGAAATTGCTCTCCAGAACAGCAGTGTCATCTTCAGAAAAAAGAATTCATAATGCAAAAGGTTTGAAAACACCTTTGTGATAGTACAGCACTAACTGTTGACGTGGACATAACTGGGGGAGATACTTTTTTTTTTTTAAGTTAGAATCTTAAAGTCACAGAGATCACGTCCAACCCCCTAAAGTGGTTAATATTTTTAATTTAATCTTTCTGCTATTTCTAATAATAGGAAGTACTCTGATAATTAGGGTATCTTTGGAAAACTTATCTTCTTTGACTACCAACATTATTTTGATTGTTTTGTAACAGCCTGATAGTTTCTTGCAAGCAGGAGTCAGTGATTCTACTGACTCCTTCATGTTTAGCGGTACAGCGACTACAGATTCTTTTTTCCTTTCAAAGGTGAGAAAGGTACAAAAGTAATTGCTCTTTGTTATTTAGTATTCCTGTGTTTGGCCCTATTTCTAATTGTATTTCATTAATTAACATAGATGAGACAGGCAATTGTGGATGTATAGTGTATTTCACATCTTTGCAAATCGAGACCTACATAATATATCAAAATGTTGGTGAGTTGGAAACTTAAGTTTTATTTTTGATAGAACTTAAAAGTTTGTAGAAGATATTAATTCTAAAACAACTGCTTGCTCTTATAGATACATTAGAGCCAACTGATTTCTATAATTATATATTATGGTTCATAATTAATGCTGCCAAAGATGATATAATTTGAAATATATTAGTTATGAATGGCTTTTGTTCTTTAGAGAACTTATTTTTTTCCCTATGCATACTGAGCTAGGTTTTATCTGTGTCCAGTTCACATTACCCCAGCAGTTTTTGTGTATACTGGACTCTTCAGAAAATCTGCAGCAATATAAGCAACTCCTCAGAAAGCATTTTGCAGTGCTTTAATTCTGAATTTGTTTGCATGTATATGAGATGCTGAGAATGGGCCAATGTGAACTTTAAGCCCAGATGTTCTTTTCTCTCACTGTATTTAACCCAGATATTTTAGCACATGAAAACTGCTTGCAAGTGCCAGCTCTGCCAGAGACAGTGTTGAAATGCTGGTAGTTTGTAAATACTAGCTATTTATGTGTGGTCAGTTTTACATCCATTGCTCACAATGTACGTTAATTTAGGTATGCAAACAGTTCTCTTGGGTAGATGAAACATTTTCTTTTAGCTCTCTGAGTAAAGGGAAGTATACATTTATGTATCAGGACAAAAAAAATATGTGGTTTCTGAATCCATATGCTGCACATAATTTAGAGAGATTGTGCAGAAGCTTGTATGAGACTGTCTTATTCCCTTTCATATTCAGCAAATTCATTTCAGAACATTATCTGTTAGAAAAGTTTTGTTCCCAGTGTGGGCTTATTCAAATGACATAGATTAGAGAAAAGTCTAAGGACCAAAAAGGCAGACAAATTGTTTAGTACTTCCTGTGAGTTATAACTGGAATAAACTGGATCACAAAAAGAGCTTCAAACTGGTGTGGGTGGGAGAAGACCATCTCAAAATTCCACTCTACCCCTACAGACCACAAATTGTGCTGAAGCTGAACCACCCGGGCATCTCAAATTGTACTTCCTCATCCATCAGCTGAAAAACAGGGAAGGACTAGACACCTCAGCTGTGATGGATGACCCTGGAGTCCCTGGAAAATTTATGACCTTAGAGCAAAATGTGATATTCTTCTGTCAAGATTCTGGTGTCCAGGTGATAGTGTGAAATTCACTCCAGTGCAGTTACGCAGCTAAACATGCACATCACTGCCCCTGTGCAGAATCTCAGGACCTGCTTGAAAAGTCAGTGAAGTTTGGAGACCAGCAATGGCTGGAGTAGACACATGATCTGTGGTGTTAACTCTCAACTGGTGAGGCCAAAAGCCGGGAGGCCAGTAAGCTTGAAGATGCATGAGTGCAGTGATACTGAAAGTTTGAATAGATGCCTTCAGCGGGCCGTGGGTTAGAAGGTGAACACCACCTTTTGGCAGCCAGCTGGGGAGTTATCAGCATCATCTTTGAGATAAGTCTATAGGGACGAAAGATGTGCTGGATGATGATGCCTATTTCTGTGACACGGTCATGCATTTTTCCACACTAGTCTGAGTTAAATAGCCAGAATCCAGGGAGTGGAGGCTGCCTACTTGGGAGCTAGAATAGGATTTTGAACATTATGTGCCAGTGTTGCAGATATCATAGGTGACACTGCACGGAAGGCAGGACGGTAATTCTCAATTTTCTCATCTCCCATAAAATGTGCTAAAGGATAGACATCCCCTTAGCTGGAATCCATGCAATGCCTTCCTATGTCCGGAAGCTATGAGAGACATTTGTTGCACTTGGCCTCCACACAGAGAAAGAAATAGGCTTGAGGTCTTCTCTCATGAAGGTCTTCTAATCACTTACTATCAGACCAGCAGCTGGTAGAAAGCTCATGCAAACAAATTTAGCACAGATATTATAACGATAAGATGAAGCCCCTTCTAACAGGATGTGTTTGGAGAATCTTGTGGTGGGAACGGGGCACAGACGTTAGCTGAGGAGTGCCCTTCATACTGCGCTTTTGTGGATGGGTGGCACACTAGAGGGACTGTCTTGTACAGCATGTTCTAGTGTCTTGAGCCTGGGGGCAAAGGCAGCTTAAGATGGATATTGCTGATGCAGATCACTTGTCTTGATAAATTTAAGCCAGAATTTAGGCATGTCAAAGGCAATATAGACATTACCGCTGAAGCTGATTACGAAACTGCCACTCAGTACTGTGCAGGCCACCCTTTGAGTTTGATTGCAACTGTGTTATTTTTTTCTAATATGAAAAGTTTATTTCTTCTTACCTATTCATATGTCAAGCTTATGTACACAGTTTTTGCAGGCGAAACTTTCTGTGCATGAATTCTATAGGGAATATATACTAGCACAATGACTCCAGGAGACTCCATATTTCGTAATAATCACTTCAGTGTGAATATAAAGGCTCCTGGCAGTATTGTGTGTATGAAAATGCCTTCAGGACATAATAGGCTTATGGTACTGCAACTACAATTCATTTTTTCTTTTTTTTTCCTAATTCTATGGAGCTCTTTTTTTTTTCTTAAAGAGAATTAAATTTGTAAACCTCTTTCTCTGATTCACTTTGGCAACTTTTACTCCTTTTGCTCTTTTTACTGTGAGCATGAAGCACAGATTTTACACAGCTGAAGAGTACAGAGCAATTATTTATTGGTAAGCACACTGTGGATAGCAAGGACTAGTGAGCTAGTAGGTAAAAGGTTAATATTATCAGACTGAGCATTATATGCTCACCAGTCTGATGAGACATCTGACAAGCACGTGCTGCTCAGTCAGTTTTAAGTCAGGTGAGGAGGAGTCATCTTTGCTCCTTAAATTGAGCTGATCCTTGATGTTGCTGAGTTGCCATCTTCTGGTTCACCATTTTTGTAGCATTTTAAACCTCTTAATGTCAGTATTTTTCCTCTTAAGTCCTCATGCTACTAACTATCCCCGTATCCACACTTACACTTTCTTCTGTGTCTTTACACTTCTTACCTCACATGGCTTTTGGTTTACTTCCTTTTGGTCTTCTCAGCAGTTTTCTCAGCAGACTGACCAAAGGTCACACAGCTGTACTGCTCCAAACTGGGCTTGGGTTCATAGACAGCAGTAGCCTTTGTCTGAGGGTTGCATGTGAATGGTGTGCCCAGGTACTTTCCTTTTCTGACTTGGTTTTTATCTGAAGTTTCTGAGAAAATATTAATATTTGCACTCATGGATTTAGCTACATCCCACTAAGCTCAGATAGTATACAGAAACAGCCAAGACCAAAATTAGTGTCTTGGCAGTGTGCAAGTCTTTAAAGAGTTTAGAAAAATAAAATAAAATAAAATAAAATAAAATGTCTTGATAAAAGACTATAAATAAGACTTAGAATTTCCGTTGTGTTTTGCTGTTCAGGGTTCTATACAAACATTAAATAACTAATCACTTAATAAAGTATATTTAAAATAAAATATAAAACATATTCTAGTGTTCAGAAGCCAAAGAGCATTGCGCTTCTCAATAAGAATTATATGGAGAAAATTACTTGAGTGAGAACTCTACAGTAAATCAGATATTACTTTCATTACTTGCCATTTCCTGGCATAGAGAAGATCCTATCATGGACTAGAATTCCACCCCTTTACACACTATACAAGCAAAACCAAATAATGATCTCCCATCAATGAATTTACAATCTGAGCATAAAATGAGGGATGATAGGCAACAAAATTTTAGGATTTGGTGAGATGCGTTAGACTATAACGTAGGTAGTGTACTGCTACATGAACAGCCTAACTTCAATCTGACTTTTCTTAGACATTAAACAAAAGAAGTTATAAAGAAGAAATATGTATGAATTTAATATGAGTCTTGCAGCTGTCTTTTTTACAAGATTTATGAATCTTAAGCAGAGATCCCATGGGAAGCCTGTATTCTGTTTAACTATAAAAAACAAGTAGCTGAGACTGCTACCTTTACTGCAAGACTGGGTTTCTTCCATCCATGCTGGAAGAAATGTCACGTTAATTATCATCAGAATAAATAGAATTTTGCTGATATTTTATTGCATTTTTATAATTTAAAGCTGTGATTCTGCGGGCATTTAAACAAGTGTGTACCTTGGCTCATGTGAGCAGTTATCAGCTGACATGATGAAGTGAGTCACAAACACCTTGGCAGCTTTCCACTCGGAAAATAGACTGCTCTCTAGCAGACTCTGAATCTACCACTATTAGGTCTTCAAGAGCACTTTTAAATAGCCTTCCAAGGTGTCTTGTCTGGTTGCCACTGTGCTCTTTCTCTTTGAGACTGAAACTTTAGAAGAAAAGAACCCCCCCCCGCCTTAGATGTCTGCTATTCAAATGTCTCAGAATTCCTCTGGAAGGCTCCTTGATTGTTTCGTGACAGCCTTTTTGTGCTTCACATATTAAAGTACCAGAGACAGCTGGTGGAATATCTTCTGCTCTCTTGAGCACCTCACCTGTTACAATAAACACACAGCAGTGTGTTACAGGTTGTTTATCCAAGATTTACAGAGATGCAGACAACAGGTTTAAGGTTTGGACTTTATTTGGTTTTGATGAATCCAAAGACTTTCAGCAAAATTTTTTCATTTTGTTATTGAGAGCTTCTATAGTTTCACATCTGTCTTTGAACTTTCAGCTTGCTTTATGCTCCTACGTACGGGTTGCAATCTATCTGTGTACGGTGCAGCACACAGGCACTTTACCTGAGAGTAGAGTGGCACCATATGGACAGATAATATCCCTGTCTTCTCTTCTGAAGTATGAAAAGGTATGTGATTAATGATCTCTGGCCTGCAAAGCTAAGATGTATCATGAGCCATGATGTAGGAGGTTTTCCACCTAGAAGCCTTGGTTATGGAGATAAGTGTATAACTGATGAGAAAGAGGGAAAAAAGGCAAAACATTAGGGAAGGAAATTACATGTCTAAGATGGTTTGAGTGTCTCTGATTCCATCTTGGGATGTAGAAATGGACTGGGTAATCTCTCAAGATTTCCTCCATCTCTACTTTTTATTATTCTGTTTTTCTAGAAGAAATGTAGGATGCCAGGATTAGTACCTGTCTGCATGCAGTGCTGTTTCTAAATAACATGTAACACCAAAATAACATCTTGTCTACAGCCAGTGGCTTCCTCCATGCAGCTCTTTATCTGAGTTTGTAAGGAGGGATTTGCAAGGGGAAAGAAAGAGACCAAACAAGAACATAGGCAGAATTAAGATGGAGGCTGAAAAGAGGACTGATGTCCAGCTGGCTCTGCAGTGAAGGAAAATCAGTCTAAAGTCAATAGAGAAATATAAAAGCGCATCTGGTGATACTGCAGACATTTAGCATGTTTATAAATAAATAAATGTAATGCATTCTCAAAGCCAAGCTCTCTTGTAGTTCTGCTTGCTTTGGCAGGGCTTTTCATGTCCCTGAGGGCACCAACAGCCCTGACTGTCCCTGCCCTCCCCCTGGGGCCTCCCCCCACCCAACCAGGCCCCAAGACGCCATTTCAGCCCCCCAGAGCTGTCAGTCCCTGTCCCAGTGACACCGCAGCGGGGCCAGTCTCCAGCTCCCCACAGTCCTGCAGGCCAATGTCACGGCCCAGCCTCGGTCCATCCCTGTAACCAGGGAGGTGTCTGATGCCCAGGGATGGGGCTGCCCCCCCAGGTGCCCTGCTCCTGGCTGGGGTGGTGGGATGGGCTCTGGCTGTGGCTGCCAGGCCCTGCCCTGCTGTCCCCGGGGAGCCCCTGGAGCCCCTGCAGCACCCTGGCAGGGGCATAGAAACCAAAGTCTGGAGTTAATTACTGTATTTGTTACGTGGAACAAGCCTACCCAGGCCATAACTGAGAACACATCACTACCTCAAACTCTTTTAGCTGCTACAGCCCCAAACAAAAGCCATAACGAGTCTCGTATAATAAAGTTTTGTGAAAATTATGCATGTTCTGCATGACCGTATTTTTTAACAGAAAAACAGGGCTGGAAGGGACCTCAAGAAGTTGAGGAGTCAGTCTTGATCCACTACAAGTCCTATTATCAGGCATGTCTAGCACATTTTTTCCAGTCTGTAAATACTACAGCTATTTATTTGCCAATGTTATTTGTCAGTGCGTATCCCAGCTTCTTAACCATGGAGGTTTGAAATGTGTGGCTAAGTTTCATCCACTGCTTTAAAAACATCAGGAAATACAGGAGTAGAGGCAACCTTGACAGGAGAACTTCCTTGTGTTTGTAGAAGAAGGAGCTAATTCAGGTTTAAGTTAGTCATACAATTTTCAATGCAATTCCAATGTTACGTGAATATTTCAATTCTTTGCTTTTTCCTATTTTTTCAACACTCTTTAAAAAAAAATTTTTTTTTTTCAAGCTCCGCTTTTTTCTTGGACCATTATGTAAATCCAAAAGCCATGTTTGCATTCAAGTCTGTGTACTGTCATTTCCCTCCTTGTTTTCTAAACATGTCCAAGCTGACTCAGAAAGCTTGGTTTATTCCATCAAGTTTGGCTGAGGCATTTATGGATCAGATTGAGGAAGCTGCTGGTGTCGGAACTGAGATTTCTGTTTCTTTGGGACATGGAGAGGGCATTTGGAGAGACTAGAGCAGAGATACTTACCAGAAATTAAGGTAGTTCTGCCTTCAAACAATAAAAGCTAAGCTACAGTGGTGTATGACACTTCAGTCTTGCACGATTCACCTCACTTTAGCTTTTGCTTCCAAAAATGGTTTCTCGTATTAGTCGATCTTCCTCAAACTGTCTGATATTTCCACTCTTATTTCTTTCCCTTTCACTCACTTCCCAAGAAACTGCTTGAATTCTGTCCTAATATAATTTCTTTAGCTGAGTATCTGCAGAACAGGTTAAATAGATGAAGAGAAGAGAAATTTTGCAAAGACTTGAAGGCACTGAAATTTTTTTTGGTTTGTTTTTCCCCCCAATGAACAAGCCCTAACATTTTTAAATTTGTTGCTAGGAAAATCTAGATTTTTTTAAGATAGGTTAATCAAAATGTATCTTTACAAAATGAAACTGTTGTGTGTTAAAATTTAGACTTCTTATGGTATTACACAAATTTGAGACTTTGAACAAAGAATGATTTGAAAACTAAAAGATGGAACATTTTTTTTCTGCTTGCATCTTGTCAGAGCTTTATTTTCTAGTTTTCTTTTGAAATTAAATTACAACATAATCCAGTTTTATTTAATGCTCTGATTTCAGCTAAGCAGTCTATTTTTCAGAATTTTTCCACCAGTTCTACTTCCAGTAGCTAATGCTGAATAGGCACAAAGAGAAAAAATTCCTCAGCAGGAGAGGAAATAATGTTAAGCAAAGACTTGTGCTGAATAGCCACCACTGAATATACAAAATTAATTTCAGTGTGTAGTTTTTGATATTCACAAGAATCGTGATGCAGTATAGTTCCTGCAAGAATAATTGTGCTATAACTCCTAAGAATGAATTTCAAATAAAATAGAAAACTTGGAGAAAATAACAGGCATGCAGGACAAGCACTGACAAACCAGCGAACCACAACATTAATTTTTCGTATCAATTCTGCTCTCTAGATAGTAAAAATTTATACTTTGTCCAAAAAAAGACAAAGATATATCGTAATAGTAATGCCCTGTGTATAAGATTTTGAAGAAAATGGGTTTTGCAGTCCTGGCACTGGCTGGTGCGTCAGGTTCTATGTTGAGAGGTCTTTGGATTTTGGTGCCACTTAAGTTAGGGGCTGACATGGAAAACATACTAGATGAGATATTTGACATTATGTCACATATAGTTTGATATAAATGTTCTGCGGTAGTTTGGGTGGTTTTTAATTTTGCCTACTGCTACTATTAGTGCTTTGGGACATGGTGAGAGATTTATAGGTGTTTGAGTTTCACATGAGTTAAGGTGATAAATAACCTTTAGCACTCTCTGGAAGACTAAATACTTTAATCCCTTCCTAAAATCCTTTTATACCTTTTGCTTTCAGAGGTAAAATGAAGGGTACAGACTAAGAAACTCACTCAAATCATGCAGTTGAATTAAAAAGTAAAATATTGATGACAATGCCAAACTCTACAGCTAAAAATAATAGAGGTTAGGAACATGATATAACATATAGTCTATTATAGTAGCTGTTACAAATTAGAAAGGTGAATTGGGGTACGTTGTAGATAGACATGAACTGGACGTGATTTTAATCTAGTACTCTCAAGTGTGTTGCAAATTAAGAGAAACATTTACCTTTAAGGTAAACAATTGGTAAGGCCCTGTGTAGAATTATTAATACTGCAGAAGATCTTAGAATTGTAATGTGCTTAGTGTGTGAATCCACTCAGAATGAAGCCCATAAATAGCTTTGAATAACAGTGAGAATATGTTGCTGCCTGCATTTAGTATCATTGCAATTTATACAAAGAAGCCCGCCTTTTATTTATTAAAATAAAGCACAGTCTCAGAGTATACATTTACTCATAAGCTTTGTTACCTTCAAAATATTTTTCAACAAATGATAAAGTGCATGGAAATATACTTTTCTGTAAGAAAAATAACAAATTTGCTAGTTTTATGCTGTTAGAAATGGAAGTAATAAGCTTTTGTGTGGAACTAAGTGGACAAAAACTTAAATAGCTCCATGACTTACTAAGAAACTGGTATTTTTTTGTCACTCTGAGATTAGCTTGTGCTTAAAATGCTCCTGTAATACCTCATGGTATCAAGGAGAATACCCCATTCTTTCCTAATGGTAATATTTCTTGCAGGACTGCTTCCACATTTCACTACGGCCTGCTCTTTGGGATGCATCCCACTGCCTGTGGGATACATCAGGAGAACCAGCGCATTGTGGGTTTGTCCAATAGAAGAGACTCATGTGATGAACAGCATTATGTAGATCCTATACAATTTTGTGGAAATGTAGGAGTGTGTCTTATAAATGTTGAATGAAGGCAAAGTGAAAACTTTCTATTACTCTGATGTTTCAGTACCTCATCTGACTTTCAGAAGAGCTGTAAAAATTCATTAATAGTTTACTTCATAACAGTTATTCTGAGTTTGACCAATTCCAGTGCTTATGTAAAATATTCCTCCATGGTTTCACAGTGACTAACACAATAAGAACCTCGTTGGTGATTGCAATGTCTGTATCTCACCAAAATATAGATGATAATGGTGATAAGCTGTAGCTATATGGCACATATCTGGGAGGGAGGGAAAAAAGAGAGGGGATGCTTGATCTGCATACTGCAAAGTAAATGTGAAAGTGTACAGACTACTAAAAGAGAGGCAATAGCTCAGAATAAAACTCGTTATCATGGATAATGGATTTCTATGTTAACTAAATGAAAACTTTAAGCATGCTGCAAGTAGCCTTAAAAAGATTGAAATATATTGTATCTATTAATTTCTTAATATTCAAAATTATCAGAAATATTTATCATTGAAAAGGAGTTCCTTAGCATGCTCAGCTCCTTGTAGTATTTTGAACCATTTAAAGCAGCACAGAAGTGCAAAGCCAGGAACCTGGGCAGATATCCAAAGGCACTTTGAATTTTCAGTCATGGAACTTTTGATCTAAATATTCTTTGATCATTTTAATTAAATTCAGGACAGGTAAAATTGTGGAAATTTCTGGAGAAATATTTTTATTTTCACTAATATTCTATAAAAGGGAACATAGATATTTTTCTTTGTTGTTTTGAAAAAGAGACCTTTTTGAGGTCAGCACACTGATATATCATGGAACTGCTCTGTTGTGATGCCCAATGATCCTAATGATCCCTTTCATCTTTATTGCAGCAGTTTGTAGACTGCAAAACAAATCATAAGGCAATCCAATGTAAGTGCATCAAAAATTAATGTAAAATTTTGTATAAAGTGCTTTGAGAATCAGAGTGATTTGCTGGTAGAAATGATCTCTATTTAGAGCTTGGTAGCTTAAAAGAGGATTTTAGTGTTAGTAGTAGTTACAAATAGTGAAGCTTTTCTTTTAATTATTAATAAGACAGAAATAATTAAAAAGTCAGTATTAGCAGAACCAGTGCATTCAATAGAATAAGACCTATTATGTTTTCTTAGATAGATAGTGAGGATGAACTTATATGGGATAGTTGGCAGAAAGTTTCAGTGCGTTCTCTGTAAAAGAATGACGTCTCCATATAAACAATATTGCTTAAGCTGTCCATTTCCAACTTATAAATCATGCCTGGACAACATGAGTTCAGAAAATCAAAGGTCTTCATAGTTGCCTTTTGGTTTTTTAAGTTCTTGTCTAAGTCTGGTTGATTCTTTCAGACTTTTTTCTGTGGAAAAGTTACATGTATTTTTAATTCAAAGATTTTAGTAGGCTATACCAAGCCTGCTGCTGCAAAAACCAGAATGCTTCTTGCAAATCACAAACCATAAAACAACGTTCAAATGCTCAGCTCATTAATACTGAAAGCAAAAATCACCAAGATGAATGAACACGTATGTGTATCTCTGAAACTCTCTGGAAGTCTGTTATGGTTTAACCCCAGCCAGCAACTAAGCCCCACAGAGCTGCTTGCTTACTCCCCCACCTCCCAGTGGCATGGGGGAGAGAATTGGAGGAATAAAAGTGAAAAAACTCATGGGTTGAGATAAAGATAGCTTAATAGGTATAGCAAAAGCCACATGCGCAAGCAAAGCAAAGCAAAAGAAGGAATTCATTCACCACTTCCCATGGGCAGGCAGGTGTTCAGCCATCTCCAGGAAAGCCGGGCTCCATTACGTGTAACGATGACTTGGGAAGACAAATGCCATCACTCAATGTCGTGTGCCGTCGTGTCCCGCCCCGTCCCCCCCCCCCCACTTCCTTCTTCTTTCCCCAGCTTTATATGCTGAGCGTGACGTGATGTGGTGTGGGATATCCCTTGGGTCAGTTGGGGTCAGCTGTCCCAGCTGTGTCCCCTCCCAACTTCTTCTTGTGCCCCCCCAGTCTCCTCGCTGGTGGGGTGGGGGGAGAGGCAGAAAAGGCCTCAGCTCTGTGTAAGCACTGCTCAGTGGTAACGGAAACATCTCAGTATTATCAACACTGTTTTCAGCACAAATCCAAAACATAGCCCCATACCAGCTACTATGAAGAAAATTAACTACCCCAGCCAAAACCAGCACAAAGACCTTGTGATTGAAGCTTTTTTTTCCTGATACTCCATATGGAGGCCTCCTCACGTGGACAAATGTTTGTCCCACAAAGACCAGAATTCAGAAAGTTGGGAGTGGGGAGGGGGGCCAAAAGAAGACTATAGTTAACAAGTAATTAATGTGGTAGGACTGGATACTCTTAAAAAAACAGGATCTCAAAATAAGTGGTTGTAGAGAAAGGTTCCGCTTTTGCCAATGGGATCCCCAGTACTTATGCCTGCCCTTAAGGCTTCTTAAAATGCAATTGAATATGTTTTCCTCATAGGTGCCTTAGAAGAGGAAAAAAATTGATGTCTGGGAGAACATAATTGGGGATTAAAGTGTTAATGAATCTCTCATTTTACATTGTTAATGCATTTATTGAAAGATAGTTATTGATTTAATTATACTAACAAAACAAATTACATTAAAAATGCAGTCTAACTCAGTTTTGAATCTTGGAAATGGAAATAGGTTTTCACCTTCAGAAAAGAATAAAATCCTATTTCAAAGACAGGAAATCAGTTGGATTATGTCTAGAAATTTATTATGGATGCTTTTGAAATGCTATTGGCATTGAAAGTGCAGAGTGCTATTATTCTCCAATGTAATTATAATTGGCTTGATTGCATAATCTTACACATCCTAGTAATAACATTTGCAGAAGTAGATAGGGTCTAACTGAAATCCAGGCAGACTTAAATTTTCTGATAACACTGTTGAAGCCCTACAGTAAATTGTAAAGGAAGTACAGTCGCAGTGCTGCTGCATAATATAAGCACTGTTTGATATGTCCATAGAATATGAAGACTCAAGGTACATAAGGAATGATAAGACTGCATATTACGTGTTATATATAGACAGCAGACATTCCAGTTATGAATGGACTTTTTTTTGGTAATTTTTCTTCCCAGAGTTTGGGAGACAGCCTCCTAATAATGATTTCTGTTCATACAAAAGAGCTAAACTGCAGCTGTTCAACTTGCATATATTTTGAGTACTTACGCTCATGAGTGGCTGTTGAGGAAGCAAAATTTCACTCCTGAGCTAGGGGCTAGTCCAGGATCTTGTTCCCCAGCTATTCAGTTTCTATTGCTGGCAGGCAATAGGTAACTGGGCCTTCACTACTTTATGTTAGTGTGCTGACAGGCAGCTGGCTGCCACCCTTTGACTGCCATTTAGCAGAATATGCTGCATCTTAGCTTCTCGGAAGCCAAGGCCCTATAGCATCATGCGGCCATGGAGCCATATGTTGTGCAGAGCTGCTGCAGGAACCTATCTCTTAGTGCTTTTTTTCAAATATGGCTGAAATTTGCTAATAGATCCAAAACAAACTGTGCAGGAGGGATAAATACGCAAACACAGAATGACATTAAAAGCTGTTCTCTTAGGAAGCTGAATTAGAAATGGTTTAGGCAAATGTTAAAAATTAGAACTTTTAAAAAACCAATTATATGCAGATGAAAATGCTTTAGAAACCTGTGTCTTTTTTAATTGTGGTTAATTCTTTCTTCTTCATCCTTGATTTTCTTTTCCCTTTAACTTTTTTTGTTAGACCGAAGTTACCATTTTCATTTGAGGAAGCTGAATAAGTTATGAAGAGGTACAGACAGAAAAAAAATAACGTGCAAAAAGAAAGAGAAAATAGAAGTGAAACAAGTACCCCTACACCGTGCTCCTTCTATTGTGCTTAACGGCAAATGAAGAAAAAAATAAGAAATTCTGAAAATGAGTATGACAAATATTTTGAAATATCAGAATTTTAAAATGTCTTATTTTGGCCCCAAATTGAAAAATGTGAATCATTGTATGGAAAAACAAAAGTTTAATGGAAAGATGCTAATGAATATAAAATACATTTTCAGCAGTAAAATGTCAAACTTGTAGCATCGCTTGGTCACAGGATGGTTATAAATAATAAGCCTTCTTATTTCAGCAACACTACAGAAGTATAATAGCAGGGACTTCTGCATGCTGAGCAGAAAGTACATTCAAAAACCTTAGAAAAGCTCTGACAGAACACAGTTTTGAACCACATTTTTCTGCTGACATTAGCTATTTTATTTTCTCTGTACTGGCCAACAAAACAGTGTTAACTACACTTATATTCAATAAATACTCTCTCCAAACAGTTTGTTAATACCATTCTTGTTTTGGTGGTTACAATCATTCTTTCTCTTAGTTTCACATTATGTTTTCTTGTCCAACATAATCTTTGATAATATGTCTATATTTCTATGTTCCCAATCTTTCCTTTCTCCTGGATTTCTCTTTACTAGACAATGATTTGCTTCACCCTTCCCATTGATGTGTCTTTATGCTTTTTGCTAGTACATTGCATGGAATCATAATTTAGGAACCTCTGGAGGTCATCTAGTCCAACACAGGTCTCATCAGATCATGCTTCTCAGGGCTCTGTTGTCTAGTTTTGAGTATCTCCAAAGATGGAGATTCCATAACCTCTCTGGGAAACCTAGTGTGTGTTTCAACCTGTGGCCATTGCACCTTGTCCTACCACCATGCGCCTTCAAGAAGAATCTGGCTCCATCTCCTCTGTATCCTCACAAGTGCTGAACAGGGGGGAAGAATCACTTACCTTGACCAGCTGGCTGCACTCTTACTAATACAGCCTGGTAGCTTAACACTGGTAGCATCTCATGCTTTAAGACAACTGATGCTCCTAGTACTAATATGTATTTTTGAGAACTTGTGCTATTAATAGAGGCATGTAAAGGTTGAATTAAAGCTTTAGTCAGTTTTTGTCTTTGGCCTATTGTTTTGCCTCATTTGTGGCTTCTTACAGAGAAACCAGCAGCTGCTATTGTTAGTACCACACTGACACCTGCAGTTATTGACTGTGACAGAAGAAGCAGGTGCTCAAGCATTACCCATCCTCAGTTTTGCCCCCTTGAAGAAAGAACTATTTAAAGAAAACCCCTTGTGCGGCTCATCATGATATGCAAACCTGAGGCATATTATGTTGTGTTTTGCAGAACACCTCAGTGAAAAGAAAAAAAAATCAAACCTACAGTAGTCCATGAAGGCCATTTCAGACTCTAATTTTTTTTTTTTTTTTTTTTTTAGCAAAAATACTTCCAAAATCATCTTAACTGTAGCTCTGGCTGCATGAGATAAGGAATAGTGCTGAGACAATCCTGTTTCTTCCTTTCAACCTACACGTCTATACCTGTGAGCGAGGGCTTTGCCTGGCAAGATGAAACTTAATATATCTTGCTTATATTGCATATTTCCTTGAACAGTTTAATGGAATTGGCAAAGAAGGTAAGGACTTAAGGGCAGTATATAGATGTTTACTACTATATGTAATACACTCTGTAAAATGAAAATATGTGTTTTAAGGAAGCAAATTCAGCCATTTAATTCCAAAAGTTGAAAAATCACGAGTAGAAGTCATTCTTACATACTTTTTTTTAGTGTTTCGATGTCTGCATTCACTCTACTTATGGTTAATATAATTTAGTGGAACTATTAGTACTCCATTTTTTCAAAGAGTTTAATGGAAGTGAAATTTGCCATTTCAAAAGTGTTGGAGACAGAAGACTTGAATATACAAATACTGAATGGCAATGCAATCTTCAACATCAGTGGACTTATCCCTGTCTGCTGTGCAAGAACTGCTTCTCTTGGATGTCATCACATTCTTGAGCTTTCCAGTGCCCAATACTGAGGACAGCCCAGGTGATGCAGAGGTTTGCTTCAGTCGGGCTGCTGATAAACTAAATGTGGCAGGGCTTTTCAGAAGACCTTTCCCTACTTTAAAGGAAGGGGGGATTACCTAAATGTTTCAATAATCTAGGTGCATATCAGTTTGCCTATACACTCTCATATTATTCTTGTCACTATTTTCACAGATCACCAGCAAGAGGTCCTATAGCCGCTAGTTAGCACTGTAATGGTTGAGGCAAAACGTCTTATCTGTAGCCTGCATGAACCTTACCAGCATATGTTCTTTGATGCTTTTATTTTTTTTAGCAATGGAAAGCATACAAAGTTAATGGAATTGATAAGAAGTTGATATACTAGCCTGTTTCAGTTTGCTGTGTGTATAAGATGCAATGTATATTCTTGACTAAGCCTTTGCCTTTCTCTCTTGTCCCACCGCAGGGTGTTTTTGTTCTTCATAAGCATTCAGAAACTATATTTAATTATATGATTTTTCCAGTAAAGTATACTGAACTCTGGCTTTAATTTTCTTTCACATACTTTCCCTGTTGCTTTGTTTTGGTCAGAATTATAATTAGAATTATGGGGTTGTTTCTTATATCTGTAACCTGCTATTGCAGAGAAATAAACTGTTTCCCAAATAATATTACAGTCAAAGCATCCAGCTGACTTTCAGGAATATTCAGTTCCAAATTTGCTAAGTGTCCCACAAAGGCACTTTGACTAAATGGGTAGTGAGGCAATTTAGCGTGAAAGGAGAGTTTAATCTATTTTCCTCAGTCTCTGTATTCCTTAGCTTTTGGAAAAAGAAGTGGATGATTCCTCCCAAGAGCAGGGCTATATAAAGGCCATAACAGAACACTGTTAGCTTCTAAGTCAAGATGTGAGATGGAGTATTGACAGACCCATAGAATAAGGGATTATGTCTACGACAATTTAGCAATCACAACATCCATAGTTTCTGTTTAAATGTACTCATCAAGCCTCATGACTATGCCTTGAGCATAAGCTGCTAAGGAAACACTTCTGAACTCTTCCTGAGAATAGCTTCTCCCCTGAGAGACAAGCTGAATGAAGTAAGGATGATATTTTTGTGATGTATATCTCACTGAGAAGTGCTGCTAAATTCAAATAAACCATTGACCATCCTGCAGTGGCCTTATTTACAGCATAATAAACTGAAACAACTATAAATCTAGAGCTGTGATACTGACTTCCCCATCTAGTACAATCCTTTATGTTATTAAAAATAAAAAACAGCTCTAAAAAGCCTTATGCACTCAAGCTAACAAAATGTTTGTTTCCAGACTTCACTAACAGTATAGTAACTCCCTCTCAAGCTAACACCCTTCCCTGACAGGGATGGGGCTTCTAATTAAGCATTTAAGTGTAAACACATGACCTTAACTCCTGGTGTAAAACGACACTGATGCTCAAACATAATGGCAGAACTGAGCTGTGGGTAGGTTATGTATTTCTCCAAAATATGGTTAGGTATAAAAGTAGATGAAAATTGTTTCCCTATGTTGAGAAAACAAACTGAAAGCTCTAGAAAATTACATTTTTGGGTATGATATTGTAACATGCAAATAGTTTTATCATGGATGCTCAAATTTTGAAGATTTCTGTTTTGCAGGAATATTCTTCTAGCAGTAGATAATTTATTGATTAACACTAAAAGGAAGGGAGAGGCCTGAGAAAGTGGAAAATGGACTAGCTGAGGTAGCAGGTTTTTCTTATGCCTGTGTTCCTTGGAACTCTTTTAATGGCATATGCAAACTTTTATCTTGTTTTGGTTTTGCTTTGTATGTAAAAGTAGAAATATTTGAGAGGTTAACCAGAAGTTATCATTCAGACCAACTCAATACTGTTCAATGAGAAAATTTAGGCTCCAGGAGGGATTTAACCAGAAAGGACTTGATCAGACTGTTTGTATAATTAGAAAGTATAAAATATTGAGTTTCTAATGAAGATACCGCTTCTGATCCCAGAGACAATAGTTTCATTAACTTTTCATTCTGGTAGGTGAAACTATCATTAAGATATGATACATAAATCAGAGTTGGTATCTGAGCCTGATATACTGAATAACTCAAATTAATTTTGGATAGTAATAATGTTTTGCTTGGGTTTTTTTAGTATGTGAGGCCTGTGTGTAATGAATTTGTGATTGTTTATAGTATCCTGTAAATTAATTATTCTCTTGAAACTGAAATGCTGGAGGTTTTGATGTTCTGCCCCCCTCCCACCTCCCCCTTAACTGAGGGCACTATTTCCAAATAATTCTGTGTAGAAAAGCATCTGACATGGTATTATTTTTAGGGTGCATTATTTAATGAGTAATATAGGTCAATACTCTAAGTGCTTCTTGACATTTTTCAGCTTTTCCAGGGGAAAATGAATTATCCAACCTGTAGAAAGAATTTGTTGATTCTGGGTCCTGTATGTATTAGCGAGCAAAACAGAAAGGAATTTAAAGTACACTGAATTACAGAAGTATTATATTTTTTTTATTAGTCTTTCTAAACTACAAAACTAATTTACTATCCAGGCTTTCTGTCTGGACAGCTTGATTAAAATAATAAATACAATGTCTGGCAGGCTCTGTGTTCTGTATCAGCATCTGATTCAACAATGCTTAAAAATTAACTTTGCTTTGAGGCCTATTTCAGAGACATTGATTTCAAAAGCACTTTCTTTGCTACAATTTAGGGCTGCAGACTGAATTCCTAGAGTGTTATCTGTCGGATGCTAATTGGCTAAAAACGTGAGCCTTCTTTTTTCCATGTTAATTCTTGTTAATAACAACATAGAGGTATAAAATATGTGGCTAAAATCCCACCATTTCTTTTTTGTATGTAGACTGTGCTTTTTTTCAAGTATTAAGCATTTTTGTTTATACTTTCATGTGTCAAAGAAGGGAAGGAAATTTCTACTGAACTTCTTGACCTCTCTTGATAAGGCCAAACTTGCACAAAAAAAATACTTTGTGCAAGACAAACAAAATTGCTTCAAGGCAGGAGGGAGGAAACACTTTAAAATAATGTGCAAGGACATGTAACGCTTCCCGACTGCAGATCAAGGAAGTACAGTAACATGCTGGGGAAAAGTGTCTCTTTTATCTGAAGAACTGCGAATGTATGGGATGCCAGCTTTTTCTTAATGCGGTGAGTAGTTTTTGCAGCCTTTGGAAAGGTGAGTAGCCAGGTTGACAGGCTGCCCACTGTATAGGAAAGAAGTGTCAGTAAACAGACTTCAGTGGTCATGTGAAGTGACGGCATGTGAGCGAGGTGAGGTTATCGCGGTTTCAAGGTGTTACACAGGATAGCAAGAGCCTATGTCTTGCTTTTGAAAAGGAAGCAGGGATATAAACTAATGAATACTGAATGTCAGAGCTATGAATATTAATGTGCTATTGAAGGTCATTTTTCAGAAGATGCTTGGAGGAAAAGCCTGCTTCATGAGTCTGCTTATCAGCTTTCTAAAAAGAGGGAGAGGAGGAAGAAAAAGGTTGTAAACTCATTCAAACAAATATTTCTTTTGGTTGTTGGAACTTCATTGTATTTCCCTCTAAGGCTTTCCTTTTTACTAGTATGCATTATAATCCCCAAAGGATATATGCTTTAGGGCACAAGGAAGCGATTTCCCATATGAGTGGTAATACCCAAACCCTGTAGTATAAATCGAATAGGACATACTGATTGATTGATTGTTGTAATCATACTTGCATGTATTTATTCTATGTTGCATTTAATATTCTGTATTGCATTTAATAAAAATTATATACAAAATATTAGTTGTGTTTAAAATCATCTAATATGTATCCAAATGTCATAATGGTATACACAGTAGGAAAACAATAATAAAATAATGCTTTCAGTATATTTCTCTTTCAAGTATAACTTTTTAAGCACCTTGCATTAACAGATGAGGTTAAAATCATGCTTTCCATCAGACAGCTTATTCTCCTTTTTTGGGATATTTTCCCCTACAAGTATTTTTACTGCAAATGACATTTCAAAGTAAAAGAAATTTTCTTATAATTTTTATTGTAACTGTTATTTTAGTGCTAAATTGAACATTTACTTTCCTTGTGTGTAAATATATTATGTTAGAGAGAAGATTTCCATTTAAGTCTTGAATTTCATGAAGAAAACAAATGGTAATGTGATGTTTTTATGCCAATACTAATGAAATAAAACATATTACTGTCATCTTTCTTGCTTGTATCATTCCTGGCATGTACACAAACCCCCTATAACATTAATTTATGCATGCTAGATATGTATATTTCAGTGCCTGAGAGTCTTTCCTACTACTACTCTTGCATACAAATACACACAGGAATGCCCTTTGTTGTAGTTCAGTTTTTTAAGGGTTTAACTTTGGCGCAAAACTTTTTTTTTTTTTTAGTGGATTGTAGCACTGTTAGAGCAGTCACTTTTTTTTATTCTTCCTGATAAACCACTACCATTTAACAATCCTTTAGGTGAATGCGGAGTTCATTAATGGGATCAGACGAAAAGTGTTCTTTATAATGGTTTTAATGGAGATTTTGGATTTACACAGTGCCTGAATAAGCAAGTAAAAACATCTTACAAAGAAAACCAGAGGACTGCTAAGTCATCCATTTGTTTTAGAGAGGCAGCATGTTCTTAAGTGAATTCAGCAGTCCATGTAAAGGACTCTGTTTCTGCACAGTAACAGAGAACCCTGGAAAACTCTTGGGAGTTTATGGACCTCTCTACAGCTCTAAGCTGCTCTTTGCTGAAGCAATTGTGCTCAGTTACTATTTAGTGAGGTGATTGAGCTGTGTTGAAACACGGCTAAGGAAAGGGTTGTCCTTTCTGCCCAGCATCGCTGACATGCACAGTCAGTAGTTTCTGCCAGGGTTAGGGTGACAGGTCAGTTCTGTAACCATAGTTTGGGGCTCTTTTGGCTTATTCCATGAGGTGCAAGCATCAGGGAACAATTTAGTGAATGTGAATGTAGTCAGCTGTACATAAGAAAGAGTGGCAGCTTTATGTAGCTCATAGCCTTTATGGTGCTCAAATGTTGTATCCATCTGTAGTCCATACACGTGTGTCTGTGTATTGCTACTTGTGATTTGAGGACATCAGAGCTTGGTCTAGCTTCCTTATACATGTCAAAACCATCCCAGTATCCAGTATCACTCTGTCCATGCCACGTGGCAATGAGCATGGTTCCCAGTAAGCATCACTCACAGCCTGCACACAGAGGTGAAACAAACAAAAAAAAAACCCAAAGCAATAAATTACTAATAAACCACATGTTTTCATGAAGTATTAACACATTAATCCTCCTGCATAGTGCTTAATGTTACCAAATGAGTTGCTGTTACTGAATGAGTTAAAGCTGATATAATCTATGCAGTGCAGCAAAGTGCTGTTAGATGGTGTAAATACAAATCAGAGTGAAGGGTAATTTATATCTTCTTGCGACCTTTTCTTGACATGTACCCTGACCATTCGATGTGTAATTTACCATACAGACTGGTTGCATTCATGGATGGAAAATGGAAACATTGATGTGCAAGCTTAAGTAACTCTTGGATTAGTCATATGCTGTGGCAAATAACATCAAGGAAATAACAAATATGTTGCATGTATGAGCTTTCTAACATGATCTAGACTTCCTCACACCCCTCAATGGTCTTTTGCATCTGTTGATGTATATGAAACAAGTGACTTGGTTAAAAAGACTTCATTTCACTTTTTAAACTGTTGAGGGGCAATAATCACCAACCAAAAGAAGGTATTTATAGTTAGTGCGTTTTTTTCCTTTTAGAAGATGTGCGGACTGGTTTGATTTTGCTTGCTTAAATTGGTTGTCAAGAAACATATGTTAAAATGGCAGTTACCTTCTCAGCCAGAATCCTTAACTATGTAGTGATTTCTCCACTTCTCACAGATTTATGTTTGATTCATTATCAATTATGCAGTAGCTTTCACCCTGTATCTGGAATGTGGACTACTTTCTCCTGTGCTATTACTTTCCTTTTTGGCAAGACACTGGGATGCATTCAGGAAACAATTTGCATTTGTTCCCCTGCTTTCTGAGATTGTAAATCAACGCTCTTCTGTGACCTTATTGATATTAGCAGCTCCTCCAAAATTTTGATCCTTGTTTTGTTCACAGAATGTGCTATTCATAGTCATAGGAGTGGCTCTTACATGAGAAGTTGTATCTCATGCACTTTGTGCTACTCATGTAAGGATTAGGTCCATAAACAGCAGAACTGTTCTTTCTCTTCATTTCAGTATCTATGCTACAGAAAAAGTGACATCTTCCTTATTAAAAAGAAAAATAAATCTAGGAAGTGGTGATGTGATGAAACCATCATTATGACCAGAGAACAGAAAGTATATTAAACTTCTAATACATATACTTTTGATTTTAAATACTTCATAATTTATGAATGGTTGTTACAGCCTTTACTATATGCTGTATTATGAGAAAGTCATAGAGAGCATAAGGAAAGCTGTACGAAATTAGAACACAGCCTTAATGTTTCTCCAACCCTCTATCTACTTTTCTGTAGATTTAAAGTTAGCTGATTAGCTTTTTGATTTAAAATTAGAGTTATGAATTTTACTTTTAAGTGATTCTACTACTTTTGAACACAGATTTATCAACTTGATTTTCCATCATGTTAAATACTGATAAATTTATGAAAGCTGCTACTTGGTCTGTCTTACAGCAATGATGAAAACTCTTTACTGCCCACAGGGAATGTGTGGATCATCTTTGCATGCTGCAGTGCCTCATTTAGGAGGTTCTTCATGGGTTTTCATTGCCTTTGGAAAGACAATAGATTTTTAGACTGATAAAATAGATTGGAAGTTTCAAAAAATGAATAGGGACAACTCTAATTGTTGCTAGTCCTAAAGCTGATCCAGGGCTTATTTGGGACTAAGTTATGGGCTGAATGTAGGGTGGCAAAGATCTCCCTAAGTATGTGCAAATCTCTTATTTTAATGCTTTTGTAGAAGAAAATGGTCAGTCAGTAGCTTGGGAGTAGAGAGAACAAGGAGAGGGTAAAGGTCTCAGGGCTTATTAAGTTAGGTGACACTACTAACTGATGGTAAGGAAGCTGAAGTTCACAGGTGGTACAAGTCAAACCTCTGAAACCTGATTTGTAAAGGTCTATGTTCACACATTAAATCCTCGAAGATGTAAAGTCTTTGCCTCTCCTCACATGAAAAAAAGGATGTGGTAGAGAAGGAGGAAAGGCTTTTTGAAGTGAGTTGTTTTTTTGGTTGGTTTGTTTTTTGTTTGTTTTTTTTTTTTTTTTCCTTTTACTGGAGCGTGAGACAGGATGGGAGTGGCTGGAAACACTTCAGTCAGGCTGGTGAGATGCCTGGTGGCACTTACATGAATTAATACCTTCACAGATGATTAAAACTCTTCCTTTGCAGGCATTCAGCTTCAACTTAAATAGACTAGTGGGAAGAGGTACTACCATCAGGCTTGAAGTACTTATTGGGGGCAGACAGATGGTGGCCAAGTGTAATTGCATGGTAACTCTAAGGGCAAAACATGGCTTTGTCTTCTCCTCAGAGTAGCTCAAGATTTTGGAACTTGCAGTGTCTGGAATAGAAGGGAGATGGCCCTAAAATGAAGTAACAAAATCAATGTAAAGGCTGGGAGCCAGCTATGGAAAGAGAGATTAGAGGTTATTCAGAAAAATGTGTAGTGAAAAAGCTCAGGGTCATATTCCTAGCACTGTGAGACCATGCATTAACACAGCTTCATGAACTTAGCTGCCAACTGAATACAGCACCAAGCCCCCCTTCCTGAAGGTTACAAATAAATATGGAGTAAGGTGTCTGAAATGCTCTCCCCTCATATGTTTCTTTTATTAGGTGAAAAGTACAATGTGTTAATCTATGCATATATATGAATCCTTTATGATACAGTTTTTCCTCTCATCATATGGGACCACCTGAGAAGATGAACAGAGCCCAGATCTGAGGCTCTTCTGGAGAAACAAGTACCTCACTTTCATTTCTCTCCTTTACTATTCTAATACCCATCTACTATTCATTGTTTCTCCATTTGAGTTTGACTCTCATATTAACAGCTATTATTTTACCATGCATCTGACATTTCCACCAGTTCCACATATCTCAGAAGGAACACAATAGCTTGAAAAATTGTCAGCCGTGACTCAGAGAACATCATGACAAAGAAAAGACCTGAAATAATTTATTTTCAGAACAGTGTGGCCTACTAAGTATGGCCTTGAGCGTGACCCATGTCCTCAGGCTAGGAATTCCTTTTGCGTGTTAGTTACTCATCTGAATGATACTGATACTAGTTTTTCATAAAATGCTTTGAGTTGTGCTGGTAAGAAGTGCTCTTTCAAAGCAAAGATTCATTACTGTTCTCTTTTATGCTGCATGATTTTCAAAGAGCTGCTGCAAACAAAGGAGTTATTAAGGCTTCTCAAGAAAAGATGTAAGTATCTATTATTAATTTAGTCCCCCATATCAGAATAGACTTCCGCTACATTAAGAAAGGGAATTCTAACCATGGTTACTTCATTTTAAAATGAGACTTGCTTCATTCTGGGAATCTTGTTCCCTTAACACAGCCTTTTTTTGAGTTAGTACTGTGATTTAAAAGATTCTGGACAGCAAACAAGCCCCGTTTATTATTGCCTGATTTATTATTGGAGAGGAAATATGGAAGAGATATTTTTGAAGCTTTTTGGATGGCTAGAGTTGTCAAACTAAGCAGTTTTGTTACAAAACTGGTGAGACAGGACCTCTAACATTTTCTTTTCTGAGATGGCCAGCATTAGGAGCAGAAAACCATCCATTTTAGCGAAGCAATTTCCTGAAGTGTACAGTTCATTGAACTCCTGGCATTTAAGATCACCAGCTGGCCTTTTAGTTAGTGTCTTGAGAAAACTTTCAGGGGTTATGAGAGCTGGCTATTGCCCTTTACACTTAGAAGGTCATCTTGTGCTAAACTGTGGACTTACAGCCTGGGAAGCAAAAAAGTCAGACTGACTCAAAAGGGGAGGTGTACTTATCTCTTTGGCCTGCTGTGTGAGGCTGGTGAAAACCTGTGGCGTGTTTGCATAGGCAACACCTTCAACAGAAGAACTGAGAAGCATGTGAGTCCAGGTTCCCCTTTAATCCAAGGTTTAGAGTAATTTTCGGAAAAAATAATTTTTTGTTTAAATCCAGAGAAGTAGAAGAAGAGTTTGAATCTTGACATCCCACGTACTTCATGAAAAATTCTCTGCATGGGTACACAGAATAAGAGCATTAGGAGGATAGGATATGTCCCAGTTCCTCCTCCTTTTTACAAAAAATAATGTTATTTACTTGTTACATACACAGAACAGAGTTCCTGGGTGTGAGTCCTGAGAAGAGATGTATCTGCAGAGGGAAGAATTATCCCTACAAATGTGTGTGGTTTTTTGTTTGTTTTTTATTTTTTGGAGGGCTATGAATTTCATCAGTACTAGTGGTCACTTAAGCAGTAAGCCACTTATGCTGTTTTGTGTCTCCTGTTAATAGTACCTAAACTTTTCCATGCAGTGAGAAGATTGTGTTCTTTACTTAGGCTTGTGAATCTCAGCGAACAGTGAAGAATCTTAAAGTTAGGCCTTGTATTGGCCTGAGCTGATAACTAAGTTGGCCTCTAAGTGCCTTTGGTCTTGGAACTGGTGACTGGATCATTCAGGGAAGCAGAACATGAAGATATAAGAAAGCATATGAAAGACATGGACCTGCTGGACTGGGTCCAGAGGAGGACCACAAAAATGATCAGAAGGCTCGAGTACCTCCGCTACAAGGACAGGCTGAGAGAGTTGGTGTTGTTCAGCCTGGCAAAGAGAAGGCTCTGGGGAGACCTTATAGCAGCCTTCCAGTACTTAAAGGGGGCCTTCAAGAAAGATGGGGAGGGACTCTTTATCAGGGAACGTAGTGATAGGACAAGGGGTAATGGTTTTAAACTGAAAGAGGGTAGACTTAGATCAGATGCTAGGAAGAAATTCTTCACTGTGAGGATGGTGAGACACTGGAACAGGCTGCCCAGAGAAGCTGTGGATGCCCCATCCCTGGAAGTGTTCAAGGCCAGGCTGGATGGGGCTTTGAGCAACCTGGTCTAGTGGAAGGTGTTCCTGCCCATGGCAGGGTGGTTGGAACTAGATGATCTTTAAGGTCGCTTCCAACCCAAACCAGTCTATGATACTGAGCTAGAAAGTAAAATGGTTAAGTGGAAGGTCCTGCATTGGTAAAGTCAAAGACACTGCAATGAAGGTTGCAGTCAAGGCAAAGTAACTCATGGTCAGCTCCAAATGACATGTGATAGAAAAGAAGAGTGTCTAATCTTGAGGGAGAGGTCAGGCTCAGCATAATACTGAGATTTGTAATAAAACAATTGCTTGTTTTCTTCTTCTTTTTTTTTTTTTTTCCTCCCTCTTCCCCATAAAGGAAATTTAAACTTACAGCTAATAAGGATGCCATTAAAGACATCAAGAATAATCTCTTTTGAGCACAAAAGCTTTTATCTTACAGTATTGCTGTCCTCGCTCCTGGCCTTTTTTAAGACTTTAAATACTGTCTTTTGGACTATACCATGCTGTATTACAAGTAAGCATGCACTGCCTGTTAAGTACATGGCTCTTGAACAATTTGTTCTCACCAAACTTTGTCTGTTGCTTTTGCACTTCACCTGAACACATATATCTCTTTGAATTTGCATTAATTTTGTTTAATTGCACTTGGGAGTCTAGTAAATTCAAGCAATAATTAATAAACTTTATTCATTAGAGGAAGGTTCAGAATTACAAAAAAAATGAAAAGAAGGAAAACATAAGTGGAAGACATCTCATTTCACAGTCAGTGGTCTATTAAACTTTGCAGTGCAAGCAGAAGCATTCCTAAAATAATAACTCTGCTCATGTCATTGCACAGTATGTCTTCTACACATACCAGCTTTAGATTACTTTGATATTTGCCCGACAAGTCTTCCAATTTCTCTTCAATGATATCTGAATTATTTAAGGCTTCAATTTTTTTTCTTTTAGAGACCGGGAACTTAGGAATGTGCTGGCAGTGTGACCCTGACCATTAACATATAAATAATGTAAGCTGCTCTATACTTTGGGAGAGATGATTGGCTCTGTAAAGACATTTGGACAAATGTGTTCACTATTTAATCCTCATCCACACAAAAACTAATCATAGTAGAAACAGCCTATGAAAGATAAACTAATAAATCTTTGCAAGAACTATGGACGCCTACAATATTTGTTTTGAAAAAGTAGTGAATACAGGATATGTATTAGTGAGCAAAATATTGATTGATAAACCTGTCATTTCCAAGGGCTGAAAAAGTATGGCTCTTAGACTTATTGATGCAGAGATGACAGTCATTTTTATTTTAGTAACAAATCATAGTATGACAGATACAAAGGTATTAGGTGATAAATCATGAGATAGGAGGATTCAAGTAGCAACTCTGAGAAAATAGTCCATTTATAGAATAACATTTACATTTAATTTATATTTTAAATAGAAGTATCTCTGAAGCTGGATACTTATGTCTGAAAGGTATTCCGATTCTATCTAAATTAGTGTTTCTTAGGAAAGAATGTCAGGGTCTTAAGCCACAGCATATTTCAGTGACCTAATTGTGAGGAAAGAGTAGGGCACTTCTTATGTGACATTTCTACTTAGGGAAAATGGATTTTATGTTCTGGTTCCTTAAATTAATTATTCAAAATGCTGAAACAACTAAAATTGGTTTATCTGTTCATTGACTTAGAAGTGGCATGACCTAGAATGTGTAAAGCCAGGCCATTTGGGCTCCATTTGCAGATCTCCAGTGATCTGCTTTGTGACCTTGTCTTGCCTTGGCTTCCTTTTTTCTTCAACCTTCTTTCTGCCTTATTTAGGGGTTACTCTCCAGTGCAGATGCTATTCTCTGCTCTCATCAACAGTTTCTGTCTACACTGTTCTTTAAAGGCAGCTAAATCCACCATCCAGGTAAAACACTTCTGTACATTAAAATCCTTCAAAAACCATTTCAGGTTTTGTTGGAAGGTGCATTCTCACATATCAGATCTTCCAGGGTAGGCACATTGGCAGTCTCTGTGTTGTATGTGAGAAACTGACTCGTGTGGGCTCAAACAGAAGATAAGGAAATTTAGAACTAAATTAGTAAAAAATCAGGGGTATGGTCACTTTGGAAGTCACTATTACAAAATTATGCACACCTAACTGTAGTGCTTACCGCAAGATCCTACAGTAATACTAATGTATTACGAATAGTGAATAACAGTATTGAGGCATTGTTATCCTGTAGGTATTCTCTCAAGCGATGCTTGCTTTTAAACTAGATGTAGTTCTACTGATCCTTCTGTCAAAATCTAAAAGAAGCAGCTGCGTAGAAGTAGGAGTTGGGAGCAAGTTCTCATTAGTTCCTGGTTGGTAGTGAAGCTCGGTAGCTCTTTATTGCAATTTTTTTGAGAAACTGTATATGAAATTTTCATTCTTCAAAATACAAAATGTCAGAATTGGGAAAAAAATCAGTCTGAGAAACTTCTATGACATCTGATTAGATCCAGCTTCTTGAGGGGACCAAGGTTTTTCTCTTAAGGTCTCATACAGTTATAAAAGTCTTTTCTGCTCAATCAGCAGATCATATTTGTCTCCAAACTGGCCAGAAACTGAGTAATGAACATGCAATATTTTTAAACAAACTTTTAAATTGCTTTGTTCTGGGTGTAATTCCTAGTGTATCAGAGAACTAATGCAATACTTCACTGTTGTATAACAATCTCGGAGTTACATTCAGTGTTTGGAGAGATCAAAACATGTTAGCATCGTGGACATAAGAATACCACCTGACAGTAACAGCTTGAGGTACTCTGTTCTTAGAGGATACTGGAATAAAGAAAATGATCAGCTGCTGTGGGAAATGCACATTAAGCAGCAACAAATAGTACAACTTAAAATTGGGACCTTGCTTTAACCACACACTCTGAACATGTGATGCACAGCATTGATGAGTTCTTCTGTATTTGCCTATTAATTTCTTCATGATGTTTGTCAGGCTTGTCACTATATTCACTATGTAGTCTGAAGAAAGTTGATCAGTCCTGATTGCCTAGACACGTGCATGTGGTAAAGGGTGAAAAACGCATTTGGAGGAGAAGGGGCTTTGCTATGTACCCTGAATGTACCCATTTACCTTGTTTGTGGTCCTGCTGGCCTTGGATAATGAATGAAAAATGAATTTTCATCATTAAGGTTTACAGTTGACCTTTGAACATTCAAACACAACTTATACTCTTTGGATGCTCAACTGTAATTCCTGCTGAGACATCATGGTCCTTCTTCCCCGCAGCAAGTAGAGACAACTTGAATTTAAAACACGGAATGTATTTGTGTCTGTATGTTAAACAGATATAATATGAATTTCACTGTATGCTCTTATCTAGCTTGTATTCTCTCAACTGGAACTAAAATTTAATGAGGAGATCAATGCTTTTTGTATCTGACAGTCTTAGTACACAGTCTTAAGCTGCTTCACTCTCAGACACAACTGACCTTTTGTCACAGAGGGTGGGGAGTAGCCCAATGTTTGCTTTTTCAGAAAACAAGCATATGAATAACTCTTTGACATTTTTACATGAAGCCTGGTTCAAGGTGATACCAGAAGTATTGGAGGAACTGGAATTAATGGACAGAACTGTGGTGCTCATCTGAATCGGTGACTGTTTAAGGCAAAGAGGAGCAAGACTTCCTCTGGGGCCCTGGGCACTCATGCTCATTTCTTCCTAAGATTGCTGATACAGCATCTGGTAGCTTGCTCAGACAGTTTGTGACTCGTATGCTTGCTGACAAAAGAGAAAGGTGAGGAGACCACCCTATGGTCCTCAGTCTCTACTGTGAGATTCACCTTCCCTCAGTGTATGCTTCCATATCACTAGGGACCCCGTCTGTCACAGTTATTAAAAAGGTCATGACAGCACCTGAGGTCAGTCTCACATTTACTGTATGAATATGAAATAGAAATTGAAGGGGAAATGATGTGAATCATTGTGCTTGCTTTTTCTCTGGGACCTGAAATTGGTGTGAGGAACTGAGAATCCCCTCAAATGTGCTGAGCAGCATGCAAGCAGCATTTATATCCAATACGTTAACGGAGCAGGAAGGCATCATGCTTCTTGCAAGTAATAACACGCTTTTGTTCTCTTCCCAGCACAGAGGTGTCTAGTGCCATCTGAGATGCGCTAGGACATCTAGATGTAGCAGGCAGATATAATGTAGGATCTGCAGGAGAGCTGTTGACTTCAGAAGTTGGCAGGGCAAGGCTGGCTATGGTATCTTGGGGCATCTCAGATGATGCTCCATGCCTATGTATGGCAAATGACTCAAGGCTTGATTGTCTTGTGTATCACAGGGTTTCTGAGGTTTATGAAGTTTAAGGCAAGACCTGTGGTGGCCAGATGTAATATCAAATAAGTATCTAAAAGCATTGTGGTCCTGCAAACAATGTATCTTGTGCACATAGGAATGCTTTAATTAATTAAATTAGTATTCGCTATACAGAAGAGGATTTGAGCACATTTACTTAATTAGTCATGTACCTTTCCTTTGTCTATACTAATTGTGAAATAAAGATAGCAGGTATCAAGAATCTGAATCTGTGAAGTTGGCCCCTAACCTAGATTTCTGTTATTCAGATAATATCAGTCTTATATTGAATTTTACATTTATCTTGTGTCCACAGTCAGAGATTTCTTTAATAGAAAACTTTGCTGTTAATTACAGGAATATCTGTCCCAATCTCCATCCTTTTTGTTTCCAAGCCACTTGATATTTTAATTTTGATTTAGGTATTAGATACTTGTAAGTGTTCTAGATGAATTTCTCAAGATAATAAACCAAACATGTTTTCACTTTGTAGTTTTCTCTGTTCGGAATTTGCAGGCAAAACTTTCCAATCAGAATAAGTTAGCCTTTGATTCTTAAACTGTTCTCTTTCTTTTTTTTAATGTAAAACTTTTATTTTCTCTAATTCTCATTATAATCCCATCAACTGACATTTATTAAAAGTATGGTGGCAAATCTCTAAAACACTGAAGATTTCCAACTGGTAATAAAGCATGAGAATTTAAAAATGAGTGACCTGATTTACTTGCAGGACAAAAACTAATTTTATGGTGATACTGGCTCTTAATCAAAGGGATATGCTGAGAGTGCTCTGGTTTGGGGTTTGTATTAAAAGTAATAGTAAAACCTTGAGCAGTCACTAAATAGTCTCTAGTATTCCTCTCAGAATTTTTAGTTAACCTTCAAACTCACTTAGCATCTCTAAAAAGAACTGTGCTACATATTCATTTCTACATACAAAAGTAACATTACTTTTTTATTTTATTAATATAGGCACAGTGACCACTATAGTGGCTAGCAAAATCGGTTTTTCACTTCAATCGCTTGTAAAAAAAAAAAAAGTTACAATTATTTCACACCTGTTTTTATGCTTCCTAAATATGAACTGACACAAACAAGTTTGATGTATTTTTCTTTTTTTTTTTTTTTTTTGAGGTGAAAAAATAGAGACCAGGATTAGTTTACATTTGACAACTAATTGGGCAAAATTATGAAAGACTGCATTTTTTCCATTATCATTACTTCTTTAGGATGACTTATAGGGAAAAAAACCAGACTGACATTGGCAGCTGCATTTGTGAGATTATAAACATTTCATCTGGTTCTCAAAATTGGAATTTATTTCAATTTCCAAAAGACTATACATTTCCAAAACTGCGAAGATTTTTTTTTTTATTTACCTTTATGACACAGTATTGGGAATATAACTAGATAAGTTATGAAGAAGAAACAAATTCTTATAATTATAAATAAGGCTGAGTGAATATAGTGTTTAATTTATTTGAATAAAGTTCATTATCTCTTCTGAGATGTATATTTAACTAGCATTTCATATATGGAAGTTGGAGTTTTCACAAGAGAGTGAATACATTTTCAGAAGGCATTTTTGTTGGGATTGCAGCATATTAAGACTGAGCTGTAGCTGAATAACACTGATTCAGTATTCAAAATATTAGAAAATTATTTGTATTAATAGCAAATGCTATATGTGTTGCTTCCCAAATTTCAGCAAAGATCGACATTTAAAAGAACTTCAAATATATGTAACAAGAGCATGTAGAACTAAGATGCTAAAAACAACCACAGTGTGAAAACTAAGACGTATTTTAGCTTAGTTAATGCTGTGAAAAGGTTATTATGAAAAGGTATTATGAAATCTTAAAAAGAGTAGTACTAGATAATTCTTAAATGTAGAATTAGCAGTGTTATTTTTATTATTATCTTTCAAAAGTTTATCCCTAAGCGGGATTATTAAGTCTCCTTCAAAAAGCTTCAGGAAGAACTGCTGTTCCTCCCAATTCTCTCATAACCTATTGCTCTCACTTGTCTGAGGGCAGTAAGACAGCACTAGCAAAACCTGTCATTTCTTCCCTTAGTTCCTGGTGGATGAATACTAATTGTGCTCAGGAAAAATGTTGGTTTTCTCAGCTGTGAGTAATCAGAGCAGGAAGGAGAAAAGGGGAGGTTGCATATTCTGTTGTCCTAAGAGCACAATGAGCCTATACAAGCTATGGGTGCATGTTCATGGCTTCTGTGTATATATAGGCTTATTGTGCTGTTAGCATTATTTCGAGGAAAGGGACATTAAGGCCGTTTAAGAACTCTTGGAATTTATGTAACCAAGAACATTACTCTCTTGCCTCTGCTTAATGAGAAATTTCTGAAGTGTTAGGTAGGATGGATCTTTAAAAAGTTATTTGCCTCGGCCCACCCTATATTGCAAATGACATACAAACCCAAATCCACTCAGTGATCAGTTCTCTGCTAATTTTTATGTAAGCAGAAGATACTATTTTTATATCTAGTAAGTTTGTTAAAAAGGCTGTTGTCCTGGTTTCATCTGGGATGTAGTTAACTGTCTTCCTAGTAGCTGGTACAGTGCTATGTTTTGAGTTCAGTATGTGAAGAATGTTGATAACACTGATGTTTTCAGTTGTTGCTCAGTAGTGTTTAGACTACAGTCAAGGATTTTTCAGCTTCTCATGCCCAGCCAGGGCACCTGACCCAAACTGGCCAACAGTGTATTCCATACCATGTGACGTCCCATCTAGTTTAGGAACTGGGAAGTGGGGGGGGCAGGGTTTTTCGCCGCTTGGGGACTGGCTGGGTGTCAGTCGGCGGGTGGTGAGCGATTGCCCTGCGCATCATTTGTACATTCCAATCCTTTTATTACTACTGTTGTCATTTTATTAGTGTTATCATTATCATTATTAGTCTCTTCTTTTCTGTTCTATTAAATCGTTCTTATCTCAACCCAGGAGTTTTACTTCTTTTCCTGATTTTCTCCCCCAACCCACTGGGTGTGGGGGGGGAGTGAGTGAGCGGCTGCGTGGTGCTTAGTTGCTGGCTGGGGTTAAACCACGACAGCTGTTTTAAGATTTCTTACACTTGTAAGTTAACAAATAGATTATTTTTTTGTCAGTTCATAAGAAGTCATTCTGTACTGTAATTTTGAAGAGGACTAATAGTGCATTTTTTACACATGAAGAAACTTAATGTTTGCTCTAAGTGCAGAATAAACGGAGAAATCTAAAATATGGAGCCAAGACAAGGGTTTCTGCAATGGGAAGAGCGCACAGCTTCACAGCGGAAGCAGTACTCTTGCTGTGGTAAGGCTTTACAATGCCCATGTGATCCTAGAATAATCAGAAATACATCTAATAACTTAAATGTGGGATCAAATCTCCACTTTATATTCAGAATATAGGCAGGCAAGATTCCATTGGAGATCAAGATTCTCAAAGCACGTGTTTTGAAATTAAGATAGATTTACAAAGTAGGCATAATATCTTTGTTGTTCTTTGGCTTTGCTTATATATTTTAAAATTTTAGTTCTACTTAAGGTAATAAATTAAATGAAGTTAAAGCTTAAACAAAAGACAATGAGAAAGTGATACAGCCAATAATTTCTTCTTCTTGCACATAAAAAAGCCTTTGAGAAGTTAGAATAAGATCCAGAGGTCCCCGCATACTTTTAAAATTTCCTTTATGAAATCAGTCATCCTTTGAATTCAATGACTGGTTTTTGCAGTGATCTGTGTATGAAGACTGTTGGCTTTGAACTCCTAAATGTTTTAAGACCATTGTGATGCATGCTAACGATTCTTTACCAGCCTCAACAGCCATGCTGATTTTACTGTTGGTATAGAGGGTTCACGACACCGCTGATCAGCACTGTATCTATCCAGTTTTATTTTTAAACATATGTGGATATTACTATGCAACTTTATTTTCTTCATTGGACTGGGGACAAGCTGATCACCTTATGGTAATCTCGGTTATCTGGTCAGATGAAGTTTTAAACCCAGAGAGGGGAAAGCACAGGAGTGGATTTCCACAGCCTGTAGCCACTGATGCTGTGGTCCAGCACAGAGGTGGGCAGCTGGTGCTGGAGAAAGAGCCCCTGCAGCAGCAAGCGAAGGCTGTGAGGGGGTCTGCAATCCACCTCAGAGCCATGCAACTGTCCCACAGCGTTTGCTTTTCAAGCAGTCGTTTGCTTTTTCACCACAGCAAAAGGCAACAGACTGGATTCAAATGTCCCACAGGCTGGATGGGTTTATAGACTGCTACCAAAGATCAGTCTGAAGGAGCCATTGTGGCAGGACGGAGATGCTGGGCTTAGCAGTACTTCAGTCACAGCCATTGTTCTGCAACTATAACTTTGTTCCTGTACAAAATGAATGCTTTATTAATTTGTTAAAACAGATTCAGAAGTACTCTGAGACATCAGCAGCCCTGTATTAAATGTCCTTGGAAGGCCAAAAATTTGATTTAAGTCTTTTTCCTTTTTCTACAGGTATTTTCCTTTCAATAGACAGGTTGTCTCTGTGTATGAAGGTCTATCACATCATGCTTGCAGTATATCAGGTTAACACATGATTTCATTTGGTAATTCTAAAGATTATTTAAGGAGCAGTGTGTTGAAGAAATTCATTGGCAAATGGTTGAGAAATACCACTGAAGTTATTCCAGTCACTGCTCTTTCCGCTACTATTTCTTGTCTAAGTAGTGGATTTCAGTATCACATCTGACATGTTAGCATGCAGAGTGCTGTCTCTAACCACATGTTTTAGGTGTCTACATTAGCAATGGATGTGTGTGAATAGTAAATTATTCTATTCATTTATTATTCCTGATGACTAGTAAATTATTTTAGTGACATTGACTATCCTATTCATGCATTACTTGAAAGTGATTGGAAGCGAATTGCTGTCAAAAAGGCTTTGCAGCTGCAAAAAATTACACTTCTACTTTTATTGTATTTCCTCTACCCCCAAATAGAATATACTATTTCTATCTTTCCACTCAATTCAGCCAGCTGTCACTCACACATCCGCAGACAATTACAATGTACTCACATCATATCCCAGCTGCGTGTGATAGACTATTGTTTTGTAGTCCAGTGCGTACAGGATAATCTCTGAATATCCATCTCCCACTGAAAACTATTCTTTCATTGGCCATACTCTTTTTCAGCTGAATGATCTATGATGTTCTGGTCAGGTTCCCAGCATGTCTTAATCTAAGAAGAGTTTTGCGTGATCTCTGTAACACAGGGCTGTCTAAAATGAACATCTCACTAATATTTCCAATGATTTTGTTTCATAAGTGAAGTAGAAATAGTTTGATTTACTTTCTAGAGCTTCTAGCATCTCAGATCAATAATGTATTTTGTAATGAGCATATTATGTCAGTTGTATAATTACAGATTGAAAACAAAATCATTGCTTTTCATACCAAGTGGTCTGTGACAAATACCATAAAGAATGCTTTCTAAAAGGCACTTATTTTTGAAGAATACATTATTTTCATTTAGGGTCACTTGAACTGTGATATTATTTCCTGGTCTATTTTAATCATTAAGTGCCCATGTGTTTAGTATTTTTCTGAGTATCAAGAACAAGTCCTTAAAGGAATATGCAGAAGTAGGAAAAAGAACTATGGTCTGGGGACAGCAAAAGTCAGCTACTTTCATCTGTGTAACCCAGACTGAGTCTTACAAAATTCTATGCTTATTCTGATGTGTCCCCTTTCTTCTCTTAGTGATCAGATAGGAAGTAGAGCAATTTCAAATTTATTAATCATGTGTTCTGTTTACTCCATAAAGATACAAAAAAGATGACCCTTCGTGGGGGCCGGGGCCGGGGGGTGGTGTGGGGAGTGGAAAGCAAACCTTTTCTTTTTCTTACAGAAATTCAGGTAGCCAAAAGATTATTGGCCATTTAACTGTTTATTTCAGACATAGTAGATATAGTATTACAGATTAAATCTAATTGAATGTGAAAGAAAACGGATTGAACTAGTAATTTTTAATAATGCCATCCAAAGTCTTCAGCTGAGCATTAATGGTGCTCAGAAGATAAGCAACTTGAAGTACATGGTTTGCCACGTCTGTGCAAGCAAATTCTGAGGCACTGCTGGTTTTACTCCCTGCCAAGGACAGAGAGAGAGAGAGAGTGGATTTTATCAACTGCAGTGCTAATCTACAGAGAAGTTAGCGTAGCTTTCAACCATGAGTCATTTTTTGTGGTGTGATTTTTGACAGTTAGCTTTGTTCTGGAGAGAGATTCTGGGTTTTAAGACAATTTCAGGAAAATCTGAGTCTTGCCTCTTTAACAGCATGACAGACGTCTCCCTCTGTCTATTATTATTTCTCCTTCACGTTTAAGCTTGCTTTAAACAATCCTTTTCACACCCAATGGTGCTTTTCTTTCTTTCTTTTTTTTTTTTAAAACCATATACTGCACTATCATGCCCAGTTCTTAAAATAATTCTAAACTGGTCGTTATACACTTTATTGGTAATATTTCCCATCATCCATGGCTCTGAAGTAATTTACTAATTATTAAATGTACCTTAAATTTTGTCTTGTGTGTGTGTATATATATATACACTCATCTCTTTATCACTAATTATTATGATATATGATAAAGCAGTCTTTCAGCTACTCCCTTGCTTTCAGTATGGTTTTCAAAATATCAGTCTTTTACTTCCCTTATGAGTGGTTGGGCTAAACTGTGATGCTTTAGGTAGGTATGGGTTGGCATGTAATTCAGTGATGCAAAAAGTTGTGTTCAGTTTGTCAAAAGAACATTAGCTTCCAATGTGATTTTTCTTTGTGGTAATAGTGAGATTTACCAAAATGATGTACGATCCTTATTTGTGTTGACACTGAATTATGGCTTTAAGAATACTAAAGGTATTAATTTATGTTTTACACTTTCAGTTCTTTTCTCCAGTTCTTAATTTAGAATGATTGTGTTTCTTTCATCCTTTTCCTTTCTAAGGGATAATCCTTAACACCCTTGTTTCAGCTTCAGACTATGAACTTCAGTGAAGTCAGTAAATAATGTCTTTAGAATCAGTTGCTCTTAAATCATATGGTCTTTATTGTCAGCAAACACGTAAGTGAATTAGAAAGGGTGACATCCAATTAACACAGACTTTTACAGGTTTAATGAGCAATGATAAATTTAAATCCTTTCTTTTGCACTTTCAAAGTAAGTGAAATTAAAAGTAGAATGAGCTAGAGAGATTGTTGTTCTGTTGATTCATAATAAATTATTTGTATTTTATTTATACTGGAATAGGAGACATCTTCTTTGAAAAGAAACCCATAGGTTATTTGAATAAATGTCTGTTACCATAAAATCCAATAAAACATTAATTCCTACAGCATGTGGAGTTAGATGGTAAGTTGAACAACGTTGTTTCATTACCCGTGTTTTGGTTTTAAACATTCAGTTAGTATCCCTTATATCACTAAAATGTGTGGCTTTTCTTGATTTCCATTGACATTACCTTATTAATAGCTCTGAGAAGTGTTGCTAGTTTTGTAGCAGCAATTTTATAGACTTTGTAAAACAATTAATTACAGTTTTAATTAGCAAGTATGGCCTCTGCATAACAAATAATTTATTCTCTTATTAAAGGTAAGGAAGAAGCTCTGTGGTTTTTAGTTTCAGGTTTTTTAAGTCAGAAAAATTTTATAGTTATTCAGAAATAACTACAGTTATGGAATATGGTGCATTTGATTATTCTGGTTCCAGTTTGTGTAGACAAACTATTTGTGACTGGGGTTTGATAAGATGATTTTTGGTTTCCCTGGACTTTTCTGATCAACAGCAGCAGAACTACTTTGTATTGTTCTGTAAGTTGTCTTCCTGGTGAGAACATCTCTGCTATGTGCTCTTTGTGTATTCCTTGGGGTACTTCTATAAAGCCAATCATTTATATTCTTTTATTGCATTAAGGTCCACCAAATGTAGGAGCAAGTTGGCTCATCTCACTATGGTAAATAAGAGTGAAAAATAAGACCTACAGGACAAAGTTAATCTTTATATAGTTCAAGTGAATTCTGTGGAGCTAATTATCCTTTTCCTTAGTGTGATTTTATTAGCTCTAGATGTTGTGTTCCTGTCTTGCACTGATATAAGTATTATCAGAGTTAAGGTCGTCAGAGTTTCTACGAATACCTCTGGGACACTGTGTTGAGGAATTTTTCACTTATTGAACATCTTCCGCTGAACAAAAGATAAACTGATTCAGAGATTTAAAAAAAAAGTGTAAGTCATGCTTATATCCTATTCTCTTTTGAAATATGAAGGAGGATTAATTTAAATGGTAGTCGTTCCTTTCTATGAATTTGTATGTCTTGATACAGAAATTAAAACCTAAAATTGAAGTTAGTCTTAGAGTTTTGAAACAATAAGAGCTGGAAAAACAAATAAAAATGAGTTTTTGTGAGTGCAGTTCATCTAAATGTATGTGCTAGTAAATGAACAATTTATAAACCAGTTTAAATGTATTCTGCTGTGGGTATTTGAGGGCACTTCAACATAGTTGAGATGCTAAGGTATAGAGGCATTGTCATCATGAAATACATAATAAGTAGTTGTCAAAAGATTGAAGACAGGATTGAAATTTTTTTTCCTAGAAATGCATACATTTTCAGATAATGAAATAAAAATAGACTGATTTTTTTTAAAAGGTGCTCATGCTTCTTACTAATTTCAGTTCAAATGGAAATACACAGTAACGTGAAATAGGCCATTATTTTACTTTAGGAGTATAAACTTGCATAATTTAATCAAAATTATGATGATTCTGTTCACTAATATTAGATTTAATTGAACATATCTCTTTTTCCCCATATGAATAACTGTCCCAGTTGTTCCCTTCACTTTCTCCCCTTCTTGCTGAATAGCTTCTCTAACCTTAAACTCCCAACATATTCCAGAATTCTCTCATCTTTTCAACTCAGTGTGCCCTCAAAGTCTCTTGCTTGGCTTATCACTGACTCTGCTTTCTGGACACTGGGATATCTTTCCCTGTGTCCTTGCCAATGTAGATTGTTTGCCTGAAATAGTACTTCAGTTCACTGTGTCGTCTTTTGAAACAAAAGTTCACGTATAACATGCTTACATTTAATATATTTCTGGTTTTGATCATCCTTGTTTTATTATAAAGTGTTAATACACTTCATAATTCCTCATGTATCTCAAGGGAACAGTGTGAAATGCAGCTGATTAAACTTTACAAACACTGAGGTTTTGTTTGAAGGGTGGAGGTATGGAGAATATAATGAAGATTCAGATAATGGTCATGTCCATACTTGAATACTAATAGCTTTAACCAAATACATTCAAAAAATAACTGTGGCTTATCTTGGAGAATAAGAATGAAAAGGAATGGTGGTTTTAATAATTATAAAAGCCCTTAGGAAGAAACCCTCATGAAAGATGTGTTTTCCACCCCTGGGAGAAGCTTGTGAGAACTTAATGGAATACTGAAGGTCTACACTTTGAACATAAACTCATAAACAATGGCCTTTTGTTTCAAGGGGAATGCTTAGAAAGCATTCATGAGACTATATGCTGTAAAAATAGTTGCTCCTCCACCCTGTATTACTACATGGTCATTACACTCTCATCAGTTATTTCCCACTCTAGTCTATATAGCTAAAGTTTCTAGAGAGGCACACATCAGTCATCTAGAAAATGAAAAGAAGGATCCTTTCCTTCTAGAAAAATTATAGAACTTCTTTTAGATGACTGCTTGTGGGTGGAATTCTTCTTGACACTAGTAGTCCCTCAAAATGCCATGAATTTACGTATTCAACATTTTTAAATTTGAAGCTTTTGTGTGAGAGTGTTTAATGCCATTTGAGGGACCACCTACAAGCCATTTATCATGGCCTCAGTGTTTCTTATACTTCAAGGATCAGGATTTGAAATGTACTGTTTTCCTCATTATTTTAATGGGAATTAGATATTTAAACATTCATTACACACACTTGCAATTCTCTTATTTATTCTCTTAGTTATCTTATGTATACAGTGAAGTAGAGTCAAAAGTAAATAGGCAAGAATGAATTAATTCAATTTTTTCACAATCATATCTGAGAAAATTGATTTATTGTCTTTTTTTTCCCCTGAACTAACATGAGTATTCCTATGAAATATTTCAACAAATAACTGATAGTTTTTGCTATTAAGCATTGTGAAGCTAGACTTGAAGAAAGAAGAGTTTTTCAGTTTCCTCATATATTTTTGGTTCATTGACACCTTGCTTAACTGCAGAAAGTGCTAAAAATTCTTTGTTTAAAGATTTTTTTTCTGGTTATAGTCTTTCAAAAAACTATATCAAAGCCTTTTGTTTTCATCTACACTAAACCAATAAAATAGTAATAATATTTATTCTTCACAACAGTTTGGGTTTCTTTTGTTCTCTTCCTCTATTAAATATATTTCTTAAAAATGTTATATTTACATTTTTTTCTGAGAATTTTGGCATTCTGTTACTGTCTTTCTGTGCTAATGCATACTTGACAGTTACACAAATCCCTTCATTTTTATAGCTCTATGCTTTTGCCAAAATTGTTTCTCCTATGATATGATTTAGCTTAATTTCCTTAGAAAGAACCATAATGCTTCACATCCCCTTAAGGGAGAAGACCACTTTGTTGTGTCGCTTTTTATTATTATGCCTAATCCTAGATTTCTAACTAAAAGTTGTATTGTATCATCAATCATAAAGCTAAAGGCTTCATTGAAATGACTGTCACCGAGTAGTTGAAAACCTGATCTATGGATCAACTGGAGAATTAAGACTTTGAATTGAGAATAGAAAAGCATTGAGAATCTGTGGAAAGACTGGTACTCAGGAGAATATGCTCACGGTCACTTGGCTCAGTGAGGCGGCGGGCAGCTGGATGAGATGCAGATGGAGGATTCTCATTATTTTCACAGTCTGTCCCTAAATAAAGTGAGATACGGTAATGCTGTCTGAATATGATGATTGTATGGCTCATTGTGGTCATCTTAGTGGGACACAATACATGGAAGACACTGGGGAGCTGCTGTGACAGATTTATTTTGTCAGTGCTTGCAAGGATCAGGCTGCTTTGGCTTAGCAATTAGTTTGAGCAGAACCTCATGCCTTCACAGACATGTGAAGAACAAAGAGAGGGAGAATGGGAACTGGGTAAGGATGATGCTCAGTTAGTCATCAAATTTCTTTTTCCTTCCCATTGCATGCTATCACCTCCTTTTTTCACCTGCTTTGGTCAGAGCTGAGTGTATTTCATCTAGCAATAGAATGTTTTTCAACTTGGTATACTTGCTTGGGAAAGTGGGACCAGAAATCCAGCCACAGATAGCTGCAACTTGACTGTGTTTGGGAATTTTCCTGTTTCTGAGCTCTTCCTTTGTTTTTTAACTTATAGTGAATAGACTGAGAAAAGGAAGTATTTCCAGGCATGTTTTATACTATGCACTATTTAAAAATTCAGCTGTAAACCTAAGTAAAACTGAAAACCAAATTCCTTAAAATAGTTGGTGCTGAAAATTCTAAACTACAGTGATGCTTTTACGTCAGCATTGGTTGACAATTCTGGCAGAAATATGACAGAATTCAGTTTCATGACAGTGATATTTAATAGGACTGTGTCTTCAACTGACGTTGCCAGAGGAATTATAAATTGATCAAAAAGTGCAAGTATCTTCCTTTTTTCTGCCAGTAGTAATTTCATGACCACATTGGATATCCTTGTCTTTCCCTTGTCCATCTTTAAATGGCAGAGGCTGGGCAGTCCTCTGTTCCCTGCCCAAGCACAATTTTAATCATAGAAAGTAAAGCTTCAGTGCTCTTGAGCTTCATGAAAGGCAATGCTTCAGACCAGATTCCTTTTACCTGATGAGCTTTAGGAGGTTACTAGGTTTTCTGTTTTATGAGGGCCTATTAGATAATAAACCTTGGCCTGCAACTAACAAGCACAATTATAGACTAGTAATACCTTAGAAACTCCAGTCAGGCAAGTTTCAGACATTTATTAACTGAAGATTAAAGACTAACAGCAACCCAAGAGTCTAAATTAGAGGATGGGGTTTTTAATAGTTGTTGATAGCTGAGTACCAGCTATATATGCTACATCTGACAAAATTTTTACTTCTAATATCGGTTTTTTAATCTTCTCTCTCATTTCTTCACATTTTTCGTATCAGGTGTAAGCTACTCAAATGGATCATCTTCTTAAGACCCTCTTTTCAGAATAGCATTCATAGCCAAATATTTTAAAAACAAAACAAAACCAACCAAACAAACAAAAAGCAGATGACTCTGGAAAAATGCAGATCCTTCCTTCTTGTTTCCATTGTTTCCATTTAGTCCTTGTTAGCTGAAACATGTCTTCTTAAGAATCCCTTCCCTATTGTATTTTTATGCTATCACTGTCAAAGGTAGTAAATCTGTTTGGAACTTGTGTACGCAGCTGTTACTCTCAAAAATCTTGTGCACTCAAAACAAAGCTGATTTATGAAGGGGTCACTGAAATATTTTAAAATGAAGCAATGACTGAATATAAATGTGACAGCTGTTAAGATTTATTTTGTACCACACATACATTGCAATCTTGGTTTAAAAATACCCCACACCACTACCACCACCACCCCCAATACAAACCTAACCCCCCAAAACCTCACCAAACCTGTCCTAAAACCTTGCACAGCTTGAGGCCTTTTTCTACAAATATTCCAGAAAAGTTTTTTTCCATGTGTAATTTTCTATTATTGTGTATACTTCAGAAGTATTATGAGATGTACATAATGAGGACCTATTTTTAGAGATGAAGTATAAATAGTCAACTTCCCAGGCTATTTCCTTTTTCTCTTACTGAAAAATTAAGCTAGAAGGTACTACCCTACATATGTATTTAAGTGAGAATTAGATATGAAGAAGGCATAGCTGTTCTAGGAGTGGCTAGTATATATTGACTACCCTTGGTACTTCTATTAAATATGACAGTTTAAACTGACAAAATTACAAAATTGGGCTCTGGGTTCATATGATGTAAATTATAAGCACCTGATTGTTTGAGTTTAACCTTTCTTGTTGACTTTCATCTTATTTTGAACACCGGGAAATTTAACTATAGCTAAATGGCTGGAGATCATAATATTTTTAGATCCCTGTCGTCTTGCCAAGTAAAAGAGTTTTGAATGACCTTCTGAAGAACATATGAGAAAATTGCCTACTGTAGATAACACAGTAACTGTGACCAAGGACAGAAAGGACATATAATTCTTCATAGTGAACTTTTTACTGGCTAGTGGCAATCTATTACTGACAGTTTGAAGCTGAAATGAATATCAGAGTTTCAGAAAAACCTCCGTCTTTCACATCTAAGGAAAGCAGTGTGCCTTTTGATTAGTACTGCATTAGGCTGTTCAGCAGAGATTCAAACACTTGCAAACAATTCTCTTTAGATAAGGACGAGTGAACTGGCCTTTTTGACGGTTCAGTTCAGCATGCAGTTCAACTAATTCATTTTGGTTTTGGGGAGAACCAGTTTCCTGGAGTCTTTTAATAGAAGTGAGAATCCCACCTATACCCTTTTCATTTACTTTTTATATTATTTCATTTCAGCTAGCTCAATCTATTTGGACTAAAAAGATTATCATTTATCTGAGTGTGAAGGCACTGCTGTGTTTATTGGGCAAGTTGTTCATATATTTCTGTTAACATTTATTAAAATATGTAGCACAAACCCAAGAATATAGGTAACATATCTATGTGAACCCAAATAAACAGCTCTACATCAGCATGGCTGACCAATATGGCCAATTCCATTTGTTTCACAAAAGCTTCATATATTGTGTTTTTAACTTCTCTGCAGGCTGGCCCTTTAAGCAGTTTAGTGAAAGAAACTTACCTTTCAGCTCTGCTGTCATATTTCAGCTGACATTTCTGCTAGTAACTTATCTAAGACTTGGTGGGAAGCAAAGTATTTTGAAAGGAATTCTCAGAAATCCACTGAAAAATAGCTCAAGTCCCCTTGACAAACCTTATATCAGAGATAAGCTTTGAGAAGTCTGTCCAACCTGAAGTATTCTAAAGAATGGCTTGTGAAATATTTCATTACTATATACAAACAGATAAGACTTTGTGCAGCATAATCCAGGATATAGAAATACAGTTATTAAGAAGCATTATAATCAAGTCACATATTAAAATGATCAATATTTATGTGATAGATAAAATTAAAATGAGAAAAGTTAGACAATCTATCTCAGCAAGGTCCAATGTATTATTATACCTATTCATCTCTGTTCATGTGTTAGAAAACAAAGTCACGATTCCTTGAAAATACCCTTTTTGTATGAGTAATGTTGGTTTAAGGAGTTTTCTGTAATTGATAGAATCTCATCATCTTTTGTCTACTATGCCTACTCCTAGGGGGCAGTCAGGAGAGAAATAGAAGTCTCTGTCTAATCTTAGTCTTTATCTCTGGAATACATTATCTGAGCACGATCAACTATAGAATGGCATTTTTGCAATGTTAAGTCTACTTTTATTTTCACTGCACATCACTTTCACTTATGGAAACAGGAAAATGTGTATTTCAATCTAATGACAACGCCAACTAGGAAGAAGTTTAGAGTCTCTCTCTTCCATATTTTTTCAGCAAAACTCTAAAAAGTGTTAAGTTTTTACAGGTAATTACCATAGGGAAGGGCTTAAGCAAACATAAGGTCTTACATTTGTCAACAGTTGTTCTGTGAAAATATGATTTTCCAAAGAACAACTTGTAGTTGCTTATAGGCTACAGGTACCAACAGAGAGAGGTGTGCCAGTAGTCTTTAAGTCTTATTCTTACCATAATATTACACCCTGTTAGCAAAAGTGGCTTTCAAAGACTTTTGTAATGTAGGTTCCATCTTAGTAGAAGGATTATCTCAGGTACCAGCTGAGATCGCTCCTTATGAAATTATAATTGAGTACTAGAATTAAAAAAAAAAACCCACAAAACCAACTTTTTAATAGCAGATGGAGATAAGGGGAAAAGTCACCAGTACAAAATGATCAGTTTGCTGTAAAAATGACTTTGTGGACAACGGAACTGTGTGAAATATTCTACTCTGTTTTGTTCTTGTTACAATGTACTTGATTTAATGTACATCACTGTAGTACATTCATCCTTCCAGTAATGCCTAAAGCACAGCAACAGGAGTGCGTATTTCTTTTAACAATCTATGGCATAAGTCGTTGCAGTCTGTTCTTTAAGGTCCACTTATATTTGATAAAGTATTTTTAGAGTGTATTTGTGTCTTGGGTGATCAGTCAGGGAGATCCAGTAGTAGTTTTCAGACCATCAGCTTTGGAAAATGGTGCCATCCTATTTTCATTCTTTTGACAAATACTAAAATTAACTTAACACATTGCTGTTTTCATGGATGGATAAGTACCTCTTATTTCTTCTGTCTGATTTTTTTTTTTTTCTATCCAACATGCAACAAAAAGAGGGACTTCACATTTGGAAATTCTAACTTTCCTGCTGAACTTCAGAGTACAAAATTAACACTACTGGTTTATCAGTCATGGTATTTTGTTTTTCAGATAGAAGCTTCTATTTTTTGCAGTATTTAATTTGTGTATAAATAAACTTTGTAGCTGTTTAAGAAATTAAATCTCAAGTTTTCATTCCTTTGCAATACATCAAATTAATGAAACTAACTAGTTTTCTGCTATCAAAACAGATATCAAGATAAGCAACAGCAGGCTGAACCTGTAAGGGATGTCATTTGATTCCTCAATTTACATATCTAGCAAAGTATGACATGCTGTGAAGATCTCACCCAAAAGGTATGATTCCTGACTTGTCCATATCAAAGCTTCTAATGCTGTCTGTAGAAATGCAACTTAATTGATGGCAAATTATTTGCAATGTACAGATTCCCCAGTTTTGTTGGCTCTTTTTGTATTGTGATGTTCCTCAGTCCCATTTTTCTGTTTCCTTTGGCAGATTTACCTTATTCCTATCTCATGCACTTTCTTCCCCTCTTTAACTGCATATTTCTCCACTCTGTTTTTCCCCACTGCAGATGTGCTCTCCACCTCCCACACCTCCAATAGTCTCCTGTTCCTTAGCTCTGATGCAAGACCTGTCAAGTGTTGCACACTCTGCACACCTTTGTCACCCCTGTCACACTTTGCTGTGGCTCTTGTATGCAGCTGAGCTGCTGTAACACCTTGCTCTGTTGATAGCCAGACAACTTTCCTCCATTTCTTTTGCTGAGCTAGAGAAAAGAATTTACAATTTTAACTATGCTAATATTTCAAATGCTCAAGAAAATGCAGAGAGAAACTGCAAGAAATATGTGATGAAGACAGCCAGGCTAAAATCTTGTGTGCTTGGGAATACAATGAAATACTAAAAAAAAAAAAAAAAAAAAAAGATTTTTCAGTGTGTACAAAACCTTGAGGGAAATCCTCTGAAATGTAGTAGAAAATAGTAAGAGTTTGAGAAACCTGAGACCCTTGTTGTGGGAGATTTCATGGAAAATGGGGGACATTTCTTTGAGCCTGATTATTTAGAGTTACCATAAGTAGGCTGCAGTTAGCATGAGTGGGCCAGAGTACGTGACAGCTGCAGTATGACCGGACTTTGAACCACCAGAAAAACAATGGACATGAGGAACTTGGACAGTGGAGCAATTAATAAACAAGATAACAGAACTGCAGAGGCAAGAAGGAGCTACAAGAGCTTTAATGCAATTAAGAAAGCTGTCATTTCGGCTTAGAGCATTTAGCTGTGGGATGGGGACTTAGGAGTTTGTTTGTATCTTTGTTAAAAATCAGGGTTTCTTTTATTCTTATGTATTTATTAGGTATAATGTTGCTTTTACTGTGTTTAATTAATTGTGTTCATAGATCTTTGCAAAGGGCAATACAGCAGGTGTTAATTGACGAAAAACAAAAAAAGGGGGAATTGTGGACACATATTTAGCTAACGGTCGCAAGAGCATTCCAGACGCCTTTAGAAGACCTTGAACAGAATAAACAAGAAGACAAAAAAAGAAAGATGCCAATTAGAAGAACACAGGTGCACATTCCATGATAAAGGGAACTTGGCACAAAGAACCTCAATTCGGCAGTTTATCTTGACCAATTAGACTGAGACAAGTTTCGCATGTTTTAGTTGGTATAACCAATTATGTCCTACGTTTATGCGCATGTACGGAGTTGGTATAACCAATTATGTCTTACGTTTATGCGTGTGTACAGAGTTGATATAACCAATCATATTTTATGCTTGTGCGTGTGTACAGTGACTTTGCAGAATATATGATTTTAAATATGTGTGTGCTTTAGCAATAAACGTTGTCTGCTTTCAAGTTTACAAGCATCCGTTTATTTCTACCTCCTGCACCTTGTGATGCTTTGTCTCTCCCACTCCTTTACTGTAGTAAATTGTTTTGTGTCTAAAATTTGATGCAGGATTTTCTTGTGAGTGAGAAACAGTCTGTGGACCTTTTGGGGTAGTACTTGATTGTGTGGGCTTGATGATCCATTCCCTGGTTTTAGTTCCTGAATCACTCTGTGTACTTTGATAGTGGTTATGTTTTGGAATTCCCTAATGAGTCGCTTATTGTTGCTTATAGATTTCAAAGGAAGACTATGAAATCCCCTGGCGCTCATCTGTGTAATTCCATAGGACTTGTCTGTAAGGGAGCTTAAAATCATGCTGGATGCATCTCACATCTCTAACCTTGTTCGCATCCTATTTGTGTGTTTATGTATGTCTCTGTGTATGTATGTGAGAGAAGGAGAGAGAATTTATGGTGGGAATAAAGTACAAACTCCTTTTCAAATAAAAAAGGTATAGATAATTGTTTGTAACTGTGTTGGAGAAAAGAATGAAAACTAGATGATGGAAAGTTGATAACAGGATAGATGACCTCTAATAAAATAGGAAAGGTTAATGAACTGTTCTCCAAGAGAAATAAGACAGAAAAAGAAGAGATTTATTTAATTTTTAGCAAAAAGTGACGTTTATTAGTTAGTAGGGTAAAATGCAAATATAACATTAACAGAGCTTTAGCATGAATTAATCTTAATTAAAGAGGATGTGGCTTATAGGTGTGACTGGCAGTATTAAGGTGACTCACCATGCCTGATGGTGTGGAGTTACTATGATTCTCTGCTTATTGCAATGTCACATTGGTGGCCTGAGGTAGAAGCTTTGCCTGCATTTCTGGCCAGTGAGTCTTAGCTACTTTAATACATCAAGGTTGATTTACAGTTGAGGCTAGTTATGAGCAAGACAGATGTGATAACTTCTGAATTGGAAAGTGGGCAAAATATAAGCATTGGTTGCAAATTGGAATATGAAAAAGAACTAGGAAATGGATAAGAGATGGAAGACCGAAAAATATGCATCTTTATTCTGACCTGATCTAAATAAAAAGAAAAAAATATTTTGAAGAAAGCTCAAAGTTTAAGGGCTCATTGGGTTTTTATAATCAGAAAAATAGACAGAATCATTTAAACTTCTGTTTTAAAACTTGCATTTTAGAATCTCAGGCTCCTGAGAAACACATTTGTCTTATTTAATATCTTCAAAATGCCTTGGACATTGAAAGAGTAATGCAAGTATTAATCAAATTGAAACATCTAAATGTAGGCTTTATTCAACGTCTATAGTCTTTGTTCATCGTATCTCATCTTATTCATCCTATCTAATCTATCCTTATAGATTCTTCAAAACAAGAAAAATGTCCATGAAAGAAAGTATGCAGTATGAAAGCTGACAATCTAATAGACATATCAAATATATGTTAGTCATTGAAAGGACTGAAAGCTCGAATTCAGCTTCTGAGTGAAGAGCGGATTATGCCTACTGAGAATTGTATTTCGCCCCTCATGTCTGTCTGTTTCTTGGTGTCCTTACCAGCTTCACTAATCCTTTGATTCATAAAGACGGAAGTTTCCTCTAGGGTTAAAGTGACATGTGATTGACTAGTATATTCTGCGTTCTGCCCAGCGGGGTATGATGCAGAACAAGACAGTCCAGTAGACTATAATTGCTGTTTTACAAGAGAAGAAGCTTTCCTCTTTCTTTAAAAGAGCAGTAGTATAATTGGGGAGAAAAATCGTGTTTGAGTTCTGACATTTAATATCATGTTGAGCTCTCGCAACTTTCAAAATCATATTTGTAATGTTCTCAAGACAGTTCTTTTTACAATTTTCATAGTGATATCAGTGTATAAAAAGTTAATTTAATAAAAATCAGGAAAGGCATCTGCACAGACTACAGTGCTTTTTGTCAAAATTCAGGCTCTGTGGCTGCTATTTCTGTGATACCATATATTCAGGCTTTATACTTTGCTTTTATTTTCCATTGTATTCATGATTAGACTTCATTCTCTTCAGTCCACTCCATGTATTTTTCACCCTAACTACCTTCAGTCTCTCTCTTGTCTGGAGTTAATTTTCTTTTTTTATTCATTTCCTTAAGAAGATTGAATTAAATAAAATATATTGTTCATCACCTTAAAATGTGAGGTTTTATCTCCAGGACCCTGAAGTATATAAATGAGTTTCCTACTGAAAATGTCACATAGGTCATTTTTCAGTACCCTCACTTCCAGCAAAACTCTGGGTGTGCAAATATATAACTCCAGCTACAGTAAAAGAAGTAATTCATCTGCAACTCAAAAGACACTGCCACATAGTTAGAATAATTAAAGGCATTTTACTGTAACATTCTGAAGGTATCAGTTTAATTCCATAGGTGAGATTGTTATTTTGTTTTCAGCTAATTTTTTGACAAACCTTTTGGCCCTTCTTTAAGGTTTCTGTGAAATGTCCCTAAATTCTTCTCCTGCACTGAAACGGTTGTGGCTGCAGCATCGTCAGGGGTAGTAACTGTGTACTTTAGATTCAGGTGCATCAGAAAAGGGACAAGCCAGACAGCCCTTGCTGGCTGTGAACAAGTGGGATTAGAGCAATGGAGTGAGAGACCGTCCAGGGGTATACTCAGTGAATCTTCCCAAAGCACTGGCAGTGGTGCCTTGTTCTTGGAAACTGTTTGCTTAGTCTATTTATTTAGTGAAGCTACCCTGCTTCTGTTAGATGTTACGACAGATATGACAGCAGCATGAATGGTACTGACCTGAGGACATTCTTTGCTTTTTTCAGAAATCATAGACAACCAGTCATGTAAAGGAAAATAAATGCCCCATGATTTTCAGGCCCCTGGTTTATAAATCAAAGGAGAATTTAAAATATTGAGTGCTCATTGAAACATTCAAAATGATCGATCCATAAGCTGAAAAGATGTATATATTACTATAAATGTATTTGTTTATTGCATTTCAAATATGGTAAATTTTTTCTTATTTTTTTATAAGGAATCATATGAGTTCATGGTTATGCATTAATTTAAGCACCTGCATACTGGTGCTTATGGTCTCACAAAGCTTAAATTTTGCTCTGCCTTTTTTCTCAAGAACAACTTTTTCCATTTTTTTCTATGGTAACTGGCTAATAAATGTATAGATCTAAAGTCAGTACTGTGCTGACGGAAACATGTGAGTGATTAAGTTCAAAATATTACATAAAATTGTTTTCTGTGTATTTCCAGTACTGTAACTTGTTTCACAACAGTTCTGTCCTCCCTTTGTAGGTATTCTTTGCTGGGATTACTTTTCCTCTCCAATTTCATCATTTACTTCTGCTAGCAGCTTGCAAGTGTCTGTTCTCCCTGGGCAGGGTTTGCTGTTCAGGTATGTTCTGCTATTTACTGCTGCTTTGTATTTAAATACAAATAAATGTTGAGCACACAAATGTTAATTTCTTACACAAAGGGAATGACAGCAGTCATTGTCAAGGAAAGTATTGGAGCATTATAAACAATGCCTAAAACTGTGCTATAAAGTACTATTATGTGGTATTTCAGATGAAATAGGAATAATGCAAAGATGCAAAGGAATATAAGAAGCTCATCCTGTCCAAGAATCTGCCTCTGGAAGCACTTAATAAGCAGACCGAGTTAAAACTAGGCCTTTGTTGTATATGCAAATGCATACAGTGATAACTGTAAGTGCAAAATGCAAAAATACTGCCTGTCTGATTTTATAACCTCTTTTTCCTTTGCTTTGTGCTACTTTTGCACTTATTTAAATAGTGATATGGACTGCAGGATGATGCTGATTGGGACCATATGAGTGACTGAACTGGCTTTCATTTTTTATGTGACTGCCAGGTTAAAAAGTGGATATAGCATTCAGGGATATCCCATCTTTGTGACAACAACTGGTCATTTTCTTGGCAAGGCAAGTCTAGTTTCTCTATCTTGACTTATCCCGCCTACTGGTAGTGCAAAAGGTATAAATTAGGACCATCTTCTCCCTAGAAGCGCAGCAAGGGAAATCTTTAGCCTGAAGGTAATTTTTGCTTTAAGAAGTTGATGTAATGTTAACTTCCTATATAATGGTTTTCATAAAGTAGTCATGCTTTGAGATCCTTGGCACATTATATGATTAATGGGGAAAAAGGCAAGAAAATTTTAGCAGGTATATTAACAACTAAACCTTTAAAAATCACAAGAGTACTTAAAGATAGCTCCACACTGGCATTTTATAGCGTATCAAATACATGCCTGGAAGTCAATGGAGTTGCACTGACAATTGATTTTGGCTTGGCATTTCCACATTGAAAGAAGCGATGAGTGTATTTGCTTCCTTGTACTCACAGCGAATTCTGAGCTCCATAAGATTATTGTTAGTCAGTTAAACTTTGAAATGCTTTAAGATAAGAGATTATCTAAGCCAAAATAGAGTCCTCTGCAAGTGTGGATGTTACAGATTATAACTGTGCTTTAAACTCTGCGAAGGTAGGAAGCTGTCAGGAGACAGTTCTGTATCTATTCAGTTCACTCCATCAAATACAGTACTTTAAATTTTCAAGATTAGCAATCTTCACCTACAAACTGCTGAAGGACAGCAAAGTTTTACAGATTTCATTTCCAGTGTGTGTGACAGCATCAATGGATTTGTCACTCTCAGAAGTAGTTTCTTCCTGAAACATTTTGACAGAATTTGGAAGCATTAAACTAATTTCTACATCAACATTAAAAAAGTCTAGCAACAACTTGGTATTCTTCCACCGTATTTGAAGTATTAGTGAAAATACCTACAGCAAATTTCAAGGTCACATGTGCATTGTGAGTCTGAAAGACAGCACTAGGGTTCTGAGAAGATGATGGACGTTGCCATATTCAGACTTGAGCACTGTAGGTCAAACTCTGCATTTGGATCGCTGCCACTGAAGTTGTTAGAGATTCCTGGGATAATGGTGTTTTACTCCATAACTTGCTGAGGTAAAATGAAGGGGGAATACAACCTGATCCATTTGTCATCTTTGGAATTCTGTATGTGCATCCTTTTTGAGTAAAACCTGATTGACAGTTGTACGTTGTCATTGTTACTGTAGGGTTATTCATTTAATCACAATTATCTGTAAATCTTAAAATAAGTCACTAATATTTGAATTTGCATGCATCTTCCCCACCATGTGTCCATTTCCTTTTGGGTTTTTTTAATGCTTATGGTTTACCTAAGAAAAAGATTGCAGGGATCAGTTAGCCCCTACTTGTTTGCCCAGTAGATTGCTGCTGTGTTTGGGCTGCAATAATAAGCTGTACAGAAATAGCACATTTTAATGTACAGGTTGATTTTTAAAAAAAAGAAACTTCAGGGGAAGAAACATCCCTCTTTGAGGAACAGCAAGGAGTTTTCAAAGGGAGAGACAAGAATTTTATACCTTTGTATTGGCTTTGTGTGGCAAGGTTTTGGTAGCGGGGGGGGTTACAGGGGTGGCTTCTGTAAGAAGCTGCTGGAAGCTTCCCCTGTGTCTGACAGAGCCAATACCAGCTGGCTCTGAGATGGACCCGCCGCCGGCCAAGGTGGAGCCAATCAGCGATAGTGGTAACGCCTCTGTGATAACATTTTTAAGAAGGGAAAAAAAGTTGGGACAGATGGAAACGGCATCCGGAGAGAGGAGTGAGAACATGTGAGAGAAACAGCCCTGCAGACCCCCAGGTCAGTGAAGAAGGAGGGGGAGGAGATGCTCCAGGCGCCGGAGCGGAGATTCCCCTGCAGCCCATGAGGAAGACCATGGTGAGGCAGGCTGTCCCCCTGCAGCCCATGGAGGTCCACGGTGGAGCAGATATCCACCTGCAGCCCGTGGAGGACCCCACGCCGGAGCAGGTGGGTGCCCGAAGGAGGCTGTGACCCCGTGGGAAGCCCACGCTGGAGCAGGTTCCTGGCAGGAGCTGTGGATCTGTGGAGAGAGGAGCCCACGGAGCAGGTTTTCTGGCAGGACTTGTGACCCCATGGGGGACCCACACTGGAGCAGTGTGCTCCTGAAGGACTGCATGCCGTGGAAAGGACCCACGCTGGAGCAGTTTGTGAAGAACTGCAGCCTGTGGCAAGGGCCCACGTTGGAGAAGTTTGTGGAAGACTGTCTCCCATGGGAGGGACCCCACTCTGGAGCAGGGGAAGAGTGTAATGAGTCCTCCCCCTGAGGAGGATGAAGTGGCAGAAAATAATGTGTGATGAACTGACTGTAAACCCTATTCCCCGTCCCCCTGTGCCGCTGTGGGGGGGTTGGTAGAGAATCTGGGAGTGAAGTTGTGCCTGGGAAGAAGGGAGGGGTGGAGGGAAGGTGTTCTGAGATTTGGTTTTATTTCTCATTACCCTACTCTGGTTGATTTGTAATAAATTGAGTTAATTTTCCCCAAGCTGAGCCTGTTTTGCCCCTGATGGTAATTGGTGAGTGATCTCTCCTGTCCTTATCTCGCCCCACAAGCTCTTTGTTATATTTTCTCTCCCCTGTCCAGCTGAGGAGGGGGAGTGATAGAACAGCTTTGGTGGGCACCTGGCGTCCAGCCAGGGTCAACCCATCACAACCTTATTGAAAAAACAGGTTAAGTGAGAGGTGATTTTTAGTATAACAGTAACATTTACATTTGTGGAAGGCAAACCCCACCCTCAACCCCCAAATGCACCTTTCATTTTAAGTAGGAGGGTGACCATGGTCTCTTCTATGCAGCAAGAGAACAGAACAAGTTTAAGATAAAAGATACTGTTTAAACTGTTGATGCCGTAAGCACAGACAAGGGTGGATTATTCTGGTTTAGAGACACTCTTGTAAATCTTGGCCTATGAAGATGCACGTTGAGTTGGTTGCTCCAGGAATCAGCAGGGCACACTGATCAGTACTGCTTTGAAGAACTGTGGCAATCTAACATCCATGGTCCCTTGCAGCTGCTGAACAACCCATGACCTTATGCAAAGATCATTTAAAGTCTGTTTCATCTGCAAGAGGAAGACATTTAAATTACATTTCTTGAGCAGTTCTACTGTAGGCTTTATTTTTTAACAATAAATTGCACCAGTGGCAAGAAAGGGAACAATTTATAGTGAGCTAGCATGTTCCTAGTTTTGCACATAATGTCTGTTTTCAGAAAGGTGTTACTGTACGTTCCTATTAGGTTATAAACAGAACTGATTTAGGATTACCACTTTCAATTAATTCATCAGATTTAAAAAGGCAGAACATAGTTTTTGATTGAATAAATTGCTGATTAGGTTTGCTGGGATTATTTTTAAAAAACAAAAAAGTACAAGTTTGAAAAATTTGAAAACTAAGTAAATAAGAATGGAAAATATTAAAGGAATGTTTACTTCTTAAAAGGAAAAATAAGAGTCAGAGGAAATGCAGATTTCAGGGAATATTTCTGCAGCTGCAGTTGAATGAAATATTATAAAATATATCTTCCACACCCAAATAATTGGTGAAGCTTTGATATAATACAACTAAACTTAAAGAACAGTAATTTGTTTAGGCTTATTGCATGTAATTTTTGTAGCAGAGGATGAGAAGGGAGAATGAAGAATAAGGTAGTATGTGAACACAGATTTGTGTCAACGTGAGTAAAGTTCAAGACAAAGTGCTGTTTTTAATGTTCTGCAGCGCTAGAATCTCCAGAAACACAGTTCATTGGAATGTATGTTACTTCATTTTTTCTATTTTCATTGTTGTAAACGGCAGTCTAAAACTTAAAATGCCCTAGTCCCTTATGCTCAATCTGTTATTTATTTGTTCTTTCACATTCAAGCCAGGTTATAAAGTTTTAGTGCCATATTCTCTTATTTGTTTGTAAAATCTTGGCTTTCAAAAATATTAAGTGACGCAAAGCAAATCTGGAAAGACGGTGGATGTTTGCAATTTTCCATTAAGTCAATATGTATTGCAAATTAGCAGCTGTGCTTTTCATGATGTGGCCCCATAAGTAGGCAAAATTTAATATACCCTACCACATGGAACCAAACTTTATGAAATTGGCAAGCAACACACATTTTTCCCTGTTTTTCCTAAGGGAATCATCAGTTTTTATTTAGTTTGCACTGTGACCCTTCTTCTAGGTAAAACATTTGAGGAAAAGGAAGTCATGCCAGGTAGCAGGCTTGGTACCAGAAGCAGCATAGCTGCCCTAGCCCATTAGGTGAGCCTGCACTCTTTCAAGGTGTCTCCTGCCTTCCACACCATCTTATTTTAGATAAACAGCACTCTCTAGCAGAAGGCACTTTGGTTTGTGGCTACTCCTGGCACTGACCAGCAGCATCAAAACCTGAGTAACTGCTATGGTACAGCCCATCCAGAAACTTGAGAAAGGGACTGATGCTACATTCTCAAAGAGCAATGCTTTCCCACTCTCGCACAACAAGCTGAGCAAGTAGATACAAAGAAAAAGAATATTCTGACCTTATGTATTTTATAAAACATCTGAGCATTCTAGTATGATTATGGGATTCACTGAACAATTACTCAACAAAACATTTGCAAAAAGATGGAAGGACAGCTCGTTTCCCACCTTCCTCCTTCCCCATTAGCCTGCAAAATACTCTAGCAAGTGGCCTGACCATCCTGCTCCTTAGGCTTACAGGACTTGCTAGAAAAGCAACCACTGCTCCCCTTCATGTCCCCACTGTGTTGTCCACTTGCACAACCTGAGAAGAGTCCGGCTAACAGGCAGGTAGCTACAAAGAGGTTATTTAATTTCTCAGGCTTTTGCCTCAGTGTGATATAGTTACTGCTCAGATCTTGGAGGAAGAAATTTCACCAGAGTCATTACTGAACTTCAGTATTATTCTTTTGATTGCTGGCCCTCTGCTAGCTATATTAATCATGCTGGTTATACATCATTTCCAGTAGCTTGGGTCATCTGCAGCTTTATTGCTAGGTGCCCTGCTTCGTTATCTTCATTCCTAATCTCTTAAATTAGCTGTACTCCTCATTTTTTCGCCTTTATTTATATTATTTTGTACTTTTGGATGATCAGCTCTTCTGCATCTGCTCTTAGCAATCCATTTCTCGCTATTGGTAACTGTAGTGCTTAGGATGGTCAGGCAGCATGGATACTTTACTGTTGGCTTTCCTGGTTATCAGTGAAGCCACTTGGGGTTTCTGAGTGGGAGGGCTGGTTCCACTGTGCCTGAGTGTATGTTTGCCCTGAGCGTATGGAAACCTATAGTATTCTTTCCTTCTTCTTTGACGGCCTTAGTCTAAAAGGTAGTATTTGGGTGTAGTGCCCCAAAGGTATCCAAATCATTCCAGACCCAATAGTTTTCAAGAGAAAACCTGTTGTAGTAAAAATTCTTTGCTCAGGGTTATTGAAACCACATTAATACTTGGAGCATGGAATTATCAATGTAACAACTGGAGAACTTACAAATCCATTACTATGTTAGTAAAGTGCTTAATGATAAGAGAAAGAAAATGCTGGTACACCTTTAAAAACATTTTTAAAAAAACCTATAAACTAAAAAAAAGTCTGTAAAGATGTGTATAAACACTAGTGTATATATAAAAAGATGTGTTTGAAAAGAGAAAGTTCCTTCTGGAATATTTTAATATTTTTGGAGTAGAAGAAATAAATGGAATATACGGCACACCAGAAGACAAATGCTAGGAGAAAATTTATTGTCAACAGGAATTACTTGAAAGAAAATCTTTGGACTATTATTGTGATTGATTAGCATGGTGCACCACTTAAAATAATTTTTTGTGTAAATACAGTTATTGGAGCAAAAGAAGCATTTTATTTATTAGTAAGCCTTGTCAACAGAACTCTAGGCCTCAGGCAGATTTATCTGTAATTTATTCAGATCTGGGCTTGAGTTTTACACTGTGTTCTAGAGAGAAATGGTAATCTTTCTATTAGAATTTAAGACTCATTCAAAGTATTTTTAACAGAGGTTTTTCTTCTTCCAGAAGGGATTTAATCATGATTTACTAGCCTCTGTTCAACACAGCCAATCTAGTCTCTTAAAATTATATTTCTTCTCTAGCTCCTATTTTGAAGTAGTCATAAATATTCTTGTTCTGACTACTCGAACTACTCAGTCTTGGTCATATGTTGAAAGATGCTCAGCTTCCATCAGAAAGTTTAATGTCAGGAGAGCTGGGTACTCTGAACAATTCTCAAATATCCTGTAAAATAGTAGCAGTTTCAAGGTATTTATAAAGCCAAATAAAGCAGCACTGGCCTATTACTACAGCACAAACAATGGAAAGTCATTAGAAATACAAACCACATAAAGGCTGGCGAAGTATTTTCAGAAGGGACTGTAGTGCTTTTATAGCTTGATATATAGACAAATAGCTCAAAACATAGCAGTACATTAGCAGACATTTAAAAAACCAAAGCAAACAGAAAAGACACTCACAACTAAAACCAAACCTAAGCCTAAAAAATTTAATTCTTTCCAAGTTCAGTCCATTGGAGTTTGTGCTTTTCCTACATTAGCCACCTGAATTTAACATGTGTGAAAGTAACTCGGGGTGACTGTGTGTGTGTGCTCCACTGCTGAGAGTATATTATTTTAGAGTTAATTTTCAGACTGCATATCCCACATAAAAATAAATGTCCTAGGATTTAGTTTGGAGGGGTTTAGACAGCCGATATTTAATGCTTTCGTGTAAATAGCAAGTTTAAAGAGCTAACTAAGAGTAGACGTATGTATTATTCATGTAAAAATAGATAAAGTCCATGTTTCAAACTAATTTTCTTTAGCATTACTCATATAATACGCTTTTAAATGTTTAAATAAGAGCTACCTGATGTCCAGAGCTGTTGATTTCTCACTGTTACTTTTAGTAGGTGATCAGTAGCTTTATTACAGACGCAACCTGTAGGCATAGTCTCGTTTGAAAAGGTTCACCATGCTGTAAAGTGTGGGTTTTTGTGTGTGTATAGCATCAGATCCTGAAGTGCAGTAAATTAACCTGCCTCTTTAAAGTTCACTACAGTGACTTACTTATGCTGCAAATCTGGTATGTAAAAGTGGAGTTTATTTTCTTTATTTTCCTTCTGATGTGCAAAATCTCATTGAAAAGATCAGTCATAGAGGTCTTGTACAACTTTCAGAATTGTTAAAAAAGACTGGGAGATGTAAATTATTTCATAATTATTAAATTATACAATGTACTTTTTCCAGATAAACAGCATATTTATCCTTTGTCTCCCTCTGAAGCACTTTTAAAAATATATCTTGATGCTACATACTAAAGAAAATACAGTCCAAAAGCTGATGTAAAGTGTTTTGATATATAAATTCAAACTATATTAAGTCAACAGTCCTTAAAGTCAACAGACATGAGTTTGGATGTTGATAACCATATGCATGACAGGTAAGTTGTGAGAAGGCAAGAGAATTAAAATCATTTTGCTAAATATTTCCAGTGTGGCAGATTAATGATTTGGGGGTTTGGTGGTTTTTTTTGTGTTTAGTTTTTTTTTTTTTTTTTTAACCAAAATTAGGTTTATTTTTCTCAGCTGAGACTGCAAAATTATCTTTGTAAACTGAGGTTGCACATTTATGTATGGGCTGCACTAGATACATAAAGATTTTGATTTGCTATTATTATGGCATCACTAAATGTTCTTTCACTGAAGCTGCTTTTTGTCAAAAGTAATTAAAAGGTTTTTTTGTCAAAACCTATAAGATTTAAGATAATTTTTTTAGCAGGAGTTAAAATGCTAGTTTTTAATTAGCGGTAATGAATATGTTAGAATGAATAGGTGTTACATACTTTGTGAAAGCTGCAGCTTAGATAGCTTCATCTTAGTTGTAGCTGACCCACATAAGAGTCCTATTCCTGAATACTCTAGATTGGGGGGGAAGGGGAAGGAATTATTTTTAAAACAGGATCTGCCGTTCCATGCTAAAGGAAAGTGCCCTACATCTGTCTCTGCCAGCAAAATTCAGGCTCAGCAGTTTGATATGACACTAATTTACTTGCAGAGAGATTTATAAAGCTTCATAAAGAGCAGAACAATATGATTAGATAGTACTTCTGTTGATTCAATTACAACTGAGGTTTAAAGATACTAAGAAAAAAAATCAAATGACCCAAGCTGGAATTAAGCTTTCTTAATGGAATGGGAAAAAAAGTCAGCAGTGATGAAAAAGAAACAAAGAATTTCTGCTGTGTTCAAGCAGGAAAACCATTTCTTAAGCTGTGATGGCTGTATTGCATCAAAAGATGGAATTCTGAACCATACGTCATTCTTGTTTGGGATCTAGATTTTGTTTATAACTTTAGTGAAATGTTTTAAAATGATTTATTTTGGTTTCCACTGAACTTGTGTCTTTTCATACAGAATGGGTTATGCACTGGATCACTCCCTCATAAATGTACCCAGAATACTGTGAGGACTTTTTTTGTAGTGACATATTATGCTTTTACTCCCTTTATTGTGCAATGTCAGCAGTTCTCTGATGTTGTCTGTTTTTAAGCTGAGCAAGGCAGGAATTTCAAACTAATTTCCAGCATACAAACCTATTTGTAATATTGATAGTTCACTTGTATGTTACAGATATGACATGCCTCTTGCTACTTGTCTGCATTTGATGGTTTCCTGTGAGGGGCAGGGATACTCTATTGAAATCAGTGGGGCATATGGTTGTAAACTTCATCATGTGGCTTAGCACCAGTAAATCTTCAGTCAAAAATCTCCAGCAGACAAGGATTTATTTAGAAAAAGGTTTTAACTCCCACTATGTAAAGCTTGGCTGAGCTCTTTGGCTCAGCTACTTATTTGAAGAAATTTACATGTATGTACATGTGTGCACACAGGAAAAAGAAAAATCCATATTTTTCTGACAAAAGCAGTTTTTTTCAATGCTATTTCAGGTTGAATGAAACATTTCATATCTGTAAAAATGCTGAAATATCCACCAAGTGAGAGAGCTCATGAAGAAAATGAGTACTGAGTGCCTATCAGTGGGTAGGGAAGTTATTTAGAAAATTGAATACCTGTATTTCAGCCCTAGCAGTAACAAATATTTAAATACCATATGATATTTGGTCCTGTCCTTCCAAGAAGTACAAGCAGTTTTGCTCAAGCCACTAAGTCAGATTGCTTTTTACCATTCCTAACCAATAAAAATTAACTGTTTGACCACTGATGCTGGATTACAATACAAGCCTAACTATAATGTACTCCTACCCTACACCTTCAAGTCTAAAGCAAAAATGAAGAGAATTTGTTGTGGCTGTTGCTTTGAAAAAGCTCATGTTTGACACCTATCTTTAAGCTGGTAGCTTCCCAATGAATAGGAAACTGAATGAAAAATGGTCTTGTGAATCCCTAACACTTCTGTCCTTAAGATTGTTTTCTGGGTTTTCATTCTTTCATTTTGTGTTTGTTGGTGTTTTTTTGCTTTGTGGGGTTTTTTTTGTTCATGGATATGGTGTTTTGTGGTTTGTTTCTTTTTTTGTTTGTGTTGTTTTCTGGAGACGGAGAACTGAAAGGAGAAAAGGACAAGCTGTTTACCTGTTTTTTAGTTCCATTCATGTATTGTTTATAATTTGAGCCATTAATGAATTATGGAATAAGAAAGGAAGGATAGAGGTTTGAAATTAAAATTATTTGGCAGTGTGTTTAACAATAGGACTCAAGGGTGAAGAAAAGTTCTTTGCTATCTGATGTTGGTTTATGCTTAGCAAAGTTTATGTCATTGATTTATTGAGACTCAAGCATAAGTGTGTCTCCATGTTGTAATAATAAAGTAATAAAATCAGTATATTTACAGAGGGATAAGAAGTTCTTTGTAGGATACTCTTGATGACATCTGTAGGCAAGCAGAGAAAAACAACTGGAAGGCTTTATTTGCAAACATGTCCTTATATGGTTTGAAGTGATTTGAAATTGAGTCAAATATAGTATTTGCTGGAAATTGTATTGACAGAGAGAGTTGTCTACCTATCCTATTAAGGATTATTCTTAGCAGTGTAAAGATTGTTCCTACCAGTGCATCCCTATACTATGATAGTGTCAAAGAGCTTTGGACTGAGACAGTGGAGGGGGAGAAACTCCTCTTTCAGTTGCAGATTTGGGATCTTGTGTGTCACTGTTTTCTCTGAAGGCTTGCTGCAAGTGGTAAGCAGTCAAATCATGATGGAGCAGCACGGGCCACTTTTCTGAGGCTCTTGAGGCTGCAGCAGCTATTGCTTCCTGGCAGGGGATTACTTAGCTAGCAACAGACCTGTGCTCGTTTGTGCTGGAAAAGCTCTCCAGAAACCTTCAGCACCTGGAGTCCTTCAAGCCTGCAGAAAGAACTGTGATTGCTGTATAACCACCATTAAAAAGAAGTATCTGATTACCCTGACAGCTGCACAAAGTGGTAGGACAGTGACTGAGATTTTTCCATTATGGATGTACTCTGAGAGACCATTCGTAATGTCGTTACTGTTGATTGTGCTCATTTCCAAAGTTGCTGTTTTATTGTCCTTTACTTTTTCTTCCTGAAGTATAGGGAATATTTAAACATGAACTGACTTAGCATTTGAAAATGTAGATGTATTTCTCATGAGGGGGAATCTAGCTAGTGTGATTTATTTCTCCAGTTTTCTGACTGCATCCTTAGAGGGATGGTAGTATCAGTGGTTAGGAGTACCTAAACATGGAATGTTTATCTGGGCTCTGGAGAAGATTAGTGCATAGGGATTAATGCAGTTGGAATTGTATGTAGGAAAAAGGGGTTGTTTTGGGGAGATAAGGTAGGCTGAAGACCCTTCCTCCTTGTTGAGTCCTTACTCTGAGCCTGTATGTACTTCAGTCAATGAAGTTTTTAACATTTAACTGTTGACTGCTGCTGCGCCAGCAAACTCAGCAATGAAATATCCCATCAGGGCTGGGCAAAACACTAGCGCAAAGGTACCTGTGGTTCTGTCAGGAAATTAATTAATGGGGCCTGAGGTTTCTTTAAAGCTGAGCAGTTTCCTGTTTCACAAGCCAATGGAGATATGACCAATCCTTATTCTGCTTGCGTAGAAACAGTTACATTGCAGTAGGGTTGCAGAAGCCATCGAATGAAGACTCAGTAGAGCCAGGTGCTAGTCCTTAATAAGTAAATAAAAAACTTGGTCTTTCATCACAACTCATCTAATATAAACCAGTTCAATTGCTTGCAGAGGAAATCGTATTTGTCTGATCTAGTTGTCTGCAAGAAATATGTTTACACGCAACTTGTATAGCAACTAAGCTTACTGCTTAGTAGGTGTGGTGGGTTGACCCTGTTTGGATGCCAGGTGCCCACCAAAGCCGCTCTATCACTCCCCCTCCTCAGCTGGACGGGGGGGAGAAAATATAACAAAAGGCTCGTGGGTCAAGATAAGGACAGTTTAATAAAGTGATAGCAAAGGTTGCGCGCGCAAAAGCAAAGAAAAAAAACAAATGATGTTATTCTCTACTTCCCATCAGCAGGTGATGTCTAGCCACTTCTCGGGAAGCAGGGCTTCAGTAGGCGTAGTGGTTGCTCCGGAAGACAAAATGCCCCCCCTTCCGTCTCCCTTAACTTAGCTTTTATATCTGAGCTGACGTCATATGGTATGGAATATCTGTTTGGTTGGTTTAGGTCAGCTGTCCTGGTTATGTCCCCTCCCAAGATCTTGCCGTGCCCCAGCCTGCCATTGAGGGGGGGCAAAAATGTTGGAGAGACAGCCTTGATGCTGTGCCAGCACTGCTCAGCAGTAGCCAAAACACTGGTGTGCTATCAACACCTTTCTAGCTACTGATGCAGAGCACAGTGCTAGGAGGGCTGCTATGGGGAGTATTAACTCCATCTCAGCCAGACCCAATACAGTAGGACAACTGTATTCTGTAAGACTCTTCATTAAAATAGATGGTTCAATCCCCTTATTACTTTTTTGTCCTCTTGGAAAGGCCATGACCTTTCCATGAGAAATATATCCACAATATATCTGGGAATATTTGCCCAGAAAGTTCTCATGTTCTCTGCAGTCAGAAGAGTTATGGTCATTTGTTTTCAGATTAGAAGATGAAAATACAGACATGTAACTTAGAAATGTGAAGATATTTTCTTAGATTCAATCTGTCCTTTGAAGGAAAAGGAAAAGAAGAAAAAAGAATGCCCGGTGGGATTTGCCAGTGACTTTTTCTTTATATTATTCTGCGTTGTAAGTCTAAATGCTTGCAAATAAAGTACACTGAGAGGTAACAACATCCAGAGGGAATAATACTGAAACAATGGCTATGGATTTCCAGAAGAAAGATTTCTGCTTCCAGCAAGGTCAGGATCTTGTTGTTGGGTGATGAAAATTTTCATAATTTGAATTTTATCTTTAACAATTCAGAAGATAAAACACCAAAACACAAAACCCCTTCCAATTGCATCTTTTATACAAATAATAGTGTAGAAGGGTGACTAATAATGTATAAAATTATGCATTTATTAATTCAAAAGAATCATTTAACTATTCCAAGTGTTAGAAGTATATGGAAAGTGATCAGATTACTGTTACCATCTTTCAAACAAAAACGTTTTCATGGCAGGCAATAGAGACTAACTTTACAGCTTTGCTCTAATCATGTCTTCTAATGTTCAACAGAAAAATATAACCAAATAATTATTCACTCAGTCATGTATACATCATCAAACTGATCTTTTGCAGAAAGTGACTGAATTAAATGTTGCTTGTTTGAATGCATTTTTGCCTGTCACAAAGCAGGATAGAAAAAAAAAAAATCCTGAAAAGTTGAAATCTTTCCTTACCTTGACAAACAAGAGATAAATGAAGAGCTCCCGGTTATCTTTCTGTAAATATTAACATATAAAACATTCAGGAAAGGTTTGTTTTAAGCTTGTCACTTCTCCACAAAACTTCATTTGAACCTTCAGGGTTCAAACATTTAACCGTATGTCAGAAGGCTTGTGTGACAGCGACTGACCCCACTTCTTTCCTGTTCCCTTTGATATGAGATATAATCCTGTAGAGTTTCTATGAAAAAAAAAAAACTTAGTCTTCTTTTATTCTTCGGTATGCTGGACCTTTATGTCAGAAAGCTGTGGCACTGGGCTCCAGGACCACTATTTTTAGTCTTTCAGTATGTCTGGAAGAGGAAAATCATCATCCTGAAATTAACAGAAGGGGTTTGAGCTAAGGAAAAATGCAATGAAAAGTGACCATTTATATTTCCCAGCATAGACAACACAGTTACAAATGTCCATAAAAACACCTCCATGGAAGGAAAAGAAACCAAGTTTAACCTTGTTATTCAAAGTTAAATGATCCCATCAGTTGGGGATCCTGGCCTGATTTTCTTATGAGATCCTGCTTACTCACATCATATCTTGTATCTCGGGTTGTCCTCCTCAGAAAGAACACCTACAGGCAAAGTATATATCAGCTTTTCTGTCCAATCCACTCTGTTCCAATTTTCTTTTGCTCATGTTCTCTTCCTCTGATTTCTTTTACCTCTCATTCATTCAGGCAAAAGAGCAGTGTCAAAACTGACTAAATCAAGGACTGATTCACCTTTTTGAATACACAGATATTCTGCTGGCAGATGGGTCTCTTTTGGCCTATTGATGATTTTCCAGCTTAGCAAAGGTAACCCCCCAGATCTCCATCATCAAAGCGATGAAGTGGTCCATTCACACAACTTTCTTACATGAGCTTGCTTACTAAAAAATACTATTGCTAAAAACACTACAGTGAATTTAGGGTATTGGGCACTATTATTAATATCTGCTCTGAGATGTGATCTGTTTACAGTTAGTCACTGTAGAGTGCTAATAGGTTTTAGACTGACATTCAAAGCACTTTTCTGAGGACTATCTTAATAGCAGCGAACACATATTAGCCAAAAGTATTTAAGTGTTGAGGCTTAGCTGCATAGAAGCAGCATTACTGTGTATCTGTGTACACCTAAAGACTTGCATACAGTATTTTAAATGGGGAGACTAATTGCTTATCTTCCATTATTAGAATTTTTTGCAGTGAACTTCATGGAAAATTATGCCTAGAATTTTTGTCTGTATTTACAAACTGTAGAATTTAGCTAATTAATTAAACTAAATGTCTCTGCGAAGTCAGTTGCCTCTAATTTACTGCAAAACTTGCTATGCATTTATTGGGTTCCCAGGCACTTCGTTTATGGTATGTTAGTTTAGCAGGATGAGTTTCTGTGTAGATTCTGAAAACCATACTGTAAACAATGCGTTATTGTCTCTTTGTTGTACACCTGCATATATTTCTTTTACCTGTCCCTTTTCTCTTTACTTTTCAACTGCAAACAAGCTACAGCTGCATACCTCATAAGCTGGCATTATAAAGGGACACTTAAGAAACATTTATGAATTTATAAGGTGATTAAATATTTTAATACAGCTGCCTCAATGTATCTAAAATCTGTAGTATGTATGGCTGTGTAGTAAGCTGTTAGCACAGTTTCTAAAGAATTAGTTGTCCAGTTTTCCTATTGCCTTTGACAGAAGACATATATATGATTCACTAAGCTGGAAATCTATGTAACACACTACATGCCTTACAGCACATCACAGAAGGTGCAGTTCACAGAATAACAAGCAGAGAGGAGTCTTAAGGTACTACCACCAAAAATTATTCTTCTATTCACATTCTAATATTGAATAGGAGATTTTTTTTTTGGGGGGGGGGCTGGATTTTGAAGACTTTCTAAAACTTTCTCTAAAGAGAACTCTGTCCTGGTATTCTTTCTGCATTTCTACATGCTGTACTATGACTCACACTCAGGATTTGGTGGCTTTTGTCATTTTATCAGGTCTGTGGAGCATTTGAATGGAAAAAGTTTCTTGGGCTAGACTGCAGAAAAGATTGCAGATATCAGAATTGCCATCTGAAGACCACTTAAGCAGTTAAATCCAAAATTGTGGTCCTGGAAACCCTGCGGAGCTATTGCCTAATCCCAAAGGGATTTAAATTGTGAATGGACCCTAATTTCAAGCTCAAGAAAAAAACTCCTTGCATCTTGACAGAGATATCTGTCTTCCTGTCCAACTCATGTTTAGGACCAGCTGGTCTTAAGAAAATTTTGTCTATTAAAGTCTCCTGATGACTCCGTCAGGAAAAACACCTGAGCGTGCTTCTCGGACTTATGCAGAACTGAGATCCCTGTAAAATGCAGCAGTGGTCAACATACAGTTTTGAAATCTTCTCCTTTCATTTTGCTGTTATGAAATGTATCCAAAAGAAAGGAGATTCTTCTGTTTCACATCTTCTAACAGTCTGGCTGTTTTTTAAAATACATAGGTGATCTTGGAAAAGGGACAAAAAATTGAGGTTTCACTGTGACTGATTTTTTGGGTTTTTTTGCTTTGCTTTTGTTTTTTTTACTTCATGAATGTGTCTATTAGGTGCAAGAAAGAGAAATAAAGTCAATAGCGTTGCAAATTTCAGCTTCATACTGTAATCTTTCCTACTAATTTAGTTTACTTCAGTGTTACCTTAGCACATGTCATAATTACTTCAGGTTCATTGTGTTAAGTGCCATATACCTTTTATAGTTAATTATGTTGTAACTTTTTTTTTTTCTTCCAGAATCTTTGCTTTATTATTCAGGATATCAGTTGAACATGACTCTCTAAATGAAAAACGGGAAAGACAGTCACTATTTTAATTTGGTTTCATCTTGAAATATGTGGTTTGAGGTTTTGACTTGTAAATCATCTGTATCTTGCTCTAAATACAAAATATTAATTTCCTCATAACCTTTTCTGGGTTTCTCAGCAGTATAACACCTGAATGTTCACAAGCAAGAATTGATGAATTTACATCGCTAAAGTCCTCTGAGTGAGGTATGTGATTTACACCCTGCAAAGGGAGAAGAAAACTACAGCTCCCACTGATTTCAGCTGCAGCTGTGAATTGTCTGTGTTTTAACAGCTCAGACCTTGGGATTTCAACTCAGGTTCCCAGAAAACAAGAACACATAAATTCTGGCTGCCTGTCAAGAGCATGCTTTGAAACTACTGGATTGCCGGAGAGCAGCAGCCAGGTGAGAATCCAGTTTTTCAGCACTACATCCAAACATCCTCACATTTAAAAGGTGATACCCAGCCTTTGTTAATACCTTTTATTATTACAGGGGTGTTACAGACAAATGCATCTCCACGGACCTTGGAGATCATTCATCTTATGCTCTGATTGGAGGGGATTGTCATAGAATGGAATGGGATCACGTAGTTAATGCTTATGCACAGCTGATGTAAAGTGTTAAGGTACAAAGGTAACTGTGAATCTGACTTTTCTCAACTGTTAAACTCACAGCCTCAAAATACTTGTATTGCTGCCACCTGCATGTAATTTCTTATCCCTTTGTGATTCACAACTTTTTGCTTATAGAAAATAATTATTTCTGTTAATGCCATTTAAAAAAAATTTATTTCATCACTATTTTTTTCTAGGGCTATCATAATGTTTTTTGTAAAGTAATTAATCTATTAAAAATACAGTTCAGGACTGAATAAAAGTTCACATAGAATTAGGTTGAATTCAGAATATATTTTGGCTCCATAAATACAGGAGGAAACATTTTAGAAAGGTTTTCTCTGTTTTGGGGTGTTTTTGGTTTGTTTGTTTGTTTGTTTTGGGGGGGGTGGTTTTTGTTTTTTTTTTTAAGTAAAACAGATTAGGGTTTCTTTTCCACTTGAAAAGAAGATTAATTAATATTAAAAACCTAGTATTTCTTAACATGGAGGCTTTAGTCCAAACTGATCTAAAATATCCTGTATTTAGTAAAACAGAATCCTTATATTGGCAAAATGACATTGTTTCTGTTTCTCTTGGTTGAGAAAAAAATCCAAATCACCGAAAAAACCCCAACTCCAAGTAATTTCCTCACTTCTTGCTCCCACCTTTTTTCACTCTTCTTTTTTTTTTTTTTCTTTTTTTTTTTTCCCCGCAAGCTGCCCTCTACTGCTTGATTCTAGATTTGCTTGTCCCAGCCTGATGATCTGCTGTTGTCTTTGCTCCTTTGTGCTCTGACTCTTGTCTCAGTTCTTCCTCTCTGGCATGTTACTGTTATGGGTAGTCATCGAACTATCTCCCAGCAGCTGGAGTCCAGAAGTGACCTGGAGAATCTAGGGGAGAAAAAGCATCTCCCTTCCCTTAGTAGAACCCAATATTTAACTTCCTCATGGAATACAATGAATACAGTGAATTATTACGCAATAGTTGTGCATGTCATGCACAATACAGGAATACAGTCAGGGAAGGCAAGTCTTTGAAGAATTTAGCTGCTAAATTCTGACCCATGTTACTTCAGCATATGCAAACTTAATTTTTATAGCTTTATAATATAGGAAGATATTTAGGAAATCTGGAAAAGGCAGATCTCTGACTCTTGCTAGTCCTCCTTTCAAATTTCATGGTCTGCTGCAGACTTTGGGACTTCTGTGTGAAGTGGCTCTGAGAGTTTAACAAGACACAAAAACGTATTTCTTTCTGACTTTGTTCTCAGAAATGATTGAGCGTTTTTTTGCCTAAGAGTTGTCTAAAAAGTTTAACTTGGAACATATGGCAAAATTTTGATGCTATTGGTTTAAGTTTTGCCAAAATTAATTGTAGCTAAATGGAAAAAAATTAAAATGAGAATATTATTAATTTAGAGGTAGCAATACTTGGCAGAGAAATTCTTTTCTGATTACTTTAAAAGTCAGGCATACTTTCAACCAGCACAATGTCTGAGTGCTTCCCCTGGGAGAAAAATCCTGTAGTTGTTTACCTCTCTTGAGATGAAAAAGAAACTGTATGAAGACTCCAATTACAGAAGAAACTTTTATTTTCCTGCACTAGTGTCTTGTTTTAGTCATCTTGAAGTCTAGCTGCAGGTATACTAACAATGTAAAATACATTTCCATGCTTCATGTGGCGGTTTTGCCTTTGGATAGTCACTATACTATTTGCTAAGCAGCTGATGAATTTAAGCAGCCTACTGTATTCACTGAAGTAGGTGAGGTTTCACTAGTGTGGCTGTAAGCAGAATTTGACCGATGAAATGGTGCTTTTCTTCTCTGCAGTATTGCTTGTGTCCGCTGGTGACAGGGTTGCTTGTTTTATCTCAGTGCTTTTATCTGTTCTACTCTTCAGTAAGACCCTTCTTCCAAATGGCTCCATGCTTCCAGGCGTATTTTAATAATTCCTCACAAAAAGCTAGAGTAAGCAAGATAAATAACACAGTATGATCTATGGCTGCACCTCAAAGGCAGGAAGCACAAATCGTGTTTAACCACATAAACATCAAGCTCTCATCTCACTTTACAGACAGGGAGTGGTACGCTTGGTAAAAAACCATCTGATTTATAAACACCTGACTTTTAATATAAAAAAAGAAGAAATGGGTAGGAAAGTTCACAAAACAGATGGTAATTATTTAAAAGGAACATTATTAAAAAATATAAAGGTACATTCATGTGCATAACAGTTTTTCAAAGAAGTATTAATGTAAAACCAGCCCAATACATCAGTGGTAACTGTCAGCTCTATTTCTCTTATATTGTATTTTTTGGCTTTCTGTGAAGAAAAACCTCAATAGTTATTCAAGGTCTTTGTTAAAAGTTAAGTCTTTGCATGTTATTCAGGGTTATTTGCACTATTTTAGTAGAACTGGCTGATAAAAATATACCTGACCATGGAACTACTTGATAGTTGACTTCTCTTTCTTCTTAGCCGTCCCTTTCTCTCTACTTGCTTCAAAGTCCCTATTCTTCCACCTCCCCAACCTCTCCAAATCCTTAGCAAATTCCTGCTTCTATACCTGTCCCCACAACTCCTAGCTCTTCCTCTAAACTTTTCTTGGCAATATAGAGAGTCGATTCATTCAACATATTTCTAAATATTTCTTGAAATAGTTGATAAACCATTCACAGTGTTCACTGTATGCTCCAAGGACAGCAAAGAGCTAAGCATCCCCAAATACTGGGCAGTTGGGCAGTGAAGCTATAAAATGCCAATGCATAGAGGGAAAGAGGGCAGTTTTTTGGAGATGCCCAGTGGAAAAAAGAGCAGAAGCTTATAATGTTCATAATAGCATTAGATTCTGCTCTATGCCTTCTGTTCCAGCTTATGGATAAGAGAAGAGGATTAGGCAACCATGGGGAGAGCAGGGAGATAAGGTTCAACGTGTAGATGCCAGGGAACAAACTCTGGCTACGATACGGATGCTCCAAGAGATGTGCCAGCTACGTCCAATAGCCCCATAGATCTTTAAGCTCACTGGCTTTTCTAGCACTTTTCTGCTTTCTTGGAGGTTTGCAAGAACTATTTCATTCTCAAGAATTCATCACAAATCTAATGCTATGTCTTAAAAAAGTCCTTTAACTTAGGCATTTGTGTACAGCAAGTTTGCATTCTGATAAACTTTTGGTCTCCAAATTACACTTTTCCTTTGGTCCCAAGTACATTATTTGCACCTTTCTCTTCACATCCTGCATTTTTTTCTCTAATCCTTTTAGACTTATGAAAAGTCCTACTCGTTTGTATTACAGATCACAATCTGAGTCATTGGCTCAAGATACAGGGATGATCAAATGGCTGGTTTTATGTATATTTAAATAAGAATGATAGTGTAGATAGAAAAAGCCCCATTCATTCACCGAGATTCTTGATCTCTTCACCAATTACTTCACCAGCTGTAAGCTGTGCAGAAAAATCTGTGATACCCATGGACTCTCGCACACTGATGATTAAGATGGTTTGATGTAATTGAAATTGTCCTAGGCATATCATTTAAACACAATGAATTTGGACAGTACCCAGAGGGGTTAACACAGTGTGAACATTTCCAACACTTTTTTACACTTTAGTGATCTCACTTGAGAGAGACAAATATTAATCAGTAACCATGAAATGTACAGTATTAATAATGTAACTACTAAATATAATCATTGCTGAAGGAAGAACGTAAAAATACACTGTATTTGGCAGCAGTTTATGCGAGTGTGTCTCTTGTCTTTGTCATCTTTTCTGTGCTCTTTTTAGGACAAAAAGTTGGTTGTTGCGGTGTTAGAAGTCCCATCCTCCTGTCTTTCCTTGTCCATCTGCAAAATGAAAGGCACGAACTTGCAAAAGGACTTCTTCCAGAGGAACAGAAGGGCATTGCATTTCTAGCAAATTGTGCTTGGTGTGGGAAGAAATCTTTACCATATATTTTATGGAGTAGCTAAATTATTTCCCTGGTCTGTTTCAGATACTTAAGTGCTGCCTATAATGTATGATACTGGGATCAGACAGCAGGTGTTTGCTTCAGGTAGTCATAAACTCTTTTAAAAGACTTTAAAATATCCGTATCAGTTAAAAAGTCTTGATGGGAAGTTAGCTACTGTGGAGATTTTATGGGAATTTTCAATACAGTGCTTTTCTTCAAAGAATTATATCAGATTTTCATTCATCTGTGACAGAAGATAGTAAACTGGATGCCTCCAAGAGTAAGACTCTTCTGAAGCCCATATGCGCGGAAATTATGCTGTTACTCCTTATGTTGCTTTCAGGCCAGTTCTAGTTTTGTCAGACACATGCATGCATGCCATACCTGCCAAGAATTCTGCTTGACGCAAAACCACCCTATGTTTGGGTTTTTTTCTTCTCTTCCCTTCCCCTGACAAACCTTTCCTATATTTGTTCTTATGATTTCCGTCGACCCTACTCTGATCATGTTATTTTATTCTTTTCTTCCTTGCTTCTAATGAAAGATTTTAGCTTTTCAACCATCTGAATAATCACTAAGAGAATGAATGCATTATTGTGTGTGTAAATATTTAGACAGAACTAGAGTTAGGAACAGACATTGTCTCAGTGGAGGAGGTTTAAAATTTGTGAACTGATGTAATTTAGAGATATTTTAATGAAAAATTTTAAAAGTAATCAGATAGCTAACATAAACTGAATGCACCAAACATACTACATCTTTAACTTTTTTCCAGAATATGATGTACATAACAGTTGTGATAATGACTTTTAAAGCAATATTTAACAAACTGCTATTCATTAGCTGTATAAGGATTATACATGTATGAATATATATATATGAATTTATTCCAACAGCTAGGAAATAATTACAATGTTTTACATACAATATTTTACATGAACAATTGTTCCTTTTTTAACTGTGATGTTCTCAGAAAAGGTACATTTCACTCTGGTCTATCTTCCTTCTGACTTAGCTGCAAGAAAATCATGGTAGAATAACTGATCAATACTAATGCACATTTTAGTGACAACATCAGCAGTAGAAAGGAACTAAAGGTAGTCCCTGATGATATAAAATGTTGTACTGGTTATATTTAGGTGATACTGCAAGTTGGTGATAGAGCTTCTGAAGTTTTTTATGATTTAGTAGCATATTGCTTTTTACAACACTCTTTACCTTGAAGGGACATAAGAAAGTAGATGCTTTAGACTGTTCTGTAAAATAGATAAAAGATACACATTGGAACTTCTGGAAATTTGCAAAGAGTTTTTTTCAGAGCACAAAAAAGAAGCAAACACTGTGGGAAATAGCCCTAATGCTGGCTGGGAAAATCTCGTTCACTTCTGTAAAGATACTTCAGTCTGTCTGTTCTTGTTTTCATCATCTCACACCATGTAGCCACTGAAGGCCTGCATCTATACATCTTAACATATTTACACACTATTCTTAGAAGTCTAGTAAGGAAGATAATGATGGTAAAAAAAAAAAAAAAAGACGTCTGTCCCAAAGTGCTTACAGGTCCTTCTAGTGAGAGTTGATTACCACAGAGAGGTAGCAGAATGTAGCACTGAGGTTTTACATGTAGACTGCTACACAGTGCGTAATTCTGCAAGAAATAGTGGTAACAATTTTTTACTCGTTGGTTTAACATTCCAGTGCAACAACATATAAGGTTAGAAACAAAGAAAAATCAGTTTTGTTCCAATCCAGACCCTCTATAATTCTACAAATTAAATTCAGAGAAACAGTGATATATAAATATGTCAGCTGATTGTATTGAGTTGATACTAGATGATACCAATTTTGTTATTTGTTGACCTGTTTTACTACATCAAAAACTTCATTTGAGTTTTGCATTGCAGTTTTTCATTCATTTTAAAGGACTAATATTTCTTTAAAACTAACAAACATAAAATGCTGTCATATTAATTCTAGCAATCCACATACATTACTCTGTAAACACTCTTTTTGGTCATCTGGTTTTCATTTGCCTTTAAGATTTCAGTTTCAAGGCAGCCTGTTCCTTGTTAATAGATTGATTAAGTACGTCCTGCCTACCATATGGTACTGTTGCTGTCTTGAACTCTGTATTATTTAGTTTAGCTCTCACTTGGGGCAGAGATGATATAAATATCACCAATAGACTTCACGCTACTTTTGTGAATAAACAATATTTTTGTTGCTTTATTTTCTGAAATCATCATTGACTGTCCTTCACATGCATTTCTGTTTATTAACAGTTAGGATAGGACTTGATGTGAAAGGCTGATTCAACACTTACAAAATGGTGAATCACCTTTTGTAGGTGCTTGTGTCTTTCATTTGCTGTAGAAGAGCCAAGATGGCCAGCCTCAACAGGACATTTGACTTTCAGTCACCTAAAGTTCAGTGAAACGTCTCCCAGGCGTAGTGTATACCTTACATTCTTGTGGCTTTTCAGAATTTTGGTTTCAAAGTTGGTCCATTCTATGCAGTCCTTGAGAATTTGGCTACCAAGAGGAGATTTGTTTAAAAGTTTGAGTTCCCCTGCTTGAAAATGTCCAGTCCAGTGGAAATGAGTATGAGTATGGAGTGCAGGTGAAGTAGGTGAAGGTGCACAGCCCACACAGCTGGTCTCTTGGCCAAGCTGTTTTAGAGTCTCACAGAGACGTTATTCATGGTAGGTAGCGGTGCACACACAACTTAAGTGACATGTAAATTTTTTTTTTCTTTTTTTCCTTTTCTTTCTGATTTGACTGTTTCTAAGCATTTGGTTTTGACAGTGATATTGATAAGGTGATTTGGATGAGTTTCAGATATTGTGCTAGCATGATTTTTTTGAGGAGTCTTATTTATGTACATTATTTGATGAATTTTCTTTTTCTCCAAGGTCCTTGCATCAGAAAGAAAATTGATGTTTTCAAGCTGGCAGAAATCATTATATTTACCTAAAAAAAGAGGACAATTTTTAAAGATCATGAAATCAACACTACAGCTAAGCATTAACTTTTATGACAATTGTGGTAAGCAAAATTATTCATAATCATGTTTTTTTCTTTTTATTTCTGGTCATTTTTTTTTTCACATTATAGCTTACTTTCATTTTATGTAGATAGTGCCAAGCATGAAAGACTATTTCTAACATAGCGAAAAATATTTCTCGATTTAGTACCTACCAAGAGATTGATTTGGATGTCTCTATGCATTTAAATTTTGTTAAAGGGAATGGTAACAATGTTTCTGATGCTGAAATTAGTTTTGGAACAATTTTCAAGCACTTTTTAGAACGTCTTATTATCATCTCTCTAATTGTGCTTCTCTGTTTCTTGGATGAAATGTCAAGTAAGGTTTTATTATATGCATTTGTTCATGCTGTGAATCTTTGTTGATTATTTTACTTGTTTGTTTGATGGCCAGATCATTGAACAAAGAAAAAAAGACATGAATTCTGGTCTATTTTACTATGTTTTTATTACTTTATCACACCAATTGCAAAGGGATAAATCTGTTTTGTCATTTTTCAAAAGGTTAATGTGACCATTAATCTCTCTTGAATTTATGCTACACACAATATCTGCTTTATTGCATATCCATTACAGAACCAAAGCTTTGTGAATTTGATCAAAATCAAACAAATTTTTTCCTCTCATCCTCCCCAAAACCCTTGTCTGCCTTCTGTTTTTACTGCCTGTCTGTCTCCCCTTTCTGCCTGGAAACTTTAATGTAACTCTATTTTGTTATAATCCCTTTAGCATTTTCAGTGATTTAGCTGGAAGGCACAGTAACAGTGTCTAGACGATAGAGTAAATAGATATGCATATTTCTTTCTTTATCAGCCGTAGTGTAGTTTAAACTATGCTATCAGTGAAGCTACTTGAGTGGAAGCAATTTTTAATCTGTAGCATTGGCTGTTGATATTTCTTTAAAGGCAGAAACAGGACTTGTAGTTTTCTTCGTTAATAATGGTGTCTTTGAGGAAAAAAAGACTTTGCTATGCGGAACTTTGGTAGGTGCCAGGTCCCACACACCAGAAACCTTCAGAGAAGGCTCTTCGGGTTGTATGGTCCATTTTAACCTATGGGCAGCCAGCTCTGTTTCTGGGATACGAAAAAGGCTGTGAGTCATTTGAGATTATCTATTGCCCATATAAGAAAGCTAAATCTGTAGGTAGTGAGAAGATCTGGAGCCACCCTGTAGCAATACAATGGGTGATACCTCTAGAATGGCTTTTTAATGTAGGTGTGTATTTAGTGTGGCTTAGACATTTTTATGGAAAATCCCTCAGTGAGTGCTTAAGATGTGGTAAGAGACAAAGTTACAAGCAGCAAAAAAACAGTCCACATGGAGCATCAAAGAAACTATAGTGAATTTAGAAGGGAGGACACCCTCCGAACAGGTGGGTAATTGGTGCAGATATCTGCAAGGTGTAACGCACAGTGCTGTGTGTTGCCTCACGGATGTGATAGCTTTGGGGCCGAGTGCGGTTTAATCATGGCTGCGTGAGGTAGCCCCATGTTTATGAACTCTGCTGGGAGGACTTCACCAGCATGTCTGCTTTTCTATTTGTGTACAGCTGTAATCCTTTGGACCCCAGCTGGCTCTTTGTCAAACCAGCACAGGCTTTCTTATCTTACTTTCCAGCAGTAGCATTATGCTTAAATCATCTACTCTGTAGACATGCCTTGCAACACTGACAGGAAAAAACCTTATCTAGTCTTGCTTAGGTAACCACTGGGAATGGCAAGGCAGATGTGTACATTGCTTGTTTTACGGTCCTTTTTCCCCCTGTAAGTATTCTGTTTTTACTGAAGCATAAATAATACTTTGTTTTACTTTGGCCACAAGCTTTTGGAAATAAGACTCATGAATACTTAAATCTGGTGAAACATGTTTTCATCTAGTTCAGGCTTGTTAAAGGAGTAGGAGAGTTGCAAAACCTGCAAGAATACTTAGCCCAGGAAGGAGACAGTAGCACAATTAGATCTATAACTGACACATGGTACCAGCCAAAAAAATATTGTTCAGGTTTTCCTATTAGAAAGCTTAGCTGGCAAAGCATACTGAAGAACCAGAGACAAGGTTAAATACAATGTCTGCCACTCGGTTTTGGAAGGCACATCAGTACTTGCTCTGGGTTGTTGGACTTGCTTGTCAGTTTACAAAAAAACAGCCTAGAAGTGTAGTGTGTTTTATTGTAATCTTAATTAAAGATAATTAAAAGATTCACATATTCAAAGTTATCTTCTTAGCAAGAGTCATGTGTATGACACTGAGCAAAAGATTCAAAACGTCAGGCTCCTTTCCAAATTAAGCTTGTTATATTACCTTCCTTTCTAAGCTAAAAATAGGAGGGATCTTTCCTGTCCTTTTTCGCATTTTATTTCCTTTGCAAGTGTAGTAAGTATAATATGTCTGCTTACCCATAAGCACAAAAGGTAGGACATGCTGTCAGCATTTTCAGCCTTATTTATTCCCAAGAATGTCACAGGGATTAGAAAACTAAGTAAATGTATGCTATTATGAGTAAGCGTTTCACAGCCTGCAAGGAAAGACTCATTTTTCTTCAACTGCTTTCTCTTCTTGCTAGTCCTCCACAATGGACTTAGTTATGACTAATTCTTCGTCTCCGCCACCTATTCATTGCCCTCTGTATTTCATTCTAAATCTCAGGGGTGGCTTGGAAAGGCCAGACCCAGAGTTGCTCAAGATTCACCCTGGAAAATTTAAAAAGAAACAGAAAAGATATCTACCATCCAACACGTTTTATTCTCTGAAGGGGTAACTTTCTGATCCATGAGTTATTTTTCTTTCTCTTTCAAACAGAGGAAGTTCTTAAGCCCCAAATGTAGTTTAGTTTCATTGTGCAGTGCAACAGATCCAGACAATTTAATGTCTCTGCAAGTCTTCAGCCTAGGCCCCAAGCTGCAAGACAAATTGTAAGAAGAAAACATTAGGAAACAATGATCAGCTTCAGGCAGGATACTTAGCCTTTAAATAACTTCTCCTTTTTATACAGAAAAGATGAAAGAGATTATTTATGGGAATATGAGATCCCAATATAAGAGAATCATAAGATTTTTCACCATCCTTACCAATCCTATTGGAATTAAATTTAAAAAAAAAAAAGAAGGCACTAAAGGCATTTCCTGTTTGGAAGGAATACAAGCCATGATTTGATGATGCTTGATATCCTGGACTCTCAAGGGCCTTCTTCACAGAAGGAAAACATTTGGATCAATGGGCAAGTAAATTGTAGAGTCTTCCAGTTAACTCAAGCCACTTGAAAATGAACACCAAAAGGACAAAGTTTTTGCAGATTGGCTGTGGAATGTTAAACATCAGGAAAACTGACCCCAAAAATTCTTTCATTCTTAACTTTTAGTATTTTTGGTGGTTTTCCTTACTTTTAATTTCCCCTCTAAACAAAACACTTTGATGAAGAGGAATAAAGGGACAAACTTGAAGATACTTTGCTTGATGGTATAACAATGAAGTCATATCTTTTTTAAAGTGACAGCCAGCAGAATGCACTGAAGATCAGTTAACCATATGGCAAAGGTACTTCACAGACATATTGTGCTGCACTGCAGAGAAAATGGTCAGGGACTGGCTGTCGTAGAAGGAAGGTGAACACTTCTGATCAACCTGTCGGCCAAAAACACCAATAGTTTTCTTTTTTCACGTGAAAGCGTTAGAGGAAATATCTCCCCTTTCTTAAGACTAGGCAACTAATTCTGATACTGACATTTTTGTAAATTTGGTTTTTATTTTTACTCTACTGTGGACATTCTGACCAATTCTAAAATTTGAAACTGATTTTACAATTCAGTAATGAAGAATGCTTAAGTTTTTTAGTTGAACAAAGGAAGCGCTCGGTACAGGAAAAGTATTTCCAGCCCAGCTCTACCCATAGTGCTTTTGGATTGCTCCTGGAGGTGTTATTTGGATGAAAGCTCCTGTCAGACTCGATAAAATGACTGACAAGGCCAAATTGGCATGCATTAAGGGAAATGACAGGAGAAAAGCTTAATCATGCCTGTACCAATGGATTCAAGCTATTTTGGTGAGCACACTGCCATCCTGTGTGTGTCAGTAAGGCTTCACTTTCATCTCTGTAGAAAAAGCTATGAGGCAAAAAGGCAATTGGCCTTGATTACATGCTGAGGAGAGGCCAAAGAGAAAAGTAAAGCTTTCTTGGCACTGATAGGATAACTGGTCATGCTAATACACTCTGCTGTGACCCACAAAACAAATGGGAAGATAATAGTAAAATGGAGGAGTGAATTCTTTCGCATGAAAAAAGCTTGGTGGTACACACTTTGGCTCTCTCAGTCCCTACTCCTGACCCAGTTCAGTGAGAAAAAATGTCAGTGGAAAGTGTGCATTGGTGTTAGGTGAACAAAAACCATCTGGGTAACCATCAGGTTCCTCTAATATAATGACTGTTCTATTACTATGACTGATATTAAATATAAACTGCTAATTAAGGAAAAGTTAATCCAGCCCTTTTTCATAATTCCAAGTGGCTCCTTTGAATGTTCACCATGAAGAATTTGGGTTTCTCCATAGCCACAGCCTATGCTGGAGGCTGCAGAAACTCACTACTGAGAATTTTTGAGCGGCACAGCTGGCAAGCCTTTAGCTTCTTGGGGAAGTATTGGAAATACAAGAGTCTGGGTTGCAGATAAAACTCCTGAGTGTCTCCCTCTGTCATATTGACTTGTTTAAATCCTAATCTGCAGGAGAGCCAAGACAGCAGCATTATCCTGAGAAGCTGAAGGCTGTCAACCCCATTACAACATGGCTTTGGAAGCAGATTTTATTCCACAGACTACAACTGGGCACCCGATGAGTATAGGTGGGTGTGCCCTAGGGCTAAGTTATCTCCTTGAATATTGTTTCCCTATTTTTCTTATTTTCCTTAAATATTGCTTAAGATTCTTGTTAGTGAAAAATCATCTCCACAGGACCTCTTTCTGCCAACCCTTTGCTAAAGTCATAGGAGAGGTGAAAATCCTAAAGAACTATTAATTCTCTGTGCTTGAAAGAGAAAAGGATGCTGCTGTGTCACACAGGAGTTTATCTGAGGTTCTTAAGCTTAGTTTCAGTCCTCCAGATGGGACGTGCTCAGACATGCTAGTGAGAGACAGAATGATAGACAGGATTTCTTTGCTTTTCTCAGTTTTGGTTTTTATGTCTCATTACTTCAGAAAAAAGGAGTGATTGGGTTAGGTAGAACCTTCTGGTAGAAGGGGAGCAGCTGAGCATGCCTGTGAAGGGAAGTTTAGTAGCTGGCATTTGGGGCAAGCAGGAGAGTAAGTGATCACAGGTAGGAGCCAGGAGCTAGCGAGGCTGGGAGCCTGCTGGGAGCAGGGTATGGATGGCCCTTCATGCTCCTGACTGGCAAAGACACATCCTAGAGACCAGGAGGGGTTTTGGCATCGAATGTCCTTACACCAAGGCAAGGCCTCATCTCCAAGAAGTGGGTGAAAAGAGATTTGCTTTATATATATATATATATTTTTTTTTTAATTATTATTATTATACCTACTGTTTCCTTTTAAAAAAAACCTTTACCAGGGCTCTCTACCAGGAAAATATCTGAGCAGATCTGCTTCAAAGCTCTGGGGTCCTTTTGCAAGCAGAGATATAAAAAACTGGGAACAGAAACCAGATATTACACTTTCACAGCTTTATCAACACTGGGCTTTTTTCTTTCATTTATACAGCTTTGTCTACATAGGTATAAATCTAGCAAGAACAGCATTTCTGCCATCACATTGTGCAGATGTTCTTGCAATGGTGTTTAGCTGGATGGCACTGAAAGCTCCAGTCACCACAGATACCCCCTCCTCAGTGAGAAATACAAGAGTTAAGATTATGGCCAGCAGATAAAAATATTGTATGTCTCCCTCCGTAATTCTCTCTTTGTAATATCCTAATGCACAGCAACACGGCTATGATAGTAGGTAATTACAGAAATTGCATTTATTTTAAGATGTAAGTCAGGGTATTACCACACGGTACCATAATCACACAGGCCATAAAAGGATTTGTCTCCTCCTCTAAACCATGGGGGGCATATTGGTGGGTTCTGCCTCTCACTCCTTTCAATCCATTCTTGTATTTCCTACCAGTTTTGTCTGTTTGCACATTTCTTCCCTTTTGGCCCTGATCTAAATGTGATTCCCATTCTTTTACTTCTTAATTCCTTAGTTTCTGCCTACAGTAAAAAGCACTTCATGCATTCAGAGGCATGATCCCTCTTTTTTTTGTGTTATGTTGTCACTGCTTTTTATTTATCACATCTTCAGATTCTCTTCCTATTTTACAAACAAATTCTCCTCTTACTAGCTACTGTGGGACTTTGTCACAGTTTGGTTCCTCAGCATGTTGCTTTGATTTTATTTAGACTTATATTTATTCTTTTCTGTTATTTTTGACCTCATGTCATTCATTAAGTTGACCCGCCCTTATGGCATAGCAATATCTTCATCTCTTACTGTAAAACTGCAGAATGCTTCTGCTTGATGGTGGCTATTGCAGCCTTTCTCTCTTTGATACATTTTTTTGTTCTGTCCTACCCTAACTAATGCTTCTCATTTTCCATTCTCAGACCAGTCACCATGTCTATTTGCTGCTCATTCTTAATAGTATTAAGATCCTCAGGGGATTTCTTAAGCCTGTTTAGTGCTATGGAAATGTCTGATGTGTTTGTGGATCACAGTGCTACCCTGCAAAGAGTCCAGAGGTGCTATTAAAAACATATTTGCCAGATATTATGAAAGAAGCTAGATGGAATTATAAAAACTTAATTTATCTAAGATATAGCACCCCCCCTGCCAAATTCTTTTCACGTGACACAAAAATATGCGATGCTTTTTAATGGCGTGAACTCAGGTTTTATTGAGACAGAACCAGCTATCAGAGATGACAGTCCCTAAAATATCTATGTATTAAACAGTAGCATGCATAACTTGGTTATTGCTGACAACCTGAACTGAAGCAGTTTTAAACAAACACAAGGCTTTACAATTAATGCTCAGTAGTACTAGGCTATTAAAAGTCTTAGTTCATGTTTCCTTTATGATGAGGTTTTTCAACAGAACTTGGGAATTTCAGATCATGTGTCTCACCAAAATTCAAGACCAAAGGTATTTGTCTGAGTTAGATTCTGCCACTTTGACATTTACCAAAATCCCAATCCCACAGTCAGTATGGGTGTTAACAAGGATTTAAATGAAGTTCAGGTTTCACTCACGGGCCTTTTCCTTCCATCAACCTTAATGGGCTGTGAATTAGAGCTATTGAACAACGGCAATGAGAAATCAATTACTTATTATAATGAAGTATTGTACGTAAGAGGGACAGGGGCAGATCTTACCCTTTGATTTTGTGCCTTACTACACCTCTGAGGTTTATTTTTCGCTTATGAAACCACAGGTGGACTAACTTCTGTGGATTCACAAAAACACAAACCAGGCTCAGATAAGAGACACTTCAAAATGTTAGGTAGCCAAACCTACCTAACACATATCATGTTTAATGAATTAGCTAATAATATAACTTAGTAGGTGGTAAATGAGCTAATAAAATATGTAATATAGTTCTATGCTGGAGTCCAAAACAAGTGTTAAAATAACATTTACCGTTATGTTTGTAGTAATTTGTATAAGCTGCCTGGCAGGAGGTGAGTGTGCTGCACTATTACAAAAATTATAACAGGAACAATCTCATTATTTGTATCTGGGATGAAAGGAGGTCTGTGAATTTATTCCACAAAATGTGCTTTATGAAGAACCGACTAAGGACAGAGGTCAGCATTGGATATTAAAATTTAAAGCCCAAGAACTAAAGACAACATTACCGGTGAGTCAACAGAGACTGGAGTAATTGATCATATCAGCCAAAAAATAAAGTAAAATAAAAGTGTGCCATTGTATGCTCTGGAAAAGTCATAAAATGACTTACATAATGTTGATTTGAGTAATTTTTGCTGATTCCACAGAAGTCTAAAACAAATGAGAATTGAAAGCTGATCCTAACTGAGAAACCTAATGCAGAGAGCTATATCCCCTGACTGCAAATTCCACAGGAATTGCTTTGAAAAAAAAAAAAAAAAAAAGTATAAAACTGTGTAGTGAAATGATCATGCTGGGCTTCATTCTGCACCACTGACTTTAATGGGATTTTCCTGAGCAGCAAATGTAGGATTCAGCTCCGGTTAGTGGCAGTGCCACTTGACTCCAATCACATAACTAGTCAGACAGACCCGAGACTAGAAACCATGTATTGAATTGTATCACATACCTAAAAGGGGAAAAAGTGTTCACAAAACTTTTTTCCAGTATAATAACTGGAAATATGCTCAATTCTTTTGAACAAAGGGTCAGTTAAGTTATTATTTAATTGAACCTGCTTTGACTATTAATGCTTGGGGATACCTGCTCAGGAAGACAAGTATACCAATGTTTAAATTCAGTCCCATTCAAAACAGCATTTAAGCATGCACTAACCTTTGAACTTAGTAACTCTACCTGTGTCAATGCTCTCTTCTTCTCCCTTTATCCTTCAGACTAATTCAGGCAGGGTTTTTTGAGGATGAAGGGGTAAAATGTAGAACAACATCTTGAAAATGAGTCAGCAATGCTCCTTTCAGGTGGAGGAATGCTAACCTCAGGTGCACTGTATTAGCAAGACAGTAGCCGGCAGGTCAAGTGCCGTGAATATTCCCTTCTGCTTGGTTTTCTTTAGGTTGCACCCAGCATATCCTGTTCATATTTGGGTTACCTGGTTCTAGGCAGGGGTTTGTTTAACCTGGGGAAAAAAACAGAGCCTGAAAGGATAGCTAATTGCTGTCTTCCACTACTTAGGAGCTAAGGAGGAGCTGGGACCAGGCTTTTCAGAGGACTACAGTGAAATAAAGAGAGATCATAGTCACAAGATGCAGCAAGAAAAATTTGTATTTTTACATAAGAAAAATATTTTTCATGATGAGAGTGGTGAAGTACTGAACAAGGTGACCCAGAAAGGTACTGAAATCTCATTTTTTTAAAAGATATTCAGAATTTCACAGCATAGAGCTATTTTGAAGTATGAAAATAGATTTTTAATAAAATGGCTAGTATTTCCTGTGAAATTAGGTCACTGCATTCTTCTCTGAGTCTTTTTAATGTTTAAAAGAGAAATAGACTTGTATACTCTTACTATCTGGAAGTTATACTCAGATACACTACTGTAGATTTTTGTGTTTCAGCTGTTCATGTTATTGCAATACTTCAGTGGTTTAGAGAATGCCAGTGGGTTTCTGGATACATATATGTGTATACATATGTAGCTAAAGAAATGTCAGAGAAGGTATAATTAAATATCATAAACCACCAGACTTTATGCAGACCCCAAAATGCAGATTTTCATAATTTACATGCCACTTTAATTCTCAATTTAATTTATGTTCTGTTGAAGAATAAATATTGATTACTGGGATTTTTCTGTAATTGCAAGTCACAAAGACACAAAAACTGAGAAGCCATCTAATAAAGAGTGTCTCCTCAGAAACTGGACCATTTGTGAGTATTTGAATTTTGGAATATTGGAATTATTTTTAGCTGAAAAACTGAGGTTGAGATTGACCTTGAAACATCCTTAGTGCAGAACAATGTAAAGGCATTCTACTGAGGAACAAGAAAACATAATGGTATTGAGATCTTAATTAGAGTTGCAAATGTTGTTACAAAAAGAACTTTCTTCTATTCCTTTCACAAATAAAGACCTCTGATTCATAGAAAAGTATTTTCAATAAAAGAACATGGTAACACCATAGGTTAGCTTTTATTTGACTCATATTTCCTCTCAGTATAATAAATCTTGGTTCTTCTTTATGGCTAAGGTGACAAGAGCCTTTTAAGATGTGTTGTAAATGCTGTGTATCTTTATATAACCTTCATGTAATAATTTCTTAATTCTCTTGTAGAGGAATAATTACATGATTTATGAAAAATATATTGAGGTCATTTGATAATACAACTGGTTATTAGTATAAGAATATTGATACCAACTGGAGAAAGTAATTACCTGGCAATGCTTAAGCAAATTCCTTCCAAGCACAGCAAACCCAGAGCACTCTTTCCAGAGGATGCTAACACTGTTTCAGAAGTTGAGAGGATTTGTATAAGAATCCAATAGTTTGTTTCTTGAAATAAAAGAAAAATAAGCACTTGTTAAACCCAAATAAAATGTAAAAGCTTGCACAGAAAATGAAATGAGTAAAAGAAAAAAAAAAAAAATACAGCTACCATTTAAAAGGTACCCGGAATTTTTAGGAAAATGTTTAAATCACTCTAAAAGACTAATTTTAAAACATCTAGATAAAGCTGATGTGGATTACTGAAGTTGTAGTATAATACAGAAACCAATTCCTGTGAAACACCACGTTGTTCAATGATCACGTGTGCTCAGAAGGGAGGCATAAGCTAAGATTTGGTGAAAAGAAAGGAACAGGGCAATTTAATTTGGATTCAAGACTCTCGCTGTTCAATGATTTGCATGTTTTATGTGCCTCTTCTATGTAACTTAACTGTTGTCTTTGGTTTTTTAGGAATTATTTATAGGTTACAGCCCCTAGTCCTGTTATAAGATATTCAGGATATCTAGTCTGCATTAGGCAGAGTTAACCAGCATAAATAATGTTTACCTATTTATTTCTTGCTTTAGCTATCTTTAGCGATCATTTATATGTGAGGCGAGATGGTCAGGTGTGTTGCCCCCTCAGGCCAGGCACTCCTGTGTTCTTAAAAGTCTTTTAATCCAAGGTATGAGAGAGCCCTTCAATTTTGTTTTCTGTTGCCTATTTTGATTAAATTTTCTCTTTTTAATATAATAATAGTAATAGTGATAATGTTGATCATTATGATTATTTTACTTGTTTCAGTGATGATAGCCCCAGGGCTGGGCAAATGTAATAAAAATAGTGGAGTTACCATTTGGTAATTGCTTCCACAGAGACAGTAAATGAATGTTTAACCCCACCTTTTCTCAAAACTGTGAGTACCTTTTTTTAAGATAAAATTATTTGACACTCAGCAACAGACATATAGTAAGCACAATTGCTATAATCAGTGACAGGGAAGCTCATGGAAGAGAAAAAAATACCTTGCTAGGGATTTATTCATTAAAAAACCCCTAGAACTCTTTGTCTTAGTTGGATGGACAAAACAGCTATTAAGTGAGGAGGAAGTCTATGCCAATAGAACTGGAATGATGGAAGGTAATTTCTGACAGCAAGGAAAAAGGAATTGTTCTTTGTTGTTTCAGTCTATTAAAATCATACTGGAAAAAGCACTTTGGACTATTGCATAGGAAATACTCCTGTACTAGCAGAGCATGAATGGCAGAAAATAGGCAAAAGGACATAAAAGGTCTTACGAGTTTCTAATTAAATGAAATTAAAGTTGAAAGGAGATTTTTTTTTTTTTTAGCTACAGTAAAGATTTAGACTTGTGGTGAATGAACTAAAATGTAACCTTTAATGACAAGGAAAGATAGTGGTATAAAAAACCCTACGTTCTACTTACTGACATAGCTAGATCAATGTTTGATTAGTTCACAGATGGTAATTGAATTAAAGCTTGCAAGTGCAATGTATAGAGTATTGATTTTTCCTGTTGACTAATCAAGAAGCAACAATTTAGATGCTGAGAGAGAAAAAAAGCTTGCCAGAAAATATAATTGCTATTAAAACACATGTCGTAAGGCAATGACAAAATCAATAGAAGACTGATACCATGCAAGTCTGGGTACTTCTAATTACTCAAAATTATACAGTCTAAATTCTTTATTGGTTTTACACCACATATAACCTCATTGATTTCAGCATGAAATTTGGTCCAGTACCTACAGAACACTCTGTTCCTTTTTGTTTTCCTTTCTCACCATGGGTCTTCCCCTGCTGAAATCAATAGCAGAACTCACATTAAATCTCAATAATGCGTGACCATGGAATTTTGCTACTCAAGGAGACATTTGTATGAAAAATGGGAAAAATCTTTTCTCCATTGATAATAATGACAGCTATAGTGATGAGGCTGTTGCTTTGCCACATTAGTTGCCTGTTTTTAATCCAATCTAAAAAAATGGCAGTTACATACAGAGGCTTATGATAAGGAAGGGGACTTGAATAAAGAATCCAGGAAAGCATATCTGTGTATTCTTAACTTCAGCTATGTGAGTAAAGTCAATAGAAGTCAACTGATGGTTCATTGAAGTGTAAAGCTAAGGATGTCTATAAAGAATTTTGCTCAGTCAGTTAAAGCATACACAATACGTAACTACACAAATATTTTCTGCAAATATCCTTCTAAAGCTTTATCTTTTTCTCCAAGTGACTGTGGATTTGTAAAGATGTGTACATTTTGGAGGAACAGCCTACCATCCATGCTTTTCTCAACTCATAACTGTTTGAACAAATACATCGTATTTTAATTTTTTTTACTGTCCCACAGAGCTCTCCGGTGACAATGTGGCGAGAGTCAGGCAATAGTTGCAGTGTGGTTTTGTGGTCCCCAGCTGCCTTTCAAAACCTATCCAATATCAGGACTTTGTATTGCTCCCCGCGTTGCTATTTGTGCTAGCCTGTGCAATTGTTGAGCTTTGTAGTTGAGTGACATTTAGAGATGAATACTTTTAATGTTTCCACATAGTGTATTTCACTTCCCTGTTGGAACTATAAAGACACTCCTTTATTATGCCTTAACATATAATCATTACCAAAAAGGGCTGCATTTAAACAAAAGTACTTTCAAAATCCAAAGCTTCAGATGTAATTTGTTGAGGCCTCAGTGACTGAATGAAAATATGCCTGCCTGTCTATTATGCCGGATTAGAGATATGATGTCTATGTCCCATTAGAGAGATGATAACTATTTTCAATCTCAGTGATTAATATACTGTGACACCTATAGATGGATGGGAATTGAAGCTGATTCTATGTCAGAGGATACTATCTGGTAATTTAGGATATGCATCTGTCTAGCTAGCTGTATACATATACATACAACTTTGACTATATGCAGATGTAAATGGAGTTCTATCAATTTGGCAAACTTTTATGATGACATAGATATATTTAAAAATCTATCTTGGCTTTTAACATAATAATTTTCCTCTAGACGATATCCTGCTTCCTCTCACTAGCGTTCTGAATAACATCCATGTTACTTACATACCTCCTGCCTTACCCTTAAATGAAACCATTGTGTGCTGAAAGCCTCCAGTTCCTGAATGAGGACTTACAAGTTGGAAGGCAAATATTTTTTTCCCATGTAAGAAGAAATTAACATTTCTATCATGGCCATACAAAATGAGAGATGTGGGCTTTGCCTACTTTAAGAAAATGAGTTCTTTTGGCGTATTAAGCAAAATGTTAGTCAATTATATGGATCGACACAGAAATTCAGTGAGCCCAAGCTGCAGATCTTCTCCAAGCAGATGATTTCACATACCCAGCCTGGTGGCAGAGAGTACGGTGGTTAACTGAAGACCGTATCTTCTTAGATAAGAGATTCAAAGAGGATAAGTGCGTGACTGATGGAAGTAGAATACAGAGTTCAAAAGTGAAAGGTAGAAGCAGCTCGGTGAATGCATCCCTCTCTCTTTGAAGAGAATCCTGCAGAGGGGAGAAGGTAAGATACGCGTTGGACATGGGAATTTAGGAGTGAGTTGCTTTTGGAAAAAATTATGCAGAGAGCAGGGATTGGTTCAGCTGGTGAAATTCCTCTTTGGACTGGGCTTGGGCAAAGTTATATTTGTGAGACTAATGGTTACTCTTTCCTGTTAGGTGAGGTTCAACAATTTTCTGGCTAAAAGTCCTCACTGTCTTTCCTGTAAGTGCTCTGACCTCCAGGGGAGGAAGAAAGGTTAGGTTTTTGTGAGGTACTTAGAGAGGGAAGGCAGTCTTTACAGCATTTTGATTTCTCTTCCTTACTACTAATATTTATGGAAGTTCTGACAGGTTTGTAATGTAAGAGCTTATTAACTGAATTAAGAAATAACATTCACTTTTCAGTTGTTCATAACAAAATCCTGGTATTTTCCTCGCTTGTTATTCATTTTGTTAAGAAAGGTTAAGATATTAAAATGTTAGAGTAAAAATATATCAAAGGCCAGTTACATGTCAAAAGTAGTTTACACTCACAAACAGTTCTGTTATGAAAATGATTTGTTGAGAATATTTGGTGAATATATACATTGAAAAAAGGAACAGCTTTCAGCAAAATCATTATTCTAAAGTAATTTTTATACAATATATTATACACATTTTTTAATATACTATAGAATGTTGTACTGTGTGTATGCATACATGTATATACAAATATGTATGTAAACAACTGGGCACGTATGTTGAAGATCATTTGAGGTGATATGCAACAACCATAAAGCAACACTGCATAACTCTAATATCTGAAGAATTTTTCTTGCCCAGTTACCTCTAGAAATCTGCTGTGATTTCATACAAAGTGTAGCCATGTTGAGTACTCCAGATCTGCACTGAACTACTTCACCATGAAATCTGGATCTCTACCTGGAAAGACTGAGGAATGTAATGTTTGTGTGCATTGTCTGTACAGAGTATAGGATTAGGCATCTGAGCTTACTTGAATGAAAGCTGCCAAGTGCTCATCATTCTTGATATTAAGTCTCTTGCCTTTTGATCTAAATACAGATTCAGAAACCTAATTGTTGTCCCCCATCTTCAAAGGCTGTCCTGCCTACGGGTTGATTTGGGATCCTGTCTCTTAGTGATAATTAGTGTATTTAGTGTTGTGAATGAAGCTTCATTAACTAAAATAAGTTCATACTTTGATTTATATTGTGCACTTTTAGCTTCATCCCAATATCTCATTTATATTTCTCAGTTTAGCCACTTAATAGGCTACAGAGTTTAAAGATTTGTCTATAATAGTTCCCAAATCTCTTTTTAGGTCAATGCCCTGATGTTCATTTTCCATTTAGCAGTTATACACTGCCTCTTTTTTTAATCCAAACTCATTATTCTACATTTATCTGCATTTATCATCCACCAGCCAGGTGCATACATTATTTACATCACTATGTATTGCATTGCTTTTTTTCATTTGCTGTTCTTCACAAGCGCAGCTGATAGAGTAGTAAGAAATAATCCACAAACTCACCAAATCACTTTCTTTTTACTGCTTTCAAGAAAAGAAACACTGAGTTTGGTGCAGTACAATTTATATAGTTATTTATGACAATTTGGACAGATATTGGAAAATCACAAAATATTAATTAATTACTGTATGTTCACGAATTATCAACGATAAATCATTGCTCACCAGAAATCTGTAAAGAATACATTGTCCTGTCTGACATTTGCTGTTATTTAATTGCATTTTCATTCCTAAAACGGTAGTCAACCCATCACAGAAAAGAAATTGCCACAATGTGACTGAGGCAAGTAAGCAGACACCTCAAATATCAATAACCCTATTTCACATAACTCCTTTGGTGCACTTGCTTATCTGATGGTGAATGGGTTTCTCCCATTAGCACAACTGTATTCCCATGCATTTCCAAATACTCTGCTTCTCAGATGCATGGACAGAAATGTGTGAATATTCTGAATGGCTACACATGTGGAAGTTTATTTCTTGTACTAGATGCCTGCTAATACGTGACCTCATCTTTCATTTTTTTACTCAGTTTCCAACTATATAATTCAATTGAATCATATTTTAGTGCTTGACAAGGTATGGAACTCTGATTATAAATCAGATAACCCCTTCAGATATCTGCTGGAAGCACAATCTGCCCTATATAAAGCTTTTTGTGTTTGGATTTCTATTCTTGTTTTTCTTTATCACTGCACTCCACTCAGTCTGATCAAAACACCACCATAAAAATCACCAATGATTTTTAAATGTGCTTTCCTACTGTATTATTATTATTATTTTTTTAATTTATTTCTGCTTTCTCCTTTTCTCACAAGGAGGAAAGTCTTGACCTCCTTTGCCAGGGCCTGACCCTCAGTTGACTATACTCCCAACTCAATGGTTTTGGGAAAAACATAGAATTTAGAGTGGGGTTTCTGATACTGTAGTTATTCAATCCTTAGTGAAGTCTGGCCTGTAAGATCAATGCAACATTATCTGGCAATTCAAAAGCAGGCACGGTAACTAAGTGAATCTTGAAGACAGCAAAATCCACCTCTGGCTAGACAAAGATGGACAGATACACTCAACAGTAAAAGGAGTGTATGAAAGTTATCTAAAACTTGAAACCTTTTTATTTACATGTTGAAGTCAGATGTTTTCTAAACCAGTCTTACCAAAACCACCCATAGGTTTTGAGAATGCTAGGCTATTAATGAGAAAAAGAACTGTGTAAGTGAACGAATTGGGTAGCGGAGGAGTGCCAGTTCTGAGCTATTTCAGGGACATTTTTCCTGCTGAAGGAGAAAGAATAAACACAGTAGTTTCAAAACTTATGTAAAGTAATAGAAAGACTCTTAGTGGATAATCAGGTCTGCACAGACTGAAGATCCAAGAATAAATGAGACATGATCATTACCCAAAAACACAAACTGCCCAAGTAAAAACAACTCGCAATAACTTGTTCTGACCCTGGCCACTGTGTTATCTTTGCATAAGCTCTCCATTACAAGCTGAATGCTAGGTTCTCTTTGGTCATATAACGAAAACACATTGATGGTATCTTTAAAAAAAGTCCTCCATCAGCCTCAAATATTATAAGCCAGTTTGTATTTCTTTGTTCACATCAAATCCCTTCCAATTCCCTAATATGCATATTTACTTGCATACTGTAATTGCATAAGTAATTTCTTAGGGAAAAAGCTGAAGCATAATTTTAAGAGTTTATTTAAGCAAGCATTTTAATATCTATAATACATTTCATCTAGAAGGCAGTTAGATCCAAGCATCTTTGATAAAGTGATATTGATTTGTTCAACTGCCCTAAGCAAAATGGATAGTATTATTTCTCTTGTTGTTGATTAGTAAATGCTCCGACTCTGCTGGCTTTATTTTTTAAATGGTTGACAGATGTTCAGGGGAAACAGACAATGAATTATCTTTTGAGAATTGCAGCATTAATTTAAATTTGTTTTAATTTATTTTGATGTTATGTTTAGAACTATGATCATTGCAAAGATTTATACTTTCACAGAATGCAGTGATGAAATTTCCAAAAAATGTATTTGACAGTTCCCTTTACAGAATATGAAATTATTTTAGATAGAAGTAACAACTGCGAATTACACACAGTGACATCTATAATATTCATGTGAAAAATGCAAAAGCAAATGTAAAATTTATGAAAAACCCCAGTCATTCATTGTTCCTCAAAATGGAATGAAATCATAAAATTGCTGCTGGAACATTCTCAGCAGGCTTCAAATGTACTTTTCAATTATATGAGCATCATTCACCATCTGTCAGCCCCCATATCTGGTCATTTATCTATATGATGACTCACTGCAGGGTGCTATAAGTATCACCATTACTTTATTTAATGAGTACCCTGTCTATTTGCACCCCTCTTGACAGCTTGTGTCCATATCATTCATTCATTGTCAGCCTACCATCAACAAGAGAGGCATCTCTGGCTGCTGTCTCATGACAGCCTGCTGCCTTTGGTACCATCCGTTCTGCATCCATCCCATCACCTCCGAGTCCATTCTCACTGCAGCGCTTGCAGCCACAAAGCTACTTCAGCCCACACTGTCACAGTACTTCTCCCAAAGGAGGAATAGAAACTTGCCCAGGGAATCTGACCTCACTTTTGACCTTGAGAAAAGATGATTGTGTGATATAAAGGGAGAGTGAAAAAGAGATACTGGTTCACGTAGATCCTCTCCATGGAAAACATCAGGAAGGTTCTGGTGCAAGGAGAAAATTGCATGGAACTTCTTTATTCCTCTCATAGTTCAAGTTGTTCCATCTGGGACAGAATTCCTCTTCTCAATCCTCCCATGTAGGAGATCTGGGGTCCAGGTACACCCTGCAGAGCAGAGTTAATACCCAAGATTATTAATTAAAGGCTGCATGTCGTGCTGAAATATAAAGAGTAAATTACTATGACCAACCTGGGCAGGGTCTGTAGGGAGGTTAGAAAGAAAACCCCGTGGAAAGAAGTGCAAGGATTGCAGATGCATTTTGAAAAGCAGCTTCTGCTATTATTCCTTGTAATTTCAAATTTTATCAACTCACGCAATTAAAATTCTCACAGTGAATCAGCATACATCAGTACAAAGTCATTAGACAGGCATCTAGTATATCTTTCCTTGTAATCTAGTAGTGCTATGCCGTCCCTTTTCCCCAGTCATCCAAACCTAGGAAAGTTGAGAAAGTGTTTCCTTTGAAGTCAGTTCTACTCTCTTTCTATACCATATGTAAGTAACCAGTCTGGATGTGCTTAAACAAGGGCTCTTTATTCTGTTTGACAGGAATCTGTTGGGGAAGAAAAATTTCCATGTGGAATTATTAATCGTGGAACAAGGTTTCCTAGCTCCAATAACTTCTATTGGAGGCTATACTTCCTAATTAATTTTCACTAGGGAGAGCAGAAGGAAAGCAGTGCAGTGTTTCTTTAAGCAAAGTAAAGAAAGGAACACTCATTTAAAATCAACTTCTGTTTGGTTGGGTAAATTTTACAGTGGCATAAAATAACTTTTCTGGATTTGTTATTCACTGACTGTATAGTTTTAAAATGTATCAAAAGTGTGGGTCAGCTATATAAATGTTAATTTCACTGGTAGAATGAAACAGAATTTAAAACATTTCAAAACATTGAAACGCCTATCTGAAGTGGGAATAAGAGAAAAGTTATTACAACTTGCAGTGGTATAGGTATATAGGTGGTAAGATTTAACCCTGCTGATGGAAGAGGTTAATATCATTCTCATTAATAATGAAGAATGATAAAGATAATAGAATGACATTCATAGATCAACTTCTGTTTGCACTCAAACTGTCATAAATTATGACTCTCTGCCATTGGGTTAATCAATGTCCACAGACCCCAGGAGAAGATTTTCCAGGTCTTTTCCTCTTCTGGCTTGTTTTACAACTCCATGAAAGAAAGAGTCACCTTGACTGTGAATGATCATACTCTTTTGGCTCAGCTCAACCCAGAGCATCCTCCTGTAAATGATGAAGCAGCAAGCAAACAAAACCCCCTTTCTTCTCAGTTATTTTAAGTTAGACACTCAAAAGCATAAGTGCCTAAAGTATAGGAAGCAATTAGTATTCTAGGAGGGGACACCATGAATACAATACTTCACCTTATATAAATAAAGCAGGTAATAAATATAAATGAGGAGATACAGCTACAGCTAAGCTATGCAGAAGAGATGTAAGAGATTACCGTGTGCTAATAAATTTCCCTTGAAGTAAGGAACCACAGCCAAGGAAAGAAGAGTTGTCCCGGTGATATTAGATAGAAAAATATGAATCACAATTGCTGGCAAAGATTCTAAATGTGGAAACTCCCATCTGTTTTTAAGTGATTCTATCTCCAGTATTTGGCGGATACTAATATTTGACACATGTAAGTGGTCAAAATGGAAACTGCCCCACCAAACTTTGAATATGAACTTCAATACAAGAGCACATTCAGTGAGAAAATCCTCAGAGAAGATATGGAAAAAATCCAAACCCTTCTCACTGCAAGTTCCAACCTAAGATTGGTTATCAGCAATCTTCTCCCTACTGTAACAAAAGTAGCAATTAAAAGAAAAAAAAAAAAATCTTCCTAGCAGCCCAGATGTAACCTAGGCAACTTGAGAAATGTATGAGGAAACAGTCACAGAATACACCTCCTGCGTTTGTGTGTTCTTGTAAATACATGAAATAAAAATATACTTATTTCCTTCAAATAAACAGAACAATCAGTTCTGAAGCATCTGTTACATGTTATTTTACAAAACTGACAAGTAAAGCAGCAATTTTAATGCTTACATAATTTAAACATATAAATGTAATTGCCTTGAATGAGCTGAGATTTCCTTGGAGTACTCTAAGCAAATGCATCCCTTTTTCTAACCAAGATGCAAATGAAAATGGCTTCTTGCTCAATAATAAATAAAGCAGACTGGTTAATCAATCTCTTTCTCATTTCTTAGGCTTTGTATTTCTTTTAGATTCCTAATAGAATAAACTAAATCAAAACCTGCAATATACTAAAATGTTATCTAATATTTACTAGATTTGCTTTTTCATTATTGTTGGGAGAACCAATAATTTGAAACAAATAATAATTACACAACCGTTTCCTGATTTTGAAAAAATGAACTCTTGTCAACTCCTAAAAACGTTTCTAACTATATGACATAACTACATGAACTGATGAACTGTAAATATTAATGTTTGTTGTGCTTGCACAAATAGTTGCAATCCAAGTTACTCATTTTGCAGGCTTTTGCTGGTATGATCCACTAGCCTAGAGCATCAGAAAGAGGTTCTTCAAAACTGTAAATACTAATAACCTTTCTGTGAGTAATCTGTCTGATCTCTGGTACTTTAGTATTCTACTAGGCAAGACCAAAGCTTCCAGTTAATGGAAATGAAATGAAAATTCTACTCACTTAAATTGGGCATTCCCATGAAATTGCCTGTATTGGCACTCAGTTGTTCTTTTGTTTTGGTTTGGGGTTTTTTTTTGTTTTGTTTTGGTTTTTTTTGTTTTTTTAGAGCATTTTTGTTCAAATAGTAAGACTACTAGTGGACAAAGTTTAGTTCTTTAAGCCCTATGCTTCAACATAGTCAGTGTTTGGTGCAGAAATTTGATTTAGATTTAAGTTACATGTTACTGAGAATTTAGCCCTAAAATTTTATAAGAACTCCATCTTAGGATAGTTTGTCTTTAAGTAGCCAGCTGATTTAGTCAAGAATTTAAGCTTTCTCAATCAGTAGACCATTTTTCAGTAAAGTAGTAAGCCATTGCTTAGTACTGGAGTGGTCTAGACATGTCACTCATTTCTGACGTTTTACAACTATTCTCTTAATTTATCAAAAATAGATGACATGTTGGTTAGACAAGGATATAGTTACCACAGAGTAAGGGTTATGTGTTAAAGAGCCAGTGCAAAGTCAGCCAACAGCACGCTTGACATCTGGTGAGATTTCCTGGCATTTATTAAATATCAAATTGTGACATTTAGGAAGGCAAAAGCACTTAACCTGATACTAATAAGCTCTCAAGATACTATTGCCTATATAAGCAAAACTAAAATGGCAGCAAATATGCGTACGTATACACATGCAGAAACACACATATACCAGAAGCTTCAAAATTGCTGTGCCATATGCTGGCCCACGTATTACTTAGCATATTATTACTCATTTATCATATTCTGTATGTACAACCAGTCATCAATTTTGCCCATCCACAGCACTTGTTCTGGGCTGTCTGCTGATACTGATGTGCATACTGGACTTCGATTTTGTGCATGGATTTAGTCATACACCCCTTTAAAAATTGTTAATGGGCAATCTGAAAAGAATCTGAAACACTTCAAAATCTGAAAAAACCCACTTTCTCATGTCATTTTATGCCTAGGCTTGCTTTTTCAGGATTTACGTTGTCATCCTTTTCTAAAACTCATTTATTGGTCTTATTGCTCTGGAGATGTGTAACATCCACATCAGAACATCAGCAATAGGCATGCAAGATTTTGATCCCATATGTATTGAAAGTTCACTAAAGAGTTCACTGAGGAGAGATTTGGAAAGAGTGTTTTGTTTCTAACCATCAGGACAGGAAGGATTTGGTGGTAATGGACCTTGAGCAAGACTGATTTGCTTGATATTTTTTTTTATTTTTATTTTAAGTTTAATACTGTTTGAGTTGTAAAATTGTTTCTAGCTTGGGAGTGTTATATATCAACCAGCAGGTGTTATTATACACGAACAAAGCCTGGTGTATTGCAAAGAAAATGGATCACAAATAACGTGTTCCGGATATGTAATGTATTATTCTTACCTTGGACTATTTTTCAACTGTAAAGTTGCTTGGGAATATTTGCTTGTAATTCCCAATGATATATATTCTTTGCTGATATGTATCTACTGCTTGGAATTATTAAGAAGCAATACAAAAATAAATGAATAGGAAAAAGAGATGCAAAATAAGGAAATGGGCAGAAGCCGGTTTTTGATTTTTAGTCTCAGGTGAAGAAAGCTGTCTTGAGAGCTCTGTCAGGAGATGACCTGCCAACCCGCCAATGCCAGCTTTTGCAAACCTGGAGGGCTTTTGCATATGTGTTAGAATAACAGGCAAAACAAAACCGGGCTTGTCTTCATTGCAGGTTTTTTTCAATAGCCTATAAGCAAACAAGAAAAAGAGATTTTATCTTAAAAAAAGGTACAATGCAGGCTTGAAAAAGACAATGCCTAGTTCTTATACTTGTCAAACTATTAGCGGGAGCTGGTAAACAGATAGATCATGGCTGATAAACTATTAATGGCTTTCCATTGAAAAACAATCAAAGTATAAACAGATAAATAGACTTTCATGAAATTCCAGGACAGTCTCTGAAGTGTCAGTGACACTTCTGAAGGTGGATGCATAGATCAGATTGTAGTATGCACATGCCAGAGAGGAGAGCCAGCAGAGTCTGAAAACTAAGATAATGCGCATTTTGATATACAAGGTGCCAATTAAAAGATTTGTTTTCAGGTTTTTGGGCAGGTAACTCTGCCATGATACCCTTTAATCAGCTGTAGACTGAAGTTACCATTGCTACTGGCTGCAAAGCCTCAATGTTGATTTCAACTCTAGGAGGGGACATGACTGCATGTATCCAGGCCCCGGAAGACACTAGAAACATATTCAGGAGTAATACTGTGGCCAGGATGGATGATCAGCTCTACCTGAATTGCTGGCTGTTGGTCGGTATTCCTTGGATGCCAGTGATTCCTAGAGATCAGTTGTAAATCAGTGTCTTGAAGTTTCAGGAGTCTCTGCTATGCCTGCAGGTAGCTTTTGGGATGAATCAGCCAGCAAGAGAGGCTAACTCCATAAGGAGCAGGCAACAGAAATCAAACATAGTGAATTCACACATTGCAAATGACATTAAAAGCAATATGTAATTATACAAGATTTCTAGCTGTTCTGTGACATTACCTATTCGCTGCCATCACCCCAAATTTAAAAGCTGATCATCAAAACCAAGTGAGATAGAACAGACATAAAATGAAGCCGCAAGATTAATTTAGCCCAATCTTAATTGCAATGATTTATCATTGTCCGCTGGGCATTGCAAAAATATTAACAAATTTCGCAGAAAGATTAATAGATACCCGGTAATAAACTTAGTCTCCACATCATACATAAAATTAAACATGAAGTTTCCTCATGAGACTCAGATTATTATTTAAATACTTGAATTATTATAGCTTTAGTGTTTCCATTTTGCAGAATTTCCATTTCTACTTTAGCTTGAAATGAGATCAGATTTGTCCAGAATTGTCTTGACAATCTCAAGAGCCATGAAACACACAGTGCTCAGTGCTGTTTTACCATCCCACAACAGTTACATGAGCTTGGCCTCCGCTGTTCTCATATTTCACTGCTCACAGCTGGAGAACGCAGGAGCCCCATAAGTCCTTTATGGTTCCTCCCGCTTCATTCCACCAAGCTATTTTCTGAGGGGCTCACCATCCCACCGCTTCTGAGTGCAGTCCTGTTGCAATAGGCAACTACTAAATGCTCTTGGAGTCAAATGAGGAAACTGGTGCAACAATATTAGGGTGGGAAGAGCTCAGGGCTCTGTCCCCTAGAGCTAAACCCAGAAGCCAGCCAGGTGTCCTATTCTGTGTGCAAGCAGACAAAAGCACCTCATGATGAACCCCAAACCCTGACAGATGGAGAGGAACAGCCAGTATGACAACACAGTAATGAATATATTATCCAAACCTTACTCTTGAGTGTAAGCAAATGACTCAGGACTTTAAGTGAGGAGCTCCCTGTGTTTAGCATATACAGACCTGAAGTCTTTTTTGGAAGCAATCCTTGAGTAGTCCTTTTCTTTCAAAATGTGATAGTAGCAAACCCACCTTTTTATATGTTGCCCTCTGTTTGAAGCACTCGTGATAAGACAAGTCATGAATACCCAGGTGGTTTAGTGCCTTCCTTGGTCGGAGGACCAAGTCATCTTCCAGGCTCCTGGCATGGCATGGCATGGCATGGCAGGCATGTGCAGCAGGTGAGTACAGCACCTCGCCACCAAGAAGGGGTCTTCATCCCGTTTTCCTCGCTGGGGTAACAAGGAAGTCCGAGAGATTTCCTAGGAAGGCTGGAGGTGAGCAAAGAGGAGGCTAACCTACGGGCTTTAGGGATACGTAAAACTGGCCTCTTCTAATTTAGAGGGGCTTCTGATCGTGTGTCACCACAGGAGTAGCAGCTTCCTAACTATGAGAAATGGGAGAATATTTCTCCTTCTCATAGGATGAGCTGGCAAATAATGAATGTTTATATGACAGGATGGAGTCAATGGATATGTTTAATCCCTTTGGTAAAACACATTTCACAACTTCTGACAAGAAACATCCATTAACTGCTCTTCCTAGCCTCAGGACATTTCTTTCTGATGTCTTTAATTAGACTTTAAAAAATGGACTGATCTTATTGCATGACATTTTCTGCAAAATTCCTGTGTGAATAGAATTTTATCAAATGTTTAAAGGTAGTTCCTGTTTGAAGCTCTATCAATAAAACAAAGTAGAGATATTAGGGAAACACTAATAAAATCAGACAAAATTATATAAACATTTCATAAACAACATATTTCCTACAAGTAAAGTGATAGGTAGAATGGTGTTCCCCAGAGGATCTTAGGTTTAGGTATAAAAAGGGCTTTGCAAAATTTATCAGATGGCCATACCAGTCATTAATTTCAGTATGTGGGCTAAGAACTGATGGGTGACTGAGATGTTCCTTGTTTATTTGCTTAGGTGTTCCTTTTTAGGAGTGTTCTTCTCAAGTATTCTCTGTAGAAGAAAATCCCCCAAAGTCATAGTGTATAGCTTTTGGTAATGAAGTAGCTGAGAACTTGTATATACATAAAGAATAGCGTTGATGGGTATTTGCCTGTCAGCATCCTGATTGTGTCTCATATTATTTTCCTCCCTTTTTTCTCTGGATGGGAGTTTTTTGAAATGATGGAATATTTGGTTGAAGAGTTAAAATAAAAAAAAAAATTATACATAAACTAATCAGCAAAAAGTACAAGAATAAGCAAGAAAATACTAAACTACAAAATGACACACTGCAATAAAATGATAAACTGCAGTACTGCCTTTTCATTCAATGTTTTATGGATGTGCTGAGACTTTATAGTGCCTACTGTTGTTAACAGTTCTTGGACTAATTAGCAGATGCTTAAAATCTCTAAAGATTTGGCCCAGAATTACTAATTACCTACTGTATGTCCCAGACTGAGGAGAAGTTGTAAATATATGTATGTGCCATGCACCTGTCAGGCATTCACTCCTTACTCATAAGAAAAAGCACATGAGGTTTTCTGAAATACCAGGTTTTGATTGTCTTAGTACGTGGAGGTTTTTAAAGAGTTTAAGATATAGTCACATTCTCCTCTTTGATCTCTCACATTTCAACATCTCTTGAACTTGATAATGTTTTGATACAAGCTTTTAACTGAATAAAAGCTTCAGGAGAAATGCTGGAGAGAAATGGAAACAGCACCCATGCTTACAAAGAGCACAGCTGTTCATTGTGTTAAATAGTGTCCATGCAATGTTTATGTGCTGTTTGACACTGACATATTTAAATCTTACAAAAACAACAACCAACCAACCAAAACCCCTCATTGATATTGGAAGCTTCAGAAAGTGACATTCTCAGATTGTAGACTGATATTCTGTTTGGAAATGACTAGGTTTTTATATGGCTAACTTTCTGCCTTTTAAAAAATACATCACAAATCGCTAACAATTGGCTCATCTTCGAGAAAAGGTCTTTCTCAACTACCAACATTTTAGAGATGTTTCAGTGTATCTGCAAACAGGTACTTCCGTGTGAACATATGTACAGTATAGGAGAAACACTGTCATGGTCTGAAGTTCCTGTTTTATTATTTTCTCACCTATTTAAACTAACTTTTTCTTTGTGTGATGAATAGAAACAGAAACAGCTATCTGTAGTTAAGCTAGTTTTTCTAATACTGTTATTGAATAATCACGGCTCATGTGATGCTCTGATATAATTTATTTCCACTGCTTTTTACAGAGTAGGTTATTCTTGTTAGCCCAATTTAGCATGACGACTGTCAAAATTGGGCCCATGTTGCTTAAAGCTCCATTAGTCATGTTGATTAAAACACTTATATCTATCTATTCTTAGTTCAGTCCTACCTAACATCTTAAGGCCTAAAAAGACTCTGAAGAGTATAGAGTGGTTCTACATGGCAGAGGTTACTGTTCCAAAGGTCCTTTCAAGGAAAGGATCATATCAGGTCAGTCAGAAGCAAATTCATTAAATCCTGGTGAAAGCATTTTGAAGTTAAACTAATCAGTTTTTCCTGAAAAGGATGTTGGACTTCTCACAGGATCACCTCTCCATTAGAGTTGTGCAGAGTAGTAATACCCAAATAGCGGCTGGTGACCTCTTTTACCAACACAGAGGTAAAATCTGTTCCTGGCTGTGCTGGTTTTGGCTGGGATAGAGTTAATTTTCTTCATAGCAGCTGGTATGGGACTATGTTTTGGATTTGTGCTGAAAACAGTGTTGATAACACAGGGATGTTTTCGTTACTGCTGAGCAGTGCTTACACAGAGTCAAGGCCTTTTCTGTTTTTCACCTCACCCCACCAGTGAGGAGGCTGGGGGGGCACAAGAAGTTGGGAGGGGACACAGCTGGGACAGCTGACCCCCACTGACCCAAGGGATATCCCAGACCGTATGACATCACACTTAAGTATATAAAGCTGGGGGAAGAAGGAGGAGGGTGGGGAAGTTTGGAGTGATGGTGTTTGTCTTCCCAAGTCACTGTTAGGCGTGATGGAGCCCGGCTTTCCTGGAGATGGCTGAACACCTGCCTGCCCATGGGAAGTGGTGAATGATTCCCTTGTTTTGCTTTGCTTGTGTGCGTGGCTTTTGCTTTCCCTATTAAACTGTCTTTATCTCAAGCCACAAGTTTTGTCACTTTACTCTTCTGATTCTCTCCCCCATCCCACTGGGGGGGAGTGGGCAAACAGCTGTGTGGGGCTTAGTTGCCAGCTGGGCTTAAACCATGACACTAGCCTAAGAGTTTTATTTTGTTTGGAATATTCTTAAGGCTTAATTTTAGGATTTGGAGTACTGTTAAAAACAAGGAGTGTCAGCCTTTGCCAGTCATCTATGTTTTAGCAAGCATTGGAGTAAATGGTGGGGGAAACACATTTTATTAGTCAGTAGCTGGCTATTAAAATTTTCCTCAGACTGTAGAGCTATGGGCTAATTCTACACTTTTCACTTTAATTGTTGTCTTTGTTTTTTTAACATCTAATCATCCTAATGAATCTTGAAGATGTTACATACAGATATCCCAATTTATTTCTTAATGAATTTTTATGGATATCTTACCAGTAAGCTGGAACTATTCCTAACTTAGCCTGGAGTACTTAAAAAACATACTAGGAATAATGAGTAAGCAGTACATAAAATCACAAACCTTAATATAACAAAAATTATGTGGCTTTCTGTAATGTTTTTTATGCCTGATTTTTATGGTGGCTCAACTTCTACTACATTTCATCCTGATGAAAAAGGGCATTGCTCATACCTCGTGACACTACTGCCTGTTTAGCTTCACTGCTGCATTGAAATAAAATAATTTTTGCCTGAAATTCAGAGGCTATATTTTTCCAGACAAAGAAGCAGGCCATTCAAATGCACAGGAACAGATCCAGAACCTACAATAGTTAAAGGGACCTTTCACTTGGAGGACAAAATCTGAGGTTTTGCCAGAAAAGCGGAATGGAAGCTCTTACGGCTTTAGATATCATATTTAATTCACTATTGTGAGCTTATGACAAAAAAAACCAATTTCATAAAAGAAAGAAAAGTTAAAAGAATATAACTTTCTTAATTTTTCATATATCCATTTATATCTTCTTTATTGACACTTTGCTATAAGGTCTGCATATATAACCATTTTCTAAGAACTCAAAAATGAGTATGTACTAGGCTGGTTCAATATTGGTTTCAGTAGTATTATTAGTAGTATTAAATGTGTCCATAGGTTTTATATAAGAAAAGTGCTAGTTCAGATTCTAAGGGATGTTAAAACATTTATTATTTAGAAAGAAAAGGCAAGGAGAGTTCTGGTTCAGTAGAAGCTGTTGCTTATCTCTGGAGTCACTTCCTTGTTGGTCAGGTTTATTAATGTATTCGGTATTTGTATTTGGTTTCTGCTTAAATTTTCAATATTTACAAAATGTAAAGGTTAGTTGCTTGACTCTTTGGAGTAGATGTATAAAAAATTAAATGGCCATAAAGAAGAAAACAATCATCAAAATAGGTGTTTGAAATGAACTATGTAAATTTGTTATCAGTGCTTAGGCTTCTGCCTGCTTAGAATTTGGTTATATGGAAAACTTCAACAGTAAGCAAGCTAAATTATGGCAAAATGAACCTGTCATTCACTGTCATCCTGCTTTCTTGGTTTGTATTGTTGTTACCTAGATGGTGTCAGTCACCAATGTGAAGTCTGTGAAAAAGCATGTGGATGCAAATGTTTTATGAATCTCAGTTATTCAGCTACCAGGCATATATGTTTCTGGTTTGTATTTTAAACGCAAAATTAATTTGTGTGTGACTTCTGCACAAATAAGTGCATTGCTGCACAAATCAGTGCATTGCTGCACAATTTGTTGCATTGATCAATGCATAAAGAATACTGGAAATGTGGACTGGGTAACAAGCAGTAGCAGAGACTGAAATTGCAACTAGTAAGTCAGCAAATATTTGAGTGTTTGTTCCTAGCTTATGACTTTTTGAAGCAGGAATAAAATTTCTTTACTAACATATATATAAACAAAGTCCTTGAGAAATGACAAACTTGAAACAGATGCAAATGTTAGAAATTAAGGCAATGATGGAAATAGTGACTTCCCCTTATAAAAAAGCCACTGCCATTTTCAGACCCCCTATGCTTTCCTGGAAACTCTCTACATTAACCTTTTTTATATTTTTTTCTGTCCTTTGTCTATTCATGCTTTGTTATTTAATGCATTTCTTATTCTAAAAAGTAGATGGCATCAAAACTCACATTGGTATTTCTTCAGAAATGCATACAAGACATTACAAAAATCTTTAAATTGGTTTAAAATCTAAGGAAAGGGAGGATGAGGTGCAAAAGTAGTAAGACTAATGTAAAAGCAAAGTAAGAAAATAAATTCAGGGGAATGTAAAGAGAGCAAAGAGGCACTATTGTTCATGAACATTTTATATTAAGATTTGAATCCTCTTTTGAAAGTTTGGTACTTAAAGAAGGGACACTTTTCTACTTCTGATCTAGCTAAACTGGCATAATGATTTGAAATTGAAACAGAAAACATAAGGTTTTATTGCATTGGCTTTCTTGTCAAGCTCACATACAGTTGTTTTTTTTTTTAAGAGAAAGTGACTGTAAGCTTGACTTACATACGAGTTCCTCTCTCTCTCCCTGATATAATAAGAATCAAAAATGATTAAACAGACAAGGGTCTGGCAATATTACGCCCAAGAGGGTGTAAAGGTCTGGGGAGGTTTATGAAAGCTGGAGCATATCAGGGTATCGGTAGCAGACTCTGAAATGGTAGCAAAATCAGACAAAGGAGCCAGGATAATCAGCATGCCTATGCTGAATATAGTGGTAAGTCATGTCTGCTTCCTACTATCTTTACTGGCATCTTAATTTTTCTCATGTCATAGATTTAACTTAGATGGTTTAGAAAAATATCTGGCACCAAAAGAAATCCAAAGCTCATTGTATTATTAGTGCATCAGATCAATTCAGCAGTTGTGAAATGTTATAATTTCTGTTAACTGGAGATTTTTAGGCATGCCACGTGATGCACGGACCACAGATGTTACAACAGTGACATCTACAACTTGACAATGCTAGACAGTAAAGGAAAAAAAGACCAACTCACCCCACCCCTGAAACTGAAATTCCTGGTAAGTTAATTCATCATTAAATATTGTTTAATGCTATATAAAGTAGACCCTGTTAGGGAAAAGGTAACTGATTTTATTTTATCTTCTTTTAAAACAGCAATCACTAATGTACTGGAGCGCGTACGTGCATATGTATGGATGGATGGATGGACTCCAGCATGGATTGCTGTTTCAAAGGCAGGCTTGTGCCTTGGGGTAGGCTCAGCTCCTTCTGTTATAAGGAAACCAGAAACATATCAAAATGATTGTCATGGCAGCTAGCAGGTGGCAGGGGGCAGTTAAAAGAAGCCTCCTACTGCTTGGAAGCCACATCACGTTGAAAATATTTGAGTTTATATTCAACTTACGTGCAGAGAGGTAAAGCAATGACACATTGCCATTATTACTGTCTTATTTCAGATTAGGCTGATAAAAAACACTCAAAATAAAATGCCCCAACCAAATAAAGACTATAGTATCTATTCGTCAATATTATTGTTGCACAAAGGATATTGAGGCAGGTTCACATGAGAAAAGATTTCATAGTGGGATCTGTAGCTGACAGAATACATTAGAATGGAGAAAAGTAGTTTTGAGGTAAGATAAAGGAGAAAGAGACAGAAATGGGAAAAGAAAAGCTCTCCCCAGTAGTCAGCTTCTGGGGGCACTCTCCAGTACAGAAGGTGGAAATGACGAAGGTGATGAGTGATAAAGGTGATGATGAGTTTTTTGCCATGCTTTCTCCCTAGTAAGATATGCTTTACACTGGGACTTGCTCAAACTCCCTACAGCTTGTTCTTGCTTATGAGGCTGTTAGCACCGATGGGTGCAAGCAGAGCATCCCGTTTATCTGTTAATTTCCTGTATGCATGTACTATTGGATAATATTTACAAAGTATTTCAATGGTTGTTATGTAACTTATTTTGTGCTGTGTTTAGCTGTCATATATACAAACGCCAGAAAACAGGAGGTAAAAAAAGCACAGGAAAGAAGGGCAACATCGCACCAGTGGTATTTGCTTTCCATGAGAACTGCCACAACAAGAACCCCAGGGTTTTGCAAGTGTGAGGTCATGGGACCAACAGCACAAGAAAAACAGCATGGGAACACAAGGGAAAACCACTGCTGCAGAGGTGCTGAGAAGACACAGCTACAGCAGCTGAGGAGAGAGGCTCCGGATTTGCAAAGAGTGGGGCTTTAATACTACTAATGCGATAGCACTAAGGCACCCAAGGTACTGTGCAGCAACATCAACCTGCATATCCTGAGGTTTGGATTTGATGCATTTTAGAGATGATTTTTTGTTTTCTGCTCCTTTGTCCTGTAGAAGTGATATCCCAGTGAATGGCAAGACATGGGTAGCTTTGTAAGGGAGAATAAATCCATTTGCAAAGGGAAAAGACATGATAGACGTCTTGCATTATGTCACGAAGAAAAAACTTTAAAATGTTTTTTTCAAAGTAATTTGGAACGTTTTGACAATTTACAATGCTTCTTTTTTTGGATTTTAATGTTTTTGTTTTGTATTAGAATATTTTTAAAACTGTTCTTATTTTTGAGCTTATTTCATAGTGACTTTATTAAACACACTTCATTGGGAAAAAACATCTGCCTTCTGAAATTCCTCCTTATTGTTTAAAAAATGGTTTTCCATTATTCATCAAAGTGATAGTATCAGAAAATGATGTGCCATCAACCCAACTTTTCTTAAAATGGAAAACCCTTAACTGTTTTCCAAGCAGTTCTTGAAAGGACTTTTTAGGAGGGAGCAAGCAACTGCTGTAACTACAGAACCAGCTGACTGTATTTCCATATTAACTCTCAAACCCAGACTTAACTAGTACTGCCTCTGCTGCTTCTCTGCGTTTAAGTAACAACTGAACAGTTAGTGTACTGGATACCTCTTACCCATGTACCCTTGTATAATATATATGTATATATACACATATGTAAACACGCATATAGTGCTTTTGTTTACTTTTTGTTTTATCTGAAAGGTTAGTGCCAGTTATACTGATTTCTTCCACTTGAGAAAGATCTAAATGATGAGTGAAAAAATTTCTCTGGCCAGTCTGAAGCACAGTGCTTTACAGTCAGTGCTGTTCAGTGCTGTTGGGTGGCTACTGCTGTCTGCTCGGACAGAGCAAAGCAAAGACAAGCTCTAAATCTAACTAACCATTTTTTAAAAGCATTTTTGTTTTACTGGCAAATACTCCTACCTATAGACATTGTAACATGTGGAAATGAAAAACTTCCAGATAATTTGTAATTTAAATATAAGCAGATTACTAATAAATGAAACACAAATAGAGGCATTTACTCTAGTAAGCTTCCAGATGAAAAGAGACAAAATTGCTTAGAAAGATGTAGGAGATGTCAGCGACTTTCTCTGTGTACAGGTGAAAGTTGGTGGCAGGTTACAGAGAAAATGTTGTACTCTCCAGGAGAATAGCTATTTGGAACAATTTTTTCAAGAAAGAAGGCTAAGAGTCTCTTTAATGGGGAGCAGGAACTTGTGCCCCCCCCAAGAGCTGGGGAGAGGAACAGAATGAAGGCAGGATGTGAAAGGGACAAAACCAGAGGAATGAAGCACAATGTGATGGAAGACAACAGGACAAGAAATGGAGATTGACCTTTGCTTTACTTGCAGGCTGAGGTGGGGAATTAAAAGGTGATTTGTTAAGTGCCGATCAAATGCTGTTCCTTTTTCCCTTGCACTGATTGTTGTTTTGGTTTTTTTTTCTTCCCAAGGAATCGCAGAGTACAAAGAATTTGAAGGCAACCTACAGTTACTGGCAAGAATTTTAAGGGGAGATAGAGGAAGAACAGAAAAGGAGAACAAGTAGGACTTTTACTCCCCACACATAACTGCAAACATGTCAGTCAATGTCAAACCAGAAGCAGCCTTCATTCTTTTTGCGCAGTTATGACAGGAAGAAAACAATATTTAGCTGGGGAAGGACACATTTTTCCCTCAACTTGTTTTCCTGTGGTGCTCTAAAGCAGCAGCTTTCCGGTTAACTTAAAGTAAGCTTTATTATCCTTTTTTACAGAAATATAAGGATCTGTACATAAAACAATTTTGGTCAAAACTGTCTTGTTTGGACTCTTATCAGTGGGATTTGTACTAGCAGCTGTACACCCAGATTCTTAGATTGTGCCCTCCTTCCTGCATATGTGCTTTCCTACACAGTGCCTTTTCAATAAGAGAGTCTCTTAAGGTCATCTTTTCCAGAATAAAATTCAATAAATCTCTCAATATCAGATCTGGAAGGTGAGGTGGTCTTTAATATCTTCAAATTTATGTTATATCTGTGGCAATAACGGACATTTCTCAAGAGGTACATTCTGAATCCTTTGGTAATGATGAGTAACACATTGCTATGCAAACAGTACCATTAAATTTCCTGTGATGTGTCTTTTCTACCACCTTACTTTGGGTCTTAATGAAATTTGAACTTGGATTGCTTCCATCAGAGTCTGGATCATTAATTCTGTTTATGTGATGGCTTACGCTCCGGCTCATCTTTTGTACATAATGTTGCTTCTTCTGCCAGGAAAACATGGGTTTGGGGTAGAGCTTGTATTTGAACTCTGTCCCAAAACTCTGTTACAACTGCATGTGAATGCTCTTACATAGTTGCCCCAGCACGTTTGGTGCTTTACATTACTCTTTCTGACATATTCAAATACTATTTTCGCATTTTTTATTCTTCTCCACCTTTCCTTAGAGTCTCACCATGAAAACAAAACAAAACAAAAACCTCAAAAAACTGCAAGGTAGTTGTAATCCACTGCAGGACGAATAACTTGACTGTTAAAAAGCCTACCAAGGAGCAATATGAAAACATCTTCTGGGATCTTGTTCTTGCAGAACAGTCTAAGATACTGGGGTAAAGTATTTAAAAAAAAAAAAAAAAAAAGTGAAATGACTTTTCAGCAAAATGAAATCAGCTCTACAGGGCAGTGCCCTACATTTCTTTATACTTGAAAAGTTTTAATAACTTCTACAGTGCCAAAGATGTTAAGGATGAAATTTTGAAAAGAATAGAAAGATTATTTATTATGAAATCAGAACATAATTTGATAGGAACATGAATTTGCTAGGCTTTGATTTCCTATGTCTCTTTTGTCCCGCTGGCCTCCAGGCAAAGTTGGAAAATTCTATTTTTAAAAAAGAATAGATTCATTCTGGTATCCAAACCAAAGTGATTTGAAAAAAGTTTTATGAGCATCTCAATGCTTAACAAAGCCTGTTACAACTTAGTCATTACTAGATATTTATATACAGTGCTGTAGTTTATTTTATCCTTTCAGGAATAGTGATGTTTGTTAACATACCTTTAGCTAAAAATAAGTCGTGATATTTTTCTATGACTGTCCAAGACAGTAATCATTGAGTTAAGTACATAATATACTGTTTTGCCACCGGTAAATGTAAGAGATTTTAAATTTGGCATTGCTTTCCATCAAATGTCTTCTGAATACAATATACTTTTTTTTTTCACCCCTGTATTGGTTACAGGACAAAAGTTCATCTGATTCAAATAAATAACCATACATTTTATTTTTAGCTCCTGCTATAGGTCTTCTGTATCAAGATTTCAGTGAACTGAAAGGACAGAAGGTAAAAGCTCTATGACAAGGGTGAAGTAATATTTTTTTCAGAGGAAAAACCCCAACCCTGGCTCACAATACTTAATGGACTGTTTCATTTTCCTTTCAGTGTGTGGTTTCATTCTCTTTTCCATGTTAGTAATTCTAAGAACAGACTACTAAAGCACCTGGAACTGTTAACTTTCATCAGTGTTTCTAATGGAACAAATAAGCAAAATGTTTATGTGTATGCTGGAAATAAGAAACATTTCACTATCCCTTTTTTTGTTATTGAGTTCTGGTCCAACATTTTTAGGTAAAAAAATAGGAAGAAAGACCTCCTAGATCTAATAGATTATCCGGAATCAGAGTATTTGTTCAGACTCTGAAGAATCAGTTTAAGAAATAATACAGAATTCACTTTCTGCTTTATTTGATTGTATTCTTATGTTGATGTGACATTGCAATTTAAAATACAACAGCAAAAACCCCCAGATGTCTTGTGTTGGAATGAAGAGGGCTTTGTACATGAGTGTACAGGGCTGCATCATTTAAACTGCTGCCTCATTCAGAGGGAGATGAAAAGCACAGACTACATGGATGTATCTTTCATTCTTCTCTTCCCCAGGGTTTGTATACCTTATTCAAGATCATACATACTCTTCACTTAGGATTCACAAGTTGGATTTCTTTCTTGAGTGATTTCTTTTAAAACTGTTTCTTTTAGCTTGCACCTTCCCAAAGGTAGTCTTAGTCTCCCACAATAACTTGGTAGTTAGCACATTTGCCCAGAATATGGGGGAGAAATTTAATACCTCCTTTTTCAGAGATGGGTCGAAAACTACATCCTATTATCTTCTGGGAGAATACCCTAATTAAGGACTCAGCTATAGTGTCTGGGATATGACTTCTTTTGTGGAAAATCCCAATTTGGACAAAAAACTCAAGATCCACTGATCAGTGAGATGAAGCTTGAAGGAATATGGTTTCTATTGCAACACTGACCTGGGAAGGTAATGCAGAATCCTAGTTCCAGTGCAAGACAATGAAGTTTACATTAATTCTGTTAATGAGGTACACATGTCAAATGGTGCTAGTAAAATGTCATATGTTATCAGGGATTTGATGTACAATATGCTGGCCCATTTCTAGTTCGTCTTGACTGAGGAGGGGAAGGACAGTGCAACGATGGGTGGTTTGGGGTTTTTCACTGTATAAATAGTAATTTATTTGAGCAATTGGAAAAGCTATATTGCATTATGATTTTTCAGTTTTCTTGTAAACAGACTTCATTTTTGCCCCTAAGAAATTGTGTCAGTGTACATGAAGATAACAGTACAATGCTGGGAATATTTCTCAGGTCTTGTAATCTTAGTCTTTCTCTGAAAACCTATAATCTGTCAGTCCCTTCTATTTTATCCAGACTAGTATTGTATACCCTGCTAACTTCCTTTCTCTTCTTCCAATCAAAGCAGCACTTCTTTTCAGCTTCTCTCTATGTTCAGTTTCCATTAGAGCTCCAAGATTCATTCTCCTTCCTCTGTCTCCCACAGATTGTCCTCAGGCCACCTCATCTGGTCCCATTTAGAGATGGTATTGCTGAATACCGCCCCTGAACTGACACCTTCTAGATCTACTCATCACACCTGACCTTTCGCTGTCAGTCTGCTTTCTGTTGCTGCTGTGCTGCTGCCAACTCAAATTCAAACTGGCAAACTCATGTTTATGCTCCAGAGCCCTGCACAGCTCTAGTGAAAGGTGATTTGAGTGGCAGATTACCACTCCTGCATCCCTTTTAATGTTAAACATACAGCCAGTACTGCCTGAGCAATGACAATTTTTCTCTTTGCTACAGAAGGACCAGCAAATTATGAAGGCAAAGCTCAGTTGTGCTACACAGGATGCCAGTTTGGCAACTGGGAGGTGAACACAGTCGAGATGGAAAGACCCTTTGTCTGTGTGGCTGTGGAAGACATTGCTGATTTCAGGGTCCTTTTGTGGAAATCAAAGTCCTGTGCTAATGAGGAAATTATTTCAGTTATTTTGAAGTCCATTGACACTTCCAGACAGCTTATAGTTTTATTTCTTGGTCATTATGTTCAGTTGGGCCTTGCAAGGTAATGACGGCAAGGCCTGCCATTATCACTAGGTACATAGCATCCGTTCAATTATCACAGACTAAACCATATTGCAAGTAGTGGTGAGGAAGTTTGCTGTGTGCTGCATTTTTATTACAGATACTGTATCATTGTAATGTATACATCAGGGCTTCCTGTGCCCTTCAATTGATCAAGCTATGACATACGAAACTGTTGAAATAATTATGAATTGAGGATACAAGTATAAAGATCGTCCAAAATTGACTACATTTCTGTAATGCATAATTAAAATGTTCATGTCAGCAAATACCATTGACTGAACTTGATAATGTATTATGCTACTGTTCCATTGAACTGGCAGAGAAACTTGCAAAAAATGGTTAGGTTTTTTAATGGAAAGGGAGTGGAAATCGATTTCATATTCTCTCTTTGTCTCCTTACCTATAACGTGACTTTATGCATATATTCTTTAAGGGTAAGTATTGACACCTGGGACAGCTCTGAAGAATGTATAATAAGTATAAATAAAACAGTTGTTTAAAAATTCCTTGGCTTTCTAAATGTGATCGGTCAAAAGAAAAGTGAGTCAGCTCACTGTATCTTCAGTGGTGAATAACGTTCCTTGCAATAATGCTTAAAAGTGGATCGTCACTGGCCATCCCTCGCTACGTGATAAATCAAAACACAGATTTTTTTTTTTCTGTAGCCCTAGAAGATATAGTGCCTAGGACATAATTTTACCTTAGACAAATTCAAAACGGTGTAGTATAACCCTGACTTTATTAAAGCCATTCTTGATTCATGTTGTGCTGTGATCATAACCAGGTTTAAGTTCTTTAATGATACGATTAAAGAAAGTTTCTAATATATCCCTTATAGTTTCCTCACCTTCTTCATCTTCTCCAACATGGTTTATTCATTGCTTCTCTGATTCTCTGAATTTGAAATTTTAAGTGTGATTTTCTGCCTTGCTCTACTGCTGCTCCTGCTGAAATCAGCAATGGCCCAGTATTCATACACTCATTATCTAGAAATCTATTAATTCCTTTCTTCTAGGTTGGTAACGGTATTAACATGCTCTATATGCAGTAGGCAGATTTTCCTCCTGGGGCAGTGTAATTAAAGTCTAAGTTTAATTCCACATCTCTTCCCTTGAAATGGGTTTATTAGCTGTGGAAGATATGGGGGCTTAAAATAACACTTAAAGTAACTGAAGGTTATCCAAATTTGCACTTTGTTTAAATTAGAAAGACAAATCAATGCTGAGTTTGATTCAAACCTTTTTTTTCTTTAAAAAAAATAATGTTCTAAATACTTTTTCCATAAACATGAAGGAATGCAACAAGAGCCATTTCCTTTTCAGTGCTCTGTGCTGTTTTTCAATACAGACTGAGGTGAAAAGGTCTGTCTTCAAGTTTTGTTGAAGCAAGGGAAGGCAAGGGAAGAAAAAAGAGCAAGAAAGACTGTTTCCAATGGTCGCACCAAAATCTTCTTGTTATTCCCTATTCCCTTTGGTTTTGAGGTAAATACATGCTAATCCCAATAGTTAGCCTTCTGCTTTTGCTATTTAGCTCTGGGAAACTGCTTATCCACAAAGCCCAATATTGCCTTCCCCATTTGATGTTGGTATAGTGGGCAATTAGCTGTTGATTCAGTCTTGAATGTCAAGCTAAGAATGACATGTGCCAATTTCAATACCATTTAACTCAATGTTCAGGGCTACTTAGCTCAACCCATGACTTTTGAAAACACGTAAGACTTGCTTTGAAAAGAATAAAGGAAAACTTTTTTCTTAATTAGCTCTTCTTGACTACTGAGATGAGTCCTTTCTCTGACCCCTGATCTTTTCTGTTTGCTTTAGGGACTATGTGTGATTTTCCATATAGCACATGAATACTGACTCTCAAAATAATAAAGTTTGAAAGTACTCAGTTGAGCTTAACAAAATTGTGCATGCAAAAAGATGTGCAATAATTTTCAAGAGGATAGTTCTACACTGTTCTTTATTTACACCACAGTCTAGACATAGCCCAGCTTCTAAAGGTACTTAAGCAAAAATTCTAAGTCTATAAAATAAAAATATAGGTAGATGTTTAGTGTAATTTTCAGAAGCAGTTATGATTCAGATCAAGTTTCTTTGTGCATGACGTTCATATTTGCCAGCTCCTTACAAATCTAAAAGGAAATTGAAATAGTGTAAGGACATGAAACTCCACTCGATGCATTCACAATACCTGTGACTAGGCAGTGCTCTCAAACATTCCCTGCAAGAAACAGTTACAGATACTGCAATCTTGAAATGCTTTCTAACAGTATGGAACAAAAATGTCTAGAGGAACATTACATACTAATTTACATACAATGAAAAAGGAAAATAAAATGGGTGTTCTAAAAGCAAACATTTAATGAGCTAATTCAAAATGTAACTTATATAAATGCAATATTTCCACCAAATAAAAAAAAGATGAAGGAAGCCACATAAAAACAATAAAATAATGGTATAGAATAAAGCTGGTATGTTTTTGAACTCAATGTTCTGAGGTTTTTTCAATCCCAGGATAATATATCATAGCACCTCTTCAGAGATAGTATAAAAATTTGATTATGATTTTAGAATTATTTTTTTCTTCTTTTCTATTTAACAACAAACTGGAGTTCAGATTAGCAGTGGACAGAGACCATCTAGGTGAACTGCAAGTCTGTAGGCAAAGATTCTTGTAACATTTGGGGAAAATTTATTGATATACTCCTTGTAGTTGTATCCAGATATCAAAATTGGATAGAAAAGACCTTAACAAAACTTTTTTCATGAAAACGTTACTTGCCATCAGCAAATTTGGTGAGACTAAGTAAAACATCCAAGAGAAGTTCTATTCTTCAGTGAAAAATTACTGATTACACAGTTTTTCCTGCATGTATTGTAAGCAGATTAAGCAAGCATGAAAGATAGGACTCTATTATTAGCCCAAAATAAAAAGGTAACTGGTCCAGTTATGAGAAATGTGACACAGATGTTTTACATTCATTTTGTAGTAGAAGGAGATCATTAGTATTACAGATAGATCACACCAGATTTTCATCACTGCTATAGCTACTATATACAAAAATATATCAATGTCCATCATAAATCCTGACAGCAGCAGCCAACAGTGCCAGTCTGGTGGGGAGGAAACATGGGAGAGATCCAAGTGTGTCAAGGGTATGAAGCTACCATGGGTTTGGGATTGGTTTGGGTCAGAAAAAAAAAAAAAAGCTGTGTGGAGATATTCCCAAAAGGATCCCCTGCAGTGAACAAACATGTATATTAGTGGGAGAAACCACAGGCGGGAAGAAAGGACCCATCATGCTGTGTCTAAAAGCTGTGGAAATAGAGGGGAAACTTCCATGGAATTTTCCAGACCATTCTTGACTTAGTTGATAGAAACTCATAATCAGAAGCATCCCAGAATTACATCTTATATGACTATACAAATGTATGCAAAATAGTGTAATTCTGATAGCATACATCTGGACATCTCTTATCCCTCTGGGTATGTTCACTCTGCTGTGATGAGAACGGGGTTAATAAATGTTTTGTTTTACCCTCCTCCCAATTGCAAATGAATGCAAGATCAATGGTACCATTACTGGTCTTTTTTCTGCATCAGTGTCTTTCTGACAATGTGCACTATGAGCATAAGAGGATGATTTGACCTCTTTATTGTAGTGGGATGTGGCAATTAATTTTTTATTGAAATTTCAATTAGCTTTTCTGTTCCTATAATGTTTTACCTAAATCCTCTTTTTAAGTTCTTGCTAAGGTTACCAGAAAAGATCATCTAAGCATGACTGTGTTAAAAGGAAGAGGTAAAGAAAACAAATTATTTCTATTGTGTACAAAATTGAGGTCACTTTAGGTTAACTGAATCAGATTCCTTGAAGAGACGAAGACTTTCCACATCATGAAGAATCATTCAGAGAATTCTAATTGAAAAAGGAAAGGCACCAGCCTCTTATAAAAAGAAAAAGATACCAAGATTAGTACAACGGAGCAAGAAAACCTGAAACAGATTTTACAGACTGTTGCCTTTATGACCGTTATAAAAGAAGAATTACCAAATGAAAAACAATAGAGAAAACCCTGCAGATTACAACTTTATATTAAGCTGTCTAGCACCCTGGACCAACCAAAGAACAAAGGAATTAGGTCTTACATTTAGAATGCTTATGCATCTGAAATACTTAAATGTTAATAGGAAAGTTAAAGAAAAACCTACTCTTGAGCTTGACACCAAATTAAAAAATATTATCGGAGACAATTTTAAATTTCATTTGGCAATTGCCTTACAATTGCTAAGGTTAAGATGATTTTTCCTTAGAAAACTTATTTTTTGTTACATGTGACTTCCCGAAAAACATAGTAGTTAACTGAAAACTTATATTATTAATGAAAACTTAAAATACTGTTTTTCCAGTCTTTAGCCTGCATCATGCAGAAGACATTTTGTACTGAGCAATGAAGCTACTTTGAGGAAATGTATGTATATTAAATATAGGGAGTCTGTGGATCATTTGCCTTTGTATTGTGTAAGTGCTAAACCAGCATTTACGCTTAAAATCAGCTTTACTTAATACCAAACCCTGATTATGTTAAAAAATATAACTATATTGCAGGGTCTTCTGTTTTCTGTGAAAATTTATGCCATTTGCCAAGCTTGGTCTCTGGGATTTGAATGCATTTAAGTGAGAGAAGTTCATAAATTACATACTAGTAACTTCCATAATAAAGCAAGTCATTCTTACTGTTCTAGCTAAGAAGCCAATAAGCCCATTTTCACAATGATAATGCCAATATAACTCATAGGACATTTAGCTCCATCCAAGAAAGGAAGAGTAGATGGATGGGTGCTTGTGCATGTGTCTATGTTTCAGGAAAGTGTTTATCAACTATTTCAGTGGTATTGAGTCCCTTTCATGAAGTTCAGGGGGGGAAAAAAGAGGACTTATGGCCTATGCCATACTGAAAGGAGGCTTTTAAAAGACATGACAGGAAGAAATTAATGTAAGCTTAGGGATTCAGTGTATATCCTCTGATTTGCAATAACACCAGACAATGGCTCAAATTGACAGTCGATACAAATGAACGCAAGCCCTCCGAACCGGGTGGCACCCTGCCAGCCACAAAGGTGGATGTTTTGTACTTCCTGCGCTTCCAGCCAGTGATAACAGTGCTGCGCGATGGATAAAATTCCTCTGCGTGTTTTGAAACAAAACCCTGTACCTCCAGAAAAGATGTGTTTTCCTGAGTTCTTATGTAGCCTATAGGGAGATTACAGAGAGAGAGGAAAAAATGTCAACTATCTCCATCTGTAATCAAAGCTGGTTGCTATAGTAATGGCACCTTGTTTTTGTGTTAATGGGGGTCAGACTCTGGTGTAGTCCCCAGCTGTCTCTTTTTCTGTGTCACAGAGGTACTCTCTTAAACTTTGCAGATGCGCAGTTGGTAATTTGAGTCCATTTTTACTCTTTTTGTTTTTAATCTTCTAAAAGAAAACAGCTCAAAGCCTATCAGCGTTACTGCTGCACATCCATCCATGTACAGCTCAGGTAAATGAGTAATGCCTTTAAAATAATATTGCACGCGTGCATTTTTTCACATCCATGTCTGAAAGTAGTTAAAAACTGTGATTATCCAATGACAAAAGAGTGATACAAACATAAGGACAGTTTTCTCTGTTCCTGTTATTCTCCTTTAAGCACATATCTTAAAAACTTTGCTATTGAAAGCTTGTCTTCAAAGGTAAAGGAACATAAAGAACATTTCCTTCTGGGACAGTGGAGGAATGGTTTGTAGGAGGCAGGCCTACATTACTAACTGCTTACTCTAAAATTATGCTTGTGCTCAGTGTACCTAAGACTTTTACTCTAAAACTTTTAACCATTTAATTTCCTAACTTCTGACCGTTGCTATTTTTAGTATCTTAAGAAAGTAGATATTGAGTTCATTATTTTATGGTGCAAGTTTTTCTCCCTTCTTGAGAATAAAGGTGAACACAGATTTTCTTAAAACTGCAAAAATTCATTGCTCTCACAAATTGCTCTTGTAGTATTTCAACACAACAAAGCAGGCCATCACCCATCCAAGGACTAGATAACATGCAAATGAATGCATCAATCAAGTTGCTGCCAGATCTATAGGTAAAGCAGTGATATAAAAAGGCACTAGGTATCAAAAATATTTATATCTTGAAATATTTTTCCAGGTGTCTTCAAAATAGCTGAGTATAATGAAGTCCAGCAAGTAAAAAAAAGTGATAGTAAGGTGTTAATGAAGTGTATTCTTCACGTCTTTCATGTGCTTGGATTCTCCCTCAGAGTTACTGGGAGGTGCATCTATAACATAAACATTGAAAAAATAAGTTGCCTTTTAAGTAAATCTGAGATTCACTGGGGCAGCCGCAGGTCCTGACTATGTATATCCAGTAAAGTGATAAGAAAATATACCTGGTTGTTTTGAGATTGATCTAACAAAATATGTTCTTTTTTATTTTTGTATGTAACACCTGATGCTTTAAGGTTAAATCTGAAGTTCATTCCTGTTTGCAGGGATCAATAAACTCTGTAACTGAATGCAGCAGATTTTTCAGCTTAATCTGTTTCTAGCTAAAAATACTCTTGCATCTTTTCTCATTTGTTAGTCTGATGAATGAAGACTATTTGGGCCAGTGAACAGCGTGAAACAAAACTCACTGGAATGAACAGGAGCCTCCTTGTTGACTTCAGTGATCTTTGAACTGATCTAAGGTTACTTTCAAATCACACAGTTGAATTTCAGTGAAGAAAATCATCTAGTATGGATTGAAATGTACGGATGACAAACAAGACTATGACACATTCAACATGATAAAGAGACTGCATAATAATATAACAATACTAAAAGTTCAAAATCAGTATCCACAAAAAAATGCATAGAATCTAAGCCAAGGAAATCTGTGAGCATACAGGGGAAGATTGAAGAGTTGCTGTGGCTGACATCACTGAGTTGTTTTAAATTGCAGACAGAGTGTATGTGTCTTGGACAAAATACACCACTAGTGTGAAGAAATACATCATATATCATAGGAAAAATGGACATGTTGCAGTGGAAAAATGAATAAACAATTACCCAAAAAGTAAATATACTTCTATTAATTCTAAAAAAAGAGATGTACAAACCAATGAGATACCAGAAACTGAAGGCAGGAAAAGAAAACCTACAGACAGTAAAGAGTATGAAATTCAGGTCTTACTGTGACTAAACCACTAGCATTTTTGTTATGAATTTGGTTTTTAGCTTAAATACATAATAGTCTCTGAATATTTTCTGCTGAGATGTTACTCCTAGATGTCATCTTATCAGAGTGAACATGTGAAAGTAATTTTGAATCCTTCTCTAAAACACTTCTATTGCCCTGATTATGGATTTTTTTTCCTCAAGTTTTTAATTTCCCAAGTATGAGTAGACCAACTCTGCTTGATTTTAGCATTCTGTTCTTTAAAAGGCATCATGAAACTATGGTTTCCTTTGGTGTCCTTCAGGTGTTTTCTGCAGTAAACGCATACTGCAGCTGTTTTCTTAAACAAAGGTCGATGGTTGTTTTGCTAGTATGGGCTTAGCCATATTCTTCAGCTAGACCATTGGATTTTGGGTAATATGGTTTGCAGCTGTGCACAGGCCAAGTAGGAGAAACTCCGGGTCTTTGCAAATTACTGGAATTATTCAGATGTCTGTTGTTTTTCATTCTTTGATATTAGGTCATTTTGCTATTCTCTCACATAGCCAACATGTCTGGCAAGTGATGCTGTGGAGTATTTCGCTGTAGTTTTAGTGAACAGATTGCCCACTGAAGAATCTTAAGAATGCTATGAAAAGGAGATAGTGTTTTCTGACGTTATTTTTTGCATAGTATATGCTAGGATGCATGTATGTTTGGTTTGGTTTTTTTTAGAATTTCTGGGTAAATTTCCACTAAAAGCAGTCACTTCTTCCTTTTCGCAAAACGCTAATTCTTCCCAGTTAGCTGGTTGGTATTTTTACTTCATAAAGGTCTCCATTGGCCAATGAAAATTATTGGGTTTGTGAATATTAAGATTTCTTGTTCTATATTTCTCTCACTACTTCTCTTATTTCTGGATGCTCCCAAATGCTCCTGTGTTACATAAACAGTTCTCCAAGTCTCCTCTCCTGCCCCCACAAAAGTGTTCATGAAGATCTGGAATGAAACTGTCTTCTGGGTCTGCTTTTCACTTCAGGTTGTCTTTTTATTACTTTAAGATCATATAATGGGACTTCTGTGGAAGAACTCCCTCAAAGGCTGGAGGTTTGTTAAAAATGTTCTCCTGGGTTTTAAATCCAATTAGGTTTATGTGTATATGTAGTGAGAAGGAGACCGAGAGAGAGAGAGAGGGAAAGATGAAGTTTCACACATGTATTGAGAAAGGCAATTCCTTCTCACCTGAATAAAACTCACCCCAAAAGGACAGGAGAGATAACAGGTTGGTGACACTTTATATTAAAGATGCTATTGGTTGTTTAAGTCACAAAACTTTTCAAATATTTATGGATTGGACTCTGAGACTAAATATGAGCAGGCATCTGTATACTGACCACAATGCAAATAAAAAGCAGGACTTTCATAGGTCATGCTATGGTTTTGAGATAGTTACCACCGGAATAAAGAGATGTCATCAGGAAAGAACACCAGCATTCTCACTTTCATTATCAGATTGTTACATATTTGATTGTTATGCATTTGACATTACCAAAGGTCAAAGTAAATATTACAGTAATATTATTGGATTCAAGTCTTTCTTTTTTCAGTGAAAGTTTTTTCTGTCCTTGATTATCAGCTACATTTAAAATGTTTCAAAGAGCTTTGTGCTGTTACTGTTAGAGAAACTGCTCTTGTATTAATCTCTATTCCCCAAGATAGCAGAAAACAGAGGAACAGGTCATTAACATGTGCCTGCTTTTAAGGAAAGGCATACTGTCACTTCTAATTAATATATCTATATTAGAAAAAAGGATATGAGATTTTTAAGCAAGCTAAATAGCTATATACCCAAAAGCATGAAAAAAACCCTCAGCTAAACCATTTTCCTCTTTATATCAAGCAGGGTGTTACAGAGATTTCAAATCCAAGCAGCTGTACCTCAGGCTGAAAAAAGACGCACTTCACTGCAGTTTGCATCCTTTCTCAAAATCATATGCAAAAAATAAACCATTGTTGTGTTCTTTATATACTGCTCTCAAAGCATGAATTTCTGTGTCTGTTTATTAATTTCTAAGTAGACCAACATAAACCTCCTTTTCTTAAAATATCCTGAGGTTTGGCTTGCTTAAAAAAAAGATGGCAAAGAGCATTATCTGTTTAGTTAGTTTTTATCTGTTGATTTATAATTAATAAGCTGTGCAGTTGACATATTTTCAACTATCACACTGGATTTACAGGTACTTATGGTCATATGAATAGGTCAGCATGCGCAAAAGAAAAACCATTTTTCATCACATGCATGTTTTATTACTCTCAAGGTACATAGATCTTGTTGTTTATCCATAGGCCATTTTGTTTTGCTGTGGAAATTGCTTTTGCACACAAAAGTGTGGACAGCCTTTATTTAAATAAGTACCAGAGTCATATCAGTTGCACGCCTCTATTTTATTAAGACAAATGTCCTATTCGCAGTAATACAAAATCTATCCATTATATGGTCTTTTTGTTTCCTGTCCTGGAGAGATGAAATTTATTATTTATAAAACTAGTAGACATAATGCTTCTGTGTTTCCAGCCATATTGGAAAAGATCAACTGTTACTGTATCCTGCAAGAATTGAATTCCCTCTGCCATACTATTTAGTTTGTACAAATGCATCCTTTTCCTGAGAGATGCTTTGAATCAAAGTTCCATGCAAATTTGGTTTCTGCTCAACAAAAAGTTTGGAAAAGTTTGGCCATTCAAAGAAGAGTTATTCAGGGAACTATTCCAGGGGAAAAGAGTATAATACTGCTGTTGGTTCCTGCTTTTTCTACATGCAGTGGTGAATGGCATCATAATTGTCAGGTAAGCTTCTCTTCAGGTATGCAGTTTGTATCAGCTGTGCTTTTTATCCTGTTTAATCATTAGGTTTGACTACTTCATACGCTATCAGTTGTCACCTGTGCGTGAGTACACTAGTATGCTTCTCCGTTATCATACCACACTTTTAGAGGTAGACCTTGACTATATTCATGACCTGATTCTTGAACTAGTCAATAAGCTATATCAGCTTGCTGAGCCTGCATAGGTGGCGACTTGTTTAAAATCACCAACCTTTGATAGAATGAACCTGCAGATGAAAATTAATTCTTACTTTTTACAAAAATTATTTTGTTTTGGCTCACTCTCCTTTTCAAAACCTTTTTTTTTTTTTTTTCAGATGCTTGGATAGACTGATTTCCATACTGTCTTTTCCTTCACTCTTAATTACTGTATTAGGCACTTGAGGGGAGGGGACAGGGAAGAATGTGGTTTTTTTTTTAAAAGAAGCTGTAATTTTCATTAGTATCATCATATGCATTTGTGTTCTGTTGTGCTTGTGATTTAACAGATATGTTCATACAGGAAAGGTGTGAATATCATAGCTTATCATACCACAGAAAGTCCTTCTGATAATGACTTTTTTAGCAACAGCCCATGGTTTACAGGGTAAAACTGTGACTTGGCCTGTAGAGAAATAAGGCCTTAAAAAAACACCCACCGAGCTACTTGGGATACTCAGAACACTGTTGGTTAGGGCATGAACAATGCTACTTTTAGACTCCTAGTGTTCAAATGCCATTATGCAAATTGGATTCAAAAAACCCTAAATAGATAATGCATCTGATATCCTCCCTGTTAATCTGAAACACTTGAAGAGCACCTGAAGCAATTTGGCAATCTAATTCATAGAGGTAAATTACATTTGCTGCCTATCCTCTTTTACTAAATTTTGCTTCAAGATCTCAGTTCCTTTTGGTGTTATTAGAAAGATAGGAATGAAAGGGAATTGGTGCAACTAGGAACAAATTCAATTTCTACTGAAGTATCCTAAAATACTTAAGAAAAATCAGTATAGGGCTGTTTCTGGATCCTTGTTAAAATTAAACAAATAAACTTTCAGGACCTTTATCTGCCAGATTGGTGGTGTTATAAAGCAGTTCCCTAGATCTTAAAAGACTGATCCATTGACCTCTGTATTATTAGCATGAGACTAGTATCCTCCCTGCTGACCAGCTGTCCTGTTAACTTCTGATAGCCTCACATGGATTTCAATTGACAGGGGTCAGGTAATCCTTAGTACTGTTACAGCAACCATAAAGCATTTGAGAATTTGCACAGC